>NW_026087853.1:57445836-58645836 GCF_022539395.1 Myiozetetes cayanensis
GTTTGCATGTTCCTCTGTGTGTGTGTGTGAGAGAGAGAGAGCCAGGGAGAGCCTGCACTCTGCTTTTAAACACTTACACTTTGTTGTCTCTGCTGGATGCTGCGTCGTGCCTTCCCATTCAAGGTACTTTATGGCACTTCTATTCCTTTCATGAACTTTCCTGAGCGACTTGGGATCACTACAGGCTTGTGCTTAGCTTTTAAAATTTTAATTTCTGGGTAATGGGGGAAATTCTGTGGCATTCCTGCCAAGACAAATACTGTTTCATTAAGGCAGGAGTGCTTCAACATCTGATTTTCTCATCTGCTTAGGGTTTTGCCTGCAAAAATCTTGTATATTCAAGTGGACCTGGTTCAGACTGATCCTGAATGAGACAGAACTATCCTTACAGTAATCACAACCATTTGAGCTTCTTAAAAAAAAAAATAATCCAAACAACAAAACCCTAAGTCATTTCCACAGGGCATGTAAAAATGACTTACAGTGTCTTAGGTCGTTTTAAAAATATACATGAAATCACTAACAAAAGATCAATAGTAAATCTACTTATTTGTCCAAGAATTCTTTGTGATTTTTAGGAGTCTCTCCTAACAAGCTACCAGTGAGGGAAAATGAATCAGGTTGTACAGCAAACAAAGCAGTTTTTCTTTCTATTTCTAACAATGTATCAATAATATTTCAAAATCCTGACAACCCAACCCACAGTCAACCACAGTTAACATGTAAAAAATGTTCAACAAAAGGGATTAGTGGCACAACAGGCAAGTCAAGATTTGTGGGTCTGCCATCACAGTCAGTGCTGGTCACCAACAAAAAAGAGATGTCTGCATAATTTAATCTGTTTACTGGTCACCTATGTTTCATGTGCAAGGGGTATTTAGAGTTTACCATGAGATCAATCCTGCAGTTCCTTTTTTTTCCCTTTCTTTTGGCTGCCACTCAACTCTTCAAAACACTCAACTCTTCTTAACAGGGGCAGAAACTATATTTTCTTTTGTGTCCTCTGGTGTTGAAAAGAACCCTGATCCTCAACAAACAAATATTAATTGCAGGTCAGCTACTGCAGTGGTGGACAAAGCAACATTTTAGTCACTGTTTTCAGAACTGATATCTTTACATCACGGATGCAACACTGAGCAGATACTGGAGCTCCTACCACTAAACCAAACTGATGGTTGAAAGCTGAACTGTGAGAAAATCCTTTCCTGGGGAGGGGTTCTTCCAAACCATCACCAGGCACATTCAGCCTCCTGAGAACGGTGTTTCAGGGAATTGCTCTTTTTGTCTTGCAGGAGGCTGGAAATGCCTGATATTCAGTCTAAAGTTATGCTGATTTAATCTACCTAGTAAAGCTCATAGGGACAGTTTCCTAGCCCCAGAGAGGGAAGGTGGGATCACACCAAGCCCTCACTGCAGCATCACATCACGCACTCAGACATGCATTGTCCTCCTTGGGAGGGGTTTAACCCCTCCAGGCTCTGCAAGGTCTCTCCCCGGGCATGAAGTCATTTGCAGCCTTGAGCTGCTGAAGAGACTTTGAAAAATATGGTCTGCACTTCCTCTGTTCCAAGAGGACCGTGGGAATAACAGTGTCCCTGCTGGGATAAGGAACAAGCCACATGGCTTGTACAGGCAGCAAATCTAAATTAAATCCCATTCAAAAAGTCAGTTTCTGGAAATTTAGAGATGTCTAATTTGAGTGGGCAGGGATAACTTGGTTTCTAATTACTTCCACTTTTCTAGTTATCAATGTTGGCAGAAATTTTGCTACTATTTGGAACACTGGGAAGTAGACAACGTGAATCTTGTCCCCGTACAGAACTGGTGTTCTGACAGGTACCAGCCCAAAGTAAAGAGCAGAAAAGGATGGAAAACCTTAGCCTTAATGAAAAACTGAACGTAATTCTGCAGCTGTTGTTGCTTATCTGGTGGCTCTTCACCAGTTCAAGACAATATCTAGTTTGTTAAAAAAAAACCCATAACCAACCACAAAACAAGCAGTCAAACAAAAGGGTGGGGTTTCAAACTCTGACCTGACAAACACTGATTTGTTAAACATCTTACCCCGTTGTCACAATTACATATATATAAAAAAAAAAAAAAAAAAAGGCAGAACTGTGGTCCATTAATGAACATTAATGAACATCTAAAGGAAGGAATGACATGGCTGCTTTTATTTGCAGTTGACACAAGGCTCTTAAATGACATATCTGGGGATCACTTCTTAATCCATGCCCAGGTTGTTTTAATGCTGTTTCAGGAATCTAAATGGAAAAGGGGTGCTCTGCTGTATCTCTGCAGTTCTTTGTTTGGATGTTTGTTTGTTTTCAAAGCTTGCTTGTCTGATTAATATAGCTAGTGTCACGCAGAATAAAGGAGGAATGTGTCACATTAGTTCTTCAAACAATTAAACATCCTCCTGGTTCAATGACTATTTCTCCATTTTTATTTTATTTTTTTTTAGCAATAATTTCCTAATTTATATTACTTCCATGGGATCTACAAGGGAAAAAAACCCACTTTGTTCCTACTTGAACATGCTCAAAAGACACGGACAATCTGATGTTTTGTTCTGTTTAAGCCTATAAACCAAGAATAATTCAAGTCAATGAGTTTACACCAAAATAAAACAGGGGGATAATCAGGTATGTAGTATGCAATGAATTTATGGAAAGTTTCTAGAAGGTCAGACTCCTTGAGTATAAACACAACTTCATTAAAATCACTGCAAACGTTCACTTAAGAAATCAGTGGCCTCTGACTTTCACTGACAAGCTCAGACTCTGAGAAGTCATAGCTATCATTAGAAAATGGCAGGTGGAAAATTAATGGGGACACTCATTTGTAGGTAATGATGAAAAAGCTAACTGCTCAATTTCATTGTCTTCCTTAATTGTGACACTCATGTTTTTTAAACCTGAAAAAAAAAAGGTTTAGGTTTGTGTATTAAGATGGCAGTGGTGGCAAATGGAAAGAATTATGGCTTGCCAAGTAAAAGTCCAACTCCACAGAACAGGAGAAGCCACATTGCTCCTGGAGCTCCAATTAAAGCAAGGCCTCAATTAAATAATATATCTCCTGCAGTATATTACAACTGTAATACCATGGGAACTGCCAACAGTTGTGAAATATATTTCAGGGTGGGTTGGGTTCTGTTTGTTTTTAATCAGCCATCATATTTGCCTATTTAATACTACCTGTTAAATAAACACTACTAATAAATACCACCTATAAACACTATTAAAATAGTGTAAATGCTACCTTAATGAACATAACTAGCTATAAATTATAAGTCTTTATTTCATTAATAGGATAAAGACCAAACAGTGGTCATAAGGTACATTGCAGGAATAGTTTACAGGAGCATGAACAGCATGTTGTCTGCTGCAGAATGATAGTTCATCACAGGCATTACCAAAGGTCACTGGTTCATCTCGGAAAGATTTTCATCTTTTTAAAAAAGGAAATTTACCAAGTTGCACACAGGGCAGAGCTGTGAGTCAGTAAATTTTAGTCTCAAATCACAAAAAGCCTGAGATCTAAAAATACCCCCCAAGAAACTAAAATCTTGATTTTTCTTTAATGAAAACTCATTTTCCACTTGAAGAAAAAAAAAAAATAGGAAAGCCTCAATTTTACCTTGTAAAGATTTGTCAAAGTTTTCCAGTTGGTCCCTGCAGGACAGAGCAAACTAAATGCTCTCAATTGCTGGCTCCCCACTGGCACTCTGGGCTGTAATTAGTCAGTGGCAAATGCAAAACATGCTGTTAAGTGGTGTGATACCGGGTTTACAGGTGTTTTGTCTTAAAGAAATTAAATATGGCACCACTTCAATGGTCTGGGTTTTTTTAATGGGTTTGGTTTGGGTTTTTTGTTTGGTTTTGGGGTTTGTTTTGTTTTGTTTTAATCACAGCACTATCTGCAGGGTTTAGACTATCTTGGTATTTGCCCTGTCAAGTGATTTCACTTCTCAGCCCCTGCCTTACTGTAGAGAGTGAAACTCTGGCTGGGCTGCCCCAGCCTGACCAAGCCAACATCTGATCTCTAACAGCAGCAAAGAGCAGGTGCCTCCAGGAGGATATAATCACACCCCCAGCATCCTTCTATTTGTAACTGTGTGATTTTCACAAGAACTGCACGTATTGTGCAGTTATTTTTTGCCATGGAGCAGGTGCCAGGTTTCCTTCCAAACAGAGATTGCAGATGCTGGCACTGTCTTCAGCACAAAATAAAGAGTCACCAACACACAACCATCTGCCAACAGACAGGGCAGGTCAAAAGAAACAGCCAGGAAAGGCAGGAAGAGCTGAAGCAGTTGCTGGTTCAGGATGCTGACTAGTCATTTTGCCCCATAAAACTGTTAACTTTTAAGAACTTCGACATTTTGGGTTTGGCAATCAGGTCTGTCAGTTTGGCAGCGATGCTGGTGCAGAAAGCACCTGACTTCTGCCCTTGGTTCTGTTTGCCAGAGAGATCCAACAAGGAGTATTTCTGGGGTTGGTAGTAAGAAATGTTATTTTGGCCTGGCTGTGTAGCAAAGAATTTGCTGCTAAACTGTTCATTTTATGGAATATAATGGTCAAGAAGGTAGAATTTACAAGTTTAAGGATCAGTAAGTTCTGAATCTCTGCTTTTATATAGTTTTGTGAGTGAGTCAGCTGAGGAGGGTAAAGTTAGAATTGGGTGCCTTGCAGAGCTGAAAAGTTCTTTCCCAGACACTTAGGGCTACAGTCAAGTATCATACAAATAATATAATGTATATCATCAAGTGCTGATTTGCTGACTTGAGTCTACAGACTCATCTGGAGAAGTGACATATAATGAAAGATGTGGGAAAAGTACTTGATGTCTGGAAGAGCCTCTGTAGGTGTGAACTGTGCAACTTCCATCTTCACCTGCTAGAAATGAGTCTTGCTGTGTTTCATCTGCTGTTGCTTTCATAACCTGTGAGCTGAAGGGAGCTGTATAAACAGGTTATGCTTCTGAATATATCCTCACATATACCCAAGGGACCTTTGTTGCTCTGTTTGTCTTCATTTATTTGGAAAGGAGGAGGGAGGAAAAAGTGTCTCAGTGTGTGTGTCAGCATCTGACCTAAGAAACTTCACATCTGAAGAGTTTCCAGGTGCCTGTTTTCGGCCTAAGAAAGTAAGTTCCTCTTTCCATCTTCTGCACCCAAACCACCTCCATCCTCCCCCACTGACCTCATCTGTTAATCTGCTTTACACTTTCTAGGGCAATTTAATTTTTGACACGGGGGGCATCAGCAAGAGATTCTCAGCTACCAAACTCTGATATACACCTTTAGAAAAACATGACCCAGATTACAGCCTGCAGAAATGATATCACAGCCCTGCCTCCCAATGCAGCCTGCAACTCACTTCTCTTCAAAACATCCCCGAGCCATTGTGCTTGATTTGAAAATGCTGGTCACTCAGGGTAGAGTTTATGCCTGACACAGACCAGATAAACTCCAGTCATCGCTACACAATACTTTTTTTTTTTTAATTTAATCTTTAAAAGGACAGGCTGCTGGTTAACTGAGAGTCCCCTGTTTGATTGACAGTATCTGTCAGAGGCAATGAACTCCACTTGAACATCGCCTTTATGTTCCTGTGTAAAGTTGTTCAACTGTGACCCTTCCATCTGTTCCAGCTAATCTGAAAGTCATTTAGGCCCGCTTCTCCATTCATCCTAAACACAGCACATTCTCCTGTTAACACACATATGCAAAGTTGTCGGGCTGTCAGCTACGTAAGGGCTTTTTTCCCCCCTTCTCCCCCACCCCGAACTCCCACAACATCTGTGTATACGTTTCCCTGTAACAGTTGTAATTTCAAAACAAAACAAAACAAATTATCAGAAACTAGCTCAAATCTCACTAATTACTTTAATGGAGGTGACAGTAAATCTCACAGCATCACTTCAGAAAATATTCGGAAGGCTTCTTTAACGAGGGGTCACCAGGTAGCTGACCCCAGTGCACATGCAAACCTCCATGTTTTAAGGACTGAGGCAAATGATTGCCTTGAAGAAGGTGTAAGATCTTTACCAAACACTGTGTTTTAAGATCTTCAGAGGCTATTACTCATAAACAGCTGTTCAAACCAACTTCAAATATCTCAGATTGTCATATCCTATTTGATGTATGCAACTGGAAATACGTACAAACTTGTAAAAAAACCCTGGAAACTCTTAACAGTGTGATGCTCTCAGCTAATTTGCTCTTTAAAATTCATCTTGCAGCAGTTGGAAACTACTCCACTAACTATGCCAGCACAGTTTATCTTGAGAACCACTAGTAAATCAACTGTTCCTTGCACGCAAAGTTAACATTGACAGTAAAGTTGATTTAAAATCCAGGAGAATAAATGTTCATTATGGTCCTACTCAGATATTGCTGCAAAGCTATGAAATACATCCGACAAAACTAAGAGAAACCCAAGAGGTAATATCTGATGTGTCCAAGGAAATACAAAAAGGTTCCTACCTAATCACTTTGTTATTGCCACAGAAGAAAGTAATAATTATATAAATGTCATCATTCATGATTCATTTCTGATACATCCACACAACAAAGCTTTTACAAAAGATTGGTTCACTTAAAAAAATAAAATAATAACAATAAAGAAAGAATAGCATAATGCTACCTCTTGTAAACAACTCTCAGAATAAAGAGAAAACTACTAAAACTTACAGAATATTAACGACATAACAGTTGGTGGGGGGAAAAAAGCAGTGTGGGAATTATTATGGAATTCATTGTGGCTCTGAAGGTGACCAGGATTACATGCTGCACACACTCACACTATGTCTCAAATATTTATTATATGGCATGTGTACGTCTGGTAGAATCTTGACTTCTTGGTAAATGTTAGCACAAAATGAGTGACACATGTAGCCAACCTTTGTTCTCGTGGCTGATTCCTCTGACAGAAGTTATATAGAAGAATAGAACCAGGAAAAAGAAGATAAAAAAAACCCAACAGAAAAAAGCCCCAAATCTCCCCAGCCTACTGTTCAGCTCTGTCATAGAGAAGTAAAGGAACTAGACTTCCTATTCATGTATTACCCACTCCGGTTGTCATGCAAGCTTTTTTGGCCTTTCTCATCCTACTTGAATGGTGGTAAAGTAATAAAGGCAATGGGATGAACTTCTCTTTTTTTTTTTTTTCCTTTTTTTTTTTTTCCACTCACCACAAAAAAAAAAAGAGTGCTTCTAATTCCTCTTATGATGTGACTGAGGCTCAACAGCAGAGATCTGCCAGCCTCACATTAAAGACTCAATAGCACAAGTTTAAGTAAAGATTGTAATTTGTGCTGTGATTTTTTTTTTTTTTTAAGAAATATGCATTGAGTTTACACAAATTGTCAACAATAACTAAAACAATCCCTGCCCACGTGCTTTCCCACTGTTTTCCCAGGAAAACCACTTGTTAAACCTGTATGTAACAAAGTACATCGAAGTTGCAGAGTTAATTGCAAAAGAATGGCTTAAAAATGCATGTCTGTCTTTTCACTTATAGTCTTTGCTGAAAATACAGAGTCTCTCTATGTACCTTCATCAGCACCTGCCCTGGTGGTTTTTTGGCTGAGGAATCCAACCATCATTTGCTGTAAATACCACCAATGAAGAAGCTCTGACAGTGCTCCCCAACGCTTCTGGCTCTGGAAACTTGGTGTAGGGATCCTCATGTCTGCTACGACGCCACACTTCACATCTTCCTGCACTACTGGTGGTCAAATTAATGTTTTAAGGGTCTATCAGTACAAATTTTCTAATTAACACAGAAAGACATCATTAATAACACAGTTAAAAATATCTTCCCAGTATCTACCTCTCCTCCTTGCCATGAAAATCGTACTGGAGTGCAAGGATGGGTTCTGAGTGCTTCCTGGCATGTATTGAGCTTTTACTTTATCAGCTGGGAATCACTTTCCTTTCCCTTTTGATAAGAGAAAAGTAAAACAAATTTGCCATGACATAGGGCATGAATTTTTGGAGAGAAGAAAAAAAAAAAAAAAAACACAAAGAAGGAATTAAATTTCCTTAGAGATGGAAGAGAAGGTTGATTTTCATGAGTAAGGGAGCTATGCATAATTAAAAACCTCAAGGGAGAATCAGGTTTTTGTGTGTTTTTCCAAAATCTCAGAAGAACAGTAGAAAAAAAACCAACTACCACAGCACAGTGAGAGAGAAGTTAAGACAAAAGTGATATTGCACGTCCAATAAGGCTGCAAAAAAACAAACAGTCTCCAAGATTCACTGGCTTAGGTCAAGTCTGAATTTCTTGAGTAGTCATGCCAGTTGTTTCTTCTGAATATCAGCACTTTGTAGGAATATGAAAGGAAATCGCTAGTACATTGAGTCTGTGAGAAAAATTCATGGATCTACAATCCCAGGGAAGACATCCTTAAGGGGAGATCATAGGGAAAGAAGAAAGAGAAAATGCAGAGACTGTGACATTTTGTTTACAAATAGATTTTCTTATGATTTTATCAGTTCTGGTTTCAGATCTATAGGTAGCACTATGAAGTAGAAGAGTTTGGCAAGTTTATTAAAAATAATCTTTTTTTTCCACAAAGAACTGTCAAGTTCCACTTGAACTATGTCATCTACTCTGTACACACAATTAGGAAAATTAGACACTACCTTAAAAAATAAATAATTTTTTTAATGTAGAAATTCTTATCGTTTGCCTTTTGACCTTTACCCTTAAAAGCCACCTTCAGCAAATCTTTTCAAGATTTATTTCACATTCAAGAGAGCCAAAAGAGTACCTTCTTAAATGGAAAAAGAAAGAAGGCAGCGGGTTCTTTGTAACTATATGACTAAAAGAGCTGGAGACTAGAAAAACAATAATTAAAAAATAGCACAGATGTCTGAGCCGACACTATGGAGCTTGAAAGATCTTTTAATCCATTCTCTGGATGGAAGGAGTTAAAATCAAGGAGCTCTTGGCACGATCCTTCCCTACCTGCGCCAGGAAAGATTTTTCTGTTGACCAATGTCTGCCTTTGACAACTAATTCTACACATCAGAAGTTTTAGAAAGAGAAACCTGAAATGCTCATCCACCGAGAAGGAGGAACCAGAAAGTGGGTTCTTCAGTTTGTGCTGTTGATGATTTCATTCTTTGAGAGTTGCAAGAGCCACATTGCCAGAGTGTCACCTGTGACCCACAGGTAATTACAGAAACCCACTGGTGTTTTCCCATGCCCAGATTTAGGCATAATCTTGGCAGTGTGAACTGCCACTGACAGTCTTTTTAAAGTTGAACCTCTCTGGAACTTCTGGCATCTCATCATTAACAAACACTACCAATGCCCCTGATAAGGAACAGTTCCATATCTGTGTTTGCCTTAATTTTTTTATCTTTTTTTTTAAAGAAATTGGTTTGATAAAAAAAAAAAAGGAACGGAAAATAAAGAAAAGAACATCTCTTGTCAAGGTTTGCCTGCCTGCTTACAAAACTCAGCAGTACAAACTATGCATAAACAGCTCCAGGTCACTCCCCCGAATTGTTAAACAGCAAGACAAAATATTTATTCTCATTATTCCTTTGAAAACAAAACTGCTACTGTAGGAAAATTACAGTTTGTGTACAATCCACACCACACTGACACCTGCAGTGTGTATCTGACAAAAAGACATTTTGAGGCACAAAGAAAGCTCTTAAATAAAGACATGGATGTACATGCACTAGAGACTATGGAAATAATTACTCTATCAAAAAAAAGTTTAATCTAAAATCCCAAATTCAGTTTGTTTAAAAGCCCCTGTTTGTCACCCAAGGACTGCTGAGCTGCAGAAGAAATGTGGGTGGAAGGGAATAATCTACAGGGCAAGCAGAACTGATTGAAGGGTCTCAAAACAAACAGTATTGAAAGCCAAGGAAGTTGCAACAGTGACTGAAATGGGATGTGGGAATATAAGATGCACCACAATCAGTCAATACCATCATCAATGTCCTTCCTATTTAAACCTTTTAGGTTTGGTTTTTTTTTTTTTTACTTACGACAAATTATTTACAATGACTTTTAAAATATTTGAGAACTTGGAAAAACAGATACTAGATGAAGAACGAGCATGAATTAATTGTATTACTAACTGCAAAACTTCAAATGTCATATACCAATCATTTTAACTGTAGGTCTGTAGCTTTAAAACCTACACTGGGACTTTTATTTGAGTTTCAAAATTAGAGCTTTTTAGTGTATTCAAGCCATTTTTCATCTTTTATCTTGGCTTCCAGAGAGACTGATTTTTTTTTTTTTAAGAAATATGATATTCTTATGTAATTCTATGACTCCAGGACCTGTGGCTCTGAAAACAAAACAAAACAAAACAAAACAAACAACAAAACACTACTTCCAGCAAACCATGCAGTCCATGAGAATAGTTGGTTATCCTGTGCCATAACTGGTAACACTGTCTGTCTCACTCACATAACTTGAGCACAAGTATTCGTAGGCTCCAAGAGTCTGTTTTAAAACTTAAAGTGCAAGTTAGAGCTGGGATCTTGTTTAATGTGGAAAATTTAATAAAGGAAATAAGAAAAGTAATAAAGATGTAAGGAAGACAGCCACAGCGCTCTACTCACTCTGGAGCTTTCCTCACAGGAGTGTTTGCCACTGTTCCTGTGAGGACCATTCACTGCATTTTTATGAAAAATGTGTTCACACATCTCTTGCTCAGGGACATCCTCACTGAAGCCTGATGGGAGCCCATCCAATGGGTTTTGGGAGCCTGTTAAATGGGTCTTGGTTCTCTTCTGAAGCCCTATGACTGTTCACTTGTACGACCTCAATTATCCAGGGATTCACCGGAGGGCCCTCTGTTCTTTCACACAGGTTCAATAATGAATTCTCCTACGAATTCTTTGACATTGTTACACAGATTTATTACCACCTTTTATCAGTCTTTACAGTTGTCTGTAATCATTCCCTTCTCTATTATGGAAGGTTGGGATAGAATATCCGAGCAAGAAACTAAATCCTTCTGGTGCTTCCTTTTAGAAATTTAATTATCATAACTAATAATCAGAATTGATTTTGGAAGCATGTTTGCCCAAGGAACTCAACACATACAAACAGCACAACCAGATCACAACCAGTTTACTGCTGCCCACTGTCTGGTGCTATTTAAAAGCTTCAGTTTTGGTGATTTTTGCATTACTTATCCAATCACTGCAATGAGATGAGGTCTCCACTGCTCAACACAAAAAGCCTCAATTAAAAGGAAAATGGAACAGAGGACTATTGGGGGAAAAAACACCCAAACAACCACAAGTGCTGTTTGCATCTCACATTTAAGATTCATTGATTCAGCATTCAGCAATAACAGGTATCTGTAGTACACCTATACAGCAGCAGCAGGAGGGTCTCAGAATCACAGCCCAGCCCCAGAATTTGGTCAGCTTTTGAGCTAAACTTTCTTCTTTATAAAAAAAAATTATAAATTATGAAAAAATATCTTAAAAAAAAAGTGTGGGCTGCCTAGCCTAGTATCAATTACCACTCCCACCCCCACAGAAAAAAAAAATCTATTTTGCAACGCTCCATTTAACATATTTTCTCAGAGCTATGTAGCTCAGAGTAGTGATTTCAAGGACTTCTCCAGAGGGAAGCAGCCAGCCAGGTTCTCTGACACTGGTCCTGGGTGGCAGGCAGAGCAGACAGGCACCAGGGTGGGAAACATTGAACTTCATCCTCAACAAGTATCAAAAGGCGACTTCATTAAACACTAAAGATTTTTTGCAGTGAGGTAACAGCTTATAGTGTATTGCAAAGAGATATGAGAAAGGGCAGATTTTTCTTATCTTTTGTTATTGGAATTGACCCTCAGGGTCCTTAGGCCTTGGTGAGAGCTTAAGCAAGCTTAGATCAAGGAAGGATTTTGAAATTGAATTTATTCAGATTAGCAAAACCTTCCATGAGAGGATTTACTCTCAACAAGCTGTTGCCAACTCGGAGCTTTGAAAGCCCAGCACATTTTACTGGTTTACAATCAACTTTTTTTTTTTTTTTAAACCCAAGACTGGCCTCATTAAAATGTTTGCCATCAACGTTCACACAGTATCAAAGATTCTCTGCCAAATGTTTATTTATGGGTACTTTCCTTGCTTGTTCAGATCATTTTCATTCAGATGACGTTCCAGGGTTTTAGGGGGAAAAAAAAATATTGCAAATAATGATATAGAGGAGGGATGTGTGTGGGAGGAATGCACTTGCAGTAATGAAACAGTGCTGTATTACAATGAAAGCCACTTCTCAGCCTCCATTTCATAATAAAAAAACATGACCTCACATAAAAACTCATTTTCCCTCTGCCACTTCACATATTTATTTCAGCATTTTTGTCTCTAGAAAAGTGAGATACACATTCCTGCAGGTCGGCAGTGCAGACCTGTGATGCAGGCAGAGCTCTCAGTCCCAGTTGTTTTATTTCAGCAGGGAGCAGTTTTATGAGTGAAATCCATCACTCAGCATTTTGACAGCCACTTCCATGGGGTCGGGATTTTAATTTGCAGCTCCAAAACCAAATTTTCATGGTTGGAATTCAATATATATTGCACTGGGAACTATTTCCCTGCCTTTAGTCAGAGGAAGAAGGTGCAGTAGGGAGTGACTTTCTCAGAGACCCTTCTTGGAGGGGTTCTGCCAACTCAGGAGCTGCATCACCAGCGTGTGCTGGAGAAATGCCTGTTTTAGCAGAAAAGAGGTTTGTGCCTAATGAGTCAGTGATGTTTCAGGGACCTGCATCACGGCTACAAACTCCACATTTGTGCTCTGTACAAATCCTTACCTTGTCCAGTCTGGTGGAAACACGAAGGAGGACGATGAGGGCCAGGAGGAAAGCGCTTGTTGGAAACCCACCCTTCTCTAGGGAGGGGTTGAGGATCCAACCTATTTTTGTGCCTCAGACAATAATTGAACTGCAACAGTCTGCCTCACCCCATTTCTGTTCAAAGTGGGCTAAACAGTAGATTTGGTTTTTTTAATTAAAGAGTAAAAGCCAAAGCAAGACTAAACCATTCTTTGCAGCTCCTCGATCTTGTGATTTCTTTCTTGGTTGAACCCCAGAAATTTACTTTGTGTTTCTGATTCTGATTGTGAAAATCTAACAGGGAAAGCCTAAACATCTATTAATGCTCCAATGGTATGTTAATATAAGATGAAATGGTGCAAGGAACCAAACACTGCAGCAGTTGCTAAGAGTTATTACGCTGAGTCAATGCAGGAACTATTTTACAACTATTTTACATTTATTTCCTCAGCACATGCAACTTTCTTTGCATGTATCAGTGCTTATTTTATTTCTCCAGCTAAACCTCTTTTCCTCAACTCAGAGCTTTATGGTACTTTAGGATAATAAGAAAAAATAAATTGTAGGTCTGTACCTTTCTTACTGTGGAAGATTTTGCACAGTATTCATCCCAAATAATATCTCAGTTTTAAAAAACTAACAAGCATAATTTTTAAAGCCACCTCAGAAAAATCCTCCAGTTTCAGTCTGTAAAATGTTTGCACATCTTTGAAGCGTTTTGGTTTTTTTTTTAACTGAAAATTGTGAGGGAAATATGTTTATCAAGGAACATTTCTATAAAGCTCAAAACTTTCAGGAAGTTTTGTAATTATTTTATTTAATAATCCATTGTTTTCATGTATTTCTAATTCTGATTGAATTTTGTTCCTTTGAAATAAAGAATGGACCATTAAGTTTTATCAAATAAGTACTAAAGATCCAGATAATATTTTTTTAAAATAGAAGCTGTTGAGAGAAACTACTACAAAGTATTTAGGAATCAAATCTTCCCTACAGCTCCCTTATATCTGGGCTGGTACAGGCACCTGTGAACTAAAACAATCACTAAGATGAGATCTCAGCCTCTGCATCACCGGTGTCTGCAACACCAGTTGCCAAAAAAACTTTCTTCTTGTGATTGAAAAGCAAGTAAAAGTTCAATTAAAAAAAAAAAGCACATAAATTTTCTTTGTGTTACTGAGTAAACTGTAATTTTTACCATTAACAAAACCAAGTTTTTCCGGCAGACAAACAGGTTTGTTTGTTTGTTTTTTTAATAAGGGTAGGTGTATTTTGCACTAACAACAATTTCTGAAGAAAAAAAAATCATCTTCACTGTTGTATGGTGTGTGCTGAGAATCTGCTTAAGGTACATGGGATTCCCCTTTGCCCTCTGCCAAAGTGTGCACTCTCATATGTTATCAGAGCCAGGTTGGGTAACTCTTGCAAATTCTGATTTTGTATACTTGCCTAACTCTAAGCCCATTGTACGTGGTATTAGGCCCATTTCTTGTCAGAAAGATTACTGTTGTATGTATACTATCTTAAATGGTCTTTTTGTGACCTTGCTCTGCACCCTGAAACAAACGAAGCAGGTTTTTGGTGGAGTTTTGTTGTGCCTTTTTTTGCTGGTTTTTTTTTTTTTTTTACCCTTGATGGGAGTTCTGGGAGTGGTGGTGGGGGGGAGGAGGGGGAAAAAAAAAAGAAAAAAATCATCATTACACATGCGGTGCACCAAGGCACACAGACTTCCTTGTGACCGTATTTAAAGAAGCCGGGCACAAAGAAATAGTCATTGCAGCTACAATGGGGGAAATCTAGTATGCATTTCCAAGGAATCACATTTTGGGGAGAATTACAGAATAATTACACATATGCTTAGATCATGAGCATTCAATGAAGCGGACAATATTTTGAGGATTTAAGATGTTGGTGTTGTGGTCGTCTCTAAGAAACCAGGATAATTCAGACATTCAAATGCAAAAACGCACCATTTGGAGAGTGTAATGCGGTCTGTTCTGGTCAGTGTTACAAATTCGGAAAGGATTCCCCGGCTGCAGACATTAGCCACTTAATACTTAAATCTGTTTCCAAATGTAAAGCATACAACAAAAGTCTTTTGCATTAATGAAATGTATCCTAACACCGGCGGAGTGACACATTTCATTAACGTGTCACATTACAGATGTAAAATATAATTGCAGCAGATATGCCTGTCCTGCAGCTTAGTAAAAACCCAAGGATGAAATATTGTTTAACTAATTATGCAATAAACCTCCATCTCGGTCCCGTAATTTTCTAGCTGTAGACTGAGCTAATTTCATGCTAACGTGCTGAATTGCTCAGCCTTGCAGCTACACTCACTGGTGGCTCAGTCACGTTGATTTGATTTCTCTGGTACAACAAAAATATCAGGCCAGGATAATTGTCACCTGCTAATTAATTGTCTCTTGGTTTTCCCTACCAGAATCACAACGTAAACCATTGCCTCTTGGGCTGGCTGTGCTTTTAAATATGGGGAGATGCTACCACATACAAATTTAGGAAACTTCACATTGTTTTGTCTCATATTTCTTAAAAGAAAAGCCACTGAGACACTGAGTACAGCAGAGCACCAGCATCTATCTCTTTCCATCTTCTACCTTCTTCAAGTATACTTCAATGCTCCTTAAAACACAAGGCAGGTTTTGCTTCCCTGCATCTGAGCTCATTATAAGTGAGAGCAAAAGAGCAGCATAATCACTATGCAAAGAAGTATTATAGCTTTACTCATGTGACTCAGAGTATTCTACAGTCAAAGGAAGAATAAATGTAGTATTATTATTATTATTATTGTTATTATTATTACGGAGGCAGTGGTAAGTCGGCTCAGTTACATCAAGCAGAATAGTTACATCCCTTCAGCTCTGACCAGGCAATACGAAGAATTTGAGACAATTCCACTAGTTCTTCTCCCTTCTCCCAAATCACAACAGCAACCTAAAATAATATGGTCGTTTCCAAGCAATTAGGACAGAGTTCTCTTCGTTTATATTGGGGTTCAATTAGCCTCTCTGGCAGCCTTATATCGTGGCCTTTAGGCTTTTTCTGTAGCACTGAGGTTTACAATTTTTGCTTCAAATTTATCTAACTAAATCCATGAAAGTAAATTTATTACATGTATTAAAAAAAAAAAATCCACAGAACTGTCTTACAGTCTAAGTCACAGGATTTCAGAACCTGAAGACTCTGCTAAAAATCTCCTGTTTGAATCATTCTAGGCCTGAGGGGGTTTAATTCTTTCCAGTGGACTTTTTATATCTTTGAGTTTCTTGGGAGAAGAAAAGACATTAATAGACCTCACAAAGCCCTTAAGAAAACAAAGAACGAAACAAACAAACAAAGCAACAGAAAAGAGAACCCAAAACTTCAAGTTTCTCAGGCCCTGTCGATGCAATTCTGCCTATCAGGAGATGACCAGACTGCTCAAGTCACTTGGCAGCAGTGAACCATCTTCTTTGCAACTTTCCTTTTCCTTTCTCTTTGTGTATCCCCCCTGTACTTCATAAAAGTCCAAAATTTCGAAGACAACAAAGCTGATAATCAACAGGTCTCTGCTGTGTGTAAAAGTATGGAATTGTCAGCATGTAAAGTTTATTTTAAATCCCATTCTTGTTTCAAGTTGCTGAAATATGTAAGGAATAATTATAACCAGGAATAATAAAATAATAATAATAATTAAAAAAATCAACATCCCGTGGACCATCAGGTTCATACGAGCTGTGAAATTCAAGTGGAGGTCACAAAACACAGGTGTGTGATTAATATACGTAAAGATAAGCAATTCACCTGATGTTTTAGCTGCAGAAATTGTAAATGCCCTTAAAAATAACGAATAATTATCTTTCCATGATGGAAAGCCCAGAAAAACATGATCTAGTACACATTTAGTACTTGTAGTCCTTGCTACGCACACAAAAAAAGAATAAATTGAAGGCAATTAACTAAATGAAATAGAAAAAAAGTCTACTTTGTAACTGAAAGAAATTGATAAATGTACAGTTACATCTGCAGTGTTCTGTCACATGGGGATATAAATCAGGCAGAATTCACCCCACATAAATATTTGGGTGGGAAAGGTTTCTGCTTTGAATGTGGTAAGTGGAGCAGACATTTTCACTAGTAAAGAGCAACTTGCCAGTGCTGTTGTTCCCCACTGACCAGATTATGCCAGAGATTTGACTGATACACCATCCTAGCAGATGGACTAATTTTTCCCAGAAAATTCCCATTTTTCCCCTCTAAAATGTAAAACCAAAGGACTTTTCTGAATGTATATATTTTTAATTTGGCTGTGTTTTGCTAGCAGCGTCCCTTCATGCTCCTGTTGGTTCAGAATGCCTGTGTTGCTCAAGTCTCTCTATGTGTCAGCTTGTACAGGCAGCTCACAGTGCTTATTAACCATAACACAAGAGAGAATTATGAGTTAATTACTTTAAAATGAATACTTCAGTACCCTTGTAGTCATGTCACGCTGCCATCCACCATAGTCTAATTGCTTATTTTTTTATGTACTTTACTACATTACAAGGACTTGTGAGCAGCACCGTTGCATAGATGTTATCAGAGAGCTGAGAAAGATCAATAAGAATCCTAATTACTGGGACACTGCATAGTTTAGAGAGACATAAGGTGGGTTTTTTAACCACATCTTATCGACTCAAGCTCTCCTGTTTTAGCAGTGACCGAACAAACTTTCTGTTACCTCCTGTTCATTGTCTTTGTGGAGTCATATCTCCAGCCTGAGTCATTATCCTTACAGCTCAAAATCCAGCGTGGGATGAATCCCTGCCTGCTGCTCTCACTGCAGTGGGAGGATGAGCAAGGGAAAGGTGGTGGATCACTCTCCATTCACGCCATACAGCACCCAGAGCTCTTGTATTCCAACACATTTCATTCCCAAAGGCCAAAACCCACAACCTTCCCCAGCACTGAGCGTTCCTTGTAATCACATCAAACGTGGTAGATATCAAACAGTCATGGCTTTACATCAAACATTTACAAAGTGCTTCTGGAAGTTTTCCCACATGCTGATCCTAGACATCTTCCTCTGCACAAGGCAGAGGTAAATCTGGTTATAGTAACCTAAGTGGAAATAGCAATCACTTAAGTCTGAAGGGACAGTATTAAATCCTTTCTGTTGTATCTGCACACTTTGAAGTAACAGCTCCACAAGTAGTGGAGGGATGTACAATCATCTGTAAAACCTCACTCTTCCTACTGTGCCTAATAGTATTTTGGTGACATCATTATTAGTACACCACAACAGCAGCTGTCTGGGCAAGTTTGTGTTTTCCATTAGGATTCAGTGTGATGAAAGATTATGGAAAGGCAAGAAACACTACATGAATCAAGGCTCAGCTACAGGAATGAATTTGGGAGTCTGATTTAATTACATTTTCACAGAGAGTAAAACCACTGTGCAGTTTTGCAGCTCAAGTCTTCCCTTAGGAGGCATCTGTTAGGTCCTGCAATGCTTTTGCTCATGCCAGCTTTATGCTTTAGTAGCTGCTGACTTGAGTGAAGTGGCTGCTGATGGACACCAGCATAGCAGCACAGGCAGCCAACTCCATTCCTTCCAGTCTCAGCTGGGAGTGCTCCATGGGAAGAAACACGTAGTTGTCTACCAGCAAACAGAGTCGTGGTCTCTGTCTCAAACTTGCCGGGTCTATGTGCCTTAGAAAAGACAGATGCCACTTGTTCCTCTTACTCAGACCAATCCATCCTTTCAATCAACAGCTGAAAGAATTTCTCTGTTCAGTCACAAACTGATCAACTCAACAAAATTTCAACTAGGAACGCCCAGCATCCTCATGTGTTTGTTGTTCAAGCCATTAAGTTTATGGGATTGTACAAGTGACTACTCTTGAGCAGCAGTTACAGCATCAGCTGGAACTTCAAAAAAGAACCATAGCACCTACAGAACTCCCCAGCACAAACCTATCTGTGTTATTTTTAACTGAGGTTAAAACTGAGGTTTCTCATAGTTGAAAGACAAATCAAACATTAAAGGTGTAGAAGAGATCAGCAGTTGGCAAAGAAGAAGTGTAACACATTATAAAGAAAGGATTTATTGAGGTCTTAATTCATCTTGGCCATTAGACACAAAGAAGTCTGATGGCTTGGGAAAGCATATTTGTATTATCACATCCCCACTGGCAAACAAAACTCTGTGGGTTTTACTGTGCCTTCAACATTCTCCATATAAATAGACAGAAAAGCTCTCCCAGACTGGCTCAGTTTAATCAATGTGTCAGCCAGTCAGGATATATAATCACTAAGTACAAATTCAATGTACTCCCTTCACAGAACCACTGGGAAGGGCAGTGGCACCTCTGATAGAATCATCACCATCTCTGTGTCAGAGATCAGGAGAGAAAAAAAACCACATAACTTTGGTTACAAGAAGCCTGAAGTTCTCTAAGTTTTCTCAGAAACATCCTGTTAATTATTACGGTTTCAAGTCATGGCCACATCTGTCTAGCACATGAAATCAACATTTTAAAGTAAAGGATGTCATATCCACCCCAACCCACCTGCCTCTTTGTTAGGATGCAGTTTGCAAATGGTCCATGTAATGTATTGGAAAAAAAGGTACCCTAGAAATATCTGGAGTGACATCTCTGCCTGGCACTTACCAACACAGCCCTACGTTCATTCAAATTGCCTGAAGATAGAATCATGGAATGGTTTGGGTTGGAAAGGACCTTTAAAATCATCTAGCTCAACCTCCAAGATGAGCAAGATCTAGCCTTGCAAATATCTGCGTGCCTTCCCAATACCCAAGGCCTTAAACTTTGCCTTCACGTTCAATCCCACACTCTGAAATCCAACAAAATCTACTGAGATGCAAACAGACAAACAGCTAAACCAGGAGAAACCTGTGTGACTTCTGGTTTGTAATAATGCAACAAATAAACAACCCAAAACATACAATACAAATTTCTCCACAGGACCATCTTGCTGCGGAACAAAGGACGCTGAAAGGCTCCGTAATTTGGCTGGCTTTTCACGCTCTCCCTATTCCTCTGGGGAAACCCTAAGCCATGAAATTTCTTTTTTGTTAACGCAAAGACATGGTAATGTCAAGCTTTCATGGCCATAAGCATGGAAAATTGATGAAATTACAGTGTGTTCAGGAAAATAATACGGCGATGACAGGAAGAATCTCTGCTTCTATCTGCGTCCTGGTGGCAGCTTTTTGAACAGGTGAACATTTTTTTTTTTCCTCCTCTGTGCAAAACATCTCTTTGCATGAATACATCAAATGGATGCCCAGGGAGAAAGGTCAAAGGGAAACAGTCACACAAATAATTAAGATATGAAGAGATAGTGTATTAGGTTCATTGATGCTTTCCACTGTCTTCCACTCAGTCGAGGTGCACCTTTCAACCTGACACACCACAAAAATGGAAAACAACAGAGCCAGCCTTACTGCTGCCAAAAAATCAGGAAAGGCAGAGTATGGATAACAAGGTAGTCCCCTTGCAGAGCTCCCCACAGTATAGGAGGGGCCATCTGGAAGCCTCACAACCCATGGTTGGGCACTCCCAGTGGGTCCCAGCTTTGGTTCTGCTGCTACAGTGGGGTCTTCGCACGCATTGCTCCCACACAGTGGCCAGGTGAATAAATAGATAAATAAGTAAATAAATACACAGAGGCCAAAGGTCATACATAGCATAACTACATAACATAAAATAGTTATATTAGGAATTCCATCAGTAAAATGAAAGGATAAAATTACACCCAGAAAACAAGGTGATAAAACAAGTTAAATGTAAAAAAAATAAATAAATAAAAAAGAAGGCAGCGAATGGGAGAGAATGGCTACAGGTGAACATCCTACTATAAGAGCCTGCCAAGATCAGATCAGATCAGAGAGAACACTTGACTTAGTGCCCAGTCCCAGCTCTCCTATGAACAGTTCTTCCCCCCCAAAGAGTGTACCCTTCATTTGTGTGTGAGTATGTCTGTCGGTGTGCTCTCCCTGGGGGCAGATGCTTCTCTGATAAAGAGCAGGTCCCACAAGCTCTGACACCTTCTGACCTGTTTTCAACATAGACCAACGATCTAGAGAACTTGTTCATAAATAGAAATACAACCCCCTTCAAGAATGGGGCTGCTTTGCTGGAAAGATATCCACCATACTAATTTCTAAACACTTGCATAGACAAGATCTTCTCCTCCAAGGGCACCCAGGGAAAATCTACACCCCCTCCAACTTTTCTTTCTAAAATTATTCTTTCCATTAAGGGCACACTCTAGTTTTAAAGGAAGAGCTGCAAAGAATCACTATGATCACGCTGGAAATGTAAAATCAATCTGATATTAACACAATTTCTTCTAATTCAAATTAATCAGGGCAGGAAATGCTTCCAGCTATTTCTTTGAAATCCTAGTTAAAATTTGTAGTTCTTTGTACATAATTTTTCAATCTGACATAAATTTCTAGATTTGAGATTTTCTACAAAGGTCTCCTTTCCCCAGGCAGACAGAAGACACTTTTATGTGTCTTA
The DNA here is from genome assembly GCF_022539395.1 of Myiozetetes cayanensis. Classification (NCBI taxonomy): domain Eukaryota; kingdom Metazoa; phylum Chordata; class Aves; order Passeriformes; family Tyrannidae; genus Myiozetetes; species Myiozetetes cayanensis. The sequence continues at coordinate 57,467,199 of NW_026087853.1, forward strand.
TATGTGTATTTATCTTTTATGTGTCCTCTCTGTGCAACAGGTACACAAGAAGGAGTTATGCAGTCAGAGACTTCTCTCCCAGACCCTGGAAAGCTCAGCTGCAGCTGCCAAAAAAACACAATCAAAGACAAACACCTGCCACCATTTGTCTTCTCTTTGGGATCTGAAAGCAAGACTTTGCCTCAACTGGAGCTCAAGCCCATATTCATTAAGGTGAAAACAAATGCCTGACCGAAATTCCCTGTGGGTTTAGTTGTTTCAGGCTGACACAAACCTAAGATCCAGTTCTGTGTTAAGGCAGCACTTGGTTTGCCACAAGTTTGCTTCTCGTTCAGTCTGTGGGCAGGAAAATCTTCTATTCCCTGGCCCAGCTTTCATCTGCTCTCCAGAACCAGCCACCCGAGCCTGATGCATCCCAAAGTTTCCTCGCTGGGGATTCCTTCCTGAACTTCTTAGCCAAGCAAACACTGGGGCTCATTTTCTGGCAGTTGCCATCATGCTACTGCTCTTTTAAAATCAAGAAAACATTTTTGTTCTCTTTTTAGTTAAAAGTCGCCTCTTGGTGGTTTTCTCCACAGACCTGAGGACCAGGGCTGTTTTCTCAAAGTCTGAAATTCATGTATGTTCAGATGGCTCCAGGAGCAGGTGTTCCTCCACACCTTGAGGTCTGACACAAACCAGAGAGAAGCAGCATCACCCCTCCAGATCCCAAATCTTACACAGCCCACCTGGACAAAGTGGGAGTGAAGCTTTGCCGTGTAACACAGTCGTGTGTTACCTCCCCCAGACATCAAGTAGCTCCACAAAGCACAAGGCAGATGCTGAATAGGGACCTATCCTACCCTGCCAGCAGACACACTAAAGGCAAGGCAAGCTGCAGGAATTGCAAGTTATGTTTTCCATCACCGATTTCTCCCTTAGCATCACTCTTTGTTGTGCTCATGCTCATGTTGCCCTCTCGTGGCTGCTCTCACGAAGAAGCAGGCCCTACCTCAACCCGCTTAGGGCTGAGCTGTAATTATAGATCTATTCTTGGGACTTTAAGACCAGCTTTTTATCCCCAAATGTGATCCATTATAGCAAGAGTTTTTATTCTTTTAATTCTACCAACCTCCTTATATATTTCAAGGAGCCGTGGAAAGGTTTGGGTTGGAAAGGACCTTAAAGATTGCCTAGTTCCAACGCCCCTGCCACGGGTAGGGACACCTTTCCCTAGATCAGGTTGCTCCAAGTCCCATTCAGCCTGGCCTTGAGCACTTCCAGGGATGGGGCATTCACAGCTTCTCTGGGCAACCTATACCAGGTTCTAAGGTAATTGAATATCTAATCTGAACCCACCCTCCTTCATCCCAGAGCCATTTCCCCCTGTCCTATCGCTCCATGTCCTTGCCCTAAGTCCCCCTCTGGCTCTCTTGCAGCCCCTTTAGGTACCAGAAGGGGTTCTAAGGTCTCCCCAGAGCCTTCTCTTCTCCACGCTGAACAACCTCCAGCTCTCTCAGCCTGTCTTCACTACAAAGGCGCTCCAGCCTCTCCCATATCTTTGTGTAACTGCCAAGTCTTCATCACCATCAAGTCCAAAGGCACAGGAAGAACAAGCTCCCTGTCCCAACACCCATGTCCAGCTCACAGACTGCAGGCTCCTCTTCTCTGACCTCCAAACCTCCCCCTGCTGCCTGTCCTGCTTTTCTGAAGGGGGGAGGAGAAGGAGGAAGAAGAGGGGAAGCAAAGACCAAGCAGCACCAAAGCACAGCTTGCCTGCCAAGCGAGGGTTTTCCTCCCCATACCATGTGCTTTCTGAGCACCTCTCCCCTTCCCAGCCCTCATCTGCTTCCTCACATCCACAGCACTGTCACTCTTCCATTATCTAGCACATTAGGCACATTTATATATAAATCTTGTGGGTTGGCTTCGCTGCTCTATCTCGGCGTGAAAATGTCAAGGCTTCTCTTACTGTCATCGCTGAGTTTCCTTAGATCCACAAGTTGTAGGCTAAAGTTCCTCTTTGCTGCACAGGTGTGAAGCCAGGGAAAGTGCCATCAGACTGCAGACCCTGCAGAAGTCAGAAGAACTTAGATCTCTAAGAGTACCCACCAGTAAATGCCCAAAGCAGCCAGGGTTCCCCAGGGATTTTTTGTCAGGCAGTGGTGGCCACTCTCCCTTGTCCCAAAAGCCATTCAAGCCCTCAAAGCCCTATAGCTTTACCCACTGATTTCACCAGCAATTAGCTGGCTCACTAAATACTCTAGAGATGAGCTTTAATCTCCTGGTGGTTCAGTGATTAAGGTAGAAAGTGTGAATAAGCTCTCATAATCGGCAAGGGTTGTGAGGAGGAACGCTTAATATACATGAGGCATAGATACTGTATTCAGGAATAAAATAAACTTAGTTTCAGCAACAAAAAGAGCATCAGGATGTAGAGCTCAGGGAGAAAAAAAAAAGTCAGTTTTATTTCTGAGGGGTTTTAGTTCTTATTAAAAGCTCTTTAAGTTAATCAGCTTAATTAACAAGAAGACTGATAATTGCTATAAACTGACAGAGAGCCAGAAAAAGGAGGAGTCAAAAAAAACATAACATTGTCAGCACCAGACAAAAACTGCTCTCCATCTGTCTTGTGACTCAAGAATATATTGAAACTATTTTCCCTCAACTGTTTCTAGAGCAGATGCTGTTGCATTTCTCTCTGTAAACACACAGAAAATGAATAGTGTTCACAAATAACCACAATCCTCCCGCACTGTGAGACACTTACCAAGAAAGAAAATGCACACAGAAAACAGGTATGAAAGCACATTAATTTACATTCCCATGAAAAACTAGTAACAAGGAGAACCTTTGTATAGTTGCTAAAGCAATATTAAAGCTTCTACTTCTTAAGCCACTAGGTAGACATCATTTACAGTTTGATTCCACCATTAATTAAAAGACACAGAACGTTAACGTGAAGAGTTTCCACTTCAACATTCCTTTTAAATTATTTCTCCCTGTAAATTTTGGTTGTTTCTTAGAGTTCTCACTTCTGGAAATGAATGAGACAACACACAACAGATGCCTGTGAATAGTAGATGGAATGAAGTCTCTTTGGTCCGGGAGGATGGAAGAGGAATTAGAAAGTGCCTCAATTCTTTCCAGTTTGTTTCAAAGCAGTTGACAATTTTTTGGTGGGGGGAAATTCGTCTTGTTCATTGGCAGGGCATGACTTATTCAAATGCCCAGAATCACAACTCTGTGGCTTTATCCAAACTCGCTGGGAGATAAAAGAGACCTTGTAACAACCTGGTGTGCCTTGGTGACCATTTGGGAAGGGTCAGGGTGAGAACTCCACCCCAAGAAACCATCCAAAGTAGAGGTATGGTCTGTCCACTTTTCTTAACCATGAGAACTGGGGAGTTCAGAGTGAGCATGTGGATGTCTTTAGTATCTCAGAGCATCGTCATCATCATGGCAGAATTATTTTCTCCACTCCTGCCAAAACATATGAAATTTGATCTCATAATCTGAAGCAGCCAGTGGTGGATGAAGCACTGGAGTGCTCATAAAATGCATAGGCCAGCTCTCAAACAATGCATTTCATTGATGGGCAGTGGAAGTGGGATTTTGTTTCAGAAGACAAATCCCTCCCCTCACAAGAGGAAACATTCCTTTCTTACACGTTCTGGCAGAAGTTACTGTGCAGAACACTGCTCAGAAATTGGGCAGAGCCTGGGGATTCATGAGGACTGAGAACCACCTTGAGCTTTTTTTGTCTCTATGTTAAGTCATCTGTGGTTGACAGAACTTCGTAATGCTCCTTTTGATTTTGATTTAAAGCTGTCCTCAAAAAAACGAACCAAATTTAAAATCTATTATGACCAAGCCTTGGAATACAGTAGTCACACTCCCAGCAACTCTGCAGCAGTTTCAGCTGAACTATAGCAAAAACAATTTGTCACAGCAACAGCTGAAACGAGATGTGTCAGCAAGATGAATGTCTTGTTCACGCACACTGCAATGCTGATCGGGACTGGAGAGGGGGGGAAAAAATCATTCCATTTCCAGAGTGTGCTAGGCAAGAAGAAATACTAGCCATTCCATTTCAGTGAAGATGGATAAATGTCTGCATCTTATCAGGTTTCTTAGAATAATCCCTGGCTAAGCAGAGCATAAAACTCCTGAACCAAGTTGAGTCTATTCATTCATATTCTCCATAATAGCCAGGCAGATGTTGTCCCAACATCCAAAAATCTCCACTGGGGTGGCTACCTCTTCCCAACATGTGTAAGCAGAGGAATTGGACTCTCCAAAGTTCTCACTCCGATTTTATATTTTGGATTCCATATTCATCTTCTTGCAGTTATTTAGCACCTATTTTAATTGCCAAGTACTACCCCTACATCGTCTTACAAAACTCACTTGGGTCTCAATGACCAAATGAGGTTGCTCTCATCCTGTGTGGCAGGACAGCATGCTGAAGTAATGGTTCTGTAAAAGCAGAGCACAGGGCATCTCTTTTACTTGTGGAAGTTAACATACACCTCCATCTGTCCCCAGGCATTAGATAAGATCAGAAACAGATCAGTCTCTACAGTCTTTTAGTCTGTGCACTCAAAATACACTCATTGGATTTCAGGGGGAAAAAAAAAAAAGAAAAAAAAACCTCAACAGTTTTGTACCTGTACCAAAACGTCTTGTGGCCAAATGTGAGCAAAAGCAAATTTAGCTTAAGTTTTCTGTTTACTCCCTGCAACAACTACCTTTTGCTAGCAGCATTCTTACTACTTTTTTTCTTTACTAAGTAAGCTTACTCTTTATGTATATTCACCTTCTTTATCTCTGTCCTTCCCTCAGTCGATCTGTGTTCCTGTCCAGCACAAACTGAAGGTTGGTTCATCACCTGCGTTTCAAGTCATGTGAAATTTGAACTTCACTGTTATGGGAAAATGGATAAGAAATACTTCTTGTTTGAGAGAGAACAGAGAAGGCAGAGATGTCCTATGTGACTTTTGCCATGACTGGAAGGAGAAACCATGGCAAATTCTTGCCCTTGGCTCTGAGGAGCAGGATAAGCAGAGGAATAGAGGGAGACATCTCCTGTTACAGCTGGATTTGTTATTACTTCTAGATTGATTAATTCAGTGGGATTCTTTGCATCCTCCTTCATGTTCCTTCTGCGTTTTTCTCCTTTCCTTTGCAACTCTCAAGTACCCCAAACATAAAAAAATAAATTAATGTTATCTTGAACAAGTCACTCAACTTTCCACAAGTTCTTACATCAAATATATATACATATATGTATATACCCATCCCATATTAAGTCTATAAAGAGTCATATATTATGAAGCCATAATTCCATTCTTTCAGCAACACTGGCACACAAAGTCCATATTAAATGCCTTCCTGTGGGCTTTTCCAGCTCACAGATATCACAGCTCTCAAGATTTATTTTAGCATCTTAATTCTCCATCCTGCACCATGGATTTAGGAGACCACATAACCAGGGCAGCTGCTTTTACCCTTCAAGTGCTTCTGTGCTGTAAAAACAGTGCAAACACACACATGCAGCTTTGCTCGCATTTTGTCTTTTTAAAAAGTTTTAAAAAGGTTCAAAGGAGGAAGCTTTGCGAGAGATCTGCAGCACACAAAACATCACACATCCTTAGGGCTGCTCTCCTAATCACTTTACATTCAGCAAGGCTGATTTCCTGGGACTCACCATCCCCAGTCCCCAGAGCTGGGGAGGACAGGGTGGGAGTGTGCCACCTCAGATTGTCTCAGCCTTAAAGATTTGGGGGAGGTAATCGGGATCAAAAGGCATCTGCTTAAATTGGCTTTTTTAGTAGTACATAAAGCCCAAGAAAACTTCACAAGCAAGGAAGTTTTATCCTTGAAATTTTGAGCTTTAGGGCTATTCAAGCCCTAAAAATTTCCAAAATGCTCCTCATAATTGGTTTCATTGTACATATGTAATTAAAAATCAACTCCAGTATATTTGTCCAAAATTAAAATAAAATAAATTGGAAATTCCAACTTTTTGCCCTTCCTGACAGAAATCATTCCATTTTGACCACCTGATGGGCCCTTGGGGTTAATTAGAAAATCCCCATCAAGAGCTCAGAGGCCAATATCAGCTGTCAAAATCCCACATTCCCCTCTTTCACCTCTTTCAAGTGCAAAACAACCTGTGTCTGAAGATGTGCCAGAGAATAAAAGGGCACACCACAACCACTGTGGGCTCTGACTTAGACCTATTCATGGCCCCACTACTATGAATACGGCAAAATCTCAAATGAAAGTTTTAATCTCCCCACCGCATTCAACCCAAAGAGAAAAGGGCTTCCCTTTTAACAATTTCCCCCCTTAAATCTTTTGTGCTGCCGTGCTCCTGAAAAAGCTGAGATTTTGCTCAGCCCCAGCGAGGGCTTTTTTTTTTTTTTTTAACCATAGAAAGCACTGCACCTCACCCCCTTTGTGCTGACATAAGAGTAAAGGTCTGCTCGGACCAAAAAGTAACTCATGCAAAAGGGCCTTCAGAGGGTCTAAACACAAACTGAACAAGACCAGAGTTAAAAGTGCAGGCATCTGATCTCACCCAGCTCGCCTTCCGTGCTCCCTCTTCCCCTAGGTGCACGGTAAATACAGAGAGGAGGGAGGAGGGAGAGGGCGGAAACAAACGCCTGAAGGAAAAAAAGAGTCAGGTGGAACAAGGCTGGAAGACGGGGACGGAAAAGTCCTGTCACACCCTGTCCTCTGCATCTCCACCTCTCTCCCCGGATCAGGTGAGGTCTCTCCTCACACGTCCAGGGGCATGCACCATCCATGAGAAACCGCGGAATCATTGCTGCCCCAGGGACCACCAGCTGCTTTCCTCTCCCTGTAGGCAGGGCTCACTCACAGAAAATTCACTGATAATTTGGTTTTGTACTCAATGTTACGACTGAAGGAAAACAGCAAAGGCTACGATCTCCTTAACGAATTGCCCAGCCATCTGCAAGCACATTAATGGTGTGGGGAGCTGCAGAAAGCCAGAAGGAGCAGACGCCTTCAGATGTGCTATTCCATCTTTTGAGGGAGTTTTTTTGCTATTTCACCGGGAAAAAAAAAAATCATACTTTTTATCCCACTTTACTCAAAGCAGAACATTTCCTCCCAGCCTCCGAGAGCACCACCCTGCCTCACTCTTTGTGCCCAGCCCCTGTCACCAAAAGGGAGGCGACGCAGTTTTATATCCTTAGGAGGGACTGTGCTCCCCCCTCCCTGCCAGGGACGCCTTCTCTCCCCTTCAAGTGATTATTGTTTTGTTTTTTTCTCCTCATGGGCAGTAACACCTACATTGTGTGGGGAGAGACAGCGAGCATTCACACCCCTCAGAAAGCCATTCACTGCGGGGCAGCTGGAGAGGCTCAGTGCTCGGCTTGCCCTCTTCACTCTTGGATGAGTTTTGTGCAAAGCTCGGGCTTGGAGTCCTTTCCCTCCCAGACCCAAGCAATTAATGAGAGATGGAAAAAAAAAGGAGAGAAAACGTCGCAGGGTTTTTGTCCCTCTCCGCAGTTTGTTCTTTTTGTGTTTGTTTGTAGCTAGATTATGTTATCGGGTTGCCCTGGAACGGATAGAAAAGCACACTTGGGGAGGAGAAAGGAAATTATGTTTAATTAATTAATGTGTCCTCGGGCTTTTTCTTTTATATGAAGGGTTTGGAAAAATCACCTCCTATTCACCCGAAAGTGACTGGAAGCACTGCTAGACGAGAGACCACTGGCCAAGCAAGACTGTTTTAATTTAGTATTGCCCCAGTTCATACAGCGGCCCACCTCTTCTCACACGATGTTTTGGCACAGTTCTAACAGGATGGTAAGAATCTTTTTCTGCCGAGATTAGTGCTGTACTGACGAGGATCCCGTTCCAAAGCAGCACTATGGCCCGTTACACATTAAAGTCTACGAAAAAAAAAGGTTTCAAGTATAAACCCCCCCTCACAGCTTCACCCATTTTCCCATCTCCTTTCTACTTTCTTTGCTCTTCAGGCAAAGCCGTTGGATTTTCGACTGCACGTTATCCTCCTGCTTTGTTTTTAATAGAGATGTATCAAATGCCCCCCACTCCCTCACTATTACGTGGGCCACCCTTCCTAGAAAGTGTTTATATTTAGTGTTCTCTTTGGTGAGCAAGATTATATAATAATGGGATAAACAGCATGTTTGTTTGTTGGTTTTTGGTTTTTTTTGGTGAGCCGATCACTAAAATCAGTTCATTGATTTCATTGTTTTGTTAGTATTAATCTATTATTTGTTTTTAGGAAAATGCAAATGTATTGTAAAGATTGCCATGACCAGTGCAAAACGAAAATAAACACTATGGATGAATTTCCTTGCTTGATTTACCTTGAGAGACTGTGTTAAGCCACTGAAAAAAGCACAGCTGAAATCACACTGGAATGAATCCAATAAGACAGGATCATTTAATGCAAGTATCTATCATGGTGCAGCCATTTCCTACTGGTGGCCAAGGCAATGTGCTTCACACTCAATAAAATCACTGCAAAATAATTTTACTAGAGAGCTGGTCAACAGCAAATGCTGTTATGTTCTATATGACAGCAAAGTCCATCTTCCTTTTGCCTTGACTAATACCAAAATGATAACAAAATATAACAAAATAATTATATCTGTAGTGCTAACAATAAATAATACGAGAACTAGTTGCTACAGACAGTAATTTTGTCATGCTATTTTCCATAGTAACACAGTATTTTACTCTTTAATCCTAAAAATAAGAGTAACCAAAGGCAGATGTTTCCAGATGGTTCAGAGGGCCTCGGCCTCTGGTTGGCACTGGATGGGAATCAGAAATATCACTGTCAGTCAAGAGTAAGTGTCAAACATTCAGTAAACCCCAGACCACAGAACCCAACAGAATAAAAAAACCTCCTTTCATTCCCATTGCACAGACTAATGGGCGGGACAGGAAAGAAAGAGGGGTCTGGAGGCCTCACTTAGATGATGGTTCACTGTGTCAGGTGCTGTATAAATATATAGCAAATGAGAGTTGAGGGAGTTTTAAAAAGACAGCATAATTTCACATGGGAGCCTGGACTCCCCAGTAATGTTAAAGGAATAGGCACAGAGCTGCAGGTACAGCAAATCAATAAACCTGTGCTTGGCAAGGAACTACACCAGACAGTCAGATCAGGACTTTAAACCAGTGTATTCTGGCCAACAGTGTGGTTTTCAGAGTATATTGAAACAGACCACTCTCCAGGCTTGTGTTAAAGGTGGGTCCCTTTGTCCTGAAGTTATTCCTGTTGACTCAGAGCCATCCTTCGCTTTGCCTGAGCCACACTTACTGGTTTAATACCCTGCAACCACACCAACAGTTTTTAAATTTATCCTGTGAATGACAGCTCTAATGAGTGGGACTCGATATGCTATAAATCAGTGCAGGACCTGGCCTTGTGTATTTTATTCCGTGGGTAATCCACACCCTTGCAAGTGACAATTACTTTCAGTGCAATACACACCTTCAGTAGCTGAATTAAGTAGTCCCTAAGTAGGGTAGGTATAAGTAAACTATTAAGTTGTTGTTTGTGATCCTGTTTGTTACACAGTTAGAGATCTGCTGATAAAAGACAGCAAATGAAAATGGAGATTCATTAACCTGAGTGTAACAAAATATCTCAGGGACAGTGTTTATTCTCAAGGAGGTTTTTTTTAGGTATTGATTTGACAACGAAGTTGCCAATTAAAGGATTTGGGAGACATGTCGAAAACACAGTTGTGATGGGTCACTACACCTAAGTCAAAATCTAGACTTCCACACAGGTCCTGAGAATCATAGGAAGGAAGGTATAGCATAGCAGAGTTGGGTTGGTTGAGATATGCCCTTGCAAAGTAGCCACTATGGTCAAAATAACAATCCATTTGGCCCCACAGCAGGATTCTAACAGATATCTCACATTAAAACCCAACCTTTCATCCTGTCAAGAAAACAAAACCCTACCAGGATACCTCTACATCGAAGTCACACACCCACAAATTTTTTTTTACAGACTTTACCCAATTAATTTTGGCCCACAGAAAACTTGAATTACTCCACTAACAAGACACAAAGATTAGATTCAGCAGTAATATTCTAAATATTGCTCCTGTAGGTCCCCTTTTCTTCTATCACAGTTACTTTGTGCATATATCACATCTTCAGGCATATAATCTGTCTTCATGGTTGTGAGCAGGTTGACTACTGGGAAAAAAAAAAAAAGGACCTGCTCAGTTGCACCAGTGCAAAGCTCTGATGTGCTGTGAAGATGCAAACTGAGAGCTGCAACAAGAGCATTCTCTTGAAAATACATTCAAATGTAGATGTCTGCCAGGAAGACAACACGAGAACGTGCAGCAAGACAATTGTGCTGCTTGTCAGAAAGTGCAGCACGGGAGATACCCAGAAGATGAGGAGCACGGAAGTCTTTTCATCAGTGACAAGAAGAACACCGAAAAAAAACAACTAAAATGGGGCACTGTTAACTGAAGGGAAAAGTTTACAAACAGTTCCCTGAACACGATCTTCTCTCAGAGGTGGGATGGTCAGCTCTGGCTGCTGTACTGAAGGGAGGTAGAGAATCAAGAGTACCTTTGATTTGGGTCCTTCACTGAATCTGTAATTAAGTCCATAATCTCTTGCTATGACTTTAGACTCCTGTTTAGCCACAATTTGAACATCACTGCCAAAACTTCCTCTCTGGGTGGGATCAGTACAACTCTTCACTCGTTCCCGGTTTCTACACCCTTAGGTGGTGAATGGCACTTCTTTATTTTGTACGTGCAAAACATCTTAGATAAGGCAGTGTCACAGGTAGAACACAAACCCCCTCCCTCCAGAGAAAGACAATTCAGTGAAAGCTCTAAAGCTCTCTGTGTCAGCCACAGTGATGAGCACAGTATAAAAGCAATGGATAAAGACAAGCTGAGCCATGCCTGGGCCTACAGAGAGGTTCCAGGGGATCTGGCTGTTTGCAAAATGCCTCATGTGCCCATGTGAGCACAGCTGAGCGAGCCAGTGCCCTTGCTTCGGAATGATTTAATTTATATGCCCTCAGAATGAGGTCATATCAATACCATGCATGATCTCTATCAGCTTCACAGATGCCTTAACCTGAGAAACGTTCAGGCTCTCGGAGAGCCATTCACACTTGGCAGATTGATATAGGAACTGACAATTCACTGCCATCCAAGTGTATCTGAGAGCACAAAGCTCACATAAATATTGCTGAGCATATCCCATTGTCACTTATTTACTTCTGCCGTTCAGCTCTCCACAGCTCTGAGAGGAAGATCATTTCCCTCTGTGTCATATGTCTGACTCACCCAGCAGACACGAAAAGCTCCTTTTTTTTTCTCTTTTTGCCAAGAATGAACTCTGCTGGAAATGCCAAACACAGGTTTGTTCAACCCCAACCAACAAACAGTGTGAAATATAAGAGTGAGGGTGGACAGAGGCTGATGAAGAAGCCTGGATACAAGCTTGGCTTTGAAGCCACTGCTGAAACAACTTTTAATGATGCTTCTTCATTCAAAAAAAGCTCCAGGAGGAAGCAAGAAGACCTACCTGATACTTTGTCTTCTGCAGTTTCATAGCTGAGCTGCCTGCTTACCCAGCCTAAGTCCTTACCAAAGATGACTGTGAGCAAACAGTAGGGTTTTCATGCAGTCTGTACTCGTGGCTTTCCAGCCCAGAAATGCCCACCTGGTCCTTTGCTCTGGATTTATTACACTCACCTGAGCCCCTCTCTCTCTCTGACAACTCTCAGACAGAAAGGCATGAAAAGAATAATAAAGGGTGAGAAAACCAGAAAAAAATAGGTGTGCAGAACTCATCCCTTTCAAATTTAGACTGGACCAAACATTTCTGACTGATGAGTCTGATTGAAGAAGGTCAGATCCACCCCATTCTAACATTAGAGAGGGATTCTTTAATTTCCTGCCATGCATCTCTCTCACACCCTAATTTAACCTGAAAAGAGTAATGAAATTAAATACACATATGTTCTTAGCTGGACTAATACCTTTTATTCAACCACAAGCCCCTATTTTAAAAAACTGGGGTTTGTTTCCCCTGCTGAACAAGTTTATGAATGAAACTGGTTCTTGAAGAAGTCAAAGAACTGGCAGAACTGCCACAAGTGAAACTATAGGTGTGCAACCTGGACGGATTTACTGTAAGCACATGAAATAGCTTTGACACATCAGCAGTGCCCATCCAACAGCCATTTTTTCATCCTTATTATTGCCACATGTACTGTATTTTTGAATTTTAACATGACAGAATCCTACTCCCTCGTAATGCAATGTGAGTTCCTGGAAGTAAAATCAGTTAATATCTAAATTGCAAAGGTTATATACCGAGTACCAAAGGTACAATGGAGAACCAAGAAATACAAAAACAAAGCTTTCCTTCAAGCCTTTAAGCATAAGTAATTTAATGTATATTTCAGGAAAGTTAGGGGAAAAAAGTAAATCCATGACTTGCCAAAAAAACTCCCTGATGTAGACACTATGAACACTACAGCCAGGCCTGATGGAAGGAACAGGAGAGGCTCGGTGAAGTTTGTCCATTTACATCATTTTATGCTGCAGGTAGGACCATGACAAGAACCCAGGAGTCTTGGTGCATTAGCCATCTCTTCAAGGTAAACAGAGGCCTCGAATTTCTCCTGAGTGCTCACAGCTAACACAAACGTGTCCATTGCCCAGGTCAGTCAGACAAGCACAGAGGCTCCGTTTCATTCGCCTTCAACTTCCCCCAGATTAAACCATCAGACCCACATCAATCACGGGGTGTAAAAGACGTGGAGTAATTGGACTAGAAGGTTGTCAACAGGCCGAGGGCTTCTGTTCAGAAAACAGATGTCTTGGCTTTCTCTGGGTCTTGTTTATTCTTCATAAATACCAGAGCAAGACAGCAGAGTCACTATTATCTCGTAACAACGTTCTGTTAATCAGGCATGTCATTTGCTTGTATGGCCCAACCTTCTGCAGATCCCAGACATTCCCCTTCCACAAGAATTAACCACAAAAATACTGCAGCGGAGCTGCTTTATGACCATGGCTAGGATCAATTTGTTTTGTGCTTTCAGGCACTTTGGTCTTGCAGCAGCAAACACACAGACAGTACAGCGGGCTTTTTTTTTTTACATAAATGAGAGGTTTTGACCACCATCCTTCCTTTCTCAGTGGCAGTTTGTCAAGATCTTTTGCCTAATTCCCAGCTTAGTAAAAAGACCTAAGGAATAGCACATCCTTCCCAAATGATTGCTCTGAAAAGCAGTCAACAGGGTGAAAGACAGGTGAAAATAACAATTAACACCAGGAGGATAGTATTTGTAGGCTAAACTGAAGAAAGAAGAGAAAAGAAAAAAAAAAGAAAAAGAAAAAAAAAAAAAAGAGAAAAACAAAATCAAGTGTTAAAAGCAGTAACCATAGAATTTAAGAAATAAATACATTTCAACCTGAACTCACATCATGACATGGAAGACCCAAGGGCTTATGCAGCCAGGACCAAGAAGGGGATGAGGCAGGAGGAACCAGACTTTTCCATCCAACAAGAGCCAAAACTGCTGCAGAGCCCTGATGGGAAATGTCCCTGTAAGGCAGAACAATTCCACTGGTATCAAGGAAGACTCAGCAAGAGATCTGACCTGAACTGTGTCCACCCAAAACATCTGCAAATATTGAACTCTAGATGCAGCTGGAAACACTCTTCTAAAACCCTGCTTTCCACGTATGAACATACTTCCATATGATCTAAAAATTACAATATTCCTGCCTAGAAAGCAAACTGTTTTTACAGCATCGTTTGCTTTAGTGTAACTACAATCAATTTGATTCTTCCCAAGTATCTGGACTCAGAGGTTTCACCAGGAACAGCCACTGTGAGCTCCCTCAGCCCTTAGCTGAAGTGGGTAGGTGGCACGTGTGTCCTGTCCCCACTGTCTGAGGTTCAAGTTGCAGGAGCAACTGAATTCCATGAAAACCTTGTTATTCTGCAGTGGGAGCCAGTTCATGGATACTTTTAAACTCAAGTGAATACAGGTAGCAGCTCAACTTCTCTCTGAATATTCAACTGTCTCTAGTAAATACAGACCTGGAGGTTGCCTCCCAATCTTCTTATGATCACTGCCCTTCTATGACTGCAGCCTGACATCCTCGCTGGAAGTTTTACATTTTCCTTAATTAGGGCATGTTTTTGTTCTTACTGGCAAAATGTCTACAGACTTCAATCACAGCAGGATTTGGACCAGTTTTTTAAGCTTCTCGCTGCTGTGCTTTGTGAATTTTACACAGCTCTGTCCTTTCAATGGACCCAAAGACGATTAAAACACAGTCACAGTGTCTGTGTGCAAACAGAAAATCCTCTGCCAAACGAGCACTCCAGATGTGTGGATAGTGAAGAAAAAAAAAATCAAACCCAAAACCTATGTAGCATTTTATACAGGCAGTGGAGACTTCAGTATTTCACCTGAAAATTCAGGCAAAAATGGGATGTGATAGAAAAACATTTGTGTTATTGTGCGTGGGTAGGTGCAACCCCCATATATTGTCCTATATAAGGATATGCTTCAGGTGTCATCTCCAAAAGTGAAATGTTGGAGAGACTTGTTAGAAAGGGAAGGAGGGGGAAAAAAAAAGCCTTTTTTCCCTCTTTGAGCCTCTGCTTGGTGTCAGCACTGAGACCCACTCCATCTCCTCTCTCAGTGCACTGTTAAGAAGCGTGTGGCCAGCAGAAGTGTAATCTTTCATTGCCCCACACCACATGATAACCAGGCTTGCACACAAACAGCACTTACATCTCAAGTGCATTTGTCTCTCCTAGTTCTTTACCTCCCCCCACGGCTTTGTTGCACTTCAACATTTACCCCACCTACACGGGACGCCGTTTTATTCAGGCTTCGTTTTTATTAAATACCAAAAGTTATAAAGGGTGCCATTGCTCTAATTAGTGAAAGTAACATCAAATAAAAAAAATTGTAAGTGTAGCTGGACGTCAGAACACAGTTTTCTTTCAGGAGGGTGTCAGACTCCCCGGTGAACAAGTTTAGCCTACGGTTTTGCACATCAGGGTTGGGGGAAAAAGAAATGGCTTGAGGAGCCCTATAGAGGTGCTTTTGCTTCCCTGACTTCTCACACAATATTCTTTCAAATGAATTTAAGGCTTTTCTTGTCCAAATCCCCGCAAAAGTAACCACACTGCAGTTTTTCTACTATTATGCAAATAGATTAATCAGCCAACGCTCCAGTGAGAATTAATTTATATTTGAATCAAATGAGGCCTTAGATTCTTTATAACCCAACCCCCGGGCCAAGGCCCGGGCTAGGTAGCAACCTCATATTATTCATTTGACGAAATGTGAACTGACATAAATACCATGGCTAACTTTCAATCCGATTACCCCGTTACCTCACATCAATGCTCTCCCAGCCATCAGCCTCCAGCGTCCCTCCTTTCACCAGCACAGCCAACAACTGACAACTCCTCCCTGATAAACAAGCACCCACGCTGCCACCTCGGACCCCCACTCTTAACCCATCATTCCTGCTCAATGGCCCTTATTCAACAAGGTACTTTATTTTGTTTGTAGGAGTTGGGGGGACTAAACAACACAAAAATACTGTTTTGCTGGGGCTGTGATTCAAAGCTGCCCTTTCAGAGCTGCTGAGCACTTGAGGCACGAACAATAAACACCCAAAAAAAAAAAAATATAGGAGCATCGTGGCCGGCCATAGGCAGATATTTATACACACATGCACACATTTAATTTAATACAGTCACTGACACCTGTTATCTTTCATACTTTCCTTAACCCTTAAAAAAAAAATAAAATAAAACAATGTTTGGGGCTACTACGTCCAAAGGTCAATGTAAAGTGAACCCACATTTTACACAGCACCCTTATACTAAACTCATGTTGACAACCACTAAATTCTTTCTATTGCCTTGCACAGGAACTTGTTTTTTTTAAAGGCTTTCCCCCCCTCCCTTTAAAACTGTAAGCATTTAAAAAGCTTGGCTAAACAATCCACCAGGTGTGAGAAAAGCCTTTTCTGTGCAAGCAGCTCTGTGTCAGGAAACCTACACTTTGTAATTAGATTAGCAAGCAAGGATTGAATAGCTCTGATCAAAACATCCTCCCTCCACATATTGTTTATAGTGCATAACTGATAACTAAGCTTCTCTAGTCATGGTTAAAATCTGCTTAAAAACTGGAGTCCTATCCACTATGGAATTTAAATGAAGAGGAAAAGAAAACAAAGTGCACATTCTTAAAAAGCTATACATAACTACTTGGCTTTCTTGCTTAAACAAAGCTTGATCTGAAAATATGTCATGAAACAAACCCTATGATTTAATGGCAGCTCCTCAGGGAATCACCACTCAAAACACAGCTAGGGTGGAAAGGTAGAGATGGAGGTTTTTTTACCTTAAAAACTTATTCCCCAGGGTAAGAGAAGAAAGACAGCCCTCTTGGCCACTTGGCCCCAGCACCAGGGGACATCCCAGATCCCTCTCAGGAGAGCTGAAAACTCCTCAGCCCAAAAGGGTGACTGGAGCTGCCTGTCTTTGAGGATTTTTCCCATGTGGCCGGACAACCTGGCTGTGTACTGGAGTAGGTTTCCCAATGCAAAGACCAAATTTGAAAAGTACAGACTTCCTGGAGACACTGAAAGTGAGGTGAAATGAGAGCACATCATCCCTGCCTGGTCCTTCCAGGGAAAGGTTTACACTCCCTTGGTTATGATGCTAAATGGAAAACAAGCCAAGGTGATGTTCTCCCTAAGCATTTCATACAACACTCCTATATTTTTCTTGGAAATAGTGAGACTGTTTCACAAGCCTGTTTCGTCTGCCCAGAGAGCAAATAGCCCAGTTTTGAATTTTGAACTCAGCCAGTCCAGACTGGTGTCAGTCCCCTTTTGCACTGTGGGGCCTGAAACCAGGTGAAAATTCTGGTATGAATCAACTCTTCCAAGGAAAGATATTTGATTACTGGATCCTTCTGCTCAGCTCAGTCCACCTCATAAATCCCATCATTATTTCGGCCTTCTCAAAGCAGTCTTTTAAATATTAGGGCTGGAGAATCAAAACTGAGATCAAAAGACCTTCTGTTTGGCCAAAGGACACTGTGGGAACAGCAGCAGATAACAAGAGGACATCCTCTACATTTCTTCTCACAAACCTGGAGACACTTGCCATACACACAGAGTGCATGGACACTTTTCCATGTTGTCCTGCCCGCTCCTGCTTGTGCTATAAACACAGAAGCAGGGAAAAGGCCCAGACAGGAACTGCCCCAGCACAGAAGTCCAACCTCACAGCTTGAATTGCCACTCAGGAGGGGGTCTGACCCCAGGCAGCAGTTTGGTCCTACACACTCCCCTCTGTTGATTTATTCCTCTGTAGGAGCAGCAAACATTCGCCAAAAAAAAGGGAGAACAGACAATTTTTTGGTGTGATACCATTAGGGAAAGTTTGGTAAAGGTTGAAGGTGAGGGAACAAACTTCCATTTAAGACCTAAGCCAGAACTATTTAAAAGACACTAGAGAAATACCCCTTATCCCTGAACATCCATGAATCAGGAGGATATAAATGTACCTTAAAGCTACATTAACTTCCTCTCTCCTGACCTTCCTGGGTCTGATGAGTCAAAGCCAGAGTATGGCTCCTTAAGAAGAGCTATGTCCTGTGCCAGGATAACATGACCTTACCAGATTTCATCAAGTCAGACATTAAATCTGCTAATCCCATCTGATGCCCATCAAGACCTTTTTAGAGACAGAAAATTTGATGCTCTCCATTCCTACATTTTTAATGAAAAATAAAAAACTGAGAGAAAAAAAAAAGAGAGCCAGAAATCTGAATGCAACCACTAAAACATGGGTTTTGTTAAGTAATTCTCATTACTGCAGGTGTGACAAGAAACCTGAGCAAAACCATTTCCTGTTATGAAGATCCCACTCAAGCATTCTGTCTGTCCGACTCTAAACTTCAGTTGCCCCTGATATTTCCCCCTGCAGTATCAGAACACTCCTGACAAAGTCCTGAAAAGAGACAAGTACATTCAAATTCTTCTAGGGCTTAACCCCACTGCATTGAAATTGCCATGAGTTTTGCCCCTGACTTCAGCCCTGACAGAACAAGCAACATTCTCAGGCCAGAAGCATGGGGAAAAGCTTTTCTACAACTTCCTTTACATGCTCTCACTCTCCTTAGTCCCAAAGATTTCTGTTTGCTTTCAGAAAGCTGAAGGCATAAATGGGTGACACGTTTCACCTGTATCTATCCAATCTCACGGCTGCTGGAAAACAAGCAGGGCATTTTTTTCCTGTCTGTCAGAAAGAAACACAATCCTCTGAGAAGGGACATTGCTTTCTGCAAGTTGGGAAAGCTCCCAGAAGAAAGGCCTTGGCTACTTCAAGAAAGATTCACCAAGTCAGGGACGTCACCAGCCTTTCCTGACGATAAAATGAAAGAGCCCTTCAAGTCTGAACATCACAAAGCTGGACGGCTTGCAAAGCAAAGCCCAGAAGAAGGGTGGTCCTGCTCTAGTCTCCAAAATGAGCTGAGGGTTTTCTGAAGAGAACAACTCTTTCTCACAAGTGGAAATCCAATAGAAAAGCTATTGGCTCTACAGGGCACCAGTCATCCTGAATTCAGAGACCTGCACTTGAGAATCCTGAAGAGATGTCCACGATGCCTAAGACTATGGAGCTGTTAATTCCTAGAGCATCGTTGCTCCTTGGTTTTTCTCTGCATGAAGCACCTCACTTGGTAAAAGCAACCCCAAGGGACCACAGAAATACAGCTGCCTTCTTTCATTTCGCTTTGCATTCTGCACCAAGTAAAATGGGAGCAGAGCACATGGACCACATTGGAAAGGTGCTTGCTAACTCATTCCTTGCTGGTTTTATGCAGGCAAACCCCGAGGGACAAAAACTGTCATCCTTCTTCTGTCAGAGCTCCAGAAATCAAACACACTCCATATCAACATCTGCTGGAAGAGCTCAGTATTTCTGGAAACCAGCCATTCTGTCTTCAGCAAAGAGGCCCACAAATAGGGTCTCATCCTCCAAGGATGCAGTACAGTTTGCCAGCCAACCCACAGACATGAACATGGCTGTGGTGAGGAAATGGTCTGTAACAGAACCACTTAACTGCAAATCCATTCCCTTAATGGACAAGGCCACAAATTACAGGAAGAAATTGCTAAACGCCCAGGGAATTTGGTGATCAAAAAAAAAAAAAAAAAAAACCACCAGAATTAACAATTTATTTTTTGAAGATATTCCCCCATTTCAATTGTAAGAGCATTACAGCATCCCAGCGTGGAAATGTTGTACTTTTGTTTGCTAAAGAACAGTACAGAGTATTTGAATTTCCCTTCCTTCCTTATCACACAGCTTTGGGTCCAGCCAAAAGATGTACAGGTTAATCCCTGTCAAAGGAGCTTTCAGCACCTTCACATAGGACTCAGGGAGAAAAACACTCTCCCCATGGCTGCTCTTTTCCCCACTGGATCACAACATCTGAAGGTATTTTCACCTAGAAGGGGCACAGTGAGTCTCCCAATCCATCACCATCTTTCTGGCTGTCAGCCAGACTGGGGAAAGTGTTTCCAAGTACCTGGGCTCTCATTGGCATCTCTCTTCCAAGTCTCCCTCTTAAACCTTCCCAGAGAGACTTAAGCCCAAAGGAAGTGCAGTATCAGTTTGCTGGCATGGTTGGAGTCAAGGGATTCAAGCCTGATGGTTTAGCTCTTCTAAGAAAAGGTGTAAAAACAAGAGAAGGTCCTGGTTTTATCCCACAGGGCGGTTAAATACTGGCTCTGTTCTTCCTCTGTGAGATAGAGGTCCCTACCTGATGCTCCAGGAGGAAGAGGGATGGAGAGCAGCCTTGAAAATACTAGATCCACTCTTGTGGAAGACATCAAAGAAGTGTGTGGGCTCAAGGACCCTCAGTTCAAGGTGACAGCAACCTCTCAGTTTTGCTGACATCCACCCCAGAACACATTTGTCCTCCTGATGAATTGCACTGAGAGTCCTGTTCTCCAAAAAAGAGTTGTCCTTCCTGTCATAATCTGGAGAATGAGGAATAGAACTGGCTCTCAATGAGTGGAAAAGTAGTGGAATCTCCAACTTCCAGCACTTAAAATTGCCTTCTGCCTGGAGATTGCAGTGAGTCAGTGAGTAGAGAAATCTGCCCCTGTCCTAAGCAAAGGATCACATCTTTAATTTGCAGGGAGGAGGTACTAGTACTGTTAAAGATCTGATTTGAAAGACAAAAGGATTTTTAGTTCTTCTGACCTGCTTGAGCAACATGAAACAAATACATTTTTGAGAGAATGAATGGGAAAGTGTTGTGTCCTCTCATCCTCTGCATTTCGTCTGCAACAGTCTAACTTGGAAACTCTCAGGGCAGGGATCACAGCTGAAACAAGCAGCATCTGAAAATCCAAACAGCCACTGCCCAGTTCCCAGCAAGTTTCCACTGTTCCAAATAATCATGAAATTAAGGCAACAAAAAAGCCACCGTATTGCATTTTGCAAATCCTAGCTCTCCAAATATGCCAATCTTAGCTCATGAAAGGAGTTGCTTTTAGGGAGGTTATGTGGTTGTTTGTTTATTGGACAGACCAGTGGAGAAGAAAGAAGAGGGATTGTTCCACCCCAGATTATTTTCTTTTTTTTTTTTAAACAAAGGTGGAGGTTGGGAAAAGGATAAAAGGACGAAACGGACAAAAATAATCAAATTCGGAAGAAAGGATGCAAATTAAACAGGCTTGGAAGGAGTTAGTAAAGTGCAAGCAGGACACAGAGACTAAACTAAAGTTAATTACTTTTGACATGATCAGATCATCTGGTCGCATTTCGGGCTGCGTGCACTCCGGGCTGGCCAGCGTGAATGGCGAGGGAAAAGAAAGTAACTCTCCCCTCTAGGTCCCTTTGCCAAGTCTGGGCTGCGCGCTCTGCCCGGGATCCCTCTTTCTTTGCTCGGAGAGAGAGAGGGGGAGAGGAGAGAGAAACACAGTTAACCACCTGTCAGGGCTGAGGACACAATAAGGCAGCCCCCAAAAGAGCTTTTCATGCATGCGTAATATATTTGTTCAGCTATTCACTTAATGAAGCTGATAAATGTGATGCGAAACAATAGTCAAGTTAATCTATTTAGTAAAATGTTTTGAGACTCTCAGGCGATGTTAAGGAGGGTTGTGTGCTCGGGGACATTTTCATTTCAATACGCTCATCTCTCCCCTCTTAGGGGGGTTTCAAGCAACCTATGTGAATATAATTTCTTATAAATGTGTCTTTAATGGGTTTAATTCACCCTTGCCAGCTGTTTTTTTAGCTATTTTGTAAGAGCAAAACAAACGTGCCAGGCTTGGAAAGCTAGTTAAAATTAGTTTCGGTCACTGGGGCCAAGCTATATTTCCTGCAAACCATCTGCTTGATTGGCACAATAGAAGGATTTTCAAGAAAAGGGGGGATCTAGAAGAGCTTTGAACGAACCAACAGTTACTGTTCCTTGTGCTTGAATTCTAAAGGTGAAGACTTAGGTGTCTTAATACAGCCTCGCCCCCGCAGCCTCCATTCAAGCTGCCGGCGTGGCCGATGAGCATCGTTTGGGAGCTGGGACGCACCAGGGACGGAGCATCCATCCCTCCCTCCTCCAGCCGCACCTTCCCCGGCAGAAAAAAAAAAAAAAAAAGGTGCTAAAGAAAAAAAAATAATTAAAGAAAACAGCCCAAAACGCGCTCGCACAGACGATTTCCCCGCAGTTTAGGGGAAGGAGAAGCCGCGGGACTTGCGACACCGGGAGGGCGGTGAGGGGTGCGGAGCGGCTCCCGCCCTGGGGAGGGAGGGAGGGAGGAGAAGTTTGGCTTCCACTCGGCTGCGGGAAGCGCCCGGCGGGCACAGGGGGCTGTCCCGCAGAGCGATGTCCCGCGTGGGGCCGGGAGCAGCGCCGCGGCGGTGATTGAGACGTCCGTCTCCCGGGGCCGGGGATGCGGGGAGAGGGATGGGGCTCCCGGGCGCGGCTCCGCGCCGCCGGGGGGGGCGCCGGCCCTGCCCAGCCCAGCCCAGCCCTTTCGTCTCCGGATTTGAAGTGCTGGCTCTCCCAATTTCATGCGGATTACCGGCCTCGGACCGGGACACACGCAGCTTCAACCCCCAACTCCCCCTCCCCACCCCCTACCCGCCGGTGGTTTTGGGTTTGGGCTCTTTTTCCTTTTTTTCCTTTTTTTCTTTTTTTCAACTTCACGTGACAAAGAAAGTGAGTGACTTTTAAGAAATAAATTTGAAGATAACGACATTAAAATGAATGGCAGGAAGCACAAAACTGCCTGAGCATAGGTCAAACGGCATTAGTCACAGGTTTTATCCTGAGACATTAGAATTCCCTTTCTCTTAAATGATCACTGCCTTTGAAAAGAAACTTCCAAAGGAGATCACTTAAAATAAGATCCTTTCGTCTGATTTCTTGGTTTCTTATGGTCTATCTTCCCTTTCAATAGATGTCTAGTCCCTTTTGCCGTGGTGCTTAAGGAATTCTTTACGAGTGTGCTCAGACGCATCACAAGGAACCGGGTCCACGCGTGCCCCAGCATGCGCTTGACCCAACCTTCCAGAAAATGTCAGCCCCTCTTTTTTAAAACCAGAGAAATTAGCAGCAGTTGGTCTATAGTGAGGCAAAATGCCCCCGATGTATAAGTAAAGAAAGGAGTAAATCATCTCAAAGGAAACGTATAATGACTGTAAAAAACTAAGTGTTCTCGGAACAGCCCGGGCGGAGCTCGCTTGGGGAACGCCGGGATCGCGGGGCGGCTGCGAGAGGGGCAGGGAGTAGGGGATGGAGATGGGACCCGGGGGCTAGCGGGGAGCCAGGTAATTATCTTACTGGGAAAACCCCGTTTGCTTTTTCCACTCCCTACCGTCCCGCTCGCTCGCCAAATAACACCTCGAGCGCAGCGCTGGGCACGGCCGGGTTTGGGATGAGCCCGGAGCGCTGTGGGTGGGGGCGAGGGGAGCGCTGAGCCCGGAGCGGGGCGGGACAGACCCCTGCTTCTCCCCCATCACCACCGACACCGCGGGGCCTGGACCGGGCGAGGGGGCAGGTGGCGGGGACCCCTCCGCACCCCCGGGCCCGCCGAGTCTGCCCACGCCTTCCTACCCTTTTTTTCTTTACCTGCTAAGCATCAAGATTAACAAAACCAGGGAGGGAGGGGGGGAACCTCCGGCGAGGTTTTATTTCAAAGTGATGCTTTCAGACAGCGGACCTTCCAAGTCAGCCTTCTGCAGCTGCTCGTCTGCTGGGGGCCGGCGTGCAGCACCGGGAAAGCTTGTCAGGATCATACAATTTCGAGGGCTGATTCCGTCCTCCCCAATAAATAACTTTTTGATTTGAATCAAGGGAGAGGTTTAACAGACTTTCTTTCTTCCCTAATGTGATATAAATCGCAGATGCACTTTTATTGAATGGTTAAAGCATCGACATGGAGATAATCAACACAAAACGTCCGGACAAAAACCATCGAGAGAAATAAAGCTGGTTAATAAGATTTTTGAGAAAGCTTTGTGTTAAAAAGTAAAAAGGGAAAACAGCTGAAGGTGACAGTTAGTTCATGGTTAATAGGATAAAGGCTGCATGGTTGAGCTGCACACTTCTGCTTGCAAAGGTTCAGACACACCAAAGGACTGAATAGGGTGCTTTTAAAACATAGGACATTTAACACATCTGTTATAGTCTTTAACAGAGAAATCAGGTAAAATCACTCTCAATAGTTGCTTTCATCATCCACCTCCAAAGGAAACTAACTACACTTGCGTCTATTTCCATATTTGTCATCACAAACAAAACCTCTCTGCCAGAAAAAATCCCGATTTGCTGCTTTCCCCTTAGACGATGTCATTTTTCCCTCGCACCGAAATCAGGGGACTCCGGGCTCTGCTGCACTGAGCCAACACACCTTCCGAAACCCTGCACACGCCCGGAGATAAAAAGCGAGACCAGGTGTATTTGGCTGCTTCGAGCCATCGACACCGCCAAAACCGAGAGCAGCTCAGGCAACTTCAGCCGAAAGGACCCGAATGCTACAAGGTTTATTTTTAATGTAGACAGGCAGCAGACTGAGAACCCGAGGGGGTTGCTCTGGTCCCACAAAGCTGTTTAGGTCTCTCCTGTGTGCAGTATTCGGATTTTGTGGGAGCAGAGTTCTTATCGGCCACATCAAGGCTCACATTTCGGATCGGTCTGGGCAAGCCCCTCGCCTGAGCACACGTACACAAGACGTTCACGAAGCTCGGATTTTGCGAGGAGAGGCTGACACCGCAAATATGCTTTATTCCAGACCTTTGACGCGCAGATAGATAAATAACCCCAACTACACCCACAGATTTGGGCTCACACTAATAGCAGGAGCAGAAGACGCTCAAACCATAGCGGGATCCGCTCTCGCAGTATTCTTCCCCTTCGACAGAGCTTAGTTCCACGTTTTCTAATTTATATTTTCAAATTCACAAAACCCGTGGTTTTCTAAGAGCCCACAGATAAGTTTATATGAATATTTATTGATTTATTTCCTAAACTCAGCAGGGGAGAGGCAAATAAATTTAGTGCTTTCTTTAAATAATTCCCTTTCTACGAGGCAAGATGTCATTCGAAACTTTTAAATAGGCATTTAATTAGCCTGTGTGTGTTGCCTCTGAACAAAACCCTGCTGGGAGCCTTTGGAGCGCTGTATTCCAAAGAGGCGGTCAATATGCAAAATTGATGACTACACTTTCTTTGTGGCGGGGCCATTGTGCCCCGGTTGCTTATGAAGTCTAATCCAATCATAAATTGCAGCCCCGGACCAATGGAGAAGCCGGGAGCTCGCCCTGAATGAAGCTCAAGTGGAGAACTTTGTTGAACCCCATTGTTGGGGCTGTCACTTTTGAAAGAGCCTCAGCGGGGCTGACCACTATAAAACCCATGGTCCAGGAGGAAGGGGCAGAGAGAACCCCGCCAGACTCGCTGGCTGGATCTTTACCAACCCAGGTTCGCAAAGCAGAAAACAAAAGCAAACAAACAAACAAACAGGCGAGCGGCCCCAGCCCGGCTCCGCGGACGGCCCCTGCGATGATGTTCCCCAGCCTCATCGCCCCTCCAGCCGTCTACCCCAGCCTCCTCCGGCCGACCCCCACCCTCACCTTGCCTCAATCGCTGCAGTCAGCGTTTTCCAGCCATTCCAGCTTCCTGGTGGAAGATTTGATCCGGATCAGCAGGCCCACCAGTTACCTGCCCAGGACTGCCCCCCCGCCCAGCATGTCCCCCCCGACCTCGGCGGCCAGGACGGACTCGGGGACGCCGGAGCTCCCCAGCTCCACCACCGCCGGCTCCAGGAGGATCTGTTCGCCGCAGACTTCCAGCAGCGACTCCACTTTCCTGAAGTTTGGGGTCAACGCCATCCTCTCCTCCGCCCCCCGAGCCGGTAAGCGGGGGAACAGCCCGAGCCCCGCCGCGGGTCGGCGGCTCCGGGGACACACTGCCTTGCAGGAGGGGTTGACGGGGGAAGAAGAGGGAGCTTTAGGAAAAGGAGGCAGGACCTAGTCCCGAGCTGCAGAGCCCTCCCGCATCGCTCGTGTTTCACGGGCGAGGGGCAGCGCTGGCGGGCGGCGGGTCCCACTCCGCAGCAGGACGGAGGAGAGGGGTGGGGGGCAATCCCAGAGACGAGAGGTCCCACAGCCGTATCTCCCGGCTGGCCCTGCCCTCACGGGTGCCGCGTTGCTGGCAAAGCCAGCAAAAGTGCCATTTTCCCTCGGCTGTCCCGAGCTCAGTCTGGCTCTTTTTTAATTTTTGAAAAGTACCACTGCGTTGGTTCCCAGACCAAGGGACAGACCCAGCCGTGCCGTCGGTCGAGTCCAAACGGAGGTATAACCCCACGCTTAATTTAATTTTATTTATTTACTAGAAACCTCCCCTGCGCTACTTCAGAGCGTCCCGCCAAAGACTTTCTCCTTTCCGTACTTTGAAGGATCCTTCCAGCCCTTTATCAGATCTTCCTATTTCCCAGGTAGGTGTTCTAAAAGACTCCCTCTCTCCAGGCGCAGCCCGGTGATATTTCCCCGTCCCCCCCTGCTCGCCCCGCCGGGGTTATGCTCCAGTTCAGAGGTTGGAGGGAGTACAACATTCAAGCATCAGTCGCGCCAATTTGCTGCCCGATTTAGCACAGGCAGTGGCTGCCTGACATTCCCTGCCCGCTCCCCCCGCTGATCCGCAAATTAGCCGGGATTGTCACGGTGCTGAGGCGAGGCGGGTCCCCTCTCTCCCTCCCTTCTCCCTCCCAAGCGCTGAGCCCCGGGGTTTCAGCACCACGAGGAGCGGTCAGCGCCCGCCGCCCGCGCTCCGCGCCCGCGCAGGGAGGGAGGGGAGGAGGGAGGGGAGAAGGAAGGGAGGGAAAGAGGGAGGGAAGGAGGGAGGCGGCCCCGTCCCCGCCGCCCTGTGTGTCCCCCAGACTTTCCGCCCCCGGCCGCGTTGCAGGAGGATCCGTCGCACTGCGAGAGCGGCGTGACTGCTCTCGCCCTCCCCTCCATCACCTCCACCTCGTACTAACGCTTCCCTCCTTCACCTTCCCGGTCAGACCATCAAACAACATGGTGCAGGCGACAAAGCAGGCTACGGGGAGATGATTCTTACGGCACTGAAGTATTACGATACTGGGAGAACAATTAAAAAAATAATAATAAAAAAAACCCACCCCGAAATCTAATTACACAAACAAGCTATTAATTTAAAAAGAAAACAGGGAAAAGGAGAGAGGAAGAAAAAATAACCCAAGCTCTTCCATTCATCCTCCGGATAATGGAATTTGCTTCCTTTCTCCAGCATGTGAATAGCCTAACAAAAACAACTTGAGCTTTATAAATAGCTTTTCATGTCCATTTAATGAAAATGATTTGGGGAAAGAGACGATTGTGCCATCAGTATTCTCCCGAGGAGCCTGGCATGCCGTTGTGTTTAGTTTGAAAGTGTAAATCTCTTTTGTTCCAATAATATATGGCGTTAGCTGCTTGTCCTCAGTCTTTTTCTGTTAGTTCATTACTACACAATTACCATTCACGCTTCATTAGCATCTCTGTCTCTCTTGGGGAGGTTCCCCCCCTCCTTTTTTTTTTTTTTTTTTAAGGCGAAACTCTGCCCTTTTTTATCATACTAATGCCATTGGGAACCAGGCAGTGTGCTAATTAGCTGTTACTTTTCATGTCTTCGAATTGAATTCTCCAACTTTGGGGGGGGGGGGGTAGAGAAGAGATTATTATAAAAAGATGAATACTGATTGATCAAAACTGCATCTGAAGAGGAGCGGTTTTGTTCGGAATCAGAAAAGTCCTCATTTTCATCTCGAGCATAATAAAGCATCTGAAATGATAAAAGCATCTGAAAAAAAAAAAATCAAATGCTTCTGAGCGGGAGGGAAAGCTTTTTTATTATACCTCTATCTTAGCTGGTACGCCTCGCTTTGCCTTTTCAGGCCGGAGACCTTTGAATCTCCCAACAAAAACGGCCACTATTGATCCATTTTACACATTAGAGTCGATAGATCTAATCCCGGCCATCGCTGCCTGAAAAGGCGGGCGCTTAGTTAAGCCTAAAGCTTCTTTTCACGCCCCAGGTTGATGAGTGCCCGCCAGGAGGGCAGGGAGGGGTCTGCTCTGCTCAGTACTGTGTGTCCCTCCCACAGCTGCCTCCGCCGTGGTCCCCATCCCTGGTACCTTCTCCTGGCCGCTGGCTGCCCGCGGGAAGCCCCGCCGCGGGATGCTGCGCCGCGCCGTCTTCTCCGACGTGCAGCGCAAAGCGCTGGAGAAGATGTTCCAGAAGCAGAAATACATCAGCAAACCCGACAGGAAGAAGCTGGCAGCCAAGCTGGGCCTCAAGGACTCGCAGGTGAGAGGGGGCACCGGGTGGGGAGGGCAGAGGGTGTGTGGGGAGCACGGGATGGGAGCACGGAGAACACCCAAAGCAAGTTACAGGGCTGTGAGCGTCCACAAAGGCAAAAATGGCACAATTCCCAGCTGGGTGAGCAGGACCACAGCCTTCTTACCCTCTCTTAGGGTCCCTCAAAGATCAGATTGTGTGGTTCCTGTTAGCTTTGATGTGGGCCATGTGCAGGGTTTCGAGAATGCAAGCCAAACACTTTTCTGGTCCCTGTTTTACTGAACCACTTCAATTCTTTATTGCTCTGACCCCTAGGTGAAGATCTGGTTCCAGAACAGGAGGATGAAATGGAGGAACTCCAAAGAGAGGGAGCTCCTCTCTTCAGGTGGCTGCAGAGAACAGACCCTACCTACCAAGTTCAACCCTCACCCTGACCTCAGTGACGTGGGCAAGAAGTGTTCAGGCGAGGAGGAGGAGGAGGAAGTTCCCCCGCGTGCCCACCCAGCCCCCGGCATCCCTTAACCTACCACCAGTCCCCAGAACATCTACACCTGAGGGACAGACTGGACTCCCAGATGTCTCCTTCGCCGTCCCATTCCAGCAGCCCCAGCAAACCTTCAGACTTCTCAGACTCTGAGGAAGAGGATGATGAAGGGGAAGAGGAAGAGGAGGAGATAACTGTCTCTTAGATCACTTGCCTGCCCCTACCGTCACGTGGGGACACTGCAAAGATGTAAATAAAACAGAGTGCTATAAATTGAAGAGGTGATGTCCCACCCCAATGTCCACATGCTTCTTCAGTGCAGGTTCTTAATCACATAGCTGCAAGCCTTCCTACTCACTGGTATTCCTTATTTGTTGCCCCATGTGGAGGTTTTCACATTCATAGTATCTCCCAACCTTTTCCTAACTCTCTCTGCTTAACAATCAATATTTGCTCAATTAGTTTACCTCCTCCCAAAAAAAAAACAAACACCAGGCAACAGGCATCTCCTGGCTTTACAGCAAGGAGGAAAATATAGCCTGTTGGAAGGGGAAACCTTTTCCCCCTGATAAGGAACATCAAAAAATTCAATATAGATGCTGTGGCCATTCACCTTTCAAGTGAATTTCCAGCTATCATTAAGATATCAAAACCCTGAAGGCTGGTCTGATCTGGCAGCCCTTTCCTCCTAAAGTAAATAACACTGAGGGACACAGACCAAATGCTGCCTCCCTCCTCACACCAAATAGCACCATACTTGTGCATCAGATCCGTTGAAATCCCTGGAATGACTTCCAAGGTATAAAGTAAATGTGCCTTGTGTAACAGAAATCTTATATATTTATGTTTATCATTTTAATTTATGCCTCAATATTGTATTCAAGGCATTGTCTAACCCACCTTTTTGTCCACGGGCTTCTGATTATTTCCTACTTTGCTTCTGCTATCCATGGTGTGGACAGAGGGAAGTGGATACACCTCTTTGATTTTTGACTGAACTTTGCTGTCTTTGCACAGCTTTTATGAACTGTACACTATTTTGTACACTTACTCTGTATGGATGTTTTATACCAAGGTTATTGTGAATGAATATAACAATGGCTCAGCAACGCTTCTCTCCCTTTTTTTTTTTTTAATTAAATGACAGCTAAACTACAGATGAATGTAGCTGTTTAATTGTGTAACTTATAAAGAAACACTTTTATTTTGTATTTTACCGTGTACAGACTTTAAATATGTATATATATTAAAGTGGATGATTGTCAAATAAAAGAAATGTAGATTTACAAATTTGATCATTTAGTAACACTTGGTTCTGGTTAACAACTTGTAGCTTGTATCTGGGAAAGAAAACTACTTTTTATCAACATGTGGTGATTCAATAAGAATTTATCAGTTTCGAATCAAGTAGCTTGACAAGAATATCTATCTGCCTTTTAACTGGAGAGCAACTCAACCAAAGGACTCAAGACTTACTGCAGTTAAAATGCAGTTGCATTTAAAACCAACTTAATTTGTGCTCTCCTCTAAATGCCTTCTGACCCTCCTCCTTCATCCCAGTTACAGCCCAGCTGGGTCAGGGTGTGGGCACTTAGTGACACACCACTGACTGCAGTTTGTAGACTGGGAGC
Organism: Myiozetetes cayanensis; assembly: GCF_022539395.1. Taxonomy (NCBI): domain Eukaryota; kingdom Metazoa; phylum Chordata; class Aves; order Passeriformes; family Tyrannidae; genus Myiozetetes; species Myiozetetes cayanensis. Next base: position 57,497,242 of record NW_026087853.1, read on the forward strand.
ATGTAATTAGACTGTTCCTGGAGGGCAGACAGAGTGAAAGAGGTTCACTGAGGACAACTCTCCAGCCTTAAGATCAGTCAAGGATCACTGCTACAACACAAGGCAAATCCACAACCAACTACCTGCTTATTCCTGTTAGATACAAATGCACGCTACAGAAATGTCAGTGTTATCATACAGATAGCAGAGTTCTTCTGAAACAGAGATTTCATCACAAAACTAATATATTTTCTGCTCCACAGTCTCTAACGCCCACCTTTCACACCCACCAAAACAACAGAAACAAATGCAGCAGACGTCACCTGGACACAACTACTCCTGTGTGCTCCACTTCACTGCCACAGCCCCAAGGGAAGGTGTGAGAGGAGGAAGAGAATGATTCCACTTGGAAGAGACCTACAAAAATCATCTAATCCAGTTGCCTGATCACTTCAGGGCTGGCCGAGAATCACATCATTGAAGGTCATTGTCCAAAAGCCTCCTAAACACTGCCAGGCACAGGGTACAACCACACCTCCCCTCCCCCGCAAAAACCTGTTCCAGGTCTTGAACTACTTTCCAATTAGGTAATTGGACACCCCTAATGCGGGACACATTGTGACACTCCTAGTTTTCTACCTCTCTGACACCTTAAAGCCATTAGCAGTTGATAATATACACCTGAAATGGGGCAAGTGGAATAGCAAAAAAAAAAATGGTAAAGGCACCGACAGTATTTGTCCCACACATATAACACAGCAAAACAGCAAAAGGGTTTGTTGGGTTTGGTTTTGTTGTGTAGTTGTTTTATAAAAAAAATATTTTCCCAAGCATACCTAAAACTTCACACAAATATGCATTAAACTGGTGCAATCTCAACCATGGTCAAACTAAAAAGCGGATACATGCTTAACAATGGTGTATATACTGAAAAAAATGTGTTGTTATTCATCTGTTGCCTCTTTAAGTGATAAGACACTCAATGGCAATAATGTATAACTTATAATTAACAGTATCACAGTTTAACCCCAGCCAGTAGCCACTTTCTCACTCCCCCATCAGTGGGATCAGAAAGGCAAAAACTGGAAACTCTTGGATTAAGAGTTTAACAGGGAAAGCAACAACCATGTACACAAAGCAAAGCAAAATAAGGAATTAACTCACTGTTTCCTATAGGCAGGCAGATGTTCAGCCATCTCCAGGAGAGCAGGGAACCATCACATACAACAGTTCCTCAGGAAAACAAACACCACCCTCTTCCTCCTTCTTCTCCAAGCTTTATATACTGAGCATGATTGTCACATGGTCTGGAATAGCCCTTTGGTCAATTGGAATCACCTGTGCTGGCTGTGTCTCCTCGCAGCCTCCCATGCACCCCTTACCAGTCACTGGGAAGAAAATCAACTCTACCCTGGCCAAAACCTGCACATCCAGTAGGCAGAAGACTATAGTTAAGTAACTTATAAAGGCAGATCTACTTTAAAACATATTTTGGTTTGTAATCCAGTGGCTACTCCAGAGACCACAGGTACTATCACACATACTAAAACACTCAAAAAAGGAATATGTTCATTCCTTATGCATAACCTCTCCTGATTCACTGTTCAACAGAAAACTGCTGATCTTCTTATACCCTCTGCTCTTTACAGTTTGTCTGTTCTAAGAACATTATCAACAATAACTACTTACAGACTTCTTCTTTTACCATGAGGGCTATTACATCTTATGAGGAGAGACAAATAGCCTTACTAAAGGAAAAATAACATGGAATTGTCGTTTCACATTTACCCAAAATGTTACATTTATTAATCTTACTCTTTTTTCTTTTCCCCTTTCAAGGGCCTTTGGTTTTTTTGGTTTTTTTTTAATGGCAAAAAGAACGTTGTGTGACTACTAAGGACAACCATTTGAGATTCAGGAGTACCTTGCTATGAAATGAAAGGGCTAGTTTTTTTTATTTACCAACAGCTGCCACACTGCAGGAAGAAGTTTTCCTTCTCCAAGGCTTCCCTTTCATACCCTGGATGAGGAATCCAGAGCTCACAGCTGTCGTGGGATGGCTCATGGGGCACAGCTGTGCCAAGGGAAGTACTGAAGAAGCAGCCACCTTTTCTGAGGTCTTATATGTCAAAGGCATAAACTTTTACTCTCTTACCTCAAATGTGGAGAGATTCTAGTCACAGCAGGAAGATCTAATGGCATTGGGAGTTCAGCTTGGGTGTATTTCTGAGAGCAAAATGCTTCATAATTTGCTGTTAACATGCAGAGTGTTGGAGCCCTGTTACATGAAACTAGCTCAGCTCTCTCTCTCTGTTTTTAATGCATCTCTCTGTACGATTTGGGAAAGGAGGAAAGGTGATAAGAAGCCTTTCCTGCCTTCATGAAGATGGAAGGATTTCTGTAATGAGTAGCAGTATCCACAGTTTTGGAAACTCTGTGTAATACACTCCCATAACAACTGCTGCTTTATGATATTAAAGTCTCCTTTTGAAAGACCCAGAAACCTAGAGGGGTCTTATATGTCTTTTCTTTCTTCTTGGAGCCAGGAGGGAAATCTCTGGAACTTGGGAATGGCTAAGGCAGAGAGAGGGATTTAACTTTGGTGACTGCAAGCTCAGGGCAGCAAATTCTCAATTATTTTATCCCTTAAGAAACCAGCTGGTTCGACATCTGTGCCTGCTGTAACTCCAATCTCCCCCAGCGTGGGAGAATGGCCTTTGGACAGGGGAAGAAAAGAAAATGGATCACTTTCTCAGGGAGTCTGTGCTGTTGCTACCTGCAGAGCTGTACCGTGACAGCCCCAGAGCGTGACCCTCTGGTCCCCCCCTCCCTGGTCCAGTGCCCTGCACAAGTGGAAGAAGGCTGTGAGGCTGGAAAATTGTGGAATAACATTGCCAGAAACACTGTTGTGGATGAGGTTCAGTGGCTCACACAGACCTGAGCTTTTATGAGGTTCTTCCTCCCCCACCGGGCTTGGGCTTTGTGTCCTAACATCTGTTTTGCACTGGGTGGTGCTGGTTCATTACGATCCCAAGTGAAAAGATTATCACATGCTATTTATTGGAGCTAACACTGTAAGCTGAGAGCAGCAGAGACAACCTCGTGTCCCTTTAGATGCTGGGAACCCCGAGTGGTGTAGCACTGAAGGGGCCCCTCTCCACACACAGCATGCTGGTCACACCCCATCCACAGGTGTCATTCAAGACGTCTTAGGAAGGTTTTATCTTCTTACAGCTAAAGAACTCTATTAATTATTTCTGCTGTCAAACAGAAAGGATGTACTCATGAGAACTTCTTGCTGCATGGTTAGATAAAGCCAGGGGCACGTGGGTGGCTCAATCCCTTGGCTCCTCTGCTGGAGTGGGCTGAGTTCATCCCGTGGACGAGGGATTTGCGCAGCACAGCACAGCCCAGTCCTGGGCATTCTCAGCTTAACTGTTAGGTTATACATACACCAGCTCCTTGATGTGCAATGGCCTTTCAGTCAGGATTACTACAAGGTATCAGTGGAATCACAACATGCCAAGGGTGTAAATACACAGGCTGCAGACAAGAGCTTGTAAAATTACACCGGAGAATTTCACTTTTCCATTGCAGAAAGGAAATCGGCGCTGAGAAATGATGAGGTGGATCCAGGAAGGATATAAAATAAGAATAAAATAGGATGTTGGAAACAGAAAAGAAGGACAGTAAAGGTTAAAGAGAAGATGAGGCAAAGGGAAAAAAAAAAGAAAGTCAAGATGACTGTACAAGACAGTGTGCACAGAGCAGAGAACAAGAATGTGCAAAAGGGACAGGGCAGCCAAAAAGGAAAGGAAAGGAAAAAGCATTCCTGAGAGAGATTAAGAATTTTGGTGCAAGTCCAGTATGGATCCAAACATTATTGAAGATCAGGGCTGGAGCATCCAGGACCAATTCTAAAACATGCAATTCTGTGAATCAGAGGGAGTTTACAGAATAAAAAAAAAATGTGCTTGTCCAAAGCAATTCTGCCTCTGGGAGACTTCTGTGGAGGACAGACAAAGCCCACACTACACATCAGCTCTGAGTTACAGCTGGCACTGCTGTGTTATACTCTAAAAAGAGTATTTTTAGATTAAAATAACCTGAATGCAGATCATCAGATTTCAGCAGAACTTCTTCTCTTTCAGAACTTTTTTCTTCCAAGTTTTTTATAGGTGAATCTGTCCTACAAACATTTATGTTCAAACGAGCGAGCAGTGGACAAGATAATTACACAAAACCGTCAAAAAAGCAGAAACATAAAGAGAATAAGTCTCCAGGGGGAAAAAAAATTGCTACTGTTGAGAATTATCCCTGACAGTGCAGAGGTGTTTGAGTTTATCCTTTCTGAAAAGAGAGCACTTTTACTTCATTGCTTTTAGTTAGAGCAGAGTATTTATTTGAAATGAAGGATAATAGTTCCCTTAGTTCCCTTCATGTTCTTACTGACCAATGTGCCATCTCTCTGCTAATTTTCCTCCTGGATGTGGGTAAGAGCTGTTGGCATCTCCTCACAAGTACTTTCAAGAAGCCAACAAAACCAAGGAGTGAAACCTACAATCTTCGAACGAAAAACCAGAAAGTGGTGATTAAGAAGGGATAAAAAGTTCTGGGGAGCCACAAATCTGAATAAATAAGCATCAATTTTATTGAATCATGAATAATTTAAGACTGGTACAATCATCAGCTTTATTCTCCATGACACGGGGGAAGGTGGGGAAGGGGGAGAAATGGGGAGAGTGAGAAAGGGGAGGCATGATCTCAAACAGACCATTCACAAATTCCAATCCTAAATGAGAACTGAAAATTAAATAGGGAGAGGAGCAAATGGAAAACATCATAAACGTACACAAAATACTCAATTCCTAGTTTTTCTCTTTAAAAATGGCTAGAAAAAATTCATCAAAATGCAGCACTTTTAATCAAATATTTACATTTCTATGTTACAATGAAAAAATGTACATCTTATAGAACATATTTCATAAACTGTTCCACTGGAAACGACTAGATCAAAACAGCAACCTTGCATTTAATATCAACAAAGATTTTTTTTTTGCTTTGTTTTTGTGTATTTTTTTTCTTGAAAGAAAACCGCCACATTTAGCCAAGATTTCATACACATAATATCGAAGTTAAGCATCAACAATGAAATATCAGTTTGCTTCTTCCAAAATGTACAAAAAGGCTAACCAACCCCCTCCCTCCCCCTTCCCCAAATAAATCACATCTCATTTATGGCCTGTATCATTCTTGGCAGTTCTGAAGGAAAGGAAAATGGTTTTAATTCTTTCAATTTATACACTCAACACGAATGTTGCATAGAATCTTGCATTTCTCGTTGATATTTTTCTTTAAACAAGCCAACTTTGTAAGGAAAAAAAGGCAGAAAACAAAAAACAACAAACCAAAAAAAGGAGGTGTTTTGAAAAAGCCTTAACGAGAAGAAAGTCACTTAAGTAAAGACTAAATCTATGAAAAGTCTTGATTAAAAACTAAGACGTGTGCACAACAGGTAACCCTGCTTCCCGAAATTTCAGAAAAAACACGGAATATTGTGATGCTCAGAATGACTAGCCTATTCAAAATTGCCTCTCTCACTTTAAGCCAAGCTAGTGTCAATAAAAAAAGGACAGATAATAGAAATTTCTTCCTGAGCTTGAGCACAGGATTAAAAATGTGGAAAAAGAAAAAAAAAATACTCCGTTCCCCACAAATAAAACACTATTTTAAACATGTCTTATAGAGCTCAGTTAAAGGTTAACTGAGACGTTTTCTAGGATATCAAGTCCATTTAAAGCCCTAGCCCTGCAACTGGATTTGTTTTTTTACAGGCACATGCTCTATCTTTATGGATTCAGTTGGGGGATCAGGTACCAAAATTCACAGTAGTAGCAGGTAAAGTCAGTGCTGGGAAGCAGAATTGTCAAGACTACTGGAAAAATTAACTTCTTTCAAACTCATCACCAGCATGCTACAGATTTGATTCCATACAGATTTTATCCCATTTTTTTACAGTACCAAGAACTGGATTAGGAAAATTGGCTGAGTAACCTTTGTTATTCCATTGAGTGAAATGAAGCAATAGAGTTCATAAGGTTAAAACAGTAACAACACCAAGCTCTTCTCCCCCTGTCATTAAAATATTAAAATTTTTCCTTTTACAATATTTTTCTTTAAAAAAAAAAAAAAAATCATCAGCACTTAAAAGTTGTAACAGGAGCAGATTCAAGACCAGCTTAGTAAGACAAAGTACAGTTATGTTACAGAAAGTCATGAGGTATAATAAAACATCCTCTCAAGCTGAGCCACAGAAGCATGAACTTGTCTGTTATATTCCTTTAAACCCACAAGCTCTTAAAAAAGTGTTTGTAATAAGATTTCTTTCTGTACATTGAAAAACCAGCATATTCCTGTAATTTATTAATGACAGCATTTATCATAGTTGAAAAGCTTCTTTTGTCCCTCCTGCATGGATAAAACAGCTCTTCAGTGATTTATTAGCTGCGGATTGATATGAACCTGAAAAAGTTATCTCACTTCCCTCCTTTTTTTTTTTTTTTTCTTTTTTTTTTGGTCACATTTAAACAAATTCTAGCATCTCGTACAAACAATATTCACAGCAACTTACGATATTCCGAGAGATGACTTTAGCCCTGTTCCTTTAAATAAAATCCCGTAGTAATACACAGCACTGATTTCATCAAACACAATTAGTACAAAATAAGGCATCGCTTTAAAAAAGTCAGCACCAAGAGACAGCTGGAAAAAAGGCTCGGCCGAGGGAGTGACGCGCTCGCTGAGGTACGGCTGACGGGTGGGGATGGTGGGCGCGAGCGTTTGCTTCCGTCAGAGGGAAAGTGCAATTCTTTGGGAGGTGTTCTTGCTGCCCAGCGGAAGCACAAGCCTTAACACTGACAGTGCAGGTGTGTGCGCTCGGAGAGGAGGAGAAACAAAACCAGGTTCACGGCTCTGCCGGAGACTCAGGAGCAGGGCACAGCTAAACTTTAAAAGGCGCAGCACCTTCCCTCCTCTTTTTTTTTTTTTTTTTTTCTGTTTTTCCAGACCTGAATACTGTTAAAATACTATAATTTTTTTTTTTCCTTATTTGAAAGTTAAAAAAGAAAAGTCGTGGAAGTCAACACAGTCACCAGAGTCAGCGCTGGGACTGTCACAGAGCTGAATTTCGATTAACCCCTTGTGGTTGTGCTGATCGGAACGAAACCTCTGAACAAAACCCGAAGTTTTTCGAAAAAAAAACCAACTTAGAAGCCTTAATATTTCATGGTGAGAATTAAAACTGAAAGTCGGATTCATCCCTTTGCAGGGGTGTAGCTCACCCGTGCGTGCAGGGCTCACAAAGCCCGCGCACTGCCAAGGGTCCCTTGGAGCTGCAGGACTTCATGGCCCTTCCACTGACTCCTGAGGAGAAGGGAAACCCCCTCTCCCTCCTCAGGGTCAATAGGTGGGATGTGAACACCACAGATGTCAGCCCAGCTGGTTGTGTGGATGTTAAGCGGGAAGAGAATCGGGCCCTGACTAGCAAAGGGCTTACCTGATCTTTCACTTGTGCCAGGATTGATTGTTACACAGTGTTTGAAAAAGAACCGATTTGTTCAGACTGTATATATATTTTTATATATTCCTATTTATATATATAATCTTTACAAACACACAATGAAAGAAAGCCAAGGTCTCAGACTGGCAAGGAGAGCAGCGCTTTTTTCTTTTCTTTTTTTTCTGTTTTTTTTTTCTTTACTCTTTTTTAAATATTTATTCAAACTTCCCTGTTTTGCAGCTTTGCCTTTATTGAGTATTATTACCAAGGCAAGCGATACTGTTATAGCACCAGAACTATATGAAGCTGAGTTTAATCCACAAAGCTGATTGGTTAAAAGTCCAGCCCTCACGTAAATGTGTTTGGTCAGAAGCAGCATAGGCAAGTATTTCCTCTCCCCTCTCCTTCCAGACAGTACATGGCACAAAGCTGTTTGCTTCATAGCTGTGAAGTTGCCCCCTCACCCCGCCCCTCCTCCCCCTCCCCCGTCCCTTTGCCTTTTAGTAAGGATGACTATTTTTAACATCTTCAGGATCTTAGGCATGAGAGCTTAACAGCAACTAAACAGAAGGAAACAGAGGAATAGTGCAGTTCTCATCATCGTCAAAAGAAAAACAATACAAAGGTCGCTTGGGTTGCCTGCACCCAGGTTCAAGACTGACTCCAAGTGTCTGGTTGTTCTTGCAGCTCTAATACTGAGATCCCAGCCCAGGAACGTGTTCTTTTCCTGAGCCTGTGGTCGGGGTTCTTGCCAAGTGGGAGAGCAATAATGGAAACACCCTCTTTCTGTCCGAGGAAGATCACAGTGTCGACTCCAGAGACGAATCGAGGATGTCGTCGTGGTGGCTGTTGCTGTTTGAGTCACTGTCGTAACTCTGGGGACTGGAGTAATTGGCTGCTTCTTGCAGCCTCATGAGCATGTTCATCTGCAAAGGCACAGAAGCTCATGATTATTTGTATTTTGAGGCAGAAATAATATCAACTCCACATGACGGCTACAGTCACGTTCTTTTTGCCAGTGGGTAAGAAAGGGAAGGAGGAAACAAAGCAGGGTAATTAATACTGAGACTCAGAATTAGCTGTAAATCATAGCAGCACCCAAGACATTGATAAAACATATGCTTTTCCAGTAAACATGAAAATGAGAAGACTGAAGGGATTAGTTTACAGCTGTATGCAACAGGATTCTGAAGCATCCTACCCCTCTCTTCCTTTGACTCATGGAAATACCTACAGATCAGTCAAGAGGCAAATCTGAACGTCCTAATACCTGGCTCGATATTTGTGTATGTATACAGGAGCTGCTAAGAACTGTAACACACATTCCATCCTTCCAACCGTGCAGAAAAACATATACCCCAACAGAACAGCTCCAGGGCATTCAGTTTGCAAAGCATCTTCATTTCCTTGCAGAACTGCACGGGCTTTCTGTGCAACTGCGTTCCCCAAGCTGAGTTGATGACTTCCCCTGCAGCGTTATCTTCTCCTTCTAAAACTCACAATCTCCCTTCAGCTGTGCTTTCACTGCTTTATTCCTGTTTCTAATCCCTAGAAACAAGGGAAACAAAATGGTTCTGCTGATTTCAGAAGTGGGAGCTTACCAGAGGATCTCCTTCAGCGTCGCTCACTGGAACCTGTTTGCTGGTTGAGCCTTCCCGGGACACGGAGTATCCATCAAAGCCCACGTCTTCAGGCCGCAGCTGGAGCAGAGGAGGCCACTCGTGGTGCTGTGGTGTGGCTGCCCAGGGGTAGGTGTCCATGACCCACTTGGCAGGATCCTCCCAGGGTGCTCTCCTCCCATACAACTGAAAGAGCACAGAACACCAGGTAAAACATTCCTATCAGTCAACCATTTCATTCGGTGGACAGCTCACCGAAACGACCAAGCTGTGCTTCTTGGATCGCAGGAAACACTTGCAGGCAGGGCTGAGAGTGAGATTTCACCTTACCCCCCATGGCACACAAAGCTGCTTGATTTGAAAGCTTTTCACCACCTCTGAGACCGCAGTGCCCTTCTTGTGGCACCAGCTGAAGGGAGGGAGACCTGAAAATAACCTCACCTAATAAAGTCAACTTAAACAACGCCAGAACACAAAAGAAGCCATCAATGCTGACACCCAGATCACACCAGCAGCTGTGCTCACTGTCGGTGAAAACTGTGTCCAGGGAATTGTGGAGGGGGAATGTGAGATCTGTCATCAGGCAATAATGGTGGATGTCAAGGCATAAGGTTTTCAAGTCGGAATTTTTTCATTTTCAACCAAGAAAAAGCACCAGCAGTATCTGTCTGTGCTCACGTCCCTAAATAAGAAAGCTTGCTTCAAAAGTCTTTTCTCTGTTGAACAGACTGTGTTACTGAATCCCAGCATATTCTCCTTGTTATATTCCACTTGCCTTAATTACACAATACGTTCATTTTAATGCCTCGTGACTTTCAAAAGCATAAATACAACTTCAATTGGACTTTAAATGTTTATTTTCACTTTCTAAATTTCCCCACCAACACCCTGAGTTCATCACTGACATTTTGTCACTTGAACTCGGAGAACTGTCCTTTTGGTTTCTCCCCCTGCAGAGGGGGAAAAGCAGCAGTCTGGCAGAGAAATCCATCAGCTCTCTGTTGAATCTAAGACTATCTCACTTTCCTCAGCGCTGTTTCTTCTGGGTACATTTCTGAGTTTATGCACAAAGCATTAAATTGCCCTGAACACCAACATCTGCCGTGTTGTGAAGCAGGAAGGAGCCGTCCCAGCCTGAGCAGAGGTGCCAGCAGATGGTGCTAGGTAATGTGAAACACAGCCTATCCCACAGCCCAAACTCTTCATCCTCGAGCTCTACTGTATTATTTTCCCAGCGTAATGTCTTCAAGATGCGGTAAACCAGATTTCCTATTTTAATCTTGTTCTCAAATTTACAGCAATACATGTCATTTGGTAAGTGGCAAGGATTTTAGATTTTTCACGTGTCTTTTCTCCCTCAAAGGTCTGTGTGGATTCTAGTTAGTTTCTGAAAGGTGGCTAGTCAGTAAAATTACCATTTTAATATATGAAATCATCACACATCTTCAGCAGATGGGAGACTGACAGACTCACTATTCCCTTCCGTGGCAACCAGGTCTGTCCATCCCTCTCACTGGCCTGTTTTCCAGGGAGCAATTCATGGGACAAGGATGGAACAGGTTCCTTCACAAAGCATCAAAGAAAAACAACTGGAGTATGAGTGAGGGTGGCAGGAAGCCACAGGGACTCTGGGTCCTCTTTCTCCTGGTGCTGCATTCTGCATCAACACACCAGGCAGGAAGAACTCGGGTTTTATACAACCTTCTAATTTGCACATCCCTGTTTTGAAGAACAAAACAACTCAGCTCCAATGGGAGCAATTATTGTAAGGATCCACTTGGCTTGCTTGTATTTGATCCAAAATGATTCTCTAAATGAGAAACAAAAATATAAAAATAGCTCAGTGTAGATCCACAGAGATGACAGTGAACTTTAGCAGTCCACCTTTCCCTTCTGGCAGGCAACTTCAGGAGAGAAGATGTGTTCTCAGAGGAGCCCTCTGTGGGTGTGGGGAATGGAAAACAGCCCCAAATGAAATCCACATTTCCAGTATTAGCTTGCTAATTAGCACCACTCTGGCCACTCTTCAAGTACTAAAGTGCATTCTTATCCACTGACTAAACAAAACACAAATTATTTAACTGGAGATGAATTGGTGCGACTTGGGGAAACGGGACTGAAGTGCACAAAGAATCTAAAGCACAAAGTGAGAAACTGAAATCCTTACACCTGGAACAAAAGCCATTCAGAAAAACTAAGGAGTGATGAAGATACTGGGCAAAAGAAGCAAGCAAAAAGGTGTTTTTATCAATTGTTCTCTCTCTCTTCATATCCATTACTAAATTTTCAAGGCTTTCTACATGTACTGATGAGTGATATGCTTCAAAACACAGAACAAGGAGTCTGTGTATGGCTGTGGGTATCAGTTTTCTCCATTTCAAAAGGAAACAAAGTTACCTGCTGTCCTCTCTCTTGTTGAAAAGATTACTGATTCCCATTACCTTCCTTTATGGGAAGTTTTACGTAAAACAGTTCTCCTGTTCTATTCGTAGCAAACTTCCCACCTGTGTTCTGTACTCCAGGACCTATCGTTTTCCTCATGTCTAAAGAGCCTGCCACAACTGTCCCCAAAGAAATGAGATCTCCAGGCACAGACAAATTTCGAATGGCCATCACAGTTTGCCCAAATTTTAACCAAAACTTGAAGAAATTGTGTATTTCATAGATTTGTAAGAAGCCATTAGTAAAAACTCAGTTTTCTATGACAAAGTTGTCTCCTCTCTGTCTGTGTAAACACCTATAAATCCCTACTGTATAGAAATGAAGCCCAAGGTGGTTGTTAACAGGAAAAGGTAAAGTTTTCTCCTCCTTTCTTTTTCAGTTCTTCTTCAAGTGCTCAGATTGGTGCACCTTCATGAATTCTGCACTCTCTGCCAAGTATTCCCATGCAGGCAAGATCTTAACCCCAGTAAAGGGGATTGGATAGCAAAGAAATTAACCAACAAGCAAATCAAAACAAATTCCCAGTGTTTTAACCATTTTACACTTCTTTTTTTTTCTTAACATATCTTAATGGCAAGGCATCCTTACAAACCCTGCACCAGCGAGCCCTAAGCAGTTGTAGAATGGAGAGAATTACTCTGCACAAACATGAAGGAACCATTTGACACAACTGCCTCTCCCTGGAGCTCACACTTGGGGGCTACTGCACATTTCAAAAAGACTTCAGACACAGAGACATACGTGGTGGAGAATCTACTGCTCCTCTAAGTAAAATTTCAGAACTGTGAGTTATTCTTACTAGCAACATAGCATGTCCTGCTTATAGTTTGAATTTCTCTAGTCCAAACTTGTCAAGACATCCACTAGACTTTTTTTCCCGCAAGACTAAAAGCGGAAGAGTAGATCAAGTAATATCTCACTTTAATCCTGAATAATCTGAATAGTCTGAGCTTCTTATCTCTCTCACTGAATAACGCTTCCTGTATCTGAATGAGAGCTATTGCTCTTTTTTTTTAAACCCTTTTCAGTTTTATCTTTCTAATAAGTTTAATCTATCTTTTTACACGTAGAAGTATTACTTCCTACTGCTATCTGATGTAATTGCAGCTTATGCCCTCAAAATGGCATTTGCCATCTTACCAAAACACAAGCTCCCAATGCACTGCCATAATTTCCTACTCTCCATCCACCTTCAGCCCTTTTCCAGTCTCCTGGACTCTCACTGGGATGCACCTTTTTATTTTGTGTGTGTGATTCCACATTTAGCTTTCATCCACGGAATGCCCAGAACTTACTGGTGATTTGATAAATTCAGTGCTGCTGTGCCTAATCTATGAACAGAGAACTGAAGAATAAAAAGCCCTTTTTTCCCCACCTATTTTCATGGCAAGTCCATAGCAATCCTCTGCTGATCCCTCCTGCTTATCCCAACAGCTTTATAGCCATACAGACACCAAGAATTGCTTGGCAATGCTTAAACCCATCCAAATGGCTGGAGTATGAATCAGTTATTAAGCACAGGCAATCAATGATGATTTCACTGCAGCCTCTGAAAGAATTATGGAAGGAATCTACTTTAAAAAAAATCATCCTGTACACTGAGAAGTAATCAAAATGTCACTGATACTGATCCTGGCACTCATGAATACTTTCTCTCCACACACAGCTTTGTTCCCACGTTGAAAGATTCGATTTACAAAGGAAAATCCTGCATAACAGAGTCAATGACCACAAGCATATTTTTCAGCTGCACAGACCAATTTTAAGGTGTGCTTCTGGAACGCAGTATTGAAAGACATCTGCCTGTGTCCAACTCCCCCCACTGAAAACATCAGTAGCTTGGCATCTAATCACTTCTTCCACTTCTGTTTCAAAAGTGTTTAAGAGACTAATTCTGCCTGAAATTATTGACAATTTTGTTACATTTTCATAGACATGCAGGTATTCAACGTGCAAACTCAGATCTACAGAAAATGTTGCTGTTACTGGATTTTGTTGCCTTTTGAATAGAGATACCAATCTAGAGCTGTGATTTTTCACTTTTGCCTGCTCACCTGTAGCCCTTCTCTAACTGCTTCCAGAAGGTATGGAATGATGGAGTAGTTCCACAGGTCAGTAAACCAGACTCTAGAACCATCTACATCTATTGGACAGGAGAGGAAGAGCCGTGGACCTGGAGAGGGAAATTCAGATATTGCACTCAAATTACAGTCAGGATAGGCATCAAAATAGGATCTATAACATCTAAAAGTAGAGTTTTAAAGAAACCTTTTTAACTGACATAGCACAAGGAAGTATACAAAGGAAATAAAATACATATATTTACATATGCCTGGGCATAAGGACAGAGTGCTTACCAATAGTAACATCAGAGGAGCTGTGAGCCTCCAAGAATTTGTTCAGATGTTGCCAGACCTTGGGGATCCAATCAATAATTTTAACCAGCTCTGCATTCCTCATCCTGCCACTGATCTCTGTTTCAATTAGTTTTCTCCTCAGGAAACGGCCGAGGAAGCCTTTGACTGGCTCAGTGTGGTTTGCACATAGCACCCATCTAAGGCAGAACAGCAGAAATGGCCATTATTTCTCTTTCATGCTACTGAATTTAACTATTCTGGACTAAAACTCACTTCTTATTTCCAGATGATTATCAGGATCAAAACGGGTTACTCCACTCATATTTTTTCAAGCAGAAAGTATTTGGGAATAGGTCACCAGATGAACCAATTTTTACTGTGCTTTGCATTAATTTCTCGTTAATCTGCATTGTCTAAATATTGTCTTACTGAAAAGATGGTAGAGGATCAAATACCTTAACAATCCTCTGAAAAGTAAAGTTTTTGTGAGCCCAGTGACTTTAATGGCAGCACCATAACTAAGCTGCACATGCTGGGACAGCAGCTGGGAGCAAATGGTATTTCTCTCTCAGTTTGCTATTTCAGCTGATAAGAACAACTTCAGATGACTCAGTAGCCATTACTCCTTCACCAGCCCACAAACATAAACGAGAAACATGAATAAACAGTACCTGAAATTATGGTGAAGTTGAAGATTAGGTGTTGAAGAGGTGGCTTGGTTCATCGTGCCAATAATATATGGACTATTAGGGGAAAAAAAAAATCAAGCAAATCAAACTTGTAAATTTTAAAAAATAAGGTTTTAGTGAAACCCTTACATTAAAAAAGGTAATTCAAATCTCCTCTGTCAAAGAATGTTTTGTAGTTACTTGTAACTTTAAACTCTTGACTTCTGAGAAGAGCAAATTCTGAAAGCAAACCAGAAACCTCAAAAGAGGGCCTTTCACTACAAATGGGGTTTTACTACTTAAGATCTACATCATGAAGTGAATGCAAATCCCTCAAACCCTCCAATGCTTTTTTATTACTGATTTCAGAAAAATGGATCATTTTATTAAGGAGAAAGACCCCTCTGAAGCAACTGTCCATAATATGGACAGTCTGCCCATTTGAGCCCACATTCATCTAGGCTTTAGTTATGTCATCACATCTTGTGCCCTGAGTGCAGTGTTAGCATTTGCAAAGTTATTCCGGTATTTCCTTACCATTTGTGGTACTTGCAGTTTAGAAGTCCATTAAAGATCTCTCCTAGGGAGCTAACATGATGCAGGTTATCCAAAATGATTACAAGAGGCATATCCACAGCGTTATTTTCACTGTTACACTGGTCTGCCAGGTTGGACAGGTATTGGCGGAGCTCCTGCAAAGCAGATAAAAAGGAAAGAAGAAAAAGAAAAAAAATAAAGAAAAGAGAATTTTCATCATATTCCTCGAAAATCCAATTAAGGATTTAATTTGCAATAAAAACTAAAGCAAAAGAGCCTGACATCTTACAAATCAGACATTTTCCACGAGACAACGCAAGATAGGGTTTTCCTTCTCTTTTGCAGGTTATGGCTAAAGATTCAAAGACTGTAAACAGAAATCCTGTGTGAGATAAGGGCTTAAAAGGGGGTAAGATTTTGTTGTTTGGTTTGTGCTTTTCTTTCATGCTTTCCTAATCTCAGACCTAAGAGGTCTTGAAATACATTCTTCTTTCTTTTCAGGAGCTCGCTCAACTCTCTCTGCACCAAACCAAACTGCATTCCAGCTACATTTGTTGGATCATCTTGCACTTGTGTTTCTATCTAAATACAGGCAATAAAATTAATCTGGAACAAAGTATCTCTCGTCAGAGGCCGAATTCAGATGTCTTCAGTAAAGCTGTGAAAGAGGATGAGCGTTCGGGGCTGCTGATGGGTGGCTGTGGTGTGGTCGAAATGCTCTCAGCAGCTTTAAAGCGTGTCTCAAATCACACCAGTGGCTTACAACCACAATTTCAACCACCCTTTTCCTCCAGAGGAAAATATGCCTAAGGCCATCAAATGCACAGTTGTTTTTGTTTTGTTTGGATGATTTTTTTTTCCCTTTTAATCTAGATGATCACTGGAAGTATATTCAGCAAAACCAGCAGCACATAAAAAAGCAGAGACGTGCCTTACCAGCAGAGGAATGTGCCTGGGCAACAGTCCCTCCAAACCCAGCACACGATTACAACTGCTGATACTTGCAGCTGCAGAAACTCTTGACAGCCTAGAGATGCATTTGAGAGTCTTGGGAAAAATGCCCACGTGCAAGAGGGATTGCTTAAGTCTCTGGGAATTTCATGCAGGTGTTTAACTTCCTGGGCAATTCTCAGGCTCCTAACCACTTGAAAACCGTGACACCCTTAGGTGTTTAAATACCTGGGAGCCTGCTACTCCAGGCCCATAATCAGGAGAATACGGAGTTCTGAAAACTTTAAACTTATTATTTCCTTCAAGATCAACACAGTGCTTTAAAAAGAAAGGCAAGTCCAAAATGAGTTTCTGATGGATTGATAGAGGAGGAGTCTCTCGTTTCGGACATTTGGTGCTGTGCAATGATGGTTTCTGTGTCCTCACCTTACTGGACTTATGGTCCACATTGAAGGTTGCAATGATGCCATCAGCCAGCTCCCTGCCCTCTCTGAGGACCATGTACTCAGACAGGCGGTTTGCCAGGTACGTTTTCCCAGTGCCACTGGGGCCAGACAAGATAATCCGCCTGTGTTCCATCAGGAGAGAGACATAACGCTGCAGGATGGGCTTTGGGATCAGGGATTCAAACACCAGACCGTCCAGACTGTTCTCGCAGATACCTGCAACAGAAAAAGATCCCTCATCTAGAGGCATTCCAAGTTTTTACTCAAATTACCCACATTTTTAGAAGTTTGGGGTTTTGGTTTGTTTTGTTTTTTGTTTTACTAAGTAGTTGTAATGCTGCAAAGCAACCCTGTTAGTGGAGTTTGAACAGATCAAGACTTTGTGAATGTACCTGAGCCAAATAATAGCAGGAGAAACACCCAAAATAACACTTATGTGCAGCAGATGTAGATTGGACCTGATAAAGCAGTTTCTCACTCCAGAGATAAACCCCTTCCCCACTCTGGTATCCCTCGTGGCTGAGAGAGGAACACAAAAAGCTGGTAAAACAAGTGCAGAAGTGACCTGTGGGCTTAGTCTGGATCCTCCTCCTTCAGCTTTTCTAAGTACTCAGTTGCATCCCCGAGGCCCTTTGAAAGCTGCCACACTTTTCATGCCCAAACCATCCATTTGACAGCATTTCACCATGCCTTCATCCAGAATGTACCTGTTTACTTTTGGATCAGTAGACAAAAAAAAAAAAAAACCAAACCCCTATCATCAACTCCCCCTACTTTCCCAAATGCTCGTAATTAAACTCCTTCTCTGTATGCTGATAGTTATCTCTTCTAACAGAAAGCTCCTACTGATAAGCATTTGTGCCATGTCAGCAGTCACTTTAGGCAGAATTGGCTCAGGGAAAATACACAGTGCTTCAAAACAAACAGCAGGAAGGGAAGTTGGCAGATCACCCAGAGAAATGTTTGCACCTCAGTGGTTACTCAGAATATTAAATATTTATATAGGCAGCTTCATATGTCAAAGGTATATGTAAGTGATTTTCCATAAATTGATTAAATACATTTCTATTTTATTGAAAACTGTTATCACATATGAGCCTTCAAGGCACAAGTCAAGCCGATGCAAGTTAAATATAAGCTCAAATTGCAGCTTTACAGCCACAGCTACACCTTAAGCAATATTTCAATGAGGATTTATGATTGGACAACGCATTTTATGTAAGCAGAATATCCTGGGTTCGTGTCAAGCCTCCACAAATTGAGGTATTTCATGGGTCATATTGTCTTCCTGCCCACAGATTTACTACCTAAGGCAACTGTTTTTTTTACACCAATATTCAAAAATCAAACTGCCTTCAGTCAAATGGCACGGTCAAATTTCGAAGTTGATCTGTGGAATGTTTGGCAATGATCTCAATTTGTACACAGATCTGTGCCTGAGATTTCACTGGTGTAACTTTGAGCAAACTGATGTTCAAAATGCAGCAGTTGAGGGTTTTCCCCTTAAACTTAGTTTCACAGTATCAGTTTTCATAAAAAATGGTTCCCAGAGAAACCAAACGAGAAATACAAGTATTGAATTTTTATTAGTATTAGAGAACGAAACCGATGGGAATTCTGAAAACCAGACGTTTTGGAAAAACACAGATTTTTTACAGTTTATGTCCCATGAACTTTGGGATCCTTCCTTCTTGCTGCCTAAGGAGGGACTCTTGGGTGAGACCAATCAAGGAAGTAAATCAAGGTGGTTTTTTTTTTTCCACTTTGCATGAAGGAAATAACAACTACAGGCGTTACATAGAGGTAATGAAATATTGAGGCTTAATTCATTTGGAAGGTACTTTGCTGCTCAAACAGCTCCACTACATCCCTTGTGGTGTGAGATATCTTCTCCAGGACAACTCCAGGCAGCATCAGCTCAACATTCTGTGGGGAAGCTGCCGTGTTTGTAATCATTCCTACTGCTACAGGTTGAAAACCTGCTGAAATTATAGACTTAGTGCTGTCTTCATCAAATAGATAGGAAGTAAGTAAAAGGTAGGAACAGGAAAAAAGCAGCACAATAAAAAGTTTCTACTGCTCTGAGTTTCTTGACACAGCAAGCCTTGGTAAAAGTTCAGTGAGAACTCCAGCAGTCAGTCAGGTGTAATTACCTTTGATGGTAACTGAAATAGTGTTGTTTTCTCCAACCAGGTAGCCACAGGGCAGCAGCTCAGGGGTCTCTGCACTGTTAGTGCGTTTGATTTCTCCAATGCTGTAGCCCAGGACGCTGTCTGAGTTCAGTCCCAGCTGGCTCACGGGATCCACGTGGATGATGTACTCCTGGGGTGAGAAAGGGCCACGGGAATTTAGGCAGCACTGAAATCCCTGTGAGCTGCTTCTGTGCCATACCAGTACTTATCACAGCAAGTTAAATACAGTAACAAAATCTAATAACAGGAGAAGTGGGGCTCACAGCAAACTGTGCTCACTGACCTTAAACAGCCGTCTCACAACCCCATCCAGGACATCCCACTTGGTCTTGCCACTGACTCCAATGCAGCCTATGAGGAAGGTGCGAGGCCTCGAATCCTAAAGGCACAGAAATAACTGCATCAGACATGGATGTTGAATGTCACTAAAATGCTGGCTTCCCCATCCCCTCCCTGCTTTATTTTTAAATAATGGTGCATCTTTAGTACTCTGTATGGTGAATTCTGAAAGCCATATGAAGCCCTTTTCGTACACTAAACATTTCCCCCAGTGTTGAAGTCAGAAATCTAAAGGATGCTCAAGTGGCTCTGATGTTAAGTAAAAGGTATTTGTTAATCAGTCCATGAACAATTCAAAAACCTCTGGGAGGATTACAGATTAGCAAAAAGACAGAAAGACTCCTAGGAGTATTCTAGACAGAAAAGTAGATGTCAAGTTCATTTTTCCATGACTTCACAATCAAAGATGTTACAGTCCCAAAGTTTATCCTATGTATTTCTAGATATGCTCCCGTGGGCATAGAAATTTAAATACATAATATATATATACATATATGAATTATACATGGTTATATGTATAAGTAGCAATAGAGAAAAAGTTATATTTATATGTAACAACTTCTGTGTTATGTTTGAGGTACCACAGCATTTTGATAAGTGTGTAACTGATTTCTAAGGTAGATAATAAAATCAGAACAAATATAATTTTTCTATTCTTCTACAACTCACTGTTATTTGAAGAAAAGCTGATTTCTTTCACTTGAAGTGTAACTAAAATGTGAAGAACCATTTCCACATAGTAACTTAACTCACTCTGAGCACAGTGAAGTCCAATAGAACTACCAGTCCAGTTTCACTGCTGATTTGCTTATCCAGGGCTGTAATGACTAATGCATAACTGGTATGTAATGGGAAGATTTGCTGAGTCCATTTTATTTCCAATTATTCAAATTTTTGTTCCTCCCACCCCCCTTAAAGACATGAAGTTATTTTTTAAATACACTTACACAGGTACTTAAAAGTGTGTTATGGCAAGGTCATTGCTTGGCAAAGACCATGCAGTACATTCATGCATGTACATGAGACAGGCTGCAATTTCACAATATTTGAAATTTATTTGGGTATTTAGGATTCTTCCAATTACTTGTGAATGTAAAACATCTGAAAGGCGTCATTCAAAACAGATTACTTGTACCAGAGAGGACAGCTTGAACTAGAATGATAAGGCATAGATCTCCCAGCTTGGATTTGCCAAGTTCCTCTAGAAGATTGGTGCTTCCAGCATTTCAGTGCACCTTCTATCCACACATTGCATCACTTTCATTATTAGTTAAAATTGTATTAAGTTTAACAGTACGGCCCAGGAGTTTTGCTTTCCGCTCTCAGGTTGCCCAGAGAAGCTGTGGCTGCTCCATCCCTGGAAGTGTCCAAGGCCAGGTTGGATGGAGCTTGGAGCAACCTGGTCTAATGGAAGGTGTCCCTGCCTGTGGCAGGAGGGTTGGAGCTGGATGACCTTTTACAAGCTTTGTGCAGCTTCTAAGATGCCAGTCTTAAACAGATGCTATCCCAAGGCACACACTGGTCTCCCGACCTCCCTGACACCAAAAGAGTTGGCCTTATTTATAGAGTTACTACTGAAAGGCTCAAATTGTGACATTACCACCTCTGAAAATCTGCATTCACTGGTGTCTCAAAGCTGGTGATGAAACACAACTCACCTCCTTCCACTTCATTTCGTCCTGAAAGTTGACGACTATTTTGACGTGCCTGCCTCCTTCTTTCCGGGCAGAGCCATCTCCAGTGTCATCTAACAGCATGTCTGCGAACAGGAAACATCAACAGCTTCACAGCTGGATCTCAATAACAATGAAGACTACTCTGGTTTATTGTAGTCAAACACAACACGTCTGGGCCTCACATGCCCTGAGGTAAAACACAAATAACCGGGCTGACTGACTGACTGACTTCCCTAACCAAATAATGCTCTTAAAAAGTGAAGGTCACTGAAAATTATTAGTCGGTTACTCTGTATTTTCCTTCCTATGATATATCCCCTGGCAAATGTGCACCATTAAGTGGCTTTAAACATGACTTCTCACAGCTGAGGTCATAATTGGACACCTCCCACCTAGGGCGTAGCAGGCCTATGACGATATTTAAAAGGCGGCTTCGTGCCAGCTCGTGACATATCTCCACACCTCGACTGCTAATAATCCTCTTGCCTTCATTTTTCCACGGCTCATCAACCCAAGCCTTCCAAACACAGGATAAAACCTGCCCACCACCTTCTTTCCTCGTTAAACTCACCGAGACTGGTTGACTCCGTGAGGTTCAGGCTGTGTTGAGAGAGACCCACTGAATGCCTGGGAGAGGAGGAGATGGAAACCTGAGACTGGGCCCTGCTGCAGCTGCCGTGGTTTTCGGATTTCAGCCGGTCGTTCTCCGCTTTTAATTTTTCAATCTCACTCTTCAAAAAGACAAGTCAGGCATCAAGAAGGCGCAGCGAAAACACGCGTAAAAGACAGCAACGTAAAGTGACTTAGGAATAGGTCATGGTTTAGTAAAAATGCAGTTTTCACAGGGTTTCGATTTATTTTAATAAATGAAGGACTTTAATTATTACAATGTCCCTTCCGTGAAACTTTTCAAAGTATCCTAGAACACATAAATGCTTGGGGATTCACTCCACACTGAAATGCAACTACATTAAGGCAGAGACCACGGAAACATTTTAGGAGTTTGCTGACAGTCAACAAAACGGCCTCCCCATTTTGGGGTTGGAACAGCTGCAGTCAAGGGCAGCAAAATTCAGGAGTTCAAGCTGACTTTTAATGAAGGTACAAGGATTAACACTGGCACAAAGCTAAACTTTCAGCAAGCGTTCCAAAACTTCAAATTTACCTTCTTTACTGCGTGGCGGGTTGGCCAAACTTTACCACACCAACACAGGCTGCAAGATTTGGGGTGGCTCCTTCTTACCTGCATTCTGTTCATGGCCTCCCGAAGCTGGTCCAGCTGATGAGCAGAGCTCAGGGCTTCCAGGCGAATATCAGTCAGCTTCATCTCCTTGTCTCTCAGCTCGTTCCTCAACTGCATGACTGTTTCAGCTTCACTGTCAGTGCACTCAGAAATACTGGAGGAGGTGGAAAAACAGACACTGAGTGAGACCATTTTACCTTTCTGATGGTGCTTCTCCAGTGATGCCATAAATCAGATATTAAACAGATCACGGAAACATTACAGACTAATGAAATAAATATGTCTGAGTGTTAATTTTCTTTAATCAGCATCTGGAATAGAATTCTGGAAATCACCCACTATTGGATAGTCTTCATTTTTTTCATGGTAGATGCCATAAAGGAAAACTTCTAAAGCCAAAATCTAAATAAATTAAGGGGGTGCAGGCAGTTAACAGCAGTTGGTTGGAGATTGATGAGTTCACAGACAGATTTAAAGCTCACCAGGTGTGCACAGCTGGGTTTCCCTGAACTGTTCTGGAGGGCTTTGGAACTCTACACCAATTCAAGCACGGTAAATTCCTGCTTCCTTTAAAGAACTCATGCCTAAAAAATTTTTGGTGGCATTTTTCTTCCCTCCTCCACCAAAAAAAAAAAAAAAAAAAGCTTCTGAGTGAGTAACATTTCAGCACATTTGTAACTGTATCTATATAAAGATCAACTACACAGCTGCATGCTTTGAGGGAGATTTCACTTAACACGTCTCTCCCTAAATCAGGTTAATGAGAGACATTTTCCCCACCAAAAGGCCAATAAGCCAAAATACACAAGTCTTATTTGTGCTCTGTCCTTCCCTCAGTTCTTACTCTTTATTTACTCAGTATTTACTCTTTTTTTCTCACGTTTGTCCTTTTGGCTCTCACGCCAAGGTGAGGTGCCCGCACACAGAATTTTGACTGACGACAGATAGGATTTGACAATCTTCTGGCCTAAGAGCTCTAAAGCACAACTTGCTGTAGCCACCAGAAATGCACTGAGTTAGGCTCAAGAGACTGAAGAAGCTTTAAAACAAAAATCATAGGGGATTATCTTCTGCTACCAACACTCCATCACTGTTACACAGCTGGAAACTATTGCTGTTGTTTTCACCTCTTCATGTGAAAACAAGTGAAGGGGAATTACTCCAATGCATTTGTTCTGAAATCAGCCTGGAAGCTCTGGATGACCTCTGCAAGGTCAGAAGCTGTCTGGTAATTAGATGTTTCACAATACTGCCCGTTACGAGTTTCTGTATTTATTTATCCTGCTCAAGTGACAAAACTGCTGGCAGAATTAACATAAAAGCCATTTTACTAAGTTTTCCAAGCACATTCCAAAATGTGAGTTTAGAACCAGAACAGTGTGGTAAGGGAATTGTTTAATTTTATTTCACAGGTGGCCAAGGAGAGGAGCAGGCACAGGTGGCTGGGGAACTACGGGAGAAAAGAGGAGTGATCACCTCCCTTCATCAAGCACAAGCTGTTAGATCAGTTCACCTGTATCACTAAACCATGCTGTTTGATTTCCTTTATCTGAAGTTGTCAACTTAATTGGGAACTCATCATGGCAGATTAGTATAATACGTGCTGTCTTTAGACAACAGAGAAACAAAATCCCAGATTGCACCCGGTTTGTTTAATTAACAGCAAGACAAGCAATTAATTTTGCACATCAAGGTCACCCTGGTTATAAATGCTCTTCATACTCAGTATGTTCTGCTGAGAGAGCACCCCAGTGAAATATTAAATTACATTTCAGTAATGACACAATGATTTTTGGCTTCCTGGACACAAAGGTACTGGGGTGGGACTCAGCTTACGTATCCTTAATTCCCTTAACACATAAATTAAACATTTCTGTCCTCTGCCTGTAATCTCCTTTGGCTACAGAACACTCAGAATAGGCAGTAGCTAGAAGTGCTCTTTGCACATTCTTCTGCTAGTGTGACAGGGTTAAGGATTTTATCCAAAACGCAGCCTCACATCTCCCCCGGGAGATAACGTAAGGGATTCTTGGGAGAGAGACAGACCAGTGGTAACAGCCCAGCCCTGATCTACAGGACCACCCTACAGGCCCAAGCATGTCTTCTGCTTCTGAGGCCTCATGGTGAACAGCAGTTTTTAGCAGTGCACACAGCTGTCTGACTCTTGTAGTGCTCACACAGATGTGCAGAGTCTTACACAGAAACCAAAGAGGACAGGATGCTGCAGGGTACCTTTTGCCTCTGCTCCTTTCTGTACAGTGGCCTAGAGATGTGCTGTCAAGCCAGTATGGAAAAAAAACCACTGGATCTCTCCAAAAGGAGGATATATCTCCTTCTCCAACGCAGCAAGATGCCTAATTAAAAATTTAAAAAAATCACTTACAGAGAATTGGAATGGGAAGCTCTCAGCAACGGTGTCGAAACAGTGGTGTTGTGGTGTGGTAGCTTTGGTGAGGAAGGCAGTGAGGAGTCAGTCATCTCCTCAATATCTGAATGAGAAGATGCTGACTTGGGAGACTTCTTTTTCCCAAAAGCTTGCTTGAAGGAGCTGCGTAGCTGAAAAAAACCCAAGACCACGACAGTAGGTACATCATTAAGAGTGAAACCAGGCAAAAAAAAAAAAAAACAAACCACAGAATAAAAACTCTAACATGCAAATACTCCAATTGCTAACAGCCATACTCACATACATATTCAGACAGGTGAAAAATAAAAAAAAGCTTTTTTTGTTTTTTTTCCCCCTTTAACTATTTCATGAGATTAATAAGGTCAATAGGAGTGGACACGAATGCTTCCTATTTTTTAAAAACTATTTGACAGCAAATTCTGTTCAGTGCAACAAGCTTCACAGCGGTGTTGTAACGACTGTTGTAACGACTTGCAGCTGTGCTGGCACACGGCTCAGCCAAGGTTAATGATGCTGAAATGGTTAGTGATGCAAATGGGTGGGTTAGCTTTGTATCTCGTAGCTTAAAGTAGATCTTCCTTACCTCGTTGACCTGCCGGAGGAAGTGCAAGCAAAAGGAAGTGGGGGAAGGAAAAAAAGACATGTTTTAACAGATAAAGCCAGTGATAAGGGAAGTTTTGGATTTCTAAGACAAACACGACCAATGATCGACAAAGACCAACAGTTACTTTAAAACTGGAACCCTCTGCGGTCCAAAACCAGGTGTTTCAAACCACATACGGACATTTTTTGCATTGCTTGAGGAAGACACCAGACCCAAACTCTCTTTTAACTATTTAAATTACATTTTCCCCTTAGCTCAGACAAGAGTGCTTTGGCTAACAGCCAAGTCAATAATGTACTCCTGCTTGCAGGAACAGGTATTTCACCATGTGAAAAGGCGGTAACTTCTCTACCTATCTGCAGCTAAAACAATCTTTTGTAAAGTGACTGCCATTTTCCACACAAGAAACAGGATTATTATTCATGTAATTAAACTGATGTTACCCCAAAGTTACAATTCAACAGTTAGTGTTCAAGAAGCATTTTGGACAATGCCTTGGTTTAACTTTTTAGGTAGCCCTAAAAGCTAAACCCTTGTGGAATCAGGGTTTGGACTTGATGAGTCTCATGGATCCCATCCCACTCAGGACATTCTATGAACACCTTTAAAGGCTATTGCAAATTACATGTTGTACACAGGTTGGCTTAATATGAGCTGAAAGCTCTTTTTAAACTAGACAAAGAGAAATGTTGAAAATCTGGTGTTTCAGCTCTGAAATGACAGGTGCATTGCTTCTATCTATAACACAAAGATCCTGACTGAGAACTTCCTCAGTACTTGTGGAATAAAGAATGTGAGAATCAGATTCAACACACGTGTTCTTCTCAGTAAGTTACTGTTCTAATTTTCAATCTTCATTTCACAGCAATGACGTACTCATTTTTAATAGCAACATAAAAATACTGCCCTGTTCCTTCTACTTCATGAAAACTTTGTTTATTTATCTTTATAATAAGGAGACATTTCCTTAACCTTCCAAAAAACCAGTTATCTGATGAATGAGAAATGTAGGCTGATGTAGGACCATATCCTAGGTTACAATAACAAAAAATAGGACCTAAAGCAAAAATTTAAATGGTGTTTATCTTAATAAAGGCTTAATGACTACGAAAGGTTTGTGTCACAAACAAGAGTTTCTAGAAATTCAATAGTTACAACAATTCACTTTATTTAGTCTCTAACTAATGCACAACCCAGCACAGGAAGGATTTGGAGAAGCTGTTGTTTCCATTCAACCAGTTATTTAAGTGGCAGAGTGGAAATGCTTCTGTTGGGAAGGAGCTGGCAGTACCACGAAATACCAGAATGAAACCACTGAGACAAAAGAAATAAAAATAAGGACCTGCTCAGGAAGCTGTTTCTTACAGTTCAGGATTTTAATCAACATGTCTGAGAGGGTACTGTGCAAATACAAATGAAGCTTTCACCAGCTCTAACCACATTTTGTATCTATACAGATTTATCTGTACACCCAAGAGATCCAGGGAGATTTAAATTCAGTGGGAAGAAAGGGGTGGGTTGTTTTACTGGCTACAGTAAAGGATCTAGGGACTTCAGTCCAAACTACAATCAGACAAGGTCACTAAGGCAGTTATGGTCTAATTGAAAATGGAGTTTAAGATATTGTACCTTTCCTCCAGTACAGGGTACCTTGTACATAGTACATGATGAGCAAAGAAGGAAAAAATGGGAAATGACAGGTAAGTATTGCAAAACCTTGCAAAAGAGATGTCCATCACAATAGATTTTTACAGATTGGCCATTTTTTTGTTATAGAACTCCACGGTAATGATGAGAACAGAGCTCTTAAGTGTTTAGTATGTTCACTTATTAGAAAGCCAAAAAGAAAAAAAAAAACCACAACCAATCCAACAAATGCAATAACAATCTCTTCTTGTGGATTTGTTTTACTTTAATGACAGACGTCACATTTTCCTTCAGGGGTTGGACACTCTGTTGCTCTTAGCCAGAATTGATCTTTCACAGCTATTTCTAATTTAAGACGGGCCTTTTGGCTGTTAAGCTGAAATTCAATCCTATGCAGAGTCAACACTAGGATGTACATCACT
The DNA here is from genome assembly GCF_022539395.1 of Myiozetetes cayanensis. NCBI lineage: Eukaryota > Metazoa > Chordata > Aves > Passeriformes > Tyrannidae > Myiozetetes > Myiozetetes cayanensis. The sequence continues at coordinate 57,524,329 of NW_026087853.1, forward strand.
TAGGACTCAGTTAAGCCTTCAAGAGGGAGTTGACACAGGATTTAAACAGCACATAGTCCCTTGAGCCGACCTGTTGCACGAGGGGAGGAAGGAGGAGCTGGGCAGGTAAGATTTCGCTGTGCATGTTCCGACAATCCTGTGCAAACCTCATGCCACCTGTTAAAAACACACTCACCCAGTTCTTCCTCTTCTTCTTCTTGGAGTCGCTCTCGATGTTGCTCCCCACGCTGGAGTGGCTGGTGGCACTGTTGATACTGGAGACGCTGTCCGAGGAGTGCTGCCTCCGGATCCGCAGGTCTGTGGGCTGAGCAGCTCCAGGACCTGCACGGGAACGGAGGTGTTGCCAAAATCACGTAAGAAATTCGATGTGTGGTATCAGCCACGCAATCCTGAGGAAACACTTAGGGAAACAAGCGCTCTGACAATCGCTTATCCTAATGGATGCGCTGTGTATTTCAAACCCTTGCTTCTCACGAAGAGATTAAAAATCTCAGACCCTTCAGACTCTTCCTTCAGCAATTAATCCCAGCGTAAATTACTGGCTACACTGGGTAACTCCAATGGTTACATCAGCCATTGCCAGGAGGGCTGAGACCTGCAGTCACCGTGTGTGGTGTCTCACCTTTGCAGTTGAGCTCAGGTGTGTTGATGACTCCATTGATGGCAGCCTGAGCAGCAGCATTTTGTTTCTTCAGTAGTTCAATTGTCTTCCTTAACTCGTTCAGTTCTGAGTCCTTCAAAAAGGAGGAAGAAAAAACACCATATGGTGATCCATGGGAAAATGCAGCTCCAAAGAAGTGCATTGCAGTCTAAGTGTTGGTATCTCATAGTGAATTTATGGAATATATATATGTACAAGGAGGTGAAAATGAGGTTTGGAATGCCTGGGAAAGCACGTCCTCAATGGGGTGCAAAACAGCTTGGGTATTATGGTACCAAAAAAATGTCCACACTCTGTAATGCAGAAATAATGTCTATTCAAGTATGGTGCCCAAAAACCCCAATGCTGCCAGTACTTCAAGGATTTTTCTTGGAGTTTCTCTTGAATGTGCACATATGTGGATGCATTGGGATAAAATATATTACAGAAATACACAATACTGAAGACCTGTGTCCAAAGCAACCACATATAGGAATAACCTGATCAGTTGCCACAGCATCCCAGTGCAGAAAATGAGCATTTTTTATAGTTTTTTTAGTTGCATTTTACTCCACCCTCAAAACTGTATGGCAGTTTGTTCAAACCCACAGATACAGAAGGAGCACGAGCAACAAGATTGCCTTTTGTTCTGCTGTCATGGTCAGGCTCTGCAGTCTGATGGTCATGTTCCCCAGGCTCTGCTCAAAGGCTGCCACCAGGTGAGCCTGAAATGAAACCACAAAGGAGATTTGGTTGCCTTCCCCCAAACAGGACTATTTCTGCAGGTATTTAACCAGTCCACCTTGTGCATCCCATCGTTTGTCGTGTAAACGATACGGAGAAAATAACACTGATTAGGAGAGGTCACACGAGCCGAGCGCGCCTGATGGAAATTCTTGCCAACAAACCACCAGGAACCATTTAACTGTGGGAAATCACAAGTGCTAATGCTAACAGACCAATTCCCAACTTTTAGAAAACTTACTGCTTCAGGTAGCAGTGCACTGTAAATGATGCAGATTATAAATTTTAGACGATAAACCGTGCCCTGCTCTGCAGCAGCTGCCACCAAGCGCTTTAGGAAACACAGAGGTTGCAGCAATGCTGTGACCTGTCACACCAGTGGGACACTTCCTTGGAGGTGTCTCCTCACTCAGCTGCTGCTTCCACTTCTTTGATACCATGATTTCAATAGCCAGGACAGTCATCACAGACATACTTCAGCTTCAGTTTGGAATTCTCATTTATTCTATCAAATGTGCAATTCTACATCCGGAATACATCCAGAACAAAGACACCTCCTGGGTTCCTACAAGTTAAGGTCCTTCGAAGAGCTGTATCTCAAAATAATCCAGTTCATGTATTTTTCTCAGTTGTTGATAAATGGAAAAAACCATTTTGCCACTTTGTTGAAACACAAAGACATATTAAATTATTTTTTTAAATGTCTCATAAATTAAGTTAAGGCTTTTAAAGGACCCTTCAGGGACTACAACTTATCACCTGGAAGTATTCCTGATACCAAAAAGGCATGGAAGGATGTCACTGGTTATCTAGGTATGTCCCTTAGCACTGACATGTAAAGGTAAGGTGCACAGTGGGAAAAGAGATAAATCCATCCACATTTCTAAACATCTCCTGCTGTCCATTTTTGAAATCAAACTTTGACTTTTTATGTGAGCCATTATTAGCATGGACAAGGTTACTCAGTGACAGTTTTCAGGTACCCTCACACAATTAAAGTAACTCTTGCCACAAAGCTTTTCACATAACCTTTAATTCTAAATTTTTTTCCCAAAGATTATTAAAAAAAAAAAAACAAAACACCACTCTCAACTTTTAGGAGGATTCTCTAAAAGAATAAAATAAAATAAAAAACAGTAAATAAAGCAGAGATGATCAGGAGATGGAAAAGAACTTGACAGAAGGAAACTGTATTTCTAGTGCCATGACATGGCACTGTTTTACAGCTATACATGGATATGAACATATAACTGAACACAGGCATAGTTCAACACATATTTGCCTCAACAGCCATAGTAATCTATACTAACCATTGAAAAAAAAAGTTTAATTTATCTATTAAAAATAATTCTATACAACCAACGACAAGTAAAACTGTGCGTGAAATCTTTCCGAGCGGAAAAGGACATTTTCTCACCTAAATATATACAGAATAGCAAAACCTTTCACAGGGCTTTTCCAGACTTATTCAGCAGCAGCACACAGATGACTTATCCTAAATAACTGTTCTCACATTCCCAATGAAAACAAACACGAGCAGTACAATAACACGGGGATGTGCAGCTCTCATTCCCATCAGCCCCTATGAAAATAAGCAGAGCTGAGACTGTGAGAAAATGGCAAAAAGTAATTCAAAACCTCACACTACACATGTAGGAGAATCTAAATATTTATTTTAAAAACACAGAGCGCACAGCTTCTGTTGGGGAGGATGAACAGGGAACAACAAACCTGATATTCAGGAATCCTCAGCAATACTTTGGAAAAGCAAAAAAATAAACGGGCAAGCAGGTCTGCATGGATTAATAACAGGATACAAACCCTTCATGCTTTGACCAACAATAGTTGCTCTTTCAAAACTGGGGTCTTGAAACTATTCCTATCTTGAAATGGTTCAGTGAACTATGGAAAAAAGTATCTTCACCTTCTAGTTGGAGCAAAATGTTTTCAAATTCTTGCCCTTGATGTTGTGAGAAGCATCAAAAGCTGCAGTGTCTATGTAGGGAAATTCAGGGGAAAAATTATTAAATTAAAGAGATCAATTTGAACTGCCTGAGTTAAAAGCATTTTACTAAAGGAATCTTGTGTAAAGGAAATGTCCATAAGGCAGCATCTTACCTAACAGCACTTATCACTCTTAATATTTTGGGGACAGACTTTGTTTTTTGTATGGAAAAAGAGGTGGCTAGAGACTGAAATTTATTAGTAGGACAGTTATAGCAACATCAATGCAGTAGACTGTTGCCAATTTATAGACAAATAAGGGGCAGGTCCAAATGTAAGACGTTTAAATGCCACAAATAAAACATGGTGAAATTTTAGTAAAGTGAATGAAGCAAAAACAGATTATTAGCAAAATAACAAACTGACGTAATTAAAAAAAAAAAAGACCCCAAACCAAACAAAAATGTACAGCAGCATATGTTAAAAAACTATTCTTCACAAAGAGAGTGGTAGTAACCACACACAAATTCCTGGGCAAATTAACAGCAGCTGGGCCAGGCAGTGAGTAGCCTGTGCTACTCACTCCTCTTGGAGACAGGCCTGTGTTGAGTATCAGCCTATTGACCCTGAACACTGTGGGAAGGGGAATGCAATAAAGCCAAGGCAGTGCCACATGAGCTGCTCAGCTGACAAGTTCTTTGTTTGAAGGACACAAGCTGGGTTATTTAACAACACGGTTAAAAATACATGCGAGAGAACCTGGTCCTGCTTTCTCACACGTAAAAGAAGCTTCTGCATGAAAACCAACTGATGTTTGTATTTGAAAGGCAAACATAAGATTTAATTTTTGGAGGATTTTTTAAATTGTTTTCTCTTGGGACAGCGGTTTCATGCAGTCAAAGCCCTTTTATTTGGCTTCTCTATTAACTGTGTTCTTGGTTTGCCTGTTCCATTTTCAAGCTGGATGAAGCACTGTGATGCCTGCAGTGAACGGCACAGTAGATTTCCCCTTGAGCCCTTCTTGTGGTAGGTGTTACTGCTCAGGTGAAACCTGCCCTTTACTGCCCCGAGTTTTGTATTCCACCTATTCAGAGAGCTGATGGACAGGAATGTCCTCTCCAGCAGCACGTGCTCTGATGTTTATTCATTCCCATAAAACAGGATGCCGGTACGATCTGATCTGCTGACTATTCATCTGCAGCTTATTTACTCTAGACTTGCTTGTTTTTCTTGTAAGCTTCTGTGTTCCAGATTTCTGCTATCTGTGACTGCAGCACGGAACACACAAATAAACCCGCTCAGGGTCATACAGTATTGCCTCAACACCTCCTGGCTTCCAAATATTTTTTTTTTTTCCAAGTGTCTTAAATTACCTATCCACCGAATTCCTCGAAGGAACAAGCAGAAGGACTGTCTACACTGGTTAAAAGTCAGCTATGTCCACTCCTTAATTCCCAGAACCCCTTATGCCACTATTACCTCTCATGCCATTAACCCACACCTTTATGCAACAGAAAAATATAATGCATTTCAATCTGAGTTTCTATCAATTTTTAGTCCCACCAATTATAATCTTTATCTGTATCTCACTCCATCCAAATGCCAAAGCAAGACACTATTTATAAAAAAAGTCCCCCGTCTTCAATGATTTTCTCAGGATCTAAGGATGGCTTGCATATATACAAAGCCAAATTAATGTTATAATTCAGTATTTAAAGAAAGGCATAAGATAAGTCAGTAGGACAAAGGATATTATTCTTGGAAACATATACACAGTTAAACACATGGTTAACGTGAACTGAATGTCAGACACATGAAACCCTTTTGCCACTTAAAAAAGACTGGATGGCAACTTCTGCTCTAAGTGCATTTCCCATTTATGCTTGCTCTCAGGGTTGTACTCACATTGGCAGTCAACTGAGTTGTCAGAGCCGACACTTTTTCTTGGGATGCATCCAATTCCCTTCGAAGCTTCCGAATCTGTGTGTTTGAAGAGAGTACTTTACTGCATCGTTATAAGGACAAATACAACAGCAAAACACACAGTGCAGAGTGCCTTAGCAGGACATTTCTGCTTGTCAAAAAGGATGGGCTCCTACCTCTGACTGGCATTTCTCTTCAGGCTGTAAAATAAAAGGAAGGAAATATGTGAGGATATTACAACATAACCAGCCCGACAAATTTATGCAAATGTTCAATTTTTTTTTTTTTTTTTTTTTTTTTGCATTTCAAGAACTTGAACGTGAGTTCCTTATTCTGAATCCCCACATCCATATTCAATCTAAGATAACCTCCCATTTTATTTACTCTCAAACAAAAGGAAAACAGGCTGCTGGTGTAGTACTTCCTCCTGGAGGAAGGAATTTGGGCTCCACCTCCCAGCCCGCTGACCAAGGGTTCCTCTGAGCCTGAATCCTGGAATGCTGAAGTCCTGTCTCTGTGCATAATAACTCCATGAGGCTCTGAAGAACCAGGACTGCCACAGAACATGGTTGATCCCGGGCAATTCCCTCTGTCCCATGCTCAGCTCTGCATGGGAAAGAGATCACGTTTTGGCATTCTGAGAGGATGCCAAGTGGATGTGCTGACCATCCATTGTGGTCTGCATGACAAAACTGTGGCTGCTATGGCTCGTTTCTAACCAAAGTTATCAGCTAAAGAGAACTGAACAGTATAAAGTTACACACTCCACTGTCCTTATGCAAACATGGCCACTACCAACCACCGGGAAAATCACCCCCATCCAACCACACTCTTAGGGGCCACTCGTGCCTGGGCAGCGGGCACAGAAACCAGAAGCTCTGAGTACTCTCCTTGTGGCTGGTTATGAACAGCAGCCCAGAGGAAAAGGTCTCTTTTCCATCCTTCCAACCCCTTATCTGTTTTGGCTTTATGTGGAGCTCGCTTGAGGCAAGGCCAGCAATGAAAAGTGGTGCTTTGAATTTATTATCGAGGTCTTAAGGCCATATGTTACATATATGGCCTGTTATTAGTGAAACATGTATGTAAAATAATGTTAAATAACACTGTGCTGTCTCGACAGACTTCACAGGCTGTTACAGATGACCTTCCAAGGGCACAATCTACCATATACTCCTGTATATGCTCACATTCAGCTGTGGATGCATGGCAGGTGTGAAGATGCATCACACTTGCATAAGAATTTGAATTGGCAGATCCTGTTCAATTAACACATATTTCAGAAGGAATTATTATCCGCTGATTTTTAATAGGCTTGTGCCTTGAGAAACCACCAAAACTGTGATCACAGCCTGCCAGGATTACAGAGGAACCATTAATTGGCTACTTGGATATTAACAGCAGTGAAGCCACTGGGAATTAACCACTGGTGCCAAATACTTGTGTACAGTCTTGTGAGGGCTGGAACCTTCCAAGCCCCTGGGTCATTGTAGTGAAACCCCAACCAGGCAAGTAAGAGCCAGGCAAGACAGAGTCTGGGTGTTGCAGCCTCACCTTCCTGCTACAGCACAGGTAAAGACTTAAATTACAAGGTCCTTTGTAGTGGATGTTTAATGGAAAATCCCTCTTGGGACTATTAGAAGAAAATAAGCAAAGTCAACACGCATTTAAAAAATGCCCTATATTTTCAAACTTCTGTAAACCTTATTTTAGGATCAGATAACCTAAATGAATGCATACTTGTGGAGAAAATATTGCTGGTATAGTGAACAAAATGGCCTTATTAGATTTATTAATGTCTGTGAGTTAAAAAGCATCCTCAAAAATTCTTTAGTAGCAGATCATTGACACAAGGATGGAATTACTTTATTCAGCAAAATTTGGGATACTTTAGGTAATGAAGTTCAAATCTCCTCCAATCTAATGAGGTCCTTTATAGCAAAACCCACTTAGCACAGTGTAAAATACTGACTTTAAAAGTCAGTGGCTGCTTTGAGGCCATTAAAGTCTGTGTTTAATGAGGATACTGCTAAATATCCACAGGCATCTTCATGAACTTGAACATTTCTTTCCTTTTAGCCAGCACTTAGAAGGAAGTGCTTTTGTTCCTCCTCTTTAAATGGCAAAATTAGCAGAATAAGAGCAGTCAGTTCAATAATTTTGATTAATAAACAAACTGTTCGTTTCATTATACTCACTGTCGAATAAATAGATGAAGTACTGGAGACCAAAGAGAGAGAAGAACCATGCACTAAAGGGGAGAAAATAAACACAATGAATATAAATGCACTAACCACAGAGTGGAATCATCATAAATCATCCACTGTCAACCTCCAACCTACTGAGGAAATACTTCCACAAATTTCATCATCCATCATAAACTTAATTATATTACTGCACCAATAACTGTCCGGTTTGAAGAATACTTGGCCAGGTGATACAATCCATAAACTTGGATTTGGTAAAGCTGTTTGAAAATTTTAATAATACTTGGGGGTTTTTCTTGGGAAAATGAGGTGTGGTCGAGAAAGTAAAAAAAAAAAAGAAAAAAAGTTTTGATGAAGATTTGCTCAGAAATAAATATTTCTCTGGACAGGTTATCTTAAGATTCTTGCAAATGTGCTTACTCAAGATTAAAAAACAAAAAAACCCCAAAAAAACAAAAAAACCCCAAGAAATTAAGTGAAATGCTGAAGAGATTCTTCTCTTTTCCTTGTAGGGTTTTCTGGTCTTTCTTTAATGAAATGACATTTCTTTGACAAGGCAAAGTTTTTTCTCTCCTAGAAAAAATTAACAGAGTGAAAACATGGATACAAAGCTTTTCCTGGAAAAGAACTGGTTCCAAGCAATTTTTGCATTTAAATATCCATTTGGTAAAAGATATACAAATACAGTGATGGACTTCAGATCTTCACAGGTCCCTTCCAACCCCAATTATTCTGTGGCATCATCATCCTGATGTTAGGATTTCCATATAACATAATTTATTTCTGATTACACTACTTAAAAAAAAAACCCTACCTGAAGCTACTCTTTCTGCCACTGAAACATGCAAAATTACCTTTCCTTTACTTTTATTTTTAGAAACAAGATACATTTAACTGCAACTCTTATTCAAAATTCAGGATAACTTCATACAAATCACACGAAATAGTGTAAAATCACTTTTTCTTTCATCTAAATCCTCCAGCCAAAAAAAAAAAGAGTTTAGAAAAGCTGCCATTTTGCTCTAATTACCTACTGCAATTCTACATCCATAATAAATGAGTTCTGCTTTCCCACTGACAGCATATCCTAAGGCAATGCTGGAAAGAGAAGTAAACAAGGTCTAAGTTGGCTTCTGGAGGAATTTAAGACAATTTAAAAAGCCCACAAGAAAGTAAAAAAAAAAACCTCACATCCATTAGTTTTCTCTGGTTAATCATATTTTCAATTAAAATTATCTTTCTAGTTAGATGTTAAGGACTGTGCTGCACTAAGAACACAAAAATAACCAGGTTGAGTCAGACCCGGGGTTTGTCTAATCGTGTGCTCCAGCTCTGGCTGCAACCACAGCCCATGTTTATGGAAAAGAATGAAAGGAGGAGGCAGATACCCGCTGATTATTCCCCAGGTATGTCTCTGCACCTTCTGGGAATCAGCAGAGATGGAAACTTCGGAGATGGAAACTACAGCCAGAGCATTATTTCTGCCTAGCTGCTGTGACCTCTCTCCCATTAACTCGCTTAACGGCTTCTGAATCCACGGACACATTTGATCTGAGACAAAAAAAAATCTCTTCTTGTGTTTAGAAATGTAATTCCTTGCAGTTGCCTTAGACCTGCTGCTGAGTTCCTCAAGTGTCTCCACACCCCTGTGATATGAGAAGGAATGGATATCCAACCTCTTCATAATGAAACAAATTACATATCATCCCCTCCCTTCAGCCATCATTTCCCAAGCAGTTTCTAAGATTCCTATTCTAACTTTATTTGTATCACAGTGCCCTGCACTTAAGATCTCCTTTTTGCTTTTCTTTACCTGCATTTTTCCCTTAGGACTGGCTTTTTTAAGGTGGAAAGCCCAAAGTGAGGCAATATTGCCACAAACAGACTCATACAGGGAATATAATATTGTTTTCTGGTCTGCCTCTCTATATTCTTTCCTTGTCCATTTTTTACTAGTAGGTATGTATCCAAAAAAAGATCCATACCAGCTGGCCAGAGAAGAAACAGAAGTCTTCATAATGGATTGGGTCACACACATTTTTGAACTAGCATCAACTGGCGTTTTAAAGATCATGTTGGGATTTCAAGGGAGCAAAGAAGACTCAAAGTGAAAAAAGGGAAAGAACGCATGACTCTGGGACTCGTCCTCCTGCCTTGTGAAACACCACCATCACCTGGAATCATAGATCCATTTGGGCTGGAAAAGACCTCTTAAGATCATCCAGTCCAAGCACTAACCCAGCACTGCCAAGGCCATCACTAAATCAGGTCTCCAAGTGCCACACCTACACATCCCCTAAACACCTCCGGGGCGGTGACTCAAGTGCATCACTTCAATGTGTATGTGATTCCAGATTTCTCATTTCAAGGACAGCTATGGAGTTAATATTTTTGAGCAATTTCTTTTTAAAGTATCTGCAGATGGCTACTTGAAGGCTATTTAATTAGGAGCCTGAAGGCAGCTATGCTCTTGATGAGAGCCCTGGTTTTTTGCATGCATGTGCATGCAGCCTACAAACCCTAATTGCTTTGGAGCTATTACTTTAAAGCACTATAAATGCATATGCAAGCATGTGTCATTTTGAATGTTAGAAAAGAAAGGGTCTAGCCATGATCAGCTGCCCAAAGACCAGAAAGAACAAGTGGTATTGCAGTCAGTAGCACAAAAAGGAATAAAAACTTACATCCCAACAACAATGAATTGAATTATTTCCAATCTCTAAGTATCAGGGTGGAGTCAGTGGCAGCCCAGCTCCTGGGAAAGACTTTTGGATGGGGAAATGGGGAAACTGGAGAGCCGAGAGACCACTCAAGTTTTATGCTGGGTTTTTTTTCCCCCCTGAAGTTCTGGATATTTGGAGGCTGCTCCCACTGGCACCTCCACAGTCCTGAAACCCTTCCTATCAAAAGAGTTATGAACTGCAAGGCTGACTAACATTTTGACCTACATGCTGTGCTGTGAGAGAACATGACTGTAGTTCACATACTTCACACAACAGAAGCAAAAGATAAAAAAAAAACACTTTAAGAATAAATCCTGGCCCTGGTGAAGTTAATGAGAAACAAATGTCTTGTAATCTTATGTGCTAAGAAATAATTAAGAAGTAGGTTGGTATGCTTTGTTTAAGACCTGGATTTATGCTGCGCTGACACTGGCTGATCGTATAAAATCAATTTGTTCATTAACCACAAATTTAATTTCTCTAATACATTTTAATCTATTCCCTTGAGGTGAAAGTGAACTAGATCCACAGGTCTGAAAGCACAGCACAACATCTATGCCATATTCAGAACCCCGTGTTCACTCAGCACTTGTGATTCCCTGGGAAATAAGTAGGAGCTAATAAGCCTTCTGTACAGCCAGGGAAGGGACAGAAGAGCTTTCACCAGAAGACAAAAATACAGAGACTACATCTAAACATTCATCCCATCTGGTAAAATATTGTTATCCTTTTAGGTGCCAAAAACTGGGGAAAATCTGAAAGGGACCTCTTCAGCATATCCACTGCAGGTTCAAGTTCCTTCCTTGTATACAAAAAGTGATATTTTCCAACTGCTTTCAAGGCCATAACTTGGTAATTTTTCTTGGACTTCATTTTTATCACTTTTTTTAAAAATGATTGAAAAGCACTTAGTAGAACATTTCAACTAACTCTTTGAATTTTGCTGGTTTTTTTTTCTGAATGGTTCATCCTCAAACATGCAGTACTTATTAAATATTCATCCAAACTAGCCTCTCTCCTAGAACAAGAATTTCTGAATTACAAGAGAGAGTTTAACCTCCAACATGCAACTTGGGTCCTTTCCTTGGAAGATGTGTTGTATCAAACTAGGACATTCAGCAGAAATAAAAAGTGAAGACAATTTGAGTACAGATTAAATACTGGGAAAATTACTGAGATAGAAACAGTCTAACACCACGTATATTATACTATAAGCAGGAGTGTGGAGGTGCAAGTTTAGGAGAATATTAATTTAGGAGAATTCCTACTGATGCAACACTAATGTGCTGACTCTAAGCATGAACTTTTCATTTGGAAATTGCTAAAAATGCAGCACAGGATTGTTTAAACAATTTCTTGAACAGTCATGGTCTACCTACAACACTCATTTCCCATGTCTGGCCAGAACAATCGCTGAATGAACACCATCATTCTCTCTGGTGACCAGTGACAGGAGTCGAGGGAATGGCCTGAAGCTGAGTCAGGGGAGGGTTAGGCTGGATATCAGGAAAAAGTTCTTCACCCAGAGGGTGGTTGGGCACTGGAACAGGCTCCCCAGAGAAGTGGTCACAGCACCAAGGCTGACAGAGCTCAAGAAGCATTTGGACAACGCTCTAAGGCACAGGGTGGGGTTCTTGGGGATGTTCTGTGCAGGGCCAGGAGTTGGACTCGATGATCCCTGTGGGTCTCCTCTAACTCAGCACATTCTGTGATTCTATGATCAGAATAACAAGGACTAGGACCCAAGTTTTATCCAACACTGAGGCCTCCACACAGAGAAAGCCACGCTTTGAAACGACCCCTTGAGCTGAGCTGAAAAGCGCCCCAGTTTTGACTTGCTCCGTGGCAAAAAATGCCACCTTCTGATCGCCTCCAGCACCACCACACACTTTGCTGACCTTCTTCGAAGCCGTCACGGAAGGAGCCAGAGCGGCTCATGGTCCTGCTCTTCTCGTCCAGGGACATGGAGCTGTTCCTGAAGCGAGTGTCACTGTAGGGGTCGTAGGGCCCGTCGGCGTTGGACAGGCTGTGCGTCCGCAGCATGGTGGGGTTCGACAGGCTCATCTGGGCTGCAGTCGTTGGGCTGGCTGCAAAGGGAACAAGGAACACCCATTTGTTTGTGGAACCACTCCTAATTTTTTGTGCAGCTACCAACAGACTTTTTTTTCTCTCCCCTCCCCCCCCTACCCCTTCTGCTTTAAGACACAAATTTTTGATGTCGTGCTCTTCGGGCTTCTTTCTTTTTCCCAGATTCAATTAATTCAAATAAGAGGTATGCAAATCAAGCTAGTGAATATGAAAACTAAGGTAAATAGGGTTATTTTAAACACAGCTTCTACAAATAAGCTCAGTCAACTCACTGACACCTCATAGACATGAAATAATTAACTCTCATTTCATTTGGAACTGTCCTTCCTCCAAAACTAATCTATACGGAATAGGATTTCTTCAAAGCCTTTAAGTTCTTAGGAAGTGACATTTTTCCATGTATTTAAATCACAAATGTAAAGGGCTTTAGTTTCCTAATAGCTGCGTATTTAAGAATTGTTTCTTTCCACTACGAGGTCCTAAGAATTGTAAAATATTAATTTTGCCTAAGAAGTCAATACTCTCCCAGCCAGTGTTTAGCGTACAAAATGACTACTCCAACTTCACATGTTTTAAAAGAACTTTTGTCCTAAAATCATGCCTGTTATTTATACTCAGAATTAACTGACTTGTGGGAAAAAAGAGAACAACAAAATCACTGTTCAGCTGGCAGGTTCCTCTTGGTGTGCTGTCATTGCTTGTTTCTATGTACACCAGCAACTGATACAGACTATTGTAGAAAATGGAATAATTCAGTTTACAGGTCATCAACTTTCATATCAACATTTGCTCTTAAATGAAATGCAATGACCCCTCTTGACTCAGATATCTCCAAATTCTCTTCTTAAGAACACAGAAGAACATATTTCCTTCCCCCCCCCCCGGTGTAACTTGCTCTTTGTAGCCAAGCAGCTTTTGAAGCTAATTAATATAAATAATCTCCAACCCTCTGCATAAAGAGTTAATTTTCTGGGCCCAGTGACAACACTTTTTTGTCATTTTCTTTGACTTCCATGAATTTTCCTGACAGTTTGTCAGCTGTTTGCAATGTCACTACACTGTGTGTATATTCAGCTGATGTTTTGCTAAGTGTCAGTTTATTTAAAGCTGTTTATTGAATGTGTTTCCTTCCAGCACACTCAAAGAAAGGTTCTAAAACATCATCACTGCAACTCCAAACTACGCTAGAAATAACTGACTGTATGAGCTGCTGCAAATACACACAACATAAGAAGTTCATAATCACAGGCTTAACTTTTTTGCATATAATTATGAGATACAAATTAGTTATTATATAGAAGGTATAATAAACAATATACTTATTTTAAATAATGATAAAATTAATTATTATGGAGGGGCTTCTGAAAGTCAAAAAGAAACAGAAAATGGCTGTTCAACGTAGTACTTTCCAAATGTCACTTAAAAGACAAAATATATATTATTAGGACTGATTTATATACCTAAAAAAATTGCAAAGGCAACTAAGTCATGTTTACTCAGCCCACCAGGGATGAGCACCACTAGCAGTTTAAATGAGGTTATTTCAACTGCTGATAGGGCCAACTAAAATCTGCAGTGCTTTAAATGTGTCTATCAACGTAATTAAGTGAAGGAATGGCATTTTTTCTGACTTAAAATTCCTCTGGCTCTTATTTATTTGTTTCAGATTGAGCTTTATGCAATTTTTCAACAAGCTACCTAATTAAAAAAAAACCAAAAAGCAACATACAAAGATAAAATATCAAACTGATGAGACTGGCACATACAGTAAAAGTAACATTTTACAGCATTATTACTGTACAGTAAGCAACAATTTAGGTCCCTTAAGCACCCCAATATGTGATATTAACAAACAGCTCTACTGAATAGCTCAGAATTTCAGATTACTCCCAGAGAAGTAGTTTCAAAGCTACTGCAAGTATGGCACCTTTGGGCATACGAGATAATAATGCCAATTAGTCACACTCATTTCAATGAAAGCACTTCCTGAGGTTGAACGTGGGACTTGGGAGCTGCTGAAAGAAAATTATATTGTGTAACAGGCTGTTTTCAAGGCATACAATGCAGTGCTATGATTATTCAAACAGATAATAATTATTCACCAAGCTGAGAGAAGTTAAATCTGGTTCCAGAGGGTGATGTTATGCTGGATCCAGATGAAAATGGAGAATTGCCAGCAGTGTCCTGCAGTCCTCCTGCTGAATGGGACCGCAGCCATTCTTTTGCATCTTCCTGACTACGGAGTTGGGAGGATGGAGTGTACCTGCAAAACCAGACAGGTTTCTCCACAATGAACTTTGATATTTATTTAATTAAAACAAACAAACAAACAAATAAAAATCAAAACAAACAACCATGAAATGTCACAAGACTCGAGGAGGTAGAGAGGGAAAGAAGAATGGAAGAATCCTCATATGAAATGTAGGGATTATAATGATAAAAACCCAGTAGAATTCTGAATTAAGGAGCTGCTCCAAGATGTTCTAAGCTGTTCCTAATTCATTTCACCTCTGCTTGGGAAATAAACCCAACCTACACACTTCATTCCTATGGCTTCAGTAGTAAAACTGTCCCAAAAGTTACAGACAGAAGTTGTGCAGTGTAGCACTGCAGAATAAAATATAGTGTGTATTACGTTATGTATGACTGAAAAATAAAATTATCACTGGGAAAACCTATCCTTAGGCTATGCCAAAATCCTGTCACTATTTTAATATTTTGGTACATCCCTAGGCTTAGCTGACATGTGGTGATATTACAAGCAACTTCAAGTCAACAAAACCACTATCAGGATGTTTCTCAGCAAGCTGTGAGCCGATAATTCATATTCCAGAGATATTCCTATGGAGGCCTGGGGAGGTGCATCCCATTGAGTTCAAAACTACCAGCATTAAATCATCCCAAAGGAGACCATGTTTAGCCTTTTCTGAAGGCAAAGAAAACAGCAGAAACATCGTCTATGCCAACATCAACGGCAAAAACACCCGCTGGCTTCAGCCTAAGCAAAGTTTTAAATCTGTTTGATTTATTGTGTATGTGCCTGAAAAATAGGTATGTTAGGGCAGGTGTTATGTGAGCTACGTGATAGGGAACAGGCATCAGCAGCAAGAGCAACATGGAAACACTTGTCTGCTGATGGAATTCAGTGTCTGTCTCGGGCTGTGCCATCGGCTTTGGAGAAATATTTACGAGTTACTAGCTCTCCTTCCAAAATCTAAACACTTGGAGCCTATTATTAGCTGATATTATCTATTTAATTAATTTGATTCCCTCCAACTAAATACCCTACAGTGAGAGATCACTTATTAAGACTATTTTAAATCAATGGGAACACTGCAATAATTAAAAAATTCAAACTGCTTTCAAAAAATACATTAATTCTTCTGATTATGCCTCAACACTTTAGCAAAGTCCCTGACTATCTGCATCTCTTAAACTCTGCATATAAGTTTATTAAGAAAGGGGGTTTAAACAGTCATTTTACTTTAAGACTGTAAGGTGGGTTTTTTCCCCAGCATTAGTACCTACCTCTTCAGCACTCAAATGTTTCGGTCTTAAAAGAGATTCTTTATTTATTAGAGACACACTGGAGAACCACAGAAACATTTTAAACAAGCTGCCATTTTAAGAAAGGCTTTAAGCACTCTGCTTCATGGGACAAGGCTGCTGTGAAGAACAATGTGTATAGCACAGGATAAATCTCAGCTGCCATTTCAAGGCATCACCTCAGCAATCCCAGAAGCTGCATCTGCAATTTCCCAAATTGCCAAAGACGCCTTCT
The DNA here is from genome assembly GCF_022539395.1 of Myiozetetes cayanensis. Classification (NCBI taxonomy): domain Eukaryota; kingdom Metazoa; phylum Chordata; class Aves; order Passeriformes; family Tyrannidae; genus Myiozetetes; species Myiozetetes cayanensis. Next base: position 57,540,376 of record NW_026087853.1, read on the forward strand.
GTAAATTCTGTAACACTTAGAGCATTTAATTAATATAACTAATGTTCGTTATCTGGCTAGGATTGCTTGTACCAGTGGACAAATATTTTTTTGTGCTATAAAAATAAACACCTTACAGATATACAAAATATATGAAGAGACTATTGCTGAAAGTTTGGTTGAGGAATGTTTGTTTGTTCTTTTCCAGAGGAATAGAAGCTATCTCTAAAGCCCTACATATTTAGGCATTCTGAAGCAAATTTTATTTTTTAATTAATACACCCAATTTCATCCTACAAGGTTTGGTATGACCTTGTAAACCTTCTTTATTTGTATATCAACACCAAGGTCTCCCAGGGTTAAAAAGATCTCAAGTCATTCCATGTAATAGCCATAGAAAATGCAGAATTATGGTTTTCAAGTCAAGCCCAGGGATGGTTTGAGATGCTTTTCAGCAATTCAGCCAGCAAAAGCCACAGTTCTTGCTCAAGCAGAGAAGCCACTAGATGAAAAAAGCACAGTTGTCAATGGCCTTCTTTGAGGATTAAAGAAAGGGAGAAAGGGAGAAAGAAAGACAGAAAGAAAGAGAGAGAGAAAGAGAGAGAGAAAGAGAGAAAGAAAGAGAAAGAGAGAGAGAAAGAGAGAGAGAAAGAAAGAAAAAGAAGGAAAGAAAGAAAGAAAGAAAGAAAGAAAGAAAGAAAGAAAGAAAGAAAGAAAGAAAGAAAGAAAGAAAGAAAGAAAGAAAGAAAGAAAGAAAGAAAGAAAGAAAGAAAGAAAGAAAGAAAGAAAGAAAGAAAAGAAAGAAAGAAAGAAAGAAAGAAAGAAAAAGAAAGAAAGAAAGAAAGAAAGAAAGAAAGAAAGAAAGAAAGAAAGAAAGAAAGAAAGAAAGAAAGAAAAGAAAGAAAGAAAGAAAGAAAGAAAGAAAAAGAAAGAAAGAAAGAAAGAAAGAAAGAAAGAAAGAAAGAAAGAAAGAAAGAAAGAAAGAAAGAAAGAAAGAAAGAAAGAAAGAAAGAAAGAAAGAAAGAAAAAGAAAGAAAGAAAGAATTGTTGCCACCTCTTGCAAACTGCAACCATCACCACCAGCCACAAGAGAAACACAAAGCAAACTCCAAAGCCACCACAAAAGCTGTTAAACCATGTGGAAACACCAATACCTGAGTCCCTTCTTAGGCAAAGTGTTCCTATCAAGGTGTGGGTCGCTGCAGAAAAGTTAAAAGAAAAGAACTTCAGAGAAGAACAAAAGGGAAGGAATAAGATCAGGACGAAGGACGTACAAACATCTGCATCACCTTTTCAGAGGAAAAGGTGCTGGGGCCTCCCTACAGAAACATGCACAGACCTCCTTACCCAGGTGGGGTTTGCAGAAACATGCAGCTGGTACCATGCCAATGAACCACATCTGTTCACAACCTCATTTCACTGTTTCTCCTACCCACGATGAACAAAAACGGCTCTTTAAATGTCAAACGGGTGTTTAAAAATAGGCTTTTCAGCAGGCTACTGGTAAAAACTGATGAGAATCTTCAAATCTAAACCACCTTCCCATCATTTCTTTCAGCAGACACCACTTAGGGAATGCAGGTAATTACTGTCACAGCTGCAACGTGCAGAAGTACTGAGCAGAGCCTGTTTAAATTTCCAAATCTTAGCTTAAATTCCATTAGCAAAGTAAAATGGACCTATCAGTCACCCAAAACTCAACTATTTCACTTTATGTTTTTACAACTGATGAACCTGTTATTGAGTAAAATCTTTTAATTTGCTTTGAAAGAAAATATCCACACGCTTAAGCAAATTAATTAAATGACAACCCTTATGGCTAAATTACAGTATGGAACTGATAAAATCCCATCAGCAAGCAAAAGGGAACTAGAATGTTTAGATTTGTGTCACCTTTTTCTAACTTCAGCATTCATCTCTACAAGGATGAATGCATCCAAGTCCCTGGAAAACACTCATAAGCCAAACTGCAACAGAAGACTGACAACACTGAATGACACGGGGACTTCACGACAAAAAGGACAGGCCAGAAAGGCAGTGGGGAAAAAGCAGCATGCCAGAGGAATGCTGAAATGCTAGTGAGAGTTTAGATTCATAGGAAAGGAAAAAAGGGCTTGATTTTCAAATTGCCTTTGGCAAGGAAACGAAGTGCGTGTTTGTTCCCAGAAACAAAGAGCAACACCAAAACCATGCCGACTCTGCCGTTCTCCAGATTGATTTGGGTGGACACATGGGGTGTTTGAGGGACTCTCACTGGCATGTCTTTGTGTCAGTTCACACCTGAATGATGAACACAGCAGAGCACTCAACTGAGCACAGTCTGGCACAAAACAACTTGCTTCACTGAGATGGGCAACAAAACCTACGGCCTTGAGCGCACTCCTGTCCTGAGACAGCATTTACCTGTCCTGTCTCCTGGGCAAAGTATTTCGGCAGAATTTGGGGCTAGCAGCAGGGGAAGAAAGAGGGCTAGAAGAATCAGTCCAACAAGAGAAGGAATATTAGAATGAAAAGATGAAAGAACAGAAAGGGGTTATAATAAAACACAAGCAGAAAACCAAACTGTCAGAACATTATACTCAGGTGCATCTACAAAAATGTTGCTACCTGAATTCATAATAACACATCAGGATGCAGCTGATTTCCAGTGCTTGCAAGGGTATACCTTCTGTGAGAGGTCCCTCAGAGACCATGAATTGCCTCATGTCAGCAAAATGAGCCACCAATACAGCTTGGATGCTGAAAAACCAGCCCTGTTCCCTCCTCCCTGCTCAGCCTCTTCCCAGCTCCTACTCTGTGTCCACACAAATACTGATGAATCTGAAACTGATCTACCTGAAATACAATTCAGGTAGATCATTTTTCACTTGGATCCAGCTTCCAGTTGGATTCACCAAGCATTCACACGAATGCATGTACTGAAACATCGTAGGGAGCAGCTGGAGATGGGACAGGACAACAAGGAGAGGCTGAGAAGGGATCAAATGACTAAGGAGACAGGGACTTCTCTTTTCAGCATCACCTCCAGAACCCCATCAAACGTGATAAACGAGAAGTTTAACAGGAAACAGTTGACTTTTCAAATCAAAATGGTAATTACAATGGAGGGGCTTTTTAATATCACTATCGGATCAATTAACAGGATTCAAAAATACAGGGTGCAATACATAGTAGTAAAAAAAAGGTGTCACATTGGCTACCACAGCAAATTAAAAACCTCACCTGAACCCATCCTCTTGCTCTGAACTGGGGTCTTTGCCTGGAGAGGCTTTTTTTTATCTCCTAGTAATACCATTCTGCATTATCTTGTAAGAAGCCTTACTTGATTAGCACCTGCAGCTACTGCTGCCAGGGCTTCATTCCCCTTTGAGACACGTACAACCACAGGGAATTAAGAGGAAAACCAACTAACCTTTCAGACAACGTCGTCTTAACGCTGTTGGTTCGGACAAAGGGAGTCAGAGAGTCATCTTTGGAGGCTGGGATCAAGCCACCGGAGGAGTTATGGCTCAGCCCACCTCCACTGCTCAGGGAGATGTCAATGGATTCGCAGCTGGTGTGAAGGCTGCTGACAGACTGGTACCCGATGCCGTCCTTGCTGACGGCAGAAGAGCTACTCGCGTTGGTACCCCAGGTTAAACTGTTGGAGGGAGCTGAGTGTGCTGAACTGGGACTAGAAGCCAGGGGAGACTGGTTCAGATCCGTGTTTTTGCTATAGAGAGGGCTGCTGCCCCCACTGCTCAGCACACCACTGCCAGACGGGGAATCAAGGTTACCCTGCTGGTTCATGGTAGCGTGAGGATTGGAGATGACTACCGAGTTTTTCATGTTTTCAGCTGTTGTGATGGGAACTTGTTTACTAGGCTTGCCACCAAAAAGTCTGTAAAAAAAAAAAAAAAAAAAAGGAGAACATGAAAAATACATAAAATGGAACATTAAATGTGAGGATATTTTATATCTAGACCATATATCTTCTTAGCTCCAGAAAACCAACATTAAGTACAGGATCCTAGATTGGACACATGCAAGTATAAATTCATAATCTCCTTGTGTTCACTGTCCCTTCAATAAAGCCCAGAGGCAATTTCAATAGCTTCAAATGTATCTTAGGTATATATATCTTCTCTGAATCATCAAATACTACTTTTACAAAGCTAAAATACAGCTTCACAGAACTAAAATACAGTCATATCATCTTCTGCTCCTTGAGGAGAAGGGATATCAGAGAAATACTGCATTGATCAATCCAGAATGGAATACTAGAGGTTGAAAGCTTGTTGACCAGGTAAATTCTGTGCAAATCACCAAATGCTCTGCAAAGAAGCAGCATTTGCTGGGATGCAGCAAGAGTAATATGTGCTCATATCAAATGTAGGTTTGTGTCATTCCATGAGCCAAGCTGGCTGGAAAGTTTTTTTTTAGTGGAGAACAAGACGTTAACTGATTTCTGGCATCTGGAACTGGCTCAGTAAAAAACCAGTTGAGTTCCAGAACTCAGAGAGGGAGGGGATATAGTCAGCATAGCTGGAGGAGGCTGACTGCAGCATCCCTGCTGCCAGGGATGCAGATGCACTGCCAAGGAAGGAGACACTTCAGTTCCCTCACTAATATTCAACAGGAAAGATGTCAGAAGTGCAAAAGTGTCTTTAGTACTAAACATGCTTAAGACTAGGTTATCAATCATTCCAAAACTGATCTTCAAAATTAGGAAGGAAGAGCATCTTTCACTCCAGGTTCAAACATCCGCTCCAAAATGTTGCTTCTGCCGTTTCGCTCCTGTAACTGCCTTTGGAACCTTAGTTTTCCTCACACATACCCACATGGATTTGCTTTTTTACCACCCACTGAGGAGTACTGGGGATGATGCATGGGTGCTCCCTTCAGCTCCAGACTACCTGCGAAGGCTGCCTGGATCACATCCTTCCCGGGTGGCTGCTACTGCACACTCGGTAACACTTCAAAGTGCCAGAGGGCAGGTTTAGATTAGACATAAGGAAGAAATCCTTCCCTGTGAGGGTGCTGAGGCCCTGGCACAGTTTGCCCAGAGAAGCTGTGGCTGCCTCATCCCTGGAAATGTCCAAGGCCAGGATGGACAGGGCTTGGAGCAACCTGAGCTAGTGGAAGGTGTCCCTGCCCATGGCAGGGGGGTGGAATGAAATGAACTTCATGGTGCCTTCCAACCCAAACCAGTCTGTGACTCTATTGCCTTCAGCAGCAATACCAGCGTAGAGTATTCCTGTTCCTGTGCCAGGGCACACAACCTCTTCAGTTGCCTTGGGGAAACTCTTAGAGAGATAATCCCAGAGCTTAAAAACACCCAACTACCCCCACAACAGCTTGAAAGCTACACAGCCTTTCCTGTTTATGACAGCATGGAGGTTACATATATTCACAGTTTTACAGGTAAAACCATATCATTACAAAGGTATGGATTCTAATTCATTGGATAACACACAAAAAAAAAATTACAGGGCCAAAAGGAAATACGCAAAAAACAACAACTCATCCTAACTGGACTATGAAAATCAAGCTCAAAATCTTCTTCACTGTCATTCTAGAAAACAGCAATAAGCATACGAGGCCCAATTCAGGCCTGACACATTTCAACACGTGACAACTTGTGAGAGGCTGGTGAAAATTCAAGTGTGAAATTGCAAATCAAATGAGGGAATAGTTAAATTGAGCCTCCGTGTCTTCTCTTTGAAGTTTCATGTATCTCTAATGTAGTATTTCAATTACACAGCCAGCAATGTAGCTTTCCTGTGATAAAAAAAATCCCCAGTCAAATTCCTATCAATGTGCCTGAGGCTTGAACACTGAAAATCTGCATTTCTCACGGGCTGTACTATAAAAATGAAAGGTCTATTGGAGATTTTAAGTAGCCATTGATGAAAATGACCTGTTCTAAAGGACATGGCTTATCTCTTGATAACCAGGAAAGAAATAAAGTACTTTGAATTACCCTCACACAGGCTCTTCAAATAAAACCACCCATCTAAAAACAGTTTACAGCGTTAGCTTAAGCTGCCATCACAGCCATTATGCTTGCACTGGTGCTTCAGATGGAATGTGGCTTTCTCACATCACTGGAAGCAGGATGATGTAGCATAACCATATGCGTATTATGGGTGTCAAGACAGAATGAAATGCAAAACACTGCAACTTGAAACAGACAAGCTACTCAATGTCAAATTCAACTGAGAAATAGTATTACCAGAACTCTTCACCAGTATCAAGGCTCTGATGTACACTGCATCAACAAATTAATTCCTCACCACCTACATGTTAGTATTAAAATAATATATGGGGATACTCTTGGAGAAATAGAAGACAGATAGGATTTTTGTTCAAAAAATAGTACTAAAATAACAAAATTTAACCCAGCTTAGGCAGCAACTTTATTTAGGGTTCTTCTATACAGGCTAAAATGTCTTGCAACATACTGGCCCAATCCACACAACTGAAAGATTGCTTTAGGTGAATCTAAGCATGGCAGGCCCAATTATGCCACTGTCATCAAGAAAACCTGAGGTAACTCTCCCATTGTCAGTTTATCCTTTGATCCACCACTGGAGGTTTGTTGCATACACACTGGTGCAAGAACTCTTCAGCAGCCTTCAGGTAAGAAAAACCCTTATTCCTGCGACATCTGCAGGGACGACTTTTGTAACAAAGAGACTCAAATCACGAACGGCAAACTTTCTGCCAGACGGGTTTGTTGTTTTGGTTTTTTTGTTTTGGGTTTTTTTTTTCCCCAAATGTTAAATTTTTGCTGCCGTTTCGTGACGTCCTGCGTGTTCACAGCGCCGGCCGACCCGTTTGCGTGAAATTAATTGTAAATCCAAAGGAACACTAAACAGCAAGTGCTCCGCAAAAACACAGCTGGGCCCGGCTGGGAGAGCCCTGCTCATTCAGCTCCCGCTAACACCATTGCACAACCGAGGAATGCGTTGCCTACCTGCGCAAAGTGGGAGAGGCCACATCGGGGTACTTGACTCCTTGCTGGTGGGTACTCTGAGCTCCGCTAGAGGCAGTCTGTGATGCAGGGTTCACTTTAACTGAATTACATGAGGCCACGCTCTCGTTGTCGGACGAAATCCCTTTCTCCTTATCAGTCTGATTGACTAATCCTGGCAGAGAGTTTCCAAGGATCACCTTGGCAGGCTCTCTCATTTTAGGGACAGGCAGCCCAGCTGACTTGCTGCTTATGTTGGAGTCTATGCTACTTGTGCTAGATCTATTCCCAGCTCCACTTCTGCTACTGGATTTACTGGGCCGGGGTAAGCTACGATACTGAAGATTGGTTCGTGCACTAAGTGCTAAGTAGCCATCATCCTGGTTCTGGGAGCCATCAACACTAGTCTTCCGACCAGTGGTCCTACCCATGAGTCCAGATGACTTTGGGATTTTTCCCAAGGTAGCCGATCTACTGGTGAGAGTTGCCCCACTGGCAGTGATTATAGTCATGCCTAAGGCTGACCCGCTCTGTTTCTTAAATCCAAATGTATTAGCATTAGCAGCAGTTGTTCTAGAGTTACTTGTGGGAAGCTTTTTGGATTCATCACCACTGCTGCGTCCTGCATCTGATGGGGAACGTTTAACATGTCCAGCTTTAGGAGATAGTCTACCCTTTTCTGATACCTTGGCGTCATCAGTTTTCCCTACAAAAATAGAAAAAGAGTTCTAATATTTAATGACTTGAAAACATCAAGCAAATGATGAAACTCAAAGCAGCATGAAAAGCAAAAGCGTGTTAGCCACCGGAGTGCGGTTCAAAGTTATGATCTAGTCTGCACTGAACTTACATGCCACTCCAGTGAGTTACACATGCAGACTTGCCAGAGAAAGTATGTGGTGTCTTTGCCCTCAAGAATATGAAAAGCAGAACAGTCTTACGTAATAGTGACAGATAAGAAAAAAAAATATTCCCTATGTAGCTACCACAGACTGATCACTTTAATCATTAGAGACAGAAGTAGTGTTAGGTTGTTAGTATAATTTTCCTAAAAGGCATTGCTCAAGAAAGTATCTAACTTCAGCTTTTTCATATACAATTCTATGCACATCCAAATAAGAGGAGAGGTATTAAATTATATCACTCCATTATGTAAACTCAATCAATTTTCATTCACACATCTGCAAGTGCTAAAATCATTAATACACTTATAAGAAAAGCCAGAAATTATGTTTAGAATAAATGAACATGCTTGTTTAGTAGGGGGGAGGGGGGGGAATCTCCTCAACCACACATACTGTATGCTCTTAGTTAACAGTGACTTCAAAAACTAAAAATATATTATTTATTCTTCACATGGCAGCACTGTGCCCAATCAGCAGCTTGGCTTAAGACTGGAGTTGTCATGAAAACAACCTGCACGGTGTACTAATCTGAAATACTCATTTTCACGGGAACAGGAATAGAAACGTGGACACACGAGATGCTGCACCGGTTAAAGCAACGCCTAAAAATACAGACAGGATTACCTGAAGTTCAGGTTCTGCCTCCGCAAAGGGTTTAAACTGTTTTCATACTGAACACACTTTTTTTGGCTTGTTTATGCCTCAACGCCTTTTCCTCACCTGTTCCAGGTGTCTTTAACGTGCCTGAGGTGGTTGAAGGTTTGGGCCTTGGTGTGGTAATGCCAACCTGAGCCGACATGCCCCGCCGCCAGGAGCCCGTCTGTGAAATGACAGTGTTCTTCCTACCAGAGGTGCTTTTATCAGACTCATCCGACACATCAGAGGGATTCCGCCTCCATTTAGATCCTGGCTCCATTTTTATGCCGCTGTCGGATCCTCCGTCTGATTTCTTGACTTCATCGCCGGACCACAAGGAATTCCGTTCAACTTGGGAATGCTTTTCTGCATCAGTCTAGGACAGATAAGGAATTGCAAGACAACCTTCAGAGCGGGTCCTTCTTTTAAGAAGTTTCATAAATAAGAAGCATCAAACTGAATAATCAACTCAGTAGTCACCTCTGAGTACCAACAAACATAACGTGCCCTTGATGAAGAAATGTCACAGCAAGAAATGAACCCCAGCAATGTCTTTTTTTTTTTTTTTTTTCAATTTGTTTGGGATAAAAATAACAAAAAACCTCACAACATTCATGTCCCTTGGAAGAAATAAAGGGCAAAAAGACCCCAAACCTAAACAAAAATGAAAAAAGTAATCCAATAGATTTATAAAGGACACATTCAGCTCCATGACTTTTATAATCCTCCATCTCAAATTTCTGACAAACCCTTTTACTGCAATGCCAAAAAAGCGTTTCAAACCTGTGCAGCCAGCTTTCCTTTGTTCCTGCTGCTTTCCTATCTCTTGTCTGGCAATCTGATCTCCAGAGCATGAGGAGGCAGCTTTTGGAACAGACTTGAAGACGTGGAACGCTGTTAATTCTAATCTAACATAGTAGAAGGACACCCAAGAACTAAAGATAAATGAATCCCCCCAAATTTTCTAACAATACTCAAGACTGTCCTAAATACATTAATTACCTTAGTTTCTAATTTATCTGCAACTCTTAGAGAATGTTTTTTTCCCCCTATTCTTTGCACAGACTGATTGTGTTACCAGTCTCTTATGGAGAATTTTGCAAAGCTCAGTGTCAAACAGAAAAATTTCTCATTAGTAAATCTTTGCCAAATTCTCAGAAATGCTTAAATTAAATCTATCAACCTATATATATAAATATATATATTCCCCATACATTAGCATTTCCTACTGCTAATGATTGTTCTTGCAGAATTCTACTTCTCCTACTTCAAACGCTGTTAATTAAATCCATCAAATTTGGCAACACCACAACAAGCTAACTTGTGATTGGGCACAAGTGACAGACATCCACACATTTGACCCTAATCCAATAAAAAAGCCATAGCTGAAGTGCTCTCCAACCATTGTAACACCACAAGAGACTGACAATTCAACACTTGATCGTGCAGATCCCAGGTATGAGCTGGTGAATTCTGGTAAGGTGCTGAGTGCCATCTCTGCCCTGCAGCCTCAGCAGAAGATGAATGTGCTCAGAACTGTGCAGTAGTCAAAAGGTATAATTTACATAAAAGGAAATTATTTTAAATATCCCAAAGCATTATAAAGCCCACAGCCTTTATTTGTTCCCTTTGGATAATCAGAAAAACACAGCACAGGAAAGGCTAGAAGATCATTTACCACACTTTCAGCAAAATGCTCTTTTATTTTTAAATTCCTAAAACGTGTTTTAAGTTTAAGACTTTCTCTTCTTACCAGATCACACCACTAATATTAAAGAATTTAGAGGAATTTGGTTGCATTTCCTCTGCTTTTTACTGTCATTACTTTTTTTTTTTAAAGCCTGAAAAACTAGTTAAGCAATCAGTGTGTGAAAGCTGACACCACACATCACAATGGTCTTTCTTCAGTCAGGGGAAACAGTTCAAGCTTGGGTTATTTATCTACATACTGGGTCATTATACTAACAAGCATTTCGAATTTTGGATTTAGATAATATTATATTCTTGTACTTTCCTCGTGCAAAAGTGGGTTCCCTGCCTCTCCATTCAAAGAGAGCAACTCAGCAGAGGCTTGAATGAGACTCTGCTTTCTAACTCCCATCTCTTTGTATGGATGCCAGGTTTGGGGATGGTGGCTTAGCTTTCTATTTCTGACCACTAGTAGGTGTGCAATAAATTCACAGTGTCACTGTCCCTATGTCCTAAGTCTCTCCAAAATCATCGTTTCATGCAAATCTCCTACATTTACAGACCTTGGAAGAAAGTACAAGCCAGAAGTAACAAATAATCAACCAACAAAACCACCTAAACTCCATCCCTCACATCAGTATCTTGTTTCAAGTTCCTTAGTCTGGACTGGAGCATGAAATGCACCTACTTGTTCTAGTTTTGGTTGACTAGGAAATACTCTTGCACTTTATATTTGCCCTCTTTTACATCCACAAGATTAGTACAGTCTCCTCAGAGAGAACAGCACTGCAAGAAGTCCTCCACCTTTGCTCTCTTCCATTTCATTCCACTACTACACCCACGGCCAAAGCTTTTCTGTAGCCTTTGAAATGCTGCACCCCCACCTTTGAAGCCCTCTGGCCAGAGATGCTTCTGTTTAATGGTAAACACTGAGAACAGCACAGAAACATGACTAAGGAATCAAAAGCAAAACACGGTGAAACCTGGCTTGGGGATTGCAGCTGAAACTCCACCCGCCTGGAAGGGTGAAAGTGGAAATACGGTTTGCTGGAGGTCATGGCAAGACACAGCGAGCATGAGCTGGAAGCAAAGCCTGCATCCCACTGAGCTGGGAGTAAACCACCAGGATTTCTCAACTTATTCCTACAGTTTTGTAAATCTATTCCTGAGGCTGGGAACAGACCAATCACATCTTTGCTGAGAAGTTGCCTGGATTCAACTGCTTAGGGATGCTGCTGTTTTCTATTTAAAGGAACCCTTCCATCTTCTGATCTTTTTACCATCACATGAATGAATATATTACTTGGTCTCTTTCTCTCTTCCATCTTATTTCAGTTAAGTAAGTTATTTTCAAATGCCCACCAGGTCCTAAAATCTCCTTAAAATATGTGGATGATGTGACTTTAAAAGCACACTATGTGTAGTGCCATGTAAAAAGTAACCTAAGTCTGTGCAATATAAGGAAAAAATATTAGGGCCCTAAAATTAATACAGCTCATATATTAAGTGGTTTGGTGCCTGACATAATCACAGCAAGACACGGGAACACGGTAAAGCAAATCCTGGTTCCCATCACTAACTTGTTCAGAAACAACTTTCAAACACCTTCATTGCACTGCAGCAAAAAGGGGCTACAACCATGAACATCTGTGAAGGTGGAGTTGATATCATGTTTAAGTCCTGCTTGTCAAAGGTGGGGAAACTACAGCTTCTGAGTACTCAGCAGCTCTGAAAATCAGTTTCTTCAGAGAGTCTTTTTCCTACTGCAACTACGGCTTCTTCCTTCGCAGAGATGATTCTGCCTGAGTTACTGATTTTATCAGAGACACTGACATGTTCAGGCTCTCTCCCTTTGATGTTGCTGCATTATTTGCCTGGACTCCCAGCTGCACATGTATTAGCTTCAAGCTCCTCCTTTAATTATTTGAAATCCAACTTCTGTACCATCTCAAAAAGATGTGACAGAATCACAGCAGCCTAAAAGTGCCTCCCATTTAGGAAAACCAAAGCAGTGGATAACATAAGAAGGCCACATTTCCTCTGCAGATGTGCTGGCCCTTCATGGCTCCCCACCCTGGGGAAGGCAAACCTGGGCACAGGTCATCGTACAATCCTCCAGATAAGAGAGGAAATGTGTCACTGCAGCATTCCCTGCATCATGAGCTCTGAGGACTACTCTGAGCAGCAAAAAATCAACCCTGCAAGCTAAGCATTCCAGCCCTCCAAGCTATTTTCATTCCCTTGGTTGAGAAGATTAGGATATTCTGCTCAAATGAAAATGGAGTATTTTATGGACAATAATAACAGCAATACCTAGAGTAAGGATTATCATTCATGAAAACTGAGGAGAGAAGCAGGTCACAAACACACATATAAAACCTGCAAACATGACTTGTATGTTCTTGGCCCTTAGTTTGCTCCTCCTATACCTACACTCCACTGCCTGTACAAGCTCCAGCTGCTTTTCTTCAGGTGTTTGTCTGCACCCTCTTGGGTGCTGTAATACTTGTGGAGGAGGAAGAGGGGTTCATCAACAGAGATTTTGATCTCTCAGAGGTGTTTCCAAGAATTTGATCCATCAGAAGATAGAAGTCATATGAGTTTCTGTTTTGGTTTGGTTTTTTTTCCCCTAGGTTAATGTTTAGTCACGTCTCCCTATTCTTCCTTTCCCCCCCAGCATTATTACAATGTTGAGACAGCAACAGCTGTCAAAAAATACTTCTAGTTGTCCATCTTACTCTCTGTTAGGTACTGACAAACGCACCTGATAGATCTCAACTCCTCTCAACTTGTATGGCACTTGTATTTGCAGTTTCAAGTGCACATGAAATCGCTGATACACAACCAGAGGCTACCTGGAAACCCTTAATGGAGGCTCAAATGTTCACTTCATGGCAAGGGAACAAAGACTACTCCATGCTTGCACCACAGTCCTGCAGACAGAGCAATACTTCACAGCAACCACAGGTCTACATTAAAAAACTGATATTGTAAACAGATTTAGGGTCCAGTAATGAACAGGACTGGAGAGGATTAAGAGGAAGGAAGCTGAGGAGAAGGTCATATATCTACATCCCTCTCCTCTACCTGCTGCAATGCCAAGTCACCACATCCCAGTGGCTTTGGCACACAACACCCAAGTCCCTCAAGCAGGGTGTAAAAAGGACAAAGCTGGGCTTTCCAGTCCTTCACTTTTCCAAACAAAATTCTGTGCAATTGGGGGGAAAAGCAGTTTATAAAAGTTTATAAAAGCAAATCTCTGTGTTATGCAGCTTATTTGATAAATGAAAAACTGTTAGACACCTTCACTTGTTCTACCCTCTTTGGATGGGTGGTGTCTGAGCAAAAAATGTTAACATGTAACCTGCTGATGGATGTAAAAATTTATCCTCCTACGAAATGCTGCTAAACACAGAAAGCCCGCAGTAACAGATAGCTCTGGAAATGTAACAAAACCTATTTCATGCTTATGTTTCTGATGGAAGTGTAAATAACCTTTAAAGTTTCATATTGACTTCATTAAATCCTATTAGGAATATTTAAGAAAAGAACATAATACATTTTCTAGAGCTAAAACAAACAAACAAACAAACAAAAAACCAAACACAAAACCCCCATTTACATCAGTTTTCTGTCCAGCAGTGCCTCTAGGGAGGCAAAAAGCCTTTGCCGTGACACCACCGCAGCAGAGATGCCGCGGATTCCCCCCGTGGAGGAAATAATTGTAAATGCCAGGATGATAATAAAGGATGATAATAAATATCAATGTTACTTGTATAAACCAAAAATCTTACCTGTGCATCTAAGTTTTTGCGGGAGGAGGCGGGCGTGTTGGCATAGGAGCTGATAGAGGAGCTGGTGTTAATGTCATCGGTACTGAGATTATCTATGGTGTCACTGATCCCACTGCTGACAGAGCTGCTGTCATCCCAGCTGCAGAAAAAGCACAGGGAAGGTAGGAAAACATGGGTCAAAAGACAAAACACCATTGAAAAGGAAAAGTATTATTTCTACAAGCCCATGGTTGCCACAGAGCCCAGCGTATACCATCATTAATGCACCATCATTAACCAACAGCACCAACGACACAGCTCTTCCTACTCCGTGGAAAGGTGTGCCTGCGGTCCCAGGACAGGGAAAAGTAGTGCTATGAAGGGATATTAGGAAGAAATTCTTCCCTGGGAAGGTGGTGAGGCCCTGGCACAGGTTGCCCAGAGAGAAGCTGTGGCTGCCCCATCCCTGGAAGTGTTCAAGGCCAGGTTGGATGGGGCTCTGAGCAACCTGGTCTGGTGGAAAGTGTCCCTGCCTGTGGCAGGGGATGGAAACTGGATGATGTTTAAGGTCCCTTCCAATTCAAACCAGTTTGTGATTCTATAATCTCCAAGTAGACTTGCTAAGCCGTTACACAGAGATGGAGCTTAAATGCCAGGCAGAAAAAAATCATCCCAAAGCAACCATTTGTACCTGCGTGTTACACAGACCTGGGCAACAACCTGGATCTACCATCGACAGCATCACCAGCCTCAGGAAATTTCAGTACCACACACCCCTTTCAAGGAGATCTGCTATTCAGGACTACGTTCTTCCAGCATTCTACATTTTCTACTAAATGGAAAATGTGTAACTGGAAGTTTAGGACACACAAAGCACCGGCAAAATAAAAGTCCATGCCTGAAGTGATTGGAGTGTAAGAACAGGAAGAATCAAAATGATCTAACAACTGAGCCAGATCCACCACTCCTAAAACGCCTCTGTAAAAATAAGCTGCTCAAGGAAGAGATTTATAAACTGGCTTACAAATGCTCCATCTCTAAGAACAATGAAGCCAGGATTGAAACACAGTCCTGGAAATAGCTCTGTGAAGAAATTTTAGTCCACTGATAGATGATTATTGCTGAAAATTAGTAAATATATATATATATACACCATAGATAATTTGCAAAAGGTAAGAGCTCTGGCAGCTCTCTAGTTATTTTTCACCTCAGCTTCAGATTTTGGGAGCTCCAGACTCTCTTCCCTATGCCATTTCTGTTTGCTTTACAAACTTGCAACAAAGAGATTGCAGTGAGGTTTTTAACTGGTGAGTGAAAGACATTTCAGGGCCAAAAGGCGCAGGATTTCCAAAAAGAATTTTCTGAATCATATTTGATAAGCCAATGGATAAATTCCAGCTCTCCTGATTGGAAAAAAAATGCTGCACTTCACAGTGTTGGTGTTGCTACAATGTAAAGGAAAGAGATAATTTTGTTCCTTAGATTTTGCTATTTTTGCTATAATTTTGTTTCCTAGATTTTGCTATTAGATTTGCTATTTTCAAAAATCTTTTTCAGCATAACTGAATGAAGGATGTGCTGCCCACACACAGAAATCCATGGAATGTTAGGGAGGGGATAACTGAAAATTTGGAAAAAGACTGAAAGACTTCTTTGCAGCATCTTTTTTTTAGAGTAGGCAATTAAATATTACGATGCAAAATATTGAAAGCCACGTTACTTCTAAATTTCAGGTTTGAAAACAGGTCCTGTACCTAATATTTATTTTTGCTGCAAAACCTGTACCATAAAGCAATTACAATTCCTAGAGTTTATAAGTCTATAAATAAGGTTACAAAGCAGTTAATAAAATAACTGAATAAAGAATATGCTTCTCATCGTCCAAAGTTTTGTGTAGCAACTAACACATAATTGTTATATATATATATATAACAATAAGTACAATAATTTTTCTCTGTGGGACTCATAGTCCCATCTTGAATGTATAGAATCTGAAACATTCAATCTTCAAGCATTCACCATTCTTGAACTATCACAGGCCCCAGTTCATCAGCATCTAAAGAATGCGTTTAATGTTAATCATAAGTAGTTTTTCTGGCATCAGCCAGCCCTGTTGGCTTCAGTTGGGCAATCTGAGGCATTATGAAAATATTTGAGTGCCCTTCTGAACTGGGACATGTGCCTGAGGACAAAGGTAGGAACATGCACCTGAATACATTGGCGGTTGTGGCTTCTCCTGAAGTATATCCTGGGCTTTGTGTTCTGATGGAAACGGTGAACAGCTCCAACTCTGTGCTTTCAAGTTTACTAATCCGTTACTAAAATAAAATAAGAGGTCTGAAGATAGATGTCTAGCATTTTGACTGCTAAGCAACACAGCTCTTGTGGGCGTGCTGATGACCCTGATGCTCAGGGTTGTTCTGACAAGGTAAGATGCTGTGTCACCTAAACCCAGACATCTCAGGTCTAGCTTTATTTCAAAAGTATCCCTTCAGTAGGGGGATAGGAGTGCTCAGTTTCTAGCTAGAAAAACAACAGGATCTAAGAGAAGAAGATAACACCTTAAGAAATCGAAAATAATTTGGAAAACTTACATAAATTATTATTGATGCTGCACTTTGGAGTAGCACCAGAGAGGGCTGGTTTTAATGTGAGATGCATGCAGAATTCACTGAACTCCGTAAATTAGATGCTAATGCAAGCAAGTTTCTAAGCATACAACCTATACTGCTAAAAAGTATTGCAATTAAACCACGTGTACTATTAAATCTGTTTGGTGGTGATCCATGACACACCAAAAGCTCTTCCCCCCAACAAGTCCATCACTTATTGCACCAAATCACTGTGTTTGGTACAATACACACACCATGGACACACTATTCCGTGTCCTTGGATGAAGATGGACACATGGGCGAAGACTGAGGCTTCTCCAGGGGAAGAGGTATCTGTTTCACACTGTTCTTGAAGCCACCCCAAGCCTTCCAGATAAATTAGTTCACTTTTACCTTGATCCAGTGCCTTGATGGTTAAAGTCTAAAGCAAGGAAGCAGAATGGGGCATCTAACAGCCCTAATTATGGTGTTCTTGGCTCCCAGAGCCAAGATAGCATCTTTGTAATTTAGCTGGTGCAATTAATAATTTCTGATGTCAGCAAAAGTCTGCTCAACCATAACCTGAAGCCGAAATGTTTGGGCTTTCCTTTCTCTATTTGATCAATCACCTGAAACTTTACTTTGATTACTGAAAATCAGAAAAATCTGAAAAAGCGTATGATATACGGAAATTATACAACCGCCCACTTAAAAACCCCCACAACCCTGCACCCTGCTCTCTGTGAAACCAGGCACCTTCCTCTCCCTCCCCACCTCAGCTCTGCTCACCCTAATGCAACTTCCAACATTGCTACTGTAGATCCCCCACCTACAGCACCACATCAGCTACTCAAAGCTGCTTTTGGAAACAGGTTTGCAAAGTGGTTAGGCTCAGACTTGTATTTTTCCACAGTCTATCAGCACTTTTCCATCTTGCATAATCATCATCATCATCCACAGAACTGGCTCTCCTTTGTCAGCTTGGACAGCAAACAAAATCATTTCTGTGATGGCCAGGATAGCCCCCTCGCTGCAGAAACCTCTCCCCTTTGCAAGGGAGCCACTAAAATCCTCCTCAATAAAGCTGTTGTTAAAGGCTGAGAAGGCACCTTCTCTGTTCATGGGTGTGGATTTTAACTTCGTTGGATCTTCACTCAAAACCAAAATTACAATGAGCTGCTGAAAAATACATTTGTCCAAGAAAGGGCCTTGGGGCTTTACGATATTTCAAGTGGAAACATGGCAATTATCCTCTTCTACCTAAAAATTTAACTATTTATGAGTTGATGGGAGAACAACAACAACAACAACAACAACATAAAAGGTCAAGGTACAAAATGATTGAAACTTCACAGCATCTTCAATGATTTTAAAGGAAAAATTAAATGTGCCCTAACACAAATAGTAAATATTTAAGTTTCCACTGTTTTCTTCTGGGATTTAATACAATGCTGATCACTGGGTCAGAAATCCAAAAACCACATACAGACCCTTGGATGGTTAATGGGTTTTACACTGTTATTAATCACCCACCTCCCCCACGTCTTCAGTTACTCTCTCCTTACATCTCATTATAGGTATTTTAACATAAACCACTTTGTTTCTAACCGAAAGAGGAGCCCCGGGACAGGACTGTTACCTTGAAACACTTTGTAAAGCCAGACCATGAAAAGTAAACCAGGAAAAATCAATATAGACCGTCTCCAGTTGTCCTTTCTGGGGCAGAATCCAATCCTTTTAATGACATTTTTTGGGGCAGAGTTAAAGTGCTGGAAGTGTGCTGTGAGCTATTCAGACGTTTTCATGTTTAGTGACTGTTCGGGTAACTGCCAGCAGCTCTCTGTCAAGCTCTGTTTAGAATTCATCAAGATAAGGTTTCAGGATTTACATTTAAAATACCTATTTGTAGAAGGGAATAACTCACAGAACAAAATTAATCAGTGTTGAAAAAGCCTGGGTTAGAAAAGATTTGGAGAAGCTAGAAAACAGCACATGCTCTTTTCATTTAATCTTTTTATATCAGTGCTAGTAACCTTATAAAAATAACACTGGATTTTATTTTGCCCCTTAAAATCTAACCAGGAATTTGACCAAGCCATTGTCAAAGTTGAACACAGCTGAGCACACACACACAGGACCTGCTAAATCCAGCTAATCTCAGGGAGTTACCATTTGAAACACCCTAAAGCTTCCCTTAACAATCTGACTTTCCACTGAACCCCATCATATCCTGCTCTGCAGCAGATATTCCAGTGGCACCTTCTTCACCTGTAGGCTTTGCTCAGAGCCCCTTCAGCCACAGCTGTCTGGAGTCACTGAGCCAGCAGCCAGCACAACTGTATTCAGTTGCAAAGTGCTTGACTGGTGGAACTTGTTTTTTTGGCCATTGTTCACAACACAACCAGGGTTCCTCCGGCACCTCCACAGCCTCAGGGAAAGGGGAGAAACCAGAGCCTGTGACCTGAGTGCTGGAGGAACTCCCAGCTAGGTCTGCACAATTTAGTGTACAATACTACAACCAGCTACCCCTCTCCTGCACTCAAAACCTATAAACTGTATTTTTGGTGTTCCCCATTTATCGTTCTGCCTGAAGACTCGCTGTGTTTATAAAGCAGTTTACACACCAGCTCTACAGGGAGTGCACAGAGCACCCCCTTGGCCAGCAACACTCTCACCTCCCTGCTCTGAAGGTCCTGAAGGGATTAACACTCATCCCTGATCACGTCTGTGCCACTACACTGACTTCAGTGAAAGCTGGAAAACAAAACCAGTGTCTTCACATCACAATAAGGTCAGCGTTAAATCCCAGTCACCGTGCTAAAAAACAGGCTTTGTTTGTTCTGCCTTTGTTTCCATGACAGTAAGAAGTGCTGAGAAAAGCCTTCTAATCGAAGTCAGAAATCCTTGTTTACATACAAAGCCACCGGTGCCTTCCAGAAGACAAATCCCTCCAAAGTGTACATGTGACAGCGACGGACTGGACAAATCCAGAGGTCAAGGCCAGGCCGCTGGGGATGCAGCGATGGACCACCCCAGCTCCCTGCAGTCCCCCTGGAGTGAGGGAATGGGGAGGAGGTCCCTGGCAGAGATCTAGGAGTAGGTCACCATTGCAATACACCTCCTGCTCCCTCTCAGCAAGGTCCCAGCCCAAACATCTCCTTAAGACAGGCAGACAGAGAAGGTGACCTGCCCTGGGGACGGACAGTTATGATAAGCAAAGATTAGAATGTGAGGGTTTCTTACCCTGCCTTACTCACCAGTATCTCTTTCTTACTACTTCTTCCCCAAGAGCAGATACTCTGGATCACATCACCCCCTCGCACAGAGACACGATTCAAGTTTTGACTTGAAGAAGGGGCAGCACTCACTGAACAGACTGACACAGTTTCTGACACCCACCTCCTGCCCACAAGCTCCTCCAGCACTGGACTGAGCTGGTGAGAGCTCAGCAGCTCACCAGCAGTTACTGGAACCTGGCAGCTGCCTCATCAGGGGCTCCAAAACACAACAAAACCAGGGTTAAACACCAAGAAGGAAAAGAATAAATTACCTCAATTCTTACAGGACTGATGTAACAAAAATTTGTAGGGAAAGGAATGAAGGGCAGTATGGAACCAAAACTATGCAAGATGCATTTAAATCCCTTGCTGCTGAGCAGTGCTTTTGAAAGGCTCATGGGGCTGGACTCACCTGCCCCGTGGCCATTTGCCCTCTGGCCAGGGATCACTCAACCACCCAGTCCTCCAGCACAAGTGGCAGACTGGGACCACTGGGCAGCCTCACCCAGGAAAAGGTGGATTCTGAACACCCCCAGAGCCAAAACCTCCTGCAGCTGGCAGGTAGAATATGGCTCCTTCCCTTCCCACTGACACCAAAGCAAATCTTTCAGGTCTGCAGATTGTAAAACCCCAAGCAAGAAGCACCCAGGTACAAAATGAAGATGTGATATACATATATGCATGAAGACTCCCATCAATTCTCAGTCACTATTAAGTTTTTCCTTACTCTGAATACACTGCAAAGCTTCTACATAAGTGGATCAAGGCAAAAACCTGTGCACAGTAAATGGATTTCACACAGGAGAACTGCTCCTGTCTCACAGCAGCATCAGCTGCAGCTGAGCACATGGAGACAAAGATAATGCACACACTTGCACACTCTTCTTCCCTCAGAAAAAAAGGAGGAAAACAACAGAAATTGTCTGTCTGAATGCATCACAGCCTGCTGACAAGCAAATCTTATAATCAAAGCTGAACTTGGCAGTAAGAAGTGTTAATTTGATCACAGGGCACAGCACTGCCCCTCAGGAAGCCAAACCACTGAAAAACAAGCGTTGTTATCACACCAGTGATTTGCAGAACAGACACATAATTCAAGTCAAACACTTTATTCTTTGTAAAATGGAGCTGTGTGGAAGATGTCAGCTACTACCAACTCTGAAGGCAGGGTTTTTTCCTACCAGCATTCTAAATAGTACCAATAACACCAGGGTTGTGTCAGCCTTTAAAATTAGGCTTATTTGAAAGGAACTACGGGAAGGAAAAGGATCTCATAACCTTACTCAGACAAATCAGTAAGCCAACAGAAATTTGCACAGGAGTGAGAATAAGAACTGGATATTATGTAGTAAAAAGCAAGTGCACTCCAGGCTGGGACCTGGCCTGAAACAGACTCACACACGCCTTTGTTTCCCTGCAGAGTGAGCTCATTCCCACAGAGGTACCTCCTTTGCACCGAAAACGGACTTAAAAGTGCTAAAAAAAATAACAAAGCCCCATAGTTTTCTGAGACTAAAAGCCTGTAACACTAGTGGAAAGATAGTTGGTTAGATTGCAACCTGTGAGTATCGACAAACCCCACAGAATCACGAAATTGAGCCAGAGAAAGCAAACCCAGTAATAGGTGTCAGTTCTCATATGGGGAATTTTCTATTATGTTATTCAAATATTTGCAATCTGCTAAAAAAAAAAAATCTATTGATTTCATTCAGTGATTCAAAAGAAACAGTGCAGAGAGGAAGCTCCTCAGATTTATCCATCATCTCATGTGTTTCCACCGCTGCCGGTATTTACACAGCTAAACCTCCTTACACAAAGGTGTAACACAGCACACTCCCGTGATTTCAAAAGTGCAGAAAATCTCTTACCTTGCAATATTCCCTGGCCAAAGCACTTCTCCACCTTGTTGCCCATGAAGAATTCCAGGAAAGGGGCTCAGATTTATTTTGCAGGTTGATACCTTCATTAGGCTACCATCCAAATACCCCCCCCCACTCCCTAAATAAACCAGCCTGAAACTTGACTATCTAGGAAGAGGCTTGGGGAAAAAAAAAAAAAAAAAAAAAGTTGGAGCAAGGTTGTTTTCCAACAGAGCCCTCCACATTCAGCAGCTCCGAGAGACACTGGAAAGTAAAGCCTAGCTAGAAGGTGATCATCAGAAACTTCCCCTGGAAAGAAATCTGATCCCTCAACAAAATTAACCTCTGAAGTGCTGGAAAAGTGAGAGGTCAAGACTTTCTGCTGGGACTAGGTCAGCTGTGTAAGCTGATGGCAGGAACCAGGCAGACTGGTGCCTCCAGATCATGTACCGTATCCTACGAAGTAAAAGCTCATGTCAGCAACCCTGTGCTTGAAGGTACTAAATGACAACATTTCATCTCAGCTAAGACACTACAGTCTCTAGAAGCACTTTTCTTACTCTGCTTGTATAGAGGGAGTTCAGCTGAAACAGCTGGAGTTTTACGTGAAAGTAGCAGGAGACATACCCAAAATGTTTTAATATAAAACATTTGGAATATTGGTAAAATACACTATTTTTTTTTTCTTTTTTTTTTTTTTTTTGGAGGGAGAGGGCAGAAAAACATTTTCAATATGAATGGTACTGAAAATAGCAATTTATCCACTGGTACCTCCAGCAGAGACCTTAGGAAACTGAGATAAGATATGCAGCATTTATCTGACTTATCCTTATTTAGTGCTGTAAAGTAAGGGGGGGCTTACTACTTCCCTTTATTTCAAGTAGAACAGAGATGGTTATTTATGCATATTTGGTTGATAAAAATTTATGGTGGTTAGCTCTTATTTTAGCCTAATATAAATACTTCCTGACAGGATTCTTCCCAGACCTCTGCATTCTGATATACACGTGGAATTTTTTTTTCCCCACTATGGGAAATTACACCAGCTCTATTTACCATGAGTAGTAGTGCTCAGAGGCAGTAGTTACCCTTACTCTGCATGAATATAACCTGGAAACCTTAGAAAACCTGGAAGACAGCGAGAACTGGAAAGCTGGTCACTTATAATCCACGTGGACTCATCACTCTTGGGAGTCTCCCGAGTGCTAATGGGCACTGAGCCAGAACTTATACATGGACCTCAAAAAGAGAAATACAAGAAACAGGAGAGGAATGGTAATAACAAGAGTAATTGGATAACTGTAGCTAGTTTGGCATGGAAAGCAGCACTGGAGGTTGGAGTAGAAGACTTGTGAGAGGTTAAGAAGTCCATGGGTGTCTGAAGAAGCAGGGGACTGGCTGAAGGTCACTGTGAGCAGAACGGAATCGGTGTGAGAAATGCTACAAGTAGGTGTGTAAGGAGTCTGTGGAATATGCAAAAGCCATTTCCATTATTACTGAAAGATCTGGTTGCTAAGAAAGAAACTACATTTCAAATCCAACCACGATATATTTCTGCTACCAGTGAGGTCACCAGCAAGGGATCATGGAAAGGAGACGGGCAGCCTTTTGTATGGAGGAAATGGAGAAGACAACACCATGCTGTTGCCTGGCCCTCACCTCACAAAAATCATCAATCACTCAGCCCAAAACAAAAAAATCCGAGAAAGAACAGTCAGAAGTCAACTATACCCACACATTTATTAAACTCAGTTTGAGTACCCTTGTCTTAAACAAAATTTAGCACAACATGGTATTGCTGGTTGAAAGAGTTAAAATGCAAGTATTCAAAGGTTATAAAACAGAGACTGTGTGGAGATACTCTGCTGCCAAGACCTTCAAATAAATGAGTCGCAGTCTGAGCTTGCCTTTCTACCTCAGAGTCTATACTTTAGTGGCTACAGTGTAACTATAGCAACACAGAGGACGGGTAATTTAGAGGCTGGTGGATGTGACGACTTGCAATTTAGAACAACCCCAATAATAAAAGCGGCTTGGGAAAGCATCATTTAACACAAACATTTGTATTTTAAAATTTTAAAAGCCTTCTCGTTTAATTTTAAATCTTTTTTTTTTTTTTTTTTTTTTTAGGCTGGATGATTATCTATATATATTAAGTTAGCCTGGTGATGAGTAAAAGATAGAAACATGATTCCTGTGCTTTTTGGTACGTTTGCACCATAAAGTGCAGCCAACCCACCCCTTCACGATGCGTACGTGTCCAAATGCAAAGCTGCTGATGTCATTATCTTTGCTGAAGATTAGACAAGAATCACATGGCTTTTTCAAAAGAAAGCTATGTATTATCCACAAAGAGATCCTCATGGACTACTATTATTCCTATTTTGCCTCTGGTGCATTTTAACTGCTATCCTGCCACCAAAAAAATCCTGCAAACTGCTTTTCATTCCTTACTTTAATTGCAGAATAGTGACTAGAGGTAACTCTCAGATATGTCAGGTACTTAAAAGAATTACAACTGCAATAGCAGAGCTTTCTTTTAATCTCTAACATCCTTCCTGTCTTCATCCAAATAGCTCTCACATGTGATGGTTCCCAATTACCTGCTCATGGAACTGTATAAGAAATTAATGACTGGCCCATGGCTAATGGTAAGCAAAAAGTAGTCAGAAATATTCTAATTAAAAAAAACCCCAAACCCAAATCTGAAATTGCAACCTAGGGAAAAAGCCAGAACCAGAACATTGCATCTGTTGAATCACCAGCTCCAAATAAAACCAAGTTCACAGGATTAAGGTACACCATTACACTCTCACACCCATCTGCAGCCCCATTGTCCTCCCCTTCCCTGGCAGCCCTTCCACTGCAAAGGAGGGATTTTGCAACATAATACCCATAACACTAAATACAGAGGGATATTTCCAGATGAATTTTACATGTAGCAATAATCATAGTTTTATGGGTCAGGAAGTTCAGAAGATTAGTGTGTTATGGCTGCAGTGTATAAAAGCGTTTGTGTTAGAAGTTCCACATAGCAATCGGGTGAGATAAGCTGTGAACAGCTTTACATTAAGTTCTTTTATGGTAGTTAAAGTTGGGGAGAAGTAAAGGGACCCCAGGTATTAATTTACCTAAAGAACAGCTGCTTAGAAAAGGCTGCAAAGTGTCCTAATACTCAGCCTCATAAAATCACTGCACCTCCAATCGCTTTTCTTTCCTCCCACACCCATGTGCTACTCCCATTAACCTCAGGCAGAACTGTGACCATGGTCTAAATTGAGCGAAAAAAACTGGTTGGAAAAAAAAAAAAAAGAAACTTATCAAAGAAATGCATGGTTTGATTCTTCCTCGCAAAGGCCTAAAACCATAATTACAGGTTTGCATTCTGGGTTAAAGCAGCACAAATCCTGCTGCGTGTCAAGCTCTCCCTTGGAGAACGCCAAAACACCCAAATATTTGGGGTTTACTGCATTATGTTAATTTCCTTTTCTTTATTTTTCCTCATTATCCGAGATATATCAGTTAGTAGCTTATAAAATGTGTGCATTTGATGACTGAAATGATTTTAAAAGGAACACAAGCAGCATAGGCTGTAAAGACATTGCTCTTCCCAGTCTTTGTAAGCTCTTGTATTACGTGTGGTACGAGGCATCTGTCACTCTTGCTCTGGAAGAGACTCCATTACAGTTGGATAAACCAATGTCTTAAAATAATCTCAGCAGTAATTTCTCAAGATTTCTTTTTAAATTCTTTCCTCCTGAAGGACACTGAGATTATTAAAATGAGAGGGGAAAAAAAAAATTTCCAACACCAAAACATCTTCTGAACAGACTCAAACGTGCTTTTGGACACACTTCTAGTCCTTTTAACTTGGGTACATGGAACAAAGATATACATTTTTAAAGTGCTTTCAGTGATTAAATATCTGCATGAGAAAATAAAATCAGAACTACAGCAGCACTGCTGCACCATTACAACTATTATGCACGATGCTATAGGGCTAAAATTCTATGTATCAGCCTAAACAAATGACATTTTGTGTAAATTTAAAAAAATTTAAAAACCCCCATAAACTACACCAACAAAGAAATCCCAACTTATTGAACTCCTGTGTAATTGTTAATCCTGGGTAGGTACTTCTGGTCAAAACCAGAGGAAATCTGGAAGCAACATAAACCTTCAGTAAGAGAGATGGTAGAAAATAAGCCTAGCTGCTATGGTTAAGTGAAGTTGGGGGTTTTCAGTGAGGTTCCAAATGGGAGCTTGGAAGACAGGAAAAGTGGTACTGGAAAAATGAAGATCCATCTTTAAACTCCCCTCATATTCTGCTGAATGAAAGAGGTACTGAGTTTGCAGGCTGATGGGGGATATCTTTACAAAACACTCTTCACTTGCTTGAATCTCAGTGGCAAGAGCCCTCTGTCACCTTAGATGTCCCTGAAAGCAGACAATTATGTCATGGTGGTGCTGTCTGGATTCCTTAATTTTTAGAAGTAAAGACATGAAGCACAGAACACTTCAGGATTTTGTTAAAATTGCTCAGGTGGTATCACACGGAAGAAAGTAAAAAGGAATCATCAGTGACTGCACCGGTATGGATTGTGATGCATAGGAACTGCCCAAGCAGAGATTTAGGGAAAGGTAGTGAGATTTTTTTAGTCCTAAGGCAAGGCCCCCAGCAAAACTTCACTTGAAGAGTAGGGATTCCAGCCCCAAGAAAGACCAGAGAAGTCAAATATGGGATAAAATGAATGACTCGGAATAAGATTAGCAATTATTGCACTGATAAAGCAACAAGACAGGCTTAGCACCCACCTCCTAGGAACTGCTTTTCACTGACCAACCACTAAAGAAAAGAATGCCACAAGGCAAGAAGTATGCCTGATGGAGAAGAAAAGAGTATTTGTGTACGTGTGGTGTATGATTAAAAATGGTTCTATAACATTTTACATGCACTTCAAAGATTGTTTAAAAAGTGCCAGTAGCCTCCACGGAGCACCCGTGTTGACACAGTTGTGAGGCACAGTTTTCACTATACCCACTTCAAATGAATAAGCACATCAGAGTGAATAAACACAAATGGCTACTTTCTAGTGGCAGTGGAGAGAGGAAAAAAAGGCAGGGAACTGGAGATAATCCAATAAAAATGGGGGATGCAGAGCAGCGATGCAGCTTGCACGTCATTATCCAAGAGGAATTCCACATGAATGCTGAATCCAGGGGTTATACTTGGATGATCAAAACATTT
The DNA here is from genome assembly GCF_022539395.1 of Myiozetetes cayanensis. Taxonomy (NCBI): domain Eukaryota; kingdom Metazoa; phylum Chordata; class Aves; order Passeriformes; family Tyrannidae; genus Myiozetetes; species Myiozetetes cayanensis. The sequence continues at coordinate 57,567,289 of NW_026087853.1, forward strand.
GCTTCTATGTTTAAACACTTCACCAAGTCTCAGGCTCCTTGAGTGAGAAATAGTATCAACATACTTACTATATACACATGCATATGCTTTTGTATCTATGTTTTCTATGCTATTTATTTTGGTTTACAGGTACAGCAAATGAACAAATCCAACAAAAACAATATATAATAGGGCAAAGAGCTCATTAATAAGAACAGTTTACATAAAATGGAAAAAAATCTGATCTTAAAATGCAGTTAATGTAGTGAAACACAAGAATGATGTATCATTCTCACTGATTTAAATGCAGTTTCCTTTACATCCTTCTCCAAACCATAAAAATCAGTCCTCTTTCCAAACACCATAACACTGCCAGGCACAGATTTTAACACAAATGCCACTGGCTAAGGGAAAAAATTAATTCTTTGGATCTAAACTGCTGAAGAGAGTTAACAGTTTACTTCTATGTTGTTGTAAGACTTTGCTATCTTTTGGGACAGTAAAGATTTTCAGTTTGATCCCTAACAAAAATTATAAAAAATAGTGCAGCTGGCACAATTCCTTTCTTCTCAGGACTCTGAAAAACTGCTTTGGGATGAATATATGGCAGATGCCCATTTATCATTCACAGCTTGTTTTCTGAGCTTTCTAACATCGTGTCTATGTCAACAAGCAATATAGTAGAGAACAGAAGCAGAGTGAAAGAAGCTGTATAAACCCATAATCTAGGGGTAAAGTTCTTTATGAGGTAGAGAACAGCTCAGAAAGATGGTTTTGAAAAGTCCTGTAAACCTTGATTTAGACTCCCCTCACACACCACCCCCCCAATAAAATACTAAAATCATTAGTGTTTAATCAACAGTGGTCATTAACCATGTCACAGCACCCACTGTAAAACCACTGCTGTCATCTACATGTATCTTAGTCAAACCTGGTTCAGTTATGATCAATAGAGTTTACCCATCTTAATTGCTTCAGCCTCCCGCTAATTAGAGATATCTCTGCATTTAGAGTTGTTTATTGTTGCTGTGGCTGCTGTAAAGCTAATCCATCCCACTAGAAAAGTAAACTCATTTATTTTAATTAAAGTAGAACTATTAAATCAAGCTAGCATCATTATAGCTTGATCTTCAGTGTTTGCAAATCCTCTGTATCACTGAGCCTATAAACTTTCCAACCACATAAACACGTCAAGTGAGTAATCAGCAAAGGTGCAAACTCCCAACTTCAACAAAAATTAGTTTTCCTGTATTTTTTGAGAGTTACTCTGCGTTTTCCTAATAAACCAAAGGGCTCTACTTCACCCCACAACATAAGGATGTCCCAGAGACTGCATCTGAGCCAAAAGACTTTGGCTCTTCCTCAGGTTACCTTGTAAAATATTTCCACTCTTTTGGATGTGCTTTCCCATGTGAATTGGGGGTTTTTCTTATTTTTATTGGTATTGTCTGTCAAATAGACTAACTTGCCATTTCCAAATTCATAGTAGACTCTTAATGTAATATAGAATTTCAGACATTTCCCCCTCTCTGCCATTGTTATCTAAGCCTGGTTATAAAAACCAAGGTTTTTGTAGATTTAGAATCTTTCTAACAAAAAGGTAACTGAATGACACCATTACCTAGAAGCCAGCAGCTCTAACTAGTGCATGCTTTAAAAAAAAAAAAAAAAAAAAAAAAAAAAAGTCTTTCCTAGCTCCCAGGTTTTGTTTACAAAATGCTGGCAACCCTTATGGACTTGACACTTTTGCTCTAGAAAAAAAAGAATGAAGCAGTAAGAAACCCCCAAGCCTGTCAGACAAATCACTCAATTTAAACTAACGTTTAAAAACTGCAGCTGATCGGAGGTGAGTCCTTCATGAAACTCCTTATCTCATAAACACCTGTGGTAATCACAGCTTGCCCAGGTGAACTCCTGACCTCCACTAAGTCCTAATAAAGTCGTAGCTGCAGATCACCTGGGAATGTTGATGTGATGAGCTATTGCATGTAACAGTTATTTTGTTTTGAAACTGAACTCCTAATTCCAAACATCTTGTGCCTCGTAGGGCCCAGATTATCTGATACCTGAAAAAATTAATCTGGTAATGACTTATCTTCTTGCAGTTGCCTAACAGATATTTCTTCTACACACCTTAGGAACCACGTTAAATATTTAGTCTGGAATGCCATATAATAACTCTCAGATCTTTTCCCAAGATACTACAGGTTGGGGTTTTGGGTGTTTTTTTTTTTTTTTTTAAATTTCATTGTAAATAGTAAGGTGCAAGGAGGGCTCAGTGTTGTCAGAATACTATTAGAAATACATCAGTACAGCTGTAAATACAGAAGACACAGCTACACAGTGTTATGAAAGGTGGTTCAGGGATTCCTGAACTGGTGCTGCATTAATGCTTTACAGATGCACCATCTGAAGGTACCAAAGTGGGTCTGTATGCAAGCACCTCAGCTGTCACAGCACGACATTTCATAGGGCATCGTTCACTCCTACCATTCAGCACTCTCATCCTGACCAATTTCTACTCATCTTATTGAAGGTAGCGGGTCAGGAGGACAAGTGAGAACTTCCTCTAAGCCAAAATGAAATGAGAAATGCTAGACAACTGAAATATGTGAGAAGAAGGAGGGAAGAGAAGGAAGACTACGTGGAGCTGCCCTTCAGACCCAGCTCTACCAAAAATCCAGTCTTGCTGAGGGTCAGAAACACTATGGTCACAAGATGCAAAGCATTTTTTCAGGGAGTAACTCTGCCCCCACACTATCCCATCTCTCCACAGAGTCAGGCCTCACCTGTCCCCCTCCCAGGTGACAAAAAGTCAGACTGACACTACTAAACTCCGTGTTCTGTTATAAAGGCACAGCAATGTTCACAAGCCTGCACTGTAGTAATTAAACCAACAAGGGGTTAATTATTATCGTGCCTCATGGCATTACCAAGCCTTTTGTTTCATTTTATTTTCATTATAATCAGGTGCAAGGACAGATGTTGTCAGGGCCAGAAGTGACACTAATCCCGGGTTTCTTCCACAATTGTCCCTGGTTATCTCAGGGCTATCTGGCTCTTTATTCTATCGGCTATTTATTTGCACTTGAGAACTTTGCAATATTCATTAACACTCTGCTGTCATTTTACAAATGAAAATGCCAAAGACAAGACCTAAGATGTGCATTACTGGCTACAGTGCACAGTGTGATTACCATGCATATGATCTGTATGCAAACCATGTTATTGGAAATAGTGACTATTAGCATAACAAGTGCTTATTATTTATTGAGATGCAACTCGAGCAGGCATCCTGCTGGGGCCTGACATCCTTCCCTGAAACAGCACCATCTTGTCTTTCTTCGTTTACACATTCTTCTCTCCTCCTGATGATTAACAGCACAGAAAACAGGGAGACTCCCTTCTGTGCCTTTGTTTAAAGGGGGAAGTCTTGTGTGTTTAATTACCCTCAAGCATCTGATCCAGTTCAAAGCTCAGCAGCAGAGCCTCTCCTGGTGCCGCGCTCCCCTCCCACCCCAGCGGCTGAACCGCAGGCTGCTCAAACGCTCCCTTGGTACAACTTCACCTACGTTATCTCCCTAACTCTTAGCTGATAACAAGTTTAAAGCAGCTAGGCTTCTTTCTCTGTTCTCCCTTTTTTTTTTTCTTTTTTTTTTTTTTTAGAGGAATAAAATGGGAATAAAGTGTGAGAAAACAAAGGCTCAACTGTGCAAAGCCATAAACCTTCCCGACGTCATGCCACCCCTTCTCCTGTCCTACTTCAGAAGAATTTAACCTTTCAATTGTTCCAGCCATGAAATTTCGCAGAAAAACACAATTCTACTGTTTTTCAGCAGGTGAGCAAGGCTTTCTTGCTGGATTAGTTCATCAGCCCTGCGTGCTGGGAGCTCTGGATCACTGATGCTGGCACTGCTGCCACGCTCTACTCCCAACCCTGCAGAAGCCCTGAGGTTCCAGAGTCTCTGCGGGACTCTTTAACCTTTCCTAGAATTTCTGTAAGAGCAAAAACTTGCAAAACTGTTCCTTGCCCAGTAATTCCTTCCCCAGCCCTGTTGGGGCGCGTGTTTGTTCTCTCTGAGGCTACACCCACTGCTTCAGAGATGGCTGTGTTACAGTAATGAAATAATTAGCAGGGGGAATGAGTTCAATCATTTATCACTTTGCCAAAATTGAGCTGTTTGGCCTGAAATTTTCCAAGCTGCATGCCAACCTAAGGATGGACTTTGGTCTCAGTTAAAAACAGCCCAACAATTCTTGAGTATCATTAGAAAATAGGCATGATTTTAATACAAAGTTATATTGATCTTCCTTGAGAAACCTTGCCCTGCAATATAAAATTTTTCTTTGGGTTCTGGAGGGGCCTGGAGAACAGAGACAGTAATTCATGAAGGGCAGCTGAGACTGTATGTGAAGATTAACTGGAATAAAGAAAACAGAAGGGAAAACAAATTTAGACAGAAAGTCTGGAGCTGAAGGTTGGGACCTGCTGGAAGTGGTGGGTCACTGCCCTCCAAGGATGTTGGCTGTTCCTCAGGGAACCTTGGCCTGCCTGTCCCAGCACAGAATCATACAACAGTTTGGACTGGAAGGGACCCTGAAGATGATCTCGTCCCAGCCCCCTTCCACTAGATCAAGTTGCCCTAAGCATCATCCAAACTGGCCTTGGACACTTCCAGGGATGGGGCAGCCACAGCTTCTCTGGGCAACCTGTGCCAGGGCCTCACCACCCTCACCGGGAAGAATTTCTACCTAAATATCTAATCTAAACCCATCCTCTTTCACTTTGAAGCCGGTCTCTCTTGTCCTGTCACTCCATAACCTTGTCCAAAGTCCCTCTCCAGCTCTCTCGTAGCCCCTTCAGGCACTGGAAGGGGCTCTATAAGGTCTCCTTGGAGCTTTCTCTTCTCCAGGCTGAACAACCCCACCTCTCTCAGCCCATCTTCATGGAGAGCATCTTCTGAGCACCTTTGTGGTCTCCTCACTCACTCCAGCAGGTTCACAACCTTCCTGTATTGGGGGGGCAGCAGATGGACTATGCACATCCTCAGTTTTCTGTTAATCCCAATCTGTTAATGCCCAGATTGTTCCATGTGACCCATCCTTTCTCTGAGATCCTGAGAACTTTCCAGGCCTGCCTTCTAACCAAAACACAACAACTTTACACCACAGTGGTGACACAAAAGCAGCTTAGAGGCAGTAATTGGAATCCAGTCAGAAATTTATTATGTTTGGAAATTTTTTATTAAATATCCTGTTGTGTTATAAAAAAATGTAACTTCACAACATCAAGATGACTCCCTTGGACCCCTTGTTACTTTTCATAGTTAAATCAGCTGGGGGGGGGGGGGAATGTGCGAGTTCAAGGACTTCAACCTTAATTTTTTCCATCCCACTTCCTGTCCCAATAGCTCCACAATAGTCAAGAGTCCAATCAATACCTTTCAGTATCTTATGCTGATACCATTTCCAGCAAATAATTTGGCAGGGGAGACAGAGAGAAATATTCTTAAAGAAATAACCCAAGCAGAGGAGGCCAAAACAGACATCACTGCTCCAGTCAGGACCTCAGCTAAACCTTGTGCATTAGAACCTTAATCACACTGCATCACTATTTTGTAAGGGGAAAAACAAGAACAAAAATCAAACCCTTATTTTCTGGCTTGTCCACGTGCAATAATGAAACAAAAGCAATTTTTAAACCCTCGCTTCTCTCTCCTATTTCAAAACTGGCAGAATGTGGCCAACTAGTTAAGGCTGAGCTGTGAAATGGTGTCTCACTTTGCTATCAGAGACTTGAACTAGGACTGATAAAGACAGCTCTATTTCAGTGAATTCCTCTGGAATTAAGGAGTGGTCAGTGGATAACATTTGTTTAAAGACTCCAATGAAGGGATGTGTCGACAGGATGAAAGGACAAAAGTCAGTGGATGTATCCTGCACCTTCAAAAATTAAAAAAAACAGACTACTACTTAGATTAATGCAAACATATTTTGCATTGTAACAGGCCCACCTAACAAACTACAAGGAAAGTCCTTGCCTTCAGGATTAATAACAAAATAAACAAAGATTCATCTGGAAAACCCCTTCTTGGTGATTTCCACTAGTGTGTGATTTCCACTAATGTGCTTTTGTTCAGATAGATTTTTATAGACACAAAGAACAGACTTCCCAGAGACTGGTTTATAAGATAGTAAGAGGTTTTCCTTCTAATCACCCTGTTTTCCTTGTCTGCCTTAAATCCATTCTGCTTAAGTTATAGCTGCAGTTCACTACATAGTTCTGAAAATGTCCAAGGAGAGTTTTGTTCTCCTCCTATGATCTCACCCAGACTTGCTTAGCCAAGTCATGTTACCTTTGGCTCTCATTTTTTTTCTTTCTGAAATAATCCCTTATTCCTAAATGATTTGATAACATACACACTGCCATAATAAACTCCATCACATCACCATACACTGCAAGCTCCCTCATTCCAGTGGTGTTAAAATCTAAAAGCGAAATCAGAGTCTGATGCCAATAAATAAGAGGAGAATGTATCCAAAGCGGGGAGCGACTTTGAGATTCAAACACTTTTTGCTGAAAAAGGTGGGTTTCAGTAATTTGTTGAGGATACTGGTAGGGTGTGATGAAAGCCCACCACTGACAGTCCAGTGCATTTTTTGGAGAGGGATGAGTGGCTGCAAGGGAAAGCTATCTGGTAGCACAGAGGGGATGATATAGGAAAGGTAAAATAACTAGGTATGACTCACAGCAAAGAATGCCTGGAATTGTGGTGGTGGAGAGAGGGGAACATATGGTATGACTCACAGAAAAGAGTGATTATTTTATCAGTCACATGTTTAGCTCATTACAGCTAATGTAAAGTCAGCCCATAAAAAACATGGTGTGAGAGATGAGAATGTCACTAAAATTGAGAATTGGTTCAGAAAATACTGCAGAAAGGGACCCAAACTCTAAGCTACAGCATGGAAGACACCTCTGAATCTACCCCCAGCATACTTTGACCAAAAGGAAAGATGAGCAACTTTGTGCTGCCATATGGCACTTTGGCTTTTAATCTATATTAACAAGGAACAGCTTAGTGGTTACAGTTAAAAACCAGCAGAGAATTTCAGCATAAATTAGAGCACAGAACTCACTGCCTGACTTCGGTTTGAAATCACAGTCTTCTGATTTCAGGAAATTTCTGTCTTTCCTTTGCACGCACGTTTAGGACATCAGAAATGTGTAAATGCAGATTTCTTGTCACCACCCGGTGAGTCCTTTGGTTCAGAAATGCTCTCAAAGCAGAAACTGATAAATTCTCTATCTAGGAATAGGTGGAGAACACACACAATCCCAAAGCATAGACTAAGTGGAATATAAGGCTTTTCTGGGTGAATACAACCTCTGTGAACTTGATTTGGCACAAGATACTCATATTTCTTTCCCACAGGCTCACATTGGTGATTCTTCCTTCTCCTTTTCCCTCTCACCTTTCTCCACAGAGATATACAGGTGTCTATAAATACACTTCTAGCCATTTCCTGATAATATTCCATTCATCCCTTCTGCATTCAAAACAGTTCCAGTTTAGCAAATTCAACATTATGCTTCAGTCATCTCTGAAAACAAAAATTAAATCTTTGCATAAAAATGCAAATGAAACATAAAGCTATGCATGCACATATCAGATAGCATCAAGTAACATCAACAGTTTCAAAGAAATGTTTAAGGCATTAAGTCATGTCAGGAAGAGTCTTTCTAGCTGCAAGTTTCATAACAAGAATAAATCAGTCTTGACACTGAACATGAAAGAGGGAAATAAACCTTTTTGAACACTCAAGGTGGTTTGCTCATTTCCCCCAAACCAAAACGAACGAATTAGTTGATATATATATGAAAATTAACTTAAACTAACAACACAATCAGAGAAGATAAACTTTAAAGTTAAAATTACATTACAAAGATAAAGATATTACTTGGGGCTGAGGAGAGCACATGGTAACTCCACAGTAGCTGCTGAGCTGAGCCTTTGTAAGTTAAGAAACGACAAAAAAAAAAAAAATCCCATATATTTAAAAAGAGCTGACCTCAGCCCCTGGACTTTGCTCAGGCACTAATCAGACTTCCAATGTTTAGCGTTTATCCTCTGGCTACTGATTGACCATCCATACCTGGACACACATAAACACAGCCTCCAGCACTGGGGTAGTTCCTGAGGCTCCCTGTGCTAACTCTGCACACAAGCTTCACACCTTCCAAGGCCACTCCCGTCAAATTAATTAGTCTCGAATTGCAGCAATCAGTTTTAATAAACTTAAGACCTTTTACTTTTAGTGAGAATATTAAAAAACCTTGGACTAATAAAAACAAATTACACACATTCCCATTAATTCTGCTGTAACAGCACAATGGAGCTCCAAGCATTTCCACTGTGGAGTGTGCAGTTATTTATCGAAACCAAATGTATATGGAACTGTATATACTTAGGCAACATAAGAACATCATTTGAAAGCCCTAATGCCTGTTTATATAATAGCAGGCTGTTTTTAAGCCCCATGGAGCTGTGTAGCAGCAGGGTATTTAAGCCTCAGGATGTTGGGGCTCAATGCAGGAAGATCAGGAGCGAAGTGACCACTTGTTCTGTGGAGTCTCAGCCTCACTGTGAATCTTATTAACTGCCATAAAAAGGTCACAAAGTCACCTTATCATACTGCTGAAAAATCCCCAGGCCATGAGGAAGCTGAGGAATGGAGAAGAGCAGAATAGGGCTTACAGATAAGAAGGGTATGGACCCCCAGTATGGAATACCTTGTTGGACACCAAGGAAGTTATCATGACACCAAGGAATGGGTGACATAAGTAGGAGCTCTAAGAATCCTGGGGCAGCGAAATTATACTTATGGGCTTTTGTCTCTACCACTCCACTCCCCAGCTGGTGAAATGCAGCAGAACTGCTCTGCAGAGATGGAATGTCCTTCCATTGGAGAGAGTCCCGTCCAACTTTAGACATTTCAGTCACATGTCCAATTTAGGAGTCTCATTCCCTTGTGTAGGCAATGGATCAAAGCATCTAGATATCCTGAATTCCTTGGAGGGGTCTCCCTGATGGAGACCCCTCTGCCCATCTGCAGTTTTTGAAAGCTCTTCACTGGAGGGGACAAAACTGAGAATAAATGACTGAATATTCAATAACCTTAATCAACAGAGTTAAAAAAAAAACCCAACTCCATCAAAGCATAGAAGAACATGCAGGAAAACACATGCATCTTACATTTGGACTCAGAATTTTGATGTAATTTTCCAAACAATACTATTATAGGAAACATTCACCTGCTAAACAGAAACCTTAGATTCTGGCTGTTCACATTAATATCGGTATTGACATGGAAGCAAACACTAACAGAATATTATAATCACAAGCTGTAGAGCAGAATTATTACGTATCTTGTATTATTATAATACATAGCTGTAAAGCAGAAGGAAAAAAAATAACCCAGCTAATCGAAAGGTACAATTATGGACAATGAACTATGATGAACTAACAAAGACCAGAGGAAGAATCTTTAGATTTTCCACTAATGAGACATTTAGTAACAAACACAACACTTGAAAAAAAATCACTTGTAAAAGCAAAAAGAAATTTGCTTTTACAGCCACAATGAGCTCCCACGAAGCCCAAAACTGTGATTCTCCTTTGGGAGCCTGACTGGGCTGTCTGCTATTAGTTTTATCTATTCAATCTCCAAATCCCAAACTCCGAGGTTACTGGTGTAGGTCAGTTGTGAGACCATGTTGACTCTCTTGCCATTCGACATGGAAAACCAAACAACAAAGTCTGCACTATGTCAGCAAGCATTTCACATTCTTCGGTTTGTCATGCAAAGCACAAAGACCCCGATACAGTTCAGAACAGGGTCTTTGTATCTACAATCTTGTTTACCCTTGGAATACAAGCTTAATTTCCCACATGCCTAAAGTGCTTTAAAAGCCACTTCATACAACAGAAAAGACAGTGCTAATCTCTGGCATCGGGAAGCAGAAATAGAGAGTTTCAGAAGAGCCTCCAAATCAGCAGCGAGATCAGCTTTATACTTATACACCCCGAGTGGGGGAGTATGAAAGGAAGCATCTCTTCAGGAAAATCTAGTTCCAGTGGTGTAGGATCATGATTTTGCCATCCCTAAAAGCAAATTATTCATCTGCTTACACTAGGAAGTTTGTCCATTTTCCATAGAATCAGTATCCAGAATTCTGGGAAAGGTAAGGTCCCTTCACCTGTCCACGAGGTGCAGCCTTCCAGAGGAAGTGACAGTCTGTGGAATCCAAGGGCAAAAAGAAACTCCTGGCTTAGCCATGATGAATTGTTCCCTTCAGGGCACCTCCCACCTTCCATTAGCTTTGTAGTGCTCCTGACTTAAACATTTTAATTAGATGCTAGAGGAGAGATGTAAATACCCCCTAACGTATATAGAGGAATGCGGAATCAGAATCAGAGCAACAAAAGCAAGGGCCATGACACCAGGGGAAAAGTTTCAACAGGAAATGCAGCTCCTAAAGCTTAGATCCAGCCTACCTCTTCAGTGTTTACATCTAAGCAAAAAGGCAGTTCTGAAGAGGTTTAGAATTATAGTGATAGTCAGGCACGTAAAGATTGCCTAATCTACTGATTTCAGAGGGAACAGTTTGCAACTGCAGGTTGGTTTTTAGTACTGAGTGGTAGAACTGCAGCTCCTCAAATGAAGAAAGTTCTTGAAAAAGGTGAAGAACTGCTCTCAGCTGTCTTGTCAGCCTCTAAACCAGATATTAGAGAATACCTGAACAAGAGAAGAATAGGATAATTATTGGCTTCTTGGACACACTTGGATAGGATTTAGGACTTGGATACGTCCTAACTGCAGTAAAATCTGCTTCATTTTTGTGGTCATGAATACATGGAAAAGGAATTCACCCCCAGGAAAACAAATTTCATTTCTACAAAAAACCAGTTAACTAATAGGCACAAAACTGCTTCAACTACCCCATATCAATCATATATCTGTTGTTGCTGTAGGATGTGGTAATTTGAAGCCTGGATTGAAAATTTTACACTAACACAATTTCTGCTGAAAAAATGATCTACTTCCTTAATTCATCCTCTCCTCAAAACTCTCTCCAGCCTTCAAACAGCTCCTAAGCTCACTAAGTTGACTGTTGGAAGCAAGCTCTTTGCTACCATCATGCAATGGGTAAAATTAGATGCAGCCTGGGAAACAAACAAAACTTGCAAGCCTGTCTCCGTTCCATCACACCTCTCTAAACAGAACTGACACTATCACCAAATCCTACAGAAGTACATCCCAGAATAATTCATCCAGTGTATCATATGTATCCCAAAAAGTATGTCTTTGGGAAAAAAAAAAAATAAAAATTAAAAAAAAATTACTGTGTCCACTCAACAAATCCACACAAACACACAAATTTGGGCAGAACCCAGTTACTCGAGGGGGTCATCCCTGACCTCTTCCTTCCCATCTTCAAGGGAGCTCTATAAAGCATCTTCATAGCATCAAAGAACAAACCAGAGTATGAAAATAATAACTGTGGTGAATATTAAAACCCAGATTCAATAAAGAGACAGCCCTCAGAGCCTGTAATAATCTGCTCCCTCTCCCCAGTTAACCCCTCCGTGTTACTCAGGTGATAAACAATCCATCTCCCTCTTTTCTGCAGCACAGAAATGTCACATCATGCCTTTCCTTGCTAAATCTTCCTCTGCTTTGTCTAAGAGCTAGATTTAGAGTAAATGCATCTCAAGTAGTTTTAAATAAAGAAAATTAACGCTTCTGTTTCAGGCCTGAAGAAAAGTTTACATGCTGAGAAGTTTGTAGTCTTTAGACCACTGGAACAGATCTGTCAAAAGACATTGCCTCCCTTGACTAACCCTGCCTTGTTTGAAAGTGGAGTGGCCTTTCTGTCCTTCTGGTAATGCTAATTTCAGCCCTCAGGTACAGCTACTACACCTCTGCTTTCAACTACTCTATTTGTTGCTTAACTTGGCAATTTACTTCATGTAACCTAAAACCACTTTGGATTACAGCTTGTGGAAAGAGTCCTTGGAAAATAAAAGTATATGGTATTGTGATTCTAATCAGCAGATCCCAAGGCCATAAACTTCAAAGAATCTTTGCAATGTGAATTTCCCCTGTTTCTGAGAGTCAGTTTTCAAGATAAAATGTGGGATCTTTCAAAGACACAGAGATGGGTATCTACAGGTACCCAGGTACAACCTGCATATTTAGGAGCAGCAGTACTTTTTCCTAATTCAGTTTTAAAATCCAAACAGATGGTCAATCAGAGCAGATGATCTGTTAGGCATGAATAATTTCACCAGTCCTGTGACTTTCCTGTTAAGCATCTCTAGATGGGCATATATATACAAACTGCAGTGACTCACAGCACAGACACAGCGAGCAATGAGTGCTCAAAAATACTTTTTGATCTTTATTATCTTAGAAAAATTCAGAGACTTTTAAATTATTTTCTATGGAATTATGCTTATTTAGTATACAGGATCCTTAAGCAGGGGGTGTAACACTGTACCAGCAAGGAAAAGAAAAGGGAAAAAGTTGGCTTTATAAATTATCTTAATCATAAAAACTGAATACCAGTACAACTGCCAGGGCTTTCTGGAAGTGAAGGAACTGTGAACTGATGGCATGAAATCTTCCAGGTAAGAGTGGTAACAGTGCAGCAGCAACTTCCTCAGCTGAGATCTCCTGAGGGTCTGTAGATGATTTCCATGGATAAAGTTACTCCTTCTCCTGACAGAAAGGACACCCTCCCTCCAGAAACTCCTTCACATAAAATACCAGAGGAATCTCCCTGCAAGTTCATTTACAGTGAAACTCCACAAACACTTACATCAACACTCCTCAGAGAGCCCTGCAGGAGAAGGAGATGCTGCGGGGGAAGGAGATGATGGGAATTCCATTGCCTTTACAAGGCAGGAATATCTATTTCTATGTATTATTACAAGAGTTGGGTCCATCTCAAGTTTAAGATATAAGCCAGTCATGCTTTAAGATTTTAAGACAAAGTCTTTGTGCCTCTATGCATCTGTTCCAGAACCATTTTCTCTGGTTTTCCCCCTTTTCTTATGTATCATGCTAGAGTAGTAAAACTACAGCAATGATGAGATGGGTAGTGATGGGGTAGTGTTGCTAATGGATATTTTTTGTGATTGGAGGACTTAACTCCTCATGTGCAAAGCCAGGAATTACAGACACCTTCATTTAAATTTAGCTTCTCTGTCTCAATTAAGAAGAAAAATTGAAAACACACAGTCAGGACTTAAAGCTGTTCTTAACTTACTATAAAACTACATCAAGAACATCTTAACAAAAATTTCCATTTTCTTTTCCTTATAACATTTTCCATTGTCTACAATAAAGCAGCATCTAAAAAAAAAAGGAAATCTGATGCAGCTTCTTAAGCAATACCCATCAACACCATGGCTGTAATTCTGCTTTCAGTGGAATCTGCCTCCTCCCAAAAGCAGTGACATCTTCTCTCCCCACTTTTCAGAACAGGTCAATATTGCCCCCAACCTGAGGATTTGCTTCAACTTGCTTTCCAGCCCTTCTGAAGTGTGATCCAAGTTCCCATGGTTATGAAGGCAATCCAGCAATCTCCCTCCATCACCAAGCACTAACCCATGTTTTTAGTCATCTCATCACTGTAGCAGGATTCAGGAAATTAAGCTGCAGTTAATGAATTTAAACGTACTCCAGCCAAAGGGGTTTGCTTCACAAAGAAATGTGAAGCATTGTCTGCTACCTGAGCCAAAAGGCATATAAATATCTTTAATCTGTTTTTATGAAATGCAAAATAACAGCAGAATACTACTCTTCAGCTGGTTTTGAAAGCTATAATTTTTACCATTTGCAGAAATTACTAAAAATCTGCACTCGATGACATTCTTATTAATGTTGATGCCTGTGTGCTGTGCATGGAATGTCCTCTGGCTTTCTGCTCAGCTTCTGCTTCCCTTCCAATTCATCTTTCCTGTCCATCCCCTGTCTTGGTTCCACAGTCTCCTCTGAGATTAGACAAAGAGCTTTCCAAAGGCAGGAAATACCTCTAAAATGCTACTGACTGCCAGGAAGCAGCTTCAGTCACAAATCCTTCTACGAGTTCAACTGAATATGGACTTTTTTTTAAACTAAGAGTGCGACAAGATTGGTATTTTCGTCATCACAGATGTGAACCATGGCACAGACACACCCAAAGAGCACACTGAGCACCTGGGCCATGTTCTACTTAGAGATGTAGCTGCTGGAAGTATCAAGACAACATAATCCACTGTTTGATGAGACAAGTCCTTACAGTCAGAAGCTGGGAAGGCCTTTTTAAGCCTTTATGCAAAGCCATGTAATTCATGCAACCTCAAATAAAATTGTAATAAGGAAACAACACAAGATAATCACGCCCAGTCATTAAAGCACTTCATCCCTGAGGATTTTTCAAAAGGTCATATAGACATTTCCCTAATGACAGCATTGAAGTTACTCTTGACAAGCTCACATTCATTAAACAGCCTCCTGTCCTAGTCACAAAGATATGATAAATCGACACGGGTCTGAACTACCTTCCCTAAATAACAGGTTACACAAGTAAAGGATTACAGAAAGATTTATTCAAATCCAAGTTTCAAATGTCTTCTCTCCATTCTGCACGTATTTATAAATGCAGGTTAAGGAGGCAAAGACAGAATTTAGTCTCAGATCAAGCAGCTGTGTCTGCCAATGTGAAATCAACTTAAATAACCAGATGGTAACCAAGTCCATATATACAGAAGTGACAAAACAACAGGAGATTAATTTCCAACCTTTTAAAAAATAATCAAAAAGTAAATAAAAATATTTTTAAATGCCTTTTTTATTTAAAATGCCTTTGTTCTAGGCAAATACACATTGTCTTCAAGTCAGAAAATAAGCTCAGCTGTGTGGTGCAACAGTTCCATTAACCTTGCAATCAAGCATTAAATTCAAGTGCCTTGCTTGGATTTCCCTGCTGCAGGGGAAAATGTACCTTTCTAAGGTCTGTGCTTTATGTTACCAGAGCCAATGAACAAAAGCCTCACAACTAAAATTCTACAATTAAAAACACAAGAAACTAAACAAGAAAGCATATTGCAAAAATTCCTCTGATAACTTTTTAATGATTAACCTCATACTCACAGGTTCACAGTCTTTCACACTTGTTCTCCCATGCATTCAATTAACATCTGCTTTGAACAAGTTAAATATAATCCTAATATGCTTTCTACATGTACCAGTAAAGCAACTCAGCACTCCTGCTCACTGCTCCCATTCACAGAATGAAGAAAACAGTTACTGCATTTTTTTATTCAACTCTTTTTTTCTTAGGCCCATTTTCACCCTGAAAAACTGCCGCTCAAACTCAAATTAATTTTTTTCTTTTGTTTAAACTGCACATCATGGTCACCCAGCAAGCAAAGAGGAGCTGTTTTTAAATCACTGCCCTACTGTCAGAAACCTCTCACCTCCTGCATAAGGTGAGTAGCTTTATATTCTAAATAGAAAAGACTAAATCAAAGCAGCACAGAGCAAAATCACCAAGGGTAATTATTCTGTGATCCAGTGCCGCAGATAAATCACCAGCCACACAGAGTATGTGGATTGTGTGCGAAGTCCGTCCCCTCCATATGGACTGAAAGGATGATTTTCAAAGCTGAAACAACTGACAAACTAAGGATTGCATTTCAGTGGGTCACAGTCCCACTCTGGGTGGAGTACATTTAAACACACAAATAACCTCTCTTGTCAAATGCACCTAATTGGTACCTGATGTGTTGTGTCTTCGGGGAAGGAGCTCAGTGAAGGAAAAGTGTTGCAAAGCACAGAAAACATTGGAAGGGGGAAGGAACCAAGGAGGAAGAATGTTAGCACTGGCTCTCCAGAAGTCTGACAGTTAGTTGAACAATAATACACTTTATCTTAGACCAATGCTGTGTTTTAAACTGATGCCTGTGTTACTGTGGCAATGTTCAGAAGCCACAGCAGGGGAAGAGGATGATACTTTAGATTAGTCTCCAGTTGCATCACAAGGTGGCAATGCCTTCACCCACAGCACCAGAAGCTGGTTGGGTTTCAAGCTGCAAATTTCAGAAAGAGATACGAGCTCCTGAAAAAACCCAGGCATATTTTACTACTGGCAAGCATATGCTGACTTGTAATTCAAACCGAGCTGGGATTCTCTGGGAGGTTTTAGTTCTTTTGTTTAGATTTACCATCCTGCTCTCTGCTAATACCACGAGGATGCCGAAGCAGATTTGGTACAGCCAGCTCAGAAAACAAGGCCAGATTCTCCACCACTTGCATTTCCTTAGGAATACAGGCATCACTATGAAGAAAGTGTCATATCAAGCTCAGTCAAGCACATTATGCCCCAGGAATGACTTATTGATAACAAAAAACATTTAATTCAGGTATTGGTTTGAACACGTACCTCAAAATTCATATTTTATACTCAGAGGCCCCTCATGGAAGAAAAAGGATATGGGTTACTTACTGCATCAACAGTAACACTCATCAGGGTTTGGAAGGGAAAGAAGCAGCTATATGCTGATGACATTAAAAGCAACAGCATTTAACCCAGTTATCTGAGCTCTAACAGAACATATCCATCTCCCTGGGTTCTTTTCTGATTGCGCTCCCATAAATTATGGATTTTCAGTCCCCTAATTCTTGATCTTTGGCCTTAGCTGTTCACACTGAATCACTGGACTTGGAAGAATCAGTGGAAATCAGGACAGAATTAGGTCTTTTGTATTTCAAACAGTATTAAAATAGAAGTTCTACATTTCCTTGTGCTACATCCTGCCCACAAAAACCCAGAGGAGATTTCAGCAAGGCAATCAGAAGACATAAAAATCAGCATTTATCCCGGCACCTCTGCGAACACCTAACACAAAAAACACTCTGGAGAAACTAACATCCCCAGGCTCAGCATCTGAATCCCTAAAGCCATTTAATCTCAGGAGATCCAAGGTGCAGTGGACACAGTGGGAATTGCATCATGGTTTGAGGCCTTACCTGTCAGCATCCCCGAGCCCCAGGGACGTGTTCCGCTGCAGCGTCTCCCGCACCGCAGCCATTCCATCGGGAAGCCGGTTCAGCCTCCGGGTGTAGAGGCCCAGACCTCCATCAGTCATGTACCTTGGGCACAGCAAAACAAAAAGTCAGGCTCAGTAAAACAATCCAAATGGGACATTTCGTTGCAGCCCCTGTTTTCCGCGTGTCTTTAACCGCGCGTTGCGCTTTCCCCCGCTTTTAAAACCAAGGATAGCACTTGGAATCAGAAGCAAGGAAAACTTTATTCTTGATTAGATCAGAGATGACTTTTGCCTCTCATCGCTCTCCATTACACTCTCTCTCATCACCAAGAGTTGAATTTCAACATAAATGCGATAAAGGAAGAATACACTTCACTTTCATTAAGGATGCCTACATGGAAGTAATTTAATACTGTGAATGCTACCATTAATGATCCCTTCCTGCTCAAAAAAAGACATGGTTTATACTACCCTGGATTTTTCTGCACGGGCTAAAACAACACAATCGAAATCTCAAATCTTCACAAACCAACTACAAAAATCACATTGAATTCACCCCTGGATTTTGTCAGTGACCCATGAACATTAAGTATCCCACGACTTACAGAAATCAAAGTTGCAGCATGACTGAAAAGTTTTTTTCAAGTCTTGTGATGTAGTTAGTGAATAATATATTTTAACATATTAACACAGAAATTAAGATGTTACTCCAGTCTTGCCTTCTTGAATAACTTCTCAACGAGCTGCCCTACACCAATGTTTCAATGATGTCTTAAAATATTTTGTGGCATTTTACGAGAGTAGCAAGTCAACAAGTCCCAGGTGTCAAGATAAAACAGGAGGATTTTTCTCTTGGTTTAGGCTTCATTTCTTTAAGTATTCTCACTACAGATATATGCAAGAGCTTTAAACTGGAAAGGCAAGTGCCATTTCACCTCTAAAAACACTGGCATGGAGTGGGCTCTGTGGTACCACCACCAGTTCAGCCCACACAGATCTCCATGAGCAGCACTGACAGCTGAGTGAACAGACCATAAGGATTTTGACACACCTGAGGCTGAAATAACTCCAACAAGCCCAGCATTATGGTCGCTGTTTCCAGCATACTGCTGGACACCTAACACACCTCAGCGAGTTCAGAGCTGACAGGGTTGTATCTTCTCAATCCTCCAGCCACTCAGCAAATTCACAGCAGCCCACAGAATAATACCCAGACACTCAGGACACCTTCCCTCTTGCTTAAAAAAGCACAGAGCTTTCTCCCTAACAGGGAGACACCCTTATCCACAGCAAGGAAGGAGAGATGCTCTGAGCTGCAGCCAGCAATGCCTCTGCTGGTCAGGTCTCACTGCAACAGTTGTACTTCACCCAAGCCAAATTTGTTTGCTACATTTATAAAAGTGGGATGGTGAAGAGTCGGGAAGCCTTGCCCAATCTGCTGGGTAGCATTTCACTTACATGTATAAATCTGCACAGAGCCATCCCAGGAGTCTCAGTGGAGTTTAACAAAGAGGTTGTTGCTCAGCCAGTCAGAGCAGACACAAGAGTATTCTCCATTCAGCAAATCTGTGGGGACTGACTCTCCAAACTCGTAAACAAAGACTGTGAAAAGCATGGGGAGCAGTTGCCCTGTAAACATGTGGAATTCGCCTTGGGTCTGGCATTCTAACTTCTGTTTGACAGTTTATAAATATTTTATCGTGGAAGAATATTTTTCTTTTTCCCTAAGCTACTAAAATAAAGGGAAATAGGAGAGAAGCAGAGCTTAGGACCACATTGTTATACAAACATGCAAACAGTATTTTGCAAAAGCATCTAATGTACATACACTAATTGGTTTAGTGTAGCTGCTTGCCTGCACATGAAACACGTTTCTGTGTGAAATACCCATTGCACATGTATTGGAAAATGCAGCCTTTTAGCTTTGCTGACAGATTTCTGGCATATGACTAGCCCTTTAATAAAAAAGATCTACTACAGCCGAAACACACGGTTTTCCCTAGTTATTACTTGGAATATGTGGAAAAATAAATATGTTACTTTCAAGAGTTAGCCATGCCGAAATCAATGGGTTTTCACCAGCATCAGCATATTTTCATGTTCTTACACAGAAGCTCAGCGAGCTCAAAGATTAGAATAATTCTGCAGTTGCACCAAACTGAAAACTAAAGAGTCAGGTTTTTATTGTTTTCAATCACTGATGAATATTACATTAAGTCAGTGGAAGCTGGATGCCTTTGGCAGCCCAGACCATGACAGTTTTTCTAACCAAGACCATGTGAAAAAGCACAGACATAAACGATGACTTTTAGCCCCCACACCACTAGGACAAGTTTCTTACATGCCAGAACAACACAAGCTAGATCTTTGTATTTGGAAACAGGCTTGTGTAATCACAGTTGGAAAGCTTTATATCTTATTTTTATTTCACGCAATATCCTCTACCCACGAATGTTTAATTCTGAAAAGAAGCCAAAACCAATGATGCCTTGGTCCTGCATGCAACAGTGAGGTGAAGGAAGAAGGAAAGGTACTACTTCTAAAGTTTGTGGAGAAAAGCACATTTACAATGAATATACTTTAAAAGAAATTTAAAAAAAAAAAAAGTTCTCTACTATCCATTTGTTAGTACAGAGGAGATTAAAAGTTACCAGTGCCACAAAACTCCAATCATTGCTTTCTTTTTCTTCCTCTCCATCCCTTCAAACTTAAAACTGTCTTGGCTCTAAGAAACTGCCTTGCCTTTATGAATACATTACTACTGCTGTAGATATTTTGCTTTATGAGAAATGAGAATATAAGGAAGGCATATTTTTCTACAGACAACCTTACAATGTTTTACTTGGGGAGGGATAAAACTAGGAAATATTATCCTGGATATAATTGTAACAGTACTCAACGTTACCTGAATTTATTGTCCCATCACACCTACACAATACAGAACACAAGAATATCTTCTACAATGACCCACTGCAGTTCAAACAATTGTATTAGGCCAGTTATCAATTAGGTGTAATTTATTTGACTTTTCTTCTTAAAAAACACAGTAAACTTGCACTAGATGCCTTGCTAACTTCATGACTCCTAAAAACTCTGCCAGCACACTCAGTGCAAAAAAACTCCAAGGCTTGGAAGTATTTTTTTATTTGTCCCAAAATATGAAAAAGTTTAAACATATGATCTGGGGAAGAGTGTCATATCCAGACTCTGACTTTTATACAGACGGGTAAACTCCACAAAAAATTCAATCTCACACATGCTTTAAGAATGGTACCAAAGGCCAGTGGGGAATGACTGCCTTTAATGAAGTTGAATATAATAATATTTAATGAATGGACGGTGACACAGTGATGACACTGGTTAAAATGAGTTTCTAATCTTTCTAGGAATCAGTGTTTAAATACTCATCGCTATAGTTTCACTCTTCATCAGCAAGGAAAAGAAAATAACCAAACTCCTGTCAATATGAAAAGACTCAGGTTAAACAAGAGAAGTATTATGCACTTCTAACATACAACTGAGACTTACAGCCCACTTTCTAGGTGACAATTTTTTTTCCCATAAGAAAGTGGCTCCCTGCCCTGCATTACAGGCATAAAGTAATTTGCTTTGGACAACCTGGACCTTTAAACTCCTCTTTTCTTTAGCCAAACACACTCTTTCTGTGCCTCTGAAATTCTGAATGCCATAACAAGCCCTTCCAAGTGCAATATTTTTAGGGTATTTCTGATGCTGAATTGATTTATTTCCCTTTCCTGAAAGGCACACTGAGGAAGCAGGAACAGGTTATGCCAGGGATCAGTAAAATCCACTGGTCTGAATCACTTGACTTCTGCCTGCACTCCCTACTTACCCATGGATACAGCCAGCCAGCAGCACACTTACTTTTACGGTCTGACAACTCTACCACTTCATATATATTCATTTCACTCCTTCGTGTCTGAATATGAATTTTCCAAGTTTGAAATCAGATAGCCAAGGGACAGGCATTCTTCTCTTAGGTATTAGGAAGAGAAGGAGCAGCACCTCTTGGTGCTTTGGTTTCCAGGTTGGTTTGGAAATAGCTGCTCAGCAACCCCAAGTCCTGGAAGCTTTAATAAACAAAAAGCTTGTAGGAATTACAGCCCTTGGATTATGCCACGTATCAACATCCGCTGTGGCGTGCAGCAGTGTTCTCCTACAGACAGTAACACTGTTGTCCTTAATATTTTCCTTTTTAATGTTTCCTTTTTCATTAGGCTTCATGTGTCTCGTCGTTACAGTCAGTTAAACGAGATCAAGAGGCTCAACAGGCTTTGAGTATCAAAGAACAACTCTAACCTTGCCAGTCGCTAAAATCCAGCAGCAGAAAATTCTCCACCGCTCTGTCTGAAATATGAGAAACGGGATCAGAGCGATCCTGTTACTGCAGCAAGGAATGTGCCCTAAATATGACATGGAAAGAAATGCTAGCCTTTATATCTCCCAAAAGTCTTTCCAGTCCCTATTCTTGCCTGGCCACTCTCCGTTAGAACATCCTCCCCACTGGCTGATAGCCTGAAGCCAGGGGAAGGCTCACAAGAATTGTTCAATGGGCCTTTGCACGTGCCAATTTTGATTTAAATGCCGAAATCCTTCCTCAGAATCTATTTCAATGAAAATCACAGAAATAAGCAGTGGAATGAGTTTCATTACCCTCTTTCATTTTGTTCAGGAGAGGAATGGCCTGTGACCAAAGGGGAGTATGAAGAGAGTGCTGCTTCTCCAGAGGTTCTCAGCAGTGCCAGCAGCAGAGGAACTGCAAGTCCACAGCGACTCTGGATTCCCACTCTTTTCCTGCAGATGATCCATACTGACACAGCGTGATTGCATCCCCCTCTACTGGCTAGCCCCAGACTGGGACCATATTTTGTCCTTTAGAAACTGTTCCTTTCACTCAAATTACAAGCAATCTGTTGTCAGTGATGCAGCAGTCCAAACACTGCTGAGGTGTTTATTACAGAAAGGAGCCCAGAGTGGGATAACTGCAATTAAATGGCTTTTTGGCAATTGTTATTCATGTCTCCAGTAAGGAAGTAAAAGTACACTTCTTGGAATAACAGTGCCATAATTTTTTCTTGTCATTCTTACAGCACCCAGATGTCTATGACTTTAAATCCAAACTCACTTTCAACCTGGTTTACTACAAAGTCTGAAGTCAAAGTTTCCTTACACCTTATCATAAAAGTCAAACTTCAATTTTGCTTGCCTGACCCCTTCACTATTTGTGTTAATTATCCATTTACCATATATAGATACTATTCTGCAATGTTGAAAAGATCAAAATGTAAAAGAAGTCAGGCCTAACAAGACAAAAGGCAGTTCAAATAAACACTCTGCTCAAAGACAGAAGAAAAATAAAACAAACTTCCTAACGGGTCTTAGTCATGTTGAATTGTTAGAGCCATATAAGGAATGCAGTTTTACCCATCTGCTCTATTAAGATGAAAACTTATCACTAAAATCATACCATTTAAGGAGCAATGCCCAGTAAAGGACTAATCCACTGTAACTCAAAATGTACAGAAAAAATACAGTGATAACCACAGCAAGAAATAGGTCAGAAAAGACACTGAATCAATGCACAGGGCACGCACGTTCTCACTCAGCCCAGGATTAGCTCAGCCCTTCCTGATTTCCAGCCAGCCACGTGTTACCTGGAGCTGCAACCATTCCTGTTGCAGGCAGCTTAGAAGGGAAGGGTTTATCTTACCTACTGTTACCACTCATTACAGCAAAATGCATAGTCCTCCTTCTCTTTCTCTGAACCCTTAGCCCAAGGGAAGGTCTGTTACGCCACATATGACCCTGACATCTGAAAAAGATGCATCACTGCCTGACTGATAAACAGCACAAACTAAGAATCCTATAAATGGCAATTACTTTCAACATCCAACAAAATCAGCCCTCAGTTTCAAGCTTGTCTTTGCCTCCTAACAGATATAACTCCTAAACTTAAGTTTACTTCAGAACTCTAATTCAATGATGGTTTTGATCCATGAAGTGCTTCTGTGAGGGTTTGATAGACTCGAGCAGAAGGGTCAAAGCCCGGTTCCCCAGTCCAGAGTGGTCTGTTCTCCCTTTTAGCATCCTTTATCCATGTTCCAAATTCAACTGCTTGCAGTGCTTGTACAGAAAAACCCCCAGGGAGCATAAAGGTTTGAATAAACAAGAAGGAATCTTAATCCCATGAGCATTTTGCACACAAACACATTAAGAGGTTGTGGAAATTGAGAGCTGTAATGGGAATGTATCAGCCCCAAATCATCAAATAATTGGGGAGGTTAATAAAACAGCAAAATGTCCCCCCCCCCAGTGACAGCCACTGCACCCAGGAGAGGTCACTGCAAGGAGAATTTTAACACAGTGGCCCTGAACACCGTAAGCAGGCTGTGCCCTTCTGTCCTTATCTAAAAGCTGAGGGAGCAGTTCACTGCCAGGCTGGCCAAGTGAGGTTTGAGAGCCACTAGGCAACATTTCTTAATGAGATACACTCCAAAAAGTGAGCTGGGCATGCCTCAAAGCCCAGCCTGGCATGGACCCACAGCCCAGGCTGCTCACTGCCCTGCCTCGAAGTTCAGGCTCTCAAGCGACTGAGCTGTCAAATCATCAAACCTGCATTTTGTTGGAATATAGTTGGAACAGCCATTCTTCTGCAAAAAAATGATTTTGACAAAGGTGTGTTTGCAGAATCAAAGCCATTTCCTGAGAAAACGTGACCAGCATTTTCTGCAGAGAAAGCTGCACACTAAGGTAATGAAAACAGGGACAGAGCATTAATTAAATTGAAAGCAAATAATTCTAAAAGGCTTTTTTTTTTTTTTTTTAACTGACAGCTCTGTTGCTGCATTCTGAAGATAGATAAAAACAAAATCAGCTCTACATCTCAGTAGAGAGAAGTGGGGTGGGGGGAAGACAAAGGTAGGAATGAGTATGTTAGTAGCTAAAGGGAGACTGAACTGGACAAAACCTTCCGAACAAACCCAAAAAACCCATGAGAATTAACATCCCCACCTGGGCTCTGAGGTGCCACTTTCTGATGAGGCTCTGAGCCTGGAGCTCTGCCAGCCACCAAAGGGAGGGGGCTGGGGGCTCACTCCCCAGCTCACACAGGTCTTGGTCCTCTTGCTTCAGCATCGGGTTATGTTTTAGCTCCCGCCATAAGGCAACTTCTTACCTTTGATCCACCCCCTGGAGACTTCCTCAGTTTAAGAGCTGTTTTCTGTCCATTTGGCAAAGATACTCCTCCCAACCCTAAGAAAGCAATCCTGGTGCCTGCCAGAGCTCTGCTTGAGCCGATTCACTCGAGGAGGCCAAACGAAACTTCCCATGACCCAGTACATTTCAGAGAAAGCGTCAGGATCACAGGGCTAAAATAGTTTTCCTTGGCTATTGGATTTATTTTGGCTGTAACAAATATTTTGGCTTCCTTCCCTATCAGTTTGCCAATGAAAACACAGATCCAAGGTTTTCAGACTGCAGGATTGTAGCAATTCTGAAAAATGACAAAGTGAAACACATACCAGCTAATAAAGAGCTATTCATGCTCTAAATACCCTCTTGTGCTGCTCTCCACATACTGTAACTCAGCTTCTGGAAATACTGAGCCTGTTTGCCCTAACACTGATCTTGGTGATTTGTTCTGCAGCAAGTCACACGGATGCTTTCTTTACAGTCAACCTCTCTGATTTCTAAGCAGTTTATTATCCCTGTCCCACAAAAACACAATGCTACCCTATTTTTTTTACTATTTGGATTTAACTGACATTGGGGAAGATAACTTATGGAACAGGCTACCAAACATTTGTTCACACTGGAGATGGCAGCCCAGTGTCATTAGGTGTCTCACTGACACTCATTTTTTTCACTCCTTTTTTTTCTCTCTCCCCATTAATGTTGGGATTATAACCAATGCTGTTATCACAATACTCCCTTCCCTGGGAATCCACACACACAATTACTCTCCACAGACTTCCAGCAATGCTCCCTCCAAGTGCCCACCAGTGCAGCAAGGAGAGGACTCCCAAATTGCCCACCTCCAAATCCTGCCCACAACCTGGAAGTGGAGCTGGATCTTTCCAACAATTGACCTATAGTACCAATTCTGCCCTTGGGACGTAGTCAGTGACTCCAACAGTGCTGTATAAACTGATAAACCAACTCATATATTTTAGCAAAACAGGTTTTAGTAGCTAAAGGTAAAAAAATGTGGACTGCTTGTCCTAAGAACTTTAAATTGAGATCTCATTAATCAATCTGTGGCTAGTTACATGAGTAAAAAGTGTAAAGTTATCTCCCTCTAAAAACCAGAGGGGAAAAAAGAGTCAGTTAAAGATGTCCTAACACTCAGGGCTAGGAGTGAGGTGGGGATATGACTCTTTCCTGCAAGATTCATCATTGTTGGCATTATTCTTGGTATATAACTCACTGGTGACAGAAGTACCAACTGGTAAAATAATTTTATTACAATTTTATAAGTCCCTTAGACTCAGAATCTAAAGATCCCACTTTTACTTTCAGACTATGGATCTGAATCCTTTTGCCATCCTTTACCTTGCTGGATGACCCAGACTGACACAGAAAGAGAAGGAAATGATACACAGAGATTAGTGAGGGCACAAATTTCTCTGGCAGTACCATTCATAAATTCAACAACTTTCTTTTTCCTCCCTTTTCCTCAGCCTGGAATCTGAACTTTATACACTAAGTAAAGATCTGCAAGGACTGGAGCTCCTCTGGGATATGAGCAGCAGAAGCCTGAACTGCCAGAGATACTTCTCAACTCCTGCTGAAGGTGTTTTATAGAAGCCATGGCGCTACTCAGAATTTATTTTCCTCACTTCCAGACAAAAAATTGCAGCCACAAGTTTGAATAAAATTCATAGTCTGGAGAAAAAGCAGTAACTTACTACAATAAACATTAGAAAACTCAGGTGTAAGTTGATTTATTTGAGGAAAACACAAGGTGCTTTAGGGATATGATGCATTATTAATGCAGCTACAGCTACTGGTGCTTTATCTGAAACAGAATTTCATGCTGGTTTTTGCATCAGTTTCTTCACTATACGCTTTCCTAACAAAGAATTAAAAATAAAGTGTCTGAGTTTTTGAAAAGTGTGAAAATATCCAAGTACTCACAATGGGCAGAATGAATGGAGATTTCCAGATGGTGCAACTGAACTGGTTAAATTAGTGGCACAGCAGCAGCAGCTGGATTCCAGCTTTCTATTCCACTAAGAGACACTAAATCTTCCAAAGAAGACAATGCCACAAGAAATGTCACAAATAACAAAATTACAAAGAAGCAAAGGATGTAAGATGGCCAGACAGGGGAAAAGGTTGATGCAGCTGAGCTAAGAGAAAATGACTCTATACATTACAGTGGGAACTGAGAACAGACATCCTGAATTGAATACTGACTTCAGAGCAAAAGAACAAATGCTTTTTCCATTCAAGGCAGAGATAAAATGTCCATGTAAAACCTTGTTAATAATAGTCTATCCTTTCATAGTTCTGCCCACTAACTTCTTTAAACTTTATTTAGTGTGTACACCTATTCTACCTAACACAGAGACGCCAACTCATTTCCTTCCAGTGAACTGTCCCCTTACAGTTCAGACAGCAAAAGAGTTCAGTGAAGTACAAAAAGCGCCTCACTCTCTCCATCTCGTGGGCACAAATGAGTGTAGCAGCACGTGCTTGACTTAACTACAGCGAACCTCGACTCAGAAAAGCTTTTTATCACGTGCAAGGATATGTTTATGTGCAGGACTATTTTCTTAACATGCGCTTAAAACTTGAATCGTGCGTTTAAATCGCACTGACTACATTAACTGTGACACCAAGCTGTCCCTCCAAACGCTTATTAAAACTACTCAAATGCGTTCGGTGTCCGTTCAAATTCTCCCTCCCGATAATCTCGGAAACGAAACGCAGCACCGCTAAAAACAAAACCACCAGAAGGACCCCACGAAGCCTTCAGCTTACCCGCTGGTGATGTCGTCAGCTCTGATGTTCTTGCCCAGCACGTCCCCGTCGCTCATGTAGCCGGTGGCGTCCATGGCGATGCCCTCCAGGTCCATCTCGTCGCCGCCCTTGTCCGAGATGTCCACGTGGCAGACGCCGCTGCCGCGCGACGCCAGCTGCCGGCGCAGGGGGGCCGAGTACACGTAGCGCCCGGGCTCGGCGCTGGTGAAGCGGCTGGCGTTGCCCCGGGGCGGGTACCCGTTCCCCATGGACGGGGCGTCGCCCGCCTGCAGGCGAGGGCTGGACTGCCCCAGCCTCCACGACAGCGGGGTCGGGCGCCCCGTCAGGCTGAGGATGCTGCGGCCGCTGATCTCGGTGGTGACGTTGGTGTCGAACGTGGTCTCCAGTGTGCTTGGGGAGAAAAACAAACAAAAAGGAAAAAAAAAAAAAAAAGAGATGTGCAGGATTTAAATGTTGTTGCTGAGCTTTCAGGTGACTGCAAGACCTACGCCCTGAACGCTCACCGAGTTGCAGGTTGCAAGGAACAGCACTAGCAGAATTCACCTGCTGCAACGCTCTTTGAGTGTGAGTGAGGTCCACTCCTCTGTGACACTCAGACCTCAGGTGCTCAACGAAGCAGGAACTTTTTAATAGATTATCCACAGCATCAAAGCGTAACTTTTTCATCTTCAGTCATATATAACTCCATTATACCATGGGTTTGCCACTCTAGGCAAGGGAGTGGGACAATAAGATGG
This sequence comes from Myiozetetes cayanensis, assembly GCF_022539395.1. Taxonomy (NCBI): domain Eukaryota; kingdom Metazoa; phylum Chordata; class Aves; order Passeriformes; family Tyrannidae; genus Myiozetetes; species Myiozetetes cayanensis. Next base: position 57,595,112 of record NW_026087853.1, read on the forward strand.
CTAAAGGAAAACTAGCTGAAGTACTACTTTTCTGATACATTTTCTTTTTTTTTTGTCTGCATTTATTAAAGTCCTAATATTCTGGAGATGTGTCCAGCACCGAGATGGAAGCTATTTCTACACTAAGGAGAGGCTTAAATGAAAAAAGTAAAAAGAAAGGCAAAAAAAATGTCTCTTTCAAAGTGTATTTTATATATCAACAAACCAATAAATGAACTAGGAATAGTTTTGAAGACGCTCAAACCCAAGCATGGGAGTAAACCCAGGAAAAATATTTAATTACTTACATATATGCATGATGTGGGTATATTTTTAAGAATATTGGTATTATTTCTACATGGAACCCTAAAAATGGGACTGCTCCACCATGACATCTCAGGTGACCTGTATATATTGCAAGACTACACCCTGAATACTCACAGCTTCCTTGCAGCTAATCCACAGCTGCAACTTCTCTTACCCACATGAACTCCTCTTTTCCTTTCCTGCTCAACTGTGTCCCTTTTTTTTTATTTACTGTGGATACTTGTTAAAATAAACAGCACTGTACCATTCACAATATAACGTCGTACATATGCTGCAGAAACCCACGTATCCTCTGGTTACACTAATGAAATCATAATGAGTTGATGCATTAATTGAAATTTGAAAAGAAAAACAGCACTGGGAGTTTATCTTTGCAAGCTCTGGTTTAGTTTTAGATATAAAGCCAAAACACTAAGTGTGCCCCCAATGAACTTATTTAGGTCTGGAGTCCATAAGGCCCAGAACTCATTAGGGGCCAAACAGCTTATTCTCCCAAACCTCCTGTTCAACACTGAAAAGATCTAAGTCACGGAATGTTTAAATGCAATAGCAGTCTTTGTTTATTTACAGCACGTTTTAAATATTGCTGAAGATTCCCAAATGCTGCTTCACAAAATAAAAGCAGTTAAATACATGGATGACTAACGAAATTACAAAAATTTGTTTGACCAAAGATTGGTCAGGAATTCAGGGTATCCACTTGATAAAGTGGGTCAAGCACAGTTCACCTGCTTATTTAAACAAAATATTACACAGGGGAGGTGGGGGGTGCAATGCACTTCAGTTATTCAACAGTAAGATGAAGAGACTTATAATTTTACTTATATTCAAACATCACCTCACACATTTAACAAGAACTGATTATTCTCCATCTCTTACTCTGTACACAGTGCACCCCATCAATTACTCATCAGACATCTCAGCAACCAGTGGACAACATTCGGAATCTGTGCACTACAGACAATAATTACAAGATCAGCATCTTCCACTGTCAGTGTTGATCATTTTTCAAGGATGCAACCCAGCCAGGTCTAAGAGATGTCAAGAGAGAGCCCAGTGACTTCTGTTTCCTCATGGACAGTTGTCCCATTACCTGTGAGTGACCTGGGTTCCCCTCAAGCTGGACATGGTTTCCTCCAGGTTCTGCCGAAGGTCAGCGATGTTCTTCACAGTTCGTAACCGCCGCGTCTCTGGGTCCTCTCCTGCAGGGCAAGACAAGCCACGAGAAAGGCTAAGGCAGGAAACAGGACAGAACCCAGCTGTTACCTGTGCCTGAATCTGGCTCAGACACATTTTTTCACTGACTTATAAACACTTTAAATGGATTAGGATTGAAGTTCCATTCCCTTCTGCATTTTCACATCCTGAGACGAGCTCTGCGTGGTCAACTTCATTGCACAGGCTGCCTTTGAGATGTTGCTGTATTGTCATTTCCCTATGTGACCCAGTTTAAATTCTGGTTAACTTTCAACCTCATTAGAATACACACTCCATCAATACCACCCTTTCCATCTCGCATACTGACACAATTAACATCAGCCTGACACTGCCAATTTCTCCAGTGCTGTATTTCCATTAGATCCTTCTTTTTCCTATTTCAAATAGAGCTCATTCTACAGTAACAGCTTTCCAGTAAACTAAACTGTGCTGACTGGGTGCTCCATGCTGAGTGATGTTTCAGGTGAGACAGCAAAAGTTCTTGCTTGTCAACAGCACAGCACAGTTGCTGTTACCCAAATGTGCTACATAATACAGAGCTGGGAGATGACTTAGTTCTCATGGCATTCAGAAAACCCTGCTTTTTAAATACTCTGTTCTAAAACACATTTATGTCCTGCTCATTAAAAGTACAGTTTTTGTAAATAAACAAAGTCCTCCTACTGCCTTAGCATAATATCTTTTTACAAAATGAATCATTTAATTAGTGCCTCAGCATAATTTATTTACGTGCCTTCAGCTGTCAATTCAGAAATGCTTTGGTTGCTACCTCAGCTGAGCTTTATAGAGTTAAACCTTCTAAGAGGCTGCAGAGAAGTGAATTTCTAGTAGTGCCAGCATGTTCTTTGTAAGCTGAAAGCTGGAACAGAAAACCTCCAAAAAGCCATCACAAAGCTTCTGTTGGGCACAGAAGGAAGTGATTTCATTCTAAAGGGTTTACAACTCATGACTAAAGAAAATACTACAGTAAATGTAAAGCTTTTTGCATTTTGTATCCGCCTTGTCTGTACAAGTGAAGCATTCTTAAGCTGCCAGAATCCTGGTCATCCATACCATTGCTAGTTTAGATGGATATCTATATATTAACAGACATCAGAAGTGTTAAGAACCAGCTAAATAAGCTGTTGTTGGAATTTTCTACATTCTTTGTTTTATATTTCATGTTTCTAAAAGATGCCAGGTTGGTGGCACAGAAAAACACAGTCACACACACTGCTGCCCACAAAGCAGCAGTGGCACAAATTACAGACCAAAGTGCTTAGTGTCCATGTTAGCAAGTTTTTTCCCTCAGTCTCTGCTCCCTGGGAAATCATCTCCCTGAGTTACAATTCACTTAAGCCAAAGGGTCAAACAATTATGGTCTGTTTCTGGACTGGAAACATCCACCTAACAAAACAAGACTGATTCCTTTAGCCAAAGGGTCTCTGGGACAGAAAACATTTTCTATACTCATGGATCTACAAATTTTTGCAGTAAAGAACATAAAATATTCATAGGCCTTTAGCTTAACAAAGGTCACAGTGCTCTTTTACAGATCATTTCTCTCATACATACGAAGGTAAATGGTAGGTAACTTCTTAGGAGAACACACAGGAGACAAACTAAACCAATTTCCACTGAGATCGCTCTTAAGCCTAAATTCATGCCAAATTTTCACTTCAATTGCATTCCGTTGCTTAAATTATAGGTATACTTAAAAGGCAGATATTGGATAGTGCCACTAGAACTTAATTATGGAACCACTTAGCTCCTCATGAGCCTTAAACAATTCCACTTCCATTTTTCCTACCTTCTTTTGCTTTATATGTGCTTTTAAATTAAAAGCTGTGCAGGGAGAAAATAAATCCGTCCCTCACTTCTTCTAATTCAATTGGGTTCAGGGACTGTTTTGTCTTGTTTGCTCTGTTTCCCCCCAAGACCCCTTTCAGGATGCTGCTGTTGGGGTCTGGCTGTGCACAGCTGGGGTTTGCATCTCCTGTTGGAGGTTGTCAGCTGTCTTCCGCTTTTGGATCCCAAAACTTACACATCATACGTAAGTAATAGTTTGTGTTTACATAACATCTGTCATTAAAGACTGATATAGACACTTTTGTGGTCTATAAACACTTCTCAGTTTACAGGTTGAAATACATCCCAGCTAGGTAATATGATGTTTAAGAGGTAATACTGAAAAAACTTTTAAGTTTCTTACTTTGAACACTTATATTTAAATATGAGTCCAAAAACCTTCTCAAGGATTTTATCCCTTGAGCCATTTCTTTGCCTTTCAAGTACTTAATTCCCCTTTATATAAATTGTACACACAGATACACTCATTTATGCATTCCTGAAGCTCTTTTCCTCCCCGACCTCTCTGCCTCTCACCTTTGCCATCAGCACACGTGCACACAGGTATAAAGGCAGATTTGACAGAATATGTAATGCAGTAAGAAATTAGCCTGATTGTGAAACTTTGAGCCACATCATTTTCCAAGAAGGGCATTCTTGGAAAGTTTCAAATCCCACTTTAAACTGGGGGACACCGAGACCAAGTAGATGAAAAAAAACCCCTGATATATTCTACAGATTGGATAAATGCAAGACCATGCAGTGAGCAAAGTCATTGATCTTGCTGAAATTGGAACAGGAGAAGACTTGACAGTGACTTTAAAAACACATTTTAGATCAAATCAGTAGAATCTAGTAGATTCTTACATCTACACATTAATAGAATATGTAAAAATCGCTTTGTTATACTGATAAGCTTAAACATTTTTGCTAATTATCATATACTTCTTACAGTAGTACAAATTCCAGATAAATATATGAAGTACTTTCTAATTTAGACTGCTAGTATTCCAGTTACAATCAGCTTCAGCTTCTGTATATTGGACAAGGTAAATTGTAGCTGGATTTTGGTTCCCTGCTGCTGCAAAGGCTGTTCCTCAAATTGATCAGATTCACGTGAGTGACACTGAGATTCCCTCAAACCTACAAACAAACCAAAACCTCAAGAAAACAAACTTGATCTTAAGCTCTGAAACAAAGTTTTTAAATGTAAACAATAAATATCAAATGCTTGGCAGTACTTAGGATCCTTATAACAGCTTAACCCTAAAAAATGCTGCCTGTCTCCTAGAGAAACATTAGGTACACAGAATTCCTAATGGTCTCAAGGAATCTGAGGAGCACTCTGTTGTGCTGGCCTCAAGCATCCAGCATTCAAATTATTGACACCCAGCTTCCATTGCTGACGAGCTGAAAGAAATATCACAACTCTTGGAAACTAAAGCATTAGGAACAAAACCAACTTGCTTTAGCCCACTCTTATTTGACCAGACCACAGCCAGTAACTGGTCACATTGCCAGGACTTACCTGAGAGGTCTTCGAGAGCAGGCTGGGCAGTTTTGACATAAAGGGCAGAATCCATGCTGACCCCTCCTGTGCTGGCCTCGGCTGTTACGTTCCCTTCATTGTCCTTCTGAGATCTGGGAGGCAAAACAAAACAGGGATGTGCAGTCACTCCCCATCAAAAGTATCTCCAGTACAACGAGGAGACGAGTGCACCTGCCACCAGCCACTCTGTCCCACTCTCCAGAACAGAGCAGCAGGCTGATTTTACATAATTCATTAGTCCCATGTTGAATTACATCCTAGAAATGGAAACAAGCACTCAAGTGTAAAAGATAAAAAATTCATAGTCAAAGATAGGCTTCACAGCTCTCCAGACAGGGCCTTAAGACACTTGGATTTCCAGCTGTATTTTAGTTATCAATAACATCAGTTGTCCTGGCTAATCTGATCCTCTCTAATAAAGTCTGTACTGCATGATGATAAAGCAGGTAGTGTGTGATGGTATGTTGCATTCCTGCTAGTTTCCCTTCAATTACTAGCATTTGTATTTTAAAAGAAATGGCTGGGTAAAAAACCAACTTCAAACTTCAGTGTCTGATATTGTGGGTGTCAGGTAACGAAAGGTGATGTTGTATGAATATACTGTCAGATTTGAGTAATAAATTGTGACTCATTTCATTCCACTTTACTAATAGTGCCGTGTTTTGCTCACAGAGCCACAAAACCAAGCCTCTGGAAGTTCTCCTGCCCAAGGGGTAAGTGCTGTTCAAAGGTGAAGACACAATGGGAAATGACTATTGCAATATTCCTAATTTCAGCTGACCCTTGCAGCAGGATGCTCTGCCTGAAGTGGGTGGAAAACACCTTGAACAATACCCTATTTTCAAAGCTGTTGGTGGTGAAAGGAGAAAGGGGCCTCATGCTGCTGAATTTTGGTGTTGAATAATGTTGAAACCAGCCTGACTTATTAATCCCAAAGTTAAACATCCTGATAGTGAGGTGAAGATGTGGCAGCCCTGATGAAGTACCTGATAAAGGAACAAACAAGTGATATAATTCCTTCAACATTGCTTCAGAATAGTGCACTATACCATACCAGTAGTTATAGCTTCCCATACTCTGTAGTAAATAATTCTGATTAAGATCTTTTAGTCTAATCATTATCATAATAAATAATTTATCTTTATATAAATATATCTGGTTTGCCATCCTTAACCCTGCAGGACAAAGTTACATAAAAGTTCAATTACACCTATATAATCCTTTAGGCATGAACAAAGCTGACAAAGTCTGGGTCTAAGACTGGGTCCAGCTGCACCTGGACTCCTCTCTGAGGAAGAGTTCAGAAAGCAAGGGGGTCCTTTCTGCATCTCATGACTCGACCAGAGTAGGTCTTAAGGAAGGAGAAGGATGTGATAGAGGTCTCTCAAATCATGAGCAGAAGGAAGATGATGAAGACAGAATAACTGCTTGCATCCTCTTCCCATGAAAAAATTAAGTGGTGTCAAAGAAAACTAAAAGTTATCTGTCCAAACCAAAAATGCCACCATCCAACCGAGGAGCTTCTTGTGTCCCAGTCACGTGCCTTTAGGAATCTTTGCTATTGATTTCCCTCTTGTCTAACTTCCACTGTCTAACAGAAGATGCTTCAAACAGAAAATGGACTAGACAAAGGTTAGCTGTGACCTCATTTGGCTGCTCTTTTCCTGATCTCACTCAGGGTTAATGCACAGAACAGCAGACTTGTTGTGTGCCCCTACCTATACTAAGGGATGTTTTTTATTAATTTTTTAAATTTCCCATCCCTGCTTATAGCGAGGCAGCTCCACCACTGTTAGCCACTCTGAAGACCACGAGTGTATCTACATCACAAATTGGTGGTGTTACAACTTTCAAAGCCATGATGGACAAAACAAGCCTGACACATGTTCTTGTACCGTGTGGAAGAGCAGCACCTGCTCGAGAAGGTGTTCAGATTCTCATCTTACACCCCCTCTCCTATCTATCACGACATCTTGGTCTGACAGCCTTCACCCTCACTTTTTTTTTTGTGTAAGGGCATAAATTGTCTACTCTCTTAAGGCAAGAACTTTTACACGCAGCAGCATTTACACCTTGCTGCTTCATATCCCACACCTCCCCTCCCTCCGCCCCCACCTCGAAAAGGGCGTCCAAAATGAACCTCCCCAAGCATCCCATCCGAACATCCCACTGGAGGATCCTCCCGTACCTGTACATGAAGGGGGCGACCGTGGCGGTGTTCGGGTGGCTGTATTGCTGCTGGGGATGAGGTAGCTGAACACTCACAGTATTGCTCCCTGTGGTGTGCGTTGTCACGGCGGGCCCGTTCACAGCCTGGCTGCTGCTGCTGCTGTTGAGGCCTCCCACGCCTTTTCCCTCGGAAGAAGCCAGGCTGGACGAGGAGCTGGAGTGACGGCCGTCCAGCTGGGACTTCTGGTGCGAGAGCCCCGAGCCGGCCTTCCCGCCGCGGCTCCTCTCGCCTTCCTTTGCAGGAACGGGGGCACTTGAGGATTTCCCTGTGGTGTTTTTCATTCCTGGTTTTGGTATTCCACTGTGCGAAGGGGCAGAGGCCTCCTTCTTGGCACTGTTCAGCTTTCCTCCTTTAGGGATAAAGCTTGCGATCTTGGAGGACTTTTTTGGCATCTCTGTTGTTGCTAGTGCTGTCTGTTCCTCTTTTGGTTCCTCTTTCAGGTCCAGTTTTTCAGTGATAGATGTTCTCTTCGTGACGTCTTTACTTTTATCCTTTTCCTTCTCTTTCTGTTTCTCCTTCTCGTTACCCTTTGGAGAACTTTTCTTATTAGTTAGTGCCCGGCTAAAAGTCCTTTGTGCAATTCCCTTGAGTGCAATTTTGGGACTACTGGACATCGACCCCGGGTTGTTCACGTTCTGATTGGCGGCATCGATTTCCTCGCTCTCCTCAAAGCTGAGAAGCGCCTCCAGCTTTTCACAACTGTTGTCCCGAGACCCCGGGGCCTCCAGCGCCGTCCCTCCTGCTTTGGAACCCCCTTTGCTGTTGAAGAGTTTTAGTTTCTCGAGCATGGATTTCTGACCGTTGGGAGTCGTTTTGGCGATTTCCGAGGGCGGCTTTGGAGGCTCCACCGCCGGCTGCTTTACGGATAACATGGAAGACGTAGCTGTGTGCTTAGCACTGAGGGACTTGCTGCGCCAGGGTTTAATAGCAGAGCTGGGCTGAGGGATGGCTGATGAGTTATTGCAACTAACAGTGTTGCCGCAGCTCTGAACTGAGGATGAGACATTTTCATTCATTCCTGTGGGCTGGGAGGCTGTGCTGTCTGCAGGCTCTGGAAAAAAAAAAACCATGAAAAAAACAACCCAAAAAAACCCAACGCGGTAGTACCTGGTGTTACAGTTAACGTAACATCACTTCTGTAATGAAACATTAAGAATTTTACACCAGTATCATTAAAAAGACACCTATCGGTGTTTTCAGCGTCAGTATGACTTAGAGAAAATAAAAGCCAGTTTTCTTTTCCTACCCAGCAGAACAGCAATGAGCTCCTACTGTATAATTTACATTTACTTGCTGTTTCAAGAAGGAAAAAAAAAAAAGAATCTCTTCCAATTCAAACCAAAATGTGTTTTGCAATGTGTTCTCCCTTATTAAGTCCACAATACGTTTTCATTAGCAAAACACAGCACTATTTTCTAACTAAGGGTTCCCTCTGCTTTTGGCAAAATACTTGCTGTCCAAGTTTGATTCTTAGAAAAACCTCAAACATATAAAAAAAATGCAGGAGTAAGGAAAAAAGTAAAACTGAAGTCTTTTCAGTTATTGGGGGTGGTGAGATTTTCATATGCAAAAGGTAGAAGAAAACTCCACGTACAAAAATAAAACCAACTGCGTCCCTTTTGCAATGAACCTAAATTAAGCATTACTACGTATCTTAATCCAGCTGCAAGAGAAACTTGTGGCAGTAACTGTACAGCCCTCCCCCGCAGAGAAAACAAATCTTTTATTTAGTTAGTTCCTCCTAATGTTATTTGTTCTTTTTAAGAAACTATTCGGAGCTTAAAGAGAGCTTGAAAAAAAAAATCACACTCACCTACCAGTGGCCACTTCTCCTCTGAAGTTTCTCTCTGCTGAGTTTCCTTTCTGGAGATGTTACTCTCTCAATTATCACAAATATGTTTTCTGTTAAACTGCTCATGTTTCCAATTAAGTTTTGTCATCTGTGTCTGTTCCCCTGCCCAGCAGCCTGCTGGGGATTAACGGCTCTTACCTATATTTCCCTGCCCTCTCGCACTAGAGTAAACTGTGTACAGAGCTGCATTTTTTTAATTCAAAAATCAACAGCAGTGGAGAGCGTGCGTTCTCGGCGGCAGGAGCAGCCCTGTGAATCCAGCCCTGTAAATCACGAGCTGCTGCAGCCACACAGCGACTGCTTTCCCTCGCTTTCAGTTGCTCAGTGAAGATACGGCTCTGTTAACCTCCCTCCCGTGATCCAAAGCAGATCTACTGAAGATTTAAAGCACATACATCTTCCTGTCTTAACACAGAATCAGGTTTCTAAGAGTGTTACAGGCTCCTTAATAATAAACTCAGCCATTTCACATGGTTATGGACAAAGTGGGACAGCAGGAAATAATGATACTTTAAAAAAAAAAGTAAAATTACTGAAGTCAGAAGATTTCCAGGACTCTGTTATTAACCAGCAACTATTATACTGGTCAGGTTTGCTAGTCCTTTTCCTATGGCAAACTACCCACATGGAGCTGGGAGGAAGCACGAGCTGGATTACAGACACAGAAAGGAATCACGCCTCTTTTAAGCTTGTGCCAGCCTGCTGACTTCCAGGGCACTACTCCTGGCTTACTCTAGTACAGAAAGAAAACCAAGCCACCAAATGTCCCAAACGGTAATGCCACCTGGTCCTCTGGTTGCTCTGCTCAAGCCCTTCTGAACCCGACCTGATGGGTTAAGGAGGACTGAAGAAGTGATGGCATAGGAATGACAGAATCATTAAGGTCGGAAAAGATTTCCAAGACTGAGTCCAACCATTAAACTGGCACTGCCAAGCCCACAACTTAACTCTAATACACTTTTTGAGCAGTTCCAGGGACAGTTGATTCCACCACTGCAGGAGACACAGTGACTCCCAGTGCAAGGGGCAGCAGTGACCTGCCCATCACAGTGCCCTGACACAGACGCGAGAGAGGAAGGACGGTGACAACTTCTTCCCAAGCTGCTGGTAGTGCTCCTCCCCCTGCTTCCACAAGCTGTGCACCATTGCCCTTCCCTTCGTGCCTCTTACCCTACACCACTGCTTTGTTATTATTTTTATTTCCTGAAGCCCTCTTACTCATCCCAGTCCACTTCCCATTGCCACACCACGCCAGGCTCCTTTTGTACACTCGGAACAAGCGAGCCTTTGTCTCAGCCTGCCTTCCACAGAAGACACCCAGCAATGTAGTGAAAGCTTCATGAAAATCCCAATTGTGCATAATTTACAGTTAGTTTTTATAGATTATTTTTCAAAACGATAATCACGCGTTTCAATATCGAGATTCTGCTACAGAAACTGGAGATTAACAGTACTTCCAACACTAAGTTTTTAATCCACATGTGTTCTGACCTCATCATTCTCAACAAATCCCAAGGCAGCACAAAGTATACTCATGCCCAGAAATCACCAGAGCTGCCTGGGATTCATGAACATGCCTAGGAGGGATTTACAACCAGGTCCAGGGAGGAACCTTGATGTACTAATCAATATGGGCAGGGAAGCCTTTACTTGTTCAAAAAACAGGACTGGGACAATAATAAGGGTGACAAAAAGAAAATTACAAGTAAGGGATGTAAATACAAACCAGAAGAGCTGGTTGTACACTCGGTTAGTACAACATATGCAGAAGCAAACTCAGCTCGGGGTCTGAGCACGCAGCCACCTGAACAGACTTGGAAAAGAAATCTGCTTTCTTCTCAAACAGGTCCTTCACAACAGTTTACCAGCTCTACAACGTGAAGTGAATGGAAGTTGTTGGGTCATTTGGGACCTCAGCTTCATCCTAACAGCCCAGATGAGTGTCCAGTGCACAGACTTCTGGGAGGAAAGGCTTGGCTTGGATCAAGTGAAATGGCTTGTTTTCCAAATCCCAAAGCATTGCTCAAAATTTATTTCCCAGCAAAATCCAGAACTTTTCAATTTCTCCTTTTTTTTTTTTTTCCAAATGTTTTCAGGAAATCAATTAATTAATTAATTCTCTTTGGTCACTGACCAAAATAAGCTTTTTTTCAGTTTATTTGTTTATAAACACAACGTTCCTTTGTCCCAGCTCCCCCACATACACCCTCCTGTTTGGAACTGAATTTTGCTTCCGTTGCCAGTGGCGTAGGATGAGCACAAAGTAGCTCCATTTACAGACATGTCAGAGAGATCAGAATTAGGACAACAATACTATGAATGTACCATTAAAAAAAATATATTTATACTGGGACATTAATGCAATTTTCAGAGCCTCTACTTAGCATTTTCCACAAAGTGAGTTCTGGATGCTACACATCTGAAATGAATGAATAATATTTATAAGCTCTTAATATACATGTTAAGCAGCAACACTTTGGGAAGGAAAAGAAGATGCTTTCTCACACAATTGCAGTGGATTTTGATTCACACTTGGGTCAAACACAGCGAAACAGAAAACTGAAAATCCTCCAGTAAAAAATGACTGGAAAAAAAATTTGCACCATGCAAAGCTACTGCAAGAAATGAAACACTCTCATGAAAAATTGCCTCAGCTTAAGAAAACTTCACTTTTAAAGATTCTCTGTTTCTTTTTTACGAACAGGTCTGCTGGCTCTTTTACTCCTCTGACCAAGCCTGGTAAACGAAAGGAGTTCTGCTGCCAGAATGCAGCTTCAAAATGCTGGGTTTCCTAATGAAGCAGTAACATCAATTCGTGGGGAACACATCAGCATGCAAAGGGGAAAGTTTTATTCAGCATAGCATAGGCCCTTCTTTCATGAAAAGGAGAGCAGGTTTCATGCATTCAATTAATAAGCTTATTATTTCCCATGTGTTTCTTTGTGAGGGAGATATTTTCTTTCTTCAGCAACTTGCATTAACTAAAACTGACTATAAAAGAAATGTTTTCAAACCCAAGCTGCAGTCTACAATAAATAATGATCGCTTTCCTCTTTTCAAGGTCAAATCTTGGCCCGAAATCTATTTTGTTCCTGTTAAAAAAGATGTTGGTGGTCTAGTTCCAATGCCAATGCACACTGTAGCATGGGTAAATCTGATTTCAGCTGCTCCTGCAAAGACTGAACTGCATCTGCAAACCTACCCATTTGTGAGGGGAAAAAAAAAGAATCTGAAGGCTTATGGTTTAATTCTTCCACTGAAGTCTTTGAGAGCTTATTTTATAATAAAGTCAGGAGAAAATATATGCAATTTCCCATCATTTGTCATGTTCACTCTAAGTAAGTGGACTTTGATTTGTTATAAATGAAAACTTTCAAAAGCCATCATTATAAGCATGAAAGGCAACACATAGACAAAGGATGTTCTCATAGTTACTTCTCCTTAGGAGGGTCAAGAACTTAACAGCATTTTTATCCATTTTCAAATGAGCAAACTGTTAGTTTTTCACTTCACAGCTATGGGAAAAATAAGAAGCTCTTATGAAGAGAAATAGCCCAGTCCATAGATTAGATAACAGATACAATAACAAGTCCACCACCAGATTCTAATTTAGGAAATAAAAGCAGCTCTGCTCTATGACATTGGAGTGTCAGAACTGCAAAAACCACTGTGACAGTTTCATCATTTCCCATCTAGAAGAATAAATGGTGAATCTTGACCCTTCCCATCCACCCACCAGACGACTACCCTTAAAAGCACTACAGATAAAGTCCTACAGAGAAAAAACTTTTTAGCTGAGCTGTTCTGTTCTTCAGTAATCATTTATCACGCTCAGCAACCCCTGGAAGTACGGAAATGCCTGCATTTCTCCAGGAGCTGACTATAAAAATCACAAATCTTTCCGTAATCCAAACCACAAGCAGGTAGAGCAGAACATTCCCAACAGGAGTAACCTGGCACACAGTCCTTCCTCAACATAAGCACAACCCTTCTGGCCCACAGGAGTTTCCATTTCAATTTGAACACTGAGGACAGGAGAGAAGTACAGCTGGGTGAAAGGGGCTGGCTGAGGCAGGGCTCAGGGGGGGCATGGCCTCCACCCACGAGATGACTGAAGCTTTCTGTTCTCTCTTCTATTCTGGACCACAGAAAAAAGCAACAAAAATGATTTTTTTTTTTTAAAGTAGAGATTGCCAGATAGGGAAATTCTGTATAACCTGAGAAAAGCCTGGATAGGAGACATTTTGCTTTGCTGAGGACCAAAACTTAGAATCATAGAACCACTAAATGGCTTAGGTTGGAAGGGACTTTAAAGTTCATCTAGTCCCAACACCCCTGCCATGGACAGAGACACCTTCCACTAAAACAGGTTGCTCAGGACCCTTTCTAACTGAGCAGAAATTTGGTTCCTTCATCTTCTGCCCACTGGCTTTCCCTTTGGGGCTGACTCAATTCATTGTAACACAAGACAAAAAAATTACCTCTACTCCATGACATTTTTCTTTCCTTCCACCACATCTACTCCTTCAATCCCACTGCTGCAAACTCTGCAGCTTCAACAGCAGTTTCCATGTATTCACAGAGTACCTCTGAAAACCCTCCCACCAAAGCCCATGGATATGTCAGAAACCCAACTTGCACGTTTCTGCAAAGTCTCCCTCATTCACACAGAGCTCCCAGCACACCAAACAACAGTTCTGCTGTTGGCCAGTTTTTGCTGAGGTGAGGGGAAATAAAACTGGAGCACAGGCAATCCTTGTCTCCTTGTCTCAACATAACCGACTAAGACACTTGAATTCCTTGTTGTTTTTGTTTAGTTACTGTAAAATTCAGAATGCTGTCCACATGACTGCCTCAAGAGAGAGGTTGGGGGGACCTCTATCGACCACATTCCGGTTAGATGATCATAAAAATAACGAAACCAAGTTTACTGTGCCATTCAAAACAAGTTGCACTCTCCATTTAATACTAGACAAATACCATTCTTGTTCATTCCTCTCCATTTCCTTCTCATTATTTGTACAATCTAATCCCCCAAGAGTTCTCACAACAGACTTATTCAAAAGCATTAATGAATTCCAGGCAGGGAGCTGTTATGGAGCCTTTCATTAGATTTTATTCTTAGCTGGAGTGGACAATACGCACTCTTGGCAGCCTCGGTGTGACACATCTCTCCTGCAGGTTATATGAAATAGGGCATATACAAATTAGTGGTCTGAGAACTGCAGTTAGGGAATACTGTCCCTCTGACTATTAGTAGTGGCTCCAATCAGGGCTTGGAATGACCACGGAGGAAGAGATGGAGGAGGCAAATTTTTAACAGAGAAAGGACAGGCAGTAGGAAAAATTATATAAGAACGAGCAGACAATGTGCCAAGGTAAACTGCATTTCAACTCAGAAATATCCCGCTCTGCTCAGTGAGAAGTCACACACTGTACACAGCAGAGTGGTGAACAGCAGTGCCCATGGATGCACACCCATGGAGAACACCAATGCACCCTGAAACGTGGATTAGTCCACGTTCAAACTGAGGAGCTGAACCAAACCATGCAGAAATAACACAATTTACCACCATCTACGTTCACACCTACAGATGAATCACATAAATATGCAAAAGTCTATCATATTTTTATATCAAAACCAACTGACAGTCACATACTACCGTTTATGGCGGGGTCTTCATTTACTCTCTCTAGTCAATAAAACTACCCTACAATCTGTAGCAGCAGATCTTTCAAACCAGGCCAACAGGCAGGTAACAATGTGCTATTCAGGACAGTAATGAAGGGTTGGACCATGGCTTTAGGCTCATCAGCCAGCCCAGAAAGTGGTGGCAGTTCTCTGGTGCCAGTCACAGATTTCTTTGGATCCATTTGGTTGTGGATGAAGGAACACGCACAAGACTCAGCAGAGAAGCCACAAATGGAAGGACCAGGGAGGCTGGACGATGTTCTTACCCGAGGAGAAGGGGATCCTACAGATGTGGTACAGAAACATGCTGGCACTTGGAGAAGTCTGGGATGTTTGCTTTCCTATGATTTAACAGTGAACTTAAGTTTCCACGGTTGTTTTTCTGGCACGCATCACCCAGCAATAAATTTGCAAGAAATTGTAAATATTTATTTTAAAAGGAAACATCTAAGCGCTGTAAAGGCCGTGAAATGCTGGACCAGCTCTTCAGCTGGTATAAATTAACGTGGTTCCACCACCTCCAGTGCAGCTCTGCAGCGTACACTGGGCAAGAAGCTGCTTCTCGAGGTTACATTTTACTTCAAAGCTCAGAATTTTATCTTCATTAACTGTCACAGTTAAGAATGTGTCTTTGGCTAGTTTGGTTTTTTTTGTTTTTTTTTTTTTTTTCCAAAAAACTTTAGTTAAATACACTTTTGGCTTGTTTTATGTATTTCTAAAGCTTATACAACTGTGGCAAAGTCCTGTGGTCTTGTAAAGCTCCACTTGAGCCATGATTAAGCCTTCAGCCAGCCTTTGTTTAGCTGAAAGAGGACATATTTTCAAATGCCAGATTCAGCCAGTTGAACAGTTGTAAAATTAGGCTTGAATATGATTTACTGGGTACTCTTATCTTGTCCTATAAACGTGCCACACTGCTTATTTTCTGACAGTCTTTAAGCTGTTTGACGGGCACAAACCCAACATAAATATGTCACTAAAGATTTACTAAGATGAGCCAATCTTTCAAAAAGTGTGTTTGACTGGAAAAGTGAAAGGGTGCAAACAATACCCCAGGACATACTTATATCTCCACTGCCCAAAGATGAGTGGTTTGTTTGACACTAAAAGCTCTCATGAGGGTCACCTTCTGACACAAGGCAGCAACCTCATGTCTGGGGAAGGGAGAGGCATTAATACATCTGGTAAACTGGAGAAATAGACTGAGTCAAGAAGGTTTCATTCACTGAAGTTGACTGAAAAGGTTTGTGTTCAGAAAGGAGAAACTGAATGCCTAAATACAAAAGGTTAAACCATCGGCTGTGCAGATGGACTGCAGCAAAGGAACAGGAGTTACAGCAGAATGCAGCTGCACACTTCATAATGTGACACTAAGGGGAAAAAAAACATCATTCAGAAATGTATTAGGAGTGTTATATAAGGAAGCAGACACTTGCAGAATCATAAGACAGAGAACTTAACTATTCCATCCTACTCAGCACTGAATTAGACATCAGGTAGAGTGCTGTGTCCAGCTCCAGCACCCCTCTGAAAGACTGACAGACTGCAAAGAGGCCAGTAGGGACCATCAAGACATGTAAGAGATTTATCACAATGAACCTAAGAGAAAAAACTTGGAATAGTAAAGATGTCTTCTCCTAGAAGAGAAAAGACTGGGGGGAGACATTGTAAGCCTTCAAATATATGAACATTGTTATAAACAGGACAGAGACCAAGAAAGAGCAAAAATGTGCCTTATTTTTAGCCACACAGAATGATTTTCCTATATTGTTTTTTATAGCTACCTTTAAGACCAAATGGATACTTGAAGGGATACATTTTAAAAAATGGTCAAGTCCAGTCATGAGACATTTCAGAACAGACAAGCAAACACCTCTCGGGTGTTTAGATACAGTTGATTTTTAATTTTTACTTTTGTCACATCAAATTCGTGATTACTCCACTATAATTCAAAGCAAAATAAATCCACCTCGAACATTTGGTAAACACCTTCAATGAAAAGTATATGGGGAAAAAAAAAATGGATGGGGTTATTTCAGCATCTGCTTTTTGGTAGTGCATACAGCAGAACAATAGAAAACACCACCTGCTCTGGTTATGGATTTGTTGAGACTAATTGTGTAAATTTATTTTACCATCGGTCTGACTCACAGGGAAAATCCTTGGTCAGTAAAACCAGAGAGCATCTCGAGTGCCAGCACAGATGAGAAGAGGGGCAGCATCCTCAACCCTAAGCAGAATATGATGTTTTCTTCATGCCTGACCTAGATGAAACACTGCTACATTTTTACAGGGTGGGATGACTGAAATTCAAGTAATCATCCTGTTCTCACATTGTTGAGCCAACCACATTTACTTTCCAATGAAAATGTGAAAGTGTGGGCAAACCCATTTCAAATGTTATAGACTTATGCCTCTTTTAAAAATATAAACCCTTTTCCAGTTCTGCAATACTTTTAGTTTTCTAAATCTATACAGACACGATTTTCAGTCCTGAACAAAGTTATGACTGCCTAAAAAATAGATAAAATGAATAAACAAACTCTTAACTAACTGCTATGTGTTTCATGAGCCAACTGTTTCATTCTGTACAGTCGCTTCCCAGTTTTCTGACATTCATACACTGTTCCCTCCACAAGGATTAGGGATCTTTCAATCTCAGGAGCTCTGCTTATTTTTGCTAGTCTCTAGTGAACTGTCAAGGTGTTTCTGCTGGTCCTGGTTCCCAAAGCCTTCCTCGCTCTTCTTCTCCCCCACCCTTCTCAGCAGCCTCGCAGAGCTGGGCTCTCAGCACTGGTCCATTGGCACAGCTGGAAACAGTTCCAGTGACAGCCTGGCAGTTTGTACTGGAAGGGTGAAAGCCCTTTCAATACCAACTTTAGTGCATCAGAGTCCTCAGCTGGAAATTTCCTGTAAAGAACACTGAGATGCCGGGCTTAATATTTCACATTCCTGTCCTATCCGTGTGCCACCAGATGTTGAAGTGACTGACTGAACAGGGAGCACTGTGATAATTAACTCAGGGGGGTTGTAGGAACTCTCTGTTCTATAAGATACCACACACCTGAACACTTCAGGACTGTTCAGTCTTTGATTAGTAAAAGATGCAATTAAAAAGGATGAGACTTGTTATAACAACTGTTGTGTAATGATATATAATCAAAGCATCATAGAATGGTTTGGGTTGGAAAGGACTAAAGATCATCCAGTTCCAACCCTGCTGCCATGGGCAGGGACACCTTCCACTATCCCAGATTGCTCAGAGCCCCATCCAGCCTGGCCTTGAACACTTCCAGGGGCAGAGCAGCCACAGCTTCTCTGGGCAACCTGTGCCAGGGCCTCACCACCCTCACAGGAAATATTTTCTTCCTAATACCCAACCTAAACCTGCCCTCTGCCAGTTTAAAGTCATTGCCCATTGTCACAAGCTCCCCTTTGTAAAAGAGTCTGTCTGTTCAGCCATCCCAGTAACCTTTTGTCAGCACTGAGTCAGCTGGCTCAGTGCCACAGGGATTGAATCCAACACCTCAGCTCCCTGTCCTATCTGTCGTGATTAACTATCCCTGTACCTGAAGCCATAAAAAGCCTTCTCTTTCCCATTCAGGCTGAATCCTACTATAAATGGGCAAAAAAAATCAAAATGTTAACCTTCTAAGACAGATTTCTATCATGCTTTATAAGTATCAGAGCTCTCTTTTCACCATTTTTTCTTTTTTTTTCTTTGTGTTTTGTTTTTTTTTTTAATTCTTACACTATTATTCAGCACAAAGGCAAAAGCCTGGGTTTTGTCTCTGTTAATTATTATTAATTTACTTGGAGTGGAAAAACTGCATGAGGTTAAACAGAACACAGGGTTTTTCCAGCAAGGAAGCTTGTGCAATGTCACTTCACCATCCTGTAGTTGGTACAGGAGCCAAATCCAGTCATTCAGAACATCAAATATTTAATCTCTTTTTATGTGCAGCTACAAAAGCGGACTTGTCCTCTATTTCAACATCCTTAAATGAAAGATTTTTCATTCAAGAAAACTCCTAGAATCATCTAAGTTGATGTTAAAGATAATAGGGCTCAAAGACTTTAACTCAGTAATTTCTGAGACAAAACTGGAGCCTCTGTCTGAACATCAGCTCTGGGCAAACACTAAATTGTGACTCATTTTGTCTGATTTAATTTCTTTCAATGGCTAAGCATCCTCATTCTTAAAATTTCCCAGCATTCTGAGGTCTGAGTTGGGCTCATTTCATAGATTCCTAACAAATGGATACTCATGTAGTGCCTACTGAAGTAATGAAGAATTGTTGTCATTACAAATGTCACTACCTACGGGTTTCTTGCAGGTAATAAGAAAGCTACCTTTGTTTTAGACAAAACCCCATAAATTAACCTTTAAAATACCTCTGGAGATTTTCCAAAGCTCTAATTATGCAGTGCTCTTCTCCATGTTTTACCAGCATCCCTCTATTTCTAAGAACGCCGCTGAAAATCTTGGCCTTCAAGACACAACCCACAAGAACTCCGAGTTTCGATCTCCTTATGCACATTTCTCGCCTTGCTGCATGTGAAGAGGAGTTTTTCCTCGCTGTTACTGAAGCAGCATTTTTAAATTGAACCTGAGGGTTTGGCATAATCCAAATCCGCCGCTTTTAAATGACCTTAAGCGACGCTGAGTTCAGGGCAAGCCCAACATCACACAGAATCAAGCCATGAGAGTGTACTCTCCTGCGCTTTTTATATCAATCAAGGATTGAATATGAAACATTTGTATCATCAGCAGGAGAAATTCCAATGGCTCAGTTCCAGCTTTAGGATTTTCTACTCTCCACGCAAGACAGACATTTAAAGAAATAAATGCGGATTTCACGGTAAAGCTGACATGAAGATACTGATTTGACTTTCAAGAGCTGTTCCTACCGAGGCTCTGACAAGACATGCCGTGGCCTCTTGAACTGTGCCCTTGAACTTGATGCCATGCCCTCCTGAACTCGACAAATATAACTGCCTGCACATGAGGTGCACACATTTTTAGCACACACATGGCACGTGTAACCATACACCAATTTGCTCAGTGGAAGGGGTGGGGGTGTCTGACATTTCCTTGCTCACATTCTACTGGTGGTAGTCAGTCCTATTTTGATAACACAAAGTTAAAAACCTGGGAGGAACGAAATTCCTTAACTGTCCTTCAAAATAATACCTTAATATATATCTTCCTATTTAACTAGTTTATTCTTAATAGAAATTTTGGAGGAAATGATATTTAAAGGCATCATAACGTGGTAATTTTACACCCACCAGAATCCCTTCAATAAATCGCTGGTAACTCTTTAATCCATGTCCAGTATGTTTTTAAAACTCTAAGAAACTAAACATACACTCAAAAAGCAAAATTAACAGAACAGTCTGGGCTGCAGGAAACCTCTGGAGATATTCCTTCCAACTTCCAGCTGAAAGCAGAGCCTTAGAGGAGGTTATCCAGGGCCCTGTCAAGGCAAGTCCTGAACAGGGACTTGCAAGGGAGATCCCAGCCCTCCTCTGGACAAACCTTTCCAATGTTTAATTCTTCACCTAGTGAAGAACTTTATCCCTGTTCCAGACAGCATTTCACCAAAAGGAATGTAGAACACTATCTATTTAAGAGAAACCTGACATCATTAGCACTGTCTTCTTCACAAACCTGAGTAATAAACATCCCTTTGACCTCTTTGATGTGAAAATGGTCAAATTCTGGCAGTGCTTTTTTTTCTACTGATTATTTTTACCTTACACTCAACCCAAAGGAAAAGTGTCATTTTTTTTCCCACAGACTTCTACTGCCCTCTGTAGGATTATTTTAAATAAAATATCAGGAACAAAATAGAATAAAAAAAATAAATAAAGTGTGCAAGCCTGTCACATTACTGCATCACATCATCAACGAAGTGGAGATGGCATATTACGTTGATATGTCCTATGGCTTCATAATTTCATTGATTGTATAGACTGAGTCCAAGTAATAAGCAGAATATTTCCTTACAACGTTACCAGACTTTTAAGACTGTGAAATGCAAACTGAGGGCAGTGAAGATATGAGGGTGTTCAGAGGCAGTCAAAAATACCCACCATTTGGCCAAGCTGGAGGCTGCTTTCAAATCACATCTCATAAGATGTATGTAAGCAAAGCACTGAAATAAATTAATGAGAAAATCTAGGGTATCAAAGTCCTTAATGAAACTGTATGTTTCAAGATATTTAAGTTTCATTCTTGATACTACCCAAGACACAGTTCTGCTCCACTTCGCTCTGAAGAAAAAAAAAAAAAAACAACAAAAACCATTGATGCCATCTAAATTGCAGATGCAAATAAAATATTGGCTATATTTTATTTGGTGATCATATTAGACAATTAGAAGGACATGGTAGCGTGGAACCTCAGAATAACTAGTAACTAATAATTACACAGAGGCATGGCAATGCAATGCTCATCTGCCTCTTTACACTCCCTAGAGGTGTTTTTGATAATTTAGATGAGTTCAGGACACCAAAGTAAACCAAATGTATACTTAGAAATGTATGAAGTAAATAAAAGGTATTCTAACATAAGCATGGACTAAGTAACTGACAATTCAGAATTGAATTAAAAAGCTTCAGTTGTATGAAGGGATTAGGAAGACATAAAAAAAAAAAAAAAATCACAAGCCTAAGTTGCTTTTTCCCCCACAATCCAAAAATGCAATTAAGACTTTAATTTCATTTTTCTTCAGGAAAAGCCTGTAACACCAGTTACACACTTAAAAATACCCTGCCTAGAACGTTACTGGAATTACAAATGGTTCATTACTGTGCCAATAAATAAAAAGCCATACCATAGCATGTTACCACTGAGGTGAGGAATAAGGGTACTGAAATTCCCTATAAGATGGGAATTTTGCATCTAATCTGAGGGGCTAACTCCAAAAAGCAAGTAAAGGCTGTCAGGCCCTAACCTCAAAGAAGGTGCCCATAGCACTGAAGTAGGTGTCTAAGTCATCCTTACTAGAGAACACTTCTCTCTTTTTGATAGGACTTTAATCCTTTCCCCAAGATTTCCAGAAAATCAGTGGTCTCAGCAGTAACTGATTCACAGAATCTCTCAAAAAATGTAGGTTATTTATTTCCCAGTAGCTAGCTGTTCTTCCATGCTCCGTTTGCTGACCTTTTCGTTTCTGATGCATTCCCTTTCAATTAATGAATGCACTTTCATTGCCACAAGACACAGACGATTGACTAACAAGACAATCTGCGCTTGGAGGGAAAGGCCACTGATTAAGAAAAGCTAAAAACCACAACCTACTTTGTAAGAAATGATTCAAACATAAGGCACTGAAGGCCACCTTCTATCGCAAAAGTGACCAATCGTGCCAAAAGAGGCATTTCCACCCTCAAAAACGTTCAACAGAGCTGGGTGCTGGGTAAAGAGAAGAAAACTTCCCAAGACTGGTACACAACACAAGTTATTTAAGTCCCATTTTCTTAGGCAAAATACAGGATATGGGTCAGAAAATTTGAACTGTCTTAGTACCTTGACAACAAACTTTATCTGGCAATGTTACAATTACCTTCAAACAAGCCAAAAATTTGTCAGACCAACTGCTTTTGTTTCTCATGGATGCAGCCCAACTTTGTGTCATGATTATGTTTTTAAGAAAAGTTCAACTTTACATAGGCCCTCATTTTTAAATTTTTTTTTTCTAAGAAGACCATAATTTATGATTGCAAATTTTGACCAGAGCAAAATTCTGAGTATTTAATGCAATTTATGTAGATTGTCGGCCTTAAAACCAGCCTTGTTTCTTTCAGTCATCTGTAATATCCATAGGAAGCAGCTCATCCCATATTCTTCCTCAGCAACCAGTTTATCTTTCTCAAGAGATGAATTACAGTGAGGAATGAGAGTTCCCAGAACTGCCTGTCTAAAGCAGTTGATATTTTAGTTACTCAGTTGACAAATTATTGTTGTTTCTCTGTATGCATGAGGACTCTTTTTTTTTTCTTTTTTTTTTTTTTTTTTTTTTTTTTAAGACTAAAACCAGTACTTTCCTTATTTAGTCATCTGGGTAAATTGAGAGAAAGCCAAAATAGACCCAAGCTCTCTCTTCCACACAGTATAACATCACACCACCCAGATGTAGAAGGGACCATCCAACCCACGCTTCAGGACAAGACAAATCCCACACCACATCTCCCCAGTCCAGTAGTTACGGGACATGAGCAGAAGAGGAGAGCATTGACACAAGGAGACTGGGGAGATACTACACAGGAAAACAAGGTTTCCTCAGTTCTACTGCTCACACTGTAACCTATCTTGTTCTTTTAACTGAAAGCCAGGCCTAATTCTCATGTAGAGATGACTATTCTATTGTGTGCTGATGTTGCAGTTAAATCACTACTGTTCACACAGTGTATCTTCTAAAAGAGTAAGCCTGGATTTACCTAGGTAGAATGTTGCTAATTTATTAGCATATTATGCTAATGCAATTTTTGTAATATAATTATAATAATTCTATTTTACAGTGGTGAATTTAATTTTTTCCTTTTATGAAATCAGAGTGCTTCAGAATGTCCCTGGAGGATGCTGAGGACCCTCCACTGCCATCATCACAAGCTGAGGTTTTGGGGTAACCCTCCAAAATCTACAGACATGCAGTTCTAGGACAAGAATTTCTAGAGAAGGAAGAACACAGTTTCCTAGAAAGAACCGAGCATGAGAACCACAGGCAAGCTCAACCAGACCAGTACTTTTCCCTCCAGTAAAATCCTCATTACAGTTATTAGAGAACTTATGCACGGGCAGCGAGGAGACTTTGAGCCTCAAGGCTGCTGCTGTCAAGTCACTGCAAGGAGACTGTCCTGAAATCCAGTGTTGATCCGTCCTCACCGGAGAAACGATTTTAGGGATACGGAATCAGCCGCCAGCCTGAGCCAGCCCTTTGGCTGGATCAGACCGGAGTGAACTCGCTCAGTTCTCACCAGCCACATCCCCTCAGCCCCACTGCTAAATGCTGCACTACAGAGCCCAGAGCTACAGACTCCAGCTAATGAACGCTTGTCAGATCACTAAATTACTGAATGGGACACGAAGTCGGGAAATGTCACTCAAGAAAGCTCCGCTTCGGACACGGCACGGCACTGAGCGTTCCTGGTGCGCTGGCACAGTCATTGCACTGCAACATTTATAAAATATAACACGGTCCTGCCTTCAAACACAGCGCTGGATGATTCTGGAAATTAGATTTAAGGGATCTTCCACAATAGTGAAGGATATGAAAGCAAATGGAACTATTTATCCCATAAAAACATGGAAGAAATATTAAAAGTCCACCATTTTTCATTCTTGTCCAAACTACTAATCAAAATGTCTTATTTTATGATTAATTCACTCCTCCTTATCTGTCTTTGAAGCAAAATGAAAAAACATGGCTCACCAGTGCCAGGATTTTTTTTGGAAGTCATTTTTTTGGATGCACCTTCAGGACAGCAAGTCACAACTGCAGTTATGTTAAAGGAGGACTATATCTTTTTCAAGAAAAGCCATCTGGTTTTTGGCTTGCAGATGCCATGTTTACAACACACAGCTTTCAGATACAACACACAACTTCTGGAAAATTAATGGAAACCTGAAATTCCCCCAAACGAAGCCAATAGAGAGTAAAATCTGAGGAAGCCAAAACCTCCAGTGCTTACCTCTGTCATTGCTGCTTGTTGGGGTTGGAGGGGGAAGTCCAGGCTTAGATTTGTCGTAGTTGTTAAAGCTCTGGCTGCGTCGGTTGTTGGCACTGATAGAACCACGAGCTTTGGCCTCACTGCCAGCAGTGGACACCCTCGTGGTGGGACCTGGAAGTCTGATGAAAGAATTACAGCATGATTAAATATACTTAAAGAAAGCACTCTTGGAAAGAAACTATGGGATACCATGCACAAGCTGAAAATAAAAGGGTCAACAGCACAAGTATACGCTTATAAGGGTATTTCTACTTCCATAAGAACAAAATCAAAGATACATCTTAGATGAAAAGTGTATGTTGAACAAGCTACAGTCTGAATTGGTTGACATCATAAAAAAAAAAAAACCTGAGTCAAGATTAATGGTCACTTGCCATAAATCTTGTGAGTCAGAAACAGTTACAGGTAAATTCAGTGGAGCAATACCACTAGTACAAGGCTAAAACTAAGTGAGGCACTACTGTTCTTAAACCAGACTGCTGGACATCTCATCATATGCTGCACACGTTTTGGAAATACCGATGAGATGGAATCTGGCTGCCTTTTCCCTTACAGAGAAGGCGCATCACATCTCTACTCTGAAAGCTATAAAACTCAGCAGCCAAGCCCAGTAAAACTTGAACTTAGTTTAATTATCTGAGCCTATTAAAAAATCACACATAGCTAAAGTTGCTCCTCTTAGAGCAACCACATTACCAGTGAGCTGGTATAAGCCTCTGGTTTAACCTGGGGATCTCTCTCTTCCAGCATTTTCTTACCATAGCCTGCATTAACCAGATTTAGCTGATTAACTAGAAAAAAACAAGTAGTTGGGATTCTGGAGTAAGCAGACAAGCTTTCATGTTTTTTAGGGCAAAAGGGAGGGAGAAGACTTTTCTAAAAAGCCCAACAGAATTAGGAAAGCCACTGACATCACATCTGGGAACACTATGTGTGCTTGGGTCCTTCAAAGACAAAGTTCATTCATAAAGTTCTCACGCTTGTACTGTATTCTGTGCACTAACAAGTATATATTTATACACACCAAACAGATGAAATATTAAAAAGTTAAAGATCTGGTAGTTGCTCAAAATGCACACTGAGGACTTAGTGGAACAGCTCACTGCTTTGAAGAGCAAGGGCATCCCATTAAAGACTAAAAGATAGAACCAGTTCACATCAGCTACAGCAGCACTGGAAGGGACCACTCTTTGCCTTCTTTGTACTTTCTGTATGGTAGAATCTTTGTATAAAACACTAAAATCTAACTATTTAAATAATTTGTGTCAACAACAAGGTAAAATGAAGAAGTCCCAGTTGTCAGAGAGAATAGGGATGCAACCCAGCAAATCACCATTGTGCCTCAGAGAAGGAAGAGAAGCCAGGAAGGAACCTGGCAGGGCTTCCTAAATAACTTCACTTCCCCAAGACCAGTGAAAAAAATAGAAAATACCAAAAGAAACATGAAGAAAAAGAGCAAAAATGTCAGCAGCTGCATGCACATGCTTTCAAAGCTCAAAAGAGTGTAAGACATAAGGGCATCATTCAAATACAAACCCAGAAATCAATTTACAAACTCAAACCACCACAGATCCGGCACAGCACATCATGGTTCTGAGGTTGACTTTGCTGAAACCTTTTAGAAGAGCATCTCAATTAATCCAGCCTCTTTCAACACTGGGGGGTGCTAGAAAGTTGTCCACACTCATCACTGCAGCAAGGTGGACACGAGAACACCCCAGAGATGCTTCATCTACAGTAGAGGAGACTACAGAGGAAGCAGCAGTAACAAACACTGTTCTTTAAATCTTGAAAGCCAGCAAGATAAGGAAGTTCATTAAAAGTTTATGTTGTTTGACAGGTTTCCTACATATCAGCTTAAAGTTACCCCCTGAGTTTTGAAACGCTGAGTATGGGCCAACCACCCCAGGAGAGCCCCGGTATGGGAGGGGAGTTCTCCAGCAAAGGTTGGCAGGAGGGAAGGGCCAATGTTCCCCAACTGATGGATAAGAAAAGGTTCCCCCCACACAAGTTTTCCAAACCTGTCACATTTGAAAATAAATAAAGCTACTCAAACCATGTGACCACTTGAGAAGTGACAAGTTTTCCATCCCAGTCAGTATTGTCACTGCCAGTAAAAACACACCAAGAATAAAAAAACCCTCCGTGCTAAAAGCGCCCTTGAAGATATCCTTTGTCTTAAGACTTTTTTTTTCCCCCCTCTGTAGGACTGACTGGTTTTAAGCTCCTGCTTTTGGTATTCGGTCAAGATAATTAATTCACAGCAGTGCCTGTGAAATCTAAGGGGGAAAAACCAGATTTTGGGAGACGTTTCCAGGTTCTTGCTATTAGAGACAAGGTACTGAGGTTGGAGAACACTCTCTTTTACTGCTCCTCAGCACCTCTGATGGGCAAATATGAACTGTCAGATCAAGGGAGAACATGAAAAGGAAACATGGAACTTTTTAACAGGGGTTATTCTGCAGAGCTTCGCTGTTATCATAAAAGAAATAAGATGCGAGAAATAAATCCAAATTTTACAGCAGAAATAGCAAGCTAGACAAACTAAATAAAGGCTGTAAGTTATAGTTCACAAGCTTAGCAAAAAGGGTACCAATGTAAAACTATGTTCTAGTGGAACATTTAAACATATCATAGTAGTAAAATAAACATGATTAATAACACAGCAACCCTTATGATCACTGAGATGAGATGGTCAGATGAGCTGGCATGCAAGTCATGCTGGGACCCAGGAAAAAGCTGTTGTCCTCACTAGTCAAGACCTGATGCAACTCAGGTGGGGGTTGGAACCAGATGATCTTTAAGGTCACCTCCAGCCCCAAAACATTCTATGATTCTGTGATTTCAATAATGCAGAACAAAATATAATTAGTACGGTGGGGCAAGAACTCCCAGAACCATGTTTTGTTCTCAAAAGCAGAAGCTCATAAGAACAAGAAAATCAAATTATTATTGTCTTGCGGGCCCAAACGCATTCCACAACTCAAAAAAAAAAAAAAAAAAAAGAGAGAGAGAGAGAGAAAAATTAAACCCATCTAAAACTTTCACATTTCAGCTGTTTGTAAACACCTAGTCACAAGCTGTTTTCAACAGGAACCCTAAACATGCATCCAGAAATGTTGCAAAAGGATTATTCATGCTTTGCAGAAGATGAAGAAATGCTAACCTAGAAGACCTTTTCTGACCAAGAGTGAATCGGATGATTTTGCTTTGAGATGAGTCCCTGGGAGATGCACTGTGACAGGAAAGAAAAAGCGGAAGATAACAAAGTGAACAAAGAAAATTCTTTTTTTTAAGCCACTGAACTTAGTAACCAGCTTTAAGGAGGAAAGAGCTTTTATGAATTTTCACAGAAATAAAAACCTTCTTGCCCAAGTGGGACTTCAGGTCAAAACTCCTACAATTCGAAATTTTTACAGAGTAATGAACGTGCAAATCTGCATGCAACCCCCAACTTTATTCCTCTTTTCCTTCTCAATCCTTTATTATTATATGTATTTCCTGCAAAATCTCAGCACTTTTGGATATACTACGAAAACAGGACATTTAAGAACTTTGGGATATATATTTTTCAATCATGTGAAACCCAGTCTGATCCACACAACAGACTGAAAGTATCAAAGTGATGTTCAAATGGTCCCATGGATCTCTGCGTGCTTTTGACGGAAAAGCTGCAGAAATATGTTCGAACACATCTTTGTTTTATGCTAATTATTTCCTGTACAAGCTTATACATGCCGTAGCACGACCATGTTTTTCAATTACACAAAGCTATTGCTTTTGCTTAAATGAGCATAATTAGTGGAGAAAGACATAGAAGCAAAACCCAAACAAGCTCTGAGTAGTCTCAGTTGGAAGGCTCCAGCTAAACTGTTCATATCCCTCACAAAGCAGCCACTAAGCCAGTGTTCACCTCAGTGTGTGTTAACACAAACACACCTTAATTTGAGATATGCAAAAACAGAAGAAGCCTTTATTCTTCAGCAATTGTACAAATATGGCTTCTGCTTTTAATTCTGCACACTCATCTCCACTAAAGCCACACTGTCTCAGCAGTGGAAGGGTCAGACCAGCAGAAGGCTCTACATGCATTCACTGTGGTACAGCCTCATAAACTGTTTTTATTCTAAACTGGACAGAGCACTCCCACTATTAAAGACATTCAGGAAACAAAGATCCCCTTCTATTCATCTGTACTCTGATCTGGGAGCGCCAACAAACACCAATTATGAAAATTATTTTTCATGTAAAGCCAGCAGCATATTCTTTTTGACCAAGCAGCCTAGATTTGATTTTGATTGCCACCAGGTGTTACGAGTTTTATTTCTTTTACCACTGTCAGAGCCTTCCACTTCTTAGTGGGGACTGAAACTCTTGTAATCTGAGAACTGAAGTCGGTTTTCATAAGCCTAAAAAAGATGTTCTGTAAGGGCAACAACGTGCAAAGCTTTGTGAGTAGAAAGAAGCAAAAGAAACAGTGAGAGAAACATCCTTTTAAAACACTGTGGGTCTACAGGTATGTTACACCCATTGGGGCTGCAGATTTCCAGCACTGAGAAACATATTTAAACACATCTGGTTTTGGCTTCCGAAGGCATGAAGTCAATTCCTACTCAGCATTCCATTTCCAACACACTTTATTCCAGAGAAGGACTAAAGAAAGGAGTTTCTTTGGTTTTTCAAGACCTTTAATGAGAAGGAAGGAAAAAAAAAAAAAAGAGAGAGAGATAAACAATGAAAAACAAACAAGCAAACAACTCAAAGGAAACTTCCCCACCTGGACTGCATTTCTGGTTGTGCTTTGAACTGGTGCTGCGCAGCTTGCGGGGGCTGTTGGCACGGAGTGTGGAGCGGAGCTGGAACCCCGACCTGGCACTGGGATGGAGGCCCTGCTTGCTGGGATACTGGGGGAGCCTGCTGGGACGGATGGTGGTGTGGCTGCTGCTGCTGCTGTTGCTTGTACCGGGATAAACTGAAGAAGAGGCCCAAGATGGCCTTTAGATTCCCATTCCTGATTTCTGCAAGGCAACGATCAGAAGTCACTCGTCAGCCACCGGTGATTTGTTTCTCTCTGACAGTACAGCGGGTCAGCCACTGCACCGCCAGAACTCTGTCTGAACCAAGTTCCTTTGGGATATCCTTCAGGACAAGTTTCTTTCTGCACATCTAATTGGCATTACAGTTGATTACCAGTGAGCACCAACGACAAATAAATAACTAATTTCTTCCCTGCGGTGACTGAGTGATATCTCACATTTCTGCTATAGTCTGTGTTAATGCCAGTCTGCTTCAAAAGCCAAGTTCCTTCAAATCTTTCCTTTAAACTAAAGTAACTAAAAATACCCAAAACAGAACCCCCACAAAACCAAGTGCATTAATGACAGCACACTGTGAATGATTTCCTGTCCTAAATTTGCACAAGGAAGAAGAACTACTTAGTTCTCACACAGCACTGTATAATTTCTGGAATATCACACTAATAATTTCCACCAAGAAAGTCTGATGCAAGTTTTGCACTATAAAATATGACTACTGGGTGAAAAAGCTGTATTAAAATAGATAATTACCAGCTTGATACTATCACAGGCTGATAAGGAATATATACCCAATGTACCTAAAGAGAGCTTGACATTGAATGCATAAAGTTTTAAATTCCTAAATGTCACCCTGTTCTTCTACGCAGTATCAAATGCAAAAATGTAAAAGCAAACAGAAATAAAAAGATGAAGAGGTTTATCAGACCATGCAGTTGATAATTAATATGAAAGAGTGCAAACCGTCTTGCAGGCAACCTTAATGTGCTGTGCTTTAATTATTTAGGATGTTTAATTTCCTAAATTTAAAAAGTGAATTAAGGTATATCAAACAGCTGAACTTCTGCCTATACTATACAGACCACTTGAACAAATCCAGCTTACTGCTGCCCTATGCTTTTCTATCCCTCTGTGTGGGTTAGTGCAAGATGGGAAGAAAAGCACATGTGGCAAGACACAAAGGCAAGAACCAGAATTTTGATTTCTGTTCCCAGTTCTGGCTGAAAGGTTGCTCTGAGTTTGTGATGGGCTCTGCTCTGTCCTCTACTCCCTCTCCCAGCCACATTTCTGCTCATGTTGCTCATCTCTGCTGTACAAACAAGCTCCTGCTCTTAATCTTAAACACTTTAGCCAGCAAATCTCAGGCTCACAGTTTAAAACTGTTGCTTTCCTTCTTGTACCAACTTCCAGCTTCCGTCTCCTTGTCTATCTGCACCTCAATCTACTTTTTCTTCCTAACCACTAACAGAATTTACTTCCATTCTTCAATTTGTTTTGGTCCACGTCCTCAGACAATCCCAGACCTTCCCCAAGTGGCCCTGTCATCACACCCAATTTCCTTACCCTTTTTTCCTCCCTGCAGTCTGGCCCCTCCACCAGTGCCCTCTCCCATTGCTGCCTCCTCATTCCCTTGTTTAAAGGATCATCATTCCCACTTTTGTTGCACTCTTTGTTTTCTTGGCCAGTTTTAGTCTCTCCCTGAACAGAAGGGTCCCAATTAATCCTGCCTTTTTCCCCTTCTCCCAGTACACTCCTGCTCCCATGCAGTGCCAGGAACAAACACAGCCTTCTCCCACTGCCATCAGCATCAGGCAGGTTCCTTCTCTAATCTGCAGGTTCTCTTCAGTAATCTGTGTTTAGCTAGGGAGGACAGGGGTGGAAGGAGACAATAAGGTAAAACAGACACAAAAGACAGCAGAGCAGGCTAAAAAGGATCTCCTTATCTCCAGTAAAGAACTCAAACTACTCATGGGAATTGTAAGGAAAGTAGCATTTAATCACAGGTTGAAGCATAACTAAACAGACCCAGAGGCACTGGGAAGCTTAACTGCACAAATACAGGCCAGAAGATAAAAGAAATTACCATGGGCCTGCTTATTTACACTTAGCAAAGCTATAAGCAACTGGAAACTGATTTCCATGTGAAATGACAGGCAATTATAACAATAACCCACCTAAAATCTGTGGCTTTCTATGGCTGCCTGTCTTCTGTTGGTATTTATCAGAAGAGCAACCTGCTTCTGACTTTTTTCCTAAGGTGACCAAAAAACGATAATCAAAAAGAAAAAACTCCTTTAGTGAGTCAAAGCAGTCGCTTTCCCTCTGGATTTGAAGCAAAAGATTTCAAACCAGACTTTCAGAGGTAGCCCTGTTTCTCTTATCTTTAAGACTGAGGTAATTCTCCTGGCAGTTCACCCCTGCACTTTGTACAAAAAGAGTATTTCAAAGAGTACTTCAGCCTCACTGCACTCTGCCCATCAGCATAGTCTCAACTGCTTCCTGCTTGTTCAAGTCCCCCCCCAGTCCATGGTCAGCTCCAATATTCATATTGACTTAGATAAGGACAAGGATGTGACCCATCCATTTTAAATGTGGAGCCAAAAATTACTGTCTTGGTTATTGGAAACAAACACTCTGGATGTTTGAGAGGAAACTGGAACTTGGTTTTCACAGGAACTCCCACAAATCTACTCTTTGGAAATCTTCACCCTGGAATATCTCCGTTGCCGCTTGTTTCCTGTACAGCTGGAATTTCACCCCTGTAACCCAGGGGAGAACACCTCTGCTACGAAGAGAGGGGACTGCGGAGTGTGCATGGGAATCCATTTACCTACAGAAGCGTGAATGTCATTTCAGAGGCAAAAAGCTTGAACTGTGATTGTTCCAAAATCTAGAGAGGCATTTTCTTTCATCCGTTTTATGGTCCCGTGATTTGTGCAGCTGATCATTGTCCGGCTAATCTGCAACCCAGAAGAGGTGCAGCTGCTATCTGGGACATCAGTTTGAGTTTCTGCTCCACATTTACATCCTCCATAATCTTCAGAATCTTGGCAGCAAGGAAATATTGTGTGAAGGAGAGCAAGCTTCGCTGGGCAGCTGCAATTCCAGGAGTCTAAAACCTCGCTGAGTGTGGAGACAATTTTAAGAGCGTGGGTGTGGAGAGACAGCTCAAAGCAATGGACAAGAAAAAAATTGCAGCAAGAAGAGAAATGAATTGTCTCCATAGTTTTCTTTACAAAAGGGGATCTTAGGATCTAAAAATCTTTGATAAGGGAATGCATTTTGCCTCCACGTTGCTGGGGAAGGGGACCTGCTTCTAGCATAATAACATGGTCATCATCAGTGATTGCAGACCCTTAGGATCTCCACTGCATAAATCCATAAAAATGGACTATATCTGAGTGGCACACATATATCAAAGCCGGATTTTTCAGTAGTGGAAGCATATGACACATTCCAAATTATTACAAAATTCCAAATTATTTCAACGTTTAGGAGTCATCCACATTCCAGCTTTGACTCACTAACCTCCCTGCAACTAAAACTGCTCTATTGAAAAATACATATTCTTAAGCAACCCAGGAGACTTCAATAATTATTCCTGTTTGGAAGCAATCACAGCCTTTTCTTTCCTCCTAGATGAGGATCTGCCAGTGAAGTAAATAGTTATTTGCGTTGACCTAGCAGGCCTTGGCAGCTTGCACAGAAACACTGGCTCGTTTGGTAATGGCACTCTTCATTTTGAACGATTCTGTGTTCCTCAGCACAGCTCAGGAATGAGTAAAGAAAAAGAAATTTACTTTATTGTTGCACTCCAAGTCTTTTATTTTCCCTCCCCTCTCTAGTTGTCACTCTCTTCCTTCAGTGTTAGTGGTGGAGCCAGTAAATGTTCTCATTTGTGTGCTGGCAGCAAACATTACAGGTCCCTTCTTAGCTTCTGTGTGATTTAATACACTAATTCCTAGACAGTGTGAAAGAAAGGAAGAAATACCAAATCAGGGAAGCCATGGGATAAAACATGGATCCTGCTGGGTCCGACTTGAGACTTGGCAGGAGCGCCACGGACATTAATCATGCTGTCCCTTCCCCAGCGTGAGCAACGCTACGCTGCCAACTTCGTACACCCAGACAGTTTCCTTGTCAACTGCTCTGCTGTTTCACTTGGATTTTGCCTCGTATCAAGCCAGGTAAATAATGTGAAACTTATTGTGTCTTTACAATATTTGCGTAATCACGCCAAGGTCAAAACTGGCTTTTACAGCAGACCCTGCGGCATTTTCTTTTTCATCGTTTCCTGGTAAATAAACTCTCTGCTGTTGGAAGTTTTAGCTCATACTTTCTTTTCTTGACATGAGAATCCTCCTGATTATAACTGAGCAATCGAGGCATTTATTGCTGTATTCAGGCAGAGTTCAGTAGAGCTTCTCTTTGGAGGAAAATACTTGTTGTTGCTGTTCTAAACCAGCCTAAGGATACACCCAACATTCAGCCTCCTCCTTCCATTTGTTGTGGTATATTCAGGTTAGAACAATGTGTACTAAATACATGCTATTCTGCTTCCCACACTCACAAACCACCTCAAAGTTAGTGACACTGCATTTCAAATACACATTTTAGAGTGACTTGTAAGATCTCACAGATTAGGATAAGGTAGGAGAGTTCCTTTGGGGGACAGCAAGGAATGTTTTAAGCTATTTGCTGAACTGTCAACATGTAATTTTAAACTGTAATTTTTAATGATTTGTTTTTTAAATAGTAGCTTTAATTTTCCAGTCATTTTATATTTTTTTTTTCTATTTTTATGGGTTTTTTACGAGTAGGTACGTACGTAAAAGCTGTGTACATGATGGGTTTCACCATCAGGGACATCCACAGTGGTTATCTGGCAAACATTCCATTAACATCACTTTTCATCAGTAAGGAAAAGTTGTGTTTCAGCCAACACTTCAAACCATGCCCATAAGGAATGTTTTGGATTTGTGACTAAAGCAGTGCTGACAAGGCACCAGCTCTGGCTGTTGATGAGCTGTACATGCACAGTGTCAGGGCTTTCCCTTCATCCAACACTGCCCTTCCCTGGGGCGTGGACTGGAGGTGGGTAAGAGGCTGGAAGGGGGCACAGCCAGGACAGCTGACACCCAAGGGATATCCCATGCCACATGACATCACATTCAGCCACAAACACTGAGGTAGGTGAGGTGGTGGGAGGGTGTTGAGGGTGTTTGTTTCCTGGCAGGGCGTCTGTCTGCTTGTGGGAGATGGCGAGTGATTGCCTCAGCATCGCTTGTTTTGCGTTTTTCCTCCTCTTTCCCTCAGTCACAAGACTGCCTTTTATCTTGATCCACGTGTTTTGTCACTTGTGCTCTTCCTGTCCTCTCCCCATCCTGCCAGGACTGAGCCAGCAGCCACGTGGTGCTCAGCTGCCAGCCCAGCACACCTACACATCCTTTCCTGCCTTCTTCACTTGAGCTGTAGGATTCCTTCAGAGTTAAAAAAACACATGGCTTTTAAACATACAGGCACTCCAGTTAAGGGCACACAAGATGCTGTAACCTCCTCCTCCTCCAAACTGAGCTCAGGAAGAGACTCAGTCATCAAATGTAACTTGAAATCTCACCTGATGCCACACATTTGTTCTGTGAAGCACTGATGTCATATAATATATTCAGCTACTGAACCCAATTGCTTTTCCAGCATATTTAAATTAAAAAATACAAGTGAAAGCTGGTGCTGAGGATGACAGAAATCTGTTTGATCTCTTAATAAGATAATAGCGAAACAGCTTCTGAGCCAGCAGGTATCATTCACTGGCATAAAGGAATATAGCAAAGTGAGTCATGTTTGGGTTTCAAAAATATTCTGGTGCTCTTCAAAAGCAGAATGATTAATCAGAATGTCATAGTCTTTTTTGTTTTGGTTCAAAACATTTGAATTTTATTGTTTCATGCATTTGGAAGCAAATTTTTTTAAAAAATAACCTTTCTTTAAAAAAAGAGAAGAAAGTTGTTCGCTTAAGAATAATTCAAGAAAAAGGAAATAACTTTCTTTCTCAACAGGCAAGCAACTGCCAGCAGTTCACTTATATCTGTAAAACATACACTGATCAGTATTATAGAACTGAGATAAGAAATTTCTGGTTTTCAACAGAAAGAAACAAAAAAGTGACTGAATTCTAATTTGATCTCATTGATTATTTTTACAAGTCAGCTGTGTAGAGATTAGACATATATTTTACTTACCTCTCATGCTGAGATGGGGGAGGAAAGCAGCAAAGACCATCAAAAATTAAATTTACACTTCATGCTGTGGTTGCATTTACAAGTAATAACTGAGGTTCCTTATTTAAAATCAAATTTTAAACAACCAATGCACTCACCTTCTGCTGACAGCCCCTGGATGTTAATCCCCTTAGCAGCCAAGAAACTCAGGCATGCATCTATGTTTTCAATCTGTTCGAGAACAAACAAACAAAAAAAGGAAACACAAAAAGAAAGTGCATTGTAATGATTATTTACTTTCATCTCCCGCCACACCTGAGCACACTCAGCCTTTGCATCCCGTAGAAAGTCCCTATGCTCATTATTTGGAAACCACGGTAGAAAACCCCCTAAAGTTACTGAGGCCCTAAATGGATTATTGCATTGATTGTAAATTGATTATTCCACGGGGCAGGGCTTCCTGTTATTTGCACTTGCACGAAGCAGGTTAGTTAATGCTCTACCCCACAACAGGCGATCACTGCACATCCTACTAGAGGGTCAAGGGTGTTCTGTGCCAGGATTCTTAACCTACAGTAAGTATAACAAACATGGAACTGAAAATAAACATGGAGGCCACATTTGTTTGAGAGGGCAGATTGCCACTTGCTCCTAAGTTGACAGCTGGCAAAAGTTTCCAGCCACACAAACAGTTGAATATTAAAGCTGTAACTGGAAGCCCCAGCTGGAATCCAGAAAACCTTCACTCACAACATTCCCTGCGTGTCAGAAGTGACAGGGAACGCTGAGGGCACATCCTGCCCCTCAGAGAGAGGCTACAATGGGAATATTGTGCATGGGATAAAATCAATTTTAACCAGGTAGGGACCCTATATACAGACTGGAATCAAATCCTGCCTAAGAAAGTGAACTCCAGAGAGGCTGGATGAGTCAGGCATGTTTTCCACAGTATCTCAACATCACAACAGAGATCTTGCAGTAACCTCACACTTAATTTCCCACCAAGTTCCCACTGAAGCTCTTCTGTCATAAATAGAAGATGCAGAGAGATGCCAGCCCCCACCCCAGACCAAAACACTCCCATGCAATAGCCTAAGCTTTGGCGCCTTGAGGGGCTGCAAGGAACAACATTTTAGGAAATGTGATTTTTTGATGTGGTTTTTTTTTATTTAACCATGGTAATCAGCAAGTGATAAAACAGAGCCTCTGCCTCTGAATATCTCTCAAGCACTAATTCATTAATTCCCGAAACATTGCAACCAAACGCTGCATCCGCAGTTTGGATAAAGGACGGAGATAGACACCAAAGCCCACACTTGCTCTTGTATAACTACCTTTATTCTGTGCAGTATGGAGACATCAAAAGGAAACGTGAAAAATCCAGCTGCCCTGGGAGCTCCCGAGGTTTTTCGCCCTCAAAAAACCCACACAAGTGAAGGCTGGGTGGCATTTTAGAGCCTGAGCTCCCAGCACCTGACCTGAGCTCCCCATCCTTCTCAAAGTAATAAAAAAGTAGAAGAGAAGCTGCCAGAAAACCTTCCATGCCTACCTTCTCTCAAGGTACTTTCATTTATTGTCAGAACAATAAAATATTTTTTTTTATATTACAGGGGGTGTGTGTGTGGGGAAGTTATTGGCATTGCTGCACTGGGATTTCAACAATTATAAACACTGATACACTCAAAAGTTTTATCAACCTCATTACACTTTGAGATATGCTAAAAAGTACACAAAGCACTTTGAGTAAATGATACACTGCAAAAACCAGGGCGACACCAAAGAACGCATTTCCTGTAATGCTCGGAGCAGGGTGCAGTTCAAAGGTTCATTTATCCACAGTTCAGTATAATCTGTCAATCTCAACCCACTTCCTTCCTCAGTACTCAACAACCCTTTCAAGTTTTCAATGTGGCTCTTCTATTGAGGTGATCTGGGACTTTGCTGGAAAACCAAAGTTCACCTTTCCAAGAATAAACGCCACATAAAAGAATCAAACCATTTCTGCTACCTGCACTTGACAAGCTGCATCATTCCAAGAACATTTCCAGTCTCCCACAGCTGTGAGTAGATGGCTCCTCTCCCAGTAAGCAGGTTAGTGAGTAAAGATAAGCAATATTTTATCTCCCCTCCCGATTTGCAGTAGCTCTTTCAGTCCTGCTCTGCTTGCTTCTCTTCCCAGGTCCCTCATCTTTGCTCAAACTTCCCTTTAGGACTGAGTGAGCACAGGATTAAGATTTACATCTGGGTAGTGAGTTCTTCATCCGCATCCTCATTCTTGGTTCTACACAGCAATCCTTGCTGACCTCCTAATCCCATTGTGGATCTTACTCAGATTCAAAGAGCCCCCTTTAAAACCATTCTAGTTCCTGGGACAACCCCCCCAATTTTTACTGAGCATTTGAGCCACTGGATTAAGATACAGCACCCCCAAGACTGATGGATGACTCCTCATCACAGGTCTATATTTGGACCACAGATTGAGCAACGTGGACCTCACTGTTGTGTAAAATTTCAGACAGGCTACCTTGACACTCTAGTCATAATGTCCAGCTAAAAGCTGTGAGAAACAGAGGCTCTTGCTGCTGGACTGGTACAGAAAAGGAATGAAGGGGAAAAAAAACCCAGAGTAACAAAAAATGCAGAAAAAAATATACAAGGCATATAAATAAATCTGTGACTTGCACTACAGTCAAGAAATTATAAGAATCAAAATATTATAGCAGCAGGAAAATAGACCCTAATTTCAGTACTTAAAATCAGATGTGATGACATAAAGTGGGAATAAGAGGGGTGTGCAAAAGCAAACCCTTTATGTTCAGGAAGTAAAGAGCTACAATAAGATCCTGTGGGGATGTACAGCACTGCACATACAAGGAATTCAGATATTTCAAGGGTAGGTTCATGGCTTCTCTGGATGCCCCACCCCTGGAAGTGTCCAAGGCCAGGCTGGATCAGGCTTGGAGCAACCTGGGCTAGTGAAGGTGTGCCCATGGCAGGGGGTTGGAACTAGATGATCTTTAAGATCCCTTACAACCCAAATCATTCTAGGATTCTATGACTCTAAGCAAAAAACCTAATGACCTGCATCATGGTGGCTTCCAACACAAAGAACAGTTGCCTCCTTTTAATTGCAGCATTCAGCAGCAAATCATCACCAAAACTCCATGGGCCCTTTCTTGGCCAAGTCCACATATTGCTTAAATGCTCTAAGCAGATGTGAGAAGACTGGATTTGCCAAAGGGGAGTGGATATTTTCCCTTTCACTGTGAGCTACAATTGTCTTTTTGGCTGACAATTCTGATTTCTCATTTGCTTTGTCAGCAAGATTTAACACAGCAGAAGCAAAGCAGGAAAGATGGCAGTTGGATGCTCTCATTTTCTGCCTATCCAAAACGGGAAAGCTGTGCAAAAGAAGAAGGAGAACCAAGGACAGCCATGCACAGTGATTATCTCACTAGGAAACATTACCAGGAGTCTCCAAAACGGAGCCTTATTAGAACTCCCGGCCAAAAGCATCAAATAAATTTGCAATTTTGGATTGCCACATTTAAATTATTTCAGGTGTAGTCAACTATCAAAGCGTGTTATCAGTCCCACACCCTATACTGTGGGTATTAATTCTGAAATGTCCCTAAATGCCAACCAAGAGACTGCTGAGCCCAGACCTGAGGGGCTGCCAGCCTCCAGGGCTCCTCTTCCTTTCCTACAATTAGGAGATTAGGAGATTAAAAAAGAAATTAACCCAACCCTGTAGAATTAAATTTCTGTTCACACATGATACATCAAGTGCCACCACTCTCATTCTCCTACTCACAGAAGGATTGCTCCTTCCCAGCTCCTACAACACGGAGCTCAGGTGCACATAAAATTTAACAGCTTCCCTGAATTACCTATGCGTGGATCAGAATACATCCATTTTACTATGCTTTTCACAGGTGTATCAATTCAAATTTTTGTCTCTTCTCTAAAATACCCTACAGCAGTTATACAGTTCTGACCACAGGGGCCACCAGGCCCCGCTTGAGTTTTTGAGATTCAATTTCTATTCTTGCCAGTGCTAGAGAGAAGACATGCCCTGGCCTGTGTAAGTAGAATAGGATATACCAGAAGCTCACACACACAAAAAAAAACCCCACCAAAAATATCCCCATCCTGTAACTTGTAAACGAAGACTCACAGGTGGGCACCAATATATGTTGAACATTGACCACATCAGACAAACACTTGAACGTGGAAACTTTCTACAGCCCAAGCTGCCTGCCCAACTCTGCCAAGTCAAACACACAGGGTAAACTATAACCAGCGCTGGCCTTGTGAAAGACACAAGCTTTTCCTCAAACAAAAATCAGAATTAAGCTTGCTCGAGGTTCTTTCACTTAGAAACCATGGGAAGTTTCTCACGTTATGATGCAAGACCTCTGCCCCCTTCTTTTACAGTGATAAATGTGCAGTTTTTAGGAGCTTAACCAGAAAGCCCTCTACTTACATTGAAACCAGCGCTTTCCATTTAACTTAAGGCTACATGTTACGTGTAGTATATTGATTTTCAAAAGAGAAAAGATTGATTTCACATGGAAGTTTTTAAAGTCTCACAAACCTTTATGCAATATTCCAGCAGACTTCACATACAACCTAGAAACAAGGAAGGAGCCTAACAAAAGCTGTTTCTTAAGGCAAAACCTATTTTTTTGTCTGTATTTTTGAATAAAGCTCTTACATTCATATTTCCATACTCCAAAGTTTAAAGAGAGTCTTAAAATCTCAAGTCATTACACTGACAATCCTTAAAACCCTGGAGTTCTGGGGGAGAGAGGCTTCTCCCTTCCAATAACATCTCATTTGCTCCATTTCCAAAGCATAACTATATATAAAAAATACCAAGGCAGAACTGCAAATTCCATTTGTCCCAGGAGGATATGAATACTAACTTATTGCTCAGTTGAAAATAAATCTTCATTAGTAGTTATCCCAATCGAAATGTATTTTTTTTTTAAGACAATAGTACATTGCTCCAAGTATTCATATGCTGCTTCTGAGTATTTGAATAAAAATGTCTCCCAAAATTAAGTTTCAGGATTTTGACAGCACTTAGAAAAGAAAAAAACCAAAAAAACAGATAAGGGCAAGTAAAGCTAATCCATATTGTGAAGCCAGGCTGTGACAGATCTAGCCACAGAAACAAAAATCTATTCTTATGGGCATGCTGTTTTTACATTTATGTGAAGAGTTGACTCTTCTGTTAAAATTGTTGTTACTTTGGGTTTTTAAAAACACGGAGAATTTGAGCTAACCTAAGGCTAGAGAACCAGCCTAAGTCTCATCTTGTGCATTCTCTTCTATTTGACCCTGGTAAAACCTTTGCTATCCTGTGTTTCAGCTCTTCCTCTGGAAATAATGGGACAAATATTCAACATTCACTACCAACATGCCCAGTCTGAATAGAAATGAGGGCAATAAGCACCACAGAGAAAACTGTGATTCACAGTGGCCAAAATTTCTAATGATAACAAGGAGCATCCAAAGGGCACACTTGTATTGTGAATGGATTCAGGCAATCCTGGGTGACTCCCAAGGTTTGCTAAAGCTAATCTGCTCAGGAAGAGGCAGATGGAAGGGGTTGTAGAAGTGTTCCTAGTTTATCTTGAAATTCAGCTTTCTTTCAGTTTTGTGGGGTTTTTTTGGTTGGTTGGTTTGTTTGTTTGTTTTGTTTGTGTTTTTTTCAGGTTTATTTATTTAAAACTGAAAATTTCCCATGGGGAAAAACAAAAGTAAAGAGTAATTTCTTTGAAGAATATCCCCGGAAATATAATTTTTGGATTAGCTCTTCAGGATCAGGCCTTAAATATACTTGAAAAGGTGAAGTGGATCATTTGTAAGTAATTTGAAATCTTGAGATGTTCTAAATTATGATTAGTTAAGCAACAACAAGCCCAACTTTGCGAAACAAGTATCAACAAAAAATCCTGCCTCTGGAGAACCATTAATTTAGGATACAGATGAAACTCTTTGCTGGTATCAAGAGACACTTGACTAGATTTTAGCACACATTATTGGCACTAAATCTCTCCTTATGAGTAACTGAAAACAGGGAGAGATGGGGAGAAGCCACGGCTGTGCTCAGTAAACCCATAACAAGGAGAATAAGCATTATTTCCACCTTCCCTGGCTGCTCCTGGAAGGCCCTTTTCTATCTGGAACTTATGTGGTGTGCAGTGGGGAAAAGGGGGAATGGTTCTAAACTGACAGAGGGGCAGGTTTAGATTAGAAATAGGGAAGAAATTCTTCCCTGTGAAGGTGGTGAGGCCCTGGCACAGATTTCCCAGAAAAGCTGCGGATGCTCCGTCCCTGGAAGTGTTTAGGGTCGGGTTGGATGGGG
This sequence comes from Myiozetetes cayanensis, assembly GCF_022539395.1. Classification (NCBI taxonomy): domain Eukaryota; kingdom Metazoa; phylum Chordata; class Aves; order Passeriformes; family Tyrannidae; genus Myiozetetes; species Myiozetetes cayanensis. The sequence goes on from NW_026087853.1 coordinate 57,636,932, forward strand.
CTTGGAGAAACCTGGTCTAGTGGAAGGCGACCCTGCCCATGGCAGGGGGATTGGAACTAGCTGGGCTTTAAGGTTCCTCCCAACCCAAATGCTGTCGCTGACAGTTGTTCATGTCTAAAAAAGATCCCTGGGAAGGGAGCTCCGGCCACAGCCCGTTCCCAGCACAGCGCTCCCCCTCTGCCCGGCTGGCACACATACTTGTGTCTCGACACCTCAGGGTCACAGTTCCACCTGTTCCCAACAGATTTACTCCAGTGGCTGGAAGGGCACGGACACATTTGTGCCCCCTCCTTCCTTGCACCTGGATCACATCTCCCACTGAAATTCTCCCGCTCAAATATATAAAAGCGGTTCTACGGAAGAGCAAAGGAATAACATTTTCTGGATGTGTAATACCTTCATTAAAAGCACCTCATTAAAATAGCCATTATCACACAGTTGCAGTGTGTAAGCAATGGCTGGAAATCAAAGATTTGCAAAAAGACAGGCAGAAGGTTGATTTCTCTGGGCTGTATAATGCTTTGTAACAGCTATGATCTGTTTCAGAGATTCCAGAGTGAAGAGCTTGTCACTACATCTCCAGTAAAAAGAAAGAAACACCCAGGCATCAGAAGAAATTTCCATATAAACAGCTTTTAACTCTTGCATAACCAAGTTGAAGGAGAATAATTAAAGAATTTTTACTTCCACCTGGTCTCAAATCAACCTCACCACCTTTTCTCCTCAGTTAGAGAAGACTCTCACCCATGATTTCCCAGTTTTCCCCATTTAAGCAAAGCACAGCAAGAATCTATGTGTTGGCTAAGTATTGCACAAAAAGTATATTTATGTAATAATTTTACATCAATAATAGGCATGGCAAAAAAGAATTATGCCTCTAGGGTTTTGTATAGATGTAAATATATAAGTGAAAGCTATAGAGATCTCCATGAATATATGTGGAATGACCCTGGCCCCTCAATGCATTTGCTGTTTCAGGTGTTTAGTCCATACAGGGGGTAGAACCACAGGTACTCCAAATGCTATTTAACAGTGAAATGAATGACCAAATAGAACCTAATTCTGTCTTTACAGTTAAGCTCACATATTCCATATTTTTTTTCCATAGAAGTTACTTTGCCCGCCGTTTATCGAACCTCACGCTGTTTCAGAGGCGAATGACGTGTAAGTTCTTCCATCACTGCAAAGGATGAAGAATTAAGAGCACCTCCTTGGGGACCATGAAGGTGATCCCTTATGGGAATGACAGAACTGTCAGCAGCAATGCTTCCAGAGGGACCCTTTACACCCATCCCACAGACAGAGCAGGGAGATGGACGCATCAGCCTCTCCCAATCCAGTCTGGCTCTATGCATCCTGTTATTTTCTATGTAGGATGATGGTGAGGCTGAGTGGGGTTTTAATTAGACTGCAACTCTGATCTGACCATGCCTGTCTCACTGACAACAGTGCACAAGTGGTAAGCATGGTAGCATAAGAGCAGTCTGGATGTCTAGGAAAAAAAAAGGGAGACACTCAAACCAATCTTATCTTGGAGCAAGAGTCATTACATAAGTGGAGGCAGAAGGACACCTAAGCACAAGTAACCTGGCAGATCACCTCTGTAGTAAATCATTTTTGTCCACATGACAACACATGATCATACATGACCAACAGAAGCTTAGAGAAAAGGCTTTCAGCGTTCCTAAACTTGGTATTTGGTCACAGTCCCTCCACCTGCAGTGGTACAAGTTAAACTGGTGTCTGTCACTGGCCAGGCTGGCACAGCTCTGGGGGATGTCCTCCCCTTCAGCTGTGAGGAACTGTACCACAGGTTAGGGCCAAAAGACACCCATTTGTTACCATAGTGGCATTAAACCAGGTTCAATTTCTGAGCATATGTTGCCAGTATGTTACAAACTCCCCCAGCAAAGTAGGGCAAGGCTCACCAGAAGATGGGAAAGTTCCCTTTAACCACATTTGCTCAACCTTGGAGTAGGATTACTTGAAAGTACATGGCTATATTTAACCCCTGGGATACGATTCCAAAAATCCTACGCTAGGAATTTGCAGGGGAAAAGCATGCTTGTGATGCTTCTGATCTTCCAGCAGGGCTGCTCCACTGAATTAGCAGCACATGCCCCGGCAGCAGAGCCCTCCTCAGCTTTGGGACCCGACTGCAGCCCCACCAACTCGGGGTGGGGAGCAAGAGCCTGGCAGATTTATTGCACTTAGTTATGGCAACGTTTGGACAACACTGGGTGTACAAATTGCTCCAAGCATCCAGACACACACAGATAGCTCCTCGGGTGATGCAGATGGTTTCAGCTCATATTATTCCCACCAACCAACTCATTAACCAACTTGCAGCTCTCCCCTGCAAGTATGGGCCACATCACACTCACATTCATCACATCATTTAAGTGCTCTTTGGAAAAAAGAACACAGAAGTGTGGATAGCATGTGCCATACACACAAAGAGCAATGAACATTTCAACATCTCCCGCCCCTTTGTCAATTAAAAAAAAAATGATTCATGGAGCTGGCAAGGGTCACACTGAGGAGGGAAGTGGATATAAGAAGTGAAGTGGATACCTGGCTCCAACAACTGAATTAAGATTCCCAGCACTGCTCGATTCAAAACAGGGTTTCCACCAGGTTGGAGAATTTCCACACAAACTGCTCTTCAGGTGTCACATAAATTACAAAAAAGCTCATTTTCAGAATACAAGAAATTAGTCAGATATTAAAATAATAATCAAATTCCCATCACTGGAAGTAAAGCTTCCTTGAAAATGGAGTTACTGTACTGAAAACACAGCCTTCATCTTGTCCTTGGAAAGAAAGGTTGTCTCTGACCCATCCTGCAGTCCAAGATTCTTTGTTTGCAAGACAAAAGGAAGAGTGGGCAGTATTACTTTACTACTACAGTTTGATATGTGGAGGAGAAAGAGATGATTCTTAAAAAACTTCCTGTCAACACATGTAAAAACAACCCCTCCCTTTTGTTATTTGAGAACAGATACTTATATACACACAAAGTGATCCTGAAAGAAATAATAAGGCCCAAACACAAACCCACAGGAGAACCACAGCAATTTCCTCATCTATTTATAGGAGGTGCTGTGGTGTTTGTTAAACCTACGTGCTTTTCTGTTGCTCCAAATTCTTGTCTTGGGTGTCCCACAACTTCCCCAGACTTAGCATGGAGAGATGAAAGTCTGGTGTATCCACCCCACAGACTCCCTAATCCTCTTCTTTTAAGCACCGACAGCTTTGCTACCACTCCACCCCTTCAGGCTTCAGTAACGTGGGTAACACACCATCACTTCTAGGACTTTCACATCTAACTTTTGAGTTCTTCTAGAGTATCGCCACCTGTGATTTTTAATTTTATTTCCAACCTTGGGGAAAAAAAAAAAAAAGCTATTTTCTCATTTGTCTCTTCCCGTACTTTATCTTTAGTCGTGTCTCTCCCCAGTCCCTTCCAGTCTCTTTCCTTCACTTCGCTCTCCACTTGAATTCTCTGTTCTTTCAAACATCCTGTCCTTTGCCTTTTCTTGTACCATCGAAGCTGTGTCATTATCTCATGTGCTGGGATTTATCACTTGCATGTAATAGGTGACACAACCACCTCCCCTCTCTCTCCCTCCTGGCTGTGCTACATTACACAAGGTGATAAAATGCTCAGCTGTCACAGCAAAGTGGAACTTCCTTCAAAACCTGTGAGCATTTTACACACAGACATTATTTCCTCACAGATAGAACTCAGCCACTCTATTTTTTGTTTACTTTATCATTTTACAAATGTGAGTGATACGAGCCCTTTGACAATAGGTAACATTCAGCACTTGCAAAGGCACCCACATCAATAATAGCCTATAGTACCTAGAAGGACAGGTAGTAACCAGTACCTCCTATATATCCTATATAGTCCATAATCTGCAAGATGCTAAGTGCTGAGCTCTAATATCACCCCCTAAACAAGAGGCAAATTAAAAGAAATTTTAAAAAAGAGAAATATCTCTGGTTTTCTATAACCAAAAAATATTAGCAGATAGCCCTACTCAGGTTTATTGACCTAAGTGAAGTGTGAAGGAGAGGAAACTGGCCTTGCTGTACTGTCCTTCAACCAGTTATGAAGGGCCATGCCAACGTTTTCTGGGGTTTTATTTTAAAAACCCAAATGGTTTATAATGGTCTCCAAATCATCTTGGTCTCTGAGCCTATGCTCCATGCAACTACATCCTCTGTTACCCACAGTATTTTCTGCATCCAGCTGGAACCAATCACCAAAATTACAGGCTTTTGTTTAGACAAATATCTACAGCACAAAAATATAGAGGTTTGGGGAAAAAAAACCCTAAAATGGATCTTATGCAGAGGACAAGCTATAGAATAGTCTATAATAGATTATACAAAAGCCAGCCAACTCTTATCTGGAGCAAAGGAAGACAGGGATCCTCCCCTCAGCAGAGCAACCCAGACAAGATGATGATGGGAGGATAGGTTCTCACCTAAGTGATTTTTCACGGAGCCAGTGGGGTCCCTGTCATGTCATTTTTGGCACTGGGACTAGGTTGATAAGCACTGATGGTCCCACATGGTTCTGCAGCACTAAACTTAACCTGACAAGGCTTATTAGCCCTGGCTTTGAGCCTGACAGGCCCAAGCTGTCTCTGCTGCTCAGTTTGGGCCAATCTGTACGATGCTCTCCAACACTGCAGCACCGGGAACAAGGCGAGGAGGCCTGATCTGGCTCTGTGGTGAGCTCACTTAGGCTTGGCATCACCAGCTTAGGACTGTGCCACATGGAAGCAAATGCAATTTTTTTTTTTTTTTCCCCCACACACACACTTCCTTTAACAGACTTGGAAGACACAGACTTGGTCCAGCTTTCTGAGTTGTTACACCTGGCTGTGCCTGAGCTGATCCTTCACAGCTCGGCTCACCGGGGTGTCTGCTCGAGGCACTGGGAGTCTACAAATGAGGGAGGTAACTGCCCACAGGGGAAGAGAGCATGACAGAAGGCTTCTCTCTGAGACCTGATGGATTTCTGCACAATTGACTAGGTGGCCTTCCCTCTGTTACCTCTCTGAACCACGGTTTTCAGACACAAACACCAATTCTCACACTCTACAGGACCCTGTAAGCCATGCTGAGAGGAGAAGGCACTGAAAGGCTGCTGCACCCAAACAAGTATTTGTCCTGGAACACAGGAGACCTGCCAAAGGTTCTTGCCTCAGCAGAATCAGAACAGAGACATGGAATGATAGAATGATATAGGTTGGAAGGGACCTTAAGATCACCTAGATCTCCCACTGCCATAGGCAGGGACACCTTCCACTATCCCAGGTTGCTCCAAGCCCCATCCAACCTGGCCTTGAACACTTCCAAGGATGGGGCAGCCACAGCTTCTCTGGGCAACAACAGACTATAAAGAGCTCTGTAAGCACGTGCACTTAATAAAAGCAAGCCATAGGCGAAATTCTCATTTTTCTCACACGGGGAGAACTGCTGGGGACGCCCTGCTAGGACTGTATCTCACGAGTGGGGGACCCAGCCCCACCCACTGCACCCTCCTGAGCGAGCAAGTGGAATAACTTCAGAGGAGACAGCGCAGAGCAAACATCTCTCCCCAGCACTCTTCAGCATTCCTGACCCAGCACATGCCCCCTGCGTGCCTCTGGTTATAACCTGATCCGGATTCCACAAGCAGCCCACTGCGTGCATCCCACTATCCAACAGGAAAAAAACCACTCTTTCTTCATTGAGAATAAGGACTTTGAGTGACTTTTAGCACCAGCATCCTGGAATTGTTTATAGACTCCAGTCCTGAATGAAATTCAGTTCTTACGGCACACTTGTGGAACATTAAATTACAGTAATTGTCAAAATTTCCTCATTATTTATACTCTAGACAGCTGCTGTGGCTACAGCAAGAATAGCAACCAACCTCTTCAAAGCAGTAAGAAGCAGCAATGATAAATCTTTTTGATGGCTTCCCTTTCACAGAGCACTCGCTCCATGGTTTAAACAAGATTGATAACTTCCAAGAAACAACAAAAAGCCAAAACAGAAGAGCAGAACCGAGTGCGGGTTTTGACTTAAGATGACAAACTCTCCTTAAATCTTTAATATTTCGTTTAACTGTGTGAGTGGTTGTGCTCACGAGGTATCTGGAGGTAGTTGGGAACAGAGTCATAAAACCAAAAGGCATTAGAAGACCTTCACACACAGAACAGATATCCAAGTATCCCAAAGTATGCATTTGGAGATTTTGAGGTTTATGTTGTAAAATAACTTTTTTCCTCAAGATACCAAAGGAAATAACCTTCTTTAAAGCACCATGAATTTTAAATGCTGAACTCCCAGGATGCATTTTAAAAAAAATCAGTTTCTTATTAACCAGCTTCTTATCTGTCAACAAGTTGCATCTTTAATTTTGCTATTGGAAATTTTTTATTTAATGCATATTGCTCATTTATTTTGTTTCATTTCAAAGGATATAGGAACTCTTAATCCGACTTTAAATATCTAATTCTCCTTTCTCAATACTACTGTCTATATAGAGGAACAAAGTTTTACGTTTATACATTCCTGTTTATGTAATATTTCAAAACCATAAAAGAGCAACGTAAGAACAATCTTGATTGTAAATATGTGATTAATTGTAAGGCCTAATTCAACTATTGTGGAGCACAACGGGGCAAAAACTGTCATATTAATGTTCTGCAGATTACGCCTTTGGTCTCACTACTGTGAAAAATTAATTTAAAATTGTTATTAAAAGTCTCAAAGTCACACACTATCACTCAACCACGCACACACAAACAACAGACCATTTTATTACTTACCATTTGAGACCTGTTTTTGGGGCAGCCATTGATGTCTTCAATCTTTTCATTTGCTGAAAAGCAAAAAAAAAAGAGGCAATAAAGCAAAAAAAAAACTAAAGCAAGGACATTTATTCCAGTGATTTCTGGAGCACTTGCTGCCAGCTACATAAAAGGGTTTCAGACTAGTTGTCCAGTCAAAGTGAACGTGTGAAACACTGAGAGCCACCAAAAAAAAAAAAAAACAGGCAGCTGGAGTTTCCTAGTGGGTCATGCCTCCAGAGACAGCTGGGGGCAGAAGCCAACTGGTCTGACATCTTGTACAGTGACAGGGAACTCTTTTAAACTATAAAAAAGATTTAGACTCTGGAAGCTGAATCACTGCTGGGTGGAAAACTAAGCACTACATACATACATATATACATATATATATATGCTTGCATGTCAATTGGTTTGTTTGTAGGGTGAATATAGGTTTTTAAATCCAGACAGGAAATTTATGACCCCTAACCCTAATAATTTTTTTTTTCTTTTCCTTTTTTAAAGCACAAATCATGGAAGAACTTTCCAAGCTTCCTGGCCACGGTTTACATGCAGCCCTACCTGCAGAGAAATAAGAGTTTCCATCGTTAAAGACACAAGTGAAACAATGAAATCCCTGAGGAGTTGAATGTTTGCCTTAGAGTCTTCCTTTGATTCGTTTCACCTTTCAGGCTTGAACCCTGAAATGATTTCAGTGCTAGTCTGAAGAACCAGTTATAACCAAAGTTCAGTTTCCCACAGCTCTTTCACTGCAAGGAAGACAGGCGTTCACATCCCATTTGATTCATATATTAAAAGCTGTATTTTCTACCACTCCCATATATTCCCAAGACATCAGACAGAACTCCATCTCATTTCATGGCTTTCTTCAGCTAAGAGGATCAAATTTCTCACAGTATTCCGACAGCAGTCATAGCAGTCACAAAGAGATAGTAACACAACTTCACTCTCACATGGTAGGTCCTTTTTAACACATCCATGTCACAGTACACCTTTATGCCACACCAATGCCTTTAAGAATTGATGCTAATCCGAAAAAGACTGCAGCCAAACCCACTGTGTGGTCCCCAGAGTGGTCTACCAGCCCTTACACACCCAGACCACATCGCTTTTCAGGAATGCCATCTGGGATTTGGTCATTCAGAAACCAACTTGTTAAACCCCATTTTCCAAAGTCCCGTGCACCCATCTTGGAATATTTACGATCTCACAGTTTGGCATCAGGCACCACCTCTATCAACTACACTTAGAATACTTTGAAAAATTTACAACTATACTCCTATAAATTGGCACCATGCATGACTATTACTTGAAAGGAGACTAATGAACTTGGGAGTGAGCTTTCTCTTGTTTGGGACAAGCCTACAGAGATACCTCTAATAACCCAAGTCAGACCCATTATCTCTGCATTCATGAATTTCAATACAGCTACCATGTTTATAGGCATTACTAAGGCATATATTACTTACACATTCTTTCATAGGTTCATGAATTTTAAACTGAAATAACCCAGAATGCCGGGAATGCAGTTAATTGACTTGTAAATTAAAAAAAAAAAAAAAAAAAAAAAACACAAAACCTGTCATCATGCTTCTATATTATCGTTAGCAGTTTTGAAGTCTGAAGATTATCTCTGATGTCAAATGCAGTGATGTTTGGTTTCACCTCTTTATAGATTTGCCCCTCGTTTGGATGCTCTGGTAAAAGAACTACCTAGATGCTAATAATTTTAAAATTCCTTTCTCCTAAATGCAGCTATTTCACTTCAGGAAGGCAAGCACAGAGGATTGCCATCACTGTCTTTATGTAACCATTAACTCTCATGGAGTCTTCCTCTTAAATCTGGGATGTAAATCTCAGATGATGACTCAAGAAAAGCTGCATCACTAATAACTAAACCTGAATTAATTTCAACAACTTTGGAGAATCTCCAGATACTCCAGGCACGTACAAAGAGGAGGAGGGATCTTCGTGGCTGCTTTTACACATAGTACACCCTAATTTAAAAAGAAAACCCTCTCCTGCACTGCATATAGAAGCTTTACTATTATATAGTTAGAAAAAAACCCCTGGATTTTCCAGACTACAGATAGAGCTGCTTCTAGGTGTGAAAATTCTCTCCATCTTTGTGACAATGAGATGCAGCTGCCTAAGGCCATACACAGCAGATACAAATTACTTTTCCTCACTGTTAATTTGGAGGATTAAACTCAGCATGTTTAAATATGACCTTTCTATCATATGGGAAAACATCCTGTGAAAAAGAAATCCTTCCCCTCCTACTTAAAACTTCTGACACCTTGCAGACCTTATCTTAAATATTAGCCAAGAGGCAGGTCTTAAAATGGCCAGGAAAAAAAAAACAGCAAAGGTTATCAAAAGAATAACTGTTTCTGTGTATTTTAGAGGGAATAATTTGAATTTCATAAGAGTTTTCACAAGGCAATACCCCAAGAGGTACGTTTGGTAGAACCAAGTTAACATTCTGATGGTTGCATTCTTGCAAACAGTGTTCTCATGCAGAAGTTTCCCACAACAGTGTTAAGGCAGGGGAGCCAGATAGGCATGAAAACAATCAACACCTAACTGCTCCTGGGTTTCCAAAAATCTCTCCTATTAAAGGAAACAGAGGGTGAAGCACTGTTCACAGTGAATACCTGTTAACACCCAATCAATTAATTTATGGCCTGTTTTTACACCTCTGTACCTGCAGGTCTGCAATGCTACTGAGATATAACGTTGCTCTACACAGAGATAAAATCCTTTTAACATGTTCCAGTAAAGCCACTGGAAGATGCTTTCCCGTGTCATCCCACAACAACAGGGCGTGTGGATTTGAACCTTAAGTCAAGGAACTAGCTCGTTTACAGCATCTCAACCACACATAAATATGCATGAACTGATGTGTTAGTTCGCTGCTGGCTTCTTAATTTGCATCTCAAATCTGTCAGTTTGCTCCTAACAATAGTTGTCCTAATTCCCATTAGCAGGCTTTCCCATTCCATCCATCTCCATTGGCCCATGCACGTGTTTTGTGGCATCCCAGGATGAGCCTCTGAAGGAACTAATGAAGGATCCAGGCCCAAGGGAAGAGCTACAATATGTAGCTTTCCATGGATAAAATGGCTTGGAACTTTCATTATCTTCAAACATTAGTGTAAACTAAAACTCTGGATAACTGAGCACGCAGTTGAGATTTGTCCTAATGGTAAATGATTTTCCTCATCTGAAAACTGGAAAGATTTCTTTTTCTGCCACATAAAAGCTGCACTCCTTCTCCTTTCCCAGCTGTATATATATGGATTTTCCAAATCCAGTTGGAGACAGGAGGTTCAACAGAGGAGGCCTGTATTATTGTGAATTATATTCAGGCCAGGACCCTAAAGGTATTAGAAATAGTGACAGTGAAGGCTAACAGCATCCTAGCAGAAAAAAAATACCTCATGAGTTGTTTTTTTAACATTCAGCCATGTGGAGTAATATTGCTGTGTCAGGAGATCTTATCAGCAACATCCAATATTTTTCCACTATACTTTAAGGCAAGGCTTTTTCAAATTAATTAGCAAAGTCTCTGAAGGAAAATTATCTACATTATCTACATCCATGCAGTTGGATCGATTTCCCCCCCACACACACTGTGTTTATGTAGAAGATAAAGACAGTGATTGTCTGAGCCAGCTGCTGGATACCTGGTACAAACACAAAGTCACTCACCTACAACCTGGATTATTTCAGCTAACAGGACTCCATCAGTCACATCTTGCTGTAAATCCTTTATCAACCTCTTGTGACCAGATTTTGCCAGATAATGATTAGCCCAATCCGTATAAATCTGTCAGGAGAAAGATAAACAAAAATAAACTGTTACTCATAACACAACCTTAAAGATGAGAGTTCTTTGTTTCTCTCAGTATGCAAAAGGCTGATAGAACATCACTGCATTTTTTTCCCTCTTTGAGACAAGTCAACAGCATTAAAATTCAAGGCATTGTGCAGATCAAGTGTTCAGCTCTCTGTAGTGTGGATTTTCCTATTCTGCAATCTGACATCAAAGCTCGTGGAAGATGATGGCAAACTCCTGAACGTGTTACAGCTTGAACGGATCACCAGGAGGTCAAGGGAATATTCTACAGCTGCAGTGACTGTGTAGAAGACACCTCAATTTCCACCCAGGTTATTTTGCATTTTCCCTTTGACATTTTTTCTTGACAGCTGCTATTGAGGAAGTTTGAAGATTCTTTTCCCAAAAACACTCCTAGTAGATATTTTAACCACGTAGCACAGTTTCACTGTGAGGAAACTCCCTTGTTAATATTACAAAAGAAAACCTTTCAAGGCCCTAAAAATCCACCAATTCTAATAAATTCCATCTCACAGGTTGAACAGGGTCTATTAAATTGCTTTTAATCTCTTGTGCAAACTTCTAACTGTTGGGATTTATTTCAGAATGTATTCTCTGAAAATTAAGCACAGAAAGCAGTGAAAAATCTTTCTAATTTGCACTAAGTACTGCTCATCATATGCTAGCACAACTTATTCAAGATCACCAGGAAACTTATAAAACTTTTCGTGCTAGGTTAACGAAAAGAAGCCAAATCACTTGATTAGGAATTTCTGCTTATGAACTGAGCAATGTTTCCTGTTCTTCATAGAGGACAAAATTTAAAATTTAAGATTTCTTTTACGTGATCTACTTACATTCCAAAGCAACAAGGCAAACACAGCTAAATATCAGCATTTTACCTTTCAAATACCTAAATATTAAGGCTCACCCCTACTCTGAAGAAATACATTTGCCCCAATTCGATCTATCAGTAAGCAGGTGTAGATCCAAAGTGCTTTCTAGAGCATGACCCATCCCAACACTCCACAGACCCTCTAAACCACTGTGCTGATGACAAATGCCTCACACCAGTGTGAGTCACTGGCCTGGAGGGAAGTGTCCACACAGCAGTATTCAGTCCCCAGAAGCCCAGGGAAAGCCCTCCTGCTTTCAGGATCTACTGTTTTCCTTCACTACTTCTGAGGGCAAGAAAAGAGCACAAGGAGAAAGGGCCTGAGCCCTCAGGTCTGTGATCACCAGGCTTTGAAGAGTTCTATCCCAAGCCTTCAAGGGAGCAGATGGAAATGATGGCCACTACAATCAGGTTCTGTCTGCTGGTAAAACACTCTTGAAACAAAACATGGGTTCAGTCACTCCCCCTTCCATCATCCCACTCCTGAGCTGTGCAGCTCCCCATATCACAGAATCACAGAATGGTCTGGGTTAAAAAGGGACCTTAAAGATCATTCAGTTCCAAACCCCTGCCATGGGCAGGGACACCTTCCACTAGATCAGGTTGCTCCAAGCCCTGTCCAACCTGGCCTTGAACACTTCCAGGGATGAGGCAGCCACAGCTTCTCTGGGCAACCTGTGCCAAGGCCTCACCACCCTCACAGGAAAGAATTCCTTCCCTATTTCTAATTTAACTTGCCCTCTTTTCAGTTTAAAGCCATTCCCCCTCATCCTATCACTCCAGGTCCTTATCCAAAATCCCTCTCCAGCTCCCTTGGGGCCCACTTATGTACTGGGAAGTGCCAGAAGGTCTCCCCAGAGCCTTCTTGTCTCCAAGCTGAACAACCCCAAATTTAGGAGAAGTGCTCCAGCTCTCTGATCATCCTCATGGACCTCCTCTTGCACTCACTCCAGTAGGTCCACATCCCTCTTGTGCTGGGGGCCCCAGAGCTGATCAGTGCAGATCCCCTAAATTACTGACTGATGTGGCTGAGCACAGACTCAGCTGTTAATCTCAGGAGCATCTTAAGCCTTGCTTTTTCAGTGTGATGACCATGTCCTCCTTCATGGGAGTCAAAAGCCAGCTGCCAAGTCTAAGGGTCAAGTATTTGTCATGAGATGGAGGAACCTGGATATAACACAAGGATTGTAATTTCACACTCCTCTTTCTGATTCAGTGTTAACACGATCAAATGAACAACAGAGATTTTGACCGGAGTTTTTGGTTATAAAAATCTTCATTTGTGGTTTGTTTGGGTTTTTTTGTTTTTTGGGTTTTTTAAAAAAAAAACCTGTGAAACACTACTGGTAGCAGCCATGAACAAATCACTTAACATCTGAAACATATGTCCCTGTTTTCCACCATTCATCCTTTACTTTCCTCTTCAGAGCAGCGGGATGGGCATTTCCATGCCAACAGCGTCATGGACTTAAACAGAAAAACACACCTGTGATAAAAACAGGGCTGAAAAACACCCTCAATGAAATGAAGGCTGAGCACATGAGTGATTTCCCCAGCAGATCAATAAAAGAAAAGGGACAAGAAACCCGCACTGCACAAACCAGGTATCGTGTTCCTTAGCCCCTTTTACAAGAAAACATTTTCCATAACAGGAAGATACTTTAAAAGATCCAACGACTTCAAGGAACTAGGATTCACTTAACCTACTTTTCTGCCACGTGGTTTTAGCTTGCTTATCTACAAGTAAAGACATACGAGGAAGAAACAGGTTGTAAACTACTTACTTTGCAAGTGCAAGGTTCCACACACACCCCTACACCGTTCCTGCAATTTAGCTGACAAGCAACTTATCAAACACAATAACCATGTTCCTTTAATGAGAGGGCTGCAATCAATGTCCTAATTTATCCCAGAGTGACTTTCAGTAAATTTAAGATTATACTTTGATGCATCAGTTCCATCCTGGACCATTTCCATGATGCAGATCATCCTGCAGTCAGACAAATCCTTGGATCAGCCCCAGAGTTAAAACAGGAGCAGACCCCTCCTGGCAGAGCCTGAAATCAAAGCAATGGCAAGACCTTGAGAGCTGGTTAGAGTTGATTTTTAAGTCAAATAACGACGTGAGAATGCATGGCTAGCATTGCAAAACTGCTATTGCTGTACTTGTTTCCTACTGCCCTAATTCCTGTTGCATCCAGGAAGATCAGAACTTATATATTCACACCCTGTAAATAAACACTGCATCAAAGAAATCCCTAATTCCCTTAAATGCTCCTGGTAAAGGAGACAACTTGAAAGAAACCAAATAAATACCCACTGCCTGATTCACTGTCCATGATAACACAAAGAAACTCCCTCTAATGGCAAATTATCCTTGTAAACCCCACTTTGGTGCTGAAGTCAGTCTATGTTTGGTATCTGAACTACAAGCAGAGCTTTTATGTTTAGTACAAAATATTCCATTAAATGCACACCAGTACAGAGAAAATATTTGTTTCTGGGGTATTTAATGGTGCAGAATATTATTTCACTCCGGTGGTTGATTAGGAAAGCCTTTTGCAGGAAAACACAGACACAATAAATCTCTCCTCCTCTTAAAAGTGCTATTATACAACATTATTTTGCAACATGCATAACATGCAAATTATTGCTGTTTTTTAACTGACTGGGCCATATATTTACAAGCCCTATCCAGGTTTATTGCAATAGCTCTTTGTGGTTGCTGCTGATTTTTATGGCATATATTAAGCTAATCATGGAAACTTTCCAGGATGTTTTCAAAACCTGTTTGTTGCAAGTCTTTGTAATGTACTAAACAAATACAATTCCTAATGTTTCTTTTCCTTTTCCATACAAACAAGTGAAAAAAATATAATTGTACAATGGCTGCTATTTCTGGACACATAAAATATGTTTCAAAGCACACAGTGTTTTCCAATGTTCAAAACCAAGCAAATAAATGGGAAAACAATAATAAAAGAAATAGGAAATCACTGCTGAGAAACTTTCCATTTTCCTATCTCTGCACGTGAATTCTGAGTGTTCCTCAGGTATTTTCAGCAAATGGGCTGCAAAGTCACAATTGAATATTCACATGAAAATTACCTGAACAGTTGTCTAATTAAAAAACATAAAAATCTTGTGATATGGAACATTTGACCCAAGAGATATTGCCTAATTATATACACCAGTATGGGCTTTTAAAACTTTTCAGTGATTTCTTTCACACAGTATGAAAACCACTGAAAGCACCTTCATTATTCTACTCACAAAAATCAAGTGAACATCATGATTTGGGCATTAATCACTGTAAGCAGGTCTTTGTGTCCAAGTCAGTTTAATGTTTAACTCGGATTTAAGTTCGAGCTTTTTTTAAAGGTGGACTCAGCTGTTTGGTAGCTTTTTTTTTCCCCTCTCTCTTAGGAATCCAATTATCTGAGAACAAATTAAAAACAAATGTGAATGACTTCTTTCTTTTCCCTTCAATCCATCAGATTTGAATTAGGAGTGTTACAGTTAAGCATTGATTTTGGAAATATTCAGTATATTATGAGCCAGAGCTAAAACACTACTGAAAAACTTAGTGGGGTTTTGTGCAAAAAAAAAAAAAAAAATCCAAATTCTAAAGCTTTTGAAAGTTGTCTGTAAAGGAAAAGACCTGAATGCTGTCTTCCATTAATAAGATTAAAGATTTTAGAAATTTAGTTGGGTTTCTCCTTGCTTCCCTTCCCTTAGCCTCATACCCGCTTGTTTTAAAGGGGGTTTCAGATAAGAGAGAAATTTTGCTTTCCAGTTAGGAGATCCCTGAAATTTCCTGGTACTTCAAGCCTCGTGTAACATTTCTGGCTGCACTGAGAGAGCACGTCCAGTACAGCCAGGTCTCACCTCAGACCACCTGCCCTGTATCTGAACACTGAACCGATACAAAAGGAGCCTTTTGCAGAACTGGCTGTTTGTTCAAGCCCACACAAAGCAAAAACTCTGAAGCTTTTGTCCACTTTAAAGTAATTCATACAGGTTTTTTTAGCCTTGGCAGGTTGGGGGGGGGGGGAATCAAGCAAAAAGCCAAAAATCTGGCATCTCAAACCACAGTACTCCTCTCTCCATATACCACTTGGAGGCAGCAGGCTGATACCTGGGTGGCTCTTCTTGATCTGCTGGTAGGTAAGGGCCAAACACTGCACCTGTAGGACCTGTATTCCTCTGTTCCCACAGCCAGTCAAACCCAGGATACAGAGCACGGATAACTCACAAGAGCCATGAATCCAGGAAAACTCTTCAGAGATGTTAGAGGGGACCCAGTATATCCGTGGGGCTGCAGTTAGGTTAGGGTGTCAGGTATTATCATGTGCTCCCAAGTCTCCTTTAAATGGAATGCAGTCCTTTATGAGAAGGCAAGAACTACCCAGTGTTTTTGCCTCTGCATTGGTATTCTGAAATAAACTCATGAAAAGGAAAGGGTTCATATGAATCTACTTGAAAAGAATGTCTCTTTTCCATGCCACTAAATAGAAAATATGCCTGAATCTTTTCCTTGTTACTCATTTCCACACACACACAAATCTAATTATAATAAACGCCCAAGTAAATTTTCAAACCTTTCTTTCCTTCCCTTTACCGTGTCAGTTCCTTACTAATCAGACTCCGATTGTTTTCTTCCAATAATTATCATGAATCAGGCTCTCGTGAATCTGGCAACAGCTGAAGAATATCTTTTTGACATCATGCAGCATAATTAGAGCAGAGCAAGGCTTTTTCCGTGATTGAACAGCAGGGTTAGTCACATCGATGAACTCCCATTCCAGAACACCCACTACAATGCAACGCCTGTGCTGCTGCTGCTCACCAAACCACTCTGCCCTGCTGAAGTTCACAGGGAGGGGGAAAAGAAACCCACACACCACCACCCCAAACCCTAAAAATAGGCACAACACACTGAGATGATCCTAAGGGGAATGCCTGCAGTCGTGACAATGTCATGTACCCACATTAACAGGGCTCACACACGGAGAGTCACGAAATCCCAATTTTTGACTGGTAACACTGATTGCTGTCTCATGCTGATCCATGCTGCAGTCCAGCACAATGATCTCATTAACAGATATCACGCTGCAAAGCCCAGAGCTAAACAGCTAAAGCCGTAGGTTTGGCTGAAAACCTCAATCCCTCTGAAGCACCCCTGGCTCCAAGGGGGGCACAGTATGGATTGAAAGTGCATAGAGATTATGACCCTGGCAATAATATGTTGCTGAGTTACTGGCAAAAGGACAACGAAGAAGCATGTGGCAAAAAAAAAAAGGTAAAAGAAATCAAGTTTTACAGCATTTGTCACAGACCTTTTTCAGGTCTTACAAAGCGTGGCCCCCACGTTTCTTAAATCCCGTAGAAATCCGCATCTGTACATCTGTAGCATGGCATAAATCCCACTAAAAGGATAGTGCTGACTCTTCTACAGTGAATGAAGCTTTGCATTGCTATCCAAAAGACTGTTGCATGGGGTTTCTTTTTCCCCAATGTGAGTTCTTGCAAGACAAAAAAAAAAAAACTACGGGGTTGAGAAGGCAGGACATAAGAGAGTCGATGTGTGCCCACATCTCTCTGTGATAAATTAAGGGTATCAGTGGGCTTTGAGGAAGGAGTTCTGTCTACTCCTTTTCTTTAAGGATACAGCCAAGGGCACGTGGACATGAAGGAAGCAAGAATCCATCGTCCTTATGGATGCCCACGAGCCCCCAGTGATCCCAGCTCAGAGGGAGAGGTGGACACATGAGGTAGGCAGTGAACGGCTTCCCCTCTCTGCCCTGAGACACTGGTAACATTCAGAAAGCCAGGGTGGGACACTGGAGATTAGTCTACTCCATCCTACCAGTACCTTGGCATCAATAACCAGCTAAAAAAAGGAAGGAAACCCCCAGAAACTCCAAGTGTGAGGTGCTGATGGGCTGAACTGCAGGTGGACTCCTTCCAGTAGGCAGGTGAGAGAGAAAAGTGACCTTCCTGGAAGGAATCCATACCACAGGTCAGGTTGGATTGGGCTCTGAGCAAACTGCTCTAGGGGAAGGTGTCTCATTGGAACGAGGTGGTCTCTCAGATCCCTTTCCAACCCACACCACTCCAAGGTTCTAGGATTTGCAATCCCCTAAAAATAGGTGTCACACACACACATATATACCCCTACTAATTAGTATCTATCTAATATGATGCCAGTAAAATACTCTAAATTACCTAAAGCGTTGGAACTTTTGAGTTATCATCAACTACTGAGACTGCAGCTGCAACCAACTGAGGTTCCCACTTGGTTCCCCACTTTTCTGGGGAGACAGAGGTAACTCTGCTTCTTTTTTATAAATTTTCTTAAGGGAACTAAACTAAATGATTTATTCTCTCAGATGTGCAAGTGTTGGTTGGAACTGCTTGAATTACTACCCAGTTGGTGGGAGGTATTCTGCTGAATATTACATTTTACTGGACACTTATGTACATTAATTACCCTTTCGAAGTTACACAGATAAATGGGTAATTTAAACACCACTGGGACTACTCATTTTTCTCTCCTTAAAGCCTTATTCCCGACTGAGGAGGGCTATTCTCATGCATATGACTGCTATTCAAAAGCAATGGGCTGACTCACAGCACGCAGAGCCAAGCATATGTGTCAATTTTAGCATGCTCTCTGACTTTCCCAGGAATGGAGCTGGGAACTACCCACACTTCAGGGCAGGCACTGCTCTCTCTGAGCTTTAGAGCATATCTTGGGTGGATACTAAACAAGCAACATCTCTTTCAACTGCCTAGCTGGCACCCTTCTTACCCTACTGAATATTTTACTATACTCAATATAAAAGAGGAGAAAAGAGATATTTTCTTCATTATTCTTCCCCCTCTCCCCCCCATCAGTTGCACGGTTTCTGAACCCCGTTACTGGCAGGTGCTGCCTACACAGAGGGGTAAATATTTCTCACCAAGCACCAGCCAGAAGGTGAAGCAGGGACGGTGCCTGTGCCGGCATCCGGCACGCTCCGCTCTCAACGCTCCCATTATCCCAGTCTGCCATATACAAATCCCTGGCAAGCTGGAGCCACACACCGCGCCAAGCAGGTGGTCTCTCCACTTGCAGAAAACATTAAGCCCTGAATAGAAATGAGATTACAGTCACACCTGCACCGATTCCTTCGCACATCCCAAAGAGAAACAGAGTTTAGTTCGCTGAGCTGATCGGCAAAACCCACCCCAAGTCGTATTTGGCCACAGAGAAACAGCCAATTTGATCTCACGCCAACAAATCATAATTTATCCCAGAGAACAAAAGGAGCAAATGTACTATTTTTTCCCCGTGTTTTCTAAAAAGTCACCTCAAGTGCACAGTAAATCATTTTTTGAAATATGAGAGTTCTCATGCACGAAATAAACCCATTTTACATCTACTACCACACACAAACATCGACAGAAAAGGGCTTATCTGAAAAGGTGATACATATCTACTCCGAAGAAAAAACACAGAAAATCTTAGGAAGCTGCAGAAGAGAGGGGAAAATAAATAAATAAATAAAAATAAAACCCTTCTAAGGCTGCAGTTAGTTACTGTTCAACAGCACTGCTGCCGTGATCGAGAAGCCAAGAGCTGCTTACTGTTTTATAGTGGTCACAGGAAAATTTACTTCTCCCACGAACAGGGACCTGGAAGGTCATGCCACTTATTGGCATATTTAAGGTGAGCATATACTCCTCGAGTCCAGCTTGTTCTTCCCTCTCAAGGGGTCTACAGTTAAATGATTATATATATGCTGGCATGGGAAGCTTGGGTGGTTAATTTTAGCTGAAGTCACACATGCACAGTGCTCAGATTTCTTACACTGTCACATTTTACAATTCCCACCCCTCCTGCGGCTCTTCCCTTACACCCCCAGTGCTCCCTTCTCTTACTGCTGTCTGTAACAGGGAGTTTCCATGTTTGACATCAGTTTCAAACAATAGGATCAATATACTTTATAAACACACCCTTGAATAATGAAGCCATTCATAGTAAGCATAAAGTCTGGCAGGTCTTTAGTGTTAGACACTGTGAGTATTAAAAGACAACTATTAAGGAAATTGTTGGGGTTTTGTTTGATTGTTTTGTTTTGGGTGGGGGGTGTTTACACAATCAGGAGACTTTCTACTTATTATAGAGACAACCCCCTTCACCTAAATGCTCCCTATGTCAATGGAAATTTCTTCTCTGAACGAAAATCCAAAATTTCACGTGACAAAAAAAAAATCCAGATATGTTTTTTTAACTTCAGAGCATTCACAATATCACTCGATGTTTGAAGGTTTTATCTATCACAAAGCTAAAAACCACCAGGCTGAATTGGACCTGGAGTGGACACACATTAACCTGGTACAGCAAGTGCTGCCTGCCCTCTGAAAGGATCCCACCACGTGCAAGTCAGCCCTAACCCCATAGTCTGACCACGCTGCTGGCACTCCTTAAAAACACAGAGCACTGGCACTTGTACGACTCTTGGCTGCAATTTTGTATTTTAGAAAAAAAACCCAAAAAAACAACAACAAAACAAACCAAAAACCACAGCCAGTGTTGCCAAGGTGAGAAGCAATGACTGCTTCACCTCCCCTCTCACTAAGCTGAAGGATGGCATGTCTGACATTTTAGCTGTTGGTTTTTTCAAAAGGCACGCTCCTGCCAGAGCAAAAAAAAAAATCTAAGCTGCTCTTTAAACTGCTCCATGAAAAGCAAACAGCTTGGGAGCCTCGCTGTCTCCACAGGAGCTCTCCCCCCCCACCCCAGCAAAGCCCACTCACCGCGGCTGAGGGGGGTGTTTGTTTTGGGGAGGTTGGGGGCGAACGGGGCTTTGATGGAGTTTGAAGTTTACCCAAAGAGCTCTGAGTGCTGGGCCTCTGATGTTCTCTGAGCGCTGTGCTCTGAGCAACAGCCCTGTTCATTGCAGACAGGCACCAGATGGAGTGTGAGAACTGGGGGAAGTTTGCAGAAAAAACCCCTGAAGGTGGGAGAGAAACTTAACTTCAGGCTGCTACAAGCTTAAATAGGGCTTCTGCTCTAAGCATCCAATACTCATTGTGGTCAGTTCCCAGAACTTGATGAACTCTTGGCACACTTGGCCTGTGACAGTGAAAAAAAAAAGTCTTCTGAACTTTTCTAATGAAGACAGGCTCATTTTCTCTATCTGGAAGAGGTGTGAGAGACTGTTCCAAACAGCTGCTGTAATTTCATTGGTATTTTTCACCTGGGGTCACAAATCTGTCTGTTTGCAGTATCATCTCCTCTGGGCAGAAAGCCATGGCCACAGGAGGGATCAAAACAGATGAACTATCACTGCTGGATTGGACTCTGAGAAACACAGGGCAAGGAAAAGATTCCAAGAGATAATCTTGGCATATTCCAAGAGATAATCTTGAAAAGGGCTGGACAGGGAACCCAATTTGCCATGTAGCATTTTAAGCACAAACTCACTCTTCTATTCCATTTTCTCTTGATTGCTTAGAGGATTAATTAATCAAAACAAGATTCACAGCTGTGAAGCAACTCCAAGTGAAAGTACAATTGGTTTCTAAGGCACGTGATACTAAACCCTTTCAACTCCTAGCAATGTACGAAGATGAAAGTTATCTGGTCCAAATACTGAGGCCAGAAACGTTGCAGCAAAAGCTTTTCCCAATTTTTAACAAAATCAGTTTGCTGTGGGGATTAGGGAATTACAGAAATTGGCCTCGATCTTGCCTGAGAGACCAAATCCTAGCCCTCTTCTAGCCAAGAAGGTTGGGCCAACATTCCCTTTTGGGTCTGCTTAGTGCTTGATTGACAAAAATGAGACTTCAAAACCAGGGGTTGGGTAGGTTCAGTCCATACCAACACCAAATACCCTCCTCTCCCATGAACAGAATGCCACTCAAAAAACATTAAGTCACCTGCACTACCTTTCTCATCCCGTAAAACGTAATTTAGTTCAGTGTCCAAGGTTTCTCACAAGCAGCAGTGCCTCTGAAGCTGCCAGATGCTGGCAAGAAGCAGCGCTCGCTAACACTTGGAAGGACATAAAGCAACTTGCAACCAACACATGGATGAGAAATCACTGCAACTGAGTCATGAAGGCCAGCAATTTATCCCTCACTTTATCTGCCAAGCAAGATCAACGCAGAATCCGGAGATGGGAGGAACAAAAGGAGGAGGAAACAAGAACCCAAGCCGAGGAAGGACTTGACCACACGATTGCTTCAATGCATTCAATTCTCAATTATTTAACACACATTTAACTCTTCTGAACAGGAATGCTGTTCTGAGATTGGCAGTTAAAGAATTACATGTTAATTCCGTTATTTCTAAAGTTTATTGGTGGCAAGAGTAAGAATGAGAAGGAGCCAACTCTCTTTCCAAAAGGTTTTTGTATATTCTACCCATGCTTCTATTTCTAATGCTCTTCTAATGCTCCTCCTGCTCTTGGGCACTGTCAGAAGTGGGACAGTTGGTTAGACAAATCTTAGGTGTGACCTACTTTTGAAAGACCTATTTTTATTTTAAGCTGCATTTTTAAGATGGTGACAAATACTTTGTGACAGCTGAGCGTTAATTTGTGTGGCAAAGACTCCATCCCAAAGATGCACAAAAAGGCTGAGAACCTCTTAGGGTCCAGCACCCCATCAGATCCAGATTATCACAGGAGCTCAACTTCCACATAGCCATCAAAATAAACAACTGATTTTTCAGAAAACTTCAGACACTTTTTTTAAAACCTGAACAAGTGCTAGATCTCCAGCATTTTGAAAACTCATCCTCATCTTTTCAGTGGGGAAAAAGAAATATACTCGTAGGTATTTGCATCAACATAAAGACAGGGGGGATGCAGCCCACACAGGTGTCTGGTTCTACACATTTTGCTAATGAGATCTTGGGATAAATTTCTTGCATTTGAAAATACTAAAACCCCTTTATGCACAGATGGCAGCATTTTTGGTGTTGTTCTGACATTCACTATATTCCTATATATGTAGCTGATACATATATATATATCAGGCTACAACAAAAAGCTTCCTGCATACCCTGGGATCACCAGGGGTTCACTATATTTTACAGGAAATCAGGTCATCTTTATAAATTGTTACTGCTAAGCACTTACCAAATGAGACAAGTTCTTTTTTCTTTATTTTCCCCAAACAAACAAACAAACAAAAAAATAAAGTGCTGAATTAATTTCCACAAACATAACAAACCTAATCTAATGGTCCTGCAGTTGGCCATCTGTTTCACAGATACAAATCTAACTGAATCTTCTACTGACTGATAACTTTCTAAATTAAATTAAATTGTCGATGGTGACCCCTGCTTCCAGCTTAGTTCCTCCTGCTTCCATTTAAAGGGTTGGGAGTGCTTTCTATATCATGATCTATATGCCAATTAGATAGGAGACAACTGGTAATAGCTGAAGCTACACACTTGGCACCAGATCAAACTTAAAGGGGCAGAGAAGGGCAGCCTAAGGGAATACAGCAAAAAAGTCCTAGAGCACAGATGTTATAGCAAAAACTTTAGTTCCCCTTTCTCCAGTACAGTCAGTCTACATCACAGAGACCTTTTCAACCAAATGGACTTATACCTTTATGAGTAATTAAAAAAAAAATACCCCTCTTAATGAGAGAGAGTGACCCTCTCTACCTAAGTTCAGTTTAGTAGTATATATATATTAAAAAAAAAAAATCATTTTTTTTTATCCCTAAAGGTGACTTACAAACATGTTGGTCAAGACCCCAGTTACCAATTCACTGTCTTTGGGATGAAGAATGATGCTCTGCACGATACAAGAGGAAAATTCTGCTTCTTCATTTCCCACTGACCTTATGCCTTGCTGGGGAAGGAGGAAGGGGGATGCCACTTCCATCAAAGCCAGCTGGCATGGGCGCTGCTGGAGGCAGGATGCTCATAGACTCAGTAAACCATCAGCCTGATCTGCAATGGCAAATCCTCTGCTCCTAATTAGAGAGGTTCACCAAAGTGACACCAGCCTATGTTTTCATTGATCTGGCAATTAAAATCAACGCTGTAGGGTTTTACTAGAAATTCTGACACTGAACTTTTAACATAACCTTCTACCTCAAAAAAAAAAAAAGTATCCAGCAAAGTAGAACTTACAGCAGACTGGAATTAATAATTTAAAACTATATTTTATGGTTGATGAAGAAATGACAGGCACAATTGCCACAAGCACAGGAGGTTTGGGCATCTCCGCCTGGGAGCTTCCTGGCGTAGCCATCGGCCACTTGAAAGGCCTTCTGTACCTTCCTGGGAAAACCATTCAAGCAAAAGAAATAATTTTTGCACTGCTCCTGAAGCTTTCTTCAGAAATATATATATATATAGCACAATCCTTTAATAGAACTGTCATGAGGCAGATCAACTGTAGGTTTCATCCATTTACAGCAGGAAGAGTTTTAACATAAGGACTTTTAACGGGAATTTCTAAGTCTTGAACTGCATGACCTACCAGGCTAAGACTCTGTTATCAGTTCCTTATGATCCCTGTTGATTCATCCCTTGTTAAAATGCAGATGGTTGAAATATTTCTATTGCTATTAATAATCCTTTAACAATTCTGTGGCAGCAAGGAGGTTGATCAAAAGACCTGCAAGCCCTGGGAAATTCAGAAAGCACAAGGCAACGACAGCAGAACATCCTCACAGGGGCCTCCATCACTCCAATTTCAATGTAATTCTATGCACACCTACACAATCCCCATTCCCTGTTTGACATCCTGCATTTAGTTTCCCATTTCATTTAGCCCTGGTTTTGCCTGAACACCTAGGAAAGTGTAAGGTAACCCAGCATTCCTTAAATTAGTTGAGTAAAAGGTTTAAAGAGAAGAAAAATTACATGGAATCGACAGGCAATGAACTCCCGTAACTGATCTTTGTGGTCATTTTACTGGAGCCCACGGATATCAAACATTTGACTTTATTATTTTTTTTTTAAACTTTGTAAACTCTTAGTTTTCCTTCAGACGAGAACACTCACTTTGATCCATCCTACAGATGTGGTCAGATGTTCCCACAGGATGCAGATGAAAGGCCCATCTATGTATGAAACTAAGCATGGTTTAAAGTAACATCAGATAAGAGCGGTGGCTTAAGCTGCAGATAAAATCAGAGCAATTTACTGGTAATCATTCAGGAGGACAGAATCTACAGGCACAGAAACAAGGCTTAGGGACATCAGCAAAATCAGTTATTCTTTTTTGCCTGGAGCGAGGGTTGGAGGAATGTAGAACAAAGAGCATGTTGCTGGTTTAAAAAAAAAAAGGAAGAAAGAATAAAAGTGGTTTATGCATGCATATAAATTTTTGATTCAGAAATTAACCACAGAGGGGGGATAAAAATGAAAAAAGAGCTATCGGGACTAGTTGCCTGTTTTCCTGCTCAAACACAACTAATATTTATAGCGTTATTTGTCCAGTTCTTTGTCAACTACAGTTCAATCTGCATAATCTCAAAGCTTTAAAAATAGGCAAAAAAAATTAGAAAAGGGAAAAAAAGAAATTTGCAATAGCTGTTACAGCACTGTGCTGAGATTTCAGGTTACAGGCCGGTTTTTTTTTTTTTTTTTTTTTTGCAAAAGGCAGGCTAAGAACACCATCTAAAACTTGGAATTGTTCCAAATTAATTAAGTTACAGGCAGATGGTTGAGTTGTGAATTTAAACTAAA
Organism: Myiozetetes cayanensis; assembly: GCF_022539395.1. NCBI lineage: Eukaryota > Metazoa > Chordata > Aves > Passeriformes > Tyrannidae > Myiozetetes > Myiozetetes cayanensis. The sequence continues at coordinate 57,662,236 of NW_026087853.1, forward strand.
ATTACTATTAAAACGATCTAAAATAAAAAGGCAGTTCACCGTTTGGATTTGGGGTGGGTTTTTTTTTTTTGTTTCTTTGGGGGTTTTATTTGTTTGTGTTTTGGGTTTTTGTTTTGAACGCTTATGATTCTACCGCTGAATTTCCCAGTAGAGTCATTTTTGCAGTATTTGTTTTTAACACCTTTGGCGACTGCTTTTGTTTATGCAATCTCACAATGATTAGGATGTCACCAATTACTCATTTTTGTCCCTACCAGTAACTTCCCACTTATCTCCTGCAGGTTTTCTCCTGAGCCATCACTGCTGGGTTCTTGGAGAGCAAGCCTGCTTGCCATTAGCCTTTCCCTCCTGACTGCATCTGGCACTACAACACTTATGGGCAGCCTCAGCAAAACGACAAACCCTTCCAAGGAATACAGGCTGGTGACACCCTTGTGAGAATCAGAAGGACAGATCCAGGCAGCTGACAATTAGTGTGTGTTTCTGGGCCAGCTCCATCGCAGCTCGGCCCTGGACATCGTTTTAAGGAGGTGAGTGACACTTCTAGGCATGCACTAAGGGAGTGCAGGCTTGTCCCTATCAGAGCAATTCTGACACAAAGGCCAACAAAGAAAAAGAATCCTACTGAACTGTACAGGAGCTGACAAAGGCAGCAGCTGCTCTGCTCCACAGGGCAAATTAACGTCTACAGCAGGCGTTGGGAAACACGGATCCTTGCAGAAATTAGTGTCAGTTCATCCACTCTGGCCCCAGCGCCATCTAAGCAGATCCAAAGAAGAAGTTTGAGTGAACCAGAGCACAGATTAATTTTTGGAACGTGAGAAGAAGTCCAAGGCTCATTCAGAAGAGCCATGCAGAGGTAGTCCTTAAGAGCATGCAGAAACACCAGGAGCTAACACCTCCTGATAAGCTGGTACAGTGGTGCCTTCAAAAAAAACAGATCTCTTTATTATGATTCAGAAGTTCCTAGAGGATCTGAAGGATGCATGCATGTTTTGGCATGTGCCATTATGTCCTCAAATATAATTTTATTAGTGCATTAGGGAAAACTTTTAGTATAACTAGTAGTAAATAGCACATGGTTCTGACAGTCTAAATGAGTTAGTCTTTGCAGTGTGATCTTTTATGTCTACTCTTTATAAACTACGATGTTTTGGTAAGGGATAAGGATAAGGGAGGGCTCTGCACATTCTTCATGGACACCTGCTTCACTCTGAGGACATTTTATTTTCCCAGCTCTCTGCAGATGCTTGTCTCAAAAAGCAAATATCCCAAAGATCAGATTAGCAGCCTGATATTTCCATAAGCACAGCTCAGACTGGCAGACCTCAGAAAAGTACTGACTAGCCCTGAGACCAGTCTCCACCCCCAGGAAGGATTAATCACAATTAGCATCAGCAAAGCAGATGTCTAACAAAGTAATAAACCATAACTTTCGCACGGGGTTAAAAATTTCCCTCTCTTTTCCTATATTTAGCAAATGATCCACTGTCCCCAAATGTATCAGATGCTGCTTTGCACCACCCCAAGACTCCCTTATCCTCTAATCAGTCAATTCATTGGCAATCACTTGTCAGTAAAGAAAAGAAAAAAAAACAAAACAAAACCAAAAAAGCTGGTTGAGCAAATGTCAGAGACCATTAAATTAACCAGTCAAAGATCAGCAATGAACAGCTGACACCAAACTGAACCCAACACATGGCCCCATTCACATTATTGTTAAACACACGTAGCCAATCGCTCTGCTTTCAAAATTACATTAAAGGATCTTTATTTTATACAAACAAAAATGTTTGTTTGCGAATGGACAGTCAGCCTAACATTAAGTCCCTTTATAAAAAGATAACCTATTGCTTTCATGCAGTTTGGACTAAAGGTACTGTTTTACCTCTGAGTGAAAACTAAATTTGTTAAGCACTTTCTCTTTAGCTCCAAGTGACCCCCAGTATATTTCTGTGTACTTTTATCTCCCTACAAAATGCATCATCTTACAAGAAGGCCTCCCAAGCGCCCACTCAAGTCTGTACTGAATTTCTTTCTTGCTTTGTAGAGTCAGGTTGGCTTTCTGCAGGAGGAAATCAGTGACATTTACAGCGGTACAGTGTTATCCTCCCACGAACTCCAGGCTTCAAAACAGATTTTCATACACACATCCATGAAACAACAGTTGAAGGTACCACCTTAAGCAGATATTCTCATGTTGAAGTGGCCACCTTTCCTCACCTGAGAAGCCACAGCTCCAAATCACTCAAGGGCTGAGAGTCACCATGCACATTTCCCCCCACAGTGACACCTTGGAGACCCCAAGGGAGGATGTGATCTCAGGTGCGAGGTCACAAGTCTCCTGAGGTCCCACAGCCCTCATGTGAAGAGTGCCTGGGCTTAGCAGGACAGGTAAGTCCCAAAACGACCCCGCTTTCACGCTTGCCCCTCCCGAAACAATGATTTCAGATTGTCCCATCAGCACTCATTTCAACGCAGGATCACAAGCCTTCTTCAGCCTTGCTGTGGAACTGAGCAGAAACAGGACTGGGCCCAGCTACTGATGACTCTCAGAGCACAAAAAACCACCTAACATGCAATTTAAATGCATTAAAGAAAGTGAGAGGCCCAATGGCTTTCTCTCCTGGCAGCAAAGGCCATTCTGTGCTGTTAATCAGTTAAGGGCAGGTTATCTGGGGATAGAGATAGAGCTGGATGTGGACATGAGGGCAGGGTTCCTAATTAAATATATCCATTCTCTCTGAACAAAAGAAAAAGCCAACCAGGCAATATTTGCAATATTTTAAACACAGGGTGTTGAAATGTCAGGAAAAGGACCATATTTACAAAAGGCTAAGGTGCCTAGAACGGCAGGGGTATTTCCTCTTATTCCTTGAAAAGAACTTTTTTCAGCACTGAGTAAATCTTGTTACTTCTCTCTGTGCCTGTCACTCCTCCCACACCTTGTCTTATTTAGATAACAATTCTTAGACATGTTTATACTACACACCTCCAGGACAAGAGCTGCCACTTTATGTTTCAGCAGCACCTCATACAGCAGGGCTGTGATCTCAGCAAATTAATCCAGGCAATCTACTCAAGATTTAAATAACGTTTTTCAAAGGACATAAATTTGCCTCCTAAATCCACATTTAGTCATGGAAATGAAATGGTTCTACAAAAGGTCAGAACAGACTAAGCCTTCCCCTGACATCTCGTCCATAGAAATCCTGGTATCCTGTAGTGTAGATCCTCTCCTAATGTAAATCTTCCACTGCAGTGTCTTAAACCAAAAATCAAACAACAAATATTTCTACCTTCTGAATTCTAAAGAACATTTCACAGAGCTCAAGAGAACGAGGTAGCACCTGCATGGTTTTGGCTTCAAGCCTCTGCCAAAATCAAGCCAGAATTCAGGTTAGGTTGGTCTCTTCACATGCCCTGTACTGAATCCAGTGGTGTCGAATTCTCAGCCAAAGTTACCTACCACGTCATTAAAAAGAAAACCTCAGAAGATTTCTTATAAGAACCCTTATGTCAAAACCCTGAATGCAAAGCACAGAGGGGAGGAAAAAAAAAAAAAAAAGAAATCAACCTGCTTTCCAGCGCCCAATTGTTTCACAGGCCATCATCAATCACATCGTAGGCAGGAAGGTGAGGTGCCAGAACAGTGACACCACTTCACTAATTGAAACTGGACACTCAGGAGTGCTCTAGAAGTTCTCTAGCACTTCATTGTAAAAGATACTGATAAAAAAAGGACAATTACTGCTTAGTTCAGAAGCCTCATTAAAGTACAACACCCTTCCACACCGAAATCATTTTCCCTCCTCCACTTACACAGGAACTACCCCGAAGAAAAATTTAACAAAAGTTACGTAGGGTCACGATCCTTAGACAACAAGATTAGGATCATTATAATAAAATTAGCAACTGCCCAGATAATCTACAAGGACTTTACATTTGTAATTTTAAAATGAGAAAGTAGATCCATTCTGATGATAAGCATAGTTGAAACAAGACTTTTCAGACAGAAAGGTAACACAGAAAACATCTGAGCAGTCACACCCTCACCTTGATGGCCCTAACCATGAACTACTTGCTGAAAAAAAAAAAAAGGTAAATATTGTTTGACTGACTTTTACTCACAAGTAAAATTTTTAAATTAGAATTAAGACAATGCCCCAGTAAGACTTCACCTGAAACATTCCACACAGTTCTTGCCACCCACATTTAAGGAGGAGGAACTCAGACTAGAAGAAAAGGACATGGAAAAATTAAGAAAAAGCCTTGCGAAAGCAAACTCTAAGAATTAGGTTTATATAAACTTCAGAGTAAGACATTCACTGTCCAGGAACACCAGGGAAGAGGAGCAGAACAGCTGACAGACGTGTTGGCAACAAGCCCCCAAATGCACATGAACAGGCCGGAGGAAAATTTGGGGGCAGCTTTCACGAAGAACAGGAGAACACAAGCCAACTAGTTTTAAGATTTTATACATTAGAAAATGATGAAATTGTTGCCTTGAATCAGTACATTGAAACAGTCAAGTCTGACATAGATTAAGAAAATAAACCCTCTATCTCACACACTATTAAATACCCACCATCTGCATCTATTCCTCCATGATCTACAGTAAGAGCAAGAGCTAGCACAAAACCACATACCACTGGGAGTAAAAGAAATAATAAGGCTTTTAGACCACTGTATATAATTTTTCATCTTCCCTCAGTGTCCCCTGAGGGAAGGAAGTAAATAAACTAAAAATTAAGTTGCACTCCCAAAACGCATCCTTGTACCAGAACAGGAATGCTTTTTGAAGGATCACCTATCCCAAATCCCTTTCCAGTCTGTTTATTGTCATGATCACAGAACAAAATTAAATGAGGCTCAAATGTCTACACCTGAATTCTAAATTAAGGCAGACAAACCAGATAAATCTGGAGTATTTCAGAAAGCCCAAACCAAGCAACATATAGCACGTACATACATTTTCAGATTTGCATTTCTGAAGCTCCTTACGTAAGGATTTTTTAATTATACCTGCACTGAAACGTGACACATATAGTTTGTAACAAAAGAGTTGTAACACTTTCATTTATTTACCTTGAGATATAAACACCTGAATATGCCCTGTAAATCATTTTAACATGATTAAAATTGTTTTCCAGTTCATTTGATTTCCATAATGATATCAACTCCTTACTCAAAACAAAGAACTATTGCATTTTGATGTCTTTACAGAGAACACTCACATGCCCACATTATCCTTATTTTTATGGTTAGGATGCCAAGGAAACAGATTTTTCTTTCTCTTGGTCAACCCAACAGCCCTTGTTTCCTTTGCACTGATCTTTCCTGGGTGATACCACGACTGTGTGTGACATTCTAGACGAGGTTTCTCCTGCCTCCAAGTAGCTTCATCGCTTTCACACCTCCTTATCTCTACCGAATATCTGTCAGGAATAAGTTCAGTTCGCAGTCCTGTTGTCCTCTCTTGACTGATCCTCAGACAAAAAAAAAAAAAAAAAAAAAAAAAAGATGTGTGTGCCCTTTTAACAACACTGCCCAGGCTTCCGTGTCAAAAGAACATTTCCCTAACTGTGATTAAACAGAAGTGCGGGAAATGTCTTGATTTATGTGCAACAGCGTCTGTCAGACATATCCTAACCTATGAAACACAGAATTGTACTTTGCTCTTTCTTTTAATCTTTGTGGAGTGCCAGCAGCTAAGCCTTCGATCTAGACATCTAACAGCTGGCTGAGGTTCCACACTTTTTGGCTTGGAAAAGCTCAGTAACAGGCTGTGATCCGGTTCCAACATCAAGGCAATTATCAGCTGCAAGATAATGCCACGACGATTCGGATAAACTGCTTATAAAGTCACTAATACAGATGGCAAAAGCTTAGGGAAATGCAGGAATTCTGTCCCTTACTTAAAGAATAGTATTGCTAAGTCAGCTAGCAAAAATAGGCCTATCAAGTCATAACTTTTTGCAAATCTCTTATCAGCCCAGTCAGTTCTTCTGTCGCAGTTTTTAAGTTAAGCTCTTGAAAATCTCTTCCAGAATGAAGGGTTTCTTCCAAATAAGTGTGTTCCCTTTGCTGTGTGCTACACATCAGCCCAGAAGGCACATAGAGATAAGAGCATTAAAGGGAAATGTTTAATAGAAGGAGAAGTCATGTGTAAACCAGGACAGAAATTTTATACATGGTGATAAACCTTTTAACGCTCTCTTCACAGGGAACGTTTTGAATTAACTCACCATTTTACAACTTTTTTTTTTTCTTTGGTCAGAATATTTTTAAAAATCCCATGCTTTACTCAACTTAATGGGCCATTAACTTCTGCAAAACTCTGATTTTGATTCTGGGCTAGTTGGTACCATTCAGCTCCTGGCGCACACTCAGGATGGTGCTGAGCAGGAGGCATCTCTTCTTTCCCAGCCAATATGGAATAGCATCTCCCACTGCCCATGGGTACATGGGATGAAGACACGACCCTGGCACCTCCTGACCTTCAGCAGGAGCAATTTTCCCACCCCTTGCATCTCAGGGTCTTCGATGGAGCAGGGCAAGGATGGGAACACCATCCTTGCTGGAAACTTCCACTCCTCTCAGCCCTCATGCTTGAGCAAATACTCCTCACAGTGCTACCTTGCAATCAGGCTGAGATTCTTGGCAGGATGTAGATGAAGGTACATCTACAACAAGAGCCTGTCTGCTGCCATGGGAACGAGGATCTGGTCCTGCTCACAAGTTACAGGTGTCTATGTACAGAGTGCTCGTGCAAAGACATGCACATTGCTTTTCTCTCGTGATACTCAACATGTTAAAATCAAACCAGAAAATAATTATAGGGAGAGAAAAGTCAAAACCAGAGTTATATCTGCTTAATAGTAAGCACCACTCAAAGTTTATAAACTGAAAAGAGAAAGAATGAAGGTAACAGGGGAAGCTAAGCAGCCTTCAGTTCAGTTTTCTCCAGCTTTGTATAACCCATAAGTCTAATCCTAAATGAGAAACGACAAAAGCTACTCTCTTCCTAAAAAAAAAAGCTACAAATAAACTACCTTAAATAAAATCCTGGCAATTTGTTTGTGGATCTGGAAACTGGTTTTCAAACACCACCGTTTATGGTACATTTCACAATAAAATGCTACAGCTCCTGCTGACTCTACTGTGGCTCTGCAGTCAACTTTCTTTTACTCCATCTAAAGAAACAAAACTTTCAATACAGCCTTATCCTGGGGTCATTTATTACTCCACGTCAGACCCAGAAGGTTTCTTCTTAAGAAGACATACATGCATTTTCATTCATTAGTAGCTTGCAGGCTCAAAAAAAAAACCCCAAACAACTGAACACCACAAAAGAAAACCCACCCTGGAAAGGTTATCTACTACCAGTTACATAGAGATAGGGTAGTTAACGTGTTTCTACTGATACAATAGTAGGAAAAACCTTGTAAAAGGCTGAAACGTTCTCAGAGTTCACCCTTGTATGCACACGCTACAGGGCTGGGGGCTTGTAGGATGTGTACAGGGCAACTCGAACCTGGCACAAAGAAAAAGGACCACGTGCTTTTTACAGCCTTCAATCATCACAGAAACAATACCTTACCCCTCGTGAATTCTCCGAGCCATAAAACATCGAGTGGGAATGATCCTTGTTTTGATTACATTATTAAAAAAAAAAAAAGGTGTTTGCATAAGGTGTGTAGCTGACTCACAACAGTTAAACAAAACAAAGCAAAACAAAAATAAAGAGAGGGAAGATTTACATTCTATGTCGAAATTTTGTTTTTGCTGGTCTCACACGTGAAACAGAAAGAAAATCAGAAATAAACATTTGTTTTTTAAAGCCCAGGAATAAGGAACTCTGGGGTCAAAAGAAGTAGGTTATCAGGCGTGCACAAGTCACTCAACATGAATAGGAACAAGCTAACAATTCATTCTTTTTCTTCCAAGAGTTGGCAATACCTTAGAAAGCTGCTTTTTTATTTTTTTGCTGGGTCTGCTATCTCGGTTGCTGTCTGAGTGCTCCTCTGAATGCCCAGCAGTAACATCAATATGCTCCAGAGAGGCTGGCAAGAAGCCTGCCACAGTTGCCCAGGAAATACAGCAACAATAAAAGCAACCTTGCAGGTAATTCAAGACAACAAGCTGGCATCTGAACAGACTGTATAGTGAGTGGCACGTGATAAAAATTAGGCTGCCATCCCCCAAAATTATTCAAGGGCAACATTTTGAAAGAGGAGCTACCAACACTGAGTTTCAGCAGAGTTAGATATTGATTTCTACACTGCACTCTTATGGCAACATCACAACTTTTACAAACTTAACTGAGTAAGTCTTGCAGGATCCAGTATTTGGGAGCAAAGAGATTTATCCCTGGTGGCCTGAAAAGCCCTATATTACAAATCTGAAAAAAAAAGCCTAAGCTTCCACACTCTGAATCTTACGCTTTCAACCATGAAGTGAACCTTGCCATCACCATCCAAAACTCTCCAGAGAACGTATTTGGCCATTTTTGGCATACTGAGCCACGATCAGCTCATCTTAAGCTATTGCTGGCAAGTGTTTTCTTTTTCTTTCTTCCACAGAAACATCACTGGACCAAAGAAAAGAGGAGGGAAAGCAGAAGGGCAACATCTGATGTATTTAATGTGACGCTCACTTAAAGCTGAAGATTCTTTTAAAATTATTTTTTATATATCTATGTATCATAAAGCTGGCTTTCTTCGATGTACTTTATCACTACAGACCAGCCAAGGCCTAGGGAAGAGCTCTGCATAAAACTGAGCTCATCTGAGGGTTTTATTTAGGCAGAGCCCTGTCAGGCCCCCTGATCCTGAGGAGCACCCACAGCTCTCCCTGTCCCAGCACCCAGCAAACCACAGCAGGCAGGAGGCAACCCCACAAGGGTAATCTCTGTAATTCCCTAATTGCAAGAGGCAATACATAAATATCTGCTGGTTGACAGGCAGAGTAAAGTATGGGGTTGTAGGATTTTATCCTTTTTCTCCTCCTGCCCAAGAAGTGGGTGGATCCAGCAGTTTTCTTCCACTCTGAGCATTACTTGGATTTTGCTGTGCCTTGGACACCACCAGCTATTTGATTTCTCGTCTCACACCTCCTTTTCTCCGCGTGATTTCATATGCCCAGTTCCTGCAGGTGCTCACTGCTTGCAAAGTCCGCTGGGGGCCGAGTTTGAAAGCCAATGTCTGTACAAAGACTTTGCAATACACCTGTGTACATAAGCTCTTTCTGCTTCCCCGAGGGCTCTTTGCATATGAAAAGGGAGAAAGGACTCGCTTTAACCTCCCTCCCAAAACACTTGGCTTCAGCTGGAAGAACCAGGCTTGGGCAACCCCCACACAGAGCTGCCAACTTCCACTGCCAGCTCACAAATTCATTATTGCGGGGGCTACTCACGCGTGAAACATCCAAAACTATCTGATGCCGCGTTGAAGGGCTGCCGTTGTACCCAGAACTGGATACTCCTTCACTAACGTGCGTTTATCACCTCATTCCTTCCCAGGAAAGTATGTAAAAACAGAGATTGTGACGTTACCAGTCGCGCTATAAATTTCATTGATTGCAGAGCCTGATAGGGAGAGGTGCTGGGAACCTTTAACTCCCACACGGATTTCAACAGAGTTTTCACACATGAAGGCTAAAGGATTAGACCTGAGGCAGATCCTCAGTTTTTATTATGAATTTCTCGGGAAAATAAATCTTTCCTCTAAAAACTGCATAGAAACGTATTTTTCTTTGTTTAAATAATCTGCCAGAAAGGCAGAGAAAACACATTTAAAGCTATCTCAGACAGCCACTGCCTTGAGATTTTTTACATCAAATAGCTTAAAAAAAAAAAAAAAAAAGCTGTTGATGAGAAGTCTCTCTAAGTTTTGATCATAGTTTATATCTTGGTACGGGCAATAATTCAAGCAGACAGGCAGATATGTGGGTTTCCTGAGCTCATTTATGCTGGAGGAATACAGCAGCCACACACTTTATACTTAGAGTGTGCAGTGGGGTTTTTTTACTTTTCAGGAAAGGAAAAGGGGGGTAAAAAGGGAGGGAGGGCACACCATAATTCAAAAACAAAAGCTGTTGAGCAAACAGAACTCCAGCCGACAAAATTATTCCAGCAAAACTGAAAGAGAGAAAACTGCTTCCAAGAAGGAGAAAACGTGCAGTAGGACAAAAATTAAAGGAAGATGAGGGGAGAGTAACCGGTGTTTCTGTTCTTACTTTTAAATGAGCTTAACTACAGAGATCAAACAACACGGAAACTGACCTAAAACAGTCCAAAAGATGAATTAGCGAGTAACAAATCCAGCTGCGACTGTGTAGCAAAACAGCACCCGCTTGCAGAGCACATCGGTCCAGCACCAGCCCCTGCCAGCCCAGGTATTATTTATCCACCTCCTCCGGACCGAAGCTCCCGCTTGCCAACGACAACCCGCGGCAAAGGATAAATCTTCCTCGACCAGCGGGGTTATTCCCGAGGTCCTTACCAGCTTCATGGTGCTGTTGTTCTGCTCCCAGCGCCACAGCATCACGCTCATGGTCCGGCCGGCACCTGCCGCGATGTCCCGGGGTTACCCAGCGGTGCCCGGGGGTCCGGCCATCCCGGGGGCTCTGCCCGGGAGGGCTCCGGGAGCCGAGCGGGGCCGGGCCGGGCACGGCGGGGCCGGGCGGTCCCTCCGCCCCCGCTCGGGGGAGGATCCTCTTAACCCCTTCGGGGAGGATGGGGGGTGTTTGTGCGTGCTCCCCCCACACACACACACAGCGGGGAAACGGGGATAGATAGAGAGGGATTAAGGGGGGGAAAAAAACATTGCCAAGAAACGTTTGGAAATGAACCGAGCGCCAACCCGAGTTTGAGGATGATGCTTAAGGGTATCGGGCGCATCTTAGAGCAGAACTGGAAATCGCTCCCTGTTTTGACAAGCTGACTCTGTTAAAAGCTCGGGGTTCTAAAGCTGCCTTGCTTTATAATTTTTTATTTATTTCTATCATTTTTTATTTGGTGCAATCTGGGCTTGGGTTTATACCTGAGCCTTCTAGGGTGGGAAAGGACTAGGCTTGCTCCCAGGGAAAAGGGGGAGAATATTCTGCCTTAGAAATGATTCAACAGGTGGAACATCACAGGTTCAGCTTAATGTGCATAAACAAGAGAACAGTTAAGTGTGTTTATAATAATTAGTAAGAGTATTTTTTCATATCCAGAAGAGCAGTACTTAATGGTAACCAATATCCCAGTTTGCCGCATCGTATTTAAGCTACAGCTATTAAATATCTACAATTTGTAAATGCTGGACTATTCCACGGCTGCTCTCCTGCACCCTTCTGAAATCTCTCCTCTGTTGCTCTGAAGCACCCTGCCCAGCACAGTAGTCTAGACAAGACACTCAGCTGTTGGAAGAAGACTCATGCCTGCTCTTGCCCGAGGTCCTATGAAATCACCAGTGGGAGCCACGCACTTGGCTGTTGCTCCTCACCCTTCTGCTCTGGAGAAGATGCTATAGCTGATAAATGAGGGGCCCCACGGGGGGGACAAGGAGGCCACAGCAGCTTCAGCAGCAGCAGCACCACACATCCCAGCAGCTCTCCAAGCCTGGGCTTGGGGGGTGGTTTCTTTGGCGGCTTTGGTTTTGCCAGGCCAGGGAAACACGGGGAATCGAAACACATTTAAAGCAATTCCCCAGGCCACCCCTTTTCACACCCTCTCTCCAAATACAAATTTTGAGTCACTTAAAGATAGCTTTGCTGGCCGCAGGAGGGGAGGCAAGAAATGACCACAGGCATAACTCATGGCTAACAGACCTGGAACCCACAAGCAGCTTGACATAATTTTCTAATTCTTAAATCCTTCAATAATCCAGTAAAGAGATACTTAAGCATTTTAAAAGGACCAAATTTTACCCAAACTGAACCCTTTCTTAACTAAAAATTGCCCTAATGTATGATTTTACCAGCTGTTTCATGTATCCATTCAGTATGACGTTGAAGAACTACTATAATAAAGCAGTAAATAGGCATTTGAAATTCTGCATATACTCCTTTTTTGATAAGAAAACCCCACATGTATCTTCTCACTGAAGTCTTTTCCCTTAACAGTTATGCTTCTATGACTTGGATTTCATTCCTTGAGTCTGTAATTGTTCTCCTGTTCTAATTTGTTATTTTAAGTGGTAAAGAAGAAGGAATAATTATTGAAACAAACAATCATATTCCTTCACTGTAAAAACAATTTCCCTACCAATTTTGGTAGCTTGAATAGCTACACACAGAGAAAGAGCTGCAATGCTGAAAGCATTCCAAGACTTTATGCATACAGGTTACCTTTGAACCAAAGAAATAAAATTTGAATCCCATCCTGAGCATAAAGAACTCTTGTTCTTTCCCTTCCGACCAACGTGGACCAAAACCCCCCCTAGCACAGCCAAATCTTCCCAGTCAGCCCTCTACGTAAGCAAGAACCCCGCTGAAAGGTCACTCCTGCAACATTCAAAAGAGGAGAAGGTCACAGCCCATTTGAGGGCTCGAACATAAGATGCACGGTCCTCGGGAGGGTCACAGGCTGAGACAATGACCTGCTGACAGACCCGTGAATGGGTGAATGAATGCGTGCAGTGGGAGGGAGAGGCCTGGGTGTGACGCCAGAAGGATTTTCTAAGAGCATCTTACCAGCACCTCGGAGGAGCTGCCGGTGCCTGCAGCTCGTGTTCCTTGGCTGAGCTTAAGTTGTGTCCCTTCCCTGCTGCTGACGCGGTGGGAGCACCACAAGGGCTTCCCACCGACCTGCTGGCAACTGGCTAAATGTCCCGGCTCCAAGATCGTGTTCTGCTTCCAAAAAACACACCAACTTCAGGCAAAAAAAAAACACAACAAGGGAGCTGAGACACAGGGAGCTTTACACTCGCAGGATTACGGCCCATACAAAGGCGAAGACAACCCCACAGCACAAGTCAGCGTCGCCTCAGACACCTCCTAAGCCTCTTAAAAGGTTGTTGATGATCTGCTCTGCCAGTTTGAGCTGCCAAATGTTTTCATTCGACGGCTCAACCTGGTGCCAAAATCAGGGATTGCAAGAAGCAAAGGAGAGGTCTCGGAAAACGGCAGGTTCTTGTCTACCATGACAAGGAAAACTCCCATTTTTGGGGCCCTGGGAACAGGATAGAGCCAAACTGCCCCTGCTACAAACAGGCAGATTAAAAGACCAGGCATGGATGGGAGGACTCTTCAGTCAACGAGTCTTGTTTCTGTGAATACAGTTTGCTGTCTGTTTTTACATTAACTGAAGTGTGGCTCAGATTTGAGTATTCTCTCATTTTATCCTTTATGGGCCAGCTGAGTGTGCCGAACATGGACGGAGACACTTGCACGTAATCAGCCTGAAATACTAATAAAGCAAAGCTCTTGAGGTTAAAGCATAAGCTCTGTGTCTCCCAATCACTTTTTAAGCTAATTAATATCCTTAACTAAAATCTGTGTTGCTTTTAGACACTTTTATTTAATGGATTTCCCTAAGCCAGCCTCGATTTGGGATGAAGATCCCCCGAGTTCTCATAGCGTTGCCAGGTGTAACCGGAATTTATTTCTTCCGTTAAAAAGTAAGACTTTGGAGCTGCCTTTCATCCTCCTATCTGTCTTTTAGGCTCCCACAACGCAGTGAAAGAGATAAGATTGGGATTGAAGCTGGTAAAATCCCTGCATGACCTCTTGCCCCCCGGCAGCATCGCGGCGGGAGTTCCTCCGCAACTGCTGCGCTGACAGATCCAGGAGATGCCTTTCCCATACAATGCCCAATTTCAAAAGGGAACAAGGACTGGATACTTGCTTGTGTTTGAATTCTTTAACGATAAAGCATCTCTAAGGCTTTATTATGAATTTCACCAGCCTGTACATGATGACACGGGGTCAGTATTAAGTTGAACCTTCAGGAAAGGACATTATTTACAGCCCTAATGGGCATCTAAACTTCCCTATTAAAGTGTTGAACAATATGCTTGTTATTCACCAGTGAGTCTTCAATGACAGAGAAACATGTGTCCCAAGCAAAGCCCATGCTCTAACGAGACATCATTCCAGTCCCCAACGCTTTCCAAATAAAACTGTTTGAAAAACAGGAGGAAACAGGTGTTGGAGACATTATGAATGAACTCAGTGCACACAGTCATTGTCTGTACAACATTTACTATAAAGAAAGCTTGGGGAAATCCGCTCACTAATAATTCATTGTTTGCCTATGAAAAATATGTGTGCTAACAGCCTGCACCGCAGTCATTAAACAAAGTCACGCTCTTGTACTTACCCATTACTTTTGCTTTTCAATGCACATTTTGTTATGTTTTTTTTTTTATTTGGAAAAGAAAGCATATTAGAAAATCTTATTACTGCTTCTCAACGCATTTTCGTCAAAAAGACTAAAATTTTCTGTTCTCTGAAAGTTGGATTTTTATTTATTTTTGCTATATGCCAATAACTGCATAGGTCTTCCTTTCGTGCTTTACAAAATGGAATTACCTACAATTTAAAAATCTTGAATTCTTAGAAACCTTGAAGCTGTCAAAACCAATATTTTGCTAGGCATTGTGTGGGAGAGGAGTCTAGCTCACAGAATCATAACAGATGCCAAACAACAACTTCCATCCCAAAAAAAGCCCTCAAAATGGTGTTGAACAGCAACCTTTGAATTCAGCATTTTCTAAACCAGCAGATAAGATGCCTTGATGTATTGAGTAGTGTTAGGGACCCAATGAAAGAGCTAACCACAGGTTAATCTTGATTGCCAGCAGTGGCTGGGAGGTTCTGGAGGACAGAGACAGCTTGTGCTGGGTACCAGTTCCAAGAAAATGAGATGGCCTTGACAGTCACAGACACAGCCTCCCACCAGTCTCAGAGAGAAGCACAAAACGAGAGATAGAAACTCAATTAACCCACAGCTGAGGCAGACAGTATTATTACTGGCAGATGAGCACCCTTCTCTGGAAAACATGCCTTGTTAAACTGGATTTTCTGCTGAGTTCACAGAAGCTTGTGAAAGCGATAACGCAGATGTGCGTTCCATGAGAAGGCTCTTGACAAATCAACCCGGTAAACATCAGGTGGACTGAAAAGGAGTTAACTGGTATAAAAATACAGGATGGCTGGGAAATTGTCATTAAGAAAATAAGCAGTTTGACTGTGTTTCAAAGGAATCATTTTCAGCCCTTCTTTTCTGAGCAAGCCCTAGAAGGGCGCACGAAGCAACTATGAACTCTGCTGGTGGCCCATCAGTAATGGGAGAGGTAAATGATGAAAAAAAAATAAGATCAATGAGTTAAAGAAGCTCGTATGTGCTGACTAGAACCACGAAAAGGTGTTTCGAAACAGAAAATGCAATCTTGTAACAAAAGCAACTAAGAATGCCACAAGAGCAAAGGACTCCCCACGGATTCGGAGCATCACAGACACGACGTGCCATCAGGATGCTGGGGCTTGTGCTGTGGTTAGAGGGGCGTTGCAATACTTGCACATAAGAACAGGTGGTTATCAAGCAAGAGTGGGATTTATCACCTGCTGGCTTTAGTGTTGTCCGTGTACAACAGTTCAGTGGGTTTAAACCTTTGGAGAGGCTTCAGAGAAGAGCCGCGAGAATGACTTACGGCCTGAAAAATGCGGATCACAAGACAACTCAAAAAGCTCCGTTTCATTTGTCAAAAAAAAGAATGAGGGCAAATATGATGAGATCATAACATGAACTAATTAAAAAATGAAAGCAGTTCAGCAGCAGTCATGTGGACTGCTTTATGGAGGAAGCAGAGCGAATTATCACATTTATTGTTGTCTCACTTTATCATCAAAGGCTGTTTCTAAGTTCCCTATGGCAGTGTAGCAGTCAGCTACAGATCTGTTCCTGCCAACCTCGAATCTATACTATCACCTGGCTCCTGCCAGCAACCCAATGCAACAGTCTTCAGATATTCAAAGGAACAGGAAAGTAGTGGAAAGCTTCCTGTTCTCCATTCCAGTCTGCCTGTACTCAGAAGTGCACGTTGAAATAGGTGGAGTCTGGGGGATTTTTAAAAAATATTAATTTCTTGATTCAGAACACAATGTGTTGGGGTGGGAAGCTGTTAATAAAGTAACAAAAATAACAGTACACACACTGCCTATCCCCTGGTTAAGCAATGCTGACATGATTAATCAGGCCACTCAGCCTGTGGAGAGCAGTAAATTCCCACTGTGGTCTGAGGGACCTGAGTGCCCAAGTGGCCACTAAAGGAGCCTCTTCCAACCACCCCCACCCCACAGCCCTGGCTTGCAACACTCCCTCTCCTCAGCTCACTGCCCAAGAGCACACGAGCAAAGGCATGGCTTACACAGCAGGAATTGTGGACTTTTGTTTCCAGACAGAATATTTTGTGCACAACACACACTGTAATACTACTCATGCACTTACATCTCAGTGAGGATCCAGTGGGGCCCTGTCTGAGCTGGGGATGTAAAAAAGCAGTTTTTTACTCACTGTTGCCAGGTATATGAGAACAAAGGAGAAACCCCCTTACTCAAGCACTAATATCACCAAACTTGTTATCCTGTTCTTCAATACCACTCACTGTTCATCCTTTACACCCTTTAATCTGGGCAGTTAGTTGTTTCCTCACTACAGCAAATGATAAAAAACAGAGTGAGAAATTACTGAAAGTAGCTTTCTTGCTAGCTTTTGTCATGAAAAATAAAATTATTAGAAACTGACCTCAGAAAGGTCTGAAAAGGACAATAATCCAGGGGTCAGCTTTGCCAGAGAAACCTATGGATCCTCCTTCAAAAATCATAGGGCAGTGTTGTCTTTGGATTATGACTTTCTGAACAGTGATCCCAGCCCACACTTCCAGCTCTGTGACCTGACATGCCTCGCACTCAGTTTTCCCAACATGTAAAAGCACGGAATAATTACCAAGTTTGGTGAGCTTTCAACAATTCAAAGAATAGGATGCTGAGGCACGGTATTGAAGGTAGCTGCTCCAAAGACATTGTTCTATGTTCTATGGGAAATATGGGAAATATGTTTCTGGGAACATCAAAGATGTTTAGATCTCCTAATTTACATGTCCATGACAGATCATTCTGTATACAACCAACAGCTATAGATATACAAACCACAGAGTGCTGCTGTGCACAGAATGTCATTTAGCAACCAAGAACCCTCTTCAATCCAGCTTCTTCCCCCAGGAGATAACACTCAACAAAACTTGGATGGAAACATCCCCTTTTAAAGTCTAAAACCTATTGGTAAGTGCTTCTGCAGAAAAAAATAATAATATTGACATCAAACAAAAATACATTGACTTACTATATTTGAGACTAATTCTTGATTCATATTAATAGGCAGACTAAAATACAGACAGAAAAGTGTTATTTGCTCTGTTTCTGCTGAGTCTTTGCCAAGTGCCCTTAACACCAACAATAATTTATAATTAAGTAAGCAATCCTCCTTAAGCAGATGCACAACAGTATGAAAAAGTGATTCAATTAGAGTCTGTAGATAAAGCTGCTCAGTACTAACAAAGCACCCCTCACCATAACTTCTGAAACCTGTCCTGTCAAAGAATACACTCTAAGATTTAATTAAAAATAGCTGTTACTCCCAGCCTTGATTAGCTACCTGGAACACTTGATAATAAATGGCATCCACCAGTCCCTCTTGCCAAAGTCTTTCCCTCTATATTTCACCCTCAACCTAAATGAAGTGGTTGCCAACTCCAGAGTACAAAATTCTGTGAGCCAAACAGCCTAGACAGTAGATTCCAGTTGAAATTTATATTACGAAATTATGTATGCACACACATATAGAAATACTGCTGCATTTATTAGGGGTGACCTAACTGTGGCCTTCCAGGACCTGAAGTGAGCCTCCAAGAAAGACAGAGAAGGGGTTTTTACAAGAACATGGGAGTGACAGGACAAGGGGGAATGGATTCAAACTGAAAAGAGAGTAGGTTTAGGTTAGATACTATGAAGAAATTATTTACTGCAAAGGGGTTGAGGCAATGGGACAGGCTGCCCAGAGAAGTGATGGATGCCCCATTCCTGGAAGTGTTCAAGCCCAGGTTGGATGGAGCTTTGAGCAACCTGGTCTAGTGAAAGGTGTCCCTGACCACAGCAGGGGGGTTGGAACTGGATGATCTTAAAGGTCCCTTCCAACACAGGCCATCCTATGATTCTATGTAGAGCTGATTCCATAGAGTACTTTGCCTGGAAAAGTTGTGGTTAACTTACTATTGACGGGAGTGCCATAATCACAGCCTTCCCAGCTAATTTGATTTCAAAGACACATTTTCAGTGTCCACAGAAGCTTCTGGATGGGGCTGTTCTCCTCACACTGACGTTCTCAGCACTGACTTTTGAACTTGCAACTTCAACTCCAAACAAGTAAGTCCAATGCCCAGGCTTGTTCCAAGCTTGTTGACAACAACGTGGAACAACATTAATGGATTAATAGGGATCATCCCATCAGTTTTCGGTTGTATTATTATTAGAGTGCCATCTCTGGAAGCTTTCAGTATTGCCTTGCTTTGCTCATGGCGTGGCTCTGAGGCAGCAGCTGCCGTCACCATGGGCAGCCTTGCACAGTTTCCCTGTTTTCAACAGTTTTTCACAGTTTTCAACCAAGAGAAGGGAGAGAGCTGCTGCAAACCCCAGGGAATCACTGTCTGTGTGCCCCCTTCCCCAGCCTCTAA
The DNA here is from genome assembly GCF_022539395.1 of Myiozetetes cayanensis. Lineage (NCBI taxonomy): Eukaryota > Metazoa > Chordata > Aves > Passeriformes > Tyrannidae > Myiozetetes > Myiozetetes cayanensis. The sequence goes on from NW_026087853.1 coordinate 57,680,955, forward strand.
GGCACAGATGACACATCTTCAGGGATTCACCATCAGGTTAATGACTGAAAGGTCATTAACCATAATCCATCCCCTGAAGGCAACAATTTGGAGATACAAGCACAGGCTATGAAAAGCAGTCTAGTATTTTCCTGAAAAATACTTCTTACTCTGGAAGAGCTGGATCAAGGACCAACACTGCCGAGGGCAGGAGGGTTGGGGTAGATCTCATCTCTTACCCAAAATATCAAGTCAAATGGCGAAGAAAAGTTCTTAGTGCAAGCTTGAAACCAGAGAAAGGCACATTCCCAGCTGCTGCACAACCCTTGGTATTGAAAGCCCACACATCAGAAATAACTGGACATGTGGAAGCAGAGGAAAAACCCTGGTCCTGTGCTAGGGATGCTCAAATTGGTAACGAGGCTCTCCTCAATAAATGTCCACTTCATTGAGTAGCCCAGCCAAAAAGGATTTTCAGAAGTTCCCATAAGAGTTCAGTACCCTCAGTGAACCTTTAACCTGAGCTTAAAAAATTAGACTTCTGTGAGAAACTGAGAAACGCTTATTTGTTGTTTGGTTTGTGTGTTTGGGGTTTTTTGTTTGTTTGTTTGTTTTAACACAGGGAATACTGTTGTGGAAAACACTATTACTTGGTATGATCATACATAGCAGAAATTATTTCTTCTTCTTCTGCATACCCAGAGCCTTCAGAGTTGAATGCACCGATTTTTCCTCTTTTCACAGAGCAATACTTGTGCATGTCACGGAGGAATGGTAGACTGAAGCCAGAAGAGCGCTAATTTTGACATTACAAAACAAAGATACGAGGAATTAAATAATTAGAGCCTTAATGACAGAGCACAATGCATGTCTCCTTTGATAATCTCTTGAACTCTAAAGATAAAAGCGGGGTTGAAACGTGCACACAAGATGTGCAATAACAGAGTTTCCAAGCACACTGTAGAGTACCATTCCATAGGACTTTAATATCTTAAGAAATATTTATTCAACTTAGCCTATTGAAGCAAAAGCTTCTCTAGTTGTCTGGGCTACTTTTCTACCCTTTTGTGTCTCCCTTCAAGCTGCTTTCCTCTCACCTCCTCTGCTGTGCTACTGTTTGATAACAGCAGAAGTAACAAGGAATTGGTACTAATTCCATGTATTTCCCTGCTCTTCAAGGTCATTTTTTTGGGGGAAAAAAAATTAATAAATCATAAAATAAAGTCCATTGACTGGAAAACAAATTTAACTCAAAATTTGCCTGCTTTTATATTTTTTTAAAATATATTTGAAATTATCCTTGCCACTTGCTTTCAACTTTTATCTCAATTCTCATCCTGTCGTATCATCAATCTTATCAATTGGGGGAGGGGGGGAAATCAAGATCCATTCGAGCTCAAAAGAGTTTGCAGCAGACTAGAAGCCAACCAAAGACATTCTTCAGCTGCTCTGTCCCCGTACACTGAAATGGAGGACTGAAACAGAAATGTTAATGACGATGAAAGACACGAAGATGCTGATATTTATCATGAAAGAGTGCTCCAGGCTGTATGAAATAGAAATGCAAATTCTTATTCGTGATGCTGGATGCGTTCAGCCAAATCTCAACACATTCCTCCTACTTTAAAAGAGAGATTTCTCCAAAGGGTAAAAGAAGGATGAGCTGCCTAGGTAGGGGTCCTGAAAACTAGTTTTATCTAAGGAAAGCTTTTCTAGTCCCCCAAGTTGATACCTAATTAATGCTTCTGGTCTTCTAAAGGGATTATCACTTGCTTGAAAATAAACATAAAAACTCGACTACAAACTTGGTTTATGTTTTTGATGGATTAGTAAAATAGCACAGAGCTATGAATATAGGTTTTTAATTTAATCTTATTCTTCCATATATTATCATCATTAAGGATTACTTCCATGGCTTAGTGGCTGGCATTGTTATTTTTCTGTATCTCAAAATACGATAAAGTGAATAAATAGAAGCTACAGCAAGCCCTATTCTAAACAACCAGAAGTATTTTGCTGATTTCACTTTAATATTGCACTCATGAACAGAGCACATCCTGATCCCATGAATGTCAAAACCAGTCTTACTGCAATTCAAGTCATCTTAAGAGGAGCTGGTCTATATTTTTTCACGATGGTGGCGAAGTAGTGCAGGTTACTCTGATTTGCTCCCCACACTGACCAAATTTAGACTATGACCTGCAGCCCAGTCTGATCTGAGCACAATAATTAGCCTTTACTAAGATAACTTAGTTATCAACACCAATTTGAGATGCCTCTCTAAAAGTAAAACATCAGCATTTTGTCTGGGATTCACTTAAACAGTTCTCAGTTATAAAGTCATACTGGAATACAAGGTAACCTTCCCCCCCAGACTGCACCATTTCACATTACTTGTGTGTCTAATTAATTAGCTTATATATATTAGTACTAAAAATCATTGCTGGTCTGTTCTCAATGTATTTTTAGGTAACATATGGTTAAAAAAAAGGAAAAACCCAAGTAAGATTCACCTACATATTCAGTTTGTATAACTAGCAACGACATAAGCTGCTAAGGTATTAAAAAAAAAAAAATCATACCTGTTTTGTTACATGAAATTAAACATTTCTTATTTTTATTAAGCATTCTTTCACTGCTGTCAGGTCATGCCCCCAAAGAGAAGATTCTAATACTACTTTTAAGCTAATTAACAGATTTTTAAAACAGCATCGAACTATGCTTCAAATATCCTAAAATGTGCTAGTTGTGAGCGTAATGTTATTTTCAGAGGCAAGCAGCCTCTGAAAACAAAGTTAATTTCCAAGCCCTAGTCTTGCTACATAGAGTTCAAATCACGGACCAAGAAAAAAAAAAAACCAAAAAAAGAAGACTTGCTACTGTTACAGCACTTCACTGGTGTGAGCAGTAAAAATAAACAGACCTGAGAACAAGCTATTAGTAGTTTTCCTCTGCAGATAAATATTATTAATGCTGCTTGGTTTACTCTCCCCAAGCACTTGGCCCAAAAGAAGCGGAGGTGGGAAGAGAGCATGGTAAAAAGGGATATCTGCCTCAGGACGCCTTCCAAAAATTATGTACTCTATTTACATGGTTTGGAAGTGCATTGTACTTCCCTCATGGACACAGAACATCCCTGGAAAATAAAAAGTGAGGGATGTCTTTGGCTAAATTGAACAGTGCAGGGAAGATTGTATGGGCTTGGGAACTGAGTCTTTGTCTACATCTGAAACATTCAGTCTGGTACTGTTCCCTTATGAAGGTTCATTAAGGGGTTTTAAATCTAAAGGACAAGCACAACAAAAGTGTCCCCCAGTCTGCTTTTACCTGCCACAGACAGCTCAACTAAACCCTTCCTCTTGCAGCATTCTCTGAGCTGCAACACCAGGATGACTCTTACTTGTGCTGGGGGTGCCCCTACTCCACTCACTGCCCACCTTCCAGCTGAGAAGGGCATTATCACCCACCTAAAACCCCATACTGCACCCAGCTCCAGTGACCACCTCTGTGCCACCACCTTCTGCCTGCAGGGAGCAGAACCTGAGGTGGAAAAAAAAAAAAAAATTTCTTTTCATCCCTTTTCACTGTATGTGGGATCACTGCAAGCAGCATTTATACCACTGTGATCCAATTCATTTTCCATCTACTATGAGGATGAAGCACATATGAACCAGAAAGAAAGAAAAAACTAGTCATCACACATGAGAAATAAGGTCTGGCTCCCATTTTGGGGAATATTAATAACTGAAATTGTTAACAATTGACTGAAAAAAAAACAAAACAAAACTGTTCTGCTTCCTGTTAGTTTAACTGCTTCTGGGCAAAATTATGATTACTGCTAGTAAGCCTAGAAATATAATAAGCCTTGATAACAATACAGAACAGCAAGCCACAAAACAGCTACGCTTTCTGGTCAGAATGGTCTCCTGCAGCCGAAAACACAGCATGAAGGTGGCTTGAAAGAGCCAAGTGAAATCAGCACTTGATATTCATGGGGGAAAGGACTTTGTATATGATTTATTTATTTAGACACATTCCAGGTCCTGTTAAAACTGGCTCACACTGCCTTAATAACTGTACTGATAAAAACAAACGGGGAAAGGACCTTGTTAATGGGAGAAGAACGGTCAGAATTACAAAAAGTGGCCCATGTTAAAGTGTCTAAGGAGTCTATTCATTAAGTCCAAGTTCTTATATCTAGTTTGCTGCCAGCACAGAGTTGCTCCATCACACTGGGCAAGGCTTTGCTGGGGTGCCAGGGTGCTGGTTCTTTCGAACCCAATGGTGTTATGGGACCCAAGGCCTCAGAAACACAGGCAGTCCTGGGATGCTTCTTTGGAAACCCAGAGATGACACGTACAAGGACAGCACAGCTGCTTCAGAAATATTTTCCCCCCACTATCAAGATGGTGAGTTATTTCATCATGGTTTGGGTTGGAAGGGATCTTAAAAACCACCCAGTTCCAACCTATCTGCCATGGGCAGGGACACCTGGAACTGGTTGCTCCAAGACCAATCCAACCTGACCTGGAATGCTTCCAGGGAAAAACCTGACAACACATTAAATTTCTTGGCCATAATTCCAAGCAAATGCTTGTGACTTTAATGGATTCACATTTTTTCCCCCCCTCAAAAACAGAGATTTTTGTTCACGGCAGCTGCAATGGAGGGAAAGAAACATTTAGGTCAGGCCCCTACCACAGGTCAGATCAAATGTCAATACACAGCAAAGCTGATTGTAGCTCCTAAGTGCTGCCTGAAAGGTTCATAGCAAATAACCTGTGCCAGTACTTCACTGGAAAACTCTGCGAAGCCCTGAAATACTCCAGATGCCGATATTTCACAGAGACAGAGAATCTACAGATTAAACTACAGAGTGTGGCTTTGTCACTGAACAGGAGGGGCTGAACAGTGATCTCCTTTTTTTCTTTGTAACTACAACTTAATCTGTATTCCCCTGCTAAAAGGACTGCAATAAAAACTCCGCATAATGAAAGGACAATTAAGTCACATTACGTGCAAAAAACCTCATCATTTGATAATGATCCCCTAATTTCGGCAAGATAAGACACTAATCACTTACGGTAATCAAATTTGCCGTGCTAAATGCAGTGACTGGACCATGCTGCAGCAATTCAGGGATGTTCATTAACCGTGTGTCCATGTGCCACCAAATCACAGCGTGTCTCTGGTGGAGATGCTCCGAGGCCGGGAGGACGTCACATCCCCTGCTGTTCCATTCCTGTGGATGCCTCAGCAGCTACACCTGCCATTCTGGTGGATTCCACAGGATGTGTCTCCGCACAAACAAGGCAGAGCTTCCTCCACCTGCTCTTTTTCTCCTTCTCCAAAGGTCTTCCCGCACGAAACACCTCTCACACACACACATTGCAACCAGCTCCCCCAAAACTTGCTAATTCAGGATCTGGCAACGCTCAAAGAAATCAAGTTTTCGTTTTTTTGAAACATTGTCTGTGGCCAAAATAAACGATGGTCAGAAAATACCGTGGACTTTCCTTCCCCTTCATTGAAAGAGTTATCTGTAATACAAGCGTATCATTAATAAATCTTATCGATACACAATAGCTACTTAAATCCATGCAACTCATCCGGGAAACCAAAGGAAAACGAGGTCTGCTTCGGTTCTGTCCAACACCACCAGGTGGCAATAGCAGCCCAGCTAACCCATCCCACAGAGAGACAGCTGCAGGAACTGCTTATTCTGATCCATTCCCTTTTTCCTTTCACTCAGCCTTTACCCCGAGATCTTTTTGTTAACTTAAACTCAGCGTCAGGCTAACCACCTATAATAAAAGGCCTTGTGTCATTACCTGTGTTACTTCACAGTTTTTTTGCTACCCCAGGACACTGTTACCTCTGTGGTTTGGTATATGGAAGATAATTCCCAACACAAACACAAGTCTAGTTGCAGGCATGTATGACGATGCTGGAAATCAAAAATAAATCTGGCCTCATCCAGTACTCCAGTTTCTAAATTTCTCAGCAGTTTAGTAAACAAATCTCAGTTGTTTTTCAAAAAGGAACAGCAGAAAGAACACATTCGTAGGTAATTTCACATATAAGGTAACATCTCTGCTCTGACCTCACCAATATCCATGTGGAATTGCAGTAAGACAGGCAAAAATGAGTCACTGATCTACACCTGCTTTTCAGACTGACTTACAGTCCCGAGTGCTGAATGACTCCAGACCATCAGTAACTTCCATCTTCCACAAAGATCAACTGTGCATTCCCTCCCTACCAGCTTTCATGGATTAACCCACTGACCAAGTCAAAAAACATTTTATACGATCCTAAAAAAAGTAAAGCCTTCAATAATTTGCATCGTAACCACTGTTCTCTATGACAATTTTTCTGTTAAATGAGCTTTTTCCACAGCAGTTACTGAAGAGATGGCACGAACACCCAGGTCTCCATTAGGGGTTATCAGCCCTTCCCGAGCTGAGCTGGAAAAAGGGTTTACCGAGCAAAACACAACAAGTCATTATCTTAAACCAGCTATCTGACACGAGCAATCTCTCTCCCACGTGTTGCTTCACCTACAAGATATTAACCCATTTCAACGCACATGATAAACCACAAACCCTGCCAGTTCCACACAGCACAATGATCTAGAAGAGAAACCAACCCGTGGTTCCCTCTGGAAGGAACACCTACCTGAAGCCTCCTGCTTCTTCCAGCGCAAGCCCATGATCCACACAAGCTTTCCCTGCCGTGGGAATGCCCTGGGGAGGAGAAGGAAGGCACCCAGCTCCCATGTGCAGCTTCTTAAGGCTCATCAGCAACAGCAGCCAGTCCCACCCAGTTTAACCAGGAGGAGCTGAGTTAAGTCAGCTGGGAAAGAGAAGAAACCAGCTGCAAAAGGTTAATAAGGCTCGTCCACTAATGACGGGAAGGGCCGGGGCATTAACACTCCATCAAAAGTCTCATCCCAACACTGAAGGTGGTAGAAGGTAAAGAGGAAGGGGAATTATATCTTCTTGGCTCCCACCCATCACTGTAGGCTTCTAAAACTGAGTGTGTCCATGCTTAGGATGGATTTATCTCCTGGTAGGCAAAACCCATTGCCATCTCCTTGTCCCAGAGGAACAGCTGCTCCAACGCAAGACACACACCAGGACTTTTTGTCCCGAGTTGCTTTGGTGTTTAAAATCAGTTCCATTACTGTGTGTAACTCTATTCATACAGCTAAATTATGGCTTGAACTGCAAAATACATTCTAGCTCTTTCAGAATTTAAATGCAAAATCGGGATATGAAATTACTCCCCCCCGACTCCAGCTGCAATACGTTTCTTATTTCACATTTTAACTCGACCTCGTTGGAAATTCAGTTCCAACGTGACAACCTGAAAATTGGTTTTAATCACAGCTAGTAAGTGGAGGTTTTCCTCCCTCTTTTTGTTCTTTACATCCCATAAGCACCCACAGTGACATGCAGAGTGAGGGATGATGAGCCAAATACCTCTAGAGGTACTCCAGGGCACCGCACACCTGTGGAACAGGTGCTGAGCTCTGCAAAACAAACCAAGATGCCAAAAAAACCCAAAACACGCTTTAATCTGAACTATTCCTTTGGGCATTCAGCCTCGGGCCTAACACTGCAGCTGTTCACAGCATCCACTAACACTTCTGTGCCATTCCTAAGCCAAGAGGACTTATATTTTCCTTTCAGCCTCTTGAATGGAAGCAGTGAAATGTGGTAGAAGCACATGCCTACAAAAAGAGGAACAGTAGCAAGCACTGCCTGCTACCAGAGAGCATGACAAGGAGAGCTGGAACAGCTGCCCAAGGAGGTGGTGGATTCTCCCTCTCTGGAGACACTGCAAACCCACCTGGACTCGCTCCTCTGTCACCTGCTCCGGGTGACCTTGCACTGGATGATTTCCAGAGGTCCCTCCCAACCTTAACTGTTCTGTGATAAAAAGACCTCTCAGGTCAAGGCTTGCTCTGTGTTCAAACTGGTAACATTTGCAGAGTTAAATGCAAAGCCAACCCGCAGTAGATCCAGATCCCTAGAAGAGAAGCTATTTTTAAACTGCAGTAGCAATGTGAACTGCATAAATTAGCATAATCTCTGCCTTCACATATAGTTCTCAGCTGTGTTACACACGACAAATTAACACTCTGCAGACTCCTTGCTTCTACTGAGTGGTCAATCATGCAATTCATAGGGCTTAAAATCCCCTTTTTCCATCCTCCAAAAATCTGTACGGCCCTTTTTTTACACTCCCCTTTTCCTTTTCAGAGCTGTACTATCACCAGCTCAGGTTTCCTTACAAAATCTCACAAGGTTTCGTGTGTAACTGGGTGTTCTGTGGCTGCAGCATCGCAGGACATCCTACTATTTTCTTGGCTGAATATTTTCTCCTTGTGGGCAGATGGCAAGGAAAAGTGGAGTGCAGATGGAAACCCACAGCCCACAAACTCCTCATTATAATTCGGAATAGCGTACACAGCTCTTCGATTCTTATCTTCTCCTCAAATTATTTTCAGCAATAAAAGGATAAACTGCTGTTTTCAGAAGGCAACAGCCAAAAGTAATGATATCTGTTTATAGCTGAGAACCTTCTCCTGACAATGTGACCTCTATCTTCACAAGTTTTATTAAAATCTATAAATCATTAGTGGAAAGGACTTCATATCAAGTATCTCTTGCTCTGATTCAAGTATTGTCTTAATTTAAAAAAAAAATCAATAAGAAAAAAGCAGATCACTGACTCATGAAGGTTTACAAGTCCTCCAGTTAGCTACTTAAGGTGATTTCATGGCTCCAGGTATCACTTTACCTGAGCTGCTTGGAATTATAATGGATTTATCTCCGCAGAACACCTGTGAGATAAGGGAGTTGCTGGTGATAAACTGCAGCAGGCAACAAGGAGGTGACAATGATGCCGATGGCCCGTGGCTCAGGGACTCACCACTGCATCCTCCCTGCCCTTTAGGACCGAAACCCCTCCTGGCAGAAAGGTGCAGCTCAAAATGAAGGTGCCATAAAAACTTCTCTTCTCGTTCCTTCAAGTTTTTTTTTTCACAGCGTGTCCAGTCTGGTGGAACTGGCTTTCCTAACCTTCTGACCAGTTGGAAAAGTCCTAAAAACAGCAAGATAAAAATATCTGTGGTGGAAAATAGCAAGGAATGAAATAATAAGCATTAGAGGTCAAGCCTGGATCCCTGAAAAGTTTGTATTAACCAATGGAAAAGCATTAAAAGAAATAAACTTATCCCTTAGCTATAAAAAAAAGAAAACAAACAATACTTAAAAGACACCCAAGTGCCATGGTTGATGAGGATTTACTAACTCACAGGCAGCTCTCACACAGCATAAATGAAAAGCTGGCTAATTTGCTCCTGTTCCAGAAGCCTGGAGTTAGACTTGATAAACATAAATAGCACTGTTTGTTGGAAGGTTTGACCTGGTGCCTGACAACCACTTACTAAACCACACTGCTCTACTCTGCTGGAATGGAACCTTCCAAACTGCCTCACAAAATGGTTTCTGTCTGTTTAAAGGATGGATGTGTGTTGCTTAACTATATTTTTTTTTTACGCCTTCAGGCATAACCCTTAGCAAGGCTTTTCCTCAAATGGCTGAAATTATTTGAATATTACAAATCAAAAACATTCAGATGTTCAGCCTAGTTATGGTACACATGCACTACAATGTAAATAATCTGCCTATATAATGCAGGGCTGTAATCTTCCACAGCATGCAGGCAGGCTAATGATCTTACACATGGGACAACACGAGATGAAAGAATGAAGTATTTCATCACCAAGGGCAATTTGTCTTGTCTACATTCATGCAAGAAGATTATAGGAGGTCATCTTCTTAGTGGTTTCCATTTCACAACAACAACAGCAACAAAAAAAGGACAATAATCAGTTTTCATTAGGGAAGACTTGTCCTTTCTCCTGTACCAAAGTGACTTTCCCATCCCATAGACCAAACACAGCACTGATATCAACCAAGTAGCCACATGATATGGTCTAACACAAAGGTTTATAAAGGGTAATAGAAATGCTCAAACCTCAGATGAACACTGAAGGACTTACTCATGCCAAAAGAACCTAAAATATGTTTTATCTCCAGCTTAATGGGCTGTGCTTGGGAATAATAAAGGTCTTCAAAAGTGACCATTTGTTGTTTCATGAGGAAATTCAGCTCAAGCTTGATGGAATAAAAAATTTTCAGAGGAAGAGAAAGCCTCATTTTGGTGCCTTAAGGAAGCCCTGGCTCTGTAAAGTCCAACAATATCCCACAGCTCATCCAAAGGCACGTCCAGGGCAATCTGGCATAAGGGGCTGATCGCCCAGGGAAAGGCAAGAGAATTTTGGCAGAGGATGAGACCCTGTGCTAGCATTTCTGACGCAGTAAGAGTGACTCTACCACACATCTGTTTCTCTGTGAGAAGCTGAATCTGCCCGTGACAAGGTCAATTTTGAGAAAGGTTGGTATTAAAAGATTATGCTCCCTCCATCCTCTCACTGAGGTTATGCTAATTATTACAGGGGAGCAAAGGAATTCTTTGATCCTCTGAGTCCTCCTTCCCTCACAAGGTGACTCTGGCTTCTGGCACAGCACCCAGAGGGACAGCACAGCACATCCTAATTCCATAACTGTGGAATTAGCCATTTTCAGCCTCGAAATTTAACCCTAAGAAATTGAGTATGCAGTAATCCACCTAATCCAGGCCTCTACACCTGTCCCTCTTCCAACTAATCTCGCCATCCTTCATGGTGACACATCTTAATTTAGAGTCCTATCTGCTAAGGTCAGTGTGTAAGTGGATGCTCAGGAGCTGCAACAAGTGTTTGCTTTGTGAACCCTGCAAGGTGCAGAAATATCAACAGAGAGCAGAGCTCCTCACCAGCGACAGATAAATGATCTTCACAAACGCTCCAGGAAGCAGAGAGAGGAGAAGGAACGAATAAATAAATAAATAACTGTCGTGTAGCCCTGGATAATGCGATCTGCTGGTATTAAGTTTTCTCCTGAAGGAGTTAAGTATATACCAGCTGCTCTACATTAAACCGAGCTGGCATTTTAAATCATGCAAATTAGCTGAGCTCCCCATCCATTTCGGCCCAGCGTTTAACAGCAGTTGCTGTAAATGACTGCAAAGTACTGGCCAAACCAAGCCCTGCCATTTCAGCTGCTGTCAGGGAGGAAAGGAGGAGGGAGGGGGAGGAACTGCTCTGAGTGATGCTGCAGCTATTCACAAGATGGTTTACAAGAGCCTCCTTCCACCACAGGTATTGTCTGCACGACTGAAACGTGCCCACGTGCAGGGAAAGCCTCAGGCTTTCCTTTGTTGAAAATCCATTCATAACGAGCTACTAAGAACCGCTGCAAAATTACCTGAAATGGAACGATTTGCCGGTGGAACACTGAAATTTCAGATCTCTTAATGCTGCACGATGAACATCTGAGCGGACCTGACAGGTCATCGGCTCAGAAGCGCTGACACAGCAGCCTACAGGGTGGCATCAGTCCCCACCATCACATCCAACACCAGTGGACATTTCTCAGACTGGGAGGGGAATAGGTGAAAAATCTGTGTGTGCTCAACACAAACCTATCTTCTGCTGCATCTGAGAGGATTTGCTCAGGAGTAAAGGCAGTAAAAGAGGGCTAAATTTATCTATTTCAAATTGCTGTGGCCAAGCAACTGAGTTGCTACTAACAAGTCTAGGAGCTTCACATACTTTTTTTTTCATTATTTTATTATTATTGTTATTATTTCAGGTTCCTGGTTGAGGTAACCTGCTGGACGAGGGGAAGGTGGAATTAATTCTTGTGTTAAAAATAAGATACAGCTGTCTCGCTATCCAACCTGATCAACCAAACCTCCAGTGGACATGACCCAGGGGCACTACACCCCACTGCACAACACTGCATATGCAACACAGGTCACTCCATGTGGCCCAAACCCTGCCAGGGAAAAGGCCAAAAGGCACCTTACAGGCAGGAAAGGAAAATCTTCACTGCTGCAGTGTGGGAAGTACTGCTTGGAAACGGGATCCTAGGCAACCACTGCTCTTCCCTCTTGAAGAGCAGAGAATGGTTTGCACTGAAATAAGGTAAATTCACATAATTTCTTGGGAGAGGCCGTGTAAGGATAAACAGGATGCTCCACACTAGAGGACAGGCACCTTTCTGCCAGCTTTCTTTGGCAGTGCCCATCTGGCACATTACCAGGGAGGATCAGACTCCTGTGTGCTCCAGGGCCCATCCCGGAGGAGTAAGACAGGGCAATGCCAAAAATACTCCTTCCCAAAATAATCCATCCAAGTTAAGCCCCAGACGAGTCTGGAATATGCACGGCTGTCCTGAGAAGCAGAATGACCCGTGGCTATCGAGCAAGCAGAGACAAACCCATCTCTAAGCTGTTGCTTCAAACGCAAATTTGATCTCAAGACGCACGTGACATTTTTAAAATTAGTTTCAAAGTTTAAATTCTGGAAGAAAATGTAACTTTGTATCATGGTATATTGACTTAAGAGTGAGTTCTGACCCCGAAAGACACGACCCCAATCTTTGTATCCGCTTGATCATCCAACACCGTGCCTCGTAGCTGTCTATCCGCCAGAGGAAGCAAATTTGTTAGAGCCCTTGTCCAAGTTGATTAGAAATGACTTCCTGGTAATTAATGTCATCATCTGAGAACCAGCCAAAGCAGACGTGACGTGGAGAGGCAGCTGTTAGTCTTTTAAAAACACTCGTGCAAAAAAGCAGCATTTAGATTTTTCGGCACTGAAGGTAGCTGTGTTCTCTAACAGTGGACGTGGCTCAAGTGGAGGTGGCTAAAATAAAAGGAATATGCTCCTAAATGTTTGTTATTTACAAGAATTAAGCATTTACAAGTACAGCAAAATCTCAGTACTCGTGTTCACCATAAAATGTCCCACAAGCTACGTCAGCAACATGAAATCCTGCTGGGTATTAATTTTGTTCTGCCAATGGACAAGTATATAGAATTAACAGATGGTAAAAAACCCCAGTGTAATAGTTTCTGGACAGCATTTCTAGTAGCAGATAGGCAATCCTATCAGGGAAGACTCACCTCATTATGGGCCTCTGCGACCATCATGCCTTAGTTCCCAACCTTCCCTCTCCCAAGGCATGGAGGGAACAGCACCTCAAGCGCTTTGGCCTCCACTCCCGTGAGCTCCTGGAGCTTGAAGGAAGGACTAACAGTATTTAGAACTCTTGAATAGGTAGAAATTACCACTTTCAAAGAAAACACCGATGAATCCACCAATTTACTGCCCAGGAATTGATGCTTCAGACCCGAGCACGTTTTCTTGCCAAGCAAAGCACTCTTGCTACCAAACCAACACCTGCCAATCCTCACTTAACTTGGTCTTTACAGCCCATAAGTTTTCCTTCTTGCTTGTGTAAAATAAAACCTCAACAATTACTGTTGGGAAGTGGCTCCCAAACTCTCTTTTACAGCTGCTGGCTCCTCCAAATCAGCCTTACTACCGTTTGTACCTACACCACAGACGTGAACACACGGGACACTTTCGGATTATGCCACGGTGGTCATTACGAAAAGGATGGGAGAGGAGAAATGGGTCAATGTTAGTGACAGGATAAGTAAAATAAGGTCAGTTAGGGACTCCTTCCAACTGTGAAAGGGAGGATAAGGCAACTTGTAGCCATTGCTGCAGAGAAAAAAGAAAACACCACACATGAGGAAAAGAACTTAAGGAAACCTTCAAGACAAGGGATAAACACAGGCTAAAAAGCAAGTAAACAAGACACTGTGAGGATATGATGATATGACAGTCCAAAACTGAACATGCACGAGGGAAAGGGTCCTGGTAAAAGTGTATTTTCAAATTCAGAAGTTGGATATTCTTTTCCCTTCGTGCGTTGTTTTCCCACACATTGCTTCCAATTCTAAAATAACCCAAAATTAAAATGAAAAATAATCCAAGTATAACACACCTAAAAATACTTTCAAGAGGCAAAAAAAAAAAAAAGGTTGAATCAGAATAAAACTTCTGATCTCAGCCTGTTTCAAAATAAGAAGTGACCTGTTTTCTCATTTATTTTAATAGGTGGTTTATTTGTTTAAAGTTTTAGCAGTTATTTCCATGCCTATGCTTTGCAAAACTGAAGAAACTGAGACTGTTTCCACAAACTATTTCAGAAAAAAACAATTTACAGATAAAATTAGAGGCATACAGCTAAGTGCCAAGTGTTTGACTGAATTCCAGTTCTTGGTGAATGGAAAACCAGCAGCTTCCTGTTACAAAATGTACCAACAGTTCACATCTAATAATACACATAATAACTAACCATTTATATACTTCAAATATAGAGGTATCTAAAAATAGTATTAAAGCAGGGTATTTTTAGCCAGGTGAATTTCTCAGGAGAATGAAATTCTATGGTTTGCTGCCATAGAAAAAAATAGATCAATGGGTTAAAATTTTGAGAGCATCTCTTGATTGATACAAGAATAAAAGTAGAAGGTTTAGCCCCAAAGGTTAAATAAGCAAAAAGCATCCTTCCATTAAAGGCCCAGCTATCGCTTCATTCATAACTGTATCTTCTTAAACAGCACTTAAAATACTTATTCTGTTGCAAATTTGGAAAGTTCAGACAAAGTAGTTATTGACTTAAGTACCCCCTTAATTTCTCCTGCCTTGGTAGGAAAAGGGGGCTTTGTAGGTTGGAAGCACTAAAATAGTCTACAAATTAATCTACAGTTAATTACAAATTATAAATTAACTGCAAATAATCCACAAATTAATCAGACATTTAAATCTAGTGGTGAGACAATGTGGAAAGTAAAACTACAGAGTAGACAGTGTTTCTCAAAGGACTCTTCACAGGAAATTAAAACCAGCCAACACCAACCCTGAATTTCCAAACCCAAGAACTGAATCCACCCTTCCTATCTCAATAAATAAAGGCTTTCTTTTCTGATATCCTCTGGATAGGTAAAAAGAGCACCAGTGGTGTAGGTCTCATAATTTTATTTCTTTTTGCTACTTCTCAGATAATTGAAACTTAGGGAAAGGTTCATGGTTTGTTTACCAGACCCCTTTAAAATTTGATTTTTTTTTTTCTTTTTTTGAGAACTAAAGCTCAGGTTCAGTGCCAGGAGCTTTTAAAATCAACACCCGTTGTTCTCCTCTACTAATACCCCTCTACCTCCCTCTTGGGTGTCACTGTACATCAAGTGTCACAGCAGAAGGTGATAAAACTTACTTGCTAAAACAGGGACAAAAAAAAAAAATCAAAAAAAGGGAGAGTGTTCCCTGGAGAAATTCAGCTTTATGGAGCAAACTAACAGTTTCAAGGACAGAAGGAGAACACATGGACACCATATGCATAAGCATTTTGAACTGTTAACAAGTAGCAGCAAAGGAGAAAGATAATCTAATATCAGGGGACTAGCTTGTAATTTTTTATATAGCACTGCAGACTTTCTGACCTTGGCTAAGTTTCTTCGTGCCTCAGCCATCCATTTATAAAATAAGAACAATATCCCAACCTCTAAGGAGTGCTCTTGGGTTAAGTATATTAAAATTTGGAAGCCCCTTTGATATATATGTGAGAGTGTAAACAAATAATATGTGTACATCTAAAAATATTTATATATACTCTACCAGAAGAGATCAGAGAAATAACATAAATAAATAAACTGGAAGCAGGAGAAAAAGGACATATTAAATGAGTGTTTCAAGAACACTGCCATGGACCATAAAAACTTGACTGAATTCAAGAGCAGTATTATTAGTTCAGCTAGAAATATCCTTGGAGATCCCATCTTGGGCAATTCTACAGTAAAGGTACTAAACTTGGAAAGGAACAGCACACAGTGAGCAAATGCTCTTTTATTCAAGAACTGTCACAATTAGACTGAAATCAGAGGGAAAAAAAAAAAATATCTTCCAGTACAATTAAAAACTGAACGGAACTTTGAGTCCAAGTGACCCCCTGCACATTCTAAATGAAAACCCAATGATTAAAGAACCTTCTGAATTTATGGCACAATCTTACACCTTTTGTTCAAATGCGTTAGAAAGGGCAGCTCTTCATATGAAAAGACAGATCGCTGAAAAGCCCATGTTAATGACCACAATAAAACAACTTTGAAATCGTTTTCTGTGTGGTAACATTTCACCTGGAGCAACCCCCCAACAATTTAATATTTACCAGTATGCATCCATAAATACATCAAAACCGCTGTAATCATAAATAGAGGAAGAATTTGGCTACTTAACAGCCTCAGATTGCATATGGTGTCTCAAAAAAAAAAATCCATCAGAAAGGAAGATACAGAAAGGTCTTTGTTGTAGGAATGTGCTTGGGTACTTAACTATAATCATGTAAACAACCTCATCAATACTAATTTCAAATTTCCTTTGTATATATTTTGATAGCCTGAATCCATAGTTTTTCTTAGCTTCTCCCAACATTTCAGTAAAATCAATCCTTTGTTCACAAAGGATGTGATCTCATTTGTTTTCTTCCAACCTTGCAAAAAGGCATCCTTTCTGTTAAAGTTATCAGTGTGACTGACCACATTTCTCATAATTTCTTTCATAATTATCTCAGCAGCAGCAGCAGCGAGACCAAATTTCACACCGCTGAGGCAGCTCACATGATGGCACTGAATCCAATCAATGTTCATCTGGCTTTAAACTGGCTCCAGACAAAGATTTGCTTGATTCCCATCCCTCCTCAAGCTACTTCAGTAGTCAAGCTGTGAAGCCCAACATCACACACCAAAAAATGGCCAGTGGATGTGAGAAAGGAAGGCACCATTTCCCTCTGCAATGTGCCCTGTTAATCTCTCTCTCTCTGAAGCTTCACATTAGCAAGACAGTGACACAGAGGTATAAACGGCTTCTGGTAAAGTTGATTAAAATACAGGAGAGGAATTACTAATATCTGAAATACATGGCTTCATTTGGATTGCTAATGGCATGGGAACAGGGGGATTGAGGCAGAGAAGGAAACCTGATAGCCAACAGATCTCAAGTCACGTGTGGCTCATCAAACAGCTGATGTGAGCCTAAATTTGAAGTGTGGAAAAATACTGGAGGAACCCATTAATTAATCAGCTTGAGAGCAGCACACAGCTGACTGAAAAACTCCCTGAAATGTGTCAGCAGCGTGCTGTCAACCTGGGAATGCCTATCCAGTAGACTTTCTTGCAGGGAGATGTAATGGAGCTTCTCTGACAATTCCATTCCACAGCCTTGTCATTACTTAGACTACAGAATGGGTAGTGAAGAAGAAAACAGGTACATTTTTAATCTCCATAGGTATTGTAAATGTTTTTGAGGCACACCCCAGATGTGGATGACCTTCACAAATTAGGAAAGAAGAACTAAATCAGTAGAAGAAATAGCTAGTGTAAGACTGGAAAATAGGGAGATCTAGAACACCCCAAACCTAGACTGCTCCAGATCTGCGCTGCCCAACTCAACAAGATCTTCCCAAACTGGGAAAGCAACATGAAGAAAAATCTAGCTGAGCAAGGGAGCTTTATTTCAGACAATGATACCCAAGCAGTTCTGAACTGAATTCTTAAAAAGAAAAAAAAAAAAATATAAAGGTCCAGGGAAACTGAAGAGTTCAGTAGATAACACAAAGAGGTGTGAGAGTTCTAGAAATCCTGTAAAAGAACTAGGTTTGCTTAGTGTGGGGAAAGAGAAAAGGGAGTGAAAATATAACACCCAGTGAGCACCTGCCTGCCACGTCCACCAGGAGAAAGTAACTGCCTGGTTTTCAGCAAACCAATATTGCAAAGAAGTTTGCAAAGAAATAACAAGTCCTACCCCGACCCCTCCCTGCCAAACGTTAAGCACAGTTACAGGTAATTGCTGAATACACATACTTCAACACCAGCTTAAACAGAGTCTGTTAACTTGAAGTGTTTTAGTGGAAGGGTGGGAGCAACCACTTAAACACGGGCCCAGTGCCTTCAGGGCTGCTTCAGGTACTGAAGATGCGGTGACAATTTTTTGGGTTTTCCAGGGTAAGAAAACCAAGAAGCTCGAGAATACAACCCAGCAGCAACAAACACAGCAATTAAATCCATGATCTCCTTCAGTGGCATTCCCAATAACATGGCAACAGACTGTATTCCTGGAACAGAATCCTCCTTCTTGCATCTGCACGAACAATTATACCAAGCCCACGGACTCCCAATTGGCAACGACTTCTGTCTTAAATAACTAATGCAAATTTAGTAGCCAAATACATCCGACTTCTTTTCTGAATCACTAATAAATACCGGTTTGTAGATGAGAGATCACTATCTTGGCCATCCCCCCTGACGGAAGTTTCTCTGGTAACAAAGTTAAATATTTCCAAAACAACGCCCTCTAAATATGGCTACAATTTATTGGCGGTGTTTTCAAATTAGACAAAATAAGCACCCAGTGCAACAGTCGGATACTGTTGTGCACAACACAGGGATTTTAATATGGAAAAATGAATGGAGTGTGTATATCAGTAACAATAAAATAGGAATGATACTGCCATGATTCATCGACCTAAGATTTCCGACTAGCATTTACAATGGGCTCGACTGCTAAAACCCTCAGACCTTTCTTTGGAAAGTGCCTCTGAAATACTCTGAAGAATGCTTTTTATAAATTGCACAGCATTTTAAATAACACATTGCCCATATATGGCCTTAAGGCACAAAACTTCTAGTTAGTATAAACCCCAGTTTACACGTGTGGAACCATATCAAGAAGAGTAACAAAAAAAATCAGCAAAACATTTAGAAGTTTTCACTGATACCACGTTTGTAAGTGGGACACCCTGATTTTTAGCAGTTTTTTTAAAAATTGGTGCTTTAGTGAATAACCACCTGCAGTGCTCATGTGCTCTGAAGAATCAGGCTCAAGAAAGGTGCTACCTGGCACCCAAAAAACTCACAAAGCACTGGTATGTAAGTGGCTTGAAACATGCTAAAACAGCATTAGAAGCATGGTCTAGTGTCCTTACAGTCTGGTCAATGCACCAGACACAATCTCTTCTCCAGAATAATCAGTCAGCTAAGCACAAGGAAAAAGGCAAACCCAAATCCAAAGTGGAAGTGATGCCAGGTGCCTGCACAGTAAAATGGTGAGTAAAATGGTGCTTCAGATGAACTATGCAGCAGAGAAGCAGGTGATCACCCTGAGAGGATATGTCTATGATTCTCAACACCTGGTGCACTGTTTAAGACTAAACCTTACCAGGGTTCCTATCAGAAAGCACTTCTATATCTGAATGCAACTGGAAGGTCTTCCCAGATAAAAATGCTTCTGCTGCTGACATACCACCTGGCAGCTCTCCATCCATCTTGCTCCTCCTCCCCTGGGAGGGAGGAACAGCAGAAAAAGGAAAGAACAGTGTCCTTGATAAAAACGTATCTGGAAGAATCTCCTGCTGTTCCAAATGACCACCTTGAACGGCAGAACCCTGCATGCTTAGGTGGGCAGAAGGATCAAAGTTGGATCAATAAGAACAACAAAAAATGACTGTGTTTATTCAAGATAATGGATAGTAAAACACTGGCTTTTGCTGGTTCACACCTTAAAAGGTGCTGGTCATCTGCTCAGACTGCTACCTGGAGGAGGTTACTGAGAAAGCAAAGCTTAAGATTTCTCCTGCTGCTGAAGTTATTAAAAAATGCAAAATTACCTCACATTTCTTTGGCCAAAACCACTCCCTGTTTAAATACAATGAGTTAGCATCAAGACCCTTTCATCATCAGGATACAAAAAAATGGGGTTTGTTCCACATCTGTAGAAGGGTTAAAACCACCATAGTGTTGCCCCTACTGCTGCAAACAGCTCCCACTGGCAGGATCTCTCTGAGCATAATCTGTCACAAGATGAGAGAGTATTTCTGAATAACAACCCCTTCTGCAGGAATATAGATCTCTATGCAGAAACCATGGCATGTGTGAGAGAAAAAGGAGCAGATAAATGAGATTTTGCTGACGTTTCACAATCGCAAGGACAGACTCCGGCACAAGTGAGTGAGCACTTGATTCTCTCGTAAGGGCAAGATGTGATGTGCAGGTTGGTCTGTCTGCTGCCACCACCAATGCCTGGCTGTCTCCTTTTCCTGCTCTCAGTCCCTCAGGGACTGCTACAGTCATATTTGTCTGGCCTGAGCAGCCCAATACGTCACCCTGTCTACCGGCAGCGAAAGTGCAGCACATCCTAAAATCAGGGCACGCGGTCAAACGTGCCCAATCAGTAGTCACATTTGCCTGAAGAGAACAGGGTTACGAGGACAGAGGTTTTCAAAATCTAGGTGGCAGGGATGATCCATTATTCCTCGAGGAGGGGAAAAAAAAAAAACCAACCCAACAACAGGTAAGTCATCCGTCATCATTTCCCTACCCCGGTATAATGGTATCACCTCCCACCGGACTCAGATATCGGCAGCAGTGGCTTGTAATGTGTATGTGGCTGTCGCCAAAATACATCACGCTGCTGCTATACAGTGATCCCTGTGTAATGGTGATCAATTCTGCCTGCTGCAGCAACACCATCTGCTTTGCTCCCACCGTAGCACGCTCCACACACACCGTGTCTGCTCACGCTGCTGCAGAGCCCACCGGGGCGCAGGCGGGACAAGGCGATCCCAGCCACGCTGGGGACGTTACTATGTGACAAAAACCAAACGAGCTGCAGAACGTACATCTCTCCTCCCCTAGAGAAACAAGCAGCGTATATAAAAATACACAACTGATACAGGTCAAAGGAAAATAATAATAATAAAAAAAAAGGGTATTGATGATGTGCTGCATCTGTGATGTCACGCACATATAGCATTATAGCAGGCAGTTCCACTCGAGTATTCAGTTGCTACATAATCTGTTTAATTTAGCTGCGCTGAATGACATGTATATTGTAATTTAGCATCCAGCACTGCCTCCCATTCACTCCCCACACAACTACAAATACAAAATGTTCACACAACTAGTGCTCTGGTACAGTGCGTGACCAAACACAAAACACATTCACCACAGCCAGCGATCTTTCCCCAGCCCAGGCACACAACCCAGCCATCACACTTAGCATCATCTACATAAAGAACACAAAGAACACACCCCATAAACAACATCTCTACCGTCTCCCTTTTGCAAATCCCCCCCGAGTTCAAGCAAAGGTGACAGGGAAGGCAACGCAGGCAAGCAGCACATGCAGCCCCGTCCCTGACCACCCCACCATCAGCTCCCATCGTGCTGACAAAATTACACATGTGGGAATATAAAACATCCCACCACTTCAGACAGATGTTAGCACACACACACACACACATCCCTTCTCACATGGTTATTTACCCCAGAAAACCTGCTGCACACTTCCGACACAGAAACAAATTCTCAAATACACCTTCCCCAGCATTTGGTGCCTCCTAACCTGTGTGTCAAATCCATTTTCTACCGAGCTACTCTTCCTTGCTGGGAGTCCATCTCCTGCGTTTTCTTGTCCATTAGAAGATTTGAGAGGAATCTGGCTGGAGTACAATGGCTTCGTCACCTCCACCTTGCTCCCAAACTTCAGGTAACAGGGCTGTGGGATGGTCCTGGCCGTCGGGACATGCAGGATTGGAGCAGCGCTGTGGACGGGTTTAGGTAGTCCCGATTTCATTTTGGAGGCTACCAGGATGGCTGGCATTTTCTCTTTCTGCTTTCCTAACACGTTTTCTGTCAGCAGCAGCAGCAACGGCAGAGACAGCAGGCAGGGAGAGAGAAAAGGACACGTTGGGGAAGCTGCTCTGCACTAAGGCAGGCTGGTTTGCTGCAGAGATCTCCAAAACCAGCTCAGAATTTGAAACCGACAATAAAATCAACCGGGGAGAGGAAAAAAAAAAAAAAAGAAAAAAAAGAAAACCACACCACTTTCAGCCTAATATATCTCCCAGCTTTATGCCAGCCTTCCACCTGTTTCCTCTATTTTTATTTTCAGTTCTTCACCACTGTCCTCTTTCCTATTTCTGCTATTTAACTTGCTCTGTCCTTTCTCTGTCCGACTCCTGTAATTTTCTTGCCTGGAAATGAGAGACTTTCACTCCATTATCTTGTCACTGCATCTCCAAAGTGAGGCAGCCTTTGGAACAGGAAAAAAAAAAAAAGGAACCTGCTGCTGCATATGCTTCCCCTTCCGTACTCACTAGAGAGTGAGTGAGCAGGATTTCCAGCTTAAGATGTCTTTCTTCAGTCTTAGCCAAGAAGCAGATGTAGCTCAATGTGTTAATGACTGATGCCCTTGGATACGAGCCTTAGAGAATCAAGCCTCTTAAGCCTAAATAGCTGTGAACAGGACAACGATGCTGTAACAGAAGGAGAAACGTCCACTGACAGCGATTTTAAATCAAAATATGTCAGTGACCACAGGATCTCCCGGCTCCCCCAGTGCTGAGCATGAAAAGCTGGAAAGGGCGGGGTGGGAGGAAAATTTAAAAAAAAAAAAAAAAAAAAAAGACCAGAAACAACAAAAACCAAACCCCAAACGATTCAGCTGGCAGAGGGAAGGGAAAGCAGCCGGCAGCTCATGTTCCCTCCCGCAGTGGAGCGGGCTCCCGCCCGGCGCTGCTCGGCGCATCCCGGGGGGGCCGGGACCAGCCGGGCGGGAGGCGGCGGCTGCCCGGCCCTGCCGGCACGGAGCGGGCAGGGCGGGCCCAGGATTGGTCCTGCCCGCTCCGAGCAGGAACAAAAAAAAATAAAAAAAAAATTAAATAAATAAATAAATAAAAATAAATATCTCCCTCTCTCCGCAAGGGGAGGAGCGGCCTCGGCTCCCGCGGCGGGCAGGGAGAACCGCGGGGCTGGTGGGGTCTGGAGGGATGCTCCGGGGGGTGGTGGAGGGATGCTCGAAGGGGCTGGAGGAGATGCTCCCGCGGCGAGCCGCGGAGCCGTTTTTCTTTTTGAAATTCAAAAAAAAAAAAAAAAAATTCAAATCAAAGCACCTGGAGGTGACTCATTGTTCGTGGTTGTGTTCGGGGAAAACTCCCGCTGCCAGCATCAACAGGAATTTGAATAAGCACAATGAGTAATCTGGTCCTATTATAGCAACACTTGGCTTTGGGGAGGCTTTCGGTGTCACAGGTCCCTCCTCACGCCGCTCCGGGGATGCCAAGGATCCGTTATGGCCCCCGGATCCCCCCATTCCTGGCCACCCTGACACATTTCTAGAGCTGCACATATCCCTCTTCCTGCCCACACCTGAGCCATCCTTGACAGCAGAGGATTATCAGCGTGGAAATCAAGGCACCAAGAGATGCCTTCAGACTGTATGAAGGGGGGGGTCTTAGCACCAGTGGCACAGTGGCCACTTTTTGGGTAGCCTGTAAGGGCAGGCAAAGCTTTTGACTTACCTCTCACCACAAGAAAGACATTGAGGGGCTGGAGCGTGTCCAGAGAAGGGAATGGAGCTGGGGAAGGGGCTGGAGCACAGGTGTGATGAGGGGTGGCTGAGGGAGCTTGGGGGGGGGCTCAGCTTGGAGAAAAGAAGGCTCAGGGGGGACCTTGTCACTCTCTTACAACTCCCTGAAAGGAGGCTGTAGCCAGGTGGGGATTGGTCTCTTCTCCCAAGTGACAGGATGAGAAGAAATGGCCTCAAGTTGTGACAGGGGAGGTTTAGGTTGGATATAAGGAAAATTTCTTCCCTGAAAGGATTGTCAGGCATTGGGTACCCAGGGAAGTGTTAAAAAACCATGCGGATGTGGCACTTGGGGGTATGGTGTAGGGGTAACATGGTAGTGCTGGGTTCACAGCTGGACTTGCTGATCTTGGAGGTATTTTCCAACCTTGGCAATTCTGTGATTATTACAGGGAGGGGAGAGTGTCTCAGAATCGATATTCTCAAAACCAACTTGAGACACAGAAGAGAAAGGTGCATTTAAATCACTTCCTCATCACAGCCCCAAACAAGGGCACTTCCCTCATCTCCTTATTATCACCTCATCCACTGCCTGAATACTGAATCCCTGAACCATTGCCTGGGTTCAGAACCTTGCCTGGGTGGCAAGGACAAGAGTAATCCCAGCAAAGAGAGAGAATCAGAGTGATCGGGGTTGGAAGGGACCTTAAAGGTCATCTCGTTCCAACACTCCTGCCATGGGCAGGGACACCTCCCACTAGACCAGGTTGCTCCAAGCCCTGTCCCTGGCCTTGAGCACTTCCAGGGCTAGGGACAGCACATCCAGAGAAGCCATGAACCTACCCTTGAAATATCTGAAATATACAGTGGGTGAGCATCCAACCCACAGAGCTGCTGAGCAGGACACAGGAAGCCCCCACAGCCCTGCCCCAACCAGGCTGCAAGCAGTGCTCAGGGAAGGCTCAGTCATGCTCAGTGACTCATTTCAAGGGGAGCTGGGACACCTATTTGACTTTTCCAGAAAGTTTTAAATGTGCAAACTCCAGTTCTTTAGATCTGAGATCCTCTCAGATAGGAAAATGAGGCATTTCTAGACTGTATAGTAGGTGCCTCCAGGATTAGGCAGCAGGACTAGGAGAGCATTTTAGGAAATGGAATGAGATGAGATCTGCATGCTGGATCCTTCTGCAGATGTCATCTCAAATAATTACCCAAGGCTACGTAGTGAATAAGTGGCAGAACTGAAAATTAAAGTCAGAAATTGCGCCCCACTCATTATAAAGTACAATTGTTCCACAACATCGCAGCATAAAGTGTAATTCAAGTTCCCACCTTACACATAAAGCTCACATGTCGAGTTTTGGTTGTTGCTGGCATTTTTCAGCACATCTGCTTTCACATGTGCCTGTTCTGCAGGCTGTTTTGTAGTTAACTAGAAAACTGGAAGTATTTTGGCAGCCGTTTTTATAAGCAACTGCTTTTGCCCCCGTCTCTTTATCCACCGATCTCAGACTGGAAACTGCACATCCCTGTTCATCCATGTCACCGAGATCCCACTGAGACAAATCTTCTAATGTTCTGTCATAGCCAGGCACAATGTCAGCTTAAACACAGCTATGCACAAAATTTCAAAACCCTACAACTCCATAAAGAATGTAAAATTTACCATCTGAGAGGACTGGCAGTCGTGGGAGCAGAAATGTGTCAATGCTCCACCATTCAGTGCTGAGAAGTCAGCCTTGCTTGCTAAGAGAAGGTTGTGCTGAAGTAGGAAAAACTTGAAAAAGATCCAAGTCTGAAAACAAGGCTAATTTTAGGTCTGTAATAAAATATAGTAAAGTTTAAAAGCAATTAGAAGATCCAATTGACAGCTTTATGCTCTGTTCTTCACTCACATGTTTTACGAGGTTCAGGCCACCAATCCCCGATGGACACAATTTGCCAGTTTTTTGTTGTTCTGTTTTCATCTTGGAAAACTGGCTGTGTTACAGGATACCAAAAGAGCCACAAAGTTAATTTGACCAAAAGGAAAGGATTCCTTTCATTGCTCCTTCAACAATTATGGAATCTGATCCTTCGATGATGGTGAATTGAATATTCTACAACTCCTTCAGACACTTAAGGGAGTCTGGCTGATTTCTCAGCGTGCAGTCCTGTCTTCTGGAGTGAAGGTGGTGTCTTCTGAACTCAGTCTATGCTCCTGACAGATATTTTGCCAAATCAATAAAAGGGAACACACTCCTTACCAAAGCTTAATGTAAATTCTTGGTAACATATTTGAAGAGTGACCTGGAATTACTGCTCCTCTGACAGATTCAGTAAAAAACAGCTATTTAAGAGAAAAGTTTGCATTTAATAATAACTTCTGTCATCTAATATCTGTTAGGGTTTTTTTTAATGTTATACAAATTTTGCTATCTATATATCTAAACAGCACAGCAAAATGGCACTGAAATGCAAGCTACTGTATCCAATGGCAGTGGTGTCTTCCTATGAGGTCATAAATTACATCACATTCCAGGCATTATCTATAAAGATGGGCAACATCAATTTCAGTCTGTCTTTGGAAGTGACTCGTTTGTGGTTTGTTTTGGGGGTTTGGGGGCTTTTTGTTTGTTGGGTTTTTTAAAATAAATTGATTTTATCTGTCTTTAAGTCTGGGATTTTTAAAATAAACTACTTCCCTTGGACAGTCAATGGGATCTGGGAACCTGCCTTTCTTATCTGTTTTGAAAAGCCCAACCAGTTTTCCCTGCCCCTGTTTTGAATCACCCAAATTTTTGTGTCCAAGCTAGGAGTAAGTAATCTTAAAAAGCAGGCAAATTATCTAAACAAAAAGCAAGAGCTTCATTCCTTCCTGCCACAAATGTCAGATTAGCCACTAACTAGAGGAAATTCCCTTGCAGTTTTAAGTCTGATGAGTATCTCTGCCTGAATAACCACAGCATCCCCCCCCTTATCTGCCTGTAGTCCAGCCAGCATCCACCCACTCCACACGTGGGGGAATTAGGGAAGAAAAAAACCACTACAAACAAGCACTTTACTTCCCTGTTAGAAATAAAAACCAAAACAACCCACAACGAAACCATAATAAACCCTCGTGACTGGGCTTATACAACTGATTTTGAAGCTCAGGAGGTATCACTGCTCCGGATTCAGGCCGTGGCTGCTTTAGCACCACGTAGTGTCAACTCGAGTGCCAAGACTCTGGTGTTGAGAACCGGCTTAATACTCTCAAAATTTTCCTGAGCAGACTCATTGTGAGCTGAAGAACTTGACACATCAGTGGAAACTATTTGAACACTCTGTCGTTCAAGAGCTTGTAGGCAAGTCAGCACATTGCCCAAAACAAAGCCAGTAAACAGAACAAAAGCCCAGGGTTGACTGCTCTTGAACAGATGATCTTTATGAATGAGATGAATGTTTCTGGAACAGTAAAACTACTGAAGCTGCCTCCACGGCTCATACACTACCAATCAACAACTGAAGAGGGTCTCTAGACCCAAGGGGAAAGAAAATGCCTGTGAGGATTGCATGTGGATATTGCAAGTAAAATTAAAAGCCTGATGAAATGTAGCAAAGGATCAGAGAATCAGACCTTCCCTTTCAACTTGTGGTTAATATTCATCCTCAGCGAAGCCAAACGTTGCATTACTGTAAGTGGAAAAGCTATGTAGAATTATGCTATCAATTAGAACACCTCATTAGCTGGTCTGGTGATTCAGAACTGCTGACGGAACTAAACTTAGGGCTCGAAAATACCTTGATCAATGTTACCCCCAGCTTTTAGGCTGAATCTGAAATCTCACAGAAAATCGTTTCAAGCTGATGGGAATATTCCTAAAATGTCACCAACCACGTAGTGTCAAAATCAGAGGGTTTAACTGCACTCACAAAACCCTTCTCAGCAATCCTCACTACTGCCAGGCAGCCAGCTGTCCTATAGACCGTGGGCATGTTCAGCTTTGGCACAACTCCATCAACTTAAGTGAAGTTATGACAGGAATAAATATGGATCTATTTTTGGTGCTGCAGGCACTTTGCACATTCACATCCATCTTTTGTCTCTGATCAGTATTGAATATGGAAAGGCCTGATCCCATCTACAGATTTACACTACCACCCTATGAAAGAACCCATAGAGGTGTAAAGGGGTAAAAGGTGTAAACCCCCTAATTTTTGGTTGTGTTCCCTCAAGGGGAACAGTAGAGATTAGAAAGAAGAATGTGGATAGAAGCATTATATAATTTGGCATCCTCTCATCACAGCAATTATAATCTGTACATGTGAGTTCTTTATATAGAGCAGGGAGAAGAGGAGGAAACCTTGGTTCTGTTCCCAGTTCTTTTGACAGAAATCTTGCCTGCATTACACTAATTCTGATTTAAACATCTCTTTTGTAATCCCCTGACATGTCGCTAATTCACACTGGGTTTAATTCCACCTCATTTTATAACAGTGTCGAATTTTAGCAAATACACAAGCCGAGTTCCACCTGGACAAGGACACCCGTTACACCCTTTTTCTGAAAATACACAGGAAATGTCACTAGCCACACCAGTGATACAGGCAGATGCCACTGCATGGTGACAGAAAATGGCACCATTTTAAATGAGCATCTTCTGAACAACACTCACGTTCGATCTTGTTTCTGTCCCAGAGCACTTCACGGGTCTGTGGTGCAAGCATGTAGTGGTGCTCCACTCAAAAGCTCCGTGCATTTCTATTGTCACAGCAAGTGCACAAGCACAGCTTTGAATTCATTATGTTTGCATTGCTTTTGGATCTGTAGCCGTATCAGTTTCTCAGAATCTAATAAAAACTGGGCTCAGGTGTCTGGAGACACACACATATTGACAGGGATTCCGGGATGGGCTTTGAAAAGGTCCATCTCTCCGACTGTGCGTGTAAAGTTCATTCCTCAGACTTAACAATCATCAGGAACAGGACTGGAAGGCCTGAGGAAGGCAAGAGCTTATTCCAGTTAATGCTTGCTGTGGTATTGCAAGATTTAGATGCTTACTGTTTGTCTGTTCAGTAGTCACAGCAGTGACCACTGTGTAAAACAAATACACATGAATAATCTTTATGACCCTAACAGAGTAGCTCTGTCCTGCCAACCTATAGCTCACCTTGGCTTACATAACTCTTAATGTCTCTGACTGCAAGAATAGGCATCATCTTTCCATGCCATTAGCAGCACCTGGAATAAATATTTCAACACCATTTCGGAAGGATGCTTGCAAATCACGTCTTCCTGACAGAGATGTGCATCTGGGTATTCTTAATCTATTCGTGTGTCCTTTGTTTCCACAAGGTTAATAGTACTGGCTCCTATATTATTTTATGCCTGATTTGACATTGCCCATGGCTTTGTGTATTTGGAAAAGCAAAGAAAACATCTGTGCCTATGAGAATATCACAGAAGGAAGGTGATGATGATGATGATGATGATGATACAAACACCACAAACCACTCTTGACTTTAAGAACCATCAAGTTAAGACAAAATATGAAGAAGAGGGCCTAAAAAAAAAAAAAATGCTCTCTTCCCTGTGCTGCTATTCTCCCTCCCTTCTCAAGAAGTGGCATGGAAAAAACAACCACCACTTGCAAGCTGACAATCTCACATCATCAGGTAGTCACCTTCTGTAACCTTGCTGTCCCTTACTGGCATGTTTCACATACACCTGCTCTGTCATCTGGAAGAGTTGTCAGAGTCTAAAGGTAGAAACCATCTGAGAAGCAGATCAGAAAAGGCTGTTTTTCAGAGCCTTTTTTACAACTGGATCTGCTTAAGCATTCCAACCCAGCCTCAGCTGCCATCAAGCTCTCCCACATCAGCAGTTCTGAACAAACACAAATTGGCCAGATTATCATTAAGCAACTTCAGCTGTTTTGTAAAGACCAAAGTATCACTATTCAAACTAAGTGGCAAGAAGCAGATTTTCACCCACTCCGAATCAGTGTAGTTTCTCTACAGCCAACATCAGAATGGGACTTCCAAATTAGAAATATTTATCAAAATCTTCTTTACATAATGATTCCAATCCTATCTTACACTCACATTATCTCCATTCCCACCAGCACCATTTCCTATCAATTTGTATTAAAAAAAAAAAAAATCTTCTTGTGCACTGAGCCCATGCATCCAGTTCAGCTGGTGCTGCACAGTGCAGTCCTGGAGCAGTGGAAGAAGTGATTGTGGTGCTCAACAAGTGCCAGCTGATATCAGGGAATGAAAAATACCATCCCACACTCGCAGGCTTTGCCAAGGACACTTCACAACCCAAGCCTGCAGGCAGCCACTCTCTCCCAAAAGGGAGCATTTCCACAGGGCAACCATTCAGGAGCAGTTCTCTGCCAAAAGCCACCTGCAATGCACCATGTAATGTCATCATTATTAACTGCAATATTCCAACAACCAGTTATTTCTGAACATGTTACCAGAAAAAAAAAAAAATTTACAAACCTAGATTTTTCCCAATGATATAAAACACAGTAAGTGCTTAAACAAACAATGCCCTGACCTGAATGCTGCTTACCTCCACAGCTCCTTTAAAGACAGATTTGTCCTGACCTTGATGTTTATGGAAAACAAAAGCCCATCCTCAGCAGCTCAAGTTTGGGGTGCATTAATGGTCCTACCGAAATTCTTAAGTCAAAAATTTCAGCAACACTTCTTCAGATTTACACAGATGTTAAGTCAACCATCAGCCCAACAGCTGTGACCATTCTTGAGAGTCAACATCCCAAAAACCAATCTGCCATCTCCACCTCTAACACAAGGGAATTTGACAAGGATTATCTACTCCATTAACTGCGGAAAAAAACCCCAGCAAAAAGTACTGATTCATTTTATATCTAAAAAAAATCACATGTACACTTGAGGGAGAGGTTCACTTGCACCTGCTGAATGTCACACTCAGTTCCAAAGCAGAAAGCTTAAATGATCACTTTGCAAGAAAGTGCACAGGAAATGGGTTAATAGAGAGATTAAAGAATAACTAACACAGAATAATCAAAGCTAAAGTGCTGCAGGGCCTATACACAGCCTCATGCATGCCAGGATCAAGCTTCCCTTCTCAAATTTCCTTATATTTCCTTTGTTCTCCAGTTCTCCCATTAGCAAACTGATAACTGATATTACTCCTGCTGTTTTAACACTGATTTTTCTCAAGCTTTTGTAATATCCACCTCCCAAAATCGACATAAAAACCCTACAACTCAGTGTTGTCCTAATATTTTATTTCATACCAATTCAAGGAGGTTCCCAGTGCAATAATGAATGACATGTTTGTTGCCTTAAACAGCTTTGATATTTTAACATTGAATCAATTCTCTTTTTTTGAGGGGACAGGTTTCCTGCCACCCTGATATTTTTCTCATGATGCTTCACTGAACTCACATGGTTTAAATCTACAGTATGAAGACCTGTCAGCATTGCACTTACTTTACACACCCCATCATACGATTTTTAATAACACTGCTCCCAGTGTCTGGAATATTTTGGGAAGGTGTCAGTGTCAAAACACCACACAGCCCTAATATGCTGTATCACCCCCCCCAAGGAAGATCTGGCTGATGTTTATCACAGTAAAACAAACAAGAGGCAAGAGGGCACAGCACCCAGAGAGGAATTTTTCTGTATTTCATATTTCCACGTGCCATTTTAGGAGTAAGGACATTATAATGTACAACCTCATTCTAAATCACCTCCTGCATGAGAACTAACACGAGCTTTGTTTATTCCAATGGTAAAACAACCTGCATCCAAGCTATTCCAACTGCCTAGAAACTCAAATGATTCCACTGCAAAAGCAGTTGTAGTCAATCATTCCTGTCACAACATCACTATATTATTGGCTGTTGGCAAATGGGTCAGCTTGTCATGGGCAAAGTACTTCTCAGATGCTCCATTTCCCTCCATCCTGGTTGGCACAGGGAACAAGGACGTTCCAGCTGCTCGAAGAGACGCTGCCCAATTTCAAAACGCATCCATCTGTTTAACTTCCTAAAAACCACTTTTTAAAAGAGTCGGGTACAACAAACACATCTGCCACCTCAGCACGTTAAAAAAGATCATCTGGAAATTGACTGGCAAATTATAAATCTTTTCATACACGTGTAACATCTGTTCCACCTTCGGTTATAACCCAAGGCTTTGCACCTCTGGCTTTCTGAAGAATTGAGGCAAGGCTGGCCTTAGTTGTAACCAGCTCTTTATCTTCTTATCTCACTGCTAAAATTTGTTCAGGAACAAATCACTGGGCATCCATATATTCAATTTGGTCACCAATGGAAGGCTCAGCTGGATAAAGTCTTGAGTACTTCGGTCTGATCTCACAGCTGACCCTTCCCTGAGTAGAAGGTCAGACTGAAGACCTCCCTGAAGGCCCTTTCAATCTGAACTAGCCCAACTATTCCCAAACGAAATAAAAGATAAAATAATGATTTAAAAAAATCCATTAAGATGCACTGGAAGAACCTGAAGTGGGAATTAGCTATAAGCAACAGTCTGGCCCATCACAAGAAAATGTTGAGGCGGGAGGGCCAGCAGAAGATATCAGCACATCACACAAATTTTACGAAGAAAATGCCAGCACATGTTTAAGTGTGACTTTTCTTTCAGTTCTTCTCCCCCATCTCTCACAAACACAAATGTGTTATCACCTTGAATTACGTGAACAGATGCCTACACCTGTGATTTGCAATCTACATTAACCCAACCTGCATCAACAGCCATTGCAAAGCACAAAAACATGTCCATGAGCTACAGGCCGAGACGGGCCTTTGGAAACAGAAATTAATATTTGATACACAATACTTGATCAAAACCCTTGAAGTGCATCACTTTGCAGCAGCACTAACACTGTTCTGTACGCACACAAACGAGAACCCAAATTTTCTTTGCTGTAAATAGCTTGTGCAATTAATGGCAGTTCCTGTCTTCTTCCAATTACAGACTCAGGATAAAATGGCATATTAAGTTACCTCATGCAATTCTGGACCACCTACTGTTTGAAGAGCAATTTGAGGATGTGCTGCTGCTGCTGTTAATTATCAAAATTAAAACCTGAAATAGCAAAGTTCACTTTTAAAAGTAAGATGATCTCCTATTGCAGGCATAATTTTCCAATACTTTCCCCTGCCAACAGTTATCACTTTTGTCTGAGATTTCTGGACTGAAACTTTGAACACAGAAATGCCATCATCCACAAAACCTTTCAAAACATTTTGGGTCACCATTTTGGGTCTTTCAAAACAAAGCCATTTATTTACCCTTGGCTAATTACCTTTTAGTCTTTCTGGACAGACAGAGAGCAAAATATTTGTGTTCCTATTTTGTCTTTTCTTTTACATTTTCAGACAGCTGCATCCATTTCCAAAATCCACCACGATGTTAGGAAAAAAAAAATGTCTTCTGGACAATATTGCTGTTTGTACAGCAATAAAAAAATTACAGCTATACATTCATGTGCACACGCACGTGTATTGTGAGCTGAATAAAAATGTGGTGATGTCTAACTTGACCTGAGAAAACCAGAACAGCACTTGGACATCAACAGGAAAAGTTCAACAACTATTTGCAACACAGCATCACGAAGCCAATCCCAATCTCTCTCTTAGACTGAGCTGAACAAGCATTTCCAATTCAGAGGGGTAATTAGCATTCCATAAAAAAATCAGAGCACGAGCAAATACCAAAGCTTTAACTTGGCATTAGCAGAGATCAATGAGGATTCATGGCTGTAAACCCACCACGAGCACTTGCTGCCCGAATACACTGGGAGTGCTGGGACAAGCAGGACTGTGCCTACGTCACCCACGCTGCTCACGGGAAGCTTCAAACCTCGTTAGGAAATAATTAAATATCAGGTATCATTCTTGTAAACATCATAATCATTTTTTTAAAGCTGACTGAGACTTCCCACTCCAACACCTTGTTCTCAGCTGATGATTATTTTTGTCAAACGTTGACTCTCTGGTATGAAGCATTCAGTGCCAGAGCCCACCTCAGGCTGAAAATTTTGGAATGCTTTAGCCAAAATGCCAGAACCAAGGTAGAACCATCCATCATCACTCAACCACGTCCAAAAACACCAGTGACCTTTGCTTCGACAAGCTCTGGCACCGCAGAGCTCTGAACAAGGGACTCAAAATTAGGCAAGGTAGTTATGCTGGTGCCAGAAATAAGTTTAACATGGTTTGTCTGAAAACACACACAACACAGCTAATTTAAAAATCACTCCATTTTACACATGCTCCATAAGAACACTCAAATCCAGCAGCTAAGATCTTCCTGACCAGGCCCTCAGCTGAACTGAGCACTCCACAGCCCAGGGGAACCAGAAGAAACAAAAGGGATTTCTAACCATAAGAGAGGATAACAAGCCTCAAAAATAAAACCTGTAAGTGGGGCTGAGAGCACGGATTATGGCAGAACATGGAGATGGAAGCTGGTTCTGAAGAGAAAAGTGTGAAGAGCAGAACCAACAATGGGAACCAGACTGGGATGAACACCCAGGTATAAAGAGAGAGATTAGCTTTAGGGTATGAAAGCCTGAACCTCTAAAATACTACACAGTGTATGCCCCAAAATCAGGTTCATATTTTATGCATTAAGTTAGTAAAACACTAATTATCATTTTCCCAGTATTTCAGTCCCTGATTTACATAATAGAGATTATGTGACCCCCATAATGCACCAAACCTCATTCAGAGATGAGGTGAAGGGACATTATTGCTGGTACAGTATTTAGGTATTGAACTGACCAGCACTATGCACTGGGAAACACCCAAGAGGAAAAATCCATGGGGGGTGGGGGTGGGGAGGGAATGAAAACACAAATTTGGTGGTTAGGGAGGAATTTAGTCAAGTACAGTAAACAAATCCAAGAGTTTCACATACTGTTCTTTTTTAATTAAGCATACTATTAAGCAACTTCTTGATAACTCACTGCTGTATAAGGCCAACGTGGGAAAAAACAGTGTATGATCATGCCCTTAAAAAAGTATCATCATGACAAAAACACTTTACATCACAAAATGCGAACAGCAGACATCTGGGACACGCTGCTTTTGGCTGTTCCTAAACTTCGGATCCTTAACCTTAGCATTTCAGCAACCCTAATATTCTTTTAACACTTTGTTTGTTTAAGGAGTTTGATGTTGTTTCCCAGCGTGTGTCGGATGGTACATCAAAGAACCTCAGACAGTGGCACAGGAGATTCACAGTGGCATTATTTGGACGCTGTTTGTAACCTGGGAGGCCAGCAGGTCTGCACACAGCCCATCCCTGTGCCCCACATAAAACACCTACAGCCTTTCCGCCGTCAGCCGACAAGACAGGACTTCTCCTCACGCACGCACAGTGTCACCTGCAAACGGGTCACCAAACCTCCGACCCAGCCTCCACGGCAGCCAGGCCCGCTCCATGTGACAGCCTGGCACCAGGGCTTGGCAGGCACGCCTGGACAGCAAGCAGGCAGGGGGAACAAACAGCAGATGGCTTTCCCTATCTCCACAGCAATTTAATCGCGGTGGCCGTGACGACGCTGACGTGCCCCAAGGTGAGCGAGCTGCTCTTTGCCAAGGCCAAGAAGCGTTTTAAGGGTCTGCAGCCAGGACACAAACTGCACTTGCTCGGCTTGGACTCCAGAAGAGGAACAGAGCAAGGCAGATCTGGCCAGGTCAGGGGAAAAGGAAAAGCACTTTGGCGTTGCAGGAGCGATGTGACACTGGAAAGCCAGGAGTACGGGATAAGCACCCGGTGCCACTGCCCAGCTCCCCTGCAAACGTAGGCAAGCTGGCCTGACAGCTTGGCAAATGCCTCGAATCAGGCTGCCCAGAATAGAAACGAGTAAAATTAGTTGCTACTTTGGAAACGTATTTCTTCATTGTCTTTTTATGAACGGTAAAACCAGATAAAAATGTCTGCGCGCTGTCCAGGGCAGCGCGACAGCTTTGTTAACAGGAGGCCTTTAGATATTGAGATGTTAGCAGACAGAGATCTCATTCAAAGGTGGAAGCATTCTCCACTCTATAGTTAATGCTGATCTACGTTTGTGTAACCTAAAGCCAGGCTCCTCTGCAATAAGGGGAGGTGGAGATGCCATGACTGATAAGTGGGTGAATCCAAAAGGAAGGCAAAGACAGCAATTATCTTCCTGGTAAAGAACAAAGACTTTTAAATGTGTCATCTTTTCCCAGTCTTGATAGGAATTAGGAAACAAACAAAAACAATTTAAGTTGGTTGTGGTTTTGGCTCCCTAGCAAGACAAAACTTAAAAAAAACAAGCGTACCATGGTTGATTTTAGATTCCCTGGAGGGTAGAGCTAACATCAGTTCTCCAGGCTAGTCTACAAACAAGAGCTCTTTGACATATCTAGGGGACTTAACATACACGGATACAGGAGTAGTTAAAGAAAACAGCTGTAATTATTTCCAAACCTGTATAAATCACAACAGGGGAGCAGTTGGAAGCAGGGATAGAGAGCCAGAGTTTGACAAATGGAAAAGACAAAACCACTGGAAAAAACCTTTGGGATGTTGTAAGCAAGCTAATGAAGAGTAGAAATAAATAAAGTATGATAAATAGATTATATATAAAAATACCTATAAAGCAATCCAAAATAATAGCTTTCCCTTTTGATGTGAGTATCTGTTTTGATTTCATGTTTATGGCACCACCGAGCCCTAAACAAACGAGATGAAAAGCGGAGAGGGTTATGCAGATAACATTGTTAGGGAAGGAAGAAATAAAGGAAGGTACTGTTTCTCTTTCCTTTCACTCTCAGTATTTTGATTCCCTGCCCCACAAACAGGAGGGCGAGGGAACTCTAAAGCTGTTTGTGACTTTGAAAACTTGAGTTTTGTTCCCGTGATCCCAAAAAAAAACACCCCACCAAACGTTCATCCTCTGTACTGTGCTTTACCACCTAGAGCCAGAGCACAAAGGGCAGCGGTTTCCAACATGTGTGTGCACAG
Organism: Myiozetetes cayanensis; assembly: GCF_022539395.1. Lineage (NCBI taxonomy): Eukaryota > Metazoa > Chordata > Aves > Passeriformes > Tyrannidae > Myiozetetes > Myiozetetes cayanensis. The sequence goes on from NW_026087853.1 coordinate 57,717,313, forward strand.
GCACACACACACAAACCTTTGTGTGGCAGAGCTGTGCTGGGAGCAGATAATTACAGCAAATAAAAGGCAGCTCTGGGTATAACAATGTGGAAGCAAATTCAATTGCTAAGGACGTTGGCTGCAAACAGCCTTCAGAAACAAAGAACCAGCCACATTAGAGCAATCTTTCATACTTGTATAAAATAAGTAATTGAGTCATGGACAGGGTAAAGCCTGGGGAGCACAAAGAGAGATCACAAGTCGAAGCTGGAAACTGTCCCGACGGTCCCATATTTCAGCTCCCTCTCTGCTTGCTATTCTTCCTGCTCAGGGTTTAAGCACAGCACCAGAGCTCGTTATTAGTCTGTAATCAAGGCCATTAGAGCTCTCGAATCCAACCTGAAGACGCACTGGGCAAAACCCAGCAAGGCGGCAATAACGATCCCCTCTGAGTAATCAGAGTATTGCTCCACGTGGTGCCGACAGAAAACGGTCCCTTTGTGCCCAGGCCTGCCAGAGAGGGCTCACTTGAGAGAGAAAACGTTATCTTACACACTATAAATACGTGAAAATAAGATTAGAGGCAACTGTTGTGACAGCAATTAGTTTGCCGTGTCAATACACCCCCCTCGCGCTCTGCCCGGATTTTTAGCTCGCTGGTGACTCAGAAGCATGAGTGACATTGCCAAATCCCCTACTTGTCTGCCTTTCCCATCCACTTCTGCTATCCAAGGACTGCCCTCACCCTCACCTGACTTCACTTCACCTATCAGATACACAGTCAAGCACCCTGCCAGTGTTTGGGAACAGTGCAAGAACAGGCTCCTTTATTGTCCTAGTTTAACTCCACCACACCACGGCAAATGTCAAGCAAGAGCAATGTTAACACAAAAGCAGACATTTGAAGCACTTCCAATGAAAATCAAATATAGTCACCCATTTTAACTCCTGCCATATTATTACTTATTATTAATAATCCTCAGCATTCTGTTAGATAATTATCTGCATTCATTACTCTCAGTAAGAAAGAAGCCACTGAGTGGGAGGGAAATAACCATTTTTTATTACATTACTCTGGGTTGGAAACTTAATAGAGTTATTTCCCAGATAACCCAGTAGTTATTTTTATTTGTGTGTAGTTGCCTTAACTATAAATGAAGATCCAAAACTGGATCTAAGATGAAAATTATCTATCTTTGGTGAAGATCCAAAACTATCAAGTAACTGCTCCGATATGCAAGAGGTTCATAAGGGCACACTGGAAAATGTAACTACTGACCATAAAGCTATTGATGGGCAAAGTATAGTCTACTTAATTCTTAAAGAAAACCAGAAAATACTGTTATGTCAGCTTGCCTCACAGTCTAAATTTGGCTGGACACTCTCAAGAGCCAAGGGTAACGTATTTCCCCTGGGATGAAGTTTTTTAAAATATAGGTAATGGGAGACAACACTCATGGGTGGTAACTCCCAGATTTGAATGAGGATGTACAGAAAACCTAAATCAAGACCTTTGTGCTCCCATTAGTTCTTCCAGCTCTGCCTCTGGAAGCACTTCCCAAGGATGACTCAGTATCTGCAAAGTAATTGTTCACCCTTCATGAGACACAGCAAGGGTTGTGAACGATGGAGTAAAACAGCTCTTACATTCTTTCTACCTTTTACCAAAGGGCTGACTTCTGCTGAGACTCCTAAATCTACAAGGACTAGAGAGGTCTGGCTGCTGCCACCTTTGAGCAGCACCAATTAGCCAGCAGACACGGTGGAAGGGGAGAGGGCAGCAGTGCCACGAGCAGATTGCATTGCCTACGTGCCCACCACCTGCGCAGAGCAGAGGGAAAGCCTGCACCCTTCCAGGGGACAGCCCTGGCACCATGCAAGACACTCCCACGCACACTCCCACTCCCAGATGGCCTCCAAACAACCCTCCCAACATTCAATATTTTAGGATTTTCAGTAATTAAGCCATAGAGCCCTAATCTTCTGCCTCACGGTCAGGAGTGCAACTCCCTGTCCTCTTGTGAAACAGCAAGGAAAAAACCCAAATGCAGCAGACAAGTGTCCCTGCCAAAACAAAAATAATTATAAATAAACATTCCTCTTCCTACAGCAAGTCACCTAAGCATTCAAAATACTGCCCATGAGTTTGTTCTGCTGACAGCTCTGTGTTTTCACCTGCTGCTTTTCCTCACCCTGAGTCTGGCAGGAAACAAAAGCAGGAAGGAAATCATCTGTGTGCAGGCAAGTAGCTGAAATTAAGGGCAACAAGGAAAGCAACAGTGCAACAAAGGCAGAGGCAATGTCACCCCAATACTACAGGCAAACTAAGAGCTAACGTTTCCAGCTCGCTTGACAAGCTCTCACGATGGGATTTGTATTTTGCTGTTGCTCACAATACAGCACCAGGACTCCAGTAATTCAGTGGAAGGGAAAAAGGCAGATACAGAGCTCCAGCCAAGTTCAGTGATGAGTTCCCTTAAGCTCGAGAACCTATAATTCAGGACACCTTCTTGTAGAGACACTGATATCAGAGTACATCACCACATCTACCCTGCAAATCTATGCACTGAGGAGCTGCTTTTGCTTTAAACCTACTGAAAGGTAAACCTTTCTTTCCTATCAGGGAATAAAGACAGTGAGCTGCAGGAGAGAATTCTCTCGATTTCTCTCCTTTCTGGGAAGATTGGGCAAAAAGCTTAATCAGATAAATTGAACTGTGTTAGAGATAGAGACCAGAGCTTAGTAAGCCCTCAGGTAACCGCTTGCATTTAAATGCCTGTAGCAACTCAGTAAGCTCCGGGCAACACAGACATTAAACAGGCCTAGCACAGAAAGACAAGGGCTTTTATGCTTGCCTGCTTGCTTTTGACAGTGGATACACAGTCCTTACATTCTCTAATTTACAATTTTCTCACTGAAGTCCTTTAGATGGAAGTTCAATAACAGCCTGCATTGTTCATCCCGTCCCATGATGCTGACTCACAGGCAGGACTGACAAAATCACCAGGACCAGCTGTGTGTGCCCCAACCCCAACCACACAGGATTCCAGCTTCCCATAAACCAGCCCTGGAGTTGCTGCAGTTCAGAGCAAGCTGTGCACAGGCAAAACAAACATCTGTGCTGCTCTAAAGCAGAAACAGCCCACTCGGAACTGGAGTGGTCCGGCCTCTGCCGGTTCACCTCTGCCACCCCACCCCAAAAGCGTCCTGGAGTCGTGACCCTCTGCTGCTCCCAGCATAAGTCACCCCATGACTCACAACCCTGCATTAGCTGGTACATCCCCACATCTGCCAAAACTTGACCTGCTGTTTTATGAGGCTGTCAGGTCACCGTGAGGAGTCACTGGAACAGCTGAATCACCCCTCTTCCAGCACCCTGGCTGCTGTCACTGTCCCAGCTCTGACTCTGTCCTTGCCTCCCTGCCTCACCACACTGCTCTGCGTGGAGCTGGTACTGAAGTTCCTGGAAGCCAGGAAGGCTGCATTACTGAGGCAAGGCATTGGGGGAAAAAAGGGGGTGAGCAGAGCTTTGTAGGCATTACCTGCAAAATTACTCCACCAGACTCTAAAGAAAAGTCAACAGAAAGCCAAACTTTACCATGGGCACAGCCACTACTTCAAGTCTGTTAAAAGCAAATCCACTAGAAATAGTGGCTCTCACAAGTTTAATAATTAAACCCCTAGGCCAGACTTTAGGGAAGGAGGCAAGTCCTAGTTATCATTCTATCTCAGCAGTCTCATGGAACTGAGAGACAAGGAGTAAAAATAAATCTGAGTGACAGGCTCCTGCTTCACATCTGAGGCTGACATCTAGCTATAACATCAGGTAAGTGCAGGATCAACATGATTGAGAGGTATCAAAGGAGAGGAGATGCTGTGCAGGACCAATTCTTCTCTCTCTCAAAGGTAAAAGATATTTTTAAAAAGGCTCAAGAATCAAAGGGCAAAAAAATCCAGGGTATAACCTTTTTTAAAAAAAAGACTATGCTTTTAAACCAGAAGTTATTCCAAGGAGTAGCCTCATAACACTGAAAGGACTAAAAACAGCACAACTGATAACAATATCCAGATCTCTCTCTCATAGATTCAGTTCAGCCTCACAGTTCTGCGCCAGACCATGCAGGTTAGTCTTCTCCTACCTCCAGTCCCTCTGCTCTTGCTCCTTAATCTCCAGATAAATCTCTCATTCTCATGCCATGCTGTCAGTAACAAATGGCATGAGGCTGGGCTAACTTTTCTTTTCCTTCCTGGCCTGCAATAATACAAATCACACCTTTACAGTTCCATCACTGCCTGCCTGTTTATTTCTCAGTGCACTTTACCCACTCTTGCCCAAAGGAAATGGGCTTCCCAGTTTCACTTCCTGGTAGACGTGAATAGTGAAATGAATCAAACATTTCAGGCTGAGAAATATTGCAAGGAAATGTTTCAATACCAGTAATTTTACTGAATAGCGAAGTAAATCAAACATTAAGCTGTGAATAGGGCAAGGAAACGTTTCAATACCAGTGATTTTTGCATCCAAGCTGAAAAAAAGAAACAAAACAGGATGAAAAACATTTATTGCCTGAGTTTTGCGAAAAAAAAGTGTTGCTTCTCTCTACCACCCTCACTGCAAAACACCTATTTTGGGACTAGCCAGCCATTTCCATGGCTCTCAGCTGGCATCTCCCATGCCATAACCCAGCCTCCACTGAGAAGCTCGCTGACCTTGTGTCCTGTTTAAATCTAAGTCAGTTGATCATTGTCATCAACAGGGCATGACAGAACCACCACCCCCAATCACTTTTTTTTCAAGCCTCCTCCTTCCTCCCTGACAGTCAGGGGAGCAGAGCTCAGAGCACACCCCTCCCAGGGGAAGAACAACGTGCTGGTTCTTACAGCTCAGCAAAGGGTGATTTCTAAACATTAAAAAAAAAAAAAAAATAAGACTATGCCCCTATAAATGGCCATTTTGGGGCATAAGCTGGAGTTGGGGACATCTTATCTTGGTGTGTGAGCAACATACACGTTCTGGAGAATATCCATCCATAAGAGAGATGGGAGTCTGGCCAAATGTAGGGAAGGCCTTTGCTAAGATGACAGGATGAGGTGCTTAAGCGTATGTATTTGAAGATGAGAAGGCTACAGGGGGGATCTTCTTGTGCTCTGTAAGTACCTTAAGGGGGATCACAAGGATCTGGTGGACGGATAAATTTGAACTAAGCAGCAACAGAACAACATGGGGACAATCCCAGGCTTTAAAATAGAAGTAATTTATATTAAACAAACCTGTGGTGATTTAGCCAAAATGGGCTGCTATCTGGCCACGTGGAATTTTTTTTGTCCAGGAGACCTCTGCAGCATATAAAGAATGCAAGAGCCAAGAAAATAGAGACAGATTGTTTGGATACCAGTGATATCTACGGATATGTATGGGATTAGATGCCCAAACACGATAATTTTGCTCGTGCATACAGGGCATGTGTTTAGCATCAGTAAGGAATATCCTTTATTCAAGTTACTACGTGGAGTCAGAGAGACAGAAACTTCAGGGAGATGGTAGGGAAAAAAAAAGGACTTAAGAAACGGATGTGGAGCATTTTTCTAGCACCCAACCATATAAACATTGAATTTATCCAGTGGCAATGTTATGCTACTAATTGCCCAACACCAGCTGTGAGGTGACAATGGTAGTGACAGGAGAAGCGATACCGGGAGCCGTGTGAGGCACTTCATCTCTCAGGAAAGCTCTACCCCTTGGATGTGCTAAACCCTTCCAGTCCAAACCATTCTCTGATTCTACTCCTTTTCCCTCTCAAAAACCCAAACAGGCTGCGAATATTATGTGCCAGGTACAGAGCAACTCACTGCAATCCTTTTTGAAGTGAAAACCTTGCCAGTGGCCAAAAGCTGGTGTTGTGTTTTTATTGGACTGGGAGCTCCCAATGGCTCCTTGCACCCGTTGAGATGAAATTTGAATCTGCTGCTGCTGTTCCGTCTCGGATGCCTCGACTTTCCTGCACTAAACATGAAGTCAATACAATACTATTTAAGCACTGGCCTAACTAGCCTGTGCTGTGTCCAGATAACTCAGCCTGATGAGGGATTACTTCCTGTGTTCGTGGCTGACAACACCCAAAGACATTCTGGGATCGTGCGGTGATAAAAACAGAACGATGTTAAGCCAAGAGCAAGGAGCTGTTAATTTTAAACAGAGGAAGAAGAGAGAACCATCCAAAAGTCGCCGAGGTTCGTGCTCGAGCCAGGAAATTTAAACAAAAACAGGCTTTCTGGCTTGGGACTGGCATCTTTGCTAAGTCCACTGAGCTCTGTAATCTTACCTGTATGTTAAAGTGCTGAAGCAATGGACTGGCACGTGTGATTACAGACTAATGGGAGTGTGACTTTTGTCCTCAGAGGATGCAGCTGGACTAAGACTGATTCTGTTCATAATACGTAACAGCAAAGGTCAGCCCAAACAGAAGATAAAGATCAAATCTCCAGCAGAACTAACAGTAGCTTCTTGGCAGTTTCACCCCCAGGGAGCTGCTGGAAGAGGCAAGGATGACAGAGGAGTGACACACACTCTCTTGCAGTCACCTGCCGGGTGTAAGGGAAGATACAATCTTTCCTTTCTCCACCGAAGGCAGCTGAGCCCAGACCTGAGACAATGGATTTAATAATAAACACCACATATTATACATAATGCACATATTAATATAATAATTTATTTTCCTTCCCAATTTCAGAACACAGGCCAGTTATCCAACGTCTCATGTAGACACTAGGGATGACTGACTTGCACACCAGCAACTAAATCAAGGCTTGGAGCCAATATGCTGCAGACTGGAGCATATTTACAGCCCTGGGGATGTAACAATGAACTGCCCTTCTATGGAGCAGAAGTGTCCACTGTGTTTGAAGAAGAAACATTGTCCTGTATAAACAAGCCTATGTATGTTCCAGATGAAGGAAACAGAGTGGCAACGCAGTACATCCCATAATTCCAGCCAGCTGTCAGGCTAGCTAGGAAAACAACAGATCAAAAGCAAACGATTTTTTTCTTGTGTATTCATGCACTGAAGACATTTTGTTATCATCCTTCGTTCCATTTCACAGTGTCGTCATTAAGATATCCACATTACTGAAGCCAAACCAAACAGTTCAGTTATTCTCCATCTCCACATCCTCTTCACTGGTCTTTACAGGGCAGAGTTTGAAGGCTGCCTATCATTCCTAGCTGCACTGCTATTCACTTCTACAAAGAAACAGACAGACAGCTGCATGAGACATGGATTAAAAACCCTCAAACTTTGCAATACAATCTAAATGGCATTGCTGGGCCACCTCTTTGGACCAAGGACAGCATTTTCAGACAGCATTATGACCTTCAGGTCTACTCGGAACAGAATTGGATGGCCCATCCTACAGGCTGGGCAGCCCTGTTAAAAATACCTGGTTTCCTTGAGGAGAACCTGGCAGGTTAATGAAACAAGAAAACTGCAACAGCCCCACATGATTTCATCTCACCTACCATCAGCTGTTACTAAGCAAAACTGCACTAAAAATAAAAAAGCACCATATAAAGCTTAATTACTTCCCATGTTTTTGATTGATGTGACTACCTCTTTCTACCTACAAGACATTTTCTCTACTTTTCTTTTTTTTTCCCCCTGAAGTTTCTACACAATCATTCTCCACTTACTATTTCCAAGGCAATCCCACACCAGAATTTCAGTGGTTTGGAGGAACTTGCAGGGTTCAGTCATGGAGGGTAGATTGAGGTGGTCTATAATCCTGCTGCTGAAGGAATTACAAGTGTGAAAAGCGGAAAAGTATTAAAAAAGTATGAAACAAGAAAAATAGCATGAGTTTTGCTGTACCTTTGAAGCACAACAATAGATGCTTGAAGGCTGTATGAGCTGAGAAGTCAGCTTGAGAAAAGAGCACCTTGCACATAACACAAATCCATTCTAGGACAGGCTGGACACAAAAGGGAGGATCATGATATGCTGAAAGCCAGGACCAGCTAGAACTGGGAGAAACAGCACTGCTACAGCACACTTGAGATCATCCAACGGTGCGTACCTAAAATAGTTCAGGTGAATCACATCCTAAAAATGCTTATTTCTGTTCTTTAACTATAAAAGGAGCCTAAGGCAATCAGTTCAGCTGTGTATGCCTATGCTGCAAAGGTTTAAAGAAAGATGAATTCACTTCTCATTAAAAGAGATTCTGTCCAGAATCACAGAAAGTTCCTGAAGTTATGCAGTAGTGAGATATCTGAGCAAATTACTACCCTGAAACTGGAAATGGGGTCTGCTTTTTTGATTATAGAAGTAGCTATCCAACTTCTCTGTCCATGTTTAAAACAATTATCACAGTATTACTACACCAAAAGGGCAATTACCAATATGTAAGAAACCAGGTGACTTGACCATACTACAGGAAAACTTTCACAATGAAGTTAGCGCTTCCACTCTCACAAAATAAGCAACAAACAGGAGTTTTAAAGGAGAAAACAAAACAACATCCTGGACAGCTATTGGCTATTTCTTGAAGATAAACTCAGTTCTTAATGCAAAACTGTGCCCCTCACAGATGAAGGGGTAAGAAGGAGGAGCACCCAACCTGAAGCCCTAAGTTCTGGAGCGAGGCCAACAAACATGAAGAGAACATTGCTGCTGCTTATGCTGCACGTTCCAATCCAGCCTCCAGATTCCAAGCCTGGCAGCTCTCAGAATCATTAAATTTCCCAAGGACTGGCATAATTAAAAAATACTACTGGGAAGAAAAAAAATACACACTGACTTGACTGCATGTGCTTGGGTAATTTCCCAGCGACTCCGCTTCTCTCTACTACTTTTTGGATGCTAGAGCATGTTCCCGTAATTCAAAAGTAAACAATTATTCAGGAAGGCTATTCAGGCAGAAATCAAACTGGAAACATCCAAGAGGCACGCACTGGTCCATCAGTTAACCAGCAACCCCTCTGACTCATCGGAGGAGTCGCTGAGCCAACAGGCAGCACATGCTTTCGCTTTCATAAAGCGCACTGGACTCGTCACGCCGCACCAGGGAAAAGCATCCGGCCCCTGCAGATCAAAAGCATTAACCTTGGGATGATGAACAGCCACCAGCAGCCTTCTGACAAGGCACTCAGCCTACAGGCTGATACCAAGTCAGGCTTACTAACCCAGCTCAGCCCAGGGATCTGCTCAAATCTCTACCGCCAGCAAGGACTTTTGCCTTCTAAGGGCCTGGCTCACCTTAAGCAGTTTGTCTGATGCTTTTCCAAACTCAGGGAGGAAGGAAAGGGTGGAAGAGGCTTCCATCCCCTCAAAACAATAGACTCTGAACCCACCAGAGTACCTTCTATTTTACCAGAGTTAAAAATGACGTCTCACACAGACAAATAGAAAGCCCAGTGCTCTCATTTCGGTCTGACTGAGCAGAGACAGGGCAGTGAGGATTTGGGGAAGCCTCTGCCAAGTTCGGTCACATCACGCAAAGCCCTTACTCCCAGGAATTCCCAGGCAGCTGGCAGGAGAGCACACCAACACCAGGCAAGGAAACAGAGGTGAGATTTCCGTGACGTGTCTTGCACAGGCTAAAAGCAATAAGCTCTCATTTCTATTTTGAGCTCTTCCAATCCCAGCTTGTCGTGGGCTGATTGTAGAAATCACTGCCAACAACCCAAAACAGCGTGAGCCCCTCTCATGACAGATCCCAATTTGGGAAAAGCCATGACAACATCTGGTCTGCAAAGGGCCAGAGAGGAAGCGCTGACTGCAGCACAGGACTGAGGGTCAGTACCAGGCACCAGCAACACCGATTTTGAGTACAGATGAACTTTCATCCTGAGCAGAAATTGCCCATTCACTTAAAGCTGCTTTCTGTTTCCTTGGGGACGAGGAAAAACCAGACCCTGCCAGCTTTATCTCTGTTCATGAATCACATCCCAATCTTTCTAGTCTCCTTGGCTACAGCTAAATAAAACAGGGGCAGGAATCATTCGCTGGCCGTCGAGTGCCTGAAGTAACGCGACGACTGCATTGCAGACGGGAAGTTTTACGGCAGGGAATATTGGGATGTGTGTTTCATGCCCTGGGTTGTGGCATAAAGGTGCCCGAGTTTTGGAAATGTGCTGAGGCAGTGCTAGAGGACAGTGCAGGACGAAGGGAGCCAAGGAAAAACAGTCCTTGGTGCGTGTTGCCCCAGCAGTTCAGAGGGATGAACTGCCCCGGGACCTGATTAACAGAGGGGATGGAGGTGGCAGTACCACGGCTGAGTTCATTTATTTAGCAGTAAAAACACAGAGCACAAAACAACAGACCATCTCCCTCAGGTTGGACTTGATGATCTTTGTGGGTCCCTTCCATATCATGATATTCTGTGTTTCCAAATCTGAAAATAAAAGCTGATGGACCTGAGGACTCACCCCCTGCCCCCCCAGGTGAGATGGTGATGATCAGCAATGAAAACCGGGCTTCTGTTCAACGTCTTGCCTCCAAATTCTGAAGCTATTTTTGTTTACTGGGTTAAATAGCTCCCATTGCAGACCCAGCCTCATGCAGTGTTTCAGTTTAATTTCAGTTACAGGGTCTCATCAGCCACTTAAACACACACCAAGAACAACCTCAAAAGTTCGAGGCAACGACAAGCCTTCCCCACAAGAAATAATCATCTGAATCAGTTTTCACACCATTAAAGGGAAAAAATACTGACTGCCTTTCCTCCTGTTCTGAAGCTGAGTAGTTTACTCCTATTTCAAATAAATCCAGAAGGGTAAACCACATTTTTGCTTTACTCCTGGGTTTCAATGAACATTAAGTGACAGGAAGAAGAAACCTACTGATCCATTCTCCTAACCACCCACATCAGTCTTAGCACACAGACTAAATGGAGTATGTAAAGCCTCAGAGCAGGAAAACAGGATTGTAATAGGATTTTGCAGGAAAACTAATTCCTAAGAGCAAGTTGCACACAACTTTCCTACACTGCCTTGCGTAATTAAATCTGTATCCACCGCAAGCCAGAACTGAATGAATAACGAAGCAACCTCTTGAGAAACAACTACATGAGGACTAATAAAAGAGGACATGCTAAAATTACTGCCAGGAAGCCTCTAAATCTTCGCCCTGTATTTTACAACGTGCTTGCCTACGGTTGACCCCAGAGCAATATTTATAAAATACAACTGCCAGAAAGCTACAGCGCTTCCTCTCAACTACCCCAAGCTGGTATGCAAGCTGAGGCTTTTTCAGTTCAGTGCTGAATCTTGGGACTTCAGAGAATGGAGTTGACCAGCAACCAGTAGAGATGCATTAAAAAAGCCTCCAGCACTAATAATTTCCTCCCCAGGAGCATTTGCAAGTCTTCAGACTCAGACCTAAGACTGTCAAGGCTGTGCTTTCATCAGCCATCAGTCTACAGCAAAGAGGCTGACACAGTAATTTCGAATGCTAACTGATTCCTCTCATTTTTTAACAGAAGTTTAAATCCACACGCTCTAGAAGCAACAGACCCCCATGGTAACACACTGAGTTATTTGCTCTCAGCCAAGAATCTACAAAGGACAACAATCCTGCTTTTAAATGTCACAGGGAACTATTTGTCACTGGAGCTTATGGCAAGTACACTGATACATGGAAGTTAATTTGATGCTGAAAACCACCCCAAAATGCATGGAGGCTGGAAGCCTCTTTTGGAGGCTGACAGCTGCTTTTGGCACCTGAGATGCTCAGAATAAATACCCTGCCTATATAAACCAAGTGTTGCTCCTGGATTGAAGAACTCCTTTTTTTTCCAAGTGAAAGCATTATGCATTCAGCAGAAGGAGCTCACTGTCAAGAGTTGCTGTGGACTAAATTAACCAAGTCCTCTCATCTAAACATAAACTCCATCAAATAAAATAAAATAAACTCCATCAAATCAAGTCAAATAAACTGCAACCCAAACTGTTGCAGTACAACTATTATCTTCAGCGAAAGAAATGAGAAAGTCTTTTCTTGCAACACTAAAAGATAAAATGTTCTGGGAAGTCATCCAGAGTGTTTGGAGTGATCATGTACTCAGGTTCCATGGATTTAAGTGAGGTTACTTTGTTTCAAAAAAAATTAAGGATGGTCCAAAAGAAATACGCATTTCATTAGGTTGGGGCTTCCATGTTCCTGTAAGAAATGTTGGAAAAGAGATATTGCCTCAGCCACCCATAATTCTTATATTTCTCCCAGTATAGCACTGACTCTTAAAGGTTCAGAGATTTTTATAGAGGAGGAGCGAGCATAATTTTGTAATGCAAATGTAAAAGACCAACCACAGAGCCCAACTCAAACCTCTGCACTGCACCAAGAGCTCTGAAATGGAGCATCTTGTATTTGTTGTTCAACTGCGACAGTGACAGAGCTCCTCAAAATATTCTCTCCAATAAGTCTTTTCCTACTGGTTCATTCCTCATCAGGTAGGTAACTTTTTTTTATTTTTTTCACATCAGGCCATCCAGTGCCAACACTTTACCTGGGAAGTATCTTTTTAACAGTCCCGTTCCAAAGACCAAGCTCTTCTTTAACTGATATTTTTCAAAGTCCACTTCAAGTTACAAACTCATTTTCCACACTGGTACTGCGTGTTTCTGGTGTCTGTTTGGAGATCATAAATGCAACAGCTACAGCCATAACAACAGCTGCACAATAGCTACATAGGCCTGGTTAAGAAAACACAGTCAGAGGGACTTCATTCTACCAAAAGCACACTTACAAAGTGCACGCTACTGAATTATTCTAGAAATAATTATTTGGGTTATCAGGCTGACTTTTTTTAATTTATTTTTCTTTTCCTTGTGGATTTGATTGTCAGTTTTCCCCCAGAATATGAGAAAATCATCATCCACCTTGAAGGGGATTTACAATGCCACCCCTTGCTCTCCTCCTCTGCAGTTCCCACCTGCAGGCTGAGGTGCCCTCCTAGAAGGCTGCTCCTTTATTTCAGCCAGAACACGCAACAGCTGAATTCAGGATCTTCACAAAGTCCCTGAGATTGCCTGAACGGCAGTAATTGTACCACACCGAGCCTCTTTTGACGGTACCAAGTGTGAAATTCTGTCACCCAGCTAATTACATCCCTTTGCCACAGGCATGAACAGCAGAGCAACTGAAAATGTTTCCTAGAGAGCAGAAGCAGTTGCCTCAGCTGCAGACTTCCCTCTCTCCATCCCCAGAGTCAGAGGCTGGAAGTGTTTCCTCATGGAGCAACAGGGACTCCTAAACACATGGTGAGCCGGGTCATCTGAGGGCAAGTCTGCTTCAATTACTTTTTTTATTTTAAAACCCCAAAGCCCTTGGCTGCACAGTGCTGTACTTTCTGACTTTGTCACAGGGTAGCTGCTACTATTTCTAGGTCAGTAGGACTCCAGCACTGCCCTTTGGCTGTATTTTCACAAGACTCAATACAGTTAACGCGTCAGACACCCCCACAGTAAATCACTCCTATTGTCTGTTGCTCTAGGGAACCATCGGTTTCACATAAAAATACGACTGCTTTTATTAAAAGATATTGATAGAGGTCAGGAAATGGTCATTCATGATCTGAAATGTATCTCCCTTGCTCTGACAATGAGAAACTGAGAAATCAGTGGCCCATTCTACAGCACCTCTTGACACTGTCCTCATGCACACAAGCCAGACTGACAGACCACTACAGCAACAACAGTGCTGGTGTAAAACAAGGTGCAAACTCCACTTCCTCAGCACTGCCTTCAACAGGCACTGCACTCAGCCCTAGAGCTGAGTTTACAGCACGAGATATGAAAAACACTGCATTTATGATATGGCATTATTGTTCTTCCCTCCTCTTCCTTCTAAAGCAGATTAAACTGATGGGCAAAAGCCCTCATTGTAGGTGTCATGCCTAATGTGATTCCCACAGTGGCACTGGACTCTTCCTCCCCAAAGAGAAGAAAAACACACATTGTGCAGGATTTAGAGATGATTCCTTTGTTCGCTGTTAGTACATTTTTTAAATTGGACTTCCCCTTTAGCTACTTCGTTAATTTATCACAATCAATGCATGGGACCAGACTCCAGTCAGTTTAGATTATCTTTCAAAATCTCCTCCACAAAGCACAAATTCCCAAATCCCAAAGAAGAAAAATTAACATTTAATGACTATTGCTGAGCCATCTGGAAATATTAGGAGATTGTTTTTCAAAAGCTAGGACATTTCTCAAGCATTCCCCCTTAATTTCTTTGCTTCCCTTGTTACTTCTCTCTCACCTGTATAAGTCAAAAGATTTGAAGATGCTGAAGAATAACCTCTTCCTTTAGAGGAGCTAAATATGAAAATATATTTGGAAATTAGGATCATTATGATCATTCGAATCACCAGAGACAACCTTGCCAGAGAGAAATATCACACAGTTTCAAGGGAACCTCATCTCTCAACAGGGAGAGTCCAGACAGTAACTCCTGTCAGGGTTGATTTTAGTCAGGCTCCTGTTTGAAAACATCAGAATTATTAATTAGTTCACCTACAAAGAGTGACAGAAATACTCAGTAATACATGAGCACTATCAAAGATCTTCCAGCAGGAGACAAAATTACATCCCACTAGGGTGGAAATCCTCACGTTTTTAACATTTATTCTACTTCCTGATTAAAAAGACTAGGCAGAGACATTCTATTGGTATCATAGACCCACAGAATTGGTACAGGAGATTTTAGAGAAGAAATTCTAGCAATTTTGTTTGGTTTTCTTTCTCACTCCTTAGCTCTGCATTCACTCTTGGAAATTCCCAAAGTGACACAGGACCATTTCCAGAATGAAGTTCACCAGCTGTGTAACAATCCACGTCTTTCTTGAGAGTTTGGAACCCAAAGCAAAGAGAAATCAAACTTGATGCTGCAGGAGGGCAAAATATCACTGCCTCTATTCCAAGCTGTGATACTGGTTCCTTTAGATCTTAAGGAGAACAGAGCACAGTTAATCACTTGTGTTCCACTCCCAGCAGCCCCTGAAAGCTTTGGGCTTTCATCCTGTTCAGCTTGCTAAAGGCAACACAGTCACAAGCCAGAGTGACATGTTTTTATAGGTATGAAGTTGAGTAATTAAACAGCTAAATTCTTCAGCTCATTTGAAGTCAGGTCTTTCACAAGAATCCCGTTTTTACTTCGAAAGCGAGGAGCAGTGCGCCCTCTGATCCACTAAATCACCTCTGGTTCAGATGCACAGGGCTCTCTGGTTCATAGAGCTGCAGTTTTAAATCATGATACACCTCCCCAAAGTGCTAAACTGCTGATCTGTGACACACAGTTCGGTGGGAAGACATGGAACCGGTGGAAATCCCCAGCTGCCACACACACTGAAGCAGAAGGGATGAATTCCTGACGCAAACCCATAAAATATGCATGTGTTTTGGTAGGAGAGAAACGGAGCAGACAGTCTGGAGATGCAAAAGGAGACATAAGGAGCCACAGCCACACCTAAGTCACTACCCCTGCGCTGCACAGCCCACCAGCATGAGGCTCTGCATGGTGGGTCTGCTCTTTAGAAGCTGTTTCCACCTGCATTTCGTGGAAGTGATTGGTAAAATCAAAGACTTGATGAAGAAATCATTTTCTGGTCGGTTACAGCAGCTACATCACACCATCAGACGGCTTCAACACGCACATTCACACACATTCTCCCTCTGCTCACATTATATATGTAAGGTATATGTTTGCAAATGTAGGGCTAGATTTATTACATACATATTAAAAGGGGAAAATATGCCTCATATACTGTATCAGTTGACTTAGCTAAGGCTGTTGAAGACTGCAGTTGCTATTTACTGGTTGACAGAGATTTAGATAATGAAGTCTCTGGATGAGGAAGCGATGGTATTTATGAGACTAAGGAATATTTGGGCTTATCCTGCCTTAAAATGACTATAATAGGACAAAATAGAGGAGTCAAATGGGCAATTGACAGCAGCGACAAACAGAAGCTTTCACAATTCAAGCTTTAATTATGTGGAATGCACTGGCTAGAGAGGATGATCCACAATTTCACTGAATATTCTAGCACATCACTCTTTCTACTCCATATCCAAAAGGCTACTTTTGCTCCTCGACATACAGGAGCAGCAGTTATTTTCTGATTACTTCAAGAAAGATATTTCCTGAATCTGATTGATACCGACCTTCTGAGCTCTTCCCCCCCCCCCCCAATATGTTTCTTGTTTACTTCACTTATTCATTAGTAGCTTCCTTACACACTGCATAGATTATAAAGCAGAGAATGGCAAAGCAAATAAACAGAGATTAAATAAAGCTGCAGCAAAGTTAGGTCTTTAAGAATTAAATCCAACCTCTAAACTGCAGAGGCAACTCTTCAAAAGTCACGCTAAGTAGAGTATGTACATTTGCAGTCCAACTTCCATTTAAAGTGGATGACAAGTTTAGCAAGGATAATACCCTTCAAATACTGGCTGATTGGAGAGGCAAGGACATTTGCTCAATTTGCAGATAGTATTATCCCCCTGGCTTCCTGGGAGTTGATGCCCCGCTGTGAGCTTACAATAAGAGTTTTCCTTCTGAAGTCCCTGATGTGGGAGCGTTTTTTTCTTAAAGATCATGGGAAAGTTTGGGGGGTTTTATTTTAAACCACTGCAGCAAAAAAGTAAAGAAGATTAATTGGGTTTGCTGCACTATTCATCTCGCTGCTTTTGGTTAATTCACAGTCAGCATATCCTAGAAGACAGACTTTAAATCTCAGATATGTCCTTGTTAATTATTATAGGATATTATAAAAAGACAAATGTTTTCGGGTGCTGAGAAAAACTGACATAGTATTTTAACCTATATGTGCATGTTTCTTTCAGATTATTAATCTAGTATTAATCCACCTGCAAGTTCATACCCAAAGATAAAATACCCTGCTATTTTCCCTTCTGATTCCTAACCACTTAACAATCAAGATGCACAGCAACGTGCTGATCTCATCCAGTACCGTTTCAAGTGTAAACTTCCACTCGCAGCAGAAGGTTTCAAACAGATGGTGCTTGGATAGAGCCAATTGATATACAAGTAAACCAGGACATCCTGACAGCTACGGCCAACAGGCTGCACGACAACTCCCAGAGAGCTTATGAGGCAAAGCTCAGTCTTATGGAAAGCCTAACGCTTTCCAGGGAATTTGTTGGGACAGGGTGTGGTTAAAAAAAGCCCACTTGCACTGTGACCTGCAAAACACAGCAGAGTTTTTGAACGTGACCCATCAAAAGTTTTCCTGCAATTAATAATTAGGCAGTTCGTTGCTCATCAGTGAGAGAGGTCAGATATTTAATCTTCCTGACTCGTGGTAAAACAGGTTAGTAATTTAAAAAAAAAAAACAACCAAAGGTACTGCTACACAGGAATACATTATTATAAACTATAAAACATTATAAACTATTTACTATCAGTTTTCTCTAAGTATAGTATGTACATACACCTTATATTAACATGATAATTTTCTTTTTACAGATTAAATAACTACATGCTGGCATTCAGCAGGACATGATCCTGCACTGTAAAAGCAGGAGGTAAGAGACAACCAGGCAGGGTGTTGGTGCTGTGATCGGGGCACTCTGACCATCTCAGCTACTCCCTGGGAAAGCTGCATTAACCTCCGTCTCTGGGTCAGGCTGTCTCTTCCCTCCCACTCCCCACCACCACAACCACCCAGCTTCTCTGCTGCAGATCCAGGGAGGGCAGGTCACCAGGGGCCACTGCCTTGCCGGGGTGGGGATGAGGTTTATTGTGCTGAGCTGCTTTTTCTGCTGTGAAAAGGGAAAGAGCATTACTGTAAACAAGGAAGGGACCAGGGGCTGCTCTTTACACACGGGAGCGGAGGGATGGCCCCCCAGCCAAAGCCCAGCTCGGATTCCTCCCCTGCAGGTGCTGAGGCAGGACTAGCCTGGCAGGGAGGTCCTCCCCACGTCTTCAGCAGGGTATGGAAACCGAAAAGTGGTCAGCACGTTTACTGCATTAGTCTGAACGATCTGAGCTCTGCAACACACTCGTTAAATATTTTATCGCTTCTGATTAATTGATGGATTTTTAATTTTTAACTATGCTCACATATAATTCTGAATTCTTGGCAAGAAACAAAGGATTGACATAGTTCAGTAACCTGCGCTCTGTGAATGCTGTACCCATCTCTCATCACGATCAAGACCACCCCCTTCCAAACCAGAGGAACAATTTCAATGAATTTAATTTTGAAATGTTGAAATATTCGAAAAATCTGAAATATTCCAAGATTCTTGGCATTTCTGAGGCACAGTTTGCCCAAGATTTCTATGTGTGTTACAAACATTAAAGAATGTCTGCAACACCTGCTACATACTGCAGCCTGGGGCTCTCTCAGTCCACACCACAGGGAAGGTAAAATACAAAAACACTGCCTGTATATCCTCAGCCTGCACAATTAATGAGCTGAGACTAAAGCTCCTCTTAATCCCTGGTCTCCTATCTGATTGAAGTACATTGGGGATAACTATTTTTTTTTTTTTAACTTGTTAGTACATACAGCTATGATGTATCTTTTCTTGTAAGAATGAACAAAACCAACCAACCAAAGTAGCAAATGGGATTCAGTTTCCTTCTGTTTATCACCTTACTGTGTTCCAGAAGGGCTGAAAGAGAATCAATTTATTCCATGGTTAGGGGGGAATTGGAGTTGGCTGTCGGTCCATAACCATATTTGTGCTGACAGCTTTTGGGAACTCTCAGCAAGGTCTGCTGAAAAAGAACCAAAATTGATAAATAACCACATTTACATTCTTGACCATCATCTTTTTGCAGGGGTTTATTTGCCTGTTTTCACTAAGACCATTTCTTCCTAGAAAACACACTCTCAAAGGATAATTCACAGCCTCAACTGCAAATTACAGAGATGTTTCTGATCACTCCTTTCATTAGTATTCAGCAAACCTGGAGATCAGGTAGGATTTGTACACACTCATAACAGACACTATCAGCCACAACCAGCATGAAATATAGACAGACAAAAGAGACAAGGATGGAAGGGCAAGGTACATGTCCCCATTATACAGACAAGGAACGGAGACACTGAAAGGCACAGCAAGTGGAGATGTGCAGAAAAGCCAGGTGAAATCCATTCACCTTGAAAAGCTCGTGGCCAGTGGAAGCACCAACCATCGCTGCTGGTGTCTGCCAGAAAGCAAGTGTGACCCAAAGCATCATCACAAAGAACTCACACTTCACATGTATTGTGACTTTCAGGTATTTACACTCGAGTTCTTCCTCTGAACACTTTTACTGTGTTGTTACTGAGAGGAGACCCAGGGAGGCCCCCCCACTCGAGGGGCTGGCACCATCCCACATCGCGTGCTGAGCCAGAGCATTCCTGCACAGCACTCCCTCCTCCTGCCATGAATACCCAGACTGATGTGGAGTGGCCCCCCGGGTGGCAGCCACTCTGATCTGCACTACATGAATAGAGAAACATCCTTTGAATGAGAAATGAAAGCTGACAGTCAGTCCAGACTCCTCCTGTACTCATCTGCACAAGCTTTCACATCCAATACTACTTCAAATGCAGAAATTTAACTACAGGGCTCTTCACTTTCATTTGGAAAGTAACGCTGCAGCTCTGTATCCCTGCTCTTTATTCTGAGGCTGGGTTTGTCAGAGGGTTTTTTGTTGTTTTGTTTTACACCAGCACTCAGGGCCTCAGCAGTGCCCTCCTGATTAACTGCTACAGATCCAACAGCACAGGCTGGGCAGGTGATTTACTTACTGCAGAACATGCTGCAGCCATGGAGAGCAGTGATTTCATCTCTCTGAGTTTATAGCTGAGGCGTTTTGGAGGCAACTCCTTACGTCCCTGAGGGCAGATGAAAATGATTCATTGTGTGTAAGTGCTGTTACCCCACTACTACCACCATGCTCTTATTCCACTATTAATTGATGCTTGGGGCAGTGCTAATGAACTCTGAAACAAGCTCGTTCACCTATCCCTTGGCCAGGACAGCTGGAGGAAGGTCACTAAATGGAAAGGTGCATGAGGGGCACAAAAACTGCAGAAGCAATACATCCAAGCAAAAAACACCTTCACAGCCTCCTCACCTGATGTAGAAAGACTCAGATATTCAGAAGACTGCTCACACCAAAGGAAACTGCAAAGAGCTAAGAAGTTTCCATCAAGTAACATCACGACTCCTGGGCTAGGCTGCCCTGCTGAGATACCAGGGATACACATCCAGCTGCTGGGAAACCAGCTCCACTTGCTGCACACTTACACCAAAGGAGATGGGAAGCAGAAACATATGCTCCATCAAAACCAGAGTCACAGCAGGACTCAGAAGTAACCATATGGCAACTGCTTTTAAATATAGAGCGAAGGGCATTCTATTAACGCTGATGCAATGCTGCAATCTCTGGTTTACACCCTTATTGATCTTGGATGCTTGCAAAAAATAATTGAAGCAACGCTGAATATATTTCCAATTTCGTTGCTTATTCAGTTCTGTTTCATGGTTCTTCACAGGCAGGCTACAGTTCCTATGCATATATTATTTATCAGATGTATGCTTTTCCCATTTACTCATCAATTATGTGCATTAACTCCTTAATTACTTGCAGCTTGAAACCTGCAAGCCCTGCTTGCCCTAATTTTATTTTTGACTGGCACAGTCAATGAAAGAAGATGCAAAATAACAGCATTGATAAAGACTTATGAAATCTGCAAATTAAATTAGTTAAGTCATCACTAAATGTTGCTTTTATTTTTACTGGACTATGAAACATATGTAAAGCCCTAGCACATTCTAGAAATACACACAGCAGAGTTAGTCTCTAGATGTAAATTGACTGAGCACAGCCATCTTGATTTTGATCACAGAATTATAGAATGATTTGGATTGGAACAGACCTTAACACAGATCCTTTGGGGCAGCTCATATTTATATCAAAATGCTTTAATCAACATTTAGCAGCTAAAGCAGCCACTGTCACGAAAAATGCACAAATGGATTCGTACAACCTACAAGGATGATGCAGTAATGGAAGCAATTCCAGGGTAAAAAAAAAAGAAAAAAAAAAAGTCTTTTCAGAAATCTCACATCCTAAAACCAGCTATGGGCAAAGACTACTTTTTTCCTTTGTAGCAGTGAACTGCTCAGAGGGAGAAATGATTTCCTGATCTGCCGACACAACGCTCTGGTAGGAACGGAGCCGCCAGCTGACCTGAAGGGAAAAAGTCAGCCTGAGTTCACGCAGCATCATTTGAAAAGCAGACCTACTTGCACAGCAAAACTGCTGGTTCAATTCCACAAATGGCAGCCAGACACATGCTAACACAGCAGTTTTGTGACATAGGAATACATTAACATTTATCAAACTGAACCGCAATTAATTGGGTGCTACCAGGAAAAAAAACTTTTCCTGCCCACAGTGGAAGAGGAAAAGATCTCCTGTGGATTTGTGCCCTACATCCCATACACAGCCTCCATCCATCATCAACAGTCCTTGCTCTTTGTCCTTCTCAGTGACATATTCCCAGTAATCACTCACACCGCTGCACCCCCCGCTTCCTCCAAGTCCCTGAAGACTCGCACCACTTCTCTACTCCTTGCTACTCCTGCTGAAACCCCTCTCCCTCTTTATTTCCCCTAAAATATCCAGCATTTCTTCCACATGTTCTTGATGAACAACCTCCAGTGTCCTCACCACAGCCTGAGGTTGCGTTTCTCTCCATGAGGAGATCAGTTTGAACACCTTCCCTCCAGACAGCCAGTGACTTCCACTGGCCTCACTGAGCCACTTCTGGAGATTGGATGCATCTGCTCTGCCTTTGGATGTACTGGAAAATGGCAGATGGGTTCAAAAGATACTGGGAGGAGGTAGAGGAGAAAAGATGAACTAGTAGACAAAAGGAGCAACAGAATTATCAAAAACATTTAAGTTCCTTATGAAAGCATCCTAAATACACAAAGAAGGGGAAGTGAAAGCGGATCAGTAACACAACAGTTCCCAGGAAAACAAAAGCACATCAGGAGGAGGAAGGCTCCTTGAGCACAAGGCTAGGAAGAACGGAGAAAATCTCGGAAACAAGATTTTCTGAGATTTCAAATCCACTGCCCTAAACAGTATGGCTGTTCCATCTGATTTATACCCTGTTCCACTGGATTTAGCAATAATTTTACGTAGACACCTTGTTCAGCCACTTTTTTTTTTTGTCATTCAGGCTTATCTGTTGTGAAGCAGTGGACTGTGCCTATCTCACATCTTTTCATCATCTCTGCAGTTCAGCCCATCGATTGGGGAGGACTTTTACCGGAGGAGACGCCTTGTGACATCCCACAGCTTGGCAATCCCACACAGGCATCTCTGTCAAGGTGCAGCTTGACAAAGCCCAGCTCTTGATCCTGTGTCATGCCACAAAATGCAACTGCTGATAAGAGAAGGGTGAGAGGGCCATTTCCATTCTTTGGTCACTGGCAAGTAAAACCCAAGGGTTTAATCTGTGACTTATCAGCCCCTGTGACTCCACGCTGGCCGATGCCGCTGTGTCCAATCCCGAGGCACCACCGGAGTCTCCTCTGGAAACGATCCAGCCTTTGCTGCCGCCAAAAACTGAAACCCACGAAAACAATGGGGACGGTTTTGGGTGTTCACAGCGGCACAGGAAAGGGAAACGAAACCCAAAAAATTAAGCAGAGCTTCTACTGGGCTGCTCGCCACTTTCCCCGCCCGTTTGACTTCAGAGCACAGACCTTCACACTTTGAACTCCGAGGCAGAAAACCACAGCAGGAATTCTTCCCTGTTAATGGCAGGAAGCCATTGCTGAGGGTTGGTAACTGCTGTCTGGGATTAAAGCTGAGGTCCTGCACATCTTTCTGAAAACTAACTACCTATGGTTTAGATTTACATCTAAGAGGCTTCAGCAGCAAACCTTTCCACGAGGTTCAAAAGTCATGCCCTAAAACACGATAAACTTACTACTTCAAATGTATTCCCAAATTACATCAACTGCCTGTTTACTTTTCCCTGTGTTAGTTCCTTGGCACGGTCTTAAAATAAGATGGATTTCTCCAGGTAAAAAAGATCCCATCTTACTGACATGGGGTCCTCAGCATGGCAAGTCCAGAGAAGGCCAAGAAGATGCTCAGAGGGGCTGGAGCACCTCTGCTATGGAGACAGGCTGAGAGAGCTGGGGTTGCTCAGCCTGGAGAAGAGAAGGCTGCAAGGAGACCTTAGAGCCCCTTCCAGTATTCTTATTCTTGCTATTGCTACACTTAAATTGATTCTTAGTGTTATTATTAGCTCAATACATCCACAGGTTTATACGGGGGGAGGTGGGGGGGGAGGAAAGGGTAAGATAGGAATTATGAAGGGAAAAAAAAAAAAAAAAGTCTTTTCATTGATTGGATTGTTAGCTTGCTGTGAAGATTAAATATGCACATTCTGTATGAGGCCTTTGTTGGCCACGAATGGAGCACAAAGAACTAAATAAGCACTAATTACCAGGAGCTAAGATTAGTCTCTCCTAGCCTGTGGTAAATACAAAGGTGAGTTTTAATAGAGGAGCGAGGAGATTAAGCAACATGAATTCTGACAAGAGCCGTGAGGAAAGGGCGAGTAAATTACCCCTTGAGATCCAAAAATATAAAATGAAGAATTCATTATGCCTTCCCCTGAAAAAGCCACAGCTTCTTTCTTCATAAAAATTCAGCCTGGGACAAAGAGGCACTATCACATGTATTCTGCAGTTGTGAAGGAACTCCACGCTGATCTCCAAAATTCCTGAGTCCTATTTACTTGTGATCAGGATGGACATTTGTTAAGTGTTACCACTGCTGCCTAAGTCAATGCCCTCTGGAGCTCATAGTGTGTCTTTTCTTTCAGTGCCTCAGCTCCACTGACACCGGCTGCTGTACAGCAGAACAAAAATGCCATACAAGAGGAAAGCACGTGGCCCACTTCTGAACAGCCCCTTTCTAAACACTTATTGTTTAAACTGAAAGAGCTCAATCATACAAACTAAATATAGCTAAGAACAACCATAAACATGCAAGGGTCTCAGCAGAAGGGAAAAAAAAAAAAAAAAAAAAAGGAACTTTCTGTGCCTATCCAACAGTTCTGGTATAAGGAATATGTATATATAAACATATATCTATAAATATATATATAAAAATTTATGTATATATATATAAATACATATATAAAAATACTTTAGGCTCAAGAGAACGTCTTGCTTCTACAAATTACCGTGTATGACAAAGTTCAGCAGCTTTGGAGAGTCTGAATCTTGCTAATGTCACCTAAAAGCAGATGGGAGCAGAGCTGGAAGCAGGCTCAGCGGGGCAGAAGAGAGGGAGAAGCAAGGAGACAGGTTGCAGAAAGAGAATATTCTAATTTTCCAGTAGCAGAAACGTTTTTTTTAGCATCTTCACAGATGTTGGCCAATTTATACAGCTTGTAAGAGATACAACTCAGAAAATAATCTGGAGCATTTAGAACAGTGCTCAGTTCTTGTGGATGGTGCTCATTTCCCTTTGAGCCTGTTAAGTAAAGCCAATGAAGCACTAACAGAGCTGTTTTCCTCTGGATTTTTGTTTAGTGCTTGGAGTTGTTGGAGTTTGGTAAAATATGAGCTTTGCTGGGTTTTATGTGGTAGATGCATTGACAGGTTTAAGAGACAAGGGGCTCCTCCTGCAATTTTTTTTTTTTTTTGCTGGCAAAAGAACTCATCTGATTTGTCCCTTCCATCTAGTTGGCAACATCCACCAAACTTGGAAGAACTTAAGGGCTCACCAGAGATATACAGTGGTTAAAGTAGGCCAAAAGGTAAAATAAAATAAAATAAAACAGATTCAGAAGCTGTGAGAAGGACTGGGGGCAAGGAGGCTGGTGGAGTGAATTTAATTGTGCAAGTCCCACTTCCCCAGATTAAAACGCATGACTTTGGAAGGGAAGGAAGGTTATAATGGGGAAAGCTAAAGGAGACACATCAAAACCACAGGTAACTGATGACTACAGCCCATAACGAGAACAGAAAAATGCTTTCTAGTTCATGAGTATTAATAGGCTAAACTAATTTCTCCCTCAAAAACTGTCAACTGGAATGCAGATTTCGGAACTGGGCCATCATTCAACAGAGCAGCACATTAAGTATTATTCTCCAAGCTTTGAGAGGTGAAGATTTCTTTCGTGTGGCTACAAAAAAAATGAAGAAGATTCAACCTTTCTGCAATCCTTCCATGGCTTTGCTCCCAAGTTATAGCATAAGGTAAGAGGAGTTAAATCCTTTCACTCTAGAGCTCCCAAAATAAGTCCAATCAAGCTCCTTTAAATAACCTGTCGGGCTTTGCTTCATTTTTCTTCCCACCAACATGAGGTTCCTCCAAGACAACACGGAAAAGCAGAATGCAGCTACTCAAGGCAGAAATTAAGCAGCAAGGGAAGCTGTCACCCTGAACCTGGCCAAAATGTCCATGCCCTTGCTAACATTTAAAGTGGACCCAAAAGGCAGTGAACACACTACTCAAGAAATACCAAAGAACTCAAAATACCAGTCAGCCCAATGCAGCCAGCAGGCCAAAGGCATCCTGGAAACAAATGGAAGAAAATCACTTTGGGATAAAGTTATGTCTTTTTCATACAAAATTTAATTAACTTTTTTAAAAAAAATCAACAAAAATTACTTTTATTTTTTCTTGAATATATACTAATAATGCTTTTCTACATTCCCACTCCTTAAATGGCATGTTCTTTGTATGCACTCACATTATTGATTTCCTGCAAACACCTCCTTCCTACAGTACATTCCTGCTTTCACTTCCCTCTCTCACCTGAAATCCCTGTAAAAACTCCTCATCTGGATGACTTTGAACCTCACAGACTTGATACAGAACTAGCTCAGTACAGTTGTCCGCTCTGCCTCCCAGAGAAGATGCCAATCAAGTATTTGCCAGGCTCACCCACTTCCTCAGTAACTTTAACTGTGACCTGAAATCAACTGTCTTGCAGGTATTTCCAATTAGAATGAAATTACTGGGCTCAAAGCTCCATATAAGTGACTTTTTGGTTCGCTGAGACATTTTTGATGTTCACAAGTAACTGTGCAAATTGGTTCCACTGCTGCACCTCCTTCCAGCCATAACTTTCCAAAGGCCACCTACACTCAAGTGCATTTATTTCCATACATTAACCAGCATCATCTGCACAGTATTTTGCATCCATGAAATTGATTTATTAAAACTCACTATCAGCAATTCAGCATAAGAAACGTGTATTTGTGGCACCAATAGGAGAAGCGAATAAGAGCAGAATAATTCTGCCTCTTCTTCATCATCGCACTTTCAAAAAAACCCCAGAGCATTCATCACACAAAGAATGTGTCTTTCCAGTAACAGCATCTTCTTCATGCATATGCACACTCCCTCCAGACTATAGTTAATTATTTCCCCAGTAAAATTATTTCTATACAAATTTAAATAATGCTCGTAGCCTAGTGAAATGAAACACATGCACAAAAAAATAACTGTAGTCCCAGACATTCACACCAGATGCTGATACTTTTTTTCATTTGTTATGAGAAAAACTGGAAGTGCACTGCAAAAAAATAGAGATCCCACCCCAAAGGGCTTCAGCTCTGCTACCAGCACCACCAAAATCTGGGTGTGGACCTTGAGGACCACAGAGGTGACAGAACTCAGTGTTCTGTGAGGCAAAACACACTCATTGTGTTTATCTTGATTTTCCCCCTGCAGCCCATGGGGAGGCAGCTGTGCCCCTTGCAGGCCCATTCCCCATCCCCCTGTGCTGTCTGAGGGGAGGAGGTAGAGAAAAATTGGGAGTAAAGTCGAGCTCAGGATGAAGGGAGGGGTGGAGGGAAGGTGTCTGAAAATTTGGGTTTACTTCTCATTACTCTGCTCTGATCTCACTGGTAAAAAATTTAATTAATTTCCCCAAGTCAAGCCTGTTTTGCCCGTGATGGAGTGACCTCTCCCTGTCCTTATCTGGATCCACGAGAGTCTTTTGTTGTATTTCCACTCCCCTGCTCACCTGAGGAGGGGAGTGATGGATCAGCTGTGGTGAGCACCTCCGTGGCCAGCCAGGCTCAACCTCAACCCCCTACAACAGTGCTTGAGATAAAAGCTAGATATAGACATAAGAATATAGCTGTTTATACAAACAAAGCCAGTACTTGGCATGCAAAGATCCATTGACAGGTCTCTCATTCTGACTAGGTGCAGGAGGTGCTGAACCACACAGCTTGGGGGGAGAGTCACTTTCTTCGTGACTCTCATTTGAAGGTGCTGCCCACATCCCAGTTCACAGAAACAAAAAAACCCAAGGTCTCCTCGCTCCTTGGAGCCCCAGTGCAAATGTAAAGCTGAAGGGAACTGGACAAAGCAGGAGAGCAGCATTTTGTGAGAAATCTCAAATTACCTTAAACAATTTTTCTTACACGTCTCCTTCCTACCGGTGCTCCCAATTTCACTGTGGTAAGCACAGCCTACGCTCCAAAAACACTGATGATGGCTGCTTAAATACATGTTGCTCCAGCAACTGCAATATGGGGATTTAAAGGCAGAACGTTTCAAGTGATTTAGGATTCATTTCTGCATCTCAATCTAAGCACTGCAAAGCCTGAGTCCTCATCTTTCAGGAGAAATGTGCAATTTGACGCATAAATGAATATTCAGACGATGAAGCGAACAAAAAGCATCTCTGAGAGAACACCAGACTGCAAACGCTGCTCCATTTTGGGAGCCAGAGAGTGGTAGATAATGACTGTCTTTCTCAGTTCGTCATCTCTCTCTGGGCAGCGTGGGGAAGGCTGGAGATGACACAACACCCACACCAGCAGCGGCCAAGCCAGGGCAAAAACAAGGCCTTACAGCCCAAAATGCCATCCCCTTAAATACCACGGCGCCAGCCACACACGCAGGCGTGCGTTTGACTCAGGATTTCTGATGAAAACGTTCATTTTTAGCCAGCACCCCTGTGACTTGGCAAAAGCAACACCCACCCTTGATGTCACCCCCACCGGGCAGGGAACACTAACACTCGTTCACACGTGGCAAAATAACAACCTTAAGCAGGAACTCGTGTAAAAGAGTATTTCCGATACCACAACTCCATACATAATTCCTAATTCTTCCTGGACTACAAAAAAAAAATGTTTTTTTAAGCAAAAGCCTGACCAGAGACACTGAAAATTCAGCGTGATGTAAGGTTATGCACAATATTTACACCGAAGAAGTAAGTGGTAGATACACAGTGCAGGGAAGGATGAAGTAGAAAGTGATCTTTAATTAAAAGGCTTGAGACAAAATGATTCTGGCTGCTGAGACAGGGTTTAATTTTATTTCTGTCATGTGTACTGGATTAAATGGCTTGGAAATGTTCGTATCACAAGGTTAAAAACACAAAGAGCTTGCTCAGGAACAGTTTGATTCTTTGAAGGTGCCAGTTCCAAAATTGGGAATAATTCTGTCCCATCAACTCTTCTCCATATTGTGTCCTTGAGGAATCCCCCAGAACAACACCCACTGATGTGCAAAGCAGGACTACTTTGCTTTGTGTTGAAAACCAACAGCCCTTCAAATTCCAAGAGCATCTCACAGTAGCTTAGGAGACAACATAATTAATGGGGTTTGGTTGCTTCTGGGTCTAATTTTTGAACTTGAAATACCTTGAAAATGTAGTTCCTGGCCATACATGGGGCACGCTCTCGATCATTAGGACTTTTAGAAGCACCCAAGACTATTAGACATTGCCAAAATGTTTTATAGATATGTGTGCACTTACAATGAACTGCATTTTTAAACATCTTCTGTTGGCCAAAATTAAAGAGGTTTAGATTGAGAAAAGAGGATTAAATTTTATTAGGCTGGTCCAATACATGAAGACTAGTATCACAGCCTATATTCATGTTACATGGATCTTGTGACAGCTTCAGAATCACTAGGCAATTATTAACAACGTTCTTTAATTCTTTTATTACATTCTCCAGAGGGCATAAAAGACTATTTTTAGAAGTGCAAAGACAGATTTTGTTTGGACTCACTACTGCTTATTCACTACCTTATTCATTCACCACAAATGAAGGAATCTTTGCTAAGTGATGATACTAATATTTAAGGGGAAAAAAAAAAAAGGAGAGAGAAAAAAAGAAAAGAAAGGAAATAAATCAATCTTGCTCCAAATCCTTGGGAGTTATTCAGCTGCCTCACTCTCCATGAATTTCTTAAATGGTGTAATTGCCATTGACCTTCCCTGTCGTTTAGGCCCTTAAACACCCAGGGAAGGTCAGAGCCAGTAAATTGCCAGCACCCTCGACTGAAGCACATTGATCAAGGCCAGTTTAGCACTTGCTTAGTTTAGCAGATAAAATGTGGCAGTCAGCAACTCTAAATAAATTATACGATCTCCAGATAGTGATGTACGATTTTCACCAACGTGATGACTCAGCACCCGGGAGAGGGGAAAAACAGAAGAAAATCTCGGGAGCTTTAAGAGAGGGCCAAAGCATAATTTAACCTATTTACTACATTAAAAATCCCCCCAAAAGAATTGGGTAAAAATTCCTTGCAACAGTACTACCAACACCATCAGAGGGGTTTGGGTTGGAAGGACCTTAAACATCATCATTTTAAGATTCGCTTTGCTTACAAGGGGTAATTTGCTTTTCTTTCGGATAGATGAGCTCTAAGATCAGGTGAATTATGAGAAAATATTGTGGTTTCTGGTTTCATTAGGCATGTTTTTGTTAGTGTTTCCAGTAGGTGGATCTCCTGTTACCTGTCACTATGTGATAACATACTCTGCTGTTTGTTATGATAACCCAACCCCAAGGGATCCCTATCTAAAATTTAACTTTTTTTTTTTTTTTTTTTTTAAATTTACATAAAATTAAAACTTGCTATAACTTTTTAAAAAACAGTTGTGTTAGCACTGCCAGACAGTACTGGCTGGGACCAATTTAATTGTTGCCTGAATTAAAGGGGGGGGGGTGGGAAGGGAATATTATCACTTACTCTGTGCATTTTTTTTCTATTCTCTAACAACTCTGACTGCAATCAGCCAGGTTTAGCTGCTGGATTAGCAAAGCCTCGAAGATATCAAGGTCCAGCAGGGTACATGGACTAGAGTAACACTCCCACCAAGGACAAGGCTGCTCCTGGAGCCATCAACACCAGGCACCAGAATTCAGCTGTGAAGGTTTCAAAAACAGCAAAGCTGAAGCTGTTGTCTTAGTTGGCATCAGAAAATCCGAACAGGAAATGTATAAAACTCCCCAAAGTTGTAGATCAGAAATTTTATTTAAAAACATGGTACATTCAGGTACTTTGCCATGACTATATGCTACTCATATAGAGAGCAATTCAACAGAAAGAGTTTTTTGTCAGTCCTTAAAATCTTAATATCTCCCTATTTCTGTGGCAACTACAGTCACTCACTCTGAAAAAAATCCAGTCCCTTTCTGCTTGTTATGTTGTTCATATGAAAGAAACTGCAACTTTGATTATTCGGGTAAAGGGACAGTAATGCAAACAGAGAATTTTCATGTTGAACTGGAAGACTCCAATTGATCCTTCTCAAGTAATAATGTATTTATTCCTATGCACCTGTAAACTATTTACCAAAACTTCCAAAGCTTCCTCTGAAGTATTACGCAGTTCTAACAGCTATTATATAGGAAAAGTGAAGAGGAGACAGCTGGGTTACTTGGGTTACCAGACCTGCAACGTTTGATGTAAAAAATACTGCCTTGCACTTATTTACTTCCTACTCATTCGTAGTTTCTGCATCATATCCTGCTCCAAGTGTCCTCCACCAGCTGCACTCGTATTAACAGTTAATACAACCAACAACAGAATGCAGCTTTAGGGAAAGAGTGACAAAAACTACACCTTGCTTACAGCTGGATAAATTACATGAACATTTTGCAACACGACCGTGTCTTGGGAAGTGTCCCAATGGGCTCTGGTCCTCACCTCAGCCACTCTCCTCCAAAGCAGTTTCCTCAAAGAAATGCTTTCAAGATTTACCAGCGTGCCGAGCAGGAAAGCCAAATAATGCTTTTGCAGAGTTAGGTGTAGTGTTTCTGTGATGGTTAGAAAGGTGGGTAGGAAAGAAGCAGCACCCTCCTCTTTCTGAGGCAGAGATGAGGCCACAAGTCACGGAATGCGCTTGAGCAGGTGCTCACTTTTAACTTTTAACTCAAATACCAATTCAGTCAAGAGGAAACAAAGGGTGAGACGTGTGCTTCGCCAAGCACGGGTAATACTTCCTTCCCAAAGGCCAGATTTGGACCTTTTCATGCTTTTTAGCTCCCCTGACACCCAATGTTTTCTCAGGCAATTGCGTTTAGTAACACGGCAAGGTGAAGAGCTGGAAAGCAAACTCAGCATATCTGTGAAGTCCCGTGAGGTGGCCCTTGCTACTGTAACTGCAGGTGCCAGGTTTCAGATACAGTCATCTGAAAAAATGGAATTTTTTTGGTGAATTTAAGGCCATGCACTTAGACCAGCTGACCCCACCCATGGGCACTGCACTGTCGAGTTTGCCCCCTTCAGAAACAAACCACACCACACAGATCCTGCCACCAAACTCCCCCCCACTACGCCCCAAACATTTTGCAGTGTGTTTTAAATGCGTTACCCAATCGAATTGGGCACATAAAACAGAAATTGGGAAATTGCAAGCATACCAAGCATGGTCAAAATAACTCCTAATCCCCAGTTTATGTGATTTTGAATTTACTGTGAAGTTAAAGCATAGACTTACTGGCACAGAACTGGTAATGACCTTAAGAAGCAAGTCAACCTAGGTTAGGGCTTTCTGACAAGAAACAATAATTTAGATGCTGCAAGATTTGTGTTCTTGCCACTGATGGATTCAAATTAAGTGACTAGTAATTAAAAAAAAAAAAAATGAAACCAATAAGAAAAATCATTAAACCAATAAAAAAAATCATTAAACCAATACACTTGCAGATTCACTGTCATTTGATGGGACATTCCCTGGCAGATGATTAAAATCACTCAGTGTGACTATTTTCTCTCATACCGAGTTTTGGGAATGGGACTAAATCTAAGACTAAAAATCACACCCAGAAACTTGCAAAACTACAAACTTCTGGTGGTAGCACTTGAACAAGAGGTTTGCTTTTATAAAAATCAATTTAATTCAAATCTAGAGGCAAACCATTAACGTTGAAGTTTCTCAAAGTTTGGGTTTTCTTTGATCAGCCACGGAACTGACACACTGAAAGATGACATTTTTCAACACAATCTGACCAAGTGTTAACCCCCATAAGTGGATTTTGCCTACAAGTCAACAAGTCATAACTTAAAACAAACAAACAAAACAGTTCAATTACCGCAAGCAATAAAAACTCTGTTTTCAACTATTCAGATCTCTTCAGCCTCACAGAGAGAAACACAATGTAGTTTTCCCCTTGTGGAGGTCAGGGCTTTAGTTATCCTAACGACTGCCACTGCTCTGCCTCCTGTTCTCAAGAATTTTAGAGCTACTACAGCTTTCCATCCAGCAGGTGATGGACTTCAGGAGAACCCCAAGCCCTCCAAAAAAAGTTATGATCGACCAAAACAACAGGAAAAAAAAGTCTCATTTAGAGCTGAAAAAGCTCAGTAACCAAGTCAGAACCTCACAACCACATTAGCACATCGTTTCAGATGGGTTACTAAGCATCAAGGACTAGTCAGCAGCGCCGATCTGGTGGAGCTGCCAGCCCTCTTCTTATCAACACCCAGTACACGTGGATGCTCGAGGATTTCAGATAAGCCTCAGGGAACATCAAGATAAGAAAATAGCTGTTTTCCTCCCTAGGAAACCTGCTGTTAGAAAGAAAAAGCTTCTCCGTGGACACGCGAATCAGCAAACTGAAAACTTAACAAACAGATCTGAATATTTACATTGGGGTATGTACACCCAGCACATATGTATCTTGGAACAGATCTGTAAATGTTTCCACTGTGTACTGCTTGTAAAATTTCAGAGTCTGGAACAGTGCCCTGAATGCTACGTCACTGCATTCGCTGCCAGGGTAAGAAGGGGGCTAATAAAATAAGCATTAGCAGGAGAACACAATGTGAGAAGCAAGTTTTTTCAGATGGGAGGCCACCTTCAGGTTTGCACTTCTCAGTATCAACCTCAGAAGGAAACGAGTGGGGAAGAGGAGAGAAAAGGAAAGGCAGGTGGCTCGAAAAATGATGTATTCAGACTGATGACAACTTTTCACAACAAAGACATCACGGCTAGAAACACAGATGCTGAAAGCCCAACTTATATTTGATTGAACATCTGCTGTGAGAGAAGACGCTTCCAGCACAATTAAGATGAATTTTTAGAAAATTTCACTCAGAGAACGTAAACCTCCAAAGGACTAAAACTTCAAATTCTTCTGAAGTCACAGAGAAAGGCTCATTCTGTGTTTTGATTTTTGTTGCATTTAAAGTTAAATGCTCTGCTTGGGCTGGAAGTTGTAGCAGCCCCTGATTCTCACCTGGGCAGGGAGGTTAAAACAGCCATGAAGAGTTGACTGGCAGTGGCTTTTTCCTGCAAATAACAGGAATTCCCAGTTCCTTTCACGAGGACAGTAAAGCTTCACTTTCCATTCATCCCAAATGTGTTAAAAGTCACTTTTGTTCTCAATTTAGCTACATCAGCAAATTATGACGCAGTGTATTGAAGGATCACACAGTTTTTTCTGAAAAGGATCCTTAATTCAAATAGATGACAGATAGAAAAGAGACTTTAAAGCTTCTAAGTTGAATATGATAAATAAATATATGCCTGTACAAGTTCACTTCATGATAAAAAATATTGGATGAGAGTCAACTGAGTTGCACGAGGAAGCAAACATCATCCAACACACGTACAGAGGCCTATCAGGAAATTTTCCTTTGCTTTTCTACACCCACTCACAAGCAATTCTCTTTGTTTTCTTCTTAAGCAAGGAGAAAACAGCTATAGAGATTGTATTAATCTTTGCTTGACTAAGTCAAGATATGCACCTCTGTACACACTTGCAGTTAAAACTGGCCCATCAATTCCACTGGAGGAGCATTAAATGCAGTACTTTTAACAGGGATTTATACACCAGAATAAAACCAGAGGAAAACTATTGGGGGGGGTTGGGGGAAAGACCTCTATAAAACAGAGTTGTTTCAATGAGTCTGCAGTGTAAGAGGATCCCATGTACACTCACCTACCCAGAAATGGGATGTCAAAGAATGGAGAAGGCAACAGGGGAGGAACATGAAAGAGCTGCCAGGGAAGGTGGGACTGCTTCTCTTGGCAACAACACCACCTCATGCCAGCTGAAAGCAACTATTATTTAAGGCCACAATCACTGCAAGATGAAGGATTTTTTTAGATGTCTTTGTTTGCTTTCCTACTTTCATTTTGGCCGAAAGAGCGCAAAAGTCAAGGTTTAATAAAGGATAATCCATCCGAGGGCTTCCTTTGAGTTGCTCTAAAATCAGATATCTTCTTTCAGCCACCACCATCAGTCTTCCTTGGTAGGATACCTTAAGGAAGAACAGCAGATCTCCCCAGCTACTTTTTAAACTGCAGAATTTAACTTCCAATACTGAAAGGGAACCTTCATATCATATGAAGCGTGAAAACCACATCTCAGAGCTATTAATTGCTACTGGTCAAAAGGATTCGTCTGGCATCGGTGCAGTGGCACAAACTGATGCCAGCCTTATCCTGGATGGGACTACAAACCAGATTAACAAGGTTCTTTATGTTCTCCCTGTCTCATGCATATTTTATTCTGGGTGCTGCAATAATCTGTACCACTGCAACCACTGGTAGCTACCTATCCCCTAGCTGAAGTGGTTGCATTATGGAAGTAAAGAAATTAACCTTTTTCACCGGCCAAAAATTCTCGTGGTTTTCCTCAGGGACACAACACATTACAGAATCATTTTTAAAGCCATGCATCAGTTTGAATAAGGATTTTCTCAGCTTTCTGACACGAATATTTTCTATGCAGACACGTATGCAAGAGCCTGCATCCCCTGCAGCCACGCAGACACCGTGACCTAAACTTGTCATGATCTAGCCAGATGCTCACAGAAACAGCCACATTTGCTGAACTGCCACAGCAGTGAACACAAAGCTCATGCTGCAGCAGCAAAGACATGTATTGTATTTCCTCAGACTGATGAAGGCTTTTTGAGATGATACTAACAGGGAGGTAAAGTCATCACCTAGTCACAATAACAGTCAAGAGTGACGTTAGTGACTTCAAAAAATCCCAAATTCCAGTGGCCATGAACTAGACCCGTACCCACCAAACTTCTTCCCCTTCCAATTCCTTTTCTTACCTAAGTTTTCCAAAGATTCAAATTCTCGGAGGCCACAAGTACAGAGTAAAAAAAGGTTTCTTGTTAGTAAAGAGGCAAACACTCGTCTCTTGCAGCGACAACACTGCATACCAGTGAACCACAATCGCAAAAAAACAAGAAAGGATTCTGAGTTTGGCAGCCAGAGTGTCAAAGAAGAGGATGGACGGGCTGGGGGAGACCTCTTGTGACACCAGAGCGAGTCCTATGGATGTCAGTGATCTTCACCTTCCTTCACTTGTGACCCAAGTAGACCAAAGTCTATCAGCAGCAAACCCTTGTGAAGAACACAGGTTTGACACAAGCACTACCAGAGCCATTGCTTGTCCCAGTCCAAGGCATTCAGGGGGTGTTTAGCCACAATAAAAGCCTTCAGTGCCTCAGGTTCTTACATGAAATACATCTGCCTGTCCCCTGGCAGAAAGACAGGCCTGAAAATAACCTGAAAAATACAGAAACAATAAAATAAAAAAAAATAAAAAAACCAGGAAGAAATTACTAAAATCTTCAACACATTCTATGCCTCCGCTATCCATGAAGCCAACGTGTTTTCTGTGGGTTTTTTTTTGTGATCCCAGTGCCTCACTTCAAACATTTTGTGACTAATGGGCATCTGGAAAATCGTGCCCTATGTATCCACAAAACACAGATATGGCACAGCACGTGGAGAGGTCTGATAACTGCAGCAACTCTACTGTTTACCTTTTAGCTTGCTTTTAAAAACCGTTTCAGTCTTCCATTAGATAATTACAGGTTTCATATTCTCACTTTCAAGGTTTATTTTCAAAACACTTCTGTCACTAAAGCAATTTCTAAGTTACCTACTTGCCAAAAGCAATTTAGGGACTTTCACATGACAGCAGCGAAGCACACAAAGTATTCCCCTCTTGCATACAAAACAGTGGTATTTAACTACTTTTTCCTCTCAATATTATAAAAATAAACACGTAAATCAACCTGCTATTTTAGAACTAGTGAGAAAGTGCCTTAGTACTATCATGACATTCACCTAACATACGCTCAGGGTAAATGAGAGATTTTGCACGTTCAGTGCAAGGCAAATATGGGCTTCCCTGATCATAAAAACACGTATGAGGCTGACAAAAGTAGATAACAAGAGGCAGAGCTATTAAAAACAATGTTTAGGTTGGGAAAAAAAAAAAAAGCATGAGAGGCACAGGACAAATGCTGCAGCTATATTCTTTTCCTCATGATGTTTAAGGAGTAGTGCTGAGATACCTGGTTGGGATTTTACCCACTCTCGTCCTTCATCATAGTAGCATCAGAAATTTTAAGCCTAGCTACCCTCTTTTTCCCTAGGAACAGAAGCTTTCTCTGAGAGAATTGGTCAAGCACAAACTGAGCTGCCTCCATACTCATCCAACCTTCAGCAGTGTCCTTCAGATGCTAATATTAAATAGGAGAAAACCCCTCAATTAAACCAGATATCCAAATAAAGACCTTATCAGCTCTCAGATAACTTTTTTTTTTCCCCAGATAGAAGACAAATGCTACCTTAGGATTCAGGTATTAACAAACCCAAGATCTGTTAAAACCCATCTTCAGGTAATAGTAAGGCTTAACATTTCTTGTCAGGAGGACAGGGAGGATAACTGATGCTCCAGATCAACAACTGGTTTTAAAAAACAAACCCCACAGTATGTCTAAAGGCATGTCCAGGTTGATGAGTTCTATCTAATCCATGATATATCAAATGCAGGGGGGTTTGTGGGTGCACAGTATGTTTATATATGGCTTGCAGTATTCTCAGGCTGACATCTGCTCCATCAGGGAAACACAAAAACTGCCACCTCATGGCTTTGATGGTGGACTCAGAGCCCCAGGTTACGTATGAATGCCCAAGAGCCCACCTCAAGAGGATGAGGTCAGACAAGTTCAACAACCAGCAGCTACAACCCCGACCTGGCTGAACAGAGCAGCTCTATCTGGGAACCGGCATGAATTGCAATTGTTCAAGTTCTCCCCTCTTTTGCATTCTCTAATCTGGAAAGCAACTCTCCTTGCGAGCTCAACGGAGGTGCTGGCCTCTCTGTTGAGTGGCTTGGAGATCAAGCACTTAGGAAGAACATCTGACAGACAAATGAGAAGCCATCTCCTGCTCCACCTGCAAGTCTGAAGGAAAGGTTATTTCTGGGAGGACAAGGCAGGGTGAGACAGGAGGAGCTGGCAGGGATGGAAGCTGCTCCTAACACAGGCACAACCAGCAAAGGAGCAGAAACCTGTTGTCCCCACCCTGCTGCTGCTCCCCCCAAAATCAAAGGTACCAACTGCGACGGCAGCAGGGACCCCACTCTCCAACAAACACCTCCAGCTGAGCAGAAATGCTGAATCACATTTCCTGGATTTTTAGGTGATCTTTGTTTCTTTTCATTAAATTATTTATTTAAAACTGTTCTTCAGTCTAAACTTTTCCACATTCTACACTAAAAAAAAAAACTAAAAAAACCCCACAACAATCATTGTTCTTTTTATAAATCTACTTCAGATTTCTTTTTGCTATCTTGGTTTTAAAAAAAGCCATGAAGTTATTAGTTTTTGAAGCGATGCAAAACTAAACATGCTGCTCTGAAAAAGCCCGTAATTAAGCAGGCTGTAATCATTTTTCACTATCTGGCTCCTTTTCAAAGCGGACGTCATTCTTTTGTTCCTCCTGAAGAATATTCTCATGGCAGCAGCAACCATGCTGATCCTAGGCATTAATTACTGTTTGGGAGAATGGAAAGGAGGAGGGCAAACAGAATGGAAGAGAGCAAAGGAGAAAAAAAAAAAAAAAACCAAAACACTGTACATTTCCACAAAACACCTCACTGTGATATTTGAAAAAGCAGCTTTCAAATACCTACCCACACAAGGCTTGTTAGAGGATTTATCTGCTCCTTTTAAGGACCTAACCCTTGTAACAATGATCTTTAGCCGCTCAGCTTAAGGAAGATAGTAACATCAAAATATATTTTTAGTTTACAAAAAAAAAAGGTTAAAAAAATCACTGCTAAAATTATATATATATATATATATATATACACACATACAAATATATATATTATAGCAGTGGTTTATATATATATATATATATAAAGTCTCTGCCTGGGTTATTTTGCAAATGCCCCACAGAGGTCCAATATTACTCTAAACTAACATTTTTTTCTACACAATAGAGAAGAATTAAAATTAGCCTGGGTATAAATGAGTCTCTAATGCAGCCTCTTCAGGTGCTAGTGACAGCTCTCAGACATCTAATGACAAGGTGTCTAATGCACAGGATGAGGGGAGCCACAATCTCCTACCATGATCTAAATACAAGCTACATGCTAGAACTTTTCACACCAAGTTGGAATCTGTGGAGCCTTTTTTTTTTTAAATGTATTAATAGTTCAGTAATTATTAGCGCAAAACAGTAATTACTCAATCGCTCACTAAGTCCATTTCGAAAGATCCCCACAGCAGCCAACGTTTCCCACTCTATTTCACGCTCAGAATCGCTATTTCACTCCTATTGAGCAACGTGCTTTCTTGAGGTGAAGGCTGGGATCAGGCCTGGGAGAAAAAGATTATTTGAAGGACATAAAAATTTTACGTGTTTGGCACTCAAAAGGGCACAGAATGACCCGAGGCCCCACAGGGTGAGATTCGTGCTATCAGTGTTTGTGTTCCGTGTTCAGCTGATGCTCAGAGCCACATCTGCCCCAGCCAGCTGAACTTCAAAAGCCAAGAGCCTTGGCTCGATGTCTCAGGTACAACAACGTGCTAATACAGCCACATATGTGTGTTTTAGGCTGGATCTGCCTCGTGCTTAACCAGCTCAGAGCAGGTGCAAAACAAGCCAAAGGTCATCTCTGAAAATTCAGTACGTAACTAAAGAAGTTATTTACACAGATGGGTAACAAAGAAGATCCAGGTGACCTTTTTCAGCAAAAGAGAACTGAATTTTTAGGGACGGTATTAGAAGGTTGAGCAGAGCCTTTAGTTTTCTGAACTATACAGATACAATATATGCAGAGTTTATATATGTATCTTGATATTCTATGATTATATAACTTGACTAGTGGCAATGAGACGCCACTGGCACAATAAGAAACTGAGGAATCCAGAGCATCCAGGATAAAAATCTGAAATAAACATCATCCAAAATTCTTTCAACGTCTCCAGCTGCTTTTCAAGGGACACTATAGTCCAGAATCTGGACTGAGAAAGCAACACAGACACAGTGTCTATGTGTATACACTTCAGAATTTGTTCTTGTGCATACACAGTATCACAAGCAGCATCCCAGCTCCCACAGAATATAGGGCACATCTGCACATAAGTGTGTGATCACGTACAGCCTTTAAATCAACAGTTAAACAGAGGCTTTTACAGCCTGGCCTGTTCCTGTCTCAGCTTTTCACACATCCTGGTGTTAAGCATAAGGATGAGTGAGCTCTTGGCATCTCTTGAACTCCTGATGCCTCTTGGACTTGCCAAGCTCCTTCATTTTACCTTCAGGAAAATGTTCATGTTTATGGATAACGTCACAGTAACAACGCTTGCAAGGCAGGTGACAGGGTCTGTGAATTCCCATCACGAGTCAGCAGAAGGATTTTTTGCATTTCCTGATGGTTTTATATCTGTATACCCCAGTACTTTTCATCTGAAACAGATTCTAACACAACGTCACCATGGCATAAAGCAACACTGGATTTACAAGTTGCTCTCCCGTGACGTGACATCCATCAAGGAAAAAAAAAAAAGACATATTTTTTTAGGATCAACAGAACAGTTAATAAGAGCATAAATTATAAAAACATTTATCTAAGCAAGCTAATCTATCATGCTAATCTTGAAGCATTAAGTGTAAAATACAACACTTAACAGGCCAAGAATGTCAAACATGCAAACTGATAATTGTTTGAACCAGTTTCTCTATGCTAGATCTAACTCTGCCAGTTTTCCATCAACTGCAAAACATGGATAGAAACTTAAATAATCATGGCACACAGAAAATATCACATTATTTGTGTGTTGATAGATTATATATTAGCACGGGGATAGGTTTGAG
The DNA here is from genome assembly GCF_022539395.1 of Myiozetetes cayanensis. Lineage (NCBI taxonomy): Eukaryota > Metazoa > Chordata > Aves > Passeriformes > Tyrannidae > Myiozetetes > Myiozetetes cayanensis. The sequence continues at coordinate 57,757,711 of NW_026087853.1, forward strand.
GGATAAAAACTTCTGATGGAAAGAATTCAAATTCAAAACAACTCGTATCTGCTCTAGACTTCCAAATCACTTCCAGCTGGTAAATACTATCATCAGCAGTCAAAAGATACCACAAGGCTTTGTTCTGAGGCACTAAAACCTGCTATTGTGAGAGAAGGCATGATCACCTCGATCCAAGAATACAGACTCCAGAAAACAAAGAAAAAGCCACCATTTTCCATCACAAGGTACAAAAATCCTGGAGAAGATGTGATGCAGCCCAACACTGTGAAAGAAATTTTTTGTTTGTTTGTTTTAATGGGATTTTCATCACAGTCTTCCTCTACAAAGGACACAACAGCTCACTTGTATTTCACTTCCCCCTTGACTGGGATGGAGAACTCTCGCTTCAGGAAACTCTGGGCTACTCCATCTCAGTCAGTCACAGCTCCCAGCAGTTTGCCATCCATTTATTGCATGATTCGTGCCCAGACTCTCAGTAAGTCTGGGTATGAATCAGCAGCGTAAGAAAAGAGAATGAGCATCATTTTAAGGAATATTTACTGAAAGTTCAGACCTTCTCGTAGATACAGTGACACAGAAAAAAAAACCAAACAACCTCAAACAAAGTACTGTTACCGGAATACCTCTGAAGTCACTGCTGATGAGAAAAGTTTGTTATTCCCCTAAAAGTGGGTCTTAGTCACCAGCCCTGGGACAGAACCAAGGGATCAGACAACTGTATTCAGGTTAAAGGCCAATCTGAACTCATTTGCTTGTCAGGATTCGATCCCATGAGTCAAAATTTCTTCTGCATTTCTTGCAATGTAAATGATGAATGCTGGAAGAGATTATCACAAACCTAATAATTACTCCTCTTCTCCCTGTCTCCAAAGGAAGCCTCCACAGGTTCAATGGGGTGAATCTTCAGATTAAAGTCTTGTAAGAAGGAATGGTGAAAGAAGGGCAAGCTTGCTGTACTGGGGGAATGACAGCAAGAGAGCTCAGTGTTCAGTGATTGTTTGGGGGGTTTTGTGGGTTTTTTTGGGGGAGAAATAGAAGTTCATGCACATTGAAAGGACCAGGGCTCTTCTCAGACACAGTCAAGCAGTGATGTAAAGACAGATGGAAGCACAACTTCCAGGGATTATTTCCAAGGACTCTGTGAGCTGCTCACAGAGCTCATCAGCACAAACCACGGTGACAGACATAAAACCTTCTCCAACAGAGCTGCCCTTTCATTTCAGATAAATTGAATCAAAGGAATGTTGTGTGCATTAGAAGCAGCTGCTGGATCAGAGCATCAGGAGGGTAATTACTCCATTAGGAAAAGTCAAGATGGAGATTTAATAAAATAAGATCTCCTACCAATCAATAGTTTAGAAATTATTGGAATTGTCGGGGTAGAGGAAATAAAAAGGCCTCTCAGTCTTCTGATTAAAACATCTTACTGCTTTAGGTACCTGCAAGTATCACACAAAAAAGCATGAAAAAGAAAGGGGAAGCTTCATGATCTAACTCAAGCCATTATAATAGCAAATCGAATTATATGCCCTTTAGGTTTATTTCATCATAATTTGATTTTTAAGAGGAAGCAACTAAGACTTGCTTATGGATGGAAACACTCCTATCACAACTAAAAGTTCACTCTAAACGTACTATGTTATATATTACTACATAACATATATCAAGTTTTTGACAGACTTTGTGCTTCAAAGTAGTGTCATTGCTACCCTACATCAGAAAACAAAACAAAATTATATTATAATGAAATTATTTTCAGATAGCAAAATTAAACTTCACCTCAAAATCTTTAGAAGGCCCCGAGTTTTGTGTGTTGTGTAAAAAGAAAGCCAAAGGAAACTGAACCAGCTTTGCACATGATTTGAGGACAACTGTGTGAAGAGGATTAAGCCTCCCGATAACTTCTCAAATCAAGCTTGTGTGTGAATGTTATGCCAGACCCAGATCAGGACATTTAGCACTACATCAGTACACTTGAGTCAACATTACAAAATACTAAATGAGTCCATAAGCGTTTATGGGTCATAATTCAAAGCTATTAACTTACCCTTTCTGAAATCATTAGCAAAATGTGGCATTAATAAACGTCTCAGTGCCTTTGCAAACAATGAGTGACTCATGATGCTTGTTATCAATTCTAGTTAAGGAACACACTGCATGTGCAATTTTCTTTAAATTTACATCTGCAAAGCTGATCTAGAAATGCACGTGGCACATTAGGCAAGACACAGAAACAAAACAGGAAAAAAGAAGGTATTTTTGTCCCTTTTTCACTCACTCCACCTCGAAGTATGGTAAAGCCAATTCTAAGAATTGGCTATTTCAGACTGTACAGAACTTCCTTACAGTCTTTAACAGGTATTTATCAGGTGTGAGATTTCTGTTCAAGTCATCCAGGAAGGTTCACGCTAAAACTATGCAAGTGAAACAATGCAGAAGTGTTTGCTTGTTAGGGAAGCACCTAAAATTCAGTTTCAGCTTAGCATGAATCCAGAAGAGCCCCACAGGAAATCTCTCCCTCACTTGATACTGGAGTTAAAAAAACTAAGAAAAGACTCGTATTCATCCAGTCAATTATTGAAATTTCACAGTGAAGAGAAATAAATTTAAAAAATGAACCCTCATTTTAATAGGAAGTGGTAGTTTCTCTAAAGAGAAACCCACTAAAGAGAACCCTTTAAAGAGAACAGAAAACCCACTGTACTTGGTGTAACTTTTTAAAATTGGAGGTTATATAGTTAAAATATCTGGTCTATTCCTACTGAGTTTTCTTCCCCAAGAGGAAACCTTAACTTTGAAACTCAAGCAAAAAGTTCTCAACACACGTGAATTTTGTTTAAGAACACATTTTTCTTCAATGGAAAAAAAAAAAAAAAACTAGTTTCAAATAATTTAAAAGACATATTCTTTATCAGTGGGTTTGTTACCTCCTTGAAAGAATATTTAATAAAACAAAGCACAGCTATCCCTGCCACTCATCTCGAGCTCTCCAGCGGGCTGAGACAGCCTCAACAGCTGAAAGGCAGTGCAAGTTAAAAAATCTGCCAGATAAGGTTCCTTCAGCCTTGAGCATCCCTTTCAGGCAGACGTTGCTTGGTCTGTGCTGTATCACGGCCTTTTAACAATGACAGGTTCGTGTAAGCAGTCAGGTAGCATTACCAGCTAATTACACATCTCCTTGTGCTTTAATTAGAGATATGCAAATACACCAGACCTGACCGCTGTGACACGAAAGGCAGACACTGCTGTTTGAACCACTGCAGAATATCTCCAGGGGGATGTGCTGAGAACGTGTGTCTGGTGTCAATATGATTATTGATAAACGGGAAAAGATGGGATGTTTCTCAAACAAATTATTCCTTCCTCTTCTTCCTACCAACACATATTTTAAGTAGTACCCTGGCCCCACTCCCATTATCTGGCAAAGGACGTAACTGGGAAACAAGCTGCACATCTTAGGACCCCCTAACCCAGCTCTACCTCAAAAGGCAGAAATAAAAACCCAACATGAGACTGCCTGGGATGTTATCAACCAGCAAATATCCCACAGTGCTTCCCCCTGGTTCCGTGTGCTGCCTTTACACGCACAGCTCTGCCCTCCTCACACGCCCAGTGCTCCCATTAATGGTAAAAGCATCTGTTATTTGGTGTTGATTGATTAACTCTAATGGAAATACTTGCATGTATCGTGGGAAGAACACATACCAAAGCTTTTAAAAACAAAACAAAACAAAACAAAAAAAAGGATAGAAGCAAGGTCTTCTCAGGACACTGTGATGGGAAACAGACTAAGAGACCTAGTTTGAAAACAAATACGCTGATGGCAACCGGGAACTTTTAACAAGTTGTTTGCCCAGACTCTCCGGGCGACACCTCCGTTGCTAAATTGTACCTAGGATCAAACACTGCTAAATATATTGCCAAATCAAAAGAGAGCTGCCAATTAAAAGTGTTGAAAACACATACTGGAGGATCACCCTTTGTATTTTTAATGTTTGCATCAGTCACCTATTGCTCCCTTGGCTCTTGTAAGGAACCTTGGGAATCTCTACCCTGTAACTCTTAACACTTCCTTCACACTTTGCTTGGAATTCACAAGGCAGGTTGAAATCACTCCTGTTAACCTGGCCCAAGTTACTGCTCTATACCTACTTCCTTCAAAATTAATTTATTATCCAGAAGCCCAATTGTCACTAATTTGGTTTTCCACAACTTGCTGCTAATAAACAAAGGCAAAGAACCCTCCCAGTGTCAATTTAGCAGCTTAATAACATTATCACTTTCTGGTACTAAGGCAGTAAACACAATGTACAAGTAATTTTTGCTTACAAATCAGAAATTTGGTCTTGAACCACAAATCCTTGGCTCTTAGGAATGTTGAAGTAGTAAATCCACCATTTCAGGTACGGGCAGACATTTTTCTACTAAACACTGATACAACTTTCTGCAGCGTTTCCTGCAGCGCTAAGAAGTGAAGAGCACCCTTTACAAAAGGATTTTCTATTTATCCATGACAATTTTTTAACAGAAAGACTCAAGATGCCAAGCTCATATATAAGTGCTGCTCTTTGACCCCTCAGCTGTGATGCATGCAGATTTTCTGATAACAGAGAAAAATCAGTGCCAGAAAGATTAACTGTGGTCATTCCACAGACCTTCTTACTGGCACCAACATGTTACCCGATGATCACTGGAAAATCCCGGTTATCAAAGCTGCACAATCTCTTCAGCAAACACATTATCCCTTAAAAACCTAATTTTGGTTAAACCATCCCTAGTAATGACTTTGAACTGAACACACCAAGCAGCACAAATTTAAAAAAAACATGTTTTGTCACGGGCAAGTCAAGAAAACAAAATATTGTGGCAGCGGTGCTTTTGGGCTCCCTGGCAGCATTGTGGTTCAAACTCTGTGCTGGCCCCATCCCAAGCTGTTACTGGAATGAATCCTTGCACAAGATTGAAATCAGCAGCTCTTAGGACCTGCCAAGGTGGCTCCTTTTCTGATGACAGGCTTTCATTTGACTCCAGTGTCTGCTGGCTGTGCCATTCACCTGGAGGGGAAGCACTAAGTTCTTGCAGCAAGTAACACCCTGGATTTTTGTTTGTTTTACCAGGCTGTAAGGAAAGAAGAGGTTTAGGTAACCCTGTACTGCATGTGAATGCTCCAGCACGGTGTGGGTTCACACCTCATCACTTGAGGATGGGGATCCAAAACAGGTTCTCTCACATGATTTCAACCACTGGATCAGTGACTAGCAATCTCCTCTTTTTTTTTTTTTTAATTTTAAATGAAAAAAAGGTGATTGTACCATCATTTGTTCAGGTTTCCAAACTGGAATTAAGGTCATTTATTTAACACAGAGAAAGATAAATCTTGTTTTCTCTTTTCTTCATCCTTTGCCCTTCCCCAGGTGACAAAGCAGATTTAAAAGAGTCTGCTTTGACTGATACCCCACGGCACAAATAATGCCAGCTTTCTTCCAAACAAGTGTCATTTGCTTTTCATCCTCTAGGTAAGAGACACATGCTAGTGCAAAACAGTGATGAAGTTGGTAAGTCAGCCTCCATTAGTTACAAGCACAAGTTCTGGCACAGAATTTCAGATTAACGGTGGAATAAAAAGAAATAACCAGATTTCACATAGTTTTACTAATTCATTTGATCTTTACCACCCTTTAGGTCAGCATGTTTCATGATGTGACAATGCAAGTGACTGCTGTGGTTTCTTGCCACTGAGTCACACAGATTTTCTTTAAAGATCCGTAATATTCTACAGGCTTGATCCAAGGAGAACAGAGCAGCACTCAAGCTTAAGGATTTAAAAGCAGAGCTTGGAGTTCCCAAAGCAGTTATGAAACCCTGAGAGGCAGCAAGAGACAAAGGAGTGTTGGTGTTCCTGAGCAGCACCTGCTCCAGAATGAGATTCACAGGAAACACGGCTGAGAACCTCACCTACCCACAGAGGTTTTGTGAGCCAAACACAGGGGGACAACTGAGGGTCCCTCTTACTCCTCACACTCACTATTAATTACCAGCAACTGCCAATTACAGCAGTGTAATTATACAAGCAATAATCCTTCAGAGCCATAATCCTACTGCAATCAAAAGTATCCAAGGACAATGTCAGGGTTTGGCTTTCTTAACAGATTAATGCACAGAACTTACTGGAATGCAAAAAACAAACCTCCCCACAAAAAGACACCAAATGCTGGTGACTAAAAAGAAGCACCTTGACATTTCCACTGAAGAGTTACTTTCAGGTAACAATCTTTATTTCATTAAGTCAAGCCAGGTAATATATGCTATTATATCTAGAAGAATAGAAGATAAAATTAGTAAGTGAAACCCATGGTTAAAGATTCAATTAAAAAAAAAAAAAAAAAAAAGGGCACAAAATGGATATGAGAATGCTGTGATCCAAGGTACAAGTGAGTAGTAAGAGCATGGCATAACTCAAAGGCACAAATGTAGGGGAAAAATTTAAAAAGAGCAACAGAGGCTTTTGTGCTGTGGGAATAGATCAGGCTGAGCCCTGAGAACAGGGGAACTGCAGTAACACCACACCAGCTCCTTCTTTTAATAACGTAACATTTCCGAAGTTAACATCAAGTTACAAGTTAAGGTAGTAACAAAATGGAAGTTGCAATTTAGATTTGGATGGGATGACTATCCTCACAGGACCACCATTACACCACGAATGCAACAGTGTTTTGCTGAATAACAGAATTCTCAGTGAAGTTAACATACGTTAGAGATTTAATTCTTAATTTTCTCCCAAGAGCAATTTAATCTGCAGCCCAATTATTTCAAATGACCTTCAAATACAACCACAATCAAATTAACTTCTGTCAGATTCCCAGCTCCTGGGATCTCCCTTGGGGTTCAGGCCTTTTACTTGGGAAACCCATTTTTCCCAGTCAGCATTTAATATCAAATATGATGCATCTTCCAGCTTCAAGGAAGTTACCAGGCAAGTTCTGAGAAACATTTGCCACAACTATTTTTCAATTCACTGAAATAGGTTGCCCAGAGGAGCTGTGGTTGCCCCTGGATCCCTGGAAGTGTCCAAGGCCGGGTTGGAAGGGGCTCGGAACAACCTGGTCTAGTGGAAGGTGTCCCTGCCCACGGCAGGAGGGTTGAAACGAGATGGTCTTTAAGGTCCCTTCCAACCCAAACCAGTCTGTGATTCTATAATTTGCTTGGTTAAAAAAATAAAATCAAGACTGGCTGAACAACCTCAAGTTTAAAAGACAACAAAGGCTGGATTTCTAACCCAACAATTTTAGGACTTGTATTACATAGAGGGTCTTTATTCTCTTCAAGGCAATCCTTTTCAACAAGAGAGCACTTAAAAAATATGTTCCCTTGGGTCAACTTCTGTGTGTTTAAGGAAGTCAAAAGTATTTTTAACATGTTAAATCTGGATTTTCTACTACAGTGTGCACAACAAATGACCTAGTAACAGAAATGAGTAAAATGTCTTCGCTCCAATTTAATGCTAAGAAGTCCTACAGCTAATGCATGTCAATGTTATGCTTGTCAATGTTAACTTAAGCCCTAACAAAGTGAGGGTGTTTAAGAGATTAAGAAGTGCTTATATTTTTTTTCCTTCCCTTTACAAAGTAGTTTGACATATGAGATGCACTCTTTTAAATCAGTACCTGCTCTGCTACTACTTAATGTACTGAGTCTATATAAAATATGGGGAAAATGATGGCATTTCCTGGAAAAAGCTTTCAAGACTCCAGACAACTACTCATTCCAGCACTGTGCAGAGACACCTGTGTAATTCCCTCCTCCACATCCCTATGAAATTCTGAGCAATTACAAATTCAGTAAATCTCAGTAAGACAGCAGAACAACTGCTCCCAAGGAATCTCGATAAAAACACCCCCCAAAAAAGGCATGGGGGAAACAATTACTTTTCTAATGGATGGAACAGCACGCAAAAGCCTTCAAAATGATGGAAAACACTAAGTTAGAACAGACTCATTACAAATAAGACATAAAGAGGCACATACAGGACCACATGCTTGGGAGAGCTTGAACAACAGGAACCTGGTTTCCATGGTCCCTGCTGTGTAGAGTGGAGATTTTTCAGTCCCCACTTGTTTACAGTGATTTTTTTTTTGAAAAAAATATCATAACCTTTAAACACAGTAATCACAGGTCCATGCTACAGCCTCCACTCTCACCCTGCAACCTTCTCCATCAGGTACTCAGATAAGAGGCAACGTCATTCTAAATCAACTGAGCTGGGCAGAGGGTGGGGGGGAATTATATATCTAAAACCCTGCAAAGAGCATTCAGGTGATTACACAGCCAGGCAAACAGGAAAAAAAATTAGCTATTGTGCCTTTTGACTCCCTGAATGTATTTTACACCCATAAAACTTAGTGTCTTTTCTGGGCTCGGGTTATTTTTTATTTCTTTTCTTTTTTTTTTTTTTTATTTTTAAAAAACTCTTTTTTCTTCCTTCAAGGCACGATAATGCTGACATGGGAGCTTGTCAAAGAAAAGGATTTTTTTTGCTGCAGCTCTGCCTCTCACCTCCCACACAGCCCGTACCTACTGTACCACGGGCTTCCCAGCAGCGCGCTCCGGCAGCAACGCCAGGAAAACTATTTACCCAAGGAAATAGCTACGATAAGAGGGATAAAAATAGCCCCCTACCCCCCCCATCTCCAATGATGGAAAGCATTTTGTTGATAGGCATGTTGAAAAGAAAGGAAATGGAGCTGTTAGAGAAGACAGAACGTGGAGCGAGGCGCGGGGGGGAGATCTGGCAGGGCAGCGCGTTCTCTCCTCTGCTGCGCTCACACCGAGGGCTGGGCCAGCTCCAGGGCCGGCCAGCTCCCCTTCACTCAAGGCCTATTGCAAAGGCATTGCCTTACATAGCTCTCCCCCACTCACTCTGCCCCCAGAGCCACCAGGTCAAAAATAAAGGGCACTCCCACCTGCCCCTGGGACGTGCAGTAAAACCCAAGCGTGCGCTCCGGGCTGTGTTGAAGCCCCCTGAGCTGTGTCAGGGAATCTTCTTCAAATAAAACCTACCTGTGGGATCTGATAGCTCATGGAGAGGAACATCAATACCATTTTAAGCTGGTTTTGTTGGCATTCAGGCCCTCTGTGCAGGGGAAAACGTAAAACCCAAACCAAACAGAACCCCAGCAGCACAGAAAGAGAGAAACAGGTGCTTACTTCACCTGAATCAAGTCCCTTGCATTGCCAATTCAATAATATTCATGCCCATATTAGGCCACCAAAACAGACGATTTTTGCCTCTTGGTTTTTGAATATTGACTTCTAAAAGTTCAGTACCTTCCATGGGCAACAGCAAGATCCATTTATTGCTGCAGAAGAGAAATAGCAAGGTGCCTTCATACTGCAAGGGGAAACTACGAGCAAAAAACCACAGCAACTACTGACTGTGGAAAGAGGGCAGGTTTAGATGGGATAATAGGCATAAATTCTTCCCTGGGAGGGTGGTGAGGCCTGGCACAGGTTGCCCAGAGAAGCTGTGGCTGCCCCATCCCTGGAAGTGTCCAAGCCAAGGTATGACAAGGCTTGGAGCAACCTGGGCTAGTGGAAGGTGTCCCTGCCCATGGTAGGGGAGTTGGAACTGGATAATCTTTGGGGTGTCTTCCAACCCAAACCACTCTGTGGTTCTGTGACAGATACTCTGCTCCTTACCTGATAACTTTTTCTATTGGGGCAAAGTGTTTCTATTTGAGGCAAAGCCTTAAGCAGATACTAATTAAAGCCAAAGTTAGTGATACTTTGGGACATATTTACTTCAAATACTTCAGTGTGGGAGTTTTTATTCATATCTGAGCTGCAGGAGGGGGTCCAACTGCTCAAGTTAGTGATACACTTCACTGATTTAATGAAGGTTTCAGTGATATCTGCAGTACCTGGGTCCAGTGGTGATGTGAAGTGCAGAAAGGCAGCCATCCCATAGTATGGGAAATGGAGAGCTGGATACTTGACAGCTGAATAAAGAGAATCCACGTTTAGGCAGTGCCTGTGGTAGGTAAGGTGCTTCCCTTTCTCCCTTAAAGTGAGAAGAAACTACTGGGACACAATCTAGACTAAATCATTTCTGTCACAATTATAAATATTATAGAAAGGGCATTCTGTTGTGCTGCTGTCGCCTTCCCTGCATCCCTGAAAGCAGCTGTACAACAAACAGTTCTAGAATGGATTTTTCTGAGCACATGTGTGTAAGCACAAACGACAAACACGCTTGCAATTTTTATTTGCAGTCACTCGAAACAGCAAGAAAATTATTTTGGGAAACATTGTGTCTCTTGCTGCTACACAGAGACCCAGCAAAAGTTTAGACATCAGATGAATATTGTCTCCAGGAATTTATGATTAGTAGCAGCATTTTAAGCAGCTACTACACACGCTATTATAATTTCAAAGTGATTTCCCTGTAATTTTTGCAAGATGGAGCAGAATTTTAATTACAACTTCTAAGGGATAGATTTGTCCATCATAACACGTAGGTAATTTGTCTCCCTCCCATTTTAAAAAAAAAAAAAAAGAGCTCTGAGGCATTCAAATGTGGGAGCTACACATCCTACTGAGGGTAGGTAGCTGTGAGATACAATCTCCCCTTAAAAGGCAGGAAATTAAAGGACATTTCACATGTGGCTGAATATATATAAATATATATTTTTGATATGTATATACATACACACACACACCCCCTTCTTAGCACCATTAAAACACTTCATCTATTGTCTGGCATGATGCATTGTATGGAGAGACTGTCCAGATGAAAAAGAGCTGCTTTCCTAAGCAGAACTTTATATTGTATAAACATTTCCATATAAAGAATGGACATGGAATTCCCAATGTCTTACTCTAAATGAAGGCTGCCCTTAGCCATTGCCTTAACAATGCCCCTAATAATTCAGCTGGGCTCAGCTAAAAACAAAAGGAGGCTGTGTTCTGACTGCACATCAGACATGCTGGGAAATCCAAGTCCAGCGTCAAGAGAGGGAAAATCCAAGACTGTGGACTGTGAAGCCCTGAGTTACCTGTGAGCTGCTACTCCCAGCTCTGGCACCTGCCTGTATTTTCCACAGCTGACTGTTCACATACACGTGAACACCAAACTGCTGAATCCACAGTAAACAACCAAAAATTCAAGAAAAAGCCTTCAAAACATGGAGTGAGGACTGCAGTCTGTTCCAGAAGCCAACGTGTCACCTTGTCAAGTCACTACAAATACCTGAAAAACATCACAACCACAACCTAAAATCTGTGCTTTGCCCCTTTAAATAAAATAAAGCAAAAATTACACAGAAGCACTTCACGCTTTCTTTATGCATTTCTTTAAGTGCAGCAGAAGCCAGGTTGCCACTTCATCAGCATCAAAGCCCAAATTAGATCAAGGAGCGTGGAGGTAACAACGGCAGCAACAGATTTCCTTCCTACTCCTTTCATGGTTAAGTGGAGTTTGTTCCTTTTTTATTTTCTAAGTATGGTTAGGCGCCTCAAGCATGCTTGTTAGGATGGAAAAAGCGTGCAAATCCCAGACCTAGGACCCTGCCAAAAGTCTCTTTAGACAGTCAAGGCAGCCAGAAGTATGCTGAGAGCTTGCCAGAGCCATATTGGGTGGCTAAAATTAAATAAACAGTTAATAAAAAGATTTTGAATCAACCTAAGTAAATACAAACTTATAGCTTAACTGCCTTATCTGCTTTATAAAAGAGGATCCAAGGCAGCAACCAAGCCTTTGAAATGCTTCAACATCCACAAGTTCTGCACAGCAGATTTAAAACAGAGGAGTACTTGCTATTATCTCTTTCATAAGACAAGGTTTACATTTGGGGAAAAAAAAAGAAAAAAGAAAATCATTGACTGCTCTGACAGGGATTTCTCTTCCTTTAAAACACAAACTCGCTCTGCCCCCTGTTGTCAGCAAATTACTCCTCAGCCCTTGCAGCAACAGGCCAACAGCAGGACCCCAGTGCCCGAAATACCCAGAGTCAGCTAAAACAAAAAGCAGCATCTCCCAAAAGGAACACGTTTCTGCACAGTGAAAACTGTTCCTAAATCTGTGTGCTTGAGGCACTCTGGTTCCTCTGCCTGGTATGTTGTTATTTTTGGAAAAACATCACTACAAACATCAAATCAAGCGTACACAACTGGTCAATGTTTTGGATGTTAAAAAATATTAGCTGCTTTAGGAAGACAAAAAAAAAAAAAATGTTGGAGGAAATTAAAGATGAGTTTTATCAAGGTTCAGAAGCCTTTTCTTTTCCTTTACCTCTGAATCCTTACACTGAATAAGGCAAAGATCGATGCTCTGAGTCCAGCCATTTACCTTCTTAGCTGTAGTGTGAGTTTGTATCCCAGTTTTGGTGAGTGAAATGAGTGCAACAATTTGTCCCTGATGTTTTTCCATATCACAGAATCACGCAGATTGGCTGTAGCCAATCTGTAGTGATGAGATTAAAAAAACAGATCTGCACCCATCGGGATAACTCGGGAAGCTTCCCAGACTTCTCCTGCCTGTTGCTTCTGAGCTACTCAGACCTTCCCTGGCACCCAGGGGAGGAGAGGATAACCAATAGGGAAAGAACTTTTTGGTGATCCAACATGATCCAACAGAAAAGGAATAACCAAAATCTTAGGTCACAGCATTCCTAAAGAACACGTTGCCATCCCTTCAAAAAAATAAAGGGGCTGATAAAACAAACTCACCAGCGACAGAAATACACAGTTCCTACCTCCAAGTACAGCTAACAATAATATTTGCACTCCTGTGTCCTTCTTGGAATAAAATTGTTTAAATAGGCAGAAGGAATGGCTTAGTGGGCTAATCTCAAGTGAAATACTCCTTAAATCCACAGGTTTAAATGCCAGTGGGGTCAATTTTGCTCTTCTCCTTTCCAGGACAGAACAGATGAAGTGCAAGAAGCTTATTCCATGCAGCTCAGGAATAGCTGTGGCTTTCAGGTGGTGCAAAAACGAGAGACTTTTTATAACCCACCTAAGCAACTAGAAATAAGTTACATCTATCCTAAAAAAAAAAATCAAGGTTTGTTTGTTGCCCTATTTTCCAGTTGTGGTTCTTTTCCTCCTCAACCACCATTCCTTCGCCTGGGAAGCAGTTCCAAGTTGCTGACTTTCAGTATTCAGCCTCCACTTTCTACAAACACTTCTAAATTTCGCTGATATATTACTTTAAACCCACTGGAATGGCTCACTTGAAATTCAGAGCAGGACTAATATCTACATATATTTATTTACAAGCATCCTCACCGGCTGCCCTTTGGCCAGTGACTTTTGATCAACCCTAATTTGTTTGTGATTTTATGCCTAGCAAAAAGAGAAATAACATAATCATGGAAAATAAAATTAAATCACGTTGGAGAAGTTACCGATATTTTCTATTCATCTACAAATACCTGCTTTTAAATAGCTTATTATGAGTTTCAATGTTTCCTCACCCTCAGAACAGGAGAAATCTAAAGCATCATCAAGAAGCTTATTTTGGCTTTGCCTGTTGTACGAAAGTGTCCTTAAAATCAGAGCTATTGCTCCAAGTCTTGCAGTTTTGGTGATTATTTCCCTATCCCGAAACAAGCCTTGGCAGGACACAGAGGCCAAGCACCTTCTAATTCCCTGAGCAGAAAAGAGAGTGGAGATGGATATATATGTTACTGTTTGAAAAGGAACTAAGGAGTTTTAATCCTTTCTACATTTTTAGTTAATACACCCTTTTGAAGTGCACACTTAGAAAACATCCATAGTATAACAGGTTTGTTATAAAATACAGGCAAGCTGTGCCTGATACCTGTAATAAACATCACTCTTTCCATACCAACCTAATTTGGAAGTTGCTGCTGAGGATGAGAAGGGTGTATGAAGGAGAGTGGTTTAGCAGATAACCCTGATTACAGGCAATCCTTACCTTTAATTGCAACACAACTGCATTGCCCTAAAACCTGCATTATGAATCTGGCAAGAAAGCATTGCACAAGTCCTTGGCCAGCTTTTCTTTATTCAGACACTCAGACAACAAACTCGAATGACAAACCACCAAGCAGGGAATGAGAAAGGGACACCTCTAATTTTGCTGCTGTAAAACAATTAGTTGGCCACATTTTTAGAGGGAAAAAATAAGCCTTAAAATTGTGTGGCTGGTTGCTATAAGGTTTCTCATGTATTGTCCTACATCCATGGATATTAAGATACCATCCCACCATCCCACTACCACTTCTTCAACTTAGTTTAACACAGCACTGCTAAAATACACAAATCAGGACTTCAAAGAGAAATCTATGTTTCTGCACCAGCTTAAGCCAAAAAAGTGACTTTTCAACACTTGAACTGTGGTTTTACAACTCAACTAAGCCGACTTAACAGTTTCCAGAGACAGGACTGGTACAGGAGCTGCTCCCACAGTTGCATTTTGCAGTTCCTTTTCTGCCATTTTAACCTCCCATGCAGGTCTCATACTTGGGTTGGACAAGCCAAACCATCACCACAAGGAGTGTGAAGAGCTGCTGTTTCCTCCAAGGGAAACGAAGGGACCTTAAAGATCATCCAGTTCCAACTCCCCTGCCGTGGGCAGGGACACCTTCCACTAGCCCAGGTTGCTCCAAGCCCTGTCCAACCTGGCCTTGGACACTTCCAGGGATGGGGTATCCACAGCTTCTCTGGGCAACCTCTGCCAGGGCCTCACCACCCTCACAGGGAAGAATTTATTCCTACTATCTAAGGGAAACCTGCCCCTTAGGGAGAGGGCTTCACTCCAAGTCACTGTAGGAAAGCAAAGCACACATTACAGTTTCCAGGATTAGGAAGATACAGGAACTGTAATTCAAAATATGGAAAAACTTTTTTGAGAAAGAAATAAAGTAAACTAAAAATAAAACCTGACTTTAATGCTGGTTCCAAACTACTTGTTATTACACTTTGTGAATTAAGGGTACCATCAGCCCAGGACAAACTATAACCATTTCAGAAGCCTAAAATTCAAGAGTTTCCTGTCAAAAGATTTGGATTTGATTAGAAGCACTTTAACCCAATGTACTTATTCACTTACTTGTTCAGAACCTTTCCTGAATGTTTTCATCTATACTTTGATACTCTTATTTAAATATTTCTAGCACTACTTCCTACCTGTGGGCCCTTCAAGCTCATTTCCAAGTTGCTTAAATAAATGGAAAGGAAAACTTGCTATGAGTGTGTTTTTGCTCCTGCAACTGCCAGAGGCAGATACAGAGTCAAACCCAGCTCTCTGTGTGCTGCATGGAGGCATTTCAGCACTCTGTAATTTCCCCAATTGTAATTTTCTAAAGAATTTATCAACTTAACTCAACAGAATAGCTTTGTATGGGATTCCCAACAGACATTCACACAGCCAGGACTTCTACATTCCCCTTCCCCTGCGATGCTATTTGCTAGTCATTAACTCCTGTCCTGGGAATAACTGGAAATGACTGCCTCCTTATTATCCCTCCCCACAGCTGGAGACCAGAAACATTTGTGCTGCTATTAGCAAAAGCTGTTTCAATCCTGCAGCAACGTGGGTTCACCCCAAAGAGGTGCTGCCAGCCAACATCTGCACGGACCACTGCAAAGACTGAGGCATCTAAACCTGCAGACCCAGGGACAGACAGCACACAGCAGTAGAAAGTAGTTACCAAGGTGGTGTAAAGAGAGACTGATTCAATGAGTTGGTTAAAAAGATCCCTTCTGAGATCAACTGAACTAGAACTAAATGCAAACAACATCTTGCAGAGAGCAGAAAAAAAGGAACAATCGTTCAGGAAAGCCCTCAGTTCTTCCTATGTAAGACCAAGTTGTAATATGCACCCTCACAAACCAAGCTGGTGAGCCACCAGTGGGTTGCTTTGTACCATCTGCTCGGTTGGTTTTCCTCTATAGGACGGGGTTAAAACCACCCGAACTAAAAACCCCTAAAACAAACCCAAAGTTCAATTGATGACCCTTAAACATCAATCCAGGCCGGATTTAGCTACAGAGATCTGCTCCTTGGCTGTCTTTAAAATGGGATTCAGCCACTTCTGGAAAAGGAGCACCTCAAAGAGGTAAGGGGCATCATCCACCTGAAGGAAAAACCTCCTTCCCATAAAGAATATTTGTTATGCAAGCCTTTGGCTATTCTTCCCCTTTTAAGCCCTTTTCAGTTTTCAAAGGCCTCTGTTGCCCTCAGCAATGAGTTTAATCTAACTTTTCACATAAAAAACCCCCAAGCCTGCTCATGCAAAGGACTCACCAGACAGGTAACACCTCAGGATGGGACAATCATAAATTGTCACAGAATGGTTTGCGCTGGAAAGGACCTTTAGAGGTCATCTAGTCCCAACCCCTGCAACGAGCAGGGACATCTTCAACTAGATCAGACTGCTCAGAGCCCAATCCAACCTGGCCCTGGATGTTTCCAGAGATGGGGCACCCACCACCTCTCTGAGCAGCCTATGCCAGTGTTTTATCACCCCTATTTTACAATCATGACCCTCATAAGACAATGACCAGCCCAGATCTATTTCCAACTGGCTCTTTGCTCCTTTTGCTCTTTGCTTCATTTGTATGTCAGGTTTTGAGTAGGTCTGGGTATGTATAAATTTTAAGGGACTCTTAACCCCAGCATTATACACCACCTCTTAATCCAAAACCACATTAAAAACTGACCTCTAACTGCTGTCTTAAGTTGCCTTCGACACAATCCAGTTAAAACTCAAATATCCAGATTTAACCTGCAACTTATAACTTTGAAGCCACCTTTGAGGCAAGCACGGCGTGCTCTTTTTTCCCTTGTTTATTTTCAGTGAGTTAGATTAATACATTTTTAAAGAGTCAGCACCCTGAAACACAGAAGAACAACTCAGTAGCTCTGGGACAGACAAGCAAGAGTAGATTACAGCAAAAAGACACGTTTTACTAATCTTACTGTGAAGCTCTGTAAATTATCAGTGTCTTAATACTTGCAGAACCCAGCAGAGGGCAGATTCTGCCTTTCTAAACAGCGATCAAAACCCTATCGAGGACAGTCATTCAAATGGAAAATGCCCTCACCCAACAGATCAGCAAACACGCACCTCAATAGGAGCTGGGAAAAAAGTTAAGACATTTAAAATTTCCTTTTGCAGCCCAATATCCACCTGAAGCTACATTCTAACCGATTTACAAGACAAACCACTTGATTTAGACCCATTTCAATGGGCTTGTGAGTCAAACCAAACAAGAGCCACAAACGTAGTTACCTGCATGATTCAGCTCTGATATACAGACAAATTACACATGCAAATACCAATTATAAACACATTCACCACATATCTTTTCCAGCGAGAATCCTGGGGGGAGGATGGAAGATGAAAGTAACTTCCCTGCCTTGTAACCCTCAAATATTTTTATGTTACCAACATATTTATTTTTATGTAACTAATACATTTTATTTCTATGTAACTAATGTATTTCGTAAGGAAAGGCAATCTCCTTAGGATGTGCATGGGCGAGGGAAAAGAGAATCAGTACCTAAAGAGTCTACACCTCTCCTCACAACCATCTCTGAGGGTCTATCTAAGGAGGTATTCATGTATTTTAGCAATACCTCGTATGCTGTGACTTATCCTACAACACAAGGAAAACAAATGTGTCAACAGGGCAACTCCTTCCAGCTTTTTCAAATCACCTGTCCTGTGCCTTCCTTCTGACACACCCAGCTCACCAGGCTTTGCCTGTATCCAAGCACTGAATGTCCCAACAGCACTGCTATTGACAGAGAGCATTCAGCAGAAAACGCAGAGGTGTTTTACACATCCAGTGGATGAAAGTTGCCACTCTCCGTGCTTCTTTTTTTTTGGGTGCCTGGGTTAATATTTCTTCTGGGATTTCAAGGGGATTCACCTCTTGTTTACTTTGACAAAAAAAGTTATGTCAAAACGCTCAATTAGCATACAAATTTCAGTAAGAAATAACTTCCCTTTAAAATTTAAAAAAAAAAAAAAAAAGGTGTAAAGTATCTGCAAACCCCTTCAGTGTTAGTGAAACCCAGCCACGATCAGGGCTGGGGGAGAAAGCAATGGCAGACAAGCTCCAGCAGACAAGTCAGAACAGTTTGAGTTCTGCTTTGAGAAGCCTTGGGAAGGACGCCAAGAGAGTCGCAATAATTATGTTGAGCAAACAAAAATCTTCTTCGTTTCAGTACCGAGAATAAAACCCTGTTGAGGTGGGGTAGCCTCCGGGGTGTGTTGCCTTGGAAGAAGAAAGAGCTGAGTCAACCTTATTGGGCACATTTCCTCCTGCATCAGTGTATTTTGGAAAAAGAAACAGCTCTAACCTGAGATTTATGCCTTTTAGCTATGACCTACTGCTGACTTCTTTATTCCCCTACCCATGGAACAGCCAAAATGACTGGAGATTCAGTGTGAGCACCTACTAGAACGGTAAGGTTGGGGGGATGTGTGGAAAATAAGCCTCGCTCTCCCCTTTCCCAGAGATTCCATGATAAACTATGATACTTCTAAACTATCCTTTCTACACATTATCAAGTGTTAACACCTTACCACAAAGGTCTATAAATGTATAAGTAGCATTAAATAATTCAGTTATCACTGAATATATATATATATGTGTGTGCAGGGAATGCTGCTGTTGGTTGCAGCTGCGTCCCATATCCACAAGAGATTTCTCAAGGGTTTTGTGGCAAATGAGCAAGCTGAGGATTCTGCCAAAGGTTGTATTTATCACTTTTCGGTGGGTGGGGAGAGACCCATCTCTCGATTACCTCATTGTTCCCCACGAGTCACAGAGAGCGCTGTGTGCCAATTCCAGGCATCAGCATCATGCAGCACCTAAACCAGCAGGCAAGTATTAAACTTTAGGTGTGCTTCCCAAACCCCTTCCCGCTGCATTCCTATTAGTTTTGCAGGGCAGATGCCAGATAACAGTTTAATCAATTTTCAGAGGTTTCGAGAAGAATAAAAGGATTAAGAATGCTAAAATACCAATAGCTGTAAAGTGAGAATTATCACTGCCACAAGCTCCCCTCACATATTCCATCCATCTGTTTCCTTTCCGACTGTTGCTGTTGGAAAGCACCCTTTTGTCCTGCCCTGAGGCAGAAAAAGAAATTCAACGTGGGGGGAGACCTGGTGGTCAGTGATCTGTGCATCCCTGCCATCTGCACCCCCCCTCTTCCAGCTGCCTGGGGCTCCCCCAACTTCCCTCTGCCCATCTTCTCCCATCAGCATCCCCACCCCGCCCCGCCTGACCCCCCCCCAGCGGCGTCATTAATAATTTACCGGCTGCAAGAGACAAAGAAAACAGCCTAGAAGCACCACGTTGGGGCTGCTAAGATTTCTGCCGGGGTTTGCGAGGCTGAGAAGAGCACCCAAAGCACACGAGCTTACGAGTTTGGTGTGCAGCAAACTGTAAAAAAATCCAAAATCAGGCACGGACAAAACCTTGCCAAGGGCACGGGAGAGACGAGCGACCAGACCTGAAACAGATACATACTTAGGAGTGCAGCTTTTCACAGCTGGTAGGATAAAATAAATTTACAGGGTGTGGGTTTTTTTGATGCAAATTACTGTAATATAATTTGCCTCTTTGAACACCTTAGTGCTGGGAATCTGAAAGATTTTCAATGAGCATCTTGCTTTGTGGTTGTTATTTTGACAGTAACTCTGTTATATTATTATTTACAACCAATTAGATCGCTAATTACTATTTTTACTGCTTTGTTAAGTTCTGGAAAATACTGGATAAAGGAAAGAGAACAAGCTATGGAGAGCAAAGCAGCAGTTTTGATCATCTAATTAGGCCAGCTATGAGGGTCTTACAAACTGTCAGAGGTGACAGACCAGAGAAAGGGAAAATGTGACCCCTCAGCTGCAACTAGAAACTACTGACAGCACAAATGTTTAGTTTTTAATTACATGGGATTGGGAGCTTGCTACAGGCTACGACCAGCAGATTCCATCAGATCTGCCGTACCAAGTGTAGTTGGCCTCAGCTATTACGTGCATGAGACACACTCCAGAAAACCTGGAGGACTTGGTTTTGCTTCAGCAGATGGCCTGTTTCCCTCAGAGCAGTAACCAGATGTCCACATACGGTGTTAGAGTGTGTGTGGCATCCCTGAGTCCAGCACCTTTAAGACACAAACCATGAAGAACTGTAAGGAAGCTCTTGCAGTGCTGTGTTCACACAGACACACCAGCAAATCCCTTCAAGAAAATGAAAATATCCTCTAACCTCTACAGCAGTCAGATCATTCAGCTCTTGCAGATGAAAAGCAATTTTATCAATGAGCAGTTTTCCATAGGAAGTGGCTTGCTGCAAAAGAGCAATCAACGTTGTGTGAAGCTGGCAGGCAACCAAATCATACATTCAGCTTGATTTTATTTGATAAAGCCAAAATCAGTCCCCAGCATGTAAGAAAGCAGTACCCTGACAGCATGGATGGACACAAATATCCCTTCAGATTCCTTACTGCCAAGGTCAGCTTTCTGGAACAGCCCATCATGGAAGATGAAGTCAGTACAGGATTGCATTAAGATGTTCCTCACAACACTCTCAAATTAATCAAGTGGTCAATCCCTGCCCTTTAGGATTTTAATGGATTTAGGACTTAGAAATTGTCCTGCCATAAAACATCCAGTGGAGGGCACAAATCTAAACTGCCTTTGGTAGCAACACCAAACTCCACGTTCTTTACTTTCTCCAGCCAAGTGACTCGTGCCAGACACAACATCCACCGTCACTCTTCGGTCACACAGCTTTTCATACTATGGTTTGGGTTGGGAGGGACCTTTAAAGGTCACCAAGTCCAACCTCCCTGCAATGATCAGGGACATTTCAATCAGATCAGGTTGCTCAGGGCCCTGTCCAACCTCACTTTGAACGTTTCCATCTACCACCTCTCTGGGCAACCTGTTCCAGTATTTCACCACCTTCATCATAAAAATAAGTTTCTTCCTAATATCCAGTCTGAATCTACCCTCTTTTAGTTTAAAACAATTACCCCTTATCCTATTGCTACAGGTCCCATTAAAAAGTCTGTCCCCATTTTTCTTACAAACCCCTCTTTAAGTTCTGAAAGGTTTCAGTAAGTTCTCCCCAGAGCCTTCTCTTCTCCAGGTGATCAACCCTCTCAGCCTGGAGAGGGTTCCATCTCTCTGAATCATTTTTTGTTCCTTTTATAAGGAATCCAGTCCTCCAGAAAAAAACTTCAGCAGCCCTCTAGTCCCCTGACTCATTCTGGGGAGCATCCAAACCCAAGGCACCCACATTTGCCCCAAGCACAGGAGGCAGGGGTGGGCAGAAGGAAGGACCCAGTGTTGCTGTCACCTCATCCTCTGCTTTGAAACAAGCCACAAAGAGTTAGGAACTTCTGTTCGCATACAAAATCCAAAAGCACTGTAGTGGGAACTGGATCTTTCTGACCACCTGCCCAGAAAATCTTCCTCTGAGTTGGCCACTGTCTCAGGCATTTTACTGGCCAGACTCTGGATCTTCGGTCTCCCTGGAAAATAGCCATGGCCTGGGTTGTCCTGAAGAGCCTCTCTAAGGAACCAGGTAAAACTCTATCTGAGAGGTTTTAAATAGGTTATTTCTCTCCTGTTGGCAGAGGATCAGGCCAAGAAAATGATCTTGGCATTGACTATCGGAGATCATTAAATATTCATGTTTAAAAAAGATGCACAGCACTTTTAATTAAGTCTGTCTTCAGCAGTTTCCAGGTAAAAAAAAAGACAAAACAAAACAAAACACTGCCAATATAAATTAGTCTGGCAGCACCAAAGGCCTGGTTTTGTTCTTTATATACAACGGTGCTGTGTATATTGTTATACAGATAATTACTACCAGAATGGTTATTAATAGATCAGGTAACTGCTACAAAACGAGTCCGTGATTGTTTCTTGATGCACCTGTTTTTCCCCCCCAAGATGTATTGGTTTTGCATTAAACTGGCTCAGGAAAAGTAAAATGGAATGGAAATTGCGGAGGGAACTCCGTGGCAGGAGATAAGCACAGGAGCTGATATTGATTGCATCGCTTTCCAGAGCACATTAGCATCAAATGAGTGCAGATGACCTTGAGAGCCTGCAGGAGTCATGGGAAGGAGTCTCTTCAGGTATAAGATTGGGTAAGTGCAGTGTTTCAGCTCAGCAAAAGGCCCAGACAGTTCTGTATTTCTTTTACTTCGTAGCAAACCATAAATGACAAAGCTTATGGTTTGTGAGAACAGTTGGACTCGATCTTAGAGGTCTTTTCCAACCTAAATGATTCTATGATTCCAGATAAAAGCAGTCATTCCATCTAGTTTTACTCACAGGGGTTTTCTGTTTTAATGAGTGAAAGCTGCTTCATGCTATTAAGAGCACATTAAGAGAGAATACCTGTAAACAAAATATATTCCTGTTTATTGCCTTTCAGAGATTATTTTCTTTGTATTTCCTGAAATTATTGCATGAGGAGAAATAACAATATTAGTAAAAAAGATAAAAGCTTCTAATCCCAGTGCACATTTGGGTCACCTCCTCTCTTGCCTCTATCTTTTAAATCTATACATAAGGACTCAAAACACAAAGAGAAAGAGGTGGTTGATGCATCATGGACTGAAGGCAGAGAAACCGGTTTAGCCCTTTTGTGGAAGTTCATTTCACAGCTGAATTCCTTTTTATTATTAACTTTTCATTTGGCCATATCTGAAATTGTTTAGATCCACATAAATCTGGGGCTTTGATTGCCACTCCAGCTATCTAACTACTCAGCTGTGGGAGAGACCCGTCACTGTCCCTGACTTCAGCCTACAGACACTAATCCCGTTCTCCATCAATTAAAAAAGTGTTTTAAAAAAAAATGGATCTTGCTGGTTTTCACAAGCAGCTTGAAGCCAACCTTTTGATGACACGCCACGTCTTTCTGTGATTAATAAGTATGACGGTTTGTTAATTAGTTGGCTAATCGCTCTCCACATCTATCATCAGAGTTTCAAAGAGCAAGTCACTTATTGGGCTACAGACAATACCAAGTAAGAAAATGCTCATTTTGATGTCACGACCAAGTCCACTGATTTCAGCATTTCTTTAAAACCTTGTTTTCTGTCCTTGTTCAAAAAAAAAAAAGAATACTTTGCAAGGACAAACTCAAGAGGCCTGATGTCAGTGAAGAAATCATTCAACCAAGGTAACACATTTAAATTGCAGATGAAGCTTCGAGATGAGGACAAATTTTTGGGGTTTTAATATTATATTAGAGCCAGAGCAGTATTTGTGTGTAGAGGAAAAACATTTTGAGAATTACTAAAGCCATACAATTTATATTTTTTATATGAAGACCGTTTTCTTAGACGATCACTAAGCTGCATAGACAATTGATATAAACAATGCTTTCTCCTCTAAGCTACCCAGCTGACTTTCAGGAATCAGCCTAAATGGGAAAGATTGTATCATCTTAGGCAGTAAACATGGGCCTTAAGTAAGATACCAGGTGGCTTGGAGCTCAAACCAATGACGGTATCCAATTATTACAAAATAAAATGACCCTCGGAAGAAAACGGCTCCCATGGGCACCACAAATCAGAGGGACATGTTTTCCTCTGGCATGTTCTGCATTTTAAGTCCCTACAAATGTTACTAATAACCTGTCATCCTGCAGCAGAATGGATGATACCTGCTGAAAGCACCTACGAATTCGTGAGGAAGCACATCGGGCACGTTCGCTGCAATTTCACCATCTCCAAACAGATGACCAAACTTGCAGGCTTAATGAAATTCCTGGCATTATTACAGCATGTCTGCTTTTTATTTCCACCTCCAAATACAAGGAAGGC
Source organism: Myiozetetes cayanensis (assembly GCF_022539395.1). Taxonomy (NCBI): domain Eukaryota; kingdom Metazoa; phylum Chordata; class Aves; order Passeriformes; family Tyrannidae; genus Myiozetetes; species Myiozetetes cayanensis. The sequence goes on from NW_026087853.1 coordinate 57,781,550, forward strand.
TGATAACTCCCCTGCATTTCTCTGTACCGGCTGAAATTCTGAGAGTTACAATATGTACAGGTTAAATTCCTTAAATTCCCAGGACACCTAAATGGTACAGGCACCTTTCACAGTTTCTCTCCAGTTTCCAGCAAAGCTGATGATGCTTCAAATAACGTGGTTCTCCCTTCCTTCCATGGCTATGAAGTCCCTCTTTGCTGTAGGCACATAACATGAAATGTTCACAGGTTTTATGTGTCTGTGCTATACAGAGATGGGCAGTCACTCAGACAGCCTGAGAAGTTTCATGCTCACCTGCAAATAGAAGAACTCATGCCAAGGTGCAACAGAACTTGATTGAGAGAAGCAGGTGAGGGGAAAAAAAGAAATAAATCACAGGCCTTTGCTAATAAATTACAATTTGCCTTTGCTCCCAACTCCAGGGCTAAGGATCAGGGTATCACATCTGTTCCTGTGGGTCAGTTCAGCTTGCCACTGGTGTAGCTAAAGGCTGCTGGCACCAGTAAGATTTTCCTGATACAGACTGGGAAGAACAGATTTAAAATTCAATACAGAGGGTGGGGAAGGCAGTTCACCACTCCTAAGTTAATACAACTATTAAATCAGTATAGAAGGATGTTCCTCTTGCTACATGTCAGGGTAGCAAAGTTCTACCAGTCCTACTCCCACTGGGTCGAAAGGGGAAATTTCTATCCCCAGATAATTTAATTCCTTAAGTAGTTCCACTGAAATGGAAACAAACAAAAAAAAACTTATCTGGAGGCTACCCATGCCTGTTATTACTTTGTTGTTTGTTTTTTTTTTTTTTTTTAATTCCCTGACAATAAATAAATTCATTAAATAGTTAACAGAAGTTCTGTAAACCAGTTCCTGTTTAAAAAGCAATACTGCAGTTACACTGAACTTTCTCAGTATGCAGAATCAAGCTAACCTTTTTTTGACTCAAAAACACTTATTATGCTCTTATTGCATTTTATGGCAATGAACACCAACAGCTCAACGATACAAACAAGTCCTATCTCGGCACCATTGCCACTGCGAGTGAGTTAATTGCAAGAACAAATTAAACATTAATCATTTAAGTGATTTAAATTTAAGTTGTGCACACTGGTCCATTGCTCATTTTAGCATCAATATAGGAAGCTGCTCAGAGCCCTTGATTTCTGTTCCATCAGCACAGGCAAAAGGGACAGCAGCTGAACTCTCCCTGCCTTTCTTCAACAGAGGGACTGGTTTGGGTCTGTTTCTTTTGCCAAGCCACTAATGTACAGAAAAATTTTTGAATTTTCTCCTGCCCTTCCAGTTGTAGAAATGGTTGGCTAACGGGGATGCAGGAAAGAGGTTTAACACAGAGCAAGTAGGAAGAAAGACATGCCCTTTGTGCCCACACACACAAACCACCCTGTACTTGTTTCAAGTATTTCCTTTGATCAGTATCACTTCCATAATTATTTTTGTTTCAAATTCTTTCCAAGAAATACCTACTTCTAACTTAATTTTATACTATTGAATGAGCAAACACATCTTGTTCAGCTATTGCATTTAGACTCAGTCCACTGGATTACGTTTATTATCACACAATGTACATGTAACTTTCTTTTCTCCTTCACATATGCAACATATAAGTGACTAGCAGCTTGCAGTTCTGCTGTTTTCCCTCCAGGGATCTAAAAACATTCTATAATGGGGAATTTAACTTCAAAGTGCTCCTGTGAATGAGATGCAGCTCTTGATATCTTCCCCTGTTCCATATACAATGAAGGCTACAGCAAAGCAGGATTACATCAAAGGTCAGGCAGAAGTTCACTGATGGAGCTGAAAGAGTCCTACTTGTTCCTCTTGCCCCAAGTGCAGAAGTGTTATGAGGCAATTCTTATTAAGTGTGGAGTATATTCAGGTAAATTAACCCGATCCTAAAGGATTTACAGGCCTTAAACCACTTCAAGCTGCAGAGACCTTTTGAGGGGAGTGATTTCTTGCACATGAAGTGGTGGTATGTATTTGAATTTATGGAAAAGAACAGAATTAATTTCTCCTTCTGTTGGAGGAAAACACGTACTGAGAAGATGGGCCCATCTGCCTACAGCAAAAGGGAGGGATGTTTCAACCATGCACCCCTGTGGTGCCAAAAAGGAGAGAAAAGAAACTGCAGTAATAGTATAAAGCATCCTATTTCCACTGCAAACAACTTTCTGCAGAGGAAGTTTCCATCTTACACACATGCAGGAGGTGAGAAGCAACTCAGCTCAGCTGGCCTCAAGGAAAAGAGATGGGTCCAAAAGAAAAGCCTGAAATTTCAGCTCTCTGATACGTAACAACCTACAAACAAGTCAAAGCATACGTCAAATTATTCCACAACAATCAATGCTTCTCTTTAAGTTCTTTGATTCCCATGAATTCCCTGTTTGTTTGTGTTTTTCCCCCCTCATTAGAAGAATATTTCCCAAACTGCAGTTTCCCAGAACCGAAGCGTTTGTTCCCTTCTTCCTCGGCTGAAAACACATTTCCTGGCTTTTAATAAATAAATAAATGGAAATCAATGGGAACAGATGCCATAAAGCACTGATACCCACTGCCAGAGTTCCACCGCGAGGCCACGCCACCAGGGATTCGCCGACTAATGACCTCACCTCGCTCACTTAATGAAAAACCACATATGAACAGGGGGAGAGTCATTCATTAGGACGTCAGGATACTGAGAATCACTAATTCCTCGAGCCACAGCCACGCTGTGATTCCTTGCACCGCCACAACGCCGCGTTTCGAGCGCCAGCAGGGAACGGAACTGTTCGTGAACCGCCGAGACACCGCGATCAGAGCCGTGAGCTGGGAGCTGCCGAGCCATGATTTATTAACGAGCCATAAAGAGAATGCAAATAAACCCATTATAAAAAGAAAAAACATGGGGTTTGTAAGAGCCGAATTCCCAAAGTAAAACTTTCGGCGATGTTCAAATGATTATCCGTCTAATTAGGAACACGCGGCCAAAGCGCCCAGCGGCCTGACAGCCCAACTGCAGCACAGCGAACATTGAGAATACAGCGGTACGTCAGCAGTGCAGGAGTCAGGTGGCACGTGCTCAGCCTTAAGGTAAAAAGCATCTAAAGCAGTTCGGACAATTCCACGCTATCCCTGGAGAATGCCAGCAGAGCCCATCTGACACGCTGCCCCGGCGCTCTCCAGCCAGCTCTTCACGGACCCCGTGCAGCGGGGAATAAACTCCATTTTTTGGCTGTACCATCACTCCTGTGCTTTTTGATAGATCGGACAATGAACTCTGCACTCGCACATTCCACTTGCATGCAAAAAAACCCCCGTGAGTTTGTGAAAGCATCTGCTTTCAGGATCAGCAAAATCATTTTAAGATAATTATGTTTTATCTCTATAGAAAATGGAAACCTGTCTCAGAAGTTACTGCAGCTGTACTCTGAGGGGATGCCAGCAGTGCTAAGTAGTCAGAAGACCATGCTGTTGTGCTGTCTATGTGCACAAGTAAGTTTTATATACCAGAGCAATGTAGAAGTGATTTGCATTTGAGATTTCAACAGAACTAATTTTTCCATCTCTAAGTAGAAAGGTTCACTAAGCTCTTTAATGGCTACAAACCCGCTAAGACGCGTGAAGTCTTTTTTTCATTTTATAGCATCCAGACTGACAGTTCAGCGAAGTCTGTAAATAATAATATTTATTTTACAATAAATAAAGCTAAGCACTTAGTTTTACAGGTTAAATCCCTCCCATATCAGCAGCATCTGTCAGTAATAAAACAGACATGATGTGCATTTAAAGCAGCAGCAGATCACTCTCAATATTTACCAAAGCATAGTATTTTGAGGGAACATGAGTTCAATCACATATCCTGCCTAATTCAGGAAAAAAAAAAAAAGTACTTATTGATTTCAATTCCACCAACCAGGTATTGACTGAAGGAGGTATTAAGGCCTGCATCTCATGTTAAGCACTGTACTATTTCATAAAGGCAACTGCTCATCTGGTCATTGCTAAATTCAAGCCTCACCACCAGACCACCACTGCTGTGTCACTCCCCAGCACACTCTGAAAACACCATGGCTTAGACAGATTATATTATTTCTTAATTTAGAGCCACAGAATCACTTGCCAGATTGCAAGTTTATACTGTATACGAAGGATATAAGTAAAACAAAACTTAAAAAAATATCTTTAAACAGATTAATTTAAGTGAAAACACCAACAGTATTTACTATCTTTTAAAACTGTTCACTGAATCTTATTTACCAAGAGATGATGGGGATCTTCAGGGTTACAGCACACAACAGCTGTCTCTATAGAAGTGCCAGCCTTAATGTTAACAAGCTGATAAATTGACTGATTAGAGTTTAAGTAGTACTAAAATTGAACTGAATTATAGCAAGATCTAGACTTAGGGAATTGATAAAAACTGTTGATACAGCAATTGGGCTGAAGGGTGAGGAGAGAAAAGGACAAAACCAATGGACAAGAGTGGTGAGGAGATGAAGGACACAGATCAGCACAGTCATCCTGCTGAGGGCCAAAATAAAGGCAGTCCAGTAGGTGATGGATGAGAAATGTACCATTATACTTGATAAGGATCCATTATTTTTGACATTTGTGACGGACTAGAGTCACATTTACGACATTATTGGCAGTTCTGCCCACCCTGTAGCAGAGGTAGGCAGAGATTTCTGTCTGTATTTAACACTTCAGTGACACAGAAATAATAAGGGTGCCAACGTATGATAAGATTATTCAGCTGCCATATTTTTAATTAAAGCACAGTACAGCTGACTTCCGTGGAACAACATCCACCTTCCACAATTGCACAGACCTGCTTATTTTACTGGCAAAAATTCCCATTAGTTTAAGGCCACTTGACTCAAATGGATCCATCTCAGTGTAATGGCAATGGATTCATTTTGCAGCACCCTTGTGCTGTGAGAGACACCATTTTCTCTCTTTCTAAAAAGACAGTGCTTAAAACTACACTCCATCAAGTAAATAATTAAGACAAGGAACCCAAACTGAGATTAGAAAAAAAAATGCTGTATATAAAATTATGTTCTGCTCTGAAATTTGCAGTTACCTAGAGCAGAGGCATAACTCCTGCACAAAGAGCTAAGCTGGGCTTCCAAACCTTCACTAAAATCTTTAGCCCTGCAGAGCAGTGAGGGAATGAAAAATATTAGCATAAGCTTGTAACTTGAGCAAGCATAATACGGGTGAAGCACAGGAATACAAAGCAGTTCTCACCAAGGCACAGTTACACTAAAACACAAAGCTACCTATCAGTTGTAAAAAGAAGATACATGCCCTGAGAAGTCATTTAAGATGACACAGTTTGGAAAAAAAAAACCCCACACGTGCCTCCTACGTATTTTTAAATAATAGTCCTCACCTTCCAAAAGCAACAGTCCCACAAGGCAATCCTGGTGCAGTTGGGGTTGGGAATGGAATGCTAATCCTGGAAGCACAGTGTCTGCATATGAATGAGCCCCTCTTTGGGTCCCTAACATTTAATAATCTTTGATCAATGCGATAAGCCGGGACACAAAATGAGGAACACGTTTCCCCAAGTGTCGGCATTTTACACAATAAAAATTTCTTTTGCAGAAAGGAGCATCAGTTGTCTCTCTCTGGAAATCTGAAAATGTGTTTTAAGCTAATAGTGGGTCTTGGTGTTTTCCACATCAAAGAAGGAAATCCATTTTGCAGCTGCACACATCACTAGTTTCGTGCAAGAATTAGGTTGGTTCTGTCTGGCCACGAAGTAAAAATTGATCAGTAGCAGCACTAAAGTTTCTTCACCACCAAAAAAACCCCCACCAAACAAACCCCACCACGCTGCAATATCTCTCTCCTACTTTCCACTGCAATCCACTCCATCATCCAGGCTCCTCATATGTAGTAATCTGTTCTTGAGAACTGTAATTGCACAGGGGAAACTCAATAAACCTGTGTCTTATCTGAAAGAGAAGCTGATAATTGCCTGAAAGAAACGGATCTTTTCTGTGGAAGGATATAAGACAGTTGTCAGATGTGTTGTTAGCCACTCTGGTTTAAAAAAAAAAAAAAAAAGTTATTTTTTGTTTGTTTGAAGGCTTTTGTGTCAGTTTTGGGGTTTTTTCTAGATTAACATTTAGCAAAGGTAGACAAAAAGCCATCCAATTTTTGGTTTTTTTAAATCAAAGCCTATTTTTAAAGTTATTAAATATTTTGGAAGCTCAGCACTGCAGAAAGAGTGCTGCCAGATCAATACATACTCCCACTATCAAACTCATCTCCACTGGCTTCTGAATAATTCAGGCTCATTAGACTTCCAAGCTGTCTGGCCTAAAGGTTACACGAGACGTGCATCAATCTGTCAGAAAGGTGGCAAACATTATTTCATCCCTTTTTTCCATCCACACACTCTGCATTTGTACAATAATAATGACCATTCCAAAGCCTTCAGTTAAATTATAATTAGCCTGCAACCTTCTGTCACAAATGTATTGAGTGTATTTGTTAAAATATATAAAAAAAACCCCAAACAACCAAACCACAACATGCACATGGCGAGCAGGGGAAGTACAAGTAAAAGTCTCATAAATGTTATTTTGTACGAGCTTACAGTGGTTTTTGGGTGTTTTGTTTGTTTGTTTAATTAAAAACCCCACAACAACCTAATTAGGTGAAGTGAAGAATATGTTCAGAGAGATATTAGGAGAACAGAAACACCGATGCAAAAGTATTTGATTTACCAACTGTATTGCTTAAACCTTGTTTTATCTAACTTCCCACTGTTTATGTAAAGTCTATTTTCTAACAAGCATTTCTGAAGGAAGGAACCTCTTCATGCAAACCAGAAAATAAAGAAGGGAATTATGAGAACATAAGCAGCAGCTTGTGTACAACCCACGGTGCTCATTCTCTTATACTGAGGGACATTTATCAAGTCCAAAGGCTGTAAAACTGAAAACTGACCTGAGCTTTTAAACAACAAATTCCGCCTACTTAACCTCACAGGATGTCACAGAAATCAAACACTTGATAGCCAGTGCCAAATTTGATCACCTCTCAGGCTAGATCTAGTTTATTTACCTCTTTCAAGAAACAAAAGGGAAAGAAAATAAATAAGCATGTATGCTCAGTAAGCAAATAATTGACTTGAACTAGCAAATATACCACGTGACAAAATTCCTTGAACTGTGCTTAGTAGGACATTTATCGCTGAAAATCAGGATCATCAAGTATTTTGGATTATCAGGTCCTGGAAATGTGAGTGTAGGGATGCACATAAGCAAGAGAAACATGGGTTTACAGAGACTGATCATGCACTGATGTCTCTGCCTGTTCAGCAGAGTTTCTTTGCAGAGGGCAAACAGTCCACAGTCTCCAATGAACGTGGAAGATGAGCACTTTTCCCATTTTAGTGTGAAATCCTATTGGATATGCTGAGGAAATAAAAAAAAAAAATTGATCAGATCTGGAGCGATTCTTAAAAGAGCAGCACTAACCTTGGAAAGCAGAGATCTTGTCTCCAGTGGACAAATCACACATCATTTCAAGCTATGATTTGAGCTGAATGCAATAAATGACTTGAAAAAAATTGAACCTCGCATCACTGGTTGCCCAAAGAGAAGTGGCAGTGACAGGTTCCTTCAAAACCATCCCCTGAATGAGGATATCTGTGGTATTTTAGCATCTACTAAGCTTACAGGAGAGACCAGCCAGGGTACTGCCCAGTTACAAACTTAGATGATGCAAGGTAAGTGCTGGTCTGAAGGAGAAAATAGAATTAGCAAAGTTAATTAAGAAATTAAGGCATACATCACATATCTGCTAAATGCTGACATTCCCTGCGGCCTCAAACAGCTAAAAGTATTCAAAGATAGTTTCTTTTCCCTCCTACTGGCCGTAAAATTGAGTCCAGAGCAGAAGGACACATCTATTTCCATTTGCAAGGTCTCTCCCATACCTCAGCTGCACATCTTTCTCCTGGTTAAGATGTCTCATCTTACACGTGTTTTACCACCTGGCTGATGCTGTTCAGTTCCAGGCACAGTTAAACACACATCCATATCCAGGCAGTCCAAAAATCCACCACTTCTTCCACATCCCACTATCCAAACCGTGTCTGGAAAACAACACGAGCTCTTAAACTCCTCCAGGGGGCTTGAGGACTGACCCCCCTACACCACTTTCTCCTTTTCTCTTAAAACTTTCCCTTTGCCAAGCACGTTTGGAATTACTGCAAGCACGGGGTAAGACTAAAAGGAGCCTTACCTACAACTTCAAGAGTATTTCTGCTCCACGTGAGTCTTTTCAGAGAGCAAGAGCACATACATGGCACACGTACTATGAGTGCTTAGCAACAATATAGTTGAAGGTGGGATAATATCTCATTAAAGTTTCACCCTTAAAATTAGAAAACAAAACTTCATAGGGTGGACTTTTAAAAAAAAAATAATAGGCATTTATATGGGTTTCTGTTAAAGCCTGTATAACCCCCCCCAAAAATGAAGGGCTCAGGCTCTGCATTTCTGCTTCTCAGGCTTTATAAGCAGTGAGATTCCTGCCTCCCTACAACCCCCCTGACTCTGGGCAAGGCTATGACCCCCAGGCTGAACTGACTCAACCCTATAAACCTTCCTTTCAAAATCCTCTACAGCTGTCTTTTCATTGAAGAAGTACTTTCCAATCCCATTACTACTTAAACCCTTTATAATCCAATCAACCTCAGCAGCATCATGTCAGATCCCTCTGTCAACACTGTAACCCTGTAATATTTCATTCTGGGCAAGCACAGCACTACTTTCCGCTTCCAGAAAAACTCTAATTCCTGCCCTTGACCCAGCTTTGTTCTGGATTCATCTCCATTTAGCATAACCACATTGGAAAAATTGTCTGTATCTTCCGCATATCTTTATTTTACACGCGGTAAAAAGAAAAAATTAAACTCCTGCAGCTGTTTCTAAGGAAATAAAATACTTGCCATAATGTAGACAGTTCTTTGGTTTGGTTTGTGCCTCTAGTTTTGCTGACAAAATAAACTTTAGTTGAGTTATCAGTGGAGTGAAATAAAAAGATAGACTTGCCAGAAGCCAAAGAGTTGGATTTCTTCCTCCTCCTCCTCCTCTTTCACCTCCTATTTTTATGGTAGTAAATAGCCCATAAAGAAAACCCCCCATGGTGTGTTTTCCTGGCAGTTTCTAAAGGGGAATCTCTGGATTTGTGCTGCTCTGGTCTTCTCCATCTTCACCTGAAACATGCCTGGGCAGGGACAGACACAGTTCACCCACCCTCCCTCCCCCCAGAGTGATGCAGTTTGTGTAGGTTACAACTTATTTACTTGCAAGTAACTTTTAAGTTACAACTTACAGGTGTCCCGGCTGGAATCCCATTCTTTCAAGCCAAATGGCAAGAAAATTGCAACCCCAATATATTCAAGTAGTGAACTCTTATTCTCTGCAAGACTTCATTAACTGGGAGTTGAGCAAATAATATTTGAATTGCAGGCATGAAAAATTAGCTAGCATAGAATGCAGAGCAAACTGTGCCTGACTAGAACGGCCAAGAGTGTATCCCCAAGCCCTGAAACACTGAAGCCACCAAAGAGGAATCAAAAAACCTTTAACTCTTAATTCCTTCTGCCGCTATCAGACCAAAGAAAAAAGATGATAGAGGATTGTAGCCAATATGTTCCCCATGGAGGGTTAACATATAAAGGTTTACAAGATTTTGATTGAGGTTTCATCATCTTCTAGGGATTTCTTTCTTAATTTCACTCAAGTTAACAGCAAACTAAAGAAAATCATAGAATCACTTAGGCTGGAAAAGATTCCTGAGATCAAGTCTAACTGTAAAATTACCTCAACTTTTTTTATTTAGTTACAAGAAATACGACCTTTTAAGAAAGAATGTATTTATTAGCTTTTATTATTTGCATAGTTTTTTCCTAGCTATTAATATTCTTTAGGAAAAGGTCCTACTTTAATGCAATGCAAGACCAGCAGAGAAGTCTAAAAGCGCTCCCTGGTCCAAGACACCAAGGATTTTATAAACCTATGAAATGTTCCTGCTTCCCTTTTGGCACCTTGGGTATAGTACAGGACCATCATATCCATTTATTATCCTTCTTACAGTCCAAAAGAGAACACAGTCCTGTAACCATAGAAACATGGATGTTCCTGTGGACATTTGCTGCCTATTATATTTTAAAAAAAGAACCAAGGCCCTACTTGCTCTCTCCACAACACTGTCTCAGCCCTGGCTGAAAACAAAAATCCCGTGTTCATTTTAAACCAGTGGGCAGCAGCTCCCAGCCCTTCACCTTCCTTCTCTTCCAAGATTAATATAGGAATACAGCGTGGCTTGGCCTGGGAACCTTGAACCCTGGGATCTATAAAATTGCCATTTGCCACAATTAACAGCTGAGCAATCAGAGAGAGAGGGTCAACAGCCACTTCCATGTCACCACCCACTCCCTACAGTGAGCACCCAACACAGCCCAGGACAGAGCAGGAACACTGTTCCCATCTTGCTCAGTTCCCTTTTTTTTTCCCTCTTAAAGAATTGCCTTATTAAAATCAACAGAGTGCAGCTGGGTAATTTTAAGGTTTAATTCTATCAGTACTAAGAGAAATAGTGGGCATGTCTATGATACATTACAACTCTCGAAAAACTAGATCATTACTCGCTGTTTGAAGTTGTGTTTCTCACTGAACCAGGAAAAGCCAGCACATTTAAAAGAAAATGAATTCATAGTACCCATGGCCAAGCAGGGAGAGCCAAAACTTGTTGACAGAGTCTTCAAGTTCAGACTGATGTGGAAGGTGGTTTAGCTGCTATTCAAAAAAATAATACATCAAATTAGATCCGAGGGAAAACAGCTACTTTGTGTATCTCCAGAAAATGCTTTTACTCACATAACACATCCTGAAATATTTAGCAACCTAAATATTGCACAGTCCCTTGAAATCCCCGAATTTTCAAGGTATTCCCTGGGCAAGGATGAAGTGCTTCGCTCCATACACAGTTACACATTTACTGAAGTCAGATGCTTGGAAGAATAAAAATCCGCCCATCCCACCACCACCACCCCCCCCAGCAATATAATTTAATAATTGTAAATCAGCAGAGCATTATAAACAACTGCAGGATATACAACACTGGCTCTACTGAGCATAATACTCCAAGGTAATTAAAGATAATGATGGATGTAAACCTCTAGTCACAGATACTTACAAAAAATGGACACTAGTCAACGTTAACATAAAGAAATAAGGGAAAATAGCACAGAGAAGTTAAAATATTAGAACTATGAAGCTCCTAGAGGAACTTTAATTATGCCTATTTTATGTCTCCTGCAGTATATCACACAACTTAGAACATTCCCATAAATTCCTGAATGCACACGCAACATTAACAATGATAAACTTGCTACCCTTGGATCTCATGAGCTTTGCAGTTCATGTTTTCATGTTAATTTTTTTTATTACGGCACATTATAAAACAAATAACCCCCCTCTGTCACTGAGGAACCATTTTAGAACAAAAGCTATTCACTGCAATTCAGCCTTTTTAAACACTGCAAGAAAATTCTGCACATATTCACTCCCAAAGTGCCTAATCAGTCAGTATTTAAAAAAAAAAAAATCACAGAGGATTTTTTAAATTAAAATATGAATTATTTATCCATCCTCGGTGAAGGAAACTCTCTTATATTTCCAGTGACCAATTCTGGACATTGAGACAAGGTTGAAATTTCATTTTTATTTTATATTTCAGCTCTGCCCGTTAAATGCAGGCTCTCTGGCGTGAGAACAACCCAAATACACGTAGTTGGTTTAAACTGCTCAATAAATTGGAATTGTTATGTGAGCATTTTATGCTCTATATGAAGTTGCCACCTACGGACTCCGGGATAGCTCCTTGCAGGCAGCCAGTGCTTAACAGGCACATTTTCCAGGTTTAAAAAGGTTTTTTGGCTGCCTGTGTAAATCACCTCCCAGCAGAGAAACAGGTGCCCTTGGTTAACTGAAAAGCAACAGGAACAACATCTAATTAAGATCACAGTGGAACTGCAAATGCCACGAAGGGGACAAATATTCTTCAGAGTCAAAAGGCTGCAACGAGTACACGGAACCAAACCTTAACACACACACACACCGAGCCAAACAGAAGCACTTCTCCTTAACAACTTGTCCGTGTTTTATTGCTTCTAAAAGGCCAAATAACTGAGGCAGTTTTTGTGTTTGGTTTGACATTGCTCGTAGCTCTTTTTAATACCATGGATAAAGTGTTTTACAGAGTTGCAGAAGTGCCTCTGACAACTTCTTGTTCAGAAATTAATGTTAAAAAAAGGCATCTGATATTAAAACTTATTGAATGGTCCCAACAAAATTAAATCAAACAAATAGGGGATAAAAACCCCAACCCTGTTATTATAGCCTTTTTTTTTTTTTTTAGCTTTTCCTTCACAAAACAGAGTTCTGCCTTACGAGTTTGTGTCTCAAACGTGTTTCATGAACAGGTGTGTTACCTCAAAATTTCTTTAGTGCCATATATAACAGACATTAAGAAGCTACAGCCAAACAAATGTACTTTGAGGCAAAAAAAAAATCCACTCCAGCCTTATAAACATGAGTCAGGATGTAAATATATTATCAAGAGCATCATCATGCTCTATGGGGTGCAAGCAGTTGCAACCCATGAGACAACAACAACTTCTCCCATCAGATTTTGGCCTAAATGTTTGTAGCATGATTGTTTTGCTTATTTTCATAGGTTTTAATACAGGGGGTTGGTTGTGTTTTTTTTCATTTGTTTGCTTGTTTTTAAACAGCACAAAGTAATTCCATTTCACAAAAGCACACAGGGAATGCACTCCTTACAACATATCCTTTGAACAACAACCTCCTGTGTGAGTGAGTGGCTGCTCCCCTTTCTGACCCAATCTCAGCAGAGTTTCCCTCCATCACTTGGAAACAGGATGCCAGAAGATGGAGAAAACATCCATTTCTAACAGAAAACCTGTACATTGAACTGAGCAAAACCCTAAAGCTGAAACCCACGCTCTGACTCTCAGGATGGGGTATAAAACCCAAAAGAGGAGAAGAAGCTTCTCAGAGGTGAAGGGATCACTGGTTCTCCTGTTTTCCCTCTCATATGTTGGCCATTAAGCTTCAGGCTGAAACCAATAACTTGTAATTAAAGTTAAGCTCTCACAACCATCCAAGTATTGAATTTAAAGTGCCGAGACAGGTGCTCCAAGTTTTGATAAGACTTTTGCAATGTTAACACCACCACTTCTGAAAACATTCTGGATTTCACACTTAAGATTACCAGACTTCAGCTTTCAAGGGGTTGATTTTTGCTGTAGCTTCTCTGCTATTCAGTATTTTCTCACAGAGAAGTTATTAATACACTATAATCAACCCACCCTCATTTATTCCTTTTGATTGGCAGAACATAAAATCTGTATGTCAAAACAATCCACAACCATCACTTCATCCCCAGCATTGACTGAGAACTTACTAGGTTAGACAGACAAGAATAGACTTTTATCTCCTTATCTCACACTCCAGAGAGAAGGCTTTGGGGAGACCTCCTAACACCTTCCAGTACCTAAAGAGGCTTCAGAGACCTGGAGAGGAACTCTGGACAAGGGCATGGAGTGCTAGGACAAGGGGCAATGGCTTCAAATTGAGAGCAGGGAGGTTTAGAATAGATATTAGGAAGAAATTGCTCCCTGTGTGGGTGCTGAGACACTTGTACAGGTTACCCAGACGAGCTGTGGCTGCCCCATCCCTGAAAGTCTTCAAGGCCAGACTGGATGGTGCCCTGAGCAGCCTGGTCTAGTGGAAGGTGTCCCTGCCCATGGCAAGGGGATTCAAACCAGGTGATCTTTCAGGTCCTTTCCAACCCAAACCACTCCATGGTTCTACAAAAGCTCCTTTTAGCTTCCACAGACATTACATTTACATCCCCTCCCCAAGTGAAAAGGCAGCCACCAGGTTTGGCAGGGCAGCATCCAGCCTGCAGGAGTTCATTTTGCCAAGAGAACTAAAGAAGGGACAGCCCACAATTTTCAGAATCACGCAGCAGGGAAAAAAAGTAAAACCTGCAGGCGAGGCTATAACTGGATGTAGAACAGAATTAAGGGAGAGCCAACAAACCAGGTACTTCTGTGAGTGTGTCTGAGCTACCTGGGGGGTGGTGCAGCAGTAGCACAAGGCAGGAAAACCTACAAGCAAATGGTGCAGAACAACTGTGTGTGATGAGATGACAGCACAGGCAGGTGACACGACAGGGCTTTTTGTTTGAATTACAGCCACTCACAGCATCAAACACTGCCCTGCTACACCAGCCCCAGTAGAAGATTCTTTTTGACTCAAAGGTTCAGACATGCTTAATCCGAGGCAGGAAGACCAAGAATCAGTCAACAGGAAATTTTAGGTTTCCCTCAGAAGAAGGGCGTCATCACACAAAGCCACAGCAACTGCTAACAGTGCTCTCCACCACCCATTTTGTGATGTTCCGGGATTTCTACGCTGAAATCCCAGTTGTGGCAACACTCAAAAAGCAGGGAAAGCCTGCAAGCGTGCATATGTGCACTCATGGGTCAAAAATGGCAGGTCTGTATTTCATTTTATTTTTAAATCTGTCTTTCAATCGGCCTCATCTGAAAAGCAGGACAGCGGGGTTTTTTGAATCCCTCAGGATTCAGCCCAAGGAGAAACATTTCCTACTCTGGGACTGGGCAGTCAAGTGTAAGGAGAAAACTACCATAATGAAACATGAAGGTTTTTTGCATCCTCCTTACAGCAAACACAATGCTCATTTACATTCATGTAGTACAAGATATTTCCATCTAAAATTGGCTTTCTCCCCCATTAGAATCCTACAGGGCTTGATTAATTACTGCTAACGAGAATAGGTTTTCTTCCCTTAATTTACATGCTACCTGTTCATTTACTTCCAGATTTATTTTTAACACCAAATCATTCCCCTTGGGAAAATGACCATCATTACCACACAGTCCTCCAAGGAACACAAAATAACAGCTGTCACTTCGGGTCACCATAGCAACACTACTGTAACTACATCAAATCTGGTTCAACAGGAGAGGAAAAAAAAATAAATAAATACATATATACACACACAGACACATGCAGAGGTGATGATAATAAGTGACTCATGATCATGGCAATGAGAATTTCCTGAACTGTGTTATGTGTTTCTCCTTCTTTTGGCCAAAATAACCCAGTTAAGCTCAGTACATCCCGGTTAATGCTGCAGATCCTCTCCTCCACAGCATCCAATACTGTGAAACACCCTCATTTAAAAAAAACCTGCCAAATACAGTCAGAAACACTGTCACATCACAGGATAGCAAACAGGTGATCCAGTCACACACTGGACACCAGGGTTCCTGAGGGAGTCGCCCATTTAAGTCCCATTAATGTTAAGAGAGTGTGGAGACATCTGAGTGGAAGGGAAAAAAAAAAAGCTTGTAAGAGCAAATCCACCATTAGAAGCAAAAATTAAAAGTTTGCCAATATCTTCTGTGGGAGAAAGGTTGGATCCCAGCTCGGATAAATCAGATAATCCGTTCTGATAGAAACAAAAGCTCAAAAGGTAAATTCTGAAAAATCGACCATCTGGCTTTTCAGTCTTTATTTCTCAACACAAAATACTGCCTTTATTTTTTCTATGTTTTTGGTTTTTTTCTTTTTCTTTCTGCTATAACATTTTTCATCTGGAAGAGGACAAAGTGTTTTATGAATACTCCATTATAGTTCATTAATGAACTAACAGAATGACATCTCTGGATCTTTTTTTTTCTTATGTTTCTTCCTGACAGCTTCTGGCACAGCGTCTTTAGTTAAGAAGAGAATAGCTCAGCTTGGGGAGGGGAATTCTCTGCAAAGATGAAGCTGGTTATGAAAAGCTGGCTTTTCTCAACTCAAGATGAACCCAACCACTCCCAACGGCTGCAGGGTGTGCTGGCAGCACCGAAAACCAAACACAGCTCCCAAAACCCAGATTATCCTCTCTTCCTAAGAGGAAAAACCCCAACATTTGTAATCATGGGGACCCGATCTAGGTTTGGATATTCTGTAGCTTTCCCCTGGGGATCACAGGTTCTGTCCTGTTTAGCCACATGAATTCCTTTAGGAAACACCAACCAAACAAAAAAGCCCAACTGCTTTCAGTTCACACTCAGAAGATGACAACAGATCAGAGTCAAACATCACCAGGCTGGATTTAGTGCCTGGGCTGCAAGGCCTTGAGTGTCAGTTCTACCACTCCATCTAAGACACAGCTGGATCAGCTTCTCAAAGTCAGTCAAGCAAGCCTTTGTTAGTTTATAAGCCAAATCCCAGTCAGGAACTAAGCTTATGTGTAGTTATTTAAGGGACATTCCAACAAAAGTTGCAAGGACAAACCTTCGGCCAGGGTGAGGTATTTCAGTCATTGTCTCCATGCTTTCACTGATGTGCCATAATTATGGTTAATAGTTGCTAAAAGGCTTCTAGCAAACCTCTCACAGTAATTCATCATAATTAACATAACCTTAGACATGTTTCAAGCTTTCGGTCCTCAGCTCATTATTTATGGGCCTTTCAAAATTGTTCCAGTACATTAATTTTTCTATTTTTAAGCAAATCTATAAGCAGAGCCTATCAAGTGCTACAAGAATTACACTTCCCAGTTTATAAATGTGGGTAATAGACATGCACATCCATAGCTTAGACTTTTTTTTTTTAAGCAGTATTGAGTCATTAATTCATGATCTACAGAAATGATTAGAGTCAGATAGGGCTTGCTCTGCAAAAGATAGAATGATGAACACCTTCAAAGGAGCAGAACTTGCAGACAGTGCCAAAACTGGAAAAATGTAACACAATATTTTGTATATAAGTTTGCATTAATAGTATTTTCACATTATTATATTCTTTTGAGTGTTGCTCTGTAATACTCATGAATGTTTCTCCAACACCTTCATCCTGCTTTAAGCTCAAAAATCAGCTACAACACAAAAATACTAAACTAACAATGATCAAAAATTAAACCAGTCCACGAATATCCAGAAACCACCAAACCAGCTAATGATTCTGTGACTCATCTGAACAAATATGACACTGAACACACATTTTAACAATCTGATTACCTGAAAGCACGGGTAGAGCAGCAGTAGGGTTGAAAAGTAATGAATAAAGTGGGATAAAATGTAAAACTGAGCTTTCCCTGCCTAGCACACTCCTGACAGCTGTGTGCAGTTGAGGCATTTGGATCCTAAAAGCTCAGTCCTCTTCTCTCTAAACCCTGCAAGACGTGGAGGAAAGATGCAAGCAGCGCATTCATGCCAGTAGCAGCAAAGCCTGTAAAAAGCAGAGATCTTCAGATATGAGTGATTCCATCTGACTCCCTGCAGTTTGGACCAAACTTCTACCAAATAATTTAATTATTTCCATCACCGTCTCTTCACATCAACTATTTTATTTCCATACCTGTACTTTTCCCATCCCAGCCTCATTAAAATGCCCATGGTCCAAAACAGGTTATCCACCTGCCAGAGCTGTTAAACACCTCACAGTCAGAGCCTCAGAGCTACCAACCACAAGAGGCAGAACCTGGTCTTAGTCCTTACTTTTTCCTTTTATTTAGTCCAGCAGAATTTTCCTCTGCCACACAAGATAGCTGCAGGATGGCCACTGTTCACGTTCTGGAGCAGGCACTGGCCAACACACAGGCAGCTGGCTGCAAGCAAGCACCACAATTCCATGAGCTCTAGGTAAAGACTGCCTTCTGCTGGGACAAAGTACCCCTACACACTTATTTACTCTTATGTTAGCTTGATTATCATAGGCTGATTACAAATACCAGCACTTCAACAGCACACAACATGGGTAAGGCAACGATGTTATCAATCAAGTGACTTTGCTCACTCAGGACAGCGAAGTCTCTCTAAGAAGGTAACCAAACTAGAGGAAAGCTGTTTCCCTCCTACAGCAGTGACCAAATTGCTCACTGGAGCCAGTCTGGATCAGATCAAACCCACCCCAAAGCCCGCAGCCAAGGTGAACTCCTGGTTCCTATTTTAAATTCAAAATGTCTAGAAATACTTTAAAAGAGAATGAAGAGAAATCACCGTCCAAAAAAGAAGAGCAGTCAATCATAGCCTTTGTAAACACGGCTGTAATTGCAGGTCCCGACTCTGTGAGACCTCATCCAGCAGCCAAATGGCCCCTGGAGGCATCTGAAGACCAGGGTGGCTAAATCAGGCCAGCCCAGTTTATCAGCACGTAACAAAACAGAATTAAAACTCCTTTGTCTCTCCCTGATTACAAAGCACAGTCCTGCTCTGAGAACGAAAAGGCCTCGCCGTGCTTTGTAAGGCAGACGTCTCACCAGGAGATGGCTATTAGCCAGCATATATCTCTGTCACTTTTTAAAGATAATCTGGTTAAACAGCTACATCTTTCCTCCTTGTGTTTTTGTTTCCACTATACACATGAAAATTAGCTTAGAGACTAAGAGGGCTAATTTACATTTTTAGGGATATGTTTTATCATTGTGTGCAGATAGGATTTGCAGTCTCTGCTGAATGCATTGTGTTACCAAGTCACTTGCTTTTCTCTGCCCAAAGAAAAAAAAAAAAGGGGCATTTGCATCATGTGAGCAGAGGATCTAGTCCAGCTTTTCAATGAAAGAAAAGAAAAAGCCTTGAATTATCACCTCTACCTGCTAAAACTGGGGAAAATAGAAGCAAAATAGCTGCTGAAAGCAACATTTCCCCGACACTAATAAAATGGCAGGGGAAAGTACAAACTTTCTTTTTTTTTTTTGGTCGCTGCCTTTGAGATTGTGCTTCTTGTGAACGTGACCTGAATCCCTCACGGAAAGAAATGCAGCATAAAATTTTCCCCCGTGGTGGCAGGTAGTTGTGGCTGTAAATAAAAATGGATGATTTGCAGGAGTCTTGTTGCCAGCCTTGTCACTGGCAGTACAAAAGTGTGGGAGAATTGCACTTGGTGCTTTACCTCGAGGCCAAGCCTTTGAAAAGTGGATCTGAGAGGTCTAAAACAGCAAAGCACCGCTGTGTATTTATCACACCTGGAAAAATAATTAAAAAAAAACCTTAAAGGAAGAAGATAAAACACAAGAAATCCTGTCTCACTTTTTATTAACTTAAAAAGGGGAAGAAAATGGCCTTCAATTCCCATAATTTAATAGCTGTGACCACAGAATGGGAGAAGGTAGAAAGAGAAGGTATAAATGGATGCAAGTGTAAACAGAAATAGAATTTTTAAATAGTAATAGTTTGTATGCCTGATAAAACAGAACTGCCCATCATATCCAGTATTCTGTACTCTACTGGATGAAATGGCATCTCAGTCCTTTTCACAAATAACCATGATCACATCACCAGCACATCAGTGCCAGTGGATTTTATATACCCACACATATGGTATTAATATTAATAATAATAATATTAAATTGGTATTTAATCATAGAATGGCCTGGGTTGGAATGGACCTTAAAGATCATCTCATTCCAACCCTGTTGACATCAGCAGGATGATACCTTTCACTAGACCAGACTGCTCAGAGTTCCATCCAGCCTGGCTCTGAACAACTCCAGGGATGGGGCATCCACAGCTTCTCTGGGCATCCTGTTGCACTGCCTCACCACCCTAATATTCAGGAATTTTTCCTAATCTAAACCTAAATCTAATCTAAACCTACTCTCAGCCTGAAGCCATTCCCTCCCTTGTTCCATCACTCCAGGCCCTTCTATAAGGTCCCTCTCCATCTTTCTTGTGGACTCCCTTAAGGTACTGGAAGGCCACAAGTAGGTCACCCCAAAGCCTTCTCTTCTCCAGGATGAACAATCCCAGCTCTCCCAGCCTTTCCTCACAGGAGAGGTGCTCCATCCTCTAATCATCTTGGTGGCCTCCTCTGGTCTTGTTCCAACAGCCCCACATCCCCTTCCTGTGCTGGGGACCCCAGAGCTGGAGGCAGCTCTGCAGGTGGGGTCTCAGCAGAGCAGAGGGGCAGAATCCCCTCCCTTGCCCTGCTGCCCACACTTGCTTTGGATGCAGCCCAGGACACGGTTGGTTTCTGGGCTGCAATCACACCCTGCTGGACATGTCCAGCCTCTCACCCACCAGCACCCCAAAATCCTTCTCCCCAAGGCTGCTCTCAACCTGTTCAACCCCCCCTGCATCAATACCACTCAAGAGGTGTGGGAACAGAGGCTGCCACTGAAGATTGAGGCATAAAAGTTGTGGAGTAACTCAGCCTTCTCCTCACCCACTGTTGCCAGTTTTCCAGCATTGTTTGCTGGGGGAGGGATGCACCTTCTTTGACCTTCCTTTTCTGGTTAACACACCTGTAGAAGCTCTTGCTGCTGTTATTCTTTGCATTCCTTGTCAGGTTCACTTCCAGCTCCTTGGTCTTCCTCACCCCATCCTTACACAGCCCAGCTTCATCTCTATCCTCTTCCCAGGTCACCTTTCCTTGTTTCCTGTGCATTTGCTTCTTTCCCTTTGGTTTGACCAGTCCCTACTCAGCCAAGCATCTATAAATGTATAAATGATCAAGTCAAATGCCCACACACACATCATAACCAGCACTCTGAGTAGCTTGATCTGTGCTGAATTTACACAGCAGAAAAAACACAAGCACTGGGAGAGCTGCACCTTTTGCAGAAGAAACTCCCAGGGATGGGGCGTCCACAGCTTCTCTGGGTAACCAGCATTTCACCATCCTCTCAGTAAAGCATTCCTTCCTGACATCCAACCTAAAAACTGCCTTCTTTCAGCCTAAAAGGTCTTCACTGCAAACAAACAGCATCAACAAGAACGCTGCAACGCTGAGAGATCAATAATTTGCGCCACAGAGTCACGGGTGAGCATTTTTTAATCCTCCTTTCCCCAGATCTGTTACGAAACCCAGCAGTCTGCCTTTTTCTGCAGACTTTGCATTCAGTGGAGGATCTTGGGCTGACATCCCCCCCCCCTCAACTCCAGATGCAAGACATTAGGGCCATTTACTAAGTTTTGCATCTCAATAAGTCACACTTGATGAGTTCTTACTGCAAGATTAATAAAATAATATTGGAAAGCAAGAGTTCCATTGTCATAATGATTTAGCACACGTACCAGAGATGGAAGTTTAAATAATTAAAGCTACCAATCTGAAAGACACATCTGAAAAATCACTCCAACTGCCACCAAACAGACAATTTCAAGTTCATTTAACATCTAATACCAAAAACACTGACAACAGTATAACACTGTACTGAAACACAGGAGAAATTATTTATTCATAGAGCCTGATCTTGCATGTCAGATGTTGCAATTTAAATCTCACTGAGCTACCTCACACTGGTTCCCTCTGCACTACTTGTTTTTTCCATTTTCATAGAGAAATGAAACAACTTACCCACAAAACTGGTAAGTAAAAAGCAATTCCCACACGTAGCATCTAATTGACCAATTTTGTCTACTAGTCTTTCTACACAGTCCACCTCCTAACTCCATTTGCTTTCCTGCTGTGAAAATTCAAACAGACTAATAGGCTTCTCTATCCCTGCTAACGAGAGCATTTTATATTTAAGACCTTATTTAAATACAATTACTGTATCAGATTCAGTGCTTTTCGCTAGGTTATTCAACGTGTCCTTTGTAAAGCAAAGTTATGTAAGAGTTTCAAGTTTAAATAAAAGTTAGGAGACAAGGCCGAAACGAGAAAATATTTTTTAAACTGAGACATAATGAAATATTGACCTCTGGAGGGGAAAAAGAATGGCTTTGTCTAGCTTCAAAAACTATGATATAGCTCACATTAAAGACAAAAACATCAGTGTAAAAACAACTTCTCTAACAAAGACAGTTTATGTTCCTGGGAATGCTTTGCCAATTACACTGGCAACACAGCACCAAACACAAATATATGAGGATACACATAAAAAAAAAAAACAACAGCTGACCTAACTCCAAAGGTACAACAGCTAAAACAGTTGTCAATAAAAATTCAATTACACTGGAACATCAGCCCCAATTCTTCTGACTGCAGGTGCAAGGGAGTTGCACTGATATTAAATAAAGACACTGATATTAATGCTATTTCCAGCTGTTTGTGTCTTGCTTCTTGCAGTGCCAAAATGAATTTGAACCACGGATTTCAGGCAACATCCAAAGCGCAGTTTTCTAATTAGAGGGAAGTAAAGCCAGCCCAGAGAAATAAAACAAGATGTATCCCCAGGAATACTAGTGAAGGGAGGCACACGAGGGCAGGGGCTGCAGAGGGAGGAGGACCTCGGAAGGGTGATGAATACTGGAACACAGCTACAATTTGTGATAACATTTAACCCTCTGCCCTCAATTTAGACTCTCTAAGACATTAAATGAATACCAATATGTCAGCAAACCAGGACAAACACAAGCCCAGACAGAACAACGAAACCCCTGCCCCTAACAGCATCCATCCCTCTTTGTCTTCCAGATTACAGGAGAAGCCACGGAATCAGAAGTCTTTAATCCACCAGCAAGAGCTGCTGGGGAAGAGTTAAAGCAGCAGAGCCACCTGCACCTGCGACAGCAGCTCATCTGCTCTCCCCATGCAGCCCTGCAGGTCACTGCACTTCCACAAAAAAAAAAAAAAAAAATCTGTCTGCTAGCCAATATCTGCCACCACTGCAGCTGTATTACACAGCAGTTGGCATGGATAAAATAATTCCTTGTTAAGGAAGGATTTATAAAATATGCAGGACATTAACTGAACATACACAGCTACTAGTCTGAGATTATAAATTCATTTACCTCGGCACAATCAGGCAGGACAGAGAACCAGTCCAGTTTCCCTTCACTCTGTGCAGAATTTGCACGATTTGGGACAAAGACCACGAGGTCTGAACGAAATTCTCAGGTTGATGGGAATTCAGGGTGAAGTACAGCACACAGAACAGAGTTCAGAACAGGAGAAAACTTCAGCTGAGCGCTGCATTGCCTGAACACCCCCAAGAGTACAATTGCGAACACCTCCAACATCCATTACAGTAACCACTTGGCCAGCAAAGCTCCCTAAGGAAGGGGCAGTGCCAAATCTCTCCTTCCAAAAAACACGGCTATTCGAAGCTACTTAAACATCTATCGTGCCTCTGCCCAAGTGCTGCTTGTGAGACATCCAGGTCTGCTCACGTGCCTCCCTCATCCCGCCACAGTTGCGTCTCAGTTCGATCTGCGACGCTGTGATGGAAGGTCTCGCACCTTTGGCTTGGGCGGACAAGAAATGAGGGAGCACCAGCAGTTGGCCACTGGATTTCAGGGACAGGACAGCAAGGCACCTTTGTTTGATCCAAGGACCAGCTGAGAAGAGCCCAAGCAGAAAGAAATCCCTCTCTTCCAACCTCCCTTGGACACCTGGACTAAAGACAGGACAGCCCTTCTCAGTAGGGCTGAAGAGCACGTGGCTCCTGCAGGCATCACTCCTGCAGATGCCTCTTACCACTCCTCAATTAACAGCAGCAGTTTGCTCCTTATCACTCCCAACCCTGTGCTGGGTTATTTTTCTGTTGTTCTTTGGGTTTGGGATGGGTTTTTTCCCTTTTTTTTTGTATTTTTTTTTTTTAAGCTGACTTGCTCTGACATTCAAGGGCTACATTTTATTCTTCAGCTCCAATTAAAGGCTGCCGAAATCCGTCATGGTCTCGCCTCCCTGCATGAGGAGTCAGCTCTTATCTCTCAGTGGGGGGAAGTGAAAATGGGCCTCGGTTGCCTAGAAACCTGAATGAGCATCTTCTAAGTGAAAAGCAACTTCTGGACTGTTAATTCAGGAGCAGAGTCCAGGCAAGACGATGGTGCCAGTCACTTTGCTTTCAACATCTACAGGGTGACCCTTTCCCAGGGAGAATGAAGGGTAAATAAACACTGATTTCACATTGACAGGAGTGCAGTTGTTTTTTTTTCAAACCAAGTAGTTTGCAGATGCTGTAAGCAGGGTATCTGTCTCTCCAGGTCGAGGCCACTCCCCTTCCTACTGGGCCACAAGCGTTTGCACAGCCCACACCCACAAAGAAGTGTTCATTCATTTAATTTGAGTGTGGCACCCACAGGCACCTCTTTGTTGGAAGAGAATCCAAAAATGAGCCAAGGGACACATCACTTACCCTGAAAGTGGATGTACAGTCATAACTTCTTACATACAGTATTATTTATTTTAAAACAAACCTAGGTGGGTCTGGCCTCAGTAAGAATGAATGACATTGTACTTTATGCTGAGATCCAACCTATTTTTAAAATAAGGAAAAAAAATTCTCTCATCTAAATTATAGTATTTACCACGCATGTACTGAGTAAGTTTTCTTATAATTTACAAAGAAACTACAATTAAGAGCGTTTTAGGAAAAGTTTGTACTAAATTTAGTATTAGACCTCAAATGGGTTCCCATCTGAAACGCTTTCACTAGTGAAAGTAAAATCTTCCAGGTAGTCCTATGAAATTAATCCTGCCTTATTATATTGGCCACTCTGATAGCTGTGCCATAAAAGAAAATAATGGATTTTGAGTAATGAGTTTTGTATAATGAATTTTGAGACTACAAATATTACAGGCTAAAAACAAGTAGTGCAAGATAGCGAAGCACCAAGGCAGAGACCCTTGGTTAGGGTAAGACCCAACCTCCTCAGGTTGCCAAGATGAGTGGCACCAGGCAACCACCAGAGTAAATACCAGGTCTCACTGTACTCCTCCATCAAATCTGACTCAGTGCATTGCCACAGGAATCCCAGCTCACCTGGGAAGTAGAAAGAGAGATAAAAGCATAGGAGCAAAGGGCTGTTGCATCCAACAAATCTACATGAAGTGCACGTCTCCACTAGAACCTGATACTAAAATAAGTATATTTAAGACTAGAATCACTACAGACCTACACTATTTGTATTTATTTTGGGGAAGAGCAAATAATTTGGTGCCTGTTTGCATAGCTCTTTGTGTTCCTCTGGTTTAAAAAACAGTATCTTTGTCTGGTAGAAACACTGGAGACAAATATCAAAAAGGATTCTGTAGTATTCATTTGTTAGAGCAAGAGACCAAAACACATCTAAGGTGAAAAGGAAGAATTCATCAGCATAAGAAGTTCCATCCTGATTGCTCTTTTGTCTGATTGGTTTTGGAGTTTTTTCATTCTTTTTAAACCTCTCTTCCTTCCCCCTTCTTCAAGTTGCTTTATTTAACATTCTTCTTCTTGATACAGACTTGGTAACACACATACAACTAAAGAAACCCACCTGGTTCCCCTCCTGCCCCCAGCCTCAAGCCTTGGAAATAAGATCTACCATCACATGCCACTAAACCACTGACCTTTGTTTTTTTAGAGCTGATGAAAGCTTAGATCATGGCAAACTCAGTCTGTGTGAATAGCTGGTCCTGGGCTAAATATTTTATCTACCATCTACCCTGAAAACCAGCAAGCACAAGGCGAGAACACTGTCACAGTGCTGATGGCAGTGGTCACTGTCAAAGCAGACAAAACACAATAAAGCTTATAACCACAAACCCTGCTCTGATCCTTATTCTGCACTCTGTCCTAAGTTAGACTCAGAGTGGTTTGGGTTGGAACGGACCTTAAAGATCATCTCCTCTAAAGATCATTCCTGCCAGGGGCAGGAACACCTTCCACTAGACCAGCTGGAAGCCCCACCCAAGCCTGGTCTTGAACACTTCCAGGGATGGGGCATCATCCACAACTTCAGTTTACACCTGATTTAAAACGACCCACTTGACACGCCAGGTCACACAGGAAGCTCTTCCCCAAGCCCTCACTCTGCATCCAAGAGACAAACTCAAACCCTGCTGGCTCACCACCTCCCCCCTCACACATCCTTTACATCCTGCTGCAACATGAAAAAAAACCAGTTCATGTTGTCTCCTCTCCCCTTCCCTCAAAAACTTCTGAGGGCCAGGAGCAAGAGCTCCATGAAAAGAGCAGCACATCCCAGGCTTCAGTCCCAGCTGCAGGCAACCGATTCCCACCCCGCTCCCCAGGGACGGAATTATCAGCGCCCTGCCAGCCCAGAAGGTGAACACGAGGGAAGGGGACTGGGAAGGCAAGGAAGGAAGGAGAAATCAAATGAAAAAATATCACAGCAGCTGGTCAGTGAGGCTCGATTTTCAAGTCTAATCTCGGTTTGTGCAGTCAATGGGGGAGAAATGGCACAATTTGCATGACAACAGCCAAGGGAACTGAATGGTGGCAAATCAATTCTGCGAAAGAAGATAAAGCGGAATATACCTAATATATTAGCAGCAAGGTAGAATTCAATTCCCACAATGTCTGATGATATTGATTAAAACTGACACGTTTTTGTTATTATTATTATTCCACTTCCACTTAGGACATGGAAACAACTGAGCCATATAAAGATGCAGTTGTTTTACACAAATGGAAACATATTTGGCCGTGGAAGAAAATAATGCAAAGTCCACATCCATTAGGAGTAATAGCCCTAAAAATACTAGGGCTGGTTATTTTAGCATATTACACAGACAGGCACTCACTTGGGCTCAGGCAGGGATTCAGTGACTTTAATTTATACCCATCAGGAGAGATGTAAATAGCATAGCTGAAAGGAAGTATTAGGTTTTATTTATGGCTGAGTTTAAAATAATCAGCAAACACGATATCTCTGATTTCCTTTCAACTTATTTGGAGATTTGACTGGCAATGCTGACTTGCTGTTGAATTTAAAACAACCTTCACAATCGCTACTGAGCTGCATACAAAAATATCCTGAGCATGTGCATTTGCCTATAGTTAAAAACAATTCTTTTTAACTCAAACAAAATCCTCCTTCCATGGTCACCAGTGTCGTTATCTCATTTAATAATCTCATTTTTAAAGATGGTCTTACAGGTGAACAGGAACTGCTGGTCTGACAAGGGAAGCACATTCAGCACGTGAAAAACAAAAGCACCTACCAGTGATGCTGCTGCCTGCACCTAAGGAAAAGGTAATTGGAAAGCGAAAAAAAAAGAAAAAACACCTGTTCAGATGCTGAAAAGTCCACATTACTTTTAAAACAAAAGGATCTGCTACGAGCAAGTTTAAAAAAAAATTAAACACGTTTTTGTGTGCGTGTTTTTTTAACTGCATTGAGTGTCACCATAAAGACTAGAGACAAAGACTGACAAAAGTCTTATTTTATATATATATTTATCTGCTGTGTGAGCATTAATGATTCCAGACACACACGTGTCCAAACCTGCCCCATAATAACATTGCTTTCAACGGGCAGCAGCCTTACATTAATATATATTAGTTTCTGTAAACAACTCGAGTAGAGATGTGACATTTGCTCCCTGAAGTGAAATTATACATTTAAACACATCCTATCTGTTTTGCCATTGCACTTTTTTTTTTTTTTTTTACAGCAGTTCAGCTGTCCCGCTCTCACTCCAGCCTGAAAGGGAACAGATCTTCTGGGTTTAAGATGAGACAGCAAAAAAATTCCCAAGAACAAGTCAATGTCAACAGCAGGGCACCAAGCCACATTTATGAATCAAGAAGTCCAGGCACGAGACTGTTCTGCACAAAAAGGATTGTGCTTTATCATTTTGCTCCTAAGTTATCCTGCAGAAAAGTGGTGGTAACATACAAAGATTTTATCTTTCTTTTTTTTTTTTTTAATTGAAAAATTCTATAACCAGAAGGCCTAAAATTTGGGTAACATGCTCATGTAACTATGTGGCTCCGCCTTTAAACTGATAGAAAAGCAGCTTGGAATATAGATTTCATAAACTCAAGATATTTCTGCTCTTCTGATCTTGGTTGTTGGCTTTTTCTTTCCTTAATATAAAAACACTGGGCTCTACAGGACAGGAGCATCCCTCTACATCTCCACCAAACAAATACAAGCCTCTAAGAGGAAACACAAAATACTACAAATTTCTTTGCACTCATATCAGTTACTACAAAAACATGTAAAAAACCCACTTCTACTGTCATTAAAATATGGTGATGAGTAAACCAGTCTGAACAAAAGGAATTAAGTATTTGGATTGCTTCATGTGTTCTCACTATCTGGATGAATAATTTATAGGAAAAAAATTCTAAAGGTACCAAGAATGGATCTTAGTTTATCCACAGTTTGAAGACAACACCACCACAGCGCCTATCTGAAGCATTAGCAGCTCCTAAATTAAAAGTATTGATTATTATGAGCAACAAAAACCCATGGGGTTTACTCCCCTAGGTTGGATGAGTTCAGCTTTCGGAGTTTAAGACAATATAATATTGTATTAACACCAAAAGAGAAGAACTTCTGCCTCTCCTCCAAGTTACCTACACTGTCACCACTCCCCCTGCAGTGATCACATGCACTCGAGTCACATCATCTTTTTCATCCAACTAATGAAGAAACTGGAAATCACCTGAAGACTAATGGCTACATAATCGACCTGACTTAACTTTCAAGCCACTAAAGATGACAGAGAAAGAGGAAAAAGATCTTTGATCAGGTTTGCAGGAGGGGCAGGACTGTTTTGGCAGAGGGTAAGCCATGGCTTTAGCAACTCACACCAACGAGGCAAGTGCATTCCTCGGTCTCAGCACAGCTTTGCTTTCCTCTGATCCTCCTGCAGCTTTTTTGACTCTGCACCTAACATGCCATGAGCACAGTGTAATGTAACCTCATGCAATATGCATCATCTCATAAGGCACAGAGTCAACATTAGTGATGAAATTTGTTCAAACCCTGCTTTTGAAAAATATTCATGCCCTCACCATCCCTCGTTCTTACCAAAGGCATAAGCAGGTGATTGATTAAAATGGGAGGATTTCTGGATGACTAATTAAGATTGCACATAACAAAGGTGCAGACAAAGGAAAATTTCTCATGAAGATCCAATTAAAAAAAAAATCTAAATTGTTTTCATGTTTGTTCAAATCTATGCCCACTTAAACTGACAACTGTAGAGTGCCTATTAAGATACATCCCAGATCACTTTTGCAGTATCCTATCTCCTGTGAATTAACAGGACCTAAAACAAGTGGAGGAACTGCAACACAAACCCCATGTTTCACAGGATGCTTTGCTGTCACAGCTCTGATCTTATTGCTGGCCCATGAGCAGCAAACTGTTCTCTCAAGAAATCAACTTTACGATTTCAGAAACTGATACTATGTTTAGGAATCCAATTAAATGAGAATAATTCCTTTATGTCACAATCAGCCAAGACACTGACAGCAAGAACCATAAAAGACTGGAAAATTTCTTCACCTGTAGAATTTGAAAATATATACATACAACATATGAACATACATACCTCAACCTCTCATGAAGTATATATAAAAAAGGAATGGTTCAGACCAACATGAAGATACAGCTTCAAATAATATTACAGCTCATTTTAAAAAGGGTTTGTGAAAATGTACAGAGATAATTAACTCATTTCAGCCAGTTCTGCTCTTGGGTCTTAAATATAACAGTGGTATTAATACATTGCCCCAAAGAGTTAAAATTCCCAGTAGATTAAAATCTGTTTCTAACAAAAGAAGAGGGAAGGACGAGCCAATTCTCTTGTAGTTAATGGAGTTAAATTGGGGTAAATGAAAGTAAAATGAAGCCCATTTGCCTGTGTTTGTGCAGGCACAACAAAGCCTGTGTCACCCAAACAGGAAACGTTCGAGTGCTCCTGGGAAAATTAGACGCTTTCAGCACAGTCAGTGAAATCTCTTATAAATCAGTCTCCAAAGAGGAAGAAGATGAGAGCCATTAAATGAATGAATGGGGAGACAAGGACAGAAAACCAACGCTGAACAATTCCAGATCACCTTGACTCTCTTCATACCTCAGATCTGTAAAATCAAAACACTTTCAGCAGAAAGGTGTGAAGGAGGGAACCAAAACCTTACTGGCTGCTGTTCCCCCGTGGAACACTATTCCCAACCACTGCTAAGCACATGAAGGAGAACATCACCCTTACTCAACAACTCCACAATCAAACCACAAGACAGCAAAGCCTGGACTTCAGAGCATATGAAGTTACACATCTGCTTCTTCCACTGCCTAGGTGATTTGACCAGAGTTTCATGAACACCTTGCTCCTCATTCCTGCCCTTGCAGTCAGTGGAAGCTCAATATATTCCAGAGGAATAATTCAGTCTGGCTGCAAAGCCCCATTTACATTCCTCAGTGACACCAGAGCGGCTGACAAAGGGAGCTCTTCGCTCTCTGAGGTGGATTAGGGATGTTTTACTGGCAGCTGCACGGTGAGCAGTAGGTATGGGGCTGTCTGCAGAGAGCAGAATACTGAGAAATGGGAAAAATCAAAAAAAGGAGACACGAGGGGAAAAATAATAGATATCCTTCAGCATCAGTCAGGGACTTACCTAGAAATACTCCTGCCAGATTACCTTCTGGAACACCCTGAGCCACCAGCTTCCAAAATGATTGGTTCACTGAATACATTTACAGTGAATAATAATCAACTTCTCAGCTTCTTACGACTTGGTTTTTTAATTCCCTAATCCCGTATCACGTGAATTCAAACACATTTTTACTGTTAACAGGGCTTCAAAGGGAGGATCACACGCAAACATGAAACAATGTAGACGTAAGAAATGATCCTGATGGCAAGTCTGAGGAAGTGAAATATTAGTAAGTGATACTACTGACAAGTGCTAAAGTAATCCATCATACTTCTGGGCTGCTTCTTTCCCACTGGAAACTCTAATGAAAATTGACTGTTTTTGTTTTAAACTGCACAATACAAGAAACCACACTTCCAAAGTCTTCCATCAGTTCAGATGCACTGTACCAGTTCCCCCTTTTAAGTTCTAAGTGTCTCCGTGGTCCTGGCTGAGCTTATTTCATTGAAGGGTTTTTTTGAGCAGCAAAAAAACCAAGCAGATGAGTAAAAGCAAAAAGTTCAAAGAATCAACGCTTTAAAAGGAGCCACGGAGCGGTCCCGGCGAATCTGCAATTTTCTGGTGCATCGTTCTGCATGAGAGGAGTAATCCATCGCTTGGGATGGCTTCCAAGAATGGACCATCTGCTCTCAGCATGACCACGCTCCTGGAAGCTGCACAGAATCTTTCACCTTCTCCTCGACAGCTCTACAGAAACATAACCGTGAGGTCTCGAAAAAGAACAAAGCCAATAAATTGTAAGCTGCTTTGCCTGAAATGCTATCTCTTCACAGGTTCAGTACATCTAACTTGCATTAGTGGCCTTCTGCCACACATAAGGGGCATTTGACATGGAGAAAACAAATGATACTGACTGGAGAGAATGGGATTTTTAGCCATGAGATCACAACACTAAAACAATGAAATCAAACATAAGTGATTGTGGGAATTTGCATATGTACGGTTTCTGAATTCTTCCTGATTTCACGCCCAAGCCCTGTCACAAATGCCTCAAAGAGCAGCAAGGCAACCACAGAATGAAAAACCTCCACATCTATCCCCTACCCTGGGTGCAAGGAAGGCTACAGGACAAAGCCCCTAACCTTTATGCTCCAGAGCAAGGCAACCCCATCGAAGGGGCCAGATCTCAAAGGGGAAAACAAAAAAAGCCAACCACTTCTTATATACACTGTCCTGCACAGTCAAATTCAGGCAGCTGGCTAAAGGGATAGGAAATCAAATTCCCATATCATTAAACAGGGAGTGCTGCTGTTTTCCACAGGACCCCCTGAACAGGTGGATCTCATATCAACAGAGCTGCAAACTCCATACCAAACTCATAAAGTTTGTTCCACAACTGAAGTGGAGTGGAAGTTTGCATCCTCCAGACTACAATACAACCAAGACAAAAAAAACCTCATTCCCAGAAGAGCCTGCTTGTACCTTACCTCAAGCTACAGGGATAAGAGATGACACTTCTGCCAAAGGGAGAAGGGAAGTGGGAGAGCAGACCACAGGGTGGAGTGAGGAGACGTCAGTGGGAAAAGGAATTACAACTGCAGAAATCTGGGGTGTAAGGATGAGAATGCAAGGGCAGTGAAGGAGTAAGGGTAAGATGTGCTCTAGGACAGGCATCCAGCTAGTGCAGAAATGGAGTGGAAGAAAAGGGAGAAAGTACAGAATTACCCATGGATGAAATCAGGTGCTGAAGCAGCAGGAACGTGTGCACAGGTGGGATTTAGAGCTTGAGTTAGAGACATGATAGAGGAAAAACACAACCATTATTTTAGGAAGTTAAGAGCAATCTTAAAGAACATTTCTCATCTGGCTCTGGTGCCACGAACAGGAAAGAGGAGCTGGTCCCCTTTGTGTCTACACAGTGCTCCAGTCAGGGCAACACTCCTGACCAGCCACAGCACTGTCACTCAGCCTCCAGCTACAATGATCCTAAAAAGCCTCAGCCCATGCTACCAGTCCTTGTGCCAAATTATCAGTTACTGCACCTAAGTATAGTTCCATTACTCTCCTTTTGCAAAATCCAAATATTTTAGGTGTTAAAGGAGAAAGAAAGGACCTACTTGACGTGAGAAGGGCAAAATTCGATGCAGACCTTTGAAAACGTATCTGACCTGCTCGTCACCCTCCTTCACCCTCTTTCCCAGGCATTTCCAATAGGCAGATTTTGAGCTGCCAGATAAATTTCTCAGCTGGCAGGGCAGAACAGGCCACCAGGCTCGCCGAGGTCCCAGCTGCTCCTCCCCTACTGCTATCAGGGCTCCATTAGAGGCAATATATCCTACCCTGATTAAAAGGTTTCCTAGAAGAGTCTCGTACCAGCCTCAGTCTGCCAAATTCAAAATACTCACTCGTGATTTATAGCAAAATAAATGAGAGAAGGAGGCAGTTAAGAGCTGAAGAAAAAAAAAGCAAAATAATTAGGGGAGGGAGAAACAACAGAAATATTTAGTCCTCGAGCTGCAGGGCTATCTTTCAGACCTACAAACGTTGGCACTAAAAGGTAAGTCGATATATTAGGAATCTAAACCACCTATTTTCCATAAAGGAATAAATGTTTTGGTGCCTTGTAAACAAATGTGCTCCGTTCTTGGATTAATATCAAGCTACCAGGATTAGCTATCACAGAATTAGGTATGATCCATGTACACAGCTGCATCATCTCCAAAGGCAAAAAGGACATAATGAATAGGCAGAAATTGTATTTACTGTCAAGAGCAACCATCTTATTTACCCTTCCTTTTGTTGTATACAATATTGACGCTCATTCTTTGTGCTCTTCTACACTGCTGAGTCTTGATTGACCATTCCTGTAAATACTTGGTTTTAGCAATTCATCGTCTGTTTGTACCTTTTGGACTCCACTGAAAGTGATCTTGATCACAAACCAAAACACTTCCATATATAAATACTGTAACTGCCTCCAAATAGGGAAGGAAAAAAACCCCACAAACAAACCCATTTTGGATCATTGCAGCTCCAAGGTCTACACCATTCACGTGTGGCAGTGAGCAGCTACCTCCTCACAGGCAAGGGCTGAAAACAGATATTGTAAATAGCAACAGTGATTGTTTAAATAGGATGTTATGGATTATTGAACAGCAGCCTTACAGCACATGAGTTATGAGTGGTACAGAGCAGATGGTTTGTTTTTTGAAGGACCACAGCTAACTCTTTCCTTTACCTTTTTTGTCTCTTAATAGATAAACCATCAGAAAGTAATAATAAACTATATTTGACCAGTGTGATATGTAGTTGTCAGGTAATAATTTCCCCACGGATATTAAGGGAAACTTGCAGCCTTGAAGCCATGCTCATGCTGAAAGCAACACTGAAAAACACGCACAAAAAAAATTCATTGCTGTTTTTTGGTCCTTTCTTTTTCTTTTTTTAAAGACAAAGAAAATATTTTGCACTCATCAGTCTGCAAGTGCTACATCATCCACGGATAATCTTACCAAAGGTGGCCTCTCCCCTAAATGAGAACAAACACAAAACCCACGCTCCAAAATGACACCCTAGAGCATGGAGCAAAAACAGCAGGAGGCAGGACGAGAACTCAGGTTTCTGTGATGTTTTGTGCTGTACCAAACTTGGCACCAGAGCACAAAAGCCCTTCCATAGCTGGAATGACACATCTTTAGTCAGTCACCACAGCACACGAGGCTCATCTGCCCAAACTCTTCCAGCCCCTTGCAACGCCCTTTCTCTCCCTCCTGCTCCTTGCAGCTCAGCTGCAGCGTCTGGCACACGTAGACATTGATACCCAGCTCCCAGGGACACCACAGCTCCAGCCCTTGTCGCTGCCCTCAGCTGGTAAATTGGCTTTTACCAGCCACGTCAGCACCGCTCTCCTGGCAGTGCTCTCCGTGGCAGTGGAACAAACGTGCCCCTGCTCCATGTGTTCCCAAGTGAGGATGCCAATCTTTGGACACCAGCCTCTGGCACCAGGCCAGATGGATGCTTTCTGCTGTTCCTCTGCTTTATGGGCTTGAATAGCAAGGGACTGAAGTGTAAAAACAGAGTGCTGTTATCTACTGAATTAAAAACACTGGTCCACCGCACAGCAGTGAAACAACCTCTGGCTGACAAGTTCAAGAGATTTTAGAGAGAGGAACATTGAGGGGGGGAAAAAAGAACAATCTAACAGGAAATCAAAATGTAAAACCAGAGAAATAAACGTAACTTACCACCCAAATCACACACGTGAGGTAAATGAGGAGACAGACTTTGCTGCACCATCCTAAAGAACATAAATATTACTTATATATCACATTTGTGGAACGGAGTGATGCCCTTGCAGTTTTAGCATCTCTTTTCAGAGCTGGGAAATAACTACCCCAAACCTCCTCCACAGAAGAGCTGTGGCATCTGTCATCCCAGCAGTTCCCAAGGTGGTCCCCACAAGCAGGTGCTATTTTCTGAACAGAAACATCTCCCACTTCTTCCCATTATCCTGTATTTATGCCCACACTCCAAGCTTAAACCATTCCCCCAGATCTACTCCATCCATCTACAGCTACTGTTTGTTACTTGAATTTAAAGAACATCAATTTCCAGCAAAGCAGATAATTCAAGTTGGGTTCATTACACCTCCCAGTGCATCCAGGCACAGACACAAAGGGAAGAGCAACCTTTTTGGGACAGGCAAGAGATCAGCAGTTAAGGAGCCTGCTACACCCTGATACCATCCTGTGCACAAATAACAACAGTCTGTGCCTGTCTGGCACATTTACCCAGAGAAATCTGGCATATGTTTTACTGTGAATAATTAGGAGAAACACACAGAACTCTGTTATTTCAAGGTAGCTTTTGTTCAGGCTCCGTTCCTGCAGACTTTTAAAATGAGGGTAAGATGACAAGATACAAGACTATCAAAATTTAACTGAGCAAGAGGATGAAACAGATGACTGGGTAGGAATTGGAGTAAATAAAGTATCCACACACAAGATAAAGAAAATCAAACAAAACAGATACCAAACCACACTTTGGAAATCTGCTCATCCATTAAAGAATGGCTACTTCAGAGTTTCTCCCTAAACTGATTCAGATACTGAAGCTTTATAAGATAACCTGAATCCAAATTACATATTACATAGGTAAATCTTGATATAAGCAAAGACAATTTTTTAAACATATATCGGTTTCCCTTTTCAGCAAAGGATTTTTGGGTGTAGGAGGAACTTTTCCATGGACGGGAGGAGAACCCACTGAAAAACTCAAGGAATATGCCTGATTTCCTATTTGTTTACTTCAGCACTGAGTCTCCCAATTTTAAGTGCAAGTCCTGCCATATTTAGAAGCTTGACCAAAAAAAGATTTTTTTTTTTTTTTTTAAACAAACCCTGAGAACACACCAAATTTCACCCCAGGGCAGAGCCAGGTTCACAGGCACCAGCTCAGACCCTGTGAAGGTGCACACAGCACTTCTGCAATTCTCAATTTGAAAAGCAAAAAAAGGACCTCTGGATGTTTCAGAGGAGTGTGGTCTTTCTGTTTGGTTGTTGGTGGGGTTTTTTGATTACTTATATTAAATAAAGTCACAGTATCACGTGATAGTCTTGAAAACAGCGAGATACTGAGATACACACGTGCTATAAAACGTTGTTTTCAAAAACCTGTTTGTCCAAGTGGGCTTGTAGGTGTCATTCTTGTACAGGGATTCAAAACCAGCACAGGGCCAGAACCACCAAAGCCTGACCAGGACCAACCACCTTAACCACAACCGGCTGGGAAGAAAGTGATTTGATGAAACTGGTTTAATTGAGAGAAGTTGTGATAGGAAGGACAGAATTTGGAAAAGAAATACACGGGGCTTATGGATATTGTTCTTTTCTACACCAAATGTTTACAGTTTCAGGCAATTTTCAACTGTGATAGTCACTGGTGCTGCAAGATCTGAATTTGGAAAGGGTTTAATCATCCACTCTGAACAGCTATGATGAAGCGATGAGTTACATGACTCAGGGTTGGTGTCTTAATCAGCATAATTAATCTAATTCAGCGATTAACCCGAATAGGAAAGAGCTCCTTTAGGCACAGGTAAAACAGCACATGAGTCATTACTTGGCAGTGGCACTGAAGAGTTTAAAAATGCAAGTTACGGTTTGTTGGAAGGTCTGAAGAGGAAATACAAAGATTATGAGGTGCTAGGACAGAAACTTCAGGCAGTCCTTCCCTGACCAGCAGAAACCAAGGCACTACTGGCACTAAATGCCCTGTTAATTTGTGAAATTAGGACATAACACCTGAGGTACAACTGCACACCAAACACTGCTCCGACACGGGCCAGTTCTGCTGCAAGTACTGTGGGCAAGGGCTCTTGGTTTTAAACATCATGCTACATTTCAAGCCTTTTTTATCATTGATCTTCCCCCCCACCATGGAATGACTATAAAAATGCTCTTATTAATATCCATTCAAAAAAAAAATACATCTTTCACAGTGCCATCTTTAGAAAGTGTCTGATGCACCCTAAGCAGTGCTTCTGGTTTCTTCATAGAGAAATTTCAGAAATCCCTCATGCAACTTCAAAGCTGCACCTCCTAGAACACAGTGCAGTTTCAGCACAGCACAAACAACAAGCTGTTTAAGTACTGCCACACATTTCTGTAAATTTAAGGCAGCAAAAGCTGGCATAGCCACCGAAGGAAGCAGCCTGCTCTTGCAGACACAGTGGTGTATTTGGTGCCACCCTCACATCTTCCCCTTTTCTGCACTATGTGGCTGAAACAGCAAACTGAGTGGACCCAGAGGAAAATCTTTTGAGGGCAAGGAAGGTTGCTTTTAAGTTTATGTATGTTTACAGTATATATACACGAAATTTCACAGTTCCTACCAGAAGTATGAGAAACTATTGGAAGGAAAAAAAGATACCCAAACTCTAAACCATGTCACACCTGGCACCTGAGAGTTGTCCAGCCCTGATTTCAAGTGGTTGTTTGCCAAGTAAGGCAATAGCCACAACGTTTGGAAATGCATGTGAGCAAGGGAAAGGTTCCTAGTGCTTCCTGGTAACGTGTCATACCTGCCTGTGCACTTAACAGCCATGAAAATAATTGCCTCAGAAGCAGTGACTTAACCCCCCCTTTGACCTGATCTCGAGTCACCAGAGCTCAGCAGCATCATCATCCAGCAGACTTTGGATATAAGTATTTACAGTTTATGTCTTACTGCCGACAGAAAAGCCATCTTGTGTTTCATCTTCAGAGAGCTCACATAACATCACATTTTCATTTTCTATTTCTCAGCTTCCTCTAGGGCAGATGCAAATATTGAAACCCTTCCATAAAAGCTACCATCACAAAACACCCAGCTAAGGATTTTTATTCAGATCAAAACCCCATTATTTCTCCTGTTACAAATAAAATCACTGCTTACACCTTCATCAACTTTTCATTCAGGTGTGTACTCGACACACTTTTAAGACTTCTCTGCTGAGGTGCAGAATCACCACTGGGTAAAGCAGCAGGGAGGGAAGAGAGGAACAAAATCTATTCAGGTTTATGTTTGCCATGCCCAGGGGTCGTGGCAGTTGCAGAGACCCCCAGCACATACACCCCATGTCCTGTTGGATGCTGCATATGAAAATGTGAAGAGCTGCCTCAGATGTCCTACATAACTCCAAACGAGGCATGTTCACAAGTTTTTTTCCATGAACTAGAAATCCTATCCCTCAATTTTTTCCCCTCTCCCCTGCCCCAACTGCAAGAGTTCCTATTGAAAACTTCAAAGTGTTTTTTGTTAGTA
This sequence comes from Myiozetetes cayanensis, assembly GCF_022539395.1. Lineage (NCBI taxonomy): Eukaryota > Metazoa > Chordata > Aves > Passeriformes > Tyrannidae > Myiozetetes > Myiozetetes cayanensis. The sequence goes on from NW_026087853.1 coordinate 57,819,716, forward strand.
GATCCAGTTAAGTAGTACAAAAACATGAACGAGGACAGTTCAGGGAGGGTAATGTTCTGAAATAGATAAAAGTTGTGCTCTAGCCTAAATCACAGTATTATTATTGAGTAAACATAATAATGAGGGATGTGGGTGAGTGCTCTCAGAGTAGTCATTACCAAACAGTTACAATCCTTATTTTTCCTGGCATCCCGGTGGGCAGCCTGATTACAGTGGACGAGGAATAGGTGCTTATAAAGAACATCTCACTTTTCACCTGTGAAGGAAAGCTCTCCAGTGGATCATGATGCATGTCAACTGCTGTGCTCGCACACTAACAGCCTTCCACCAGCTCTCAACACCAAATCCACTGCTATTCTTTCACCTGCCAAAACCCAGCAGTAACAAAAACAAATGCATGTGCTTGCAACCCCTTCCTGCACACACCCACCCACCCCAAAAAAGTGGTTTTTTTCAGGTTAAGTTTGTATACATCCCTTTAAACAGTTTTCCACAAGGTCACACATGAGTTACTACAGGATCTCTAAAAAAAAAAAAAACCAAAAAAAAAAAAAAAACCTCATCCTAAAGCCACAACTACTTGTATCTCAAGTAATTACTACACAACAACGAACTCATTGCAACAACCTGCCAAACAAAAGACTGTCCAGCTGCTCCAGAGTGTGTATTACTCAGAGGAGCCCATATTAAGAGCACCTACGTTCAATGGGGCATTTTGGAAGCCCTTTTTTTTTTTTTTAAAGTGAGACCACACAGCTGGTCCTGCCCCTCCCAAGGAAACAGCCAGAGCCAGACCAGAACTAATTTGGGGTACTTAATGAATAAACACACGAGTACCAGGGATTATAACCGGCCTTGTACTCGCACAAAAGAAGCAGGGAAGTGTGAACAGGAGCCCACGGCAGGCATGAGAACAAAGCCAGAGCATCAGGACCAGCAACCCAAAGGGCTCACAGCAAGCAAGGCAGATACTGCCCTGCCAGTCAGGGTGCAGAGACCACAGGGTGTCCCCCAAAAGATGTGTAGGAACCACCTCTAAACACTACAGCTGGTACAGTATCACTGGAAAATCTCTAGATAGAGACACAAACCCATTCTGGACACCCCCTGCCTGCAGCTCTCATGTGTCTCATCTGGGTATTAGAAATTTTTTCAGCTCTTCTGATGGGGATTTTTCTAATTATTGTTTATGTTCTGCATTTTCTTGTTTAATTGATGGGAGGTGAGGGAAAAGACAACAGCAGTAATGAAGGTTTAAAAAACCCCACGCCAATTCCGGAGAACCCAGCAAAATTGGTGCCTCTGTGTTTTTTGTCATCCTTACCCTCTCAGTAGGTGTGAGGATTCGCTCTTCAAGGAGGAGTGTGAGAAGACAGAGCTCCTGACTGGCTGTACAGCCTTGAAAGCCTAGAGAGGGCTTTTAAAACAACAGCCAAGGGACACGGAGAAGCAAAGCAGCAGGACCTGCTACAGGGGATGAGCAGGAAGGAAGGTGATTGTTCCAGAATGTAAAAAAATAAAGAGATTAACTGTCAAAGGGGGAAAAAAAAGTAAAAACAGTCACTTTTAATGCATGCAAGGCTGTTCCAGAGTGTACAAAGTCATTTAACACATTTTCAGCTTCAAGTGACTATTCAAGAGTTTCAGCAGTGGTGGATCCAGGCTCAGAGGCTGAACAGGCACTGATGGTGAAAGGCAGATCCAATACCAGGATTGATTATATTGCCTTTAATTACAGCACAAGACACAACCAATCTCAACCCAACCACTGCTTTCTGATTATGGTTTTGTTTTTTGGTTCAGTTTGGGGGAGGGAGGTATACATTTGCATCAAAAAAGACAAAATGAATGAATCAGGAATGCCTGTGATGCTTTGGATGCTCTGTCTTGAAGCCTTGAAAAGTTATTTTCAAATGGCTGGGATTTGAATGTTAGCAATTAGACAAGAAACAGATGCCCCCCTACAAGCAAGAGCAATAACTGTAACAACAATTACCATTTTGTGAGATAGAGTGTAACACACATCAGAAAAATGCATTTTTAATTTGTCAGAGCTAATATTTATCCAAGGTGACAAATAATTTACTTTGTTGATTGCAGATTTCTGGAGCCTTGGGTTGAATCTGTGCTCAGCAAAAAGCTCCCTTGAGCAAATTCTCCAGCGTCGACTAACAAACGGAAGGAAATTCCAAATTGTAAAGGAAAGATCTGAACAGGAAAGTGAAAATTGTTTTACATCACAACAATAGTACAGGGCTTTTTTATTCCTCTATATGAGCTCTCTCAGTAATCTGCAGTTACCATAAAAAAAAAACAATAATCAGACAACATGCCTTTCTCCTGAGCCATTTCTCAAACTCTCTGATAACGCTCAGCCACATGCGATCAAGAGACTATCGACACTGATCTGATCTTGCCTGCATGAGGCTGTAATTTGTGCTGTTTATCTTGTGGGTATCACCTACTGTATTATTCTGTCAGCACAGAACAGGTTTAGGTTTAAAGTTACCAGCCTCATTTAGTCTCTGGGCTGTGAATGTAGACAGGCTGGTTATATTACAGTACAACAGCAGGAATAACAGTTGTAATGGCCAATGTGCACTTGATCTCAGATTAAAATAAGACATGACAAACACGTGAAAAAAATCTCTGCCCTACTGAGAGCATTTGCACACCAGCACTGCCTGTGATAGTTATTGCACAGGGATAGTTATGTCTCAAACACAACTAGAGATGAAGGTGTTGGGTTTCTATCACTGACTGGTTTTGAATCAAATAATTTGCCTTTTGCAGCGCTGCACATTTATTAACCTATCCAAGTATGTATTGTGCACATACTTTCCTTTTACAAAGGAATTGCTGCAATGCTTAAACGATTTCTGTTCATCATATGCTCTTGTACCATTGTTTAACACCCCCCAACTTCTGGGCCCCACTAATTACTGTTACCTTATGGATTTGTGTAGGACATGAATGCATCCTGTCATCAAAACAAAACCCAAACAGCTGGGGCAACGACAACAATGGCTCAAATCCCTTATTGTCAATTTTCCACTTCATTGGATTTGATACCACAAGGCAGTGGCAAAACCCTCTGAAACCAAGCAGGGTCATGCAGGTGCAAGTCCACACTGAATACAACATATGCAGAGGTCACAACAACTTACTTGGCCCATTCCTTCTCAATTTGACACAAGCTGATGTATTACTTCTTACCCTCATTAAAAAAAACAAAAAAAACAAAAACAAAACATCCTCTCACTTTCAACTGTTCAAAACTGAACAATTTCAACTCATCAGACATAGTGCATCTAAATAAAATGTTCGACTTCAAGCATTTAAGAGACACTGAACCAGGAGAATACAAGTTTGGAGACATCACACATGGTATTTATAGACCTGTATGGAGGTCATGCACTATTTATTACATGCACTTCACCAGAAGCTTAATCATGCAATACATCTTCAACATCCAATTACTGGTTTTAGCACATTTGCTACCTCCACTAAATAAAGTAAAACAAAGCAGCACATAACGAAAATTACCCTTTAAAGTTGCATTCAGGTCACGATCCCTAAGGTGAAACAGGTGTATCTAGTTCAGGATGCTTTTCATGCTGAATGTATTCAAACAACACCCAGCCTTGGAAAACCTGCAACAAAATTCTTCAGACACCTGTATGTTTTCTTAAAAACCCATTTTATGGAAGAGGAAAAAAAAAAAATCCCTACTCACACTCACTGCACAATGTCACAGGTTCAGCAGTTCAACTGATTCTTTCTGTGTCTACTTGGCTTTAAGACTTTTACACACACATGCACATCACATAATTGTAGGTACGATACTTCCCCTTATTATTTAATCCCCTGAAGCTATAACTGAAAAATGCTAATATTACCTTGCATGCTTGAAGCAGCTTGTTAAAGAAAGGCAATTTTCTCATGTGTCAAAAGATTCCAGTCCCATGAGATCCTCTGGTTAATTCATAAAGTAATTTAATCATAATTAAAGCAAAATTGCATCTTACCCAACCATCATGTTTTGCAAGACAGATTTAGCAAAAAAATAAAGAGTTTACACTGCCAGCAGGAATAGGATAAAGGCACATTACAGGAGATGAGGGGAATTAAAGGTTAGAGGTTGTCAACTCTCTACTAGAGGAAACAGAGAACTTGTGTGGGTCCAGGTTCCTCCCCAGTTCTGGGACAATCCATGGCTAGATGGGTCACACTCATCTCTACAAGACAGATGACTTCTTTTGCATGAAATGAAAAAAAACCAAACATTTACTTCAGGAACTCACTCATCCCCAATTAATTACAGCAAGACAAAAGCACAGCTTTTGCTGTTCACACACACACACACAGAGCCACCAGAGAACAACTCAGACATTTTGTTTTCTGATGGGTTATATTTAGCTACAGAAGTAACTCCATACCCCAAAATTACATTAAAATGTAGAGGACTGGAATTGGACCCAATGTTGTTTTCCTGGATGGGGTGAATTAGCAATAAATACAGTGTGCAAGATGAGCAAGAGTCTGCCTCTGTATTAATCCTCAACATCTCATTATGGAAAACAGAAGCAGCTTTTCAAGTTTCAATTTTATTTTGTTTTATTTTTTATTTAATTATGGAAAACTGACATGTATATCAAATGCAAAAACTAGCCATAATCTCCTTTATAAAAATTGTTAGGAGTCAGAAAAACTGGGTGTAAAATACCATGTTACTGAAAATTGTGCTCTTTCCCTCACTAGCAGCTAGAGAAGACTCTGAAACCTCAAGACTACATTAGAATCCTATGAAAGTAGGTTCAAATGGCTACATATAGGCCAGATAGAATTATATATGTAGAAAAAAAAGGCTACGTATAAAATACAGGCTAGATAGAATTAGGTAGACTTTCCCTGGCACATACATTGCAGGTGAGGGGAAAAACAAAAACAAAGAAAGAAACAAACCCAAAAATAACAACCAAACACAAAACCAGAGTATACACTAGGGAAGTGCAGTCTTACTGCACTTACACAGAAGAACAGCAGCTGTATCAGACGGAATGCAACTTCATAGTACCACGTCCTGAACAGAAAAGCAGCAGCACAAGCAAAAATATATTATATTCCAAGGTTCAACATTTTGTTAAAGCCTGATTTTACCAATTCCTTTTTGCAATGGCCCAGAACTTCAAGTCTCAAACCACAAACCTCCTCCTGGAGGTGGGAATTAAATAAATAAATAAATAAATAAAATCAAGCCATGGCTGCACCCGAGGCAGATGAACAGAGCTTACTGTGAGATTACTGAGATGAAACAGAGCTGATGCCTCCTGAAACAGAGCTGAACAAGAAGCCCACCAGCCTCCTGAGACTGTTTCCTCAGGGTTGGTCATGTCAGAGGTTTCCCACACCTTAATATTTTTTAAAACCCCACAAACAGACTAGTTCATGCAACCAATGCTCCCATTTAGAGATATTCCAGTTTTCCTAAATCCACTAACATCACAACAGTGTCTTTAGGTTACTAGTAAGAGTCAGGTCCAACTCTGAATATCCATTTATTAGTTCATCTCCCCGTTGGTTCCTTTCTAATACATCCAGGAGTGACTGAAGTTTAAAAGAAGTTGTGTTCTTTTCAAACAGGTGCTTTTGGATTCCCAAGCCACTCTCCACAGAAGGAACACCAACACCAGCTACCAAACTACAGAAAGGCTTTCCAGGTACCGAGAAAAGCTTAGGATCTGGATAACAGCTTGTTTTTTCACCAAGAATAGGATGTATTTCTTACTTTTCTTCTGACAACTCAGTGCTGCGTTCCACAAACAACAAGATCTTGAAAGGTTTAGTCCAAAAAGAATTAACTACCATGGAAAAACAACACAGGATACTCCACACTTCCACAGATGGTGATAGCTATGATGTAGACCACAGTGAGAACACCTTTCCCATTTTTAATTATTTTTTTAACAGAAAATATCTAAGTAAAATTATTTTTTAAATAATCATTGCTCGGATTCAGAAACTCTGTTTACTCAGGTCTTGCTCTTCGTGAAGATTTCAATATAAATCATAATTATCAACTATACCAACTATTACAACATCTATATTCAACTATTTCAACTATCATTTTAAAAGTCTTAAACAGAAGGCCAGTGAGCAATTAAATAACTGTTTTGATGTTAAAGTTATCCAAGCCATGCTTACTTTTTACTGCAAGGTTCAGAGATCCTTTAGGTCCCTCCTTCAAGAAACAAAACCGAGTGCTGTGGATATAAAACCTGTGCCACCTGCAGGTGTTACCTCCAGGTTGATGACAACATTCATGGGAAAAAATAGTTAAAATATTTATTATTATTATTATTGCCCTGCTTAGCATCGAGGTGGTATTCAGAGTTAAGGAATGGTGGTGAGTAGACACAAGGGACATGAGGTCTCCAGCACATTTACTGACACTGTCGCTGACCCACCTGTAAATGTTCTAAAAGGGGATCAGCCCACCGTCCCAGGGGAGGTTATTAGCAGTCTGCAGCACTGAAGGCCTAATAAATCACTGTCAGGGTATTCCTATAGATACTCATCTTATTTTTGTTGACGTTTGTTCCATATTACCTAATAATCTGAACCCATCTTGAACAACTGCTCTAATCAGTCTTTATGCTCTTGCTGCTACCAGCAAGTGTAACACTGCATTCATCCCAGGTCCTTTGAAGGCATTTCAGCCTGACATGTACATTTTCTGTATCGCTGAACGAGGGCACAAACAAGCTCTGTCTGCCTCAAGGAAGGAGAAGCTCAGTCCCCCCATCTGGCTGAGACACAAGTGATGTGTTTTATTTTAACCTAAATGTTCTCTTTCAGATCAAGGTCACTAATTAAAAGTTAAAGATCCCGATTTGCCTGACTGGTAGATCTATCGAATCAGTTGATAATTTATTAACATTGATTGCTGACCCAGGGCACCAAGCCTCTCTCTTACTTCTCACACTGCATTTGAAAGATGCCAGGAATAAATCTGACATACACAACAGCCCTCCCATCCCAAGTGCTTGCACAGGAGAGACCAGGGAATAAAGCAGGGTCACCTCAGAAATTTGAAGTGTGAAAAGGCGAGAAGGCAGTCTATCTCTGACATACTGTTTGGTGAGTGCTACAGGATTCTTCTTTCCAAATTGTAACAGGACAGCACAATCAATCTACATGTACTTGGGTGGGAATTACGGATCTCCACACGCTCTCAGATGATGGCACAGTTGCCTCCTTCCCTCTAGGAGAGAATATTGTAAGCCCAACCATGATTCTGTAACACTGTATTAACATGATAGTCCCTGCTCACATAAAAGTACCAATCCCACAATGCTGAGTGGCAAAAAATCACCAGGATATTATTGCTGTAATAACACACTGTGGTAATAAGCTGGCATCTCCTCAGTCACAACCAGGCACAGCAAATGAAATGCTGGCTCAGCGGTGGCCGTGCCACCCACCTGGGCACCGGGAGGGCTGAGCCACCTGCCCCTCCCTCCTGGGCAGGAGCCACGATGGGACCAGCAGGAGATCACCCCATCTGACACTCCCCAACCCACTCAGGAATATATAAAGCACCTCCCACCACGACACAAAAAATCAAAAAGGGCAAACAAAAAAAGAGAAAACTGATGTGGGTGTCAGCAGCGGATGACAGATGACCTAGATGGGCTTTCAAATTAAGGGCTGTTCAATATGTTCATCTGGAAATGTACCACCAAATGATTACCAAATCCTTATTACCAAGAAGATACTCTGAAAAAGCAATATTCAATAGGTTGGTTTATATCGTGAGCCAGAGCTGTGTCAAAACTCAGAGTATATCAGCAACATCAAGGGGAAAAAAAAAAGGATTAGGCAATAAAATAATCAAACAGTGACAAAATATACCCTGGCTAGACATCTCACAACACAAACAAGCATGGAAAAGCTGGTGTTACAGTATGCAGTTTCCTTACTGAGAATCAATGTGCAGAAGGATAAAACACTTAATTCATCACACAAGAAATCTGTGAAATGAGAAAAAAATGAGAAATGAACCCAGTCTACTGACCTAACCCTAACCCTGAAAAAGGATGTTGGGACAGACTGCAGAATTCTTAATATTGAACTGAAAACAACAGGTGTAAAAGACTTGAAAAGGAAAAATTAGGTATTTTCATTTAAATAAAAACATTCGTAAAGATCAGGCAACTAAAGTGAACTCAGCAATCGAGGGATTAATCAAAGGATTTATTGAGCAAAGGATTAATGAACTGGTCAAAATTTTTAATGCAAACTAGTTTAAAGAGCATGACCAATGTCCATTTTTCATCTTTATGGAATACCATTAACACAAATGTCATCCTGAATTGGAGGTTACGTGATGTTTCCAAATCAAGTTTATTTTTAGGTACAACTTCTACTCTGGGTTTTGGTCCCAAACTAAGAGCACAAAGCACTTGGCATCAGACATGAAGTTCATCCATGGTTACAAAAACTAGTTCAGCCAAAACCAAAGGGTTTTTTTTTTTCAGCTGAAACCAAAGGCTCAGAAAACAGTAAAAACCTGCATCACTTCATATTCTGTAATTTATTCTCATGTGGTAGTGCTATTACACCACAAACCCATATTTTTCCTCTGTAAAAACCCATTTGACAAAGTACAGGAATCCTATAAACAAATCCTAAGTGCCCAAGACTTCACAATGGCCTCTGTGCACTGGGGACAGCCGGGGGGAGGGACCCAAGAGACAACTTCAATAATTCACAAAACCATCATTTCTTATTAAAGAAAAAAAAAAGTACAGAGGAAGGAGACTCCCCATTAGCATTGTAGGAGTTTATGAACACCTTAACACAAGTGAAAATATTGAAGGTAACAAGTTACAGACTCAAGAGTAGCCTGTGGGTGATGGGCTGTTGTGACTCTCAGGTGACCTGCAGGACAGTGCTGGTGTGACCTCCTCATTAACCCTTCACCACCAACACTGGCACCTCACAGCATGAAAGATGAGCCAGTGCCTCTCTCAAGATGACTTTTGAACAGGTTATTTGAGAGAGATATTGAGAAGATTTGACTTCTCCGGATTAAAATCAGGAATAGTTACCGAACTGTTTTGGTTCTGGTTAACCTGACTCGAGACTACCTGCTCAAGACTGGCTTTTGGTCTACACTCAGAACATCAAGTCCCACAGCAGCCACACAGCATTGAATATCCTGGGACAGCTCTTGAGATTTTGGGTCTTTGCACAGCAAGGGCAAGATTAGTTTTTATATTTGCAGATAGAGCAAGGTGATGACATCTGTGTAATAAATTAGTACCTAGCACTGACTTCAGTGTTAACAGCTGCCAAAGTACTTCATTAAAACTAAAGCATACAAGCACTAACCTGTGCATCAACCCAGTAGCTGAATCTCCAGCTTAAAACTGGACAGGGCAAGGCAGATACAGAGCACAAGCCTGCAGAGTGGCAGAAATCATCATCTCGTTAGGATATATTCCCAGGAAGCCCTCAAACCTACGAGGATCCCACGCTGCAAACAAGATCAACTTCAGGAGCAGAATTAATTCTCCAAAATGAAATCATCCCAAAAAAAAAAAAAAAAATCATGAAATATTGTACACCCACTTACATAGAACTACTTTTCAAATACACCCCCTGCTGAACTCTACAAACAGGTTCTTCCTCAGGAGATTCACCCTCGTTCTTGCAAATAACAACCTTTCTCCAGATCTCCTTCTTAACCTAAACCCTTTGGTTTATTACAGAGCAGTACATTTAATGAGTTTGTAATTTTACAGCCTGAAAGCCCCCCGGGTCCTGTGCAGCTTCATCTTTGGCTGCTGCTCCTTACCCAGAAAACACAAAAATTCACCATTACATTAAGAATCTCTTAGTCCAAAAACAACATCCAAGCTTCAGAGGCAGCAACCTGGCCACAATCTCGACTCAACCACAGGCACCACAGGCTGCTTCAGCTGAACTGGGATGCTCACTCACACAACCCTCCCTGCAAATGCACCCAGCACCACAGAAAACTTCAGGGTGTCTGTTATAACATGCCTTGTTTAGCAGCACAAATGCCAGGCTGAACTGGAAGACGAGCAACAGCTGCCAAGTCTCCTTAAATTAATGGCAGAAAATAAATATTTGGTGATTAACTTACTGCTCCTCCCCTATATCCACAAAAAAAACAAAACAAAAAAGAAAGAAAGCAAAAATACACATTATTGTGAGCTTTCCAGGGCTGGCATACCTTAAAAATAACAACCCATTTCTGTAAGACAACATTTTGGGACTTTAAAGGTCTCGCCTTTACTGCTTGCAGTGTCAGTGCAAAGCGTTTTGTAGGGAACTAAAATTACCCCCAAGAAATGCTGCTGTACCAGTTGGGACTTTTCCAAGTGATTCTGCAATTATCCCTGCACTGAACCTTGCTGAAATCTTATTTCCTGCAGGTTGGTTTGCACTGGTGCTGCTGCTGACGATAGAAGAGAAATTGAGCTTTCAGAAGTGAAACAGAGAATCTAATTTAGCCCCAAAGACTTTAGTGCTGGTCGTGATGTGCAAAAATGAGAAAACACAGCTTGACTTTCAGAACATATTGCAGCTTTGCTCAGTTGGCAGTATCTGAAACATTCTTCTTTTTTTTTTTTTCCTAATTTGCAACCGCAGATGTCCTCTTTAGTAGAATTCCAGCGGTATTTTTACAAAAATAAGTTCCATTTATTATTAAAATATTCGTCCTCTGCGAAGAATTTTCTTCAAAAACCCTCTGATGGTCAGGCTTTCCCTGGTCTGGTCACAATACAAGTGACACAGAACAGAGGTTACTGAGATTAGTTCCATATTTTTCCAAGGTCCCCAGCTGATTAAAAAGCATTAAATCACGCTAGAGTAAACAGATGGTGGAAAATACACCTAATTTTTTTTTCCTTTAAATCTTTCAATCAGAAGATAAAGGTGGTGGGCTTTTTGTTTTGTCTTTTTAATAAAAATAAGCCAGACTTAAAAAACTTTCCCATAAAATTAGTCCTGTATACACAGCCAAAATAGCTAATCAAGGGACACCCACATTCCTGCAGGGACACAAGACAGAGCATTCGTGCTCAGTGCCTTGAAGCAGTTTGGGAAGCCCTGTTGTCTTCCCCCCTTGGTTTCTCATTTCCAAGCCCAGCAGTGCAGTGAGCATCTCCTGCCACAGGGTTAACTGCGTCCAGGAGCAATCCTGGTGGCAGGTGAAGAACTCCCAATTCCCCAGCAAAAGATTCTTAAATAAACACAGGAGCTTGGCTGGTTTTCAGCTGGTATTTTCTAACCTGGCCCAACAGATGCAGAGGTGCACCTGCTGGCAGCAGAGAGCAGGGACTGGGGTGGGGTGGGGGCAGCCTGAGATCCATCTCACCCAGAACCACTGCAGATGTGCACCTGTAACGTGTTTTACCTTGGAAAAGGCCTGTGTGAGGATGCTGTAATTCAGCAGCTTTCCCTCATTGTTTGGATGAAAGCTGCTCACAGGGGATAGGTGCTGAAATGATCCTTTTTAGTATGCTGTTGAGTATTTTGTTACGGATCACACCATCTGTCCGAGCTAGTGAATGCAAATGAACCCATCAATTTTTCAAGTATAAGCTTTAAAAAAAAAAAAAAAAAATTAAAAAAAAAATAAAATATGCGTGTGATAGTAAAAATCCCAACACAAGCACTTTCCGCTGCACAGCTATTATTTGAAATCTACCACTGAAAATGCAAGATTATTTCAAAAGCACATTCCAAGCTCCCCCAAAAAAAACCCCATTATTTCTGTCTCCACCGGCCTTTGTATGAAAACAATACTTCTGGCTTTTTCATCCGAATATTAACAGATACAGTACAAAGTATTTTGTTGATATTAATGTGCTTACAGTTTATTACACTGAGTTAATTAAAATCTGAATAAAGTAAAATCTGGAAATTCCGCATGTCTAATTTGTCCACTAAAGCAGCTTGGGGAATAACACCCAGCTCTGTAAGAGCATTAGGCTATCACAATGCAGCATATGATTCTGTTCCAGCTTCTTCTATTCATTTCCCAAAGAAATGGGAAAAGCATGCATGGCTTTATGGACAAACCATTAGCTTGGCGTGTCTCGGGGGAAATGGTTCATCAAAGCATTCTGGCTCCAGACAGATTAGATCTCAGTCTGCTTCTCCTTCAGCACAATCTACTGGCATGTAGGCAGGACCACAGAAGGGATGTCCCACTTGGGAGGGCTGAAGTCACCCCACCCCCTGAGTCTGAATTGTTTGAGGGGCAAGTCAAAGCCATCAGCAGTTTATTACAACCACAAGAAGAAAGGTGCTGCCAGGGCTTGGCATGCACAGCAATTCAGCTCCTAAAATTAAGCTTCAGGGAGCACTAGAGCATCAGGCTCTTCTTCAAAAGGCCAGTGCTTGTCAGTGCCAAGACAGTGAAGTGCACCAGCCAGGCTGGAGCTTCAAAAACGGCACATAGAAGCATAAGCTACATCAGGTAGGAAGGGACTCTCAAGAATGCAGCATCCTTCCTGCTCTGCCTTAATGCCCTGGCTCACAGAAATCCTTGGAATGCCCTTCTGCAGTGGCACAGCCACCTCGAGTGGGAAACTCCCCTGTTCAATGCATTAAACGTGTGCACACACGAACTCACAGACAAACACTGGGCTGTGTTGTCCACCCAAGGTTTTACAGCCACAGGGCTGGATCATCAGCTGGGTACAGCCTGACATCACTCACTTGCCTTAATGAAGCTGTGATAATTCACACCATCTGAGGATGGATCCCCTGAGAACCTCGACTGGCACAAGTTATGTTTGCTGCCTGCATCCTCTTCTACTCTGCTCTCATCCAGCATAACCTCTCCCTGCTGCCATGCCAGCCCCACCTTGCTTGCAAAATTCCTAAAATAGGAATTTTGCCCCCCCAAAAATATAAATAATCCCCCAAAAAGGTTCAAACTAGCATGAGGATAATATTCGATTGCACCTGTAACCATCTGAGAATGACTTATGAAATTCAGTCCACATAGTTTCTCCCAAAACTCTCAGTGTTACTTAAGTAAGTATTTGTCTTTACTCTTAAAATCCCTGTCTCAAAGCTCTTCTGACTGTAAGAGAAATTTAGTATCTCCCTTAAAGTGGAACAAATTAAAATAGGTAAGATTCTCATGCCGACTGTCATAGTCAGAGGAAAAGAATATTTGACCAAGGCTCAAAAATCTCAAATTCCATAAACCTGAGTTTAAAAGCCTTGGACCATGTAATGAGTCATATTCCTGACTAACTGAACTTTACTCCTCTAAATTTTCAGAAATTAGAAGGAGAAAAAGGCAGAAGCAACTGTGATTAAATGACATCTAAACTGAAGCACACAGTGCTTTTAGTACATTTTATTTCTCCCTAAATTGCACTCCCAAGTGCTCCTTCAGCACACACAGGGAGATGAAGTGAAAATCCTGATGGATTTCTTTGGAAAAGCTTGGTTAGAGCTTTTCAGGAATGCTCAGCCTCAAAGTGTGTGCACACCAACAGCAGATCTCTTTGCAGTCAGAAAGGAGTTGAAAGCCCAAACCTGATCTCCAACAACAGCTCCCAACAATTTCTGCCAAGATGCAGCTCCTACTCTACAGTACATGAAAAAAACCACATTGCTTGGGGAAAAAAAAGAAAAAAATAATTCCAAAAAATGAAAAAGGAAGAGCTGCACAAAGGACCTATAAGCCATGACCATAAATATCCACACATTCCCATATTTAGTTTCCTACCTCTCATACTTGTATCAGCTCACTCAGGACACCAAGTTTACGTGGCAGGTCTAGAGCGTTAAGGTACATGTTTTTTTTCAAACACGTATTTCACCAGGCACAAAAACGATAAGTAAAAGCTAACACAACTTTCTAGGAAGTGTGTACAAGCAAGACAAGAACTTCAGGCAGGGTGACACAAAGAACTCTTGACGAGCTGATGACTGTAAATATCCTCTACAGCTCCATCTCTCTTTTCCCCCAGAGAAACAGGGTAAGCGCCCAAAGAGAATTTCAGAGACGGATACTACAAGTTGCCAAGATCCTTCTAGAAGTTGCCAGTTGCCATCAGTTTCTCAGCCCCAGTTCCCACTCCTGCAGTTGGCAATTAAGGGATCATTTAAACTAAAAAGAGGCAGATTTGGATTCCTAAGCTGCTTTCGATTTAAATACTGTAGTGAAATCCATCAGAGCCTCCTGCTGGTAAATTGAGGTCATTCTGCTGCCCTGTCTTCTATCATGGTGTATCTTCTTTAGGCTACTCCACATGTGTAGGCTTCAGACTGAATTTACAGGCAGGTGCATGTGGTTGAATATTTATCCCTTGATTTCTCCCCTAAAGAGCATCAAAAGAGCTTTTCCAGTGTCACCTCACAGTAAGGCCTCCAGCACACAGAGGTCCAAGTAGGAGAACTGGAATCCTTGGGAAGCTGTGGTTCAGCAGCACTTGGCAAGTTCCTAACAGAGATCATTAGGTAAAAAAAAACCAAACAAGCAAACAAAAAAATGTTTCTTTTAAAGCAGACCAATCCTTTGGAGAGCCTTACACTGTTACTCACTGAAACACTGGATATATCCAGCTGAGCAGTTACACTTCTGATCAGCCACAGTACAACACCCAGCTTGAGGCACTATTGAAACCAAGTCTTGGGCATACCAAGACTGGTAAATAAAGAAACCTCCCATTCCCACCTTCTGAAAGAAGACTCAAGGCAGTACATTCCATCTCCAAGTTCTGAGCTCTTCAGCTGCAACTGCAGTTCAGCTACATTTTTGGAGCCAATTGCACTGCGTTTCTGTAGTGGGTGAAGTACACGTAAAATTCCAACCCAGCATTTGGATACCTGATCAGCCATGGGAGAGGTTAGGTATTGGTTACACCTAATTATTATTTTACCATTTATCACTATAATGTTATAATGTATCATTATCGTCACCATACTTTCTCTTCCTCCTCCCAGTCAATGAGACACTTTGATCTCATGTTATAGAGCAAAAAAAAAAACCCACAGGAAATGGAAGAATGAAACAAAACACCCTGTTCCCTCAGGATACAGTCTGTCATGTCCTCTGTCCTAAGCACTGACAGAGGTGTTGGTCCCAGATTAATTGCAAGATGAAGTCTTCAAGACTACTCCTAGTGATTTTTTATTTTCAAGTAAGCATAATAATGGATCATAAAGTGAGCCAAGAGTCCCCTGCAGCACCCCAGGGACCCCTCAGCTGTCCCAAACAAGTCTCCTCTTTCCAGCACAACCAACAGTAACACCAGCCCAGCATTTCTAGACTCTTCCAAAACAAGACTTGATCAGGAATGAGCTGGAGCTCAAACTGCTTGGCTCGGAAACTGTGTCTAAAACAGGGTCAAAAACAGCCCATGTCAATTTTGGGGGCTCAAAGACTTTTCAACAACTTTCCACGAGCCCAGCAGAGGCAGGGATTGACGTGCAGGGACAGTGAGCCTCTCAGATAAAACCAGAACCTCTGACCAGAGCTTTGGAGGGACAAGCAGAGCTGTCTGGGTGGTACAACATTGCACCAAAGTGGTCCTCAATCACAGCCTTCTCCACCAGTGATGTGGGGACAGCTCGTGTATACAACGAGCAGCTGCGAGCTGTCTGTCACAGCAGACACAGGGATGCTTGCTTTTGCTGCAGATACTTTCACATATCTGTCACAGAGCCTCTGTCTCCCTTTGCTTCAGAAGAATCAGGATAAATCTGGCTCCCCTGCTTTTTATCTGGAGGGGGCATTAAATTATTAGACGTTATACTATAATTATGTTACACATTATAGATTTATTTCACAATGAAACAATTCATAGCGTCTCTCTATTTGGATAAGAGTATCTGAAATATATTTTAAAAATCCAATAAATAAATATTACAGAATTAAAGATTCTGCAGTTTATTATTGCCTACTTATTCTTTGTATGCAGATCTTTCTTCTCCCCTACTTGTACTACAGTAGTTCTTAAGTTTTCTTGTCAAGCTGACTTCTGACATTTAAAAAGTGGTATTAATTATCTTGACATCAAGTCCACATGCAGAAAACAAATTAAAACATCAGCATATTACAAATGCATGGGTACAAACAAAACCAAGGCAGAACCTTCCCACTTCCACCAGGCTTTGCCAGAATTAGCTTTGTTTGCCATTAACACAGTTGATTCATATTCAATGTCTTCTCTGTGCAGTTCTGATTTAAACATCATTTTAATTTAACTACCCTTTTTTTTTCTTTTTCCCCGTGGGGACTTCTTGTTAAAATTCCATTCACAACACAGCTATTTCTCTAAATTACACTGATGTAGGGATGAACTGATCTTATCAGCACCACTGAAGCGGCGCAGCACTTAATACAGGGGGTTTCATTATTTTTACTGTGACATGACTTACATCGAGCCTATTTACAAACACTGAACTGGTCTGAAGGAGACCATCAGCCAGACAGGGTGGCAGAAGGACTTGACAGCAAAGGCTCAAGCGACTGCTTGTGTCTCTGCACTAGAAAGACACACTAAAAAAAAATAAAAAAGGCAGCAGAAGTGAAATACACAGCGGTATCAAGAAAAGCTGGAGTAGTTAAACAAAAATTACAGAATTGGGATGTACAGTTACCCAGATAAACCATTCAGTTTGAAAGATGAAAATTTTTCACAAGGCAAACATAAAGCCTTTTGCACAGACCCTCCTGAAAGAGAACAGAGGAATTGCTCCTCAGAAATAAAAAGCTAAGGCCTCCACCAAGTGTTATTTAATATTTCCTTACAGATTCAGATAGGAAAACTACAACAACACCTAGGAAGAAAGGGAACCTCCTTTGATAACACAAAACAGGAGGACAGGGGTGTTTATATTTTGGAACTGTTGTGTACAAGCACTGCTCTTGGACAGCAGAACAGACTGCAGTGCTTACCACTGTGCTCCAAACATGATGTTTCCTCTGCTTGTCAGTCAGAAAGGAGGTAATAAACACACAAAAAAATAGATTTATTAGAGGCTCTTTTCAATCTCCTGCCATTTCACACACAGGCAGGTTTTTCTTCTACTATTCCCCCCCTCCCTTTCCAAAGTAGCAGAGCCAGCCTTTTTCTTTCAAAGCAAAAGGAAAGCCAAATCTAAGGTAGATAAGCAGAATACTCACTCAACCTCTGCCCTCCAATATTTCACGGTTCACAGTTTACAGTCGTAACAGGATTTTGAATCTCAACAGCAGCCAGCATCGTGCTGGTACTATTTAAAACCTCCCTAATGGCACTGCCAGCAGGAGGGAGATAACAAGAACTCAGGTGTTTACAATCCGGAGCAGCAAGGGAAGCGTTACAGAGATGTTCAGCTGGCAGAATAACTGTCCTTTTTTTATTTTTTTTTTTTTTGCCTTATTAAGGGGTGGGGAAGGAGAGGAAAAATTAAACAAAAATCGTCTGGTGGCCTTAAAGTTTCCTAGAAACAGCTCTTCAGAAGCACCATGCCATCCAAACTGCTGCAAAGCCAAGTGATGATGTTTTAAAAACACGCCCTCCAAAGAGGGACAGGACAGTCTCTCAGCTCCCCTCTCCTATTTATATTCAATATAAATAATACTGTGCAACTGCTTAAGAGGAAAGAAAAGGTAAAGTTTAAAGGGTCTATCAGATTTCAGTACAAATCTACCACTATTAAAAAAAAAAAGTCTTTCACCTTGTATGCATTTGAGAGACAGGTACCCACTAGGTATGCAGGTTAAAGCTGGCCTCATTAAATTGCAATTTTTGGCAGCTACTGACTGGCAGTATCTGACTGTTTCTATGCTTAAACTCAAGACACCCAAATCAGCAGAAATTTCATACCATATGCTCCAAGTAAAGATCTTCAAATACTCCCACAGTCAAGCCATGTCTGGCAGGAGCTGTGAATTTTCTTCCTTTTTTTTTTTTTCTTTAATCCCCAGATTCACCTTGAAAGCAGCTGAATATCAATGAAACAAAAATATCATAATCACTTTCATTTTCCGTACACAGCACAAGGATTGAGAGGCCATTAAATAAAAATTGCCAATGTGACTAAAATAGCTGTTACAAGTAATGCAGAAAGCCAACCAGATACAAACATCTTGCTCTTTTGATCAATAGCAATTTCCCCCTCGATGTTTATGCATCGATGTTTTTAATGAAAAAGACCCTTTCTTTGAGGTGTTCAGTCCCCAGCAGAGAAAACAGCGTATTTAATTTTAGTAAAGGTGTAAACAATCTCATTTACTAGACAGAGGAGGCTAAAAGGGAATTTGAAAGTTCATTAAGATCTCAGACGACCAGTCACCTTGACTCCATAAGACAATTAGGTTGAGTCTCACATATCCTTGTAAATTCAAGTCCTGAGTTTTCCTTTTTCTCCCCTTAAATGCATTATAGGAGCCACCTTTCCAAATTAAAACTAGCAAACGGACTGCAAGGCACGCCAATCTACGTTTGTTTATTAAAAACCTCCTCGCTGTAGTTAACTTCTGCCTGTTTTCCTGTATTGAATTCCATGTCTCTCGGTTTTGTTTTCATGCACACAGACAGGGAGCTTAGTTCTGTTAACTTACATGCCAATGTGATTCCCAGTGGAAGGTTTGACAGCTGCAACAGGTTATTAATTCTGAGTTGCTGTGGAAGTTTACAGCTGCACCCAGATATCCACCAACCTGCACCCCAGCCAACACTTCCCTTCCTACTCTGCCTTCCAGTGCCCTTAACCAGCTATGGGCACTACCACACACCTTACCCACGCCCCCAGATCAAACAGAACCGAGCTGAACAGATATTTACTGCAAAAATTTACAGAAAAAAAGTGTGCTGAAGACATTCTCTTAGCTGAGAAATATTCTGTAGTTTCAAATACAAGGGCTGTGGGAAAAATAACATTTCTGAAGACGCACCTCGCCATCCTGCAGGAAAAGGAGCCTGTCAGCAAATCAAACTCGACATTGAACTTCAAAGTAGATGTGCACTTCAACAGAATGGAAATAGAAGTTATTTGCATCGATACATACAACAAGCAGGTTGTTGTAAGCATTTTAACATCGCTTAATAGGAGCACTTTGCAATCTTAGCACTTTGTAACGTGTTAACAATGCTGAGCAGATTCTTAAAAAGGCAAATATAAACTATTAATATTTTATGTGCCAAGGTCTTCAGAAGTCTTTGGGACTATTGATTACTTAAATCCATTAAGTGCTATTTTGATCTTAAACAGCTAGAGATATCTGCAAAGAGATTCAAGCTAAGTGGGAATGGCTATTTTGAGAACAAGCAGTTTTGGGGCAGTTATCATCACTGATAATGAAGTTTACTCATTAGAGGCTTCTAAAATGCAAACAAGAGCTGCTAGAACAGTTTGGTCCAAAACTGTATTTCTTTTTTCCCCCCCGATTTAAACATGTTTGAGTCCAGTTCTTACCAGGAGCACAGACCAAAAGACAACCCTAAAATTTATGGCATGAGTGTTCTTGCTGTGCCATTTCTGCTTATCCTTCCAGAAATGGCTGAAGATAAAGACTGAGTTTGCTTTCAACAGTAAAAACAGATCACAGCACAACTGGGATCAACAAAGAGCTCCCTTAACTATATTTTGTCTATCAGTTCTCCAATATTTACTTCTAATAGAAGGAAATAATGATTGCATTTCCACTTAGTGAACAAGAAAACATCAACAGAAAATGTCTTCCAGAAAATTAAAATAGCATTAATCCAAAGAATACACTGAATATCTGTAATTTACAAATATTCCTCGTTTTTATCTTCATTCCAATGCTCAACACAGGAAGAAATGTTTGAAACACACTGAACACTAAATAGTTCTATACATCTTCAAGAAAATGAAGGCAGCAACTGCTGCCCACGCTTCGACCAGGTAAATATTTAGTGCTACACTGAATATATGAAAAAAACCAACTCTTTTCACATTCCCAAAATTAAGAGTTTAAAGAATTAAGAGATAATCACACAAATCCGGTGTTTTGTGGTTGGGGTTTTTTTTGTTTGGAGGTTGTGTGGTTTGTTTTTAAAAAATATGGCATTAAAGAAACACAACAACCACATCAAAAACAAAACACCAAAACAAAAACCAACCAAACAAGAAACAAACAACAACAACAACAAAAAAACACCCAGGAGTGCAAACCAAATCCCACTGAAAGAATAGAAAATTTGCCACCTGTCTTACTGGGAGCCACATGAAGTCATCAGTGTTCAGGTCCCTCAAGCCTTCAGTGATGTCAAGGTAAGCACTTAGGTAAGGCCCTAAATTTTTCCTATATACAACCTTTTGTGTTATCCATAGAAGATTTTAAATCAAAATTAAAATCAAGAGTGTGTACTTCCCAAAAGATCACCTTTTAAAGGAAAAAAAAACCCCAACAATCTGAGTGAAAATATATTCAAGTAAAAAAACCCAAAAAATCCAAAAACATAACCACAACAAAAACCACCCAAACAAAACCTCCACACCTTTCTTCCACAGACAAGAATTATTCTGAAGGTAAAGGATTATTACAAAGAAACTAGGGGGGAAAAATAAATAGAAAACTCACCTTACTTTGAGCAGTGCAGCCTGTGTGCCCTTATTGTTCTGCATCTGATCTACAGTTTTAACTGATCCCTGGTTGCTATAAAAGGGAATCTGCAATCTCACACTTTTACCTACATGGAAAACGGGAATAGGCAATTTCCAAGTTAAAAAAAAAAAAAAAAAAAAAAAAAGCATTATCAGTGAGAGCAGGAAAGGACTGGAAAGGATGTGAAGGATCTCCTCTGCAGATGCTCAGTTTGTCCCACTGAAAGGCAGAGGAGACCACTTTGCAATGAGGTGCAAGGAAAGGATTCTAACTTCACACCACCCTAAAAAAAACCAAATTAGTCCAAAACACCCAACCAAAACCGGAGACAAAATTCCTTTCTCCAAATTACCAACAGCACAACCTGCTATTTTTATTCTATGCAATACGGTGAACTGATAGTGAGGAGTATATATCTCAATTAGATCAATATCCAAAAGGTACAAAAACAAGTCACTTCAAATTCACAGTCACCATTTATCACAGTAAAGCAAGAAAAAGCAGTGTATTACTACAGTAAAATAACTATAACATCACCTATTTCCATATCAGGTTGCAAAACCACCTTGATTTTCTGTAGGTGATGTTATCCTGTCCCTCCAGAGTGGAGGATGGGTTTAATCACAGCACAGTGTATATTCCAAACGTGTTCAGAAAGTGATTGATGATATGAATTTCAAAACAATAAGCTCCAAAAAGCAGATAATATGTTTACTGGCCAAAAAAACCCAGCAGTCCAGCAGTTGACTCCACAACAAGGAATGACTGCATTTTTTTCTTTTTCCTCACCCAGTTTTGAGCTGTCTCAGATTCTACTGGGAAAATATTAACACAGCACTGCTGACAGCTGCTACATCTGTACACATAAAAGAGTCTCAATTTTTGTTTCAAAATCACCTTTCAGGGCAACTGTTAGCTTGTGTCCTGCTCACAGCTGATTAACCTCAGTGATGGCACTGACAATGACTCAGAGTCTCCTTTTGCTTAGGACTTACCATTAAAAAGTAACACAAAACTAACTCCCCTGCAAGCCTCAGGAAAAATATAGTTTATAAGGTTAAAAACAAGGACTTCAAAGGCATCTTTCTGGCTAGCCTCAAGGTGGAATAAAAGTGTTGAGTTTACACTGAGTAGGTTTAACCCTGTTTTAAAGCACAGAATCTGTTGGAAATCCTACCCAATACACCTTAACTGCAGGTGCTCAACACAGAAGATTTGTATTTGATGCTCTCCAAGGATACACAATCCTTTCTCTAAGTCCCTAAAAGGCATTTGACTTCACCTTCCAGTGTTCATCTCTTCCAGAGTCCTGCCTAACAAGAAAATCTTCACTCCACCTGAGAAAAAGGCAGCACTGGTGTCCCAGCCCTGGTTTCCCCTCTCAACACCTTACTGGACCAGCTGGCTCAGAAGAAACCACAACACAAGCCCATAAGTCCACAGTGTCTGACAGGAAAACAAAAAAAAGAACAAACTGAGCCATTAGTCCATCTAAAATTGTTGGGGAAAAAAAAAAAGTGATCTTGAGAAATCACTTTGAAACGACGATATGAAATGGTCTCTGAGTAACAAATGCAAAGCTCTGTTTCTTGCAAGATATTTTTCCTGCTAAGAACTCTGGTATTTTTCCCTCAGAGATTAGGTCCCCTTCTCGTAACACAGGGCAGGAGTGTGACCATAAGAGCCCACTTGCACCTACAGCAAGATCTCAGAGCAGGACTGACCTCCAGCACGAGCAGTGCCCGGGGTTAAGAACGGCAGGTCTGTTGTTGCAACCTTTGCAACTCAAACCAGGAGGTTCCTGCGCCCTCCCTGAGGAGCACATTGAATTATCCAAGCTGGCAGCAAAACACAAAAGGAGAGTCAAGTCTGTTGCTCAAACGCTGTGGCAAAGCCACTCAGGTCGGGCTTTTTCCTCCAGTGCAAGGGCAGCGTGGTGAGGAGAGATGGCACGCAACAGGGAAGGAAAGGTCAGGGACAGAAAGCTCTGAGATAAATAAGCTTGAGGCTTTTTTTTCCCCATTGCAAAGGGAGAAGTCTGCCAGAAGTACCTCTGGGAAGAAAGAGGCGTTTAGTTTTTAAAAGCATTTATATCCTTGTCGGTGATAATTGAGGGATTTATAATATTACACACGATTAAACAAATCAGGGCTCACCAGCCAGAGACACTCATCACTGGTCTGACCTCCAACCCCACGGTACCTCAGGTATAATTAGTACAATGGGACTTTCTCAGCTCTTTATCAATTTCTTCCCTCAGAAGGGCAAGGTGCTATTGTTTTTAAACTTGTGTATAACCAGGACATTCGAAATATCAGGTAAAAGTCCAAAAATGACACCTTTAAGTGCTCTGAAAGTGCAAAGCATTATTGCCTAAAATTAAAAAAAAAAATACCCAAAGGAGGGGAAAAACCCACAACACTTTTGCCTGAAAGATAATGGAAATTGAGAGTATTTTCTTGTACAGAGCCAGGATTGCTGTTTAGCTTGACCCACAGGAAGCAGTGAAGTGCTATTTATGACACCAACAGGAAAGGAAAAAAAATAATTTTTGAAGCCAGGTAGTATTGCCACTTTTAGTTCTATTAATATAATGGACATAAAATTTGAGGCATTTAATGATCCACTAAATCCCACAAAAGGAGGCAGCCTACTGCTCCCAGCAGCAGTGCTTCCCCTGGAGCTTGTGCCAAGCTGTTAAGAGAGCAGTGAATTCAAGTGCTTCATAAATATTTCTGCAGGACTGTAAACACCCATTTCAGTGGGTAATACCTGTGTACACATGGGAAATACCGAGCTAATGCAACAGTAAATAGGAGGGAAAACTGTGTTACCCAGGACAATCAGGCTGTAGATACTGGCAGACACCAACTTAATTTATACAGGGTATCCCCCAATGCCCAGTCCAGCTTCTGATCACCTTCTCCTCATCAGCCTGGCACCAGCTTCAAAATGCCTCAAAACACTTGACAGTTTTTAATGCTGAGGTGTTTTAGGATTCTTCCTTGGACAGCTGTCAGTCAAGAATGAGGGGCCAGGTTAGGATGAACTATGGGAAAGGGCCAAGGGAAAGTGCCAGCGTTTGGAGGACTTGCACCAATTCATTCACCTGCCTCATCAGAGCCAGTTCAGAAACCAGGAGTATGAAATAGCTTTAAGAAATGTGCTTCCCAAAATATTAATACTAGTTTACATGTTGACTGAAAACCCTGTGCTTTAAGACTGTTTGGGGATAATAGGGGGGCAGGCAGGAAAAGAGGCAGGGAGAAGCTGTTCTGTGGAAGGAAAGGGTCGCTTCTTTCAGGTTTTTGAAATATTAACCCCACAGCCCCTTGAACATCATGTCACAGCAGTGACTTCCTACCCCTCCATAACAGTATCAGCAGCTACAGAATCAGAGAATGGTTAGAGTTGGAAAGGAACTTAAAGATTATCTAGTTGCAACCCCCTGCCACGGGCAGGGATGATGACTATGCACCTCTGTGCCAAGGTAAACATGCACAAGACACTTAGACATTCCAGCAGCATTCACAGTCTTACATCATGCTGCCTTTTTACCCCCCAAAAATGCATATTCCACTGCCTGCCATCAGGAACAGTGATCTAGGACGATGCTGTGACTGATTATACCAACGGGCAGGACCATCTAACGATGGCACTGCTCAAGTGGGACGTGACCCACACTGACACAGCACAGGACGTGACACCACTTCCCCCTTAAAAGGAAGGGGGCAACAGAAAACCAAGTCAAACGTGGAGACCGGAGCTTAAAATTGCAAGCATGATAGGTTCAGCCTCCACGCAAAGAAAGCCAAGGGCAGCGACCTGGTGTATATTAGAATGGAAAACCACAACTCCCAGGGTCCCATCACGTGCACAAGCAAAGCATCAGTCAGGAAAAGGCCGAAACACAACAGAATGCAGCAAGACTATGTGTTTCCAGTACTATGGCCAGGTCCCTTGTTTTTGATTTCTTCTCACCTTAACAACCTTTAGCCCCAACCCCTCCAATTGTTTACAGTCCTGCCCTGACTCCTATAGTGTTCTTGTTACCATTTTTACTCCCAAGCTGCTGCTACCACGTTCAAACTTATCTTCTGCCTAATCAGTCATTCCGCGTTTCAGAGGCGGCTCGCTACGTGGAAATAGCTGTAACTGAGTGATAAAATTTTATCTATTTGTGTTTACACAAAGGACTACTCATTTCACATGCAGGATCCAGCACACAGACAAGCCTTGCTGCAGAGGCTGAAGTGGGAAAGCTCACTAAATAAAAGACCTCAGGCTGCCTGTGCTGGTTTTGTCTGGGGCAGAGTTAGTTTTCCTCACAGTGGCTGATATGGAGGTATGGTTTGGGTTTGTGCTGGAAACAGTGCTGATAATGCAGGGATGTTTTAATTACTGCTGAGCAGGGCTTACACAGAGACAAGGCCTCTTCTTGCTCCTCGTGCCACCCCACCAGCAAGTAGGCTGGAGGTGCACAAAAAGTTGGGAAGGGACACGGATGGGACAGCTGATCCCAACTGACCCAAGGGAACATACGGTGTCATGCTCAGCACATTAAGCTCAGGGCACATTTGGAGTGATGCCAGACAGAAGCACAGTTTATCTTAAATAAGCCTCAAGAGGCACTTACCCTAGTTTAAATCTTTGTTGTGCAACGAGGAATACTGAAGGTTTTCCAAGTTCTTAATTTAGCCCCTACTGGAAAGAATACAAGCCACACAACAAATGCACAAGTCTAGTTCTGGCTTGGACTTTTGCTCACCAAAGAAACGTTGTCGATAGAACTTGGATCTTTCCATTATCTACAGGCTCTGTCCCCGTTCCACAATCTCATTTATAGGGTTAGCTACCTGAAAAGATCCAGTTTCTTCTAAAAGACACACCCAGGAAGAAAATGGTGTCTTACTTTCACCCACAAACAGGAAAGTCTTCACAGAAGGGGCAAGACAGAGTCTTACTTCTTGCTGGGAGCTGAAATAAGTGTAGAGCTGCTACAGGTATTTATGATCAACCATAAGTAAGGAACTACAAATACGCTCTAAACACATGCACACCAACAAACAAAAAATAAACAAATAAATAAATCAGAAGAGCCTCTGGACCTTCCCTTATATATCAGACAGACCCTTACAGAAGCAGTAAGTCAACATCACAGACAATAAACTTCACAGGAAAACATGTGCAACATGTGCCAAAACAAGCCATCCACTCAAAGAACATTCTTTACCCTGAACTGCCTGTTAGCCAGGAAGACCTAGTCCAGAGACACTTCTCCAGCTTAGCCCCTTTAACCAAGTGCATTTCTATAAATAAAGTTAACAATTTGATTAGGCATCTATAACCATTATAATAAAGGCTTATTTTAACCTTTTAAACTTTGGGTTTACTCTTCATTACCAAGAACATGTATGAGCTTAATTTGAAGTGAATATTAACCCTAAGCTTCCAATTACAATGTCACGCTCTCAGTGAACACTAACGCAGCTGGTGTTAATATTTAAAACAAGGGGCTAATTTGTACAGAAGGAAGTTTTAAAAAGCCGCAGATTTTTATGAAGCCACAACCCAAACACCTCATTGTAGCCTCTAAATTACAAGTACAAGCCAAGAAGAGGCCACTGCAGCCACCACTGTGACTCCTCACGAAAGGTAGCTCTACTCCACACGTGCTTTTAGAACCAATCCTTAGACCTTAAATAAAATTAACAGAAACATAAAGCCTCGTGAAACCAACTGCACAGAAAGAAACACGAAAACTATCATTAAGGATGCCTGGGTTTCTTAAATTTTGGGTCGGAGTGGGAGCAATTTGAACATTTTTCTATTCCTAACACATAGTACTTTGTTGTATTTGTGGTTTACGTGACTGTGGAAGACTCTCCTTCCTCAAAGAAGAGATTTTGAAGCACAAACTTAAATGTCAAAAGTGTTATTTTCATTGCAACTATGACCTTTAAAGTAAGTAGGCACTTAATGACAGAGCAACTGTCCAAATCTTCTAGTGACACTAGAATGAGGAAGCAACGAGCTACAATTTTTATTCTTTTTTTTTTTTTAAAAAGCTCGTTATTTCTTCCACTATTTGGAACAGCTGGTAAAAGTAATCTATTGGCAAGGCCTGCCATGGGACCAAAAAAAAAAAAAAAAGTGTATTTGCTATGGTAGATTACATACTTTAAACCAAAATGAAAGGCTGAAACATACAAATATTTATAAAGGAATAGGAGGTTTCAGACATCCAAATTGTGCAATAAATATGCATACACATGCATTAGTTCAGCGTGCTGTAAACACATCCCTGGTCATTTTATACCACACTTCTTCCACAGATCCATTTTGCCACGTTGCAGCCACAGGTACCTGCACTCCCTGCACAGTCACAGAGTCCCTCAGCTCCAAACTGCTCCCCCCTCCCGGAGCAGCACCAAGCCTTGAGCACACACACACTGCATTTATCCCTCAGGGATTCACTGAAATGCTAAGGGCATGCAATGCAGTTCTGTATAATATCCCTGTGAACTGCTTGTTATTCTCTGTATCGGTAAATCAGAAGTCACACGTTACCTACCACTGTGAATATCTCAGGGACAAACACGCTGATGTTCTACACTTACAGGAGAAAGCCTGATGAACACGTCCCACGTACCCAGAAGAGATTGTTATGCAGATATGGACAGCTTTTGAGACTTGCTGGTATTGTTTGAAAAGCTTTACTATAAAGTCGTGAAAAATCGGCATTTTTTTTTTCCTTCTTCTCGAAAGCCACCGCTTTAATTTCATCTGGGAAATCAATTTACACAGACCCAACAATTCCTGGTGCGCACTGCTTTGTAATGAGAGGGAAAGGGTGACAGAAGATTCTCCAGAAGTCATTACCCACTTTAAAAGATACAGCTGAAAGCATACACAGGAGGAATTATTGCAGCCTCTGGATGTGCTTGGCATTCAACTGCAATAGCTGACACAGAATGGGATACAGGGAGCCACACATCATTAGCCTTACTGACAGAGACCTGTGCAGGACCCAGTTTAAGAACAACATCAAGCATGGTAAACAGCTGCTTGGCAGAACAGTGTTTAGTCAGTCGGTTTAGTCTGAGTTCCAGCCCAAAAGATGCAGCCCTAGTTCTAGTGATGTTTGTCACTGAGCTTTCCCTTCCTTCTCCACTACTGCAAACTTATCCAGACTTACAACCCCAAACTTTTAGGCTTCCACTTGTACCTAAATAAATATCACTACACAGATTGCATCAACTCATCCTCCAGTGGAAGGCTACAAATAGGAATTTTTCCCGCTCCAGGAACTCCACTGAAACAAAATATTTCTTCAACAACGTCCTTGTCACACCAGTTGAGGAAAGCACATTATTCCTAATGACACAGTGGCACTCCCAGTCTTATCTCATTAGTTCAGATGAGCATTAAAAAGTTTGACTGACTTGGATGCACCACTGAACAAAATCTACCAGGCTTGACTGGAAGGATATAGAAAGAAAAGTGTTAATTAAAAGTTCTGATGTGGCTCCTTCCTTGCCGTTACACAGCCATGGAATTACAGATACCAGCTGACCCGTGGAATTCAGAGGTACCTCAAAAAGCCTAATTTAAGACTATTTATGAGCTCAAACCTTGCAGTAATGGTTACACTGGGAACCTGAGTAGCAAAAACCACAGATGAAGCACTTCTAGACATGGTCCTGCATCTTTATATACATTATCCCAGTATTTTCAAAGCTAGTTAGCGGAACATTCATAACAATCGTTCAAAGGTCTAGAACGAGGATCCAATAAAACCAAAATACAGTGAAGAAGGAAACTGAAGGAGAAAGGTTTTTGCTTAATCTCAAAATACCCAGTGTTTGCTCAAAGCAGTGTTAACAGATGTCCCAGAAACTGCTCTTTCTGGCTTTCTCCTCACAGCCCACAACTCAGGTCCTGAGCCTACACTAGACCTCATCACCAAGGTGCAAGGATTGCATGTTAAAGCAGGAGAAAACAGCCACAAGAATCTGACGGGGAACCTGCTGACAGCACATAATCAAAACACGCATTAATTGATTAAACTTTCAGGTTAACCTTCAAAATGCATGTTCAAGGACAGGTCGTACAGGTTGTTCCTGCCTAAAGACGGGAATTTCAGCTACCAACCATACAGGTTAAGCAAGTAGAAAAGACTTCTTTATCTACCAGCTTTTCTATTACTCTTCACCAATGTATATTTTAAAATCAACTCACATTACTAAAGGGGATTCCTTTATGTGGTGAAATAATATGAACAATAACACCTAAGTTTCTCCATTAGAACTCAAACTGGCGATGGGCACAGTGCTCATTTTCCAGTGGCATCACCCCCACGCCTTGAATTCACTAACAAAAAAACCCAAGATTTATTTCTCTAGGAAAAAAAAAAACCTGTCAGAATTAATACCACAGGTTAGCAATGGCCTATCTGATAGGGAACTTTTTCAACTAACGTGTCAGACCAAGCTTTCAAAGGCTAAGAACAGCAAGACCCCCCACCCAGAAGCACATTCAGGGTGGTGTGACCATCATGCAGTTTGCCAGTGCAGAGCAACAGGCCGGTTCTCCTTTCTAAATCGCTTTCAGGCTTGTTCCCGTGCACAACAGGACTCCTCTCACAGCATTTTAATGAAAAAATCAAGTATTCCTGATGGAAAAGATATGCTCTGTTTTGTGGTTGATATTCATAGGACTTCTCATGTTATTCTGCACTTCACTCCTTGCCTCTAAGCTATTAATTGCAAATGTGCTGCTGGGGAAAGTACATCTTCGGAAATGCAAGACTGAAAAACCCTAATTTTTCCATGAAAAGTATTTTTCTATGTGCATACTAGCAGGTGTCCAGCCACTAGGGCACCACCCTCCTCAGGATCCCCTGCATGTAGTTTAGGATCTTAGGTTGGGTCTAAAATGGCAAGGATACTTCGAGTGCAAGTTTAAAAAGAACAAAGAGCAAAATAAAGCCCCTTATGCAAGGCCTCAGATGAGAAAATCCATTTTTCTTCAGAGAATATTACCATAATCACAAGACCTTACTTTTGTGAGACGAAAAATTCTTCTGTTGATCACAGAGGGAAACTCGTGGCAGAATCGGAAGAGTCTAACTCAGACTTTATGAATTCCAAGCACCCTGGGAAATAACACAGGCCTTAATATCACCACTGGCTGTCTCCAGCAAAATGCAAATTAGGATGTGAAAGAGACTACAAACCCCTTCCTCTCCTTCAAAAACCAACAATTCCTCAGCTTTTTTTCCATTTCTCTCACTGAGTTTCCACGCTCTGTGCTGCTGACGCTTGGGTGGACCACTGAGGTGATGCAGTGTAAACACAGCTAACCTACTTGAGCCAAAAATTGGAAAAATTAATAGCTGAAAAACACAGCAGAATATACCCTGAAACACAGTAAGCCATCACCAAGCTGTTCTGTGCTGAGCTTCTTGCTCCTCCCTTTCCATTGCTTCAGTGGGGAAGGAAGAACTGCAACAATTATTGTTACAAAAAGGTCAGTGCACCTTTACGGACAGACAGATCCGGGCAAAACCACCACCTTCCATTTCTGGTTCCAGTTTGGTGGGTACCTTTTCCCCAAAAGAAATAATGGAGTCTCTGTCCCAGACATCTCCCCCACCTAATTTAGACAAACGTAAGGATAAAGGTTGTAGGATGTAACAAAACGCAAAAATGCGAACTTTCAGCGATTTAACATGGTTTTTCATTCTCCCTGTGAATATGCTTCTGAAATACAGGTCAGAGCCAGACAGTCAGTGTATGAGGAAATAGCAATTGGATCATTTCTGGTGAGAGCACTGCATTGTTTCTCTGCTGTTACTGTGTGTCTGCAAAACTAACTTGTTCCAACTGCGTTTTCTCTCCATGTGGCACAAGACTCGCTATTCAACAACCTTTCCTTTCCAGGGCTGCAGTGAGGAAAGGGAGCCAATTTATATCATTCTTCCTTTTTTGTATAAAGATTTCCACCGTGGTGTGAATTTTGTTTAAATTCATTTTCAGAAATCATTTCCTCTGTAGCTCTACATGAGCTTATGTCCCAGCACCCAGCAACTCCAGAGCAAACTTTTAGAATATGTCACCTTTAGTACAATATTCATAGCAGGCTCAAAACACTCAAGAGAAAAGAACATATGAAAGGCTTTTACATAGTCACAACCTTCTTTCACTGAACTTTCATCCCTCCCACCTTCATCTCGTAGTTTAGGTTTTCTGAAATATTCCTGCATCCTCTCTGTTGGCCTCTGCCTTTTATCCAGGGCTTTTCTGGATAAAAATCTCCTCTATTTCTGAGTGAACAGATCTCTCCCTTCTGCCTAACCACTTACATCATCAAGGAAATCATTCCCTTGATTGCCCTAACAGCACATTAGCAGTTAAAAATATATATATATTCCACCACTTAAGCCTGCCTGCCTGCCTGAAAGAGCAGATGATGCCCACTCAGGCAGCTCTTCTACACTCAGATCCCCCATCCATTTCAATGCTAATTCCCCAAGGAGAATGACTACAAAGACTGGGCTCCTGCAAATATTTATAGCATAATTCAACACAGTTAATGAAGTAACCATGACACAAACCAGAAAGAATACCAGTTTAATGTGTCAGGCCTTAGCCACATGAATAGAAATTAATATATACACATAGATATCATCTAAATCATGGAACAACTACAGGCTCTGCATTAATAAATAGTGCAGCTGTAACAACACAAAAAAACCCCAAAACTGAATCCTAAAAGGTAAAGGAGCTTAACAGACAATCACACAAACAGTAGAAAAGCTAAACTTCATTTTAGAAAATAAACTGGTGTGGATAATCAGTATAGGTGACCTAACTTTCTCTTCAGTAGATACAGTGAGATGCAAACTACTTCTGTACTATCAGACACGGAAAAAAAAATTACAATTCAGGTTAAATGCTGTTAATTAAAAGAAAATAAAAACACAGCAGTCGAAGGGCATGTATTTACATGAAAAGTATGATAATAGTACCCATCTTCTAATTTTCAATCATCAGTTTTACACACTGCCTGAGCGATAAGTTGCTAGTTTTGAGTGCTTATCAGTGCACACACTGGCAATTTCAAGCAGTTTTGCTCACAAAAAAACCCAATATTTCTGAGCTGCAGTCATCTGGTTTTTACAAGCATCTGCTATCTTTATTACTTTAGGATTTAACATTCAAGAGGGTATATGAGGCATCTAGTGATTTAAAAGATTTTCTTCCTCACAGCAAAATCCTTTAAAAATACACTTCTGTGCTCATATGCTCGTATTTCAGTTGTATTGGGAAACCAACAGAAATTAACCTGAAACCTAATACTCTAGTCCCATAACTACTTTAAAATCCTAATTCAAACTACTACTCATACCCTCGCTTTTCCAAAAATAATGCGTGACGTGAATGGCATTAATTCCCTAATTAGATATTCTTCTCCCATTACCCCCAAAAAATTGGTATTTGATGCGATGGAAGTGTGCACAACACGTTATTAATCACTGTCAATAATGTGAAAGGTTGCAAAGATAACTGCTCGTCATTATAGAGTCCGGGCACGTGGCCAAAAAAGAAAAAAAAAACCAACCAAACAAATAAACAAAAATCACACATGGATATTAACTTATCATCAACGGTTATGAATAGTTTTTGGCTTCCAAAGTTCAACACTCAAACACCTGACACGCTGCCTAGAGGTCCCTCACAAAAGCCTGGATGTCAGAAGGTTTAAGTGCACGATGCTCTCCGTGAACATCCAACACACTGCCACATACGCTGGGTGACAACGTGCTCAGGCTGTGGACACACACACAGATTTAAAATATTGGGAGTCTAAGACTTGATTTTGAACCGTTTGCTGAATGCACAGCCACGTTTTCCTCTCGGGCATTAAGGATGAAACCAACCTATTAAACAGTTACCATGTTGTTTTACGTCATCTTTGACGTTATCTGCGAAGGAGACAACGCTACATTACAAATCAGCACAGGCTTTACCCAGCCACTAAACAGAAATTAAGACTGAATGTTTTCATTATTCAGAAGCTGTAAAATTTCTAAACTGAAATCCGCTTTCTAGTTCGGTAGGAATGGATATAAGAATAGAAAATAACTGCCACAATGTAAAATGCACTCTAGATTACTAATCTTAATTGGCAACAAAAGGCATCGTTGAAGCTCATCATGGCAGCTGACTTGCAATAGAATAATTTCAGCATACTGTTCTCTTTCAGAAGAAAGGTCAGTCATTCCAAACTCCCAAATGAATCTGGTCATGATATCTGGACACCCCCTAAGTTGGCCAAAAACACCTGCAAGCTCTAAGGAAACCTAATTACATCCTGCTGTACCCTCTGCAGACCCTGCTAACAGACCCCATTACCTCTCCTCTAAAGGCCCATCCCCAGCTGGGGCAGCAGTGACAATGCACTCCAGAGCATTCCGTGCTGGTTTTGTTGTGGTTTAAGGTTTTGGGTTTTTTGTTTGGGCTTTTCTGGGTTTTTTTGTTGGGGTTTTTTGTTTGTTTGTTTTAGAAATAGGGACAAGCATGTACTTCAATTTTTAAGCAGATTTTCTCATATGAGATGAACGCTTGTATTATACTTGCTTTCATGTTGCTTACCTTGTGTTCTTGTCTACAAGGCTAGAACAAGTATTTCTCATCATTCATCAGGATTTCCCAGTTCTAACCCCCATTATACTGATAGCAACAAAACGCCCCAAATAAAACCCCAAAACCAGCACTGCAAGAACAAGCCAGTTCTCCTCCAGCTTCCCCATCCTCCATCATCACATTTCTAATCTCCCTGATCCTCAGATCAACCGAGGATCTTGGAGCTATGTTGCCTAAAAGCCATAAAGGACCATGGTGACAGCTGGATTCATTTAAAAATAATGCCCACTTGAAAAAAAAAATTAACTTGATCCAAGGGGAATCCAAGAGTGGGAGCTGTTATCTCAGATATTCTCATCTGTGTAGGACATCAGATAAAGACAGGTGAGTAGAGAAGACTACAAGCAGAACACTGTGTGTTTCTGCCACTACTGGTTACAATGTATGCTAAGAAACCTGGATTTTCTGCAAGTGTCACTCAGCTCAGTGTGTATCTTTTGTCTCCTCGTGGTTCTGCCAAAGCAATAAACACATTCACACTCAGCTACTGTAAACGCAGTGCACGACACTAGACCACCCACCATCAAGATTTGAAGTTCCAGGCCCTTATGAAAGCAATCATCTGCCTATCTATCTAGAAAGACCCTTGTCTGTACATGTTTCCATCTATTTTGGCATCTCAGTGTGCTGTGTTGCCCTCCAAGTTACTACACAGTTACACAAGGTGAAAAATCTTCCCCCACGCTCAACTTTCATCCCCTGCCAGCTGGTCTATTATGTCATGTCACTGGAGTTTTAAAAGGATGCATCCATGTATTTATTTTTCCCACCTGCTAAATATTTATGAAGATTTTACTCCAGTCCTAACACACGCACACTATAGCTAATCTTTCTTTCATTTAGTCAAGCATCTTAAAGGAAAAGGAGTCTGAAGACAGGCTATTCCTGTTGCCAAGCCTGAGATCCAGAAGTCAGCACATTAAGCAAAATGATGCCAGTCTGAATGACAAAAACAAAACAAACAAAAAAACCCAACCAACCACACAAAAAAACAGCACATGAGATTATCATGAGTTTCACAACAATGGAGTGAAGCATTTTAAACCTGCTAAAACTAAATGTTTGAAAGAAAGATCTCTTCTGTTGTTTGGTGATGCTTTCCTCATTCACAGGATGTGAGCTACCAGCCTAAATGACACCAAAGTACAAACGTTATGCAATTAAGAGATAGTTGTTGCAACTTTCACTCATTTCTAATATCTTATACTGATTTTGATCAAGGCTGATATGGAAAGGACACACCTGCAATGACTAAACTAGTACTCTCTAGTTTTTGCTTGGTTGGTTTAACATTCATGTTGGGAACCAGTGGGACCATAATGGAACAACTGAGGTCCAGTTCCTGCCTGTATCACAAAAAATTTAACTACAATTCAACTTCCCTTATCCAAGGGATAAGGCAATTCTGTGATCTCTCCAGTTTCTAACCACTCTTATTTTAACTGTGTTTACAGGATTTACTTAAAGATTTTGAATATCACAGCACTAAACTGAAGACCTTTTAAAAATTCATTACCTTGTTTGACACGATACAGCAAACATCAATGAAGAAAACAAGGCATCTGAATTAGAGAACTTCAGAGGGAGACACTGAAATAACACAGACAATTCCATCTGCCTTGTTACATTTTTGGAGTAGTCATATCAGATGTGTGTTGTTTATCCAAAACAAATCCTCCAAGTTACTGAGGATCTGATAGTCACTGCTGTCATCACAATGAAGAACTGAAAGACTCCAGCAAATAAACTGCAAAACTGAATGCCTGCAGCACGTAGAGTTCTTGTTTTCCACCTATAAGTGAGGTTTTTCCACAACAAGCCTACCTTGTCTCCATCGATTTCTCAACTATTATCAGATCTCAGAAGCTACACTCCCTTGCCCCTCAGCTCCCTTGAATTCAACTCCTTTTTTAGTGCAGAACACTTGAAAAATAGCTACACAAGTCTGAGTACATATTTATTACCATCAATGTGCGATAGCCTCGAGAGACATCCACGCATCATAATCTGTTAGCAAGAAAAGGAATCACAGTCTTCAATACCATGCTATTTTTTGCCTAATGCTGCAAGGACAAGCTAATTTGTAAGCCAGATCATTCCTTTCTAAAAGGATGAATGACAGTCTTTTGTAAAGAAGGGATTCTTCTAATTCTATCACAAAAAAAAAAAACAAACAAACAGCCTCTCACACTGACTTTTATTTCCACGGGAAAGCTGCAGGAGCATCTCAGTCTCCCAAAGGCAGGTCTGGTTTCCCATCAGAAGCTGCAGGAGACTTCTGGGGAATGGGAGAAGGTTGAGGTGTCTCCACTGGCTCCATCTCCCCCATAATGCTGTGCACATGTCGCTCCACATGTCTCTGTCATGTCCTACCTCAGGGTTGTTTTGCATTGACAGCACAAGATCAGAAATCGAGAGCGAACTGTCTGACTGGCAAAAGGCTCTGTGGGAGAAAAGGCAAGAAACTCAGATGTACTTCCCTTCCAGTCTTCCTCTGCAAAGGGGAATTATGACTCGATCCAGAAAACAACAGCAAGATACTGCACTGCAAAGGGATTTCAGCTGGGAGAGTAAGTTAAGTTAGTCCAGCAGCCTCCTACAGCTATTTCAGAGTTACACCAACGTAACCTTGAACAATTTTAGAAGAAAATATCAGCTTTCATCTGTAACACATCTACTTTACCACCAGGCTCTGTTACATTTTAAGCACTCCTTTTAGCAACCCTCTGAAAATGATATATGAACCATGAATGCACACACAGACAAATGATGCTTTTCTAGGAGGAACAGCAGGAAACACACACCTTTGTCACACTCACCAAGAGCTCCCTCACTCTGCACTGCACACCTATTTTAGAGCCACACACTGCACTGATAAATATGCTTTGTACTGGATCCACAATTTAACACAGAAATCTAATTTCTTGGTTAAATACACTGGAGCTTTGCTGCTACGGGAAGTTGTCACTAATATTTGTTTCCTAAAGTCAGGAATTGTTGCAGTGTGCAAGCATAAATAAATCTACACCACATCTGTCAAACTAGACTATAATCAAGCAGAAAAACCCCTAACACTGACTGCCTAAAAATAAAATACTGACAAATGCATGTCTGTCTCTCCCTAACGCCTCTATTTCTGCAAGACCCTCGAGGTACTCTCGAGCTTTGTAATATGCCCTAAAATTAGTAAATAAGTCTGAATTATCACAGGTTATTTCCTGTACGCTCCTTCCCTCCTTTTTTCCCATTCCCTTTCCTACCACTCCCTTCACCAGGGATATCACAATAGATAGCAGACCTCAGGGATATCAAATTTGCTTCCAGGCACAGACATGACGAGAGGCAGTGTCTGACTGTCCAGTATGAATTTCCCAGCTATTTCGGTTTCAAAGAATTTAATACCACGGCCCACACGTTATTCCAAGTGACAATTACTTCAAAGCCAACGGGGTGGCCATTTGCATAATAATGAACATTTTTCTAAAGGAGGTGTGCAGGAAACCACACGCTAATGAGTTCTAACGTGTATTATCTGAAAGTCACCCTTGCTTCACAAAAATAATTAAAAAAGCAACCTCTGATGTTTACCTACTTGTACCTTTCCTGTAACAGACTGAGAGACACCTGTCCTATTAAATGCACAAAAGCACACAGGTCTCGTTTTTTGCAACACTGAGTCACCTGGAACTCAGTAATTTCCGCTGGACTGTTCTCGTGTGTAAGGACTGTGGGAGTGGGCTGGTTTCTGAAGGGGTGCATCAGGGGAAGTGCATCCTATGGCACAGAAAACATGGGTTTGCTATATCTTAATCACTGAAAGAATGAGGGAAGTACAGCAGTTTCTGTTGAGGTGCATCTCACAGCTGCAGAAGCATTTCCAAGAACACACTGGCATCAGGAGTAGATTTTTTTTACAATCTAACCAGCAACAGAAGAATTTTTTACCAGTCATAGAGTTCTCCTTAGCATCCTATAACCCATGTTTGATATAAATATAACAGCCTTTTCCTTTTTCAACATCAGAAGTTCACTTTATTTTCAGGCAGCGTTCTTTACACCCCAAAGAATATATACACTATACTACACAGCACTTAGCTGTATTTACTGCTTGAGCCTTTTGGTTTCATTACCTTTGAGATTAGATTGATGAAGCCATTAGGATCTTAGCTATAAAACCCTCATTTATACCACAGGATGTGGAAAACTAGAGTAAGAGGCTCACTAATGCACTGAGACACGGAGGCAGCATCAGGTCCAGCTTCCACTCTTTAGTCCACACTCACGTGGGCCCCAGACAAGGAACCCCAAAGCCAGCTAGAGAAGACAGCACGTGTAATCCACCACAGAATCAAGATGCCTGGCTAAATTTTGAAATATCCCAGCTAATTCACGACCATTAATTCTTGCAGTCATCCAAGATAAGAACAATAGTCATGTGTAACGCCTTGGGGTTTAAAGCATGTTGTCAGCAGCAGCAGCTGGAGGAAGGGCTGGATTTCTTCCCTACACACAACACAACCAGCTGATGCATCATATTGTTGGGTTTCTGTCCAGCTCTGAAAGATCAGCTATTGATCTGTGCCACGGGCAGCAAAGCAACACCAGCCATACTGTTGTTAAGGCTGGAACAAACAGATCACACCAATTTATTCTTAATCTATAAAAGAGGGGGGGGTAAAAAGCCAGTTTAAAACTAGATGCACACAAATGCAAGCAGGGAAGTTCCTGCAGGCAAGGGCAGAGTTGGGGGTGTCATGTAAAGCACCCATCAGCATCAATCCTCACTCCTTTGAAACTGGAAATACTCTTCCATACAGAGTAACACAATTTCAGCAAATGGAAATAATTTCTCCCTGATTTTGCACAGTTCCATTTGCAACAGCATCTGCACTCATCTACTGTGTAAATGCTCTACCATGCAGGCATTTTCAGAGGCGTGCCTGCCAGGATTTCAGAATAAACCCACAAGAATAATTGTCCTGCTTTTTGTTCATGTTGGGGGGGAAAGTGGATGTCAGGCTCTTCCGACCACACCGCAATCCATCCTCATGCTCTATTTTTGGTTAACAAAGATAAAAAAACTGGGCATCCAGCTAAAACAGTGCCATCAGCAAGTTTGTAAAAGGTGTTATAGATGTTTTCAACAGAGATTTAAGGAGTCCTATCCTTTGTAGTGCAATGCTTCATTGGTAATTCTCCCATTACTGCGTAGCCACAACACAAACAGCAGTTGTTTATGCATCTCATCACCTACCTGGCTGCATCTCCTGATCAACTTCACTCCCTCCCTCTTACCAAGGGTTTAAGCCACTGTTCATGTGGAAAGCCAGTATTGTCCTTCATCACCTAAACCACCTGTGAGATGAAAATCTTCAAAGCACA
Organism: Myiozetetes cayanensis; assembly: GCF_022539395.1. NCBI lineage: Eukaryota > Metazoa > Chordata > Aves > Passeriformes > Tyrannidae > Myiozetetes > Myiozetetes cayanensis. The sequence continues at coordinate 57,858,434 of NW_026087853.1, forward strand.
CCCAAATGATTTACACAAAGTTATCCTTTCTATCCTACAAAGCTCCATCCTCTTACAATGCCATCTGCTTGCACATGGATATTTCTTCCACATCCTCAGAACTTTAGATGGAACTCCTTAGTCAAGTTATTTTTAAGATAATGAACTTCCCTCAGTACGAGGAAGAGAAGTACAGTCTTGGTGACTACAGAGTTTTTTGTCCATTATTTTCCTGTTGTTCAGTGAAATTAGTGTTGTGCTGCTTCAACCAAAGTGACTTAAAGAATTCAATTCAGCGTTGTCAGCCAGAGAGGATAGAACTGTGCCAACACACCAATAAAAAGGATTTCTTTTTAAGCTAGATTTACTCTGATGAACGTGTCATTTAACTGAAATTGCAGAACCTAGCAATATGAACAACTGACAGATTCACCTGACCACAACAGGAACAGAAATAAACATAAATAAACCCACCTTATAAATCCCATCCATGCACATTCCATCTGCAGGTTTTAGGAGCCACATGTATCTCCATCCACTGCTGAAAGTCACAGCACATGTCAATGTGCTACACACAGTTTACTCACTTTACAAAACAAGAAGGGAAACTCAAAAAAAAAAAACCATGCAAGTCTAAACCTCAAGAAATCACACACAAGGTTTTTTTCATTTTAAAGTAACAGACTCGAGCAAAAGCAGGGGCAAGAAGATGAATGACTGATAGAATTACACTTGAGTCAATTCTAGATGAGTCTACACCACTGAGTCCCCAAGCACATGAGTAAGTCCCCCACCACTTGCAGTCCAGACTACGTCACCACAAACCCTTTGTATCACATCCTGATGTGAACTTGCACAAGGTGGGGGGAAAAAAAAAATCACCCCCCAACTTTAAAAAGTTTGCAAAACTCCTTTTTATCAGACAAACATTATGGGATCCATTGTTTACCTTATAAAAAAAATATTTGTCAATATGGGACATTCCTTTAAGACCAGAGTCTGACTGGGAAGGGACTGGCAATACCAAATCACACTCAAACAACCTTCACTAGAAACACATCAAGGTGAAAATCAGCATCAATAAAATGAACAGAACTACCTGTTCCTTTGGGCTAATTTCTTAGTGAAGAGTGGTTTAAAATACTCACAGACAGCACAACCACAAAAAGGGTTTCAGAAGCATCTTAAGAGCAGAAAACATAGAAGACCTTAAAGCAAAAGCCAAGCCTTGGATGGATCACCAAGGCACATCCATGTAACCAAACCTCCCAAACCTGACTCCGGGAATACAAAGTTTAAAGTAGATTTCCTAACAAATCTTAATTACTGTAAGAAAAAGCATAAACCCCAGAGTTAGGAACTAAAATCCTACCGAGATTGTGATGTTTATGGAAGGTTTTAAACATGTGCAAAATGAAGAAGTTGACATTTTCTCAGTTCTCTCGCTCAGTGGATTTTTATTGCATTTCTATTTCCATAAAAGCCCAGTTAGGTAAATTATCAGAACACCACATAGCAGCTTGCTGTAATTTCATAAAGTAAGCCTTGCTGAAATTTATAAGTGGTTATACTTGAGTGCTTTCACACTGGCTCAGCAGCACAGAACCCACCAACTGCATCATTGTCTCAGCACAAAATTCTGCTAATAAACATCACACTCGGCCCCCATTACCCTGCTTTAATCAGCACGAGCTCCCAGAATGAGCAGGTCGATACATGTGGAGACTCCTTCTGCTCTTTAAACTGCCTTTGATATCAAGGCAGCAGCAAAGCATCCTCAAGCAAAGCGGAAGGGTGTCAATAATAAACCAGGAAAAAAAGCAAGACACAAACCAAGGAGAAAGCTGCAGCATATGGCTTCAGTCACGTGTGTCACCACGACTGCTTCCAGAAAAACAAGTCAGGAGAGAAGACACCCCGTGCAAGAGTGTTAGTCTGCTTTTAACACTGTAAAACTGCAGCTCACACGTTCTTCATTCAAAATTAACAACAAAAAAAAATAAAAAAAAAAATAAATAGAGATGAAGATGTTTACTACGAAATAGCAAGAGGGAAAAGAAATACACTGAAAGGCCTCCATCAGTTTGGCTTCGCAAGGTCCAGTGCCAAACCCACTCTGCCTCTGTGGTGGCACGTCCAGGTGGCTTAAGCTGATATTTCAAAGTCCAGGGTGACAATTTTTTTTGCAGTCAAAACCTAAAACACCCACAAGCCCACGCACAAAAGCAACCAACCACCTCTAAGCCCTGTGAGGTGCGATATTACCGTGCTGCTGACAACAAACACAAGTCCTTCCTAAAACCTACTGGCCCAGTACATCAGGAAGTTACCAATAAAACTCTTAAGAAAAAATTAAAACAGCAAGTCAACCAGAGACAAAAGTTTAGTTGGGCAACAGAGCACATATGAGCATAAAACACACATTTACAGAGATGCTTTGAAAGTCTGAATGCATTTCACAATTATATTTTACTCATCAATCACAGAGTGTTCATTCAAGTAGAGCAGAAGACACTTCTGTCACTACTGCACATACACATTTCTTTAGCACGTCCCACTGACTTAGAGCTACGGATCTGAATGAAAAGGCACAAAGAGAGTGGGAATGAAGTTGATGGAAATCAACTGAAGAAATATTCCATTTCAGTCATCAGCAGAAAACGCATTTAATCAGAGCACAGGGCAGTACTAAATTTTTCATGACACGAGACACGGAAATGTACCTAATTAGATTATTTTAGCAGCAGCTTTTACGTCAAGTCTCCTCTTCAAGAAAACAATATCTGAGTTTACTGCTCACGAGCAATCACCCATTTCTTATCAAAACAATAATACACATGCAAACCCTTGAGACAAAAAGTCTGCAGTATCACCTCCATTACTCTCGCATTTAAAGACTTCATTGCAAAGGTCGTATACTGGCATAAAACCTGCTCACTTTATCCACATTAGTATTCATGTTAGTAATCCTACCACCTTCAGATGGTCTGCTTACACGGTTGTTAAACCTGATCAAATTTTTCTCTCCTGTATTAGGAGTTACATGGAATTTGGCTGTGTAATTCCCACCAGAGCCAACTTAAGATATGTACATAAATGCATTGCTATTCCAAACATTAACATGAGCCCTCTTAAACTCAGCCTGGCAAGCTGTGATGAGTGAAAAGAACATGCTTTGACTGATTTCAGCACTGTCAGAGGCAGCCTTGCTTACAGATCTTGAAGATCAGCCAACGCATAGAAAGCACACACACACTCTAAAAAACAGTTTAGCATAACTACTAAATCTTGTCTTCCTTTAATCAATACAGCTACAAAGCTGGTACCTAGAAATACACTTATCCCCTCCCATCAAAAGAAAAGGAAAAAAAATGAAATTAAAGCTTTATTTCTACACTCCAAATGCAAGCCTGGCATTCTCTATTTTACTTAGGAAAGACATGCCAGATCCATCATCGAGGGGTGCACATACACACAGTGATTTCTTACTGCTTCAAAACCACTAAACAATGGTTGACTTTATGCCCATAAAATATATGGTGCTAAAAAGGAGAATGCACTCACCCAATTTAAAGAGAGCTTGGTCTTATTTCTTCCACCACAAGTCTCACTTCCAATAACAAAAAAGTGTCTACTGATGATTAATTTTAATGGCCGATGATCACACATCCACTTTAGCCTACCAGAAATCTCAGAATTTTAAGCTTAAAACCACTAAAGTTTATATTACCATTCAACTCCATAATAACAACAACTGAATTGCATCAACATTTTTATTCCAAACCGCTTTTTCCCAGTAAACATAAGTCTAAGCAAACCTCTCCTCAGTAAGCTTTCCCTGAAAAATTCTATAGGAAATGAAATGTAATACTCTATTAAGACTTGTTTTGCAAACAGAAGTGAGAGAGATCACCCAAGCATGCAGAGCCATTAAAATGGATCTTACATATATCATTATAAATTTAATAATCTCCATGACGGCTCGAGTTCAAGTTAAAATGAATGTCAGCAAAGCATGACCAATTGATGTTATCCCAGCTGCCACTGAGCCTCACTTGGGGTTATATTATACATTCAGAGGCCCCAACTACATGTGCACCAAATACCCAGAGCCAGGAGCAGATGGGAGATGTAGGCTTCTATACCTATCAGCAAGGAGAGACAGACATAATTGCATATTAATTTTGGTGCATCAAAACAATTACAGCCCACTTCGGTGTCACAGGTCGCAAATGTTTCTCCCATCACCCCCCAAAGTGCAGTGTGATGTTGTACACTTAAGGAGGGAGGGGAGAAAAAAAAAAAAAAGTGTTCTAGCAGCCTCCAGAAATTAAGTCAATAGAAGGATTTTGTTACAGCACATATTGATTTACTTCAGTCCCAGAATGCTTCCTTGGAAAAGGTAGAAGGAAGACCTTGGCAGCTTGTCAGTTAATAGATCTTGCTTGGTGCAATTAAAATACATTCAGAAGTTCTGTTTTGTTCCCCAAATAAATTTTGCTCCCCAAATGCCATTTCTCTCTAAGGAAACAGCTGCGTTTTATCCAATTTCTGAAAGTTTTCCAGGCCGCTTAGATTTCTAATGGGGTGACAGGGAAACCACTCTTATTCTTCAGCAGACTTGATGAAATTGTGACACAAACCTCCCTCTCTCCAAAATGAGGCAGTGCTGTTGAACAGCAAAATAATAGCTGACAGTCAATTTTTTTTTTTTTTCCCCAACTCACTTTTCAACTGAAATAAAAATCATACAGGGGAAAGGAGCTCTCCGCACAAAGCTGAACACGGCGTTTTCTATCGCCCATCAAATCTGCGTGGAAAGTGACATCAGTGATTTATCCAGTGGAAACATGTCAAGTTTTAACATTTTGCTTAACTGGTGCCAGCAAAACAACTTTCAAGTCCCAGTTGTTCACAAGCCACAGCCTCCTGTGTGAGACTGCGAACTTCATTCGGGTCAATTTAAAGCACCAACCCATCAGGATGAAATAACACAGCGCTACCTTGACGCACAGAGCTTCCACGAAGCACTGGGACAAAGAGAGGTCCAGCAGCTGGCACTGGGCAATATCTGCTGTGCACTCTGTTTCAAGCTGAAATTACACCTGGCAACTCCAGTACAACGCAAACATGACCACCAGGAGGACGAGGATACCGTCAAGTGCGTGACATTTTCAGCAAATTAAAAACACCAAACCCCAAGAAAGCGATTTTTTAACCTCTCAACCAACGATATCAACAAAACAAAAAAATTAAACTGCTAATAAATCAATAAGTTGTCAATCAATAAGAGCCAATGTATTTCATTTTCACTGTATGTCTCCTCATCAACAAACACCCACAATTCTAGAGGTTTTTCCCTTCTTTCACTCATATTATCACTTCCCCTTCCCTCAGCTCTTTACTCCACACATTGCAAGAAGCTTGAAGAGAAAGACAAACATCATTTGAGATATATAATCAGGAGAAGAGATGTAGAGCTGGCTAAGCACAGTGAGCAGCAAGTGCAACTGATAAAAGCATTATAAGGAGCTCTTCTGCCACTTGTGTCTCCTTCAGCAATTTAAGCAGAAAGTGCTTTCGCCTTTTGTCACTTACCCTTTTTTGATCTTCCAGTCCATGTGTCACAGTCTTTCTTTTCTGATGTTGGCTGGATTCAGAGCCAGGTTCCATTTCCCAGCTACAAAGGCTCTTCCAGCCTCTAAGCTTTCTCTAAAAATCCATAGCATAAACAACAAAAATCTAAAAATAATAAAAAAAGCGAGATAATTCCTTCAAACCTCATCCATGTCCTTTATCGCCCTTCTAAATTCCTGTTTGCCATCGCTGCTCATTATCTCAACAAGCAGTCATTCTGTGAGCCTCTGTATCCTACAGTAGCTCAGACGAAGGTTTCCATGTACATGCCTCACAGAAGGATGACAGAGCTGAATCCAAACCCAGTAGTTTGTGCCACATTATTGCTCCATCGGCAGCCTTTTCAGTGCATTCCTGGCACGGATAATTTATATGTCAATAAAGGTGTAAATGTGCATTTAATCCACTGTGTTGATATTATCAGCATCCCTCTCATGGGCCGCCTTCTTCCCATAAATCAATGTAAACACTTCACAGTGATAATTGCCTTTTGCAAATCTAGCAGGTGTTAATTACGTAAAACCGTCCATGCACGCTTGTCATCTTCTTCTATGTATTCAAACAAATACCTAGAAGGGGGAAAAAAAGGCAGTTTTTACCAGCTTGAAAGAAAACACAGCTACTGATATTCTTTGCCCACCACCAGGAGCCACGAGTCAGAACTGATACAATAATTTCTTGTTTTGAATGTACTCCACTCTTCATGCAAGCCTCCCAAAACGCTTTGATGCCTGTTTAGTGTGTTACCTTGCCTTTGGGGCTTCTGGCATAAAAACACCCCAGAACCACAACCACAGTTGAGCCTTCTGCAGCACTGACTGAAGCCTGCAAGGATCAACTCAAACCCCAGCCTTGCAGGATTCGAGTCCCTAAAGCCAACCCCATTATCCTTCTGGGGTCTCTCACCCAGGAATCTTTCTCCAAGGTCTGTAAGGTTATTGTGTGTCACCCCCCCCCCAAAATCCTGAGCATGCTAATACCTGAACAAACAGCTTCCATTATTGCTTGGGAAAGAAAGTGGTGCCTGAAATCACAGCTTAGTAAGTCAACCACCTTATACCGCTGTTCTTTTTCACACTGAGGAGTGCAACTGGACTACAAGAGACAAATCACTTCCTGAGTTAATTTGTAAGGTGGGATCAATACCAGCAGGCTTCAATATGCAGGCACCAGGAAAAAACACATTTACTACACTGAATTCCATGCTAAAAAAAATAGGCTAAATATTAAATCAATTTCAGCCACATCAGCTGAGCATGGTATAAGACCACATATTTAGCTGCGTGTTGTTACAAGCCTGGTCGCGAGACAAGCTCCAAAAAAAAAAATCCAAACCTCTGTCCTGTGTAACAAAGGAACCAATAAAAGAGAAAACCATCAGACATTCTGCCATCACTAAAGGATAAGCAGCATAAATAAAAATACATTTTTCATAACACAGTAGAAATGTTTGTTCTACGTGCTGAGGTCCCCTGTTATTCCGAGGCAAAAATCTTGACAACAGGTAGAAATACTGCTTTTGCCTATCACTTCAAATGCTCTTTCACTGCTCCTCACCATGAAGCAGTAGGTCATTAATCCAGTTCTTTTTCTTCTAAAGAGCACAGGAAAGAATACAACTGATTGCAGCAATGCTGCTGGGCTTTGCCATTTGAAAATAATCTAAAAACACGTCTAAACCATCTTAAAGAGAAACAAGAGGTTTCAAATTTTGTTTTGAACCAGAATCTCCTCCTGATCTGCATTTTCAAACCTGCCTATAACAACCAGGGAAATCTAAAAGGTACCTTGAAGGCAGTGAATGGCCTTTGACTTTAGTAACAAATATCACACACCAAAAAAAAAAAAACCAAACTTTTATAAATATCCTTAAGTCCCACTGAGGAAAACTTTTTCCCTCCAGTGATTTCACTGTGATGTGACACATGAGACTGCATCAGTCACATCGTGTAATGCCATGCTGGAATAGCATGACATAACCAGTGCAACTAAGGACAACATGAAAGGTCCCCTGAACTAGGAAAAAAAAAAAAAGAAAAAGAAAAAGTGCAATCTCTGGAAGTTCCTGTGCATTTAATATTACAGCTTTAACCATCATGGGAGTAGACAGACTCTCTGGGGAAACACGTGAGTATTTATTTGTTTATAGTACTTAGTATATGTCTGTAACCTTAGAGCATCTAACACAGGTATTTAGTGTCACTGCATGAGTTAGCTACATTAAGCTTCATATATTTAAAGAAATAAAAAAGGTATAAACATAGGAAAGAAAAACAAAAAACCAAAATGTATCCTGAAGCTTGAAGAAACATTTCTGATCAGCCACTAGACTGAATTTTATTCCTACTGTCTCCAATAAAAAAGAAGTTTCACTTTTTTTCCTCCCCACGTTTCTAACCGTGGAAATTTATTTACTAACAAATTTAATCTCATGTCAATTCAACTGCGGCATTAAATACAAAACAAAAACTTTAAGGAGGGAAAGAAAAAGGCAATATTTACTGGGGAAACCACCACATAGCCAGAGACACTGAAACCAACAAAATACAAAAAAAATATCAAAATTTTACCTCGTTTTCCTACCACTGCAACATCCAGAACCCCCGGTCAGGCTCTGGACCCAGCTGGGCGTCGACTGAAAAACCCTCGCATAAAAACAGCTGTGAGAACTCGAGAGGCTACACCTGACCAGGGCTTAAACACATAAACGGTCTCAATCAACCACAGGTGAGTTAACGGTCTTAAATTTAAACTCCGAGGGCTGCACCTGGAGGTGGGAGGGTCCATCCTCAGCACACAGCCCCGAAAGACCTCCACCTGCAGGCAATGTCATTCAGAAACACCTCGCTGGGCACCCAGATCCCCGCACACGCCTCCTGGTTGCCAGTCTTTCATCGCAAGCAGAGCAAATTAATACTTTTTTTTTTTTTTTTTCCGGGGGGGGGGGGTTAATTAAAAAAAAAAAAAGAACAAACACGCAGTCTCGCAGCATCAGAAATCCTTAATTCCCACCGCACTGACTTGTGTTTTAGAACAAGCAAGCCAAGCAAATCCATAAGTTTGGGGTATTTTTTTGTTTGTTTGTGTTTTTTACACAGGGAAAACAGAAGCCCGGCAGGGCTCCCGAGTTCCGCCGGTCCGTAGCGCGGCCGGGAGGTGGGAGACAAAAAACCCTGTGGGAGGACACCCCTCCAGCCGCGGGGTCCGGGCGGGGCGGGCGCCCCTCTCTGCCCCCCTCCCTCACCACGAAACGAAACGATAACAAAAAATAATAACAGAGGGGCGGCAGATAACAAAAATAATAACAGATCCGCCCGGCGGCAAACCCCACCCGCGGCCACCCCCAGCCGGGGGCTCAGCCCGCCCAGACCGCGCAAACCCGGGCGGGGGCACCGAGGGAAGGGAACCCCCCGAACCCTTCGCGGGAGGCAGCGCGGAGGAGCCGCTCCCGCCCCGCCGAGGATGGGGCAGAGCCCCCCGGGACCCCCCTCCCGCCGCCGGGAGCCGCTGCCCCGGCGGGGCTCGGCTCGGCTGGGCTCGGCTCGGCGCTCCGCCCGCCCGCGGCCGCGTCCCTCCCGCCGCCGGCGCGCCGGGACAAACTTTCGCATCCCTCCCTCCCTCCTTCGCCGGGCGGGCTCTCCCCACGCTGCCCCGCCGGTACCTGCCGGGGCTGCTGCTGCTGCTGCGGTGGGCAGGGCGGTCGGCCCTGGGCGCTGCTGCTGCTCCTCCCGCGGGCCGGCGGCCCATGAGCCCGGGGCAGGGCGAGGGACCGCCCTGCACGCCCGGCTGCGGCTCCGGCTCTGGCTCCAGCGCCGCCGCTCCCGCCGCCGCCGCCACAACTCACTCTCCCGTCGCCAGGACAACGACCGACCGCCCCCTCCGCCGAGCCCACTCCTTCCCGGGGAACGCCGCGCCCACGTGGGGGCCGGGACGCCAATGGATGGGCGGGGGGAATGGGGAGCGGCGCTCCGGGAGGGAGCGGGCACCGAGGGGCGGCGGGAGCGGCCGCTCTGAGGGGAGGCGGCGCTGGGAGCGCCCGCATCGCATCGCACCGCACCGCACTCTGCGTGAGGGGCTCGCTTCGTGCCAAGCCCTGGGCTCCGGACCGGGCTGACCGCTCACGACCTTGCCCGGAGAAGCAGCCACGGGCACCCTTTGGCTCTCCTGCGTCACCTGCCCCAGGAAAGAAGACGAGATGTCGCCAGCTGAGCGGTGCGGGCGGGCTTGGGGACACAGAGGGTCGTGTCCCCTTGTCTGCCTAGCCCGCTGTCCTACATCCCATCCCACGCCTTGGGAGTGCCACTGCAGGATCACTACAGAGAAACGGGCACACGGTCCTGGGGGATGCCAGTCAAGAGAAGCCACAAGGCCGTGTTGCATGTACAAACTATTAATGCAATATATTGTTGGCACCAAACGCATCTCAACTAGATTTGTATTCAAAAAACCCCATATGAACCTGCTATCACCCTCTCGTTAGCGCAGATCCTTCTGCTGGACCCTGAGATTAGCTCAGCTGGTTGGAGCGTGGTGTTAATAACACCAAGATTGTGAGTTTAATCCTGTACGGGCCAATCACAGTTGGACTTCAGTGATCCTTCAGAGAGTCCTTTCCAACTCAGAATATTCTGTGAAATTACTTGGAGCAGGTCCAGCCTGCTCTGGAGCCTCGCAGGCTTTAACAAGCCAGGGCTAATAAGCCACTCTGGGTGGAAAGTTAATTCCTTACAGAGCCACTTTGGCACCTCAGCCCCAGTTCTGGGAATTCCATGTACCCACATTCCAGAAGGTTCTGCAGAAGCCGCCTCCAGTCCAGTATGACTCTCTGGCCTGTGGTGGCCCTGATGCCAGCATGTGCCTGTACCCCAGCAGACCTCAAGCAGCCACATATTTTCTTGGTCACCCCCATATCTGAGCTAACCTGGCCCACACAACTTCTGTGGAGAAGCAAAAGAAGCGCTACCAAATATCATGACAGATGAGAAATAGGTGGAGTTTACACAAAAAGGTTTAACCTCAAAACTGAAATACACTTCTTTTATAGCAGGAGTGCTGTAACACACTGTGTTTTAGAGCAGAATGTTACCATCAAAGTCAGGGCTGGCTGGAGGCCACAGAAGTAGGTGGTGTTGAGGGGACTGAAGGATTTCTGAAGGCAATCAGCTGGTCATGGTTCACTGCCTGCTCTGGCTACAGTTCAAGACACCCCGGATGGCCACTGCCAACCACTTTTTGGAAGTGGCCAGGGTAAAGAGAAATGGTTCCTGTTCCTCAGGCATATATATTCAGGAGCAGTACCCCTTTCATCCTTTCTATCCTGGCACCAGTCCAGGTTTTCAAGGCATTTTCCTCATTTTCTGCCTAAACTCCCTACTTAGTCCTGTATGTGAATCCTTCCGTGGCACCTCAATCTTGAGCAAAGAAAAATCAGTTCATTCCCAAATAAAATTATGGCTACAGTGTCACCTTGCTTGCAGCTTGATCCTCAAGGCTGTTGATTCAGCAGAGCTCCAGCTTTCAGCCCGGTGTTCAGCACACCTGCTGACACAGAACACCAGTAAACAAAATCTACGTCTCATTTAGACCATTTCTTTGGTTCTGCACTTTAAAAGTTAAAGAACGTGGCCTCTATAAAAAAAATAGCCTATGAACTTGGGTTGCCTGAGGTTTTGTTTAAGCTTACCTGGAAAAACAAAATATCTGGGCTGCTGTGGCTCTTGGGAACTTTAAGGACAAGTGTCTTTGCAGGAGGCTTCACCACGATGCTCAGCCTTGCCTGTGCTCCAAGGCCTTTGCAAGTGTTTGGTGCACTTGCTGAGTGCCATCTCCTGTGGAAGGTGAAGCTTCTATCAGCTGCCACTTTTTGTGTAGATACTTCTCATGCAGCCAACAGGAATGAAAAATTAAGCCAAACTGGTTCCTTGGCGAAATTCAGGTGGTGTTTCAGTATGGTAAGAGACGGTTTATAATACATTAGTATGAAACTCTGCTTCTACTGTAACATTTTTATGTTTAGAAAATCTTCTTTTAAAATATGTGGCTAGAGGTAGAAAAGAAGATTAGAACAGCCTAGTCTGTGATAAAGGAAAATTTCAATTCAATGGGACTGCTGTAAAGGCCCTTATTTATTTTTCTCAGCAGTTGCATTTCGCCTTTCACTCGTTTGCCTGCAGCTTTAGTTGCTGTGGAGGTTTTCTTCTGTAAATTCTTCAAAGTGATGGATTTTCCCTTTGAAAGAATGCTTGACTGTAGAGAACTACAGAAGGGTAACCTTTATTATTTTTTCCTGTGCACATGTGATGGTTTGAGCTTTGAAAAGACGTGTGTACTGCCACCTCTTTTGTTAATTTGCATACCAAGAGCCTGAAAATTTGCATTACTGGTTTCATACTTCCCAACTGAAAGGCAAGGACAGTGATCTCCTACTATTCCCAGTTAAAGGTCATCTGAAAAACATGTTTCTCTAGCTCAGACTAGTGAGACATTCAGCATTTTATCAATCAAAGCAGCATAAGGCATATTTTTATTGATTAAATGTTGTGGTTGTAGCAAGGAGCACTAACATACAAGGTGCTGCACGTGTGTACCCTCACCAGTGCTTACAACCTAGACAGACAAAAGGCAAGAGGAAAAAAAAAAAAAAGAACCCAACGTTTTAATCTCTGTTTTAGAAACAGAAAGCTGTGGCACAGAGCTGATGAGAGCAATTTGCCAAGATCACATCTCCCAACTAACATCAGCATCTTAAGCACAAGCTATTCCCCTTCCTCTTGGCTCTTATCCTTTTGATGTGTTCCAGCCTGTTAGATAGGCAAAAGCAATCATGTGTTACAGCCCTGGACTCTAAAAAATAATGATCAAAGCCCAGGTTCTCATAGGACACTAGCACAGTAATAATTCTCTTATTTAAGAGTCCATACAGAACCACAGGTAACAAAACACTTTAAACACACACCTTTAGCCTAGGGATGATGCCATTCAAATCCCAAGACAATTCCTATGAAAAAGCCTTTTAGTACCTTCTCAGAAGTGAAATGAGGGGGGGGTGGGAGCACCAGCCTGGAACTCAGGACTCCTGAATCTGTCAGCTTTTTGTCATCTCAGCCCACCCTGGGTACTGTGGAAGCTCACTGGGTTCCCACAGGATAAAATCTAAGTGCCAGCCACACACTGTAAACGTGTTAAACCAAAGATTGCCTGTTAACACAAATTCCATAGAAATTCTGCTAAACAACGAGCCCTTGGTCTTAGCTGGAACTTCAGGATACCAAGTCCCCAATGATTAAGCGCACACTGGCCATGCTTTGGAGTTGTGATCCCAGCATGGACAGCAGGATCTGGCCCAGTGCAGTTTAATTGCCACAAGGCTGTTTAAATGCTGTGAAAGCCATGATGCCATAATCCCACACTTTGCCATAAGCATTTGAAAATATGAGGCTTCCTTTGCAAGAGCCTTTTCCTCTGACACTCCGAAATGTCACAGAAAGTTCAGTTCTAAAACATTAAAAGATACCTAAAAATACTGAATATTGGTCGTGTTCTTAAAGAACCGGTTTTTATTGTAAGTGAAAAATGTTTCATAATTAGAAAACAAAACATTCGTGAAGAGCTACATGCAATTCGTCATCTAAAGAATTTAAATCATTTAACTTCAGATAATTCAGCTTTGATCCTAAGACTGTAAGAGTCAACATTTCCTGAGGTGTTTTCACAGACTTTTCAGGACAATCTCGAGTTCATTTGTCTGTGTGTCTGCTGCAGGGTCTGGTAAAACATTCTGTTACAAAACTGGTGGTTGCAGTGGTAGGAGTGTTAAGAGAGAAGGGAAAAAGGGATGGTAAACTAAAATAGCAAAGCTTTCGTTAATTTTTCAGGCTCTGTTATGTACCTTTTAGCTTTTGGCTGCAGCTAATCAATTTGAATGTTCTTATAAGTTCTGACTTTAGGCAACGAATTCTTAAAAATGTCTTATTTTGCATTTTTAAGATGCTACTGTGTAATGCATGTACATTAACAAAAGCTGTTGCTTTTGGGGATAGAATGCATCTTTAGACTCTATATTTACCTCTCTGAATTCCAATATAATCTTTGAAAGATTAACTCTTGAGATAGTCAATAGGTTTTTCTTAAGGACAGCCAGATGCTGTCGTTCTTTGTTATATTCTTTGGCATGGGGAGGATTGTTTTGCTTTTTAAAAATGAAGGTTTCTTTAAAAAAACATTTAGGTTTGGAAAATGAAATCAAATGCTGATCAACTGAACGAGACAGGTATATAATGTCTTAGGAGCTGTTTCACCCATTTACCTCTCCTGTGACCTGAAAACTATTAGACTAAAGAGAAAGTTCAAACACCAAAACTTAAATGACAGTTTTAAAAGAAAAAGGACAGCAGTTCTCTAAGAATTATGTCCCCCCTGTGCTTGTCAATAGGGGGGTACCTCTCCCTCTTTGATAAGAAATACATGGGTTTCTTGCTCATGGCTCGTGATCACAGCTGGTTAGATTGAGTGACCAGTCACAAGAGCACGTCTAAGCAGTGGTTTACATGAACTAAGAATTTACTTCACAGTGCCTTATATTTTAGTTAAAATATTCCAAAACAACCAATTGTTGTTATTGTCATCTAGCATCTCCGTCATCCTCAGAGCTGTCACTCCCTATTTCCATGGTTGGAATATGCACCTCTTCAAAGTAGGATGCTTCTTCCACAGCTTGTATCCATGGGCAGCCAGCATCCTCCATGGTCACTCGTTATCACAATAAAGCACCTTTGCCAGCATCGAGTTGGGATTTTGGTGAGCCACTGCCCCAAGATTTTACCAGTGTTCCCATACACCTGAAGCAACCTGCTCTCCTTTAACCAGGCTGGATGTTCCCTCAGGACATCAGGTTTTTTTTAGGAAGGGGCATCATTCTATACTGTGATTCTGTCAAGTAGTTACCTTGTGTTTGGCTTGTGTGGCAGGAAGAATTTGATCAAACTTGTTTAACCCTTGCTTTGGTAGGTGGGGCTCAGGGCAGGCCTCAGTTGTTTGTCTTCACTCCCAAGGTCTTCCCTGAACATCTGCCAGATGTGGTGGCATTCCTAAAATTCTCTCTGCTGTTTGTGTCTCCGTGGCCCCTGAAGCCTGGCTGCCTAATTGGAAACAAACCCTGTCCTGGGCTGCCAAAGGAAGTGGGATGTGTGAACCCTCACACCCTGCTGGCCTCAGCCTACAACTGCTGGGTAGCAGGAGGATTCCTACTTGGCAGCAGGGACACCACTAACACGGGCACCTTCACAGGGCAGAGTGGTTATTATGTGTTATTCTGTGCAAAGTCCACCCAGGAGAAGCCAACCTGAACCTGTTGTTACACACCTGTGCAGGTTTGGGCTGGGGCAGAGTTAATTTTCTTCACGGAGGCTGGTGGGGGGCTGTGTTTTGGACTCGTGCTGAACACAGGGCTGATCATGCAGAGATGTTTTTGTTATTGCTGAGCGGGGCTCTCACAGAGCCAAGGCCTTTGCTGCTGCTTGTGCTGCCACGCTGGCAGGGAATTTGGGGGTGGGTGGGAGGCTGGGAGCAGACACGGCCAGCACAGGTGACCCCAAGTGACCAAAGGGATGTTCCAGGCCGTGTGGCACCATGCTCAGGATATAGTGGGGGGAAGAAGGAGGAAGGGAGGGATGTTTGGAGTGGTGGTGTTTATCTTCCCCAGTAACTGTTGCACACGATGCGCTGCTCTCCTGGAGATGGCTGAACATCTGCGTGCCCGTGGGAAGCAGTGAGTTAATTCCTTGTTTTGCTTTGACCTTGTGAGTGTGGCTTTTGCCTTTCCTGTTAAACTGTCTTTATCTCAACCCCAGAGTTTCCCAGATTTTACCCTTCCGATTCTCTCCCCGACCCTGCTGGTGAGAGAGTGGCTGCATGTTGGGGTGAGGTGAAACCACGGCAGCCCTTTTTCACCTCACAATTTTCAAGATTTGAGATCTTTTTGTTTGTTTGTTTGTTTGAACAGGACACCTCGAGAGCGTCTCAGGAGAGCTACGTTCAAAGGAGTTCTCCGAAACGCATTTTCCGTGTCTTCTTTCATCTGAATGAAATGTGTCTTACAAGTTAGTCGTGTACACTGCAGAAGGCTACAAAAGACTGCCTATAAACATGTTTAATGAAGCTGAATACTGCAAGCATAAGCAGCAAAAACATTTTGTTTACTTAACATTTACACACACTCAAGTGAAAGCTTGTTAAGTTTGGTTGGCTAAGCTTGTTTTCAAAAGGGACCTAGGAGGCTGAAAAAGTTGAATAAATCAACATATGCATAACAACACAATCATTCATATTAGCATTCTGGTTAAGTCAATGATTAATTCTCCTTTGAGGATGAAGTGGTGGTGAAACAACTCTAGTCTAATATCTAGTAACAATATTACAGTCAACTCAAAATTCCAGATCATATCAGCACATGCTTATGTAATACAGGAGAAACTTTTGGAGCTAAAGTTTAAAGAGAAATCTGAATAACCATATGCTCATTTAAGTATTTAAGTATAGACTGAAACTAGCTTCTCTCCACAACTGGCCTGCAGATATCTGCTCTGTCTGCAAATAAAGAGGTCACTAGAGTTTTCTACTGACTTTAAATGGCTGAACTGGAAGAACAAGGATAATGTCACAGCAGCAGCAGAAAGGACAAGATCTGAAATACACTGGCTGTTGTAAGAAATAGAAATGAACTCCAGAAGAAAGATGAGAGACACTACAATGGTGTCTTTTTAGAAACATGATTAGCAGCTCTGTCTTGGACAACCTGGATATCAAGAATGTTGTAACTGGGCATTGAATAGGTTGGTGGGGGTTTTCCCCTCTGATAAAGAATTCCCCATCCTACTTGTCAGTAAAAATTGCAGTAACACAAAGCATTGCCCAGCTGAGGGCTGTAAGAACAGCACTGGAGAGAAAACTGAAACCTTCAGCTGCAGATTGGTCTTTTCACTCTGACACAGAAGACAGGACTTAAAACCTTTCCTCTTGGAGACAGTAAGAGATAGTGAGGGTTGCCCCATGTAGATTAAGAGGGTGATCTTGAATGCCTGAGAAAAGCAGTTCTCCAAACATTTTAGTCAATGGCAACAGCAAAGAGGGAATTTCTTATCTCACCAGGCCTGGAGAATGGGACTTCTAATATCCAAACTAAGAAGCTGAGGTGGCAAGCCTTATTTCCTTGCCCTAAGTCTGTCCTTAGTGTGTATTCCAGGGTCTCAAAAAAGCTGTTTGTTGCCTCACCTCCCTTAGGCTCCTTCACAGTTCTTATCTTCCCTTCTCTCCAGTTTTCTTTACAGAGGAAAAGGAGTTGCTGGGAATGACCATGGACAATCTTTTGGCTGCAGGGATGGAATGGAAACAGAAACAGCGGAGTTCATGGGTGATCTAGTGGTTCCAGATAGAAGTTGGTGGGTGAAGAGATTCTCTGCCTGGATAAAGCCCTGGGAAACCTGATCTGATCTCATGGCTGACCTTGCTTGGAGCAGAAGGTTGGGCTGGAGATCTTCTGAGGTCATTCTGACCTGAATTATCCTGTCATCCTGTGAATCTGCTTTACAGAAACCAGCACAGATGTTGGGATAGAGAAGATGGTTCCCACTTGGAGAACAAATAATGCATTTTGAAAAGGTTGTTTTATGCCAGTTATTTTACAGTCTGAAGTGACGTAAACCCGATAGAGGAACTTCTGTTTCCTAATGTGACCCTATAGAGAGGGCACTATGAATCTTTCAGAACTGATGCAGTCCTACAAGATTCAGCTGAATATAACCAGGACCACATTTTAATTGGGGAAGCACAGAATAGAAGATTAAAAACATCGCTAAGAAGTTTTTTACATTAACTTTGTTGATATGAAAAAGATTCTTTAAAAAAGTGGGCATTTGCAACCTCATGTTATCTGTACATCAAAGGAAAATGTATTTGCCTTGATTCTGAGGTGAGTTTATATGGTTACCAAGATCTTTATGAACAGGTGAGGTAAGGGAGGGAGGGATAGAGGTTGTGAGTTCACATTTTCCCTTTAATATTTTCCACTTCTCTAATCTCTTTTATCTAAGGATTTCAAAGCACTCTATGGACACTAATGAATTAAGGCTCACAGCAGTCCTGAGAGAAAAGGTAATGGTTTAAAGATTGAAATTCAAAGAGAGGAATGGATAAAAATGGGAAATAGCATTCCTAAAATATCATATAGTATTCAGACCATATGGAAAATCCCCTATTTGCCTCTTTCTTTCTATCCTATGTGCCTTCAAGGCAATTCACAGTACTGGAAAAGATGCTAAGAAGTGTTTACAACTGTTTACATACAGACAGTTTGGATTCAGTGACAGCAGTGGTAGCAGAAATAAACTGGGAATAGATCAGATTGCAAAACCAAAAAGGTTGTTTTGAACATGTTAAACTTAATTTTGGCCTATAGAGGTAACAGATTTTACAGAATACTTTTGTATTGAAATGGATTTGCTTTGCGAATTGCAACGTTCAGGACTGTATGAAATCACTAAACAAGACAGTAGATTTGGAGAAAGGCTCTCCTGCTCAGAAACCCAGTTCTGAACACAGAGGCCACGGCAGAGGGAAGGAGTCTTGGAGCTGAGTGGAATGCACAGCATAAAGAACATTAAAATGCACTTACCTCTTTAATGACCAGCTGAATTCCTGGGCCTCTGCTAACCTGACAGGTTCCATATATAAATAATTCTATTGGCAGTTGGCAGAATTCATCCCAAAGGATGCAATATTGTGTGCAATGATAAAAACAGCATCTTTCAGAGAGCAAGCAAAGCCTTTGATGCACAGCGACACAGAATTTCAGGAGGTCTGTGCAGTCTTGCAACTTTTCTTTTCCCCTTTTATGTTTCCATTGGTCACAGATACACTTTCCTCTCAAACACATTTGTAGTTCTCCAAGCTGTAAAAATTCATGAGCAGGATCCAAAGGGAAAGTGCCTTGTATCTTCCAAGGAGAATACGTGCTGTAATCGTGTAATGAGAGATCTCTCTTGATGTACAGCTTTCATTCAAGGGAACAGTCAACAATCGTGTTGAGGGCATGCAGTTTCCTAACTCAGAAGTCCTTGCTGTCCTGGGGCATTAGGAAATGAACCTCTTTGCAAATCGATTTTATTTCCAAATTGTTGGGTTTTGGTTTTTTTTTTTTTTTGATTCATACTCTGAACAAAGCAAGAAACTGAGAAGTGTCTGCTTACAGAGAAAATAGCTTCACATCAATCAAGAAAACCTGCAATTACAAGTGGAAGCTCATTTAACGCTCTATAAAAAGCAAACAAGACCTGAGTTATAATACATGCATATTAGCCTTTATTTACAATTATAATAATCAAGCTTCAAGACAAACATCTAGGAGCAGGTTTGCTTTCCCGTAGGAGGACACTATTCCAAGTGTTCAAATAGAGGAGCTCCTGAGGCACTTTGGCCAGCAACCATTTGGTGCAGCGTCATTTAAAGGCCATCCTGCAGCCCATCTCCACCTCTGCAGAGAGACTATGACAAGCTGAAAAGATGTCCAACCCCTAAATCAGCATCACTAAGCAGATAAACCAAGAATAACAGTAGTGTAGCAAGCCAGCTGCATCTATTCCTCTAAAACCACTCTGAAGTCTCAGAAAGTAAAAGCAGATGTACCAAGTCATGCCAAAACCCAGTTTTGTTCAATATCCTATCCCTAAGAGAGCTCAGTAACCGAAGTCTGAGGGAAGATATAACAAACCAAGCACAGTTATATTTATGGACTGTGTAGTCCCAGCTTGCAGCAATTTGTGGCCCATAGCCTTGTTCTTGTATTAGAAGAGAGAGTAAATGAATACTCCCAAGTCTTCTGAAAATAAACAGCTGGGCATCATAGGCACTCAGGCATCCCACACAATTTCCTCATCTCTTTCCATTAAAATAGGTAAAATGCTCTGAATTCCCATAGGGCTGCAGGGAGAAGACAAAGCGAGACCCTTCTCACTGATGCCCAGTGAAAGGACAGGAAGAAATGGGCACAAGGTGAAATACAGGAAAGCCTGTTTAAATATTTTTAAAGTCTTGGTTTGGTTTTATGTGGGTTTTTTTTTGTGGGCTCGTTGGTTGGGGTTTTTTAACCTTAAAGGTGATCAAATGCTGGAGCAGGTTGCTGGGAGAGGTTGTGTAGTCTCCATCCTCGGAGAAAATCCTGGAGAACCTGCCGTGGCTGACTCTGGTTGAGCAGGAGGCTGAACCAGATGAACTCCAGAGATGCCTTCCAACCTCAGCTGCTTCGTGATTGTGTGAAATAAAAGCAGTAGTGTGTTGCAAAATATCCAGGCCCAAAGGATTTATATTGTTCCTGTCTTGAAGCAAAACTTGAAACTTCAAGTTCTCCAGCCCAAACTCTTGTACTCTGTATGAAAAACTGCTGTTAGGCCAGAAAGTCACATACACTTAGTCATTCTCCATATCTTCACACTTAGGACATTCCTTCAATATGTGGGAGTTATCCAGTATATTTATCTTTAGTTGTCTTGAATGAGCAAGACAACCATCTTTGAAATAGGGACTGTTTTAGCAAAATCTCTTTTTTTTTTTAAAACCTTTTGGGTAGCAGGTGCTTATGCAGTAGAAGTTTATCATCAACAGAAGCTGAATTCTTCATCTACAAAATACAAGGAAAAGCTTGAACTAACAGTTTTAATGACTGGTAATAAGGTCAAAACAATCTCTCTGGTCCTGCACTGCACAGATTGTAAGTGAGCAAAAGAGCACATTGCATCTCATAGAGAAGGGAAGAAACTGAAGCATTTGAAAGGTCTGCAAAATTCAAGCTCCCAAACTGGGCTTCATCACAAAAATCTTGTCTTGGATTTGCCTGTATTACTGGCTCAGAGTTCTGTCACAATTTAATTATTTCCTTGCCACTGCTAAGTACTAATTCAAATACTAGTTCTAAAATACAACTGATACTAAAAGTTCCTCTGCTGTCTTGGGTGCCCCAAGCTGGGCAGGCAAACTCAAGAAAGCAAGAATAAGGCTGAGATTAGAATTCCAGTGGTTCTTTTTCCAAGAAGAGGCACTCAGTGTCTCAGTGAGGGTTGCAGCTTGGCCACTGGATAACTGTGTGACCCTTCGGTGGCACACACAAATAACAGCAATTTCGGGTGCACATCAAAGGCAGTTTTGATCAGATTTACAAAAATCCTGTGAGGAATAAAGGAAGTGTGTTTATTCCCAAGACAGGTTAGCAGAATATTGAGCTGTCTTCTCGTTCACTTCTGCTGCTGTCAAATCCACCTGCTGTGGTCTCTCCCTGTTTTGTAAACTGTAAAACTGTCAACAATTTCTTGTTATCACACCTTGTCCTATTTAAACACCATACAATCAAATTTTCATTTCAGTTAATAGGAACTATCTCTGTTTGCAAGTACTTGGTCCCACAAAATTAAAGTTACTTTTAATCAGTTAAAGCAGCTACAGAAAATTAAAATCCATCCCAACACTAACCAAAATTTACTGGAGTGTCAGACAAACCTAATACCTTTATTTTGTACTGGCAGTCCTAACCTGTGACACTTTTAAACACATATGGTGTTTATTTTGGCTCAGTTCTTCTTTACGTTCAGTGTCTCCCAGACTTTTTGAAGCAAGGAATCTTTTTTTTTTTTTTTAAAGGTTGCAATAAAATTAATACCAAATCAAGGTCCCTAAATTTCCTTGGTAATTTCACCTCAAACCCAGTTGCTAGGAGAAATTTCCTATGCATGCAAAGACCAGGTGCTTGAAAACAAAAAGAAGGGCCCATACTTTAAATCTCTGGATTAATCACGTAAATACAAACATGCTTGCCTTTCCCATTTCCCAACTTAATTTGTTAATTTATTTTTTGTTTAATTTTATTGTTTTTTTCTGTCTGGGTGGGGGGAAAAGGAGTGAAGCGAGGAATGTTATGACTATTGACCTGAGACAGTCTCCTGGAAATAATCTAACAGCAGGGAACAGCAAGTCCTTTTCAAAACCAATGAAGCAGGAAAATACTGTTGACCAAGCTCTTGTGAGAGATTTGAGGGAGGGGAGGGGGAAAAATTATGGAAAAGAAGGAAGAGAAAGGATACAACTATGCCTTAGACCCATACTTACTATTTCCTTTGAAAGAAACCCACACATTTTCAAGGCCATCACTTTTATGCTACCTCCATCATGACTAACCCTTGTCCCAAACAGATGCAGTTTATAGTGGCCATCAGATGTCACGATTAGGTTTATGACTGCAGGAGTTTTGCTCACAGCATGTGCAGGTGTACAGCCTTGGATTTTCCTTGGATGTGTCTCCTCATAATGCCCTGTGGTAGCTTGGAAAGAGAAGAAAGTATTTCCATAGGGTTAATATCTGTTTATGTCCTTCTTTGAGGGCTCTACAGTTTTCTCACTGTCTGAGACTTAAGAATTCTGAAATCTTCACATGTTTATTTAAAGGCATTTTAAATGTGCATAAATAACAGGGAAACAAACAAACCAACCATGTCCCCAGTCCTAATGAGATCAGTCAGCAGCCTTCATTGCCAGGACCACTTCCACTGTGAAATTATGGCCTTAGAGAGGCCCTGAGGGCAAGGAGGACCTTGCTCAGATACATTTGTGTGTGTGTGACTTCAAGATGCTACTGCCAGTTCCAGCTGGGTCAAACACCCCAGCAAACTTGGCCCTAGGAACACAGATAGTGCAGATTTTAACTATTTGTTTTCAACTGATGCCTTTTGTCTACAAACTCCCTTTTGTTTCAGAATTACTGTGGACAATATTGATATATTGCTGGATCTGCACCTAATGGTAGTTAAAAACATAATATAGTGCCTAGATAAGCTCTCAAATAAACAATATTCACCATCTTAAATAACTTAGGAAAGGCTCTAGGTGATGGTTGCGTGAGAGAAACTTCCCACTCAGGATTTGGGTTTTGTGTTTAATGATCTTTGGTTCTTTTTGCTGATCCTTCATTCTTTTTGTGCATGTGCACAGGCACACGGAGTAGTTTCTCACTGAAGTACAAAACCCTCGATGTTAATTCATCTTTTGAGTTAATCCATTTATGCTGAAAGCCAAGAGACTGAAATTATTATTGTTGGGGGCTGACACTTCGGGGCCTCCATCAGGAACCCGTAGCAGTGGATTTGACTTTCCTCATTCCTCATCATTTTCCCCACATCAAGCCCACCAATCAAAACTGTACATAAATTAAGGGAGGTTTTTGTTTGTGAGTGTTAGAAAAAGTTCAAAACTGAAGCTGTGTATGAACTCTGGCTTTTATTTATGGCATTTTTTGGTCAAACAGACGGTATTTTCCCACCGCATGATAAAGGAGAGTGGAATCCTACTCTGAACTGTCAAAAATCATCTATTCTTATTACTCAGATATGTGTAGCCACTATTCACACAGAGCAACTTTGTGAATAAGTTAGCACATATTTACATTTTTAACCGTGATATCACACTTCAGGATTCTTTCTTTAAGGACAAATTCCCTGGTAGTTCCGAGAAGCAAAAACCTAAACAGAGCAGGCAGGTTTTAAGAATTTTGTATTGTCATCTATAAAAGAAATTTCCTCTCCTGTATCAAAGGCAGATGTTCTGCAGAAGCACCAACACCAATGTGCAGAAAAAAAATGAAATAAATCTGAACTGTTGATGAAATAATGAAGATACCTCCCCACATATTTAGGTATCAACTAAATAGCCAAGAAAATGTTATGAAAGAATACAGAAAAAGGCTAAACAAAAAAGCCACATACCACCTTTTGGGATGAAAGCAAGCATGTGTAATGGGAGCCCAAAGGGTAATATATTCAGAAAGCTGTTAAGTGCTGAAAATGAAGGCTTAGAATGAGAGCAGCTCTTCAGCCATAACTCTACTGTCACTAACGTAAAGCTATAATCTTTCTTTCCTATGTTCTCATTATTATCCAAGCACTAAGTGTCAGTTAAGAAGATGTAAGAGAGCAGGAATTTTCAGTGGGGTGGAAATATTTCATCTCCTGTTTTTTTTTTTTTTATTTTTTATTTGATATGTAGGAATGTAACAATTTTGTCATGGCTTTTAACTAATCTCTGGTTTTCTGCTGCTGTGACAACCTCTTCAGGAGGTAGAACGTGAAATGAAATGATACTGTTACACTCTAATAGACTGAAAGTACTTTTTTTTTTTTTTTAAACCCAAAATAGTGGTTTCAATATTAACACTGGAGAGGTTGAAGCCCATATCTGTGATGCAATTGTGAAAGAAGCAGAAGCAGATGTATTAGCAAGCAGGAAGGGACACCAGTTCAGGCTTCTGATACCTCATTTGTTGTATTTTGAGGGCTGGTGGACAAAATGCAACTGCCTGGAGTCAAAGAATTCCTTTGGTTTACAAATTCTCTTATTAGCACCGGAAAGAATATGGTATTTTTACATAACTATTTTACAGAAGAGAAACTAGAAGTGTTGCAAAGGGAAATGATTTATGAAAAAGGTTCTCCTCATCCACAATCTGTCACTCTTTCATAATATAGCTCCTGTAAGTGTAGTCTCAGTGGAGTTTGCAGCACAGTTTAAGGAATAAAATATTAATCAGAGCAAGAAAGAAAACAAAACATATCCGTGAGTTAGCAGTCAATCTCAACCTGCTGTTTCTTTCACTTCATAACTGGATGTTTACAAGGTTTCAGAGTTAAGGCAGACTATGAATTTGAGTAGAATACCTGAATTTTGAATTGACTCACCCTCCAGAGAGGGAGCATGAAGAATTTTGGATTCATTGCATTCATTTACTTCCTCCTGGAGTGAAAAGACTCTTTGGCTGCAATTTCTAACATGTGTACAACACTTTATTCTTTGAAAAAGAACTCATGGGAACGATAAATGTATATACTGAGGCACTTTAATTTAAATAGCATTTATTCACTGCTTCCATGAGACATAACTGTAGCTGACCAGACAGGGATAAAATAGCTCTCCCTATCCTAGACAGATACAAAACTGAGTTCACACAAAAATTTGCTGCTCAAAATATACCATATGCTGCTTGTTCAAACAAGCAAGCTACGGATTGTCTTTGGGGGTAACTTCTTACCAGATTGCTGTATTCAGGGTCTTCTGCCTTGATCAGTTAGACCTTAACTGTTAGGCCTCAATAACAGAACAGTCTGTTATGTTTTACTACAGATACTAGATTTTCCATCCAGTATTTAAAAACCTAGTGCACAACTTGACACTCCTCTCTGTTTACTGAGCAAATGTATTTAGTGCTCTTTTACGTGGCTCTTAAAGGGACAAGGGACTCTTCCTTCTTCATCCCTCTCCCTACAGATGGAGAAATCAACACAGCAGAAAGCCTTCAAAAAGAAGTTCTTCTGTGTAGGGAGAGCTCTTCAGGCTCTGCATGGTGTGAGCTGGAGCATGAAACAACCCAGTCCTTATTTAACCACATACATTTTCCTAAGGAATAGTCCAGATCATCGTATTCAGTTTTTCAAGTGTGTCATCACTCACACAAGAAAAATGACACTACACCTCTCCCAGAGAAAGTGATTTAAAAATATCACCAGTAGTACAGTTTCAGCTAAGCCCAACAGCTGATTCTACCATTGATCAGGGCTTTGGGTTGGGGTTTTTTTCCAGTTAACAGTAAAATGAAGAAGTAAAGTTTAGGGCCCAAAGTGTTCTCATCCCAAAGAGTTTCTGTGCTCTCTGCTCAGAGGTAACCAGGCAATAAAATCCTTTGGTCACCCACAAGGAAAGCACTGAAAACTGCAGTCATGCATCTGTGCTTTTGGGTATTGTCTTCTAGTTCCTCAATTTCACACTTTGTTACAAGCACAGGAACAGCGAGTTTCAATTACTCACATCTCAAACACTTACCAATATTGATGAGCCTGAACTGCAGCAATTTCAACCCACACTTCTGATATGGAGACAGTCTCCTTTTGAATTTTCTGGTGCTGGCTGGGTATCGTTATTTTAAACAGCTTGCTGCATCCTAAAGAGACATAACAAAGCAGGAATATGGCAAAAGACACGTTACTTATTACAAATCATGCAAGTGTGGTAGCTTTTCCAAGAAAAGAAAAAGCATTTCTTCCTTTAACCTTAGAAGAAATGAAATGCATCCCCTGCTGCCGTAAGTAATGACAGAAAGCAACATTTTCAAGTACTAAGTGGTTGCTCTATTTATTCAAACCCATGGAAATTACACGTTAGCTTGCCACGTGCACAGATGGATTCACATCCATAAGTTGCAAGTAACTCAGTAAAGTTTACTGCAGTACAGTTAGGTCATTTTGGGGGCCTGTCAGTTCTGTTAGCATCACCCCCATGGCCTCGGTGGGAGATGGGAATCAGTCCAAAGGATCATCTAAGGAAGCACAGCCGTGTAACGTATTTCTACAGCTGATACAGCAGCAGCTAACGAGGGTAGACTTCCACCCTGGAGCCATTTCTATCTGAATACAGCTCTGAGTTATTACAGCCTGACTTAAACTCGCTCTTATCTCACCCAGAAATAGCTTGGTGACCGGGAATCCCAAGTCCAGGACTAACTTTTTTGTTTCTTTACAGTCAGGAAAAATAATAGCTATGTTCAGTCTTTAATGGTCATCTATTCTCTCCCATTTTCCCCCTTACTCCGGGAAAACAAAGAAATGTTGAAACATGTCTGCTGCTGGAGTTCACTCAACATTTCTATAATTATCCCTGCTGAGAAACTCATTTTAGAGAGGGTTGGGTTTTTTCCTCAGAGAAGGGAAAACAGATTAATTCCTTGGCAACAAGATTCTAATTAATCAAAAAAGTGGCTCTATTCATACTCAGATTCTTCATTACAATAAAATATCAGATGTTTACTGCTGAAATTACAGTCTTGATTCAATGCAAAATCAGGTGGCTCTTAAGATTTAATTATAAAAATAAAAATTAGTTTTATTGACTCTGCGTGAGTGTTTATCTCGATCTGTGATTCACTGATTATGGAGAGAAATGATTTAACACGAGGCAGGACTTTCTGCAAACAACCAGAGAAACATGTTTATCTCCAACCCAATAGTCTGTCAATCACCCTGGGAAACCATCCCCATATCAGCAGCGGAGAACTGGCCTTGTACTGCCTCAGATTCATTCCAGCAGTTGTGTGAAGGAAAACAAAATTTTCAAGAGCAATCTGGGCTGTGTATAAAGACCACTCAGACTCCACCAAGGTCATTGCAGAGAGGTTTGCTTTTCAGGGCACACAAGTTTCCATCCTGTCCTTTCTGAATGAGCCTGACCCTGCCACCTGAGTCCACCCAAACCTGTCCTTCAAACCAGGACACAACAGGTTTTGATTCATGTATTTAATTGCTTAAAACTGCCTGTCAACGCAACTTTGTGCATCCTGGAAATTCTAAAGGAAAAACACTGAACCTTACCTGATAGTGTCTCTCTTTGATCATGTTTTCAGATGAAATCCAGATGTTGAGAAGTGAACTAAAAATTAGCAGTGGTGCTGGGTTTTCTGTTCTTCCATAGGTTTGGTGCATGTGGGGAATGGGGAGATTTTTTTTTATCTTTACATTTATTTTTTATCTTTACATTTTTTAATGTAAAGATAATTATTTAAATAGGCTAAGAAAGCAATGCATATCTTCCTAAATGCATAAAGGGGGCATACTCTTGCTCCCACAAACTCAAGAGAGGGTGAAAAGCTGAGCTCTTAACATGCCCAATAAATTTCTCCCTCACCCCACCCAGGCCTCTAATTTCGATAAAAATAATTAAAAAAAAAATAAAGGTAGCACCTTCTTCCCCTCAGGATTTTTGAAGTCTACACCATCTTCTAGAACTAAGTAGCTTCCTCTTCTCCATCCCACAAAATTCATCTGGAAATCCTCCCTAGTAGGAGAGTTGAATTTCCTCTCTACACAGGGACATTTGAACTTCTCTGTCCTGTCTCCTCTTAGCACGGCCTTAACCACAGGAGAACATTCCCAATTCTTCTGTTGAAGCTTTTTTCACTTGTAGGGCATAATGGACTTTTTATTAGGGCAGAGAAGCAAAGACATTGCAGTCGAAAACTGGGGGCAGCCACATGCCATTCTGGCCCTACATCAAACAACACACAGGTATTTTGTGTGAAACACTGGAGGCACAGGAGCACCTTCTCACAGATGAAGGTGCTGTGACAGATTTTAATTCTTTTTCACTCTTTGGCCCAATAACTGTTGGCTTATCTATGATGCAGAAAATTTAAAATAATCCCAGCCATAGCCAGGGGCAGCTGTTTGTGAGCAGTCCTCAATCGACTGAATCCAGCAATGATTTTAGAAAATCTAAGCCCAGTTTTGAAATAATAAGCACCCCAAATTGCTGGAAAATCTGTCGTTGTGCATTTTGTGGTTGTGAACAGCATATCAAAACAGAGTCCTTCTTGCAGCTGATGCTCCTGGGTGCTACTATAACTCGGACAAGAGACAGCAGAAGCAAAAAGATGTAAAATGCAGGTTCACACCACCAGGCATCATCTCAAACCACAAAGTTCTCCGAAGGGAAGCTTCCCTTTCTTAAACTATCAGCGAGAGGCCCATGCCTTGCTGGCCAGGATGCACAGCGAGCTTCCCGCAGGATAAATGGTCCTTGAAAAAGGTGCCTGTGTGCCTGTTAACAGCCCATTAGAGCTCATCTCGGGAGTGCAGCCCGCCAAGAGTCTTTCCAGGCCCCTGTCATTTTAATGGACAACTCTCCATTGTAGCTAAACACTGCAGCAGTCCCTTCAGGGGGAAGAGGAGCAAACGCTGCACATCGTGTACACCTGACTGACAGGCCACGTTCTGGAGTGCAGCCAGGAGGGAATTCACAGTGAAAAAACCCCAGTTCATCATAATCTTCACTGGATGCAGAATTTTCCCGTGTCAGATTATTCAGAAGAAAAAAAAGGCTCTTTGTTGGAGTGCCACACATTTTCCTGCATTCTCCAAGGGGGAAGAAACAAAACAGAACAAGATAGCTAAGAAATGAATATTCAAATGCATTTAAGTTTCTTTTTTTTTTTTTTTCCCCCCTTTGTATCTCCACAAGAAAATATCCTCAGAGAATTGTAATTTCTGTGAGGCTGCCAAGCAGAGCAAACTGGATTTTATTTTGATGGGCACACCACAGTGTGTATTTATCATCCTCTGTGCCTTCTTGGAGCACAAGTATTGCTGCATTGTACTGTCTATGCCAACAACCTCATCTGGAATATTATAATGCCCAGAGAGCACCCTGAATGTGTTTTTCTAGTTATTAGCTTTAATTGCCAGGCTTTCAGCAGGAATACAGTGAAAAGGTAATAAACACAAGTTTCCTTTAATAATAGAGGACTGTAAGTCATTTTCTCATACAGTTCTAGGTTAATGTATATTTGATGACACACTTTTTTCCCCAATAAAAATATTTCAGAAGTATGAAACATGGCTTTAATAAAAAAAAAAAAAAAAAAAAAAAAAAAGCCACGCTTTAAAAGATGATGTTAACAAAATTTTTTCTTTCTCTTGACTTCTGTGGTATTTTTATCAAAACCTTCATTGCAAGGCTTTGGTAAATGACATTTTACAATCATTTTAAGTAAGAAAACTTGTTCATTAATCACAAAATCAACCTAAACCTATTTTAACAAGACAAATTACAAAGAGGTTTTGAAAAACAGCACTTGAAATATTTTGTCTACAAAATACCATTCAGTTATTTTATAAACTGAACCATTCAGGAGCCTTTTCCTTGGGGGTGGGGTATCTTTGACAAGTCTATGAAACTTAAAGGTCAAGTTAGTCATTCTCCTTGCTTGCTCTCTTGTCCTCACTCACCTCTGCCAGTTCTCCCAGTTAAAAGTACAGCTCCACTGCCATTAGAGTTTAAAGCACAAAGTATTTCATATTAAAAAGACAAAGCTTTGCAAAAATTCTCAGTCCTCTCACAGGTTAGAATCACTCTCTAGCAGCGACCTAAGAGGCTTCCAAGCAGAATGTAAGCTCTGCTGGGATTTTAACTGCAACAACACAGACTAGAATTTATGAGTAAAACCCTCCTGACCGTCTTCTGTTTGCAAGAGTGGACACATGTGTCAGCACTTGCTGTGCCAGCAAATGATACCTTGGTAGATTTATGCAGCAGTAGATTCAGTGAGAAAGTTATAATGAACCTCTGAGCATATTTAAGGAAAAGCAACTGCCAGAGATTAAGGCAAAGATAATTACTGTTGACATGTTTAATCCCTTTGTGGCAGATGAAATAATTCAGCTTGGTTGAGATGCTACTGCAGAATACAGAGAAGTGTTTCAATAGAGATGGCATTTGGAACAGGAGATGGCAGGTGCAAGTAAAGTCTATTTCAGATATTATGGGCTTTGTGGTGGATTTACTGCACTCAAGCAGCATTCTTGTAGGGGAAAAAAGAAAAAGGTTATCTGTGCAGTGCTGAACAACTCTCTCTACGCACAAGACATGGAAAATTAGCTAACAGACAGAAAGGTCTGTTTTTAACTCCTAACAGGATTTTGTGTTTAATTGCACACAGAAGAAGCTCAGAATCCCCTATTCCCTTTATGCCATTATACTGCATGACATTTCCAAGAAGTAAGGAATTTTTATTACCCATTTCACACCGTGGAATCCACAGCACAGACAAGCTAGGAGTCTGCCTTTCCTATGTACTTACTACAAGGAAGACTGGAAGCAGGGCCTGTGGTGCTGAAGACCTTTGAAAAAAGCAGAAGGTCACTCAGTAGGGTAATCCTTTCAGCTGGGAACATGGCAGAAAGCAGGAAAGAGGAATGCTGAGCCCTTGTTCAGTGTGTTCACCTGTACATCACAAACTTGGAGCTAATTACAATGCACGCTCATGTCCCAGTGCAGGTGCCTGTCATGTCCTTGTCGCTGTGGTACCTCGGCAGCCGGCGAGAACACACCTCTTGTGGATGGGATTACCCAGAGCAGGCTTGAGAGAGAGCTGGTGTGAAACAAATGAGCCATCAGAAGTTAGAGCAAGAGAACTTAGAGAGCAAGAAGTCCCCCAAGATGAAAAGGTGGCCCAAGTTACAAAGGCAGAGCTGGACAGAAGGTTTAAAGCAAGACATGTGAAGAGCAAACTCAAAGAAACAGCTTTCAAATACGATATGGTACAAAAATTCAGGAAAAGGAGAATTACACTGACATGGAGAAAAATCTTCAAATAGGAAATGCTGTTAACGTTCTCAAACTAAATTAATTCCTGATGTAAATCCTCTGAAACCAGTCAGTTTACAGTAGAGGAAAATGTCTTGATGTGAACGCAACATTATTCCAACTCAATGAGTTATGCCAAACAATTCAACATGAGAATATTGAGAATCTATTCAGTTGAGCCAGAGGAGTGAAGTATGTCTGTGCAATGTCAGTGTAGTCTGTTTTGTTAATCCCACAATGCAGAGTATTCTGCTATTGACATGCCATTTAAAATTGCATGTGTCATTTCTCAGTTAGAGCACTGAGGGGGGGAAGGAACTGGTGTAAGAGTCTGTGGTTTGAACAAACATTAACTTTTGAATGTGGCTGTACAGTAGGAATCCTTTTGAATACGAAATTAGATGCTGCTTGTTGACAAGAACCTAGTGAAATCACATCTTAAGAAAAATGCTTCATAGGCTGCTTTAAGAATCCACACTGGATTCCACTACAAATACGTGACAGAATAAATACAAAATAAATGAAGCATTTTCAGTAGCACAATCACTTGGGGAAATAAGATCTTCCAAAGGCTCCTGCAAATAACAATATGATATAAAGCTCTTTTTTTTTTTTTTTACACATAAAACATTTGGGTCGGGAATTAACTTCTTTTATCGCATAGGCATTTCAAGTTTTTGGTTGAACAGTAATGTTAGATACCACCTAATGATGTCACATGTGCTCAACCCATATCCAACAGCGTCCTCTGTGATAGCACAGCAGAGCTTGTGACATTATCTATAATAACACCGCCTGGTGCCATCGAAGTAGCCCTAAAAAACCACCTTTTTACAGCAGCTCCCAACTGAAAATGAACCACCACAGCCCCTCCCAGCTGCTTGGTTCATACACAAGCACTACTGACACTTCCCATCTCTTGGACATTTATCCTTGCCTTTATTGCTCCTGCCTCATCCTCTCTGAGCATTTATCTTCTCATCTTCCTCTCAATCATCAGCAGAAGGCAGTGCAGGGAGAATATTCAACACAAAGAAGCTTGGGCTGATGGGCACTGACACTTGCAGAGTAGATGCCTGTAAGACCAAGGTACACAATGTGCAATGGATCTGCAAGTTCTGTAGGAATGCTGTTGTTTTCCTTAAGTGTGTGTATATAAATACATATATATTTATATACAATGTGTGTTCTGTCATTGTCATAACAATTTTTTTTTCAGGAATAGAGTTGGTCCCATATTTTAGCTGGGCCGTGAACTTCAGTGAGTTGGGTGAAAAGCATACAAAGTAATAAAAATATATATAAATAATAAAGAATAAAAAAATCCAATCCTCTAGTTCAAGGACATGAAGCAAGCAGAGCTTTTGCTCCAACTTACCCTTTGGATTTGGATTCAGGAAATAACTCTGTGAAAGACCTGTCTGTACGTTTCTCCTTGGCAAGCAGAGTTCCTCCTAGTTTCTCAAAAATATTGATTCATTTAAATGGCCATGAGTCTCAATTTTTAGTAGAGACAGCCCATCTCTGAAATGTTGAAACAACAAAATCTACAGTACACTACAATATACCTCTGAAATGCTTGACTGCAAAGACTAGAATGCATTTGAAGTAGAAACAGGCTCTTTCCTGAGTGCTCTAAACTCTTAGCTCTAGATGCTTAGCACCATTGCTAAGAAAGTGCCCTGTGTTTGATCTTGAATAAACACACATTTCTGGGCTGTTATCTTCTTTTCCTAATAATTCATCTTAGCAGGAAGAATATACCTACAGAAGTGAAGCACCCTAAACACTGCATCTCTATTTGTCTTTGTACCATGCTATTAATATTCTTGCAGTGTAGTTTGTGGTGCATGCATTAAGTTTTAATTAGCATTCCCTGGAATTAGCATGCCTGAAAAAGGCATTTGTTTGTTTAGGAATCCAGCTTTCCATAATGTTTTGGTTTTGTTTCCTTCCCAGCCTTCACCTCAGAGCTTGACCAGCTGATTTAATTTGCCTAATTTTAAAAGATAATGTAACAACTGAAAGCAAATAAACTCAAGTTAAATTGAATCAGCCCGTTCAATAATATGCCTTAATATGATTTAATTTTATGCAGACTAATGAATACAAAATTATGTAGGGCTGCAGCAAAGCACTCCACAGGGCCTTCTGGAGCAGGGACTGCCACCTCCTGATCCCTGTGCCCTGCACCAAGCGCTGCTCCCTCACCCAGATTTGGGGCTGCCACTTATTTCTGCCCCCTCACTTCTCCCACCACACCAGTTCCCAGGCTGGCACACGGCAGCAGTGACTCCTTTGGGTTCCTGCACGCAGCTGGGGCTGTGAATGTCAGCTGTGGAGCTGATCTCACTGACCACCTGGGCTGTGCAGCTGCCCAGAGGAGCTGTGGATGCCCCATCCATGGAAGTGTTCCAAGGCCAAGCTGGATGAAGCATTGAGAAAACTGGTCAGCTGGAAGGTGTCCCTGCCAACGGCAGTGGAACTGAGTGATCTTTAAGGTCCCTTCTAACCCAAACCACTCTGTGATTCTGTGACTGTCTGCAGAGATATCAGATGCCAAAAATACATGAGATCGCTTTCAGGCATTGTTTTCTCAGTCTGCCACATGTCATTTATTTGCC
This sequence comes from Myiozetetes cayanensis, assembly GCF_022539395.1. NCBI lineage: Eukaryota > Metazoa > Chordata > Aves > Passeriformes > Tyrannidae > Myiozetetes > Myiozetetes cayanensis. The sequence continues at coordinate 57,891,886 of NW_026087853.1, forward strand.
ATCGTTTCCCTACTACTTCCCTGTTTAATCTTTGAAACGTTTGGGTTGTTGTTGTGTTTTTTTTTTTTTCTTTTTTTAAAATCATTTAAAAGCCATTTAGTGCTGCTATACCCTGTGCAAAATTACCCATGTCATTTTGCTGGGTAAATAATGTGACGTGAGCACAGCCCCGCGAGCACATCTCCATGAGGAGCAGCAGACTGTCTTACAGCCCGAGAGGAGTGAAGGAAGTGTGACCTCTAGTGAACTCGAGCGCTTATACCACTTCTGCAAGAGGCAGAGCCTGAAGTTATCTGCACACTCTGCAAAAGTTCACCCACAGCTCTGAAATTAAGATAGGTTTTTGTTGCAGCGTAACCCAGAATGAAGATGAAGGATAGGAAGAAGAAGGATAATTATAATCCAAATTACTGCAGAATTTTTAACTGACTGGAGAGATTAACATTACAGAAGCATCTGAATAAGGAAAAAACTGTGGTTTCTGATTACTCCCTTGTATTTCTGAAACTACTCTACCTCCTTTTCATTTTTATTTAATACAATAATTTCGTTATCTATACTTAAAATATATTGAATATTTAACGCAATCTGCAGAGAGATTTCTGAAGTATTTTGGGGTCTGCTTATGTCATGAACTTTTTGACTAGAAGTCATACATACCTGCTGAATTCTTCAGTTTCTCCTAGATACCCATCAGACATTAGAATTAAGGTATAGTACAAAAAGGGTGTCTATTGCCTTTAAAAGTGACTTGAATAAAAGAAACATTACAAGCAAACATGACAACTGAAAGTGACCTGTGCAATGAACAGCAGCACTGACCAGGATTGCCACAAGCAGTGTTTCAGTAATGGAACTGGGTGCTGAACTCGAGGCACTTCCCTGCAAAACTCCTGCTGGCAGCTATGGAGTACAAATTCACAATTCCAGTCCTAGAGAGAGTAATCACAAACTAGTTCCTTGAGGAAAGCAGCCTAAAATAGTCTAAACACTCAGACAGCAGGGCATACAGTCACAGCAAGTTCAGTTTTCAGAAGGTTGCACAAACCACAGAAACTTTTCAATTCACCTCCAAGCAGTGATTTTTGGTTTTTTGGGTTTTTTTAACTTTACAACAGATTAAGCTCAGAAATACAATCACTGTATATCTCACAGATCCCAGACTGGCTGAGGTCAGAGGGCATCTTGTCCAACCCTCTGCTCGAGCAGGGCCACCTAAAGCCCCTGAAGCTCAGGACCATCCAGACAGCTTTTGGATATCTCCAAGGATGGAGATTCCACCACCTCCCTGGTTATTCTGTAAGTGATCTTATACATGGAAGTACCTAATAAGAATGATTTCAGTAAAATCCTCTATGTATTTTGGCTTTATGTGAGCCATTAATTACAATTCCTCTTGTCAGAAGTACAGCATCACATCCGTGAAGCACATGAGCACAGGGTGCTGAACTTTGCTGCCTTGTGACCACACTAAAACCAATCCATTACTGACAACGTGTTCATACAAGAAATAAAACTCAGAGCAGAGCAAGCAAAGCAAACCAGATTAGTGCTTTCTTTAGCACAGTTCATCACTAATGCCGTGACTGGAAGGGGAACATGTCTATGGGCAGAGAAGGAGGGATGCTTAACTAGAATGCAGGCAGTAGAAGCACTTCATTTCACATACTCTACACTTATTTACCACCTTATCATTGATTTAGTGTGACCAAATCACTAGGATATGTCACACATTCTCTTTAATCCACATGATGATGCTTCGAGTAACTCTTTAGCTGAACCAGCGGAGATAAAATCACCTATCACTCTCCAACACTGATTTCTGGCATCAGGTGGTGTCCTGATTCAGCACAATACTTCAAACCAGCAAACATCCCACACAAGGATGATCACACAGGAGCCTTCAAGGTTATGCATTAAAAGACCTGCTATTGACTTGCTACGGGTGCCTCTGGTTGCCATGTCAGGGCCATACAATTTTTAATCCTGGTGCTTTTATCTCTAGAAGGTACCTTAGCAGAGAATGGAATCACTGTTTCTTATGCCCAGGGCTGCAGACAGCACCTCAAGAAAAAGCAAAGGAAAACACAAATACAAATAGTACAGATAGTTTGAACTGATGGCTGCAAACACCCTTGACAGCTCCACATAATTCCATAACCTCAAAAAGGCAAAGGCAGTACTGTGCTAAGGAGGATCACGAAAGAGGCACACAAGTTACTAAAAGAAAAATTATTTCAGTAATGGCAGCAATGGTAACAATTCTTTTAATCTCTGCTTTAAAATGTCTGATACTGTCAAAATGGGCAGCTTGTAAGGCTAAATTTGAGACCAGGAAAAGCCTCTCCCTGAGCAAAGGTCATAAGAGATACCGTGGTGTTTGAACAGAGATAATGGCTTCTTGATTAGGGGATAAAGGTAATTTTCAAAGCTCAGCATAAATGAAATAAATAATCAGGTGATAGCTTGAATGTAAAAGCCTGACTTTTTTTTTTCCAGTTTGATTTTTGAAACACGTTGAATGCATTTTCTCCTCATTTAAAGTAACTCAAATTCCATGCGCGTTGCACGTAGTCATCCCTGGGGAAAAAAAAGAAGGAAAGATAAAACACACATTATTTTTTTAGCATTTATAATTGTACTTGGTATTTAAAATTGTAATTAGTATATATAATTGTAATTAGTATGTATAAGCGTACTTCTTGTAAGTCCCACACCAGCTCTGGGTTACCAGGACACAACAGTCACACCCTCCAGTGCATCGTTTACATAAAGGAACCAATGCACAGCAATTGTATCAAAGCACAGACAAGGAAAAAGAGCAAATGACCACCCAAATCCTACCCCTCCCTTTTTAAGGTGGGGCGTGTATGCCCTGCAAGAGAATAACCCTTGGCTGCTACATGGCTGGTGATGCCAAGGAGTGAAGGTCACTCGGGGTCTTTTTTTTTTTTTTTTTTTTTTTTACTTGAGTTTACAAACTTTCAGACTTTCAGAAAATGACACAGTTGCGTTGAAAGGTTTTGTCTCTGTGCAATCCCAGCTCTGGTGTAAAGAACACCCAAGGATAGGTGGGTTTGCGCCCCAAACGCCTGCCTGCAGAGCAGGGGTGTTGTAACCCCTGTGATAAGGACGAGGGGGACCTTATCGCTGTCCACAAGTCCCTGAAAGGAGGTCGGAGCCAGGTGGGGGTCGGGCTCTTCCAGGCAAGGCAAGAGGACATAGTCTTAGTCTGTGCCGGGGGAGGTTTGAAAGGTCGGAGAGTAGGAGGAATTTATTTACAGAAAGGGTGATTAGATATGTTGGCACAGGCTGCCCAGGGAGGTAGGTGGAGTCACGGTTCCTGGAGCTGTTAAAGGAAGGACTGGACGTGGTCACAGGCTGGGGGCTTGGTGATCTCAGGGGTCTTTTCCAACCTGAATGAATGATCCTGTGACAGGCGGCACAGGATGGCTGCGGACCCTCACCCCGGGCACACTAACGCCCCTCGCCCAGGGCCGATCGCAAGCGCTCCCACCCACCGCGAGCCCCGCAGTCGCTCAGATATTCACAGACATTCACGTTTTTCTCCCTTCTTTTTGCGAGAAGCGGGGGCGGGGGGGGCCAGCAGGGAGCCCCCGGCCCGGGACGCGCACACCATCGACGTTCGGTGTTTCCGGCACAGCATGCGGGGTTGTTCCGAGGGCGCTGTGCGGGGTGTTTGTTCCGAGTGCGATGTGCGGGCTGTTTGTTCCGAGTGCGATGTGCGGGGTGTTTGTTCCGAGGGCGCTGTGCGGGGTGTTTGTTCCGAGGGCGCTGTGCGGGGTGTTTGTTCCGAGTGCGATGTGCGGGGTGTTTGTTCCGAGGGCGCTGTGCGGGGTGTTTGTTCCGAGCGCGATGTGCGGGGTGTTTGTTTGTTCCGAGCCCGCCGTGTCGAACCGCGGCGTGTTCCGAGGGGCGCGGCGGCCCCGCGGGCGGCACCCCGTGAGGGGGCGCGCGGCCGGCGCGGGAGGCGCGAGGGGCGGCGCGCGGAGCCCCTGACGGACGGGGACGGGGACCGGGCGAGGCAGCGGGTAAATTGGCTCCGCTAAACCGCCCGGCGCACCACCCTCCACCCCGGCCCGGGCCCGCTCGCCCGCTCGGCCCCGCGACCCCGCCGGCCGTTGGGGCGGGCGGGAGGCAGGGAACCCGCCAAAGCCCCGGCCCGAGCCCCGCCGGCGCTCGCCCGGCGGCGGGAGGCGGGAGGAGGAGGAGGACGAGGGAGGGGAGGGGAGGGAGCGGCCGCGGAGGCGCCGCGCTCCCATTGGCCGCTTGGGGCGCAGCGCCGCGCGCTGATTGGCTGCGCCGCCCGCTCCACCCGCCCGCGGCGGCTCCGCGCGGTGAATTCAAACCGGGCTGCGGGAGCGGCCCCGCGGCGCGGGCGGTCCCGGCGCGGGCGGCGGCAGCGACAGCAGCGCCGCTCGTGGGGACCGCCGGCGCCGCCGGCCCGTGGGGTGCGCGGCGGGAGCGAGGGGCAGCGGGAGCGGCGCCTCCCGGGTACTCGGAGGGGCTCCCGGGCGGGGCCGATGGGCGGTGCTGGGCCGCGGCGGGCGGGGCGGGGCGGGGCCGGGCCGTTGGGCGGCGGGCGGGCGCGCGCGGGCCGGGCCGGGAGGCGGGAGGCGACGGGACGAGCCCGAGGGCAGCGGGAGCCGGCCCGGCACCGCCTGCCCCGCCAAGCAGCGCCTCCCTGCAGAGCCGGCGGGACCTGCGATGCGGAGCGGCGCGGCGGGACCGGCGGCTGTCGCCTGCTGAGGCGGCGGGAGGATGCGGCCGGCGGGCGGGGAGATGGGCGCCGGCGACAAGGTAATCCCCGAGTCCCGGGCGCCTTCCCGCGGCGGCGGTGACAGCCCCGGTGGCCGTGCTCGGACCCTCGGGGCCAAGCCACCTCAGCCCGAGCGATCGCGCGTAGAAACCGCGGGACGGCAGAAAACCGGTCGCGTGTCCGCTCCGCTTTTAATCCCTGTCCGTAACGAAAGTTCCTAAAACTTCACCTCTGACGACCTTTATCCACCGAGTCCCTAAGGAGCACCACTTCTTCCTGGCTCCCTTCTGCTTAATTTCTTTTTTTTTTTTTTTCCCTTGGTGAAGGCTGTGTGGAGGAGCAGGTACGATGAGCAGGTCGTGCCCGTCTCCAGCGCTCGGCGGTGCTGTCACAGGGAGGGTCCAGCAGCGCTGGGCTGAGCCCTCTTCCCCTGCGGGTCCGGGCTTGCGAGCCCTCCTGGAGCGCCGGGAACCTCCCCGGGAGCGGCTCCAGGAGCTCCAGGGATCCCCCGGGAATTCCGGAGACCCCCGATCCCGTCCCGGGAGGGCTCCGGAGCGCGGGCCGCGCATGCGCGGACGCGCGGCGCCAAAAGTAAAGGGATTCCAGCGGAGGAACCGCACGGGGAAGTGGATCGGTCCCTGATCCCGGGGATCCTTCGCTCTCCCTCTTCTCCGCCTGTATTCCCTCCTCTCTCGTTTTCTCTGGGCGAGCGCCGCAGTCATATTCCACCCCTTTACTCCGCACCGGTTCGGGAGCTTGTTAAAGCTCGTTGCTAAAAAGTTCTTCGCGAAAGTTAAGGGCTTGTTAGCCGACACTTGTGTGACTCTGCGGTGGGTTAAGGCGTCTGTATATTGAAGGATGAATTCCCTGACGTATACACTGGTGTCTGTTCAGCCTGAGAAGAAATTTATGAGGAACATCACACCTGCCGAAAATGTGTTTCAGCCATTCTTTTAGAGCTCTGCTATGCATCAACATTCGCTCTGAGTGCTTTTGCCCCAGAGGGAAAGAAAAGGAAAATTACCTAAGGAATAAATGCCACAGGCCCCGAGCCTTAAGCTCCAGGCACAGAAATGGTTTTCAGGGATAGGACCTGTTGGTTCAGAGCAGGACTGGAGCCATCGACTCGGAGCTACCCAAAAAATGCAGTGGATCTCTGTGCCCCGCTTTGGCTGCTCTTGATAAATGGATCGGTGGTTTTTAATCTCACTGTTGTTCTTTTTTTTTGGTGTGTAGGAAAACGAGCCTTCTGAGCCACACAGAAATGTACTGAAAACCCCTTTGAAACAAGCAGCTACCTCGCAGGTGGTACTGACAGAGAGACAGCCTGACTGTCAGCCACTAACCACACCCCCAAAACCTAAGGACACCTCTCCAGCAGAGCCATGGACACCTACTTCCAACCTGAAAATGCTGATTAGTGCAGCCAGCCCTGAGATTAGGAACAGAGAACAGAGAAAGCAACTGTCAAACAGTTCAACTGAGGTCCTACAGGCAAAACATTGTTTACAGGTAATGTTTTCTTTTTCCCAAGTTAGCTGAAGGCTGTTCATTCAGCATGAATAGCTGTACATCGACATAATGAAACTGGTTTTTTCAAGTTTCGATTTTGGAGCGTTTACCAAATACAAGTAAGGATATTGACTAGTAACATACAACAGGTAATGTTCAGCTGGTTTTGTTTCACAGCTGCTGAGGACAAAGGGAGAACACTGGGCCTTTGACACTGCTCACAACGAAGCTGTTATCTATCTATTTTTACATATTGTCAAAAATCCCAAACCCTCTCTTTCTCGTTCCCACGTAGGAACACTTACTGGGAGATGAATATGAAAAATCTCAGCCGAGTCGCAAAGAGAAAAGCCTGGGATTGCTGTGTCACAAATTCTTAGCTCGATATCCTGACTACCCCAGCCCTGCACAGAAGAGTTACATTTGCCTTGATGAAGTCACTGAAGAGCTACGTAAGTTGCTGTGCACGCTGCTAGAGACTCCTTTGTGCAAATGTGCCAATAACTTGCCGGTTGTGTTGGTTCATTTTTGCTCCATAAAATGTTGAATGCTTGCTGTATTCTCTCCAATTTATTTAAATCCAGTTTTAAGCTCCTCATTCTTAGAACAATTCTTTTAACAATTCTTTTAAAATGCTAAAGTTTCTTCAATGAACCGAACAGAGAAACTCTGAATTCTGTTTCATATTAAACATCTAAATTATTGCTGACACCACGAATAACCAGTTGCATGCATCAGAGATGATGGCTAAGATTAGTGGCTGGGTTTTTGCAGCAGGAACTTGCATTTTTCAAACTGAATCCACAACTTCCTGTCCAACCACGACATCAAAGCAAGAAACTATTTTCTGCCTTTGATGATAATTTAACTTTCTCATTTTATATCACTATTTTTGTATTGCATCAATGATCTTCAGAGAGTCTAAGTTGCCAGCATCAGGCTGAAGCTTTTGTAAGCCAAAAAGCTTTGCAGTTACAGTGTTCTACAGATTATACGCTGGTAATAGTTATAAAAATTTTAAAGCACTGTGATTTACATTTTTTTGTACTTTGTACAAAAGAACATCTCTTTTAGAAAATGCCTACTCAAACCCAAGAACTTAAACAAAAAAAAAAAGAGAAAAGGACAGTGTGTTGATCAAACAACATATAAAAGAAGTTATAAAGCAGTTACCTCCTGTAAGTTTCCAAGGTTATTTAAGGGGACTAATCTAAAACCAATGCAATGAATAATTAAAAATGCTCTGTTTTTTTTTAAAGCTGGATTGAAACCCATCTAATGGCTCTTCTGGCAACAGTAAGTTTTATTTCTTAAGGAATGCTGTAAGCCAAGTACAACTGTGCAACAGCAAGTCCTTCCATATCTGAAGCAAGAATTGTTTTCCTCGCTGGCAAGACCTACGAGGGTTATTTCCACAAACCTTTGTGACAAGGAATTGGACAAAAAATGTGTACAAGTGTGTTAAGAGAGGAGGAAGGATAGGGATCAGTTGCAGGTAAATGCATGACTAAACATATTTTGTGTAGTAAGAGATGTCACGTTCATCTCTTTCCTTCCCAGATGTTGAACGCAGGCGCATCTATGACATTGTGAACGTGCTGGAGAGCCTGCACATGGTGAGCCGCCTGGCCAGGAACAGATACGTTTGGCATGGCAGACATAACCTCCCCCAGACCCTGCAGGCTCTGAAAAAGGTTGGAGAGGAGAACAAATACATCCAGCAAATTCAGATGATCAAGAAAAGGGAGTACGAGCACGAATTTGATCCTGACGGCGAAAGAAGTGAAGAAACGGCAAGTTCTCTTGGCTCGAGTGAACAGTCAGAAATGTCTTTTGTCGAGCTCCCAGGAGTGGAATTTCGTGCTGGTAATAATTCTCAATAATGCTAAGAATAATATGTGTTTGTAATGATAAATATCTGTGAACCTGGAAAAAAACATTTGTTGGCCTTTTTTTTCAGAGCTGATACTGCCCCCAGGGCACCACAACTGCTCGTGGGGAGAAAAAGTGCCCTGCACTCTTTCACTTGTTTTATTCATTCAATTCTTGCACATGTAGTTTGTTTTTACAGGGCAAGAACAAGGGAGCACCAGGTGAAACTATCAAATATACCAACATACAATGCCAAAATACACAAAATATATCAAATATACTAAAATATAATCAATTATTGTTGAATTGTTATAAAGCCAGAAGTTAACCATGGAATGTTATAGAAGCAAAAAGCATAAATTAATTATTTAATTTAGGTTTGATTCATGGAAGAAATTTTAATTATTTCATTTTAATTAAGGGTCAAGCATCTTTACTCTTAAAGATCACACTCTCTTCTGTGTAGTTAGAGACTTGACATCCACCCAGTTATCTGACTCCTGTCGTGATTCTGGAGTTCACATTGGCCCTGTCTAGTCACTGTGTTGTTTGTTCTTGTAATTATTATTACTGACAAATTTTTATCAGTGTTTTAGAAATATTTGTAGCTGGTGTGTCACTCAATACTTTAATCTCTTCTCCTGTCTGCTGCAGCATCAGTAAATGGCAGGAAATACAAGTCTTTACGAGTGATGAGTCAGAAATTTGTGATGCTGTTTCTTGTTTCAACACCTCAAATAGTGAGCCTTGAAGTGGCTGCTAAAATCTTGATTGGAGAAGACCAGTTAGAAGACTTAGATAAAAGCAAGTTTAAAAGTAAGTAAATATAAAGTGTAAGCTAAATGAATTATTCCACCATTAGTTCATATAATGTAAAAAGCTGTCATATTTTTCCTGCCATATTTGAGCCTCCAAAAACTCACTAAACACCTTGTGCTGTTTATAAGAGGGACCCACTTGTATAGTCATTGATACAAAATGCCCACAAGAGAAAAAGCTCATTAAATCCTCTCTCCTGAAGTTCCTCATTGGTAACAATTTCTTTCCTCAAGAGGCCTGTCAGTTTTCAGCATCATTTCACCAAAGATGCCCCCCAGTTATTCAAATCTGTGTTCTGGTCATATAACTCACTTGGTGGAAATATAAAGAGATTCTGTAAAAGTCCTTAGTAGTAATTTAAATGTCAGAGGAAGTGAAACCAAAAGCTCTAACTGCCACTTATTTCTACATTCTTTTACCCTGCTCTCAGTTCCCTACACACTTCCTCTCCATTCAAATGGAAAGGTACTTCTAGGTCTTGGTCTGTACATGTATAATAATCAAAATAATTAAAAATGTGCCTGCTTTTGAGGGATCGAGAATTAACTGTGGATTTCACTGAAAATTAGACCCTTCCTTGATTATCAGGATTTTGCGGAATTGTATCTATGTAAAAACTCACTGGTTTGAGTCCATCATTTCCTTTTCACTTCCTCATGGCAGCACAGACAGGGTGGATGGTTAGTCAGGAGGGTTTTTTGTTTGTTTTCAGTCTTCCTCCATAAAGCCTGTCTCACAATAAAACCATTTTCAGGGCATTTCAGCCATGTGCCTGTATTTCAGGTATCACATATTTTACCATGTTCTTGGTTACAAAGCACAGTCCCAAGTTCCATGACTTGCTAGACTTCAAAATTTTCAGTAGCAGAAGCTTTGCCTTCTAGAAATCACTTGTAATTTGACTTGTGCCTACAACTTTTCCCTAATAGCTCAACCCAGAGACAGTGAAGAACATGCAGGATGATTATCCTGTTGCATTTTAGTCTCTCTGCCCTTCAGTTCCCACGTTTGCCATTGCATGTGTGTACCTGCCTTTTAATCTAGTTATTTTTACTAAAGAATTTGTATAGATTTGATCATTGCACAGGAAAATTTTTTTTCTGTATTTAGCATAATAAACTTTGCAGCATTTTCTTTTCTAGATCTGTATCTAGGTCATTCTATTTTACATGTAAACTTTGTATCACAATATGTTATTTCACTGCATAAATACCTGTTCCACAGACAAAGAAAATTGTAAAGCTTTTTCCTTTTAGCTACCATTTTTCATCTTGTTCATTGGAATTGCTTCACTTTACATTTATTTATTTTTATTTCATTTCAGCCAAAATTAGGAGACTTTATGACATAGCAAATGTTCTCAGCAGCCTTAAGCTTATCAAGAAAGTTCATGTTACAGAGGAGAGAGGTAGAAAACCAGCATTCAAGTGGACAGGACCTGAGGTCTTGCCAAACATTCAGGGTAGGTGTATGTGTAATTTCCTTTTGTTCTGCTGATGATTTTTGATTTTTTGTTTTCTCTATTCGAATTTCTAGATCAAAGGACAGAATAACTAAGCAGAAAGTCTTTTACTGGTCACATCTCTGTCCTTAGTCCTTGACAGGACAGCACACCAGTATCTATTTCCACATAGTAGATGTTCTCATAGTGAGAGTCTTGAATTCCATGTTTGCTGCTGCTGGTACTCCAGTAATTATAACCCAGGCTCAAATAATTGCTTTTAACTACTGAATCTTCATTTTATATGTGTTTTCTCCTTTCTTCCTGCGTTTTAGATACAAAACTTGAAGCAACTTCTACAACCTGTTCCCCACCTGTTTCAGAATCCGTCCCTTCCAAAGAGCACTGCTCAAAAAACCTTTTTCCTTCAAAAGGAAAGCAAAACTTCACTCGGCATTCATCTCTGATAAAGTTAGTTAAGAGTATAGAAAACGACAGAAGAAAGATCCAGTCTGCTCCAACCAGCCCAGTTAAAATGAGTACAAGTAGGTATCTTTTTTTCAAGTTTGTTTTTAAGTCAGATCCAGTCTTGCATTAAATATGTGGGCTTGCTTTGGGCTATACTCTCTAAACAGTTCTTCTGTATTCCAGAAAATTGGCAGGAAATTACCTATCAATGTTGATGTTCTTGTTAAGGATCCTCTCTGGGGGCTTTAAAATTCATCCAGTTGATCAAATCAAGTCTGGGCTGCAGTTTGAGGATAATAGGTCTTAGTGCCTTGCCACTGAATGTGTTTGCTGCCTTAAGTAAAGCAGTCTCCTCAAATTAAAGCTAAAATTTTAACTTCTACATTTGATGTACTAACGGTTTTGATTTTGGTTTTCCTCCTCCCACCAGGTACTTACCAAAGCTTACCAGTTTTCCCGAGTACAATAACTCAGCTTCCTGCAATCGCTAAACCGCAGCTGGAAGGGCAATCCAAGTAAGTTTGCACAAGTGCTGAGGTGAGAAGCTTTATGATGCCACTGGCCATTTAAGTTAAAGTTATGCTCAGTTTGAGTGGGGCAATGGTCTGCAAAAGCAGCTAACCATTGGTACTGCAGGCTGTTTATTCACTTACTTTCTGTTCAGTGGATTGAGAAGTACAAGTTCACGTTAAGCCTTTGCGCTACAGAAAATAATTTGTCAGGGCATTCGTTTCTGCCTGAAGGAATTAAAATATGTTTGGGCTTTTTGTTTGTTTGTTTTGTTTAAGGACAGCAGAGGAGATGCAAATGAAATGTGCCCTGTCCTCACCTGAGGCAGTCCCCAAGCCTGAACCCTCTCAGCAGCCAACTCCCAGCCAGCCCCTGGGGGTCTGCCCTGCAAGCCACAGCTCAGTCTCACCAGTAATCCTACCTCATCCTCACTCTGGGGTGTCATATGCCATATATCTGCATCCTTCTCAAGCCCACACTGTGACAACCTACAGCCCAGGTTTCATGTTGCAGCCTCTGCCATGTGCTAATGTAACTGGAATTAAGAGCAATAATTCAAAAGTGTTAAATAAAATAACCACTGAGGAAGGGGACAATCAGATCGCTACGGCTGAGCCAACAAAGCCTTTGGCAGCTGAAGAAAGACCAGAGACGAAATCAGAAACTTCATCACAGAGGTGCCTTAAAAGATCACAAGCATTACAAGAGAATAATTTAATTAAAAGGCATAGAGGTGATGAAGAGAGCCTTGGTACTTCTTTGGTAAGTTAAATTAGTTTTAAAATGCCATTTTAGAGCTTAATGATGTTGCCACCTACTCATTTTCACAGTGATTTAGGAGCCTGCCAGTGTGTGTAGGTGTTTTTAATAACATTATGTTTGAAGAGATGATGTTCATTTGTTCTGCTTGCTGATGTTGGAGGGCTTGGTTTTGTCTCTAAGAACACGTGTCAAAGCATACAGATGTTAGTCAAAACAACTCCCCAAACATGTCAAGACTTTACCTGTTTATATTTTACCTATTTATACCTATTTTTCTGATTAGGTCAGGTCGAGAGTACCATTCTAGTACTCTGTGAACTTGCTGGCACCCATTCTTGGCTTTAGAGGTGTTAGGAGGGGAAGTAGACACATAAAAGTCACTGGACAGGGAGTGTCCCAAAATCCTGATTCCTTCTAAATATTTCCACCCAGTGTTGTGCACTGTTGGGTTCTTGTCGGCACAATAAAGTAGCACATTAGGAGGATAAGAGATTCAGAGTAACTTGATGCATATTGAGAAACTGGGGCTGGGTTGCTTTTTACTCCTTGGCTGCTGAAAGTTTTAGCACCTTTGTAAATTATAACCTTGCTGTAAATTGTGCTTCCAAAACAGTTATCGTATGTTGTCACCAGGCTGTGACAACATGTGGTGTCAAACATCCACCAGCTGTGAAGGAGAAAGAAGGCAAAACACGGACCTGGTTGTCTTAGTGACCAGAAATTTTTATTGCACAAACTTGGGGTCAGGAGAAAGCTTGCTCTCCAATTTTTAAAAACGTATAGATATCATTGTATGGCTGTAATTGAGAATGTTAAGCCTTACAATATCTGCCTTTCTTTTTGTGTGTACTATTTTTAAAGGGAGAATCCACTAAAAATGAAAAACCACCTTCTAATAGCTCACAAGTGAATCATGAAATGGATAATGTCCAGGAAGATAAACAGAAGGAAACAGAAGCATCAGATCAAAACGTGGATCAAAGCATGGCAAGTTGCTGTGACCAATGTAAAAAGGAAAATATTCCAGAAGATGAGGATAAAATCAAAACTAAACAAGACATACCTGTAGCATTTGCCATCCCTACTCCTGAGGTAAGCTTTGCCAGGCACCACAGCAGGTCTTGCCATTCCTGGGAAAACACCACTTGGAGTCTTTGCAAAAGAAACAAAACTATAGCAAACTACACCTATATAGATTGTCTTTGGATGGATTCGTTTTAGAGTGCTTTTAAAACCTTATTTTGTAGGAATTGAGGACTTCTGTTTCTGCATTAGCACAGAAATAAAGAGGACATAAAGTGGCTTTCAGGCTTCTGTTGGAATTAAGATCACCCTAAGACTGAGACTAAGGGCTGAGGGCAATGATGGGATCCCTCACCTCCCCAGTCCTTTGTTTGCATAGACTTTGAAACAGAATCCCACAGAACTCTCTCCCCATCAGTAAAATCCAGTATTCTGCAGCCCAGACTTACCTGTGGAGGAGAACCTGAATAAAGAGCAGTTGACAAAAACAGAACATGTAAATGCAAAAGGTTTGTCTTCCAATATTTCTTGGATTGTGTTTTTCATAAAACAATGAGGTGACATGATAATGAATGAGTCCAGTAATTTCTTCTGGAAAAAAGGATTCAGTGTCAGGATTTCTCTTTCATCTTGTCTAATTGCACTGTGTAAATCCTGGGTGGATTTTCAGTTCATCACTGAGGATATCAGCTGGAAACGGAGCCAGCTGTGTGGTCTTTTAAGAGCATGTCCTTGAGTCAGTTGTGTCTCATTTCAGACAAAAGGTAGTAGAGGCCTGGAATACAGGATCCTGGGGACCTGGAGGATAAAGAATGAGAACAGGGCAAGGGAGATGCAGCTTTGGAAAACACATCTGGGTTTTGTTTATTACATGTTTGAGCTAAAGGTGTGTTGTCTTCTTCTTTCTCAGACTTTCTTCCCCTCTGGTTATCTCATTCCTCTCACTCACTGCACCCACGGCACAAAGGCAGACTGCTCCAATAAAGAGAAAGCTGGGATGTGTTCCTTACAGCACCCGACCTACAGCTCACCCATTACTGGTGAGTGCTCAATAAAACAGGCAGAGACTTGTCTGGTTTAAGGGATTGAGGGCCAGATTAGTCCCACTGAGGTAATGAAGTCACAGCACAACGTCCTGAGCCTCAGTTCTTGATCCTCTTCAACACTTGATGTTTCTCTTTCAGGTGTCATTCCAATGACAGCCTCAGAGCTGAAAACAGTTAACATTCCTGCTTTTCACATAACACCCTTGAACATAATGCTGTCACCAAATTCCATAGCTGCTGCACCTGTACTGGGCAACTCCTGTCTCAATTCCAGCAGTGCCAGCTCTGTCCAAAATCCGAGTTCTTCAGCTCTGAACTTTATGCTGCAACACATAGGCCTGATACCTGCTGGTGTGCAAGTCCCTGCAAATCCCGTTCTGCAGCACGTGCCGGTCTCTTCCCAAGCAGAAAGCACCAGCCACAGCTCAGGAAACACCAACATGCAAGAAGGGAAGGTAAGGACAAAAACACTGCACCCTGGCCGTGGTGGGTTGAGTGGGAAGGTGGGAAGTACAGCACTTCCTTTACAGCAGGTACAGTTTTTTAAATAAACATTTTTATTTTCTGATCTTTAGAAATCAGGAGTGCCCAAAAAGAGCTAGCAGTGAAGGCCAGCCTAAGTACGATAGAACTGAGAGGTTAGCAAGGAAGAATAAGTCACTTCTTTGTTGTGGAAGTGGAGCCACCTGGAAGATGACAAGATGTGAAGAGACAGCTGTTTTAGAGGGAGGATTTTTGCGTAGATCTGAGATTATGCTTATTAACAAATTGTCCCTTTGTTAGTTTATCTTTCCTTCTTGTTACTTCCCTAATATATTCACAAGTTCTTGTGTTTAATATTAGCTTTTTTTTTTTTTTTTTTAAAGGATAGGATAGGATTGTAGAGGACTTTAAAGAATACTTTTTTCTTCCAGGAAGTTTCCCTGTATATTTTGTTTGATATTGTATTGCCTAATATCTGTTTGTATTAAAAAAGGAGTTAGGAGGGGATTAGAAAAATTGTAGTTTTATTTATTTATATATATTTATATAAAGGAATACAGGTATATTCTTTGTAAAAAGTTGTTAGGGTTTTTAAATTTCGGGGGGGGGGCGGGAAGAGTTTGCTAATATCCTGCAGAAACCTAGAGCTAGAATTCACCTTTATTCCCCTTAAATGAAAGTAACTTTTCCCTCTTCTTTTCAGCCTTCTGCTCCAAAGGAACCTCAGGAGCCTCAGGCAGTTACAGAAAGCTTTTTCCGCACACCAGGAGGCCCAGATTCTGGATCTTCACTACCTACAAACTCAGATGGTACCGAGAGAATCTCTCAAGGAACTCTTTATATTCCTCAGCGAAAACTTGAAGTTTTGGAAGACTAATTTTGGGATATGGAATTGCTGAATGTGTTAACAGGTGTAATTACTGCTGACACACTGCACACGTCTGGCATTGTATGATGGACGTTTTGGACACGCACTGGCAAAACCTCAATGCTGGAATAGCCTTAATTAATGCTTTAGAAATAAAACTGACTCTTCATGAGAGTTAATACCTAATGAATTTTTCCAAAAGGCTTACCTAAGGTATTTTAACAACAAAGTTATGTATCTAGTGTTTTTTGGTTTTTTTTTTTTTTTTTTGTATGTGTGTGTTGATTTTCTTCTATGCAAAGTAAGCTGAAATTGTCTTTGTACAGAAAGGTACAGTCTATCAGTCAGTACCTGTTTTGCACCAAAAAAAAAAAAGAAAGTACTGTGAGTGTGTACATATTTTATGTCTTAACAAAAAGGCCATAGTTAAAATGTTTTGCTTCTATGTTTAATAATGCTCTTTTGTAAAGTTAGTAAAAAACAAAAAACAAAAACAAAAATCCCCCAAAATTTTCTTAATCGATTTTTATATAAGTTAAGAATTATTTATACTGTATTTTTAAATCAATTTGTTCAGATTAAACTTACATAAAACCCTGCATTGACTTTTTCTGTTTGATCAAATTAGATTACCTGAGTTAAGTAATACACTGTATATTCACTGGCATATCTTCATTCTTTTTTTACCAAACAAGGGCATCTCTCTGTTCTGAAGGAAGGGGAAAATGGAATTTCATCAGAAAGGGACTTAGATAACTTGATGTAACTTCTGAGCTCTTATCACTAAATATTATAGCTCCTAACAACAACAGTTAGAGGAAAACATAGTCATGAAGTAAGGGATTCTGAGTATCTTTATGGAAAGTGTGTCCAAATATCAAAGAAATTTCGAACAAATTAAGTTAGACCATTTAACTTAAATGATAAATTTAAATTTAAATACATACAGCATCTCTTCTACACTGAAGGAAGAAAGATGAAGACTCCCCACTCAGTTCACACTCAGATAATGAGGAATAACTAACAAATTAAATCAAAATACAGGGTATTTGCTTTTCCAGGTTCAAATGTGCCTGACAGACCAAATTAGGACAGGAGAAATGGTAGCAAAGCCCAAGATTCAGGCTTGGATGGGGCTAAAAAACATAGTTAAAACAGCTAACACAGTAAAACTATCTGGCTTGCTCTTTGATAATGCAAAATTATAATACAAAATACACCTGACAGAATAGGATCACTGTGGAAATACTAAATGAGGGGGAGAGAAGAATAAAAGCTGAAAGACGTAGGAATTCTCACTGCAGCAGTGAGTAGATTTTTCTTCTCCAAAGGGATAACTGATTGATCTTCTTTACACCTGCTATTGATTTCATCCTAGAAATATAAAGGCAAAGGTTTTAAAAACAAACTACAAACCTTTCACTTTTGGACACTGCATTTAACAGACTTAGGAAACTACAGTAATTAGGGTTGGTGAAATGGTCTCACAAACACAGGGCTGTACCCTGGAAAAGCTGAGCAAACATTCTGACTTGGCTGTCCAGTGTCCCCTGGCTCCTGTCACGATACAGCTGCTTTTTCACTGGGACTTTTCCCTTTGCTTGTTCATTTTGCAAGCTGAAAAGCTGCTGCTGCTGCTCTGCCCAAAGGACCCCTCTTCCCACCTGCCTCACCTCCCTTCGAACGCGCTCCTGGGAAGTCCCTCTGATCCTCAGCCTTGCTCTGCATCCGATTCACCGAGTTCCAGCCCTCTGAGCAGGGCTTCTTAATCCCCGCCTTTGATTTACAGAAAGCACTTCATTCTCACCCCAGTCCGTGCGTGTGCAGCTCCAGTTGCACGTTTCAAGTCTGTTCTTCCAATCCCAGGTCCTGCCAACCACGGCTGAGCAGGGATTATATGAGATGCCAGCTGCAACTTGGAGCTGTTAGGAGCCCCTCAACAACTCACTTCCTCACAGGGGCACACAGCAGTACCAGAAATTAAGCAGCACCCAACACCAGGAAAACTAAAGGTTGTTCACCTGCATTTTCCCCCTTAAATCCTCTGCCAAAGTCAAAGGGGCAAAACCTTTCTCGGTGGATTTGCCTGCGGTTGGTTACGGTGCAAATCCACCCAAGGGCACGATCTATAAGACATGAGTGAAGGTTACAGAAGGCTCAGCTCTCCTAATATGAATCACCAAGGGTGCAAAGGCTTTTAGAAGCTTCTCAGTGCTTGCCATGCACTCCAGTAGTGAGCTCAGTCCTGCCTCAACCCTTCCTCTCTGCTTTCTTACGAGAAACCTTCATCCCACACACACTGCACTGTCCCCTCTGCACTTGGAATTATCTGACACAGGCAGAAGAGTCCAATTAACTGTCCAACGGGAATGACCAAAAAGAGATGGAGTCCAGCTCTCCTGCTTAGGAAAAAAACAGTCCTTCAACTTCACACCAAGGACCTGTCTCTGCATGATAAAATCCTTGCCAGACTCAAAAGCAAATGGATTTATAGGCCCCTAAGAGTTTGCACAGCAGCCTCAGCATATAGACCCCTAAAATCCTAAAGTCTGACGTGGGTTTGGTGTAAGGGCTTGGCCCTTTCACACGCTGCAAGGCCCATGATGCTGAACAAAGTTGCTAAATTCAGGCACCCCAACAGAAAATGAGAATTTAGTGTCTAAAATTTTAAAGCCCGTAAAACGAAACCTTGCAAAAAGTAAGTAAGTGAATTTTGAGTGCTTCATGCTTTATTGCCCACCTCTTTAACACATCTGCAGCATCATCCATTTCCAAGGCACTCAGTCAGGCATGGCAAATACAACTGCAGTTATCAGACAGGCTGAATATTATACATATTAACAAACCACCTTAATGCCTAAAAACAGTAAAAAAAAAGAAAGATTACAGTGAAAAGCATAATTATCTGTGTCCTAGAAGGCAAACCAGTTGCATCTATTAAATCATGAACTGCAGAATTAAATGCTATTTGGGTTACAAACACTGTGTTCCAGGGGATGCTACAAACAGTTTTTGATTCATTATTATTCTTGACAATTTAATACTGGCAATGTGACCATTAATAACTTAATCCTCACTTCAAGGGGCTGATATTTCATGATTCACATTTAAGCAATGCAGGAGAGTAACTATACAACTTCAATCTTTATTTCTGATCTGTTAGGCTGCAGTCAGGAATGTCCTTTAGGTGTAATCCAAGGGGCTGCATTGTTGTCCACCTACTCACAAGTGGACACAGGGGGGGCGGGGGGAACAAAATGCCAGGCTTTTGTCAGAGGTTATTTTCAGCTTGGTGATAGCAATGGCATTGCTCAGATCCCTGAAACTCTCATTCCCCTCCCCTCCCAGCTTATAGGGCTGACAGGGCATTTAAGGAGGGCAGGGACCCCTCCTGTTCCAACCCTTGGAGGCCCAAGGAGAGAGGGAGACACTTCAAGCAACTCTGGTGAGTTGAGTCCGGCGGGTTCTGCCAAGACTGTCTGATACGAGGGTTTGGGCAATTTTTTTCCGAACAGGTGGTTTCTTAACAAAGAAAAACGTGCCTGGATGGTACAGAAACATGATTCCTACAGAGCTGAGAGCAGTATTTTAGTTTTGGAGCAGCCAGCTGATAAGAGATTCTTCTGGGCTTCTCAGCCTGGGGAGTAGCTACTGGTGTTGCAAGAACAGAGTTGTGGGGATCCTCATTAGAGACGCTCATTTTGACTAGGAAAGGCTGGGTTACTGAAGTTTCGGAGTGCTTAAAAATTGTGTTTTAAAAGCTACTGAATTACTTGTTCTAAAAAGGATTGGGTTTTAAAAAGCATATGTACAAAGTATACAAATTTGGGTGCTTTCACGATTTCTCAGTTAATGGTAATGCAGAAGTAAAAAAACCAAAACAGCCACCTTCAACCTTCAAAATATTTAATGTTAGTGACCAATTGGCTTTATATCAAATAGGAATAGAACTTCTATGCAGACTTAGCAGAAAATGGCTAGGCAATTGGATGCAGGATGACAGAATTATTCCCACATCCATCACTTAAGCATTACAAGAGAGTGGGATTGGTCAAGTCTTCAGAAAAGCCCCAGTAATTTAAATAAATAAATACATGGTTTTACTCTGAAATAATTTTACCCTTAGGTAGAAAGCTTTTCAAAGAATAAGCCTTGTATGTAGATAAAATAATTCTGTGTCTTAATCATCACGGTGCTATTTCAAAGGAGGTAATAGCTTTACTTGGCACTTAAAAGACTTTAGTGCACAGAAAAGGATTTAGAGAAGGATCTTGTGAAAGGAAAAGTGAAAGCTGATAGCCCAGGATTAGGTCTGGAAAAAGGAATGGGACACATTTGTACAGCAGGATGCAGCTTTCCACAGCCACATGGATCAAACTGAACTCCGAGCACGTATTTACAAATATGTGAGTGTGGGGTGTCACTGGTTTTTAAGTCAGAACGAAGCACCTTGCCCTACCTGTAGGATGAATGAAGTGCCTTGTCAGGACACCGTATTTTTTGGAGATGCAAACTTAAATTTCTGCAAAAGTGTGCGTCAAGGAAGTTTCAAAAGAAACGTGGCATCCCTATGCTAGAAAATAACTGATAACTTGGAAGGTATGACACTATAACTAATAAACTTAAAATTCACCTGTATCCAAAGTCCACTGGATGAATGAGAAAAAATATGAGTATAAACAATAACATAGAGAGAAACTAGAGCAGCATTTTATTGCTACTGTATAAAGGAAGAGATATATTATTACCCCCACGGGGCTGGTGGGGCGAGTTACACCCAGGACGGTCAAATGAGTCACTGGTGGTCACAGGACAGGTCACAGCAGAGCTGTGATTAGATACCAGAGTGAAGTCCTGGCTGCATTGGCATCTCCCACGGACTTCAGAGGGGAAAAGAATTTCAAATGCAGCCTTGATACTTGAGTTTCAGTGTGGGCAGGGATATTTGGGTTTGATACCATTACTGCTTGTTCATTAGGTAAGGCACTGGTATTCTTTGAGTCCAGACAAACCATGTAGCTGGGACTAGAATGAAGAGACAGATGGAAGGCACACCCTACCCATCAGTCCCCATCCAGCAATTCCACTACCAAGTGCTCACAAAGACCAACATTTCCCATTCTGTTTATCCCCTCCAAAGCCATCCTGTAGCACATGTGGCACCCGAGATAATCCTCCCAGCCACACAACACACAACTTCTGCAGCCCATTCAGATAAGGCCTGAGCTCCAGACTGTCCAATACACCAGCATGTAGAAAGGAAAGCCTTGTGTTTAGAACAGAAGCACCAAAAAGCTACTTTCAACACCTTTTTTCACCTGCAGCACAGCCTGGCACTAGCACTGCCTTTTACTCCTCTACACAACTGCATCAGGCCAGCACTGCATCCACCACCCATTGAGATCAGGGGACCTAAATATATTTTTGGGTTATACTCTTATCAATAGCACTTTGATTAGAGTAAGGCACTCCGTGGCAGCGATGTGACACCCAGATTGGTACAGTATGACTAACAGCCCAAAAGAAGACGGCTCACAATGTTTCCATGCCTGTGCAGAGCACACAAGCACTTCAAAGGCTCCCTTGCTCCAAGCCTGGCCTATATAGTAGTGATATAAGCTCTAAATAACGGGAGGCATGTATCCCTGGCTGCACAATGTAAATTCTACTCCCTATAGTAACTGCATGTTGAGGAATGATACAAGCTGCAGAACAGCAACAGAGTGAGTACAAGAACACTCCTCCAGCTTAACAGTACCATGAGTTGCAGTACTAACACTTAAAAGTTTATTTAATAATAAATAAACACATTTACTACGTTTAGGATGAGTCCACTCTACTTCCCACTAGAATATCACAAGAATATAACAGAATATAACAAGCACCGTGTGGTCAGCAGACACTAAGATTAAGATTAAGACAACTAAGTTCAGGGAATTTCAAGGGGATTTAGATACTGACATCCAAAGAAATTATGTGAAATGAAGATTTTTGGGTATATTTTTTTTCTGATGACAAGTGGGAGACCGAGTTCCATTTGCACATTGTGAGGATGGAGATTTATCCACTGTTACAGTTTAGATGAGCAGAAAACTATGAATGCCATGTACCCTGTGGGGTTTATTTGCACAGGCAGCATCCACAGGGGTGGCACTGCAGTTCAGTGTCCAGAGAGATGATCAAAGCAAGGACAGGACCTGCCCTGGTACCTCACCCAGCTGTTCCTCCAGCCAGAGCAGACCTCGTGGCATACACTGCTCTTCCTACCCCGGCATCCTTATGGGAATAGTTTTACTGTGACTTTCTCCTTCCTCCTCCAGCTTCCCATCAGGTGATGCCAAGAAAACATGGAAAATGTGTATGCATGCCCAGTCATGTTACTATAATTATCCTCAGGGACAATGGTTCTTCTAAGAGCTCCAACCATGGCCCCTGACAGCACAAGGTTCACTATCACGCGTTATCAGACTTTTTCAGAGATTATTTTCCCCCTTCAGCTAATGATGTAATTGGAGCTGCTTTCCAACAGCAAAAGACAAAGTTGCTTGGTGCGCCTTTGAGGGGAACTAACACAGCACAAACAGCTTTACAGAGACCAGAGGTACAAACCTCCCTGGCAGCTGCCAGCGCTGCCTCAGCTGGGAAGGGATTCCACTGGAAACCTGATTTGAAAGGGAACACCACCAACACAAAAATCTCATTTTAATTTTCAGGAAAGTGTCACAAAACTGATTTTTACCCCCAGTCTCTCTTCCTTCTTTTAAAAATGTTTGAAGCATCACTTGAACTATTTTCATAAGAGAAAATGGCAGCAATATGAAAGTACTTAAAAAATACAGAATGGTAGAATGAGAATAAGATTCTACCTACATGAAAGATTTCTCTCTGTGCATTTAAAAGAAATGAAAAAAGAATTTAGCAGTGCTGTTCAGTAAAGGCTTCACTGAGGGAGAGGGATCAAATCCACTATATGTTTCTTGCATGCAGTTAGGTTTGTTTCTTATTCCAGCTACATCAGGTTTATGCTTCTTACTCGTTACACTACAGATAAACAGAATTAGAGGAAAGCTGAGTTTTCTTTTCCTTTTTGCATCATTATTGTTTTGGAACTGCCACGGCAGTTCATGAGCAGCCTCCCAGGAGAGCTGAGAGGGTCTGGAAGAGATTAATGATGGTGCTGCTGTGTGACAGCAAAGGACTGGGCTGACTGAGCTGGGGAGGGTGTTCAGCTGAGCATAAATCAGCCTCACAAAGAGGAGGGGAGATTGGATCCTGCATGAGGATGACAGGTGTGCTGTCTACCCACAGGTACCAGTCACAACAGAGACTATTTAATTACGCAGGGTTAAGGAGATACTAATCACTGCTGTGCTAAGGCAGAGAGGCTCGGATGTGCTGGTACCTGCACTGTTATCAAACACTTGACTGCACAACCTGCTCACATTGCCATGTCTCCGGTGCTGGGGCTTCAGTGTGTGCACACACTGCCATGCCACCTTCCTTTAGCTGGACAGATGTGTCTCTTACACCATTGTGGGATTTTTGGTGTATGCGTGCCCAGAAAGAATTCCCTCTGGGTTGCAGAGCTGGCACACAGACACTGTTCGTTTCACTCTGAAATTCAGAAGATTACAGAACAGAAGTCACTAAGATGATGATAAGCAGGAGACATTAGTGTCCAGTGTGAATATATAGTAAAATATTAGTCTAAAATGCAAGTAATTGAAAATACTGGCTTATGTTACATCACTACTGTGATTCAGATCACTGCAAACTCTCCTTTATCTCTCACTTGACCTCAGAAGAAAATCCTCAGGTGGCAGTCTCGATTCAGCCTTCAAAACCCTCTTCTTAGTTGAAAGTACCTTATGGTGAATTTAATCAAACACAAATAGCACAAGCAGGCTTCAAAATAACTATAATAAGAAGGTGAGTGGTTTTCCAAGAAGGAGAAGGAAGGTCCGTGCCAGGAGCTTGGAACAACCTGATAATATGATGTGCAGGTGACAAGATGACGTCCCAGCCTTTCCAGAAACGATGACTCAAACAAGAAAACAGAAGGGCAGCCTGAGGGCTGGGCTTGCTTCTGATGTGTGATAGCACAATCATCAGGAAGGGCACTGAGCCACCAGGCCACCTGAGCTGGGCTCCTGCCCCTCACACTGCCCTCCCGTGACCTTGGCCAAGTCACTTCAACAGACACCGCAACAGCAACTGCTGCTCTTCTTTTCCCTTATGTTTAGAGTTCAAAAACAATTGACAAAGAGAGAAAAAAAACCCACCTTAAGCGCCTTAGGAACCTGACTATTATAACCTCACAACGGCTGAGCAGCACAGGGACCTTGCAGCTGCCTCGTGAGGAATTCAGGGAAGCAACAAACAGCTTGTTTCTGTTGATGTGCCCTCTTCGAAGTGCCCTTGTTAAAACTTCAAGGTGGAATTACCCAGGTATGAACTGTATAAAAAAATATCATGCTGGCAAAAAAACACGTGACCAAGGCAGCTCATGGGGCAGTGGATGAAGCAGCACTTGCTTTGGAGAGGTATAAACAGTCTACCTGTTAACAGAGAGTCGAGGTAGGAAACTGTTCTGTAGAAAATTTAATGCCAGATACTGTCCACACTTTTGCTTCAACTCCAGTAAAGCTTCATAAAAATTTGCCTCAAAAACCAGATCAACCCACACTAAGCAAAAACTGAGGGGGAAAAGGCCACACTGGGGTACAGAGGAGGGCAGGACTGAAAGAAGATGACTATTTGATGGAAAATACATTGCAAGTATGCAAGAGCAGTTGACTGGAGAGGGGGAAAAATACAATACCTTTTTTTTTTTTTTTTTTTTTTTAAATCGAGCTGTTCTGCTTAAAATAATTCACTTTGCAATCTGATTTTCCAGGTTCCCTCTCAGAGACAGGGATGCCGAACTGGGGGGGCGGAGCCAAATGCGGTGCCTGCGAGAAGACCGTGTACCACGCTGAGGAAATCCAGTGCAATGGAAGGAGCTTCCACAAGTCCTGCTTCCTCTGCAGTAAGCTGGGCTGCCCTGGTTCAACTTCACAACATCCCCATAGCTCTGTATAAAACCTTCCATCAATTCTAGCACATTTGCTTTTATATTACTGTGCAGGCAGTTTTTTAGCCCTTTACCCCAAGCAATCTGCATCTTGGGCTCCTGGCTTTTCTCTTTCCAAGCATTAGCTGGTTTTTGTTAGGGACACTCGAGTGCTGCAGGGTCATGGTATTAGGGCTCATCTCCAAAAAACCCTTCCCCTCTCTCCCACAACTTGGCATACTACAGGTTTGCTTCAAGTTAAAAAGTCCAGCAGAACTAAACAAACACTCATCAGACAGAAGGATGTGTTATTAGGCTGTTAGAGGAGATGATTACTTTGACAGTGAGCCCTAACATTAATCCATTTCACACAGAAAAGCTGCAAGACATCATCCTGGTGGCACCAAAACCTTGCAACACTCTGCACTTACCTTAGTCTCCTCCTCCCCATATTTCCCTTTCATTTGCTCTTTCCCTCCCACACTCCACTGTGATGTTTGGCAGGTGGCTTCCAGAAATCTTGCTTTCTCTGCAGAAGAGCTAGCACTTAAAGAAACAAAAAAAATCAGAGAGAAGGTATCAATTCAGCTCTGCTTGCCCTTTGTGGAGAGAGAGCAAACAATTTGCTAAGAAGTAAAAGTAGATGAAGAGTTTATTTTGCAGACAATGCTTGAGATTTAGTACCTTTGCAGTATAAATTCCATCTGAATCCAATTTCTCACCCTCTTTTCCTGGATGGAAAGAAACTTCTTATTTGGAGGCACGAGGCTATTACACACTTAGCTGACGTGGTGCAGTCAATGCAGAACAAGTTTCAAAGGACACACTGGAGGCTTTCTTCAAGTGCCCTGCAAGTGATGCCTAAAAGGCAGAATAAGAAAGAATTCCTTCAAAAGCTTTTCAGCTATCTGACAACCTTCAGCCAATTCTTACAGAATGGTAAAAGAAAAAAAAAATCTCAGTCTCAACTGGTGCCTTCTTATTGCTTCCATGTGCAGCTTATAATAATTAATATTAAAAATCAGAGAAACTAATGAAAATAAGCATCTGTCCTAATAGAACATAGTTAACAATATTTCTCAAGTTTAATTTCATTCTTAGTATAACTGATTTTTTTTTTGGTGATTCATGATAAACAATATACATACATCACATTCTGACAACAGTTTGGTTTGTTTTGGTGGTTTTTTTGGTTGGTTAGATGGTTGTGTATTTTCTTGTGTATATTTTATTCTGCTTTATCTTTCCCTTGTGATTGTAAGTCTGAGCTAAATCACTGGTAGGTTAGATACTAAAAAAAGTATTCCCATCAGAAATATGTTTAAGGTCAAAAAGTAAAGATGCATCTAAGCCCAGTTGGCATAGGAGAGGTATGTTAATTGGCTTTACTTTTACCATGATTCACACACACCGTTCAGCAGCTCCAGATGCCTCAGGATCATGTATCACATTCAAGGGCTTTTCTATGAACCAATTATAGGATTTCATTTCTCAGCAGAAGGAAACCAATCCTCCCCAACGTAATCTCAAGGTATGGAAAGAGTTAACCCGTTTAGCTGAGCTTTTCTATATTTCAATATTAAAAATATTGCAAATATGTCCTATATTTTACATAATATTTGACAAATCAGACAAAGCAGAGCAGTAGTTTTCAACCAAAGAGTTCAATTTCAGCAAAATTATAAACAATTCAAAGCAATCTGTTGACACAGGAAGAATCAGACAAGCTAAACTCTAAATCCCACTCTCTCTGCTCCACAGTTTTTCCCTACAAACGTTATGAGAGAGAAACCTCTTTCCAGCAGTCCCTACTTCCCGTGCTGCTGTTTACCTGCAGATTGTTGCTTCCCTGTCAGGTTTTGCTCAAGCTGCAGCTGTGAGGGACAATTTGGCAGGATCTCCCACTGTCAACCCGAGCCTCCTCGGTGCCGGAGGGTGACCAGGATCTGCTGGCAGATGAGAGGTCTCAAAGTTATTTCAACAATAGCACTTCAAGGGCTTCTGCTCCATCTGTTGTGGTGAATTGATACCCTATCCCTGAGGTACCAGAAATAGAAACACTTTATCTGCTGCTAGAGTTTCCATCATCCCTTAACTCCCTTAGCAAACATAATTACCATCTCCGAGCAGAGGAGACTGGAGCACGAGGGGATCAGATTCACACATTTACAGAAGCCCTTCATTTTATCTCTGTTAACTATAAAGGTCTTTGCAAAACATTTTCCCCTCTGTGCAGTACAGGGAGGAGGAAAGCCAAAGATAAGCAGAGGGCTGGGGACACATGAGTAGTATTTTATGCAGTCTGGTCTAGCAGAAGGTCTCCCTGTCCATGGCAGGGGGTTGGAACTGGATGATTTTTAAAGTGCCTTCCAACCCAAATCATTCCAGGATTCTATAATTAAAGCCACAGAGATTCCAGTATTGGCTTAAATTACCTGAGGTGGATGAACTGGACTCACAGGAGGATATTTAAAATAAACACAGGGGCCAGGGACAGATCAAACCCTCAGTTGGCTCCTCTAGAGCTCGCACTTCCAGCCACTGTCAATACTTCTGTATTTCACAGCTTTCTGGTGCATACAGGAACTAAGAAACTCGATTTTCCAAGCCACCCGCAGCTCATGCATGACTGGAACGCCCTCTGCAGGACTTGTACTTGCTCAAAGCATAGATTCTCACTTAACCAAGGCCCCCAAATAAGCAGCTGTCAGTAGAGTCTAATCCTTCCAAGCTGAGGCTTGGCTTAAAGTAGTGCTGCAGAGGACATAACTTGTATTCCCTGGTGAAAGCTGGGCATTCCTATGGCATCTTCTGTCCAAAAGTCTCCCAGACCTTTCCTAGCGAGCTAAGCCAAGCAGTGTTTCTCCGTCACAAACACCACTTGTAAGAGGTCTCTGTTTTGGGCATGGCTTTAGTCATACTCCTGTCATCCCAGAGGAAGTCACACGGAGCTGAGATTTATTTGCTCTGCCTTGGTGCCACAGCTCAAACAAACAAATAATAGCAAAAAATCAAAACAACCCCCCCAACAAACAAACAAACAAACAAACTCAAACAAAAAACCAAACAAAAACCACCACACCACCTCCTCCCCCCCCAAAAAAAAAAACCAAACAAAAACAACCCAACAACATATTCTACCTGTCTCTGGACATGGTATGATGTTAAAGCCTCTTTTAGAAACAAACCTCATCAAAATAGCCTGGGCTGAGCTGAGAAAGCCACCACAGACTCATGAGAGAACATTCTGAAAGGTCCAGATGCACAGTGGAATCAATGCCCCTGCAACCTCCTTCCCCCCCCCTTTTTTAAGGAGTTTAGGATGGTTATCTCGAATCCATCTTAACTTCACAGACCTAGACAAATTGCCTTGCCAAGCCCACGGTTTCCCTGGGGTTACACCATAACTTCAGAGAGGCAAAACAGGAGCCTGTTGTGTGCACACACCCAATTTTAGCAACAGCCCAGTCAAGTTTCACACCGACCAGCTCCTTGTCCCGTATTTTTAAAGGTAAAACCCACTAAATGTAACTACTCTGAACTAGGTGAATTCGAATCCGAAAACACAGGTGTTGACAGGTGCCTCTCTCTGCCTGTACCCAGTGGCCTGCAGGAAAGCTCTGGACAGCACCACAGTGGCAGCTCACGAATCCGAAATCTACTGCAAGACCTGCTACGGGAGGAAATACGGTCCCAAAGGCGTCGGCTTTGGGCAAGGGGCCGGATGCCTCAGCACCGACACCGGAGACCACCTGGGCCTGAACCTGCAGCAGTGAGTTAAACCCCACCGACAGCACCTTTGTCTGGCCCTACTTTGCCTCTTAGCAGGGTGTTTTAGATGTTTTATTCTGTCTCCATAACAACACCCAGCGTTAGTAGCAGAGCAGGCTTTCCTGCACCCTTTCCTTCCAGGGGCACGGTAATTTACCCGTTTTTAATGATGCTCAGTCTCTCTAAGCCTTCTTCACAAATTATTTTCTCCTTCAATAGGCAATTATCGTGCAGAAGCAGCCTTTATATGCCACCACAGCTGTAAATATCCACTGCAATTGTATGCTGCCATTTGTAGCACAGTGGTAAAGTCACATTCACTATAGAAAATGAGAATATATTTTTTTTTTTTTAATTTTTTTTTTGCTATCAGAGGCTAAAATCCAGTTAGGTTTTACTCTTAAGAGAAATAATCACACTACCACATACTGCTAGCTCTCCTCTCAGTGGGGGAAATAACATTTCTAAATCCTCCCTGTGGCTTGAATAACACTTACAAACACACTGAGGATGTGTTTGAACAAAGGAATTCTAATGGGATACCATCTTCCAAAAGCACATAATTAGCTCTGACAGTACGTTTTTACAGGATTTTTTTTTTTTTTTTTTTTTTACAATTCTCAAAGCTGCACATTTCCAAATCAGCAACGCTTCCTTCTGGTATAACTACGAGGAAACCAATTAACCAGTATGCTGTGTGGGGAATAAAAGCTTAAACAATGTATTCAAATGTGGCTCCTTGTGCCATATGAAGCCATTGTGGGCAGAGTTCTGCATCAAAAACTGTCACATCCTGTAGATATAATGACCTGTTGCAGTCCAACAATCCAGTCATTCAGAAATCGTTCTGTGAAAGGCTTTAAGCACAAATCCATAACGCACAACGGCCAGAAACACAAAGCAAAGCTACTCCTCTGATGTTGCTTTTGACCCTGGGCCAGGTAAAAACCCCAATTCCCTTGTCCAAATGTTTCACTGCCTAATGAAACATCTGCATGCAAAAAATCTGTATTTTTTATTTTTATTTTCCACTCACTGAGTAAGAGCAGACAGCCAGTTACAAAGGAAGAGTGGTCTTCTGCTTGTATTTTCCTCCTTGCCTCTCCATAAAACAACACTGTTTTTTTACTCTCACTTTTCATTAAATGCAATCCTTTCTGCATGTGGCTGCTGTCAGCTCCATGTACTCAGCCCAGAACAGGTAACATCAGGGCCTACAGTACCAGCTTTTCCATCACACAACACAGAAGTCACTAGAGTACTTTGATTTTCTCCCTTTTTATCCCCAGTTTGCACGTCTGAGAACAGCAATTTAGTATTTTTCACCCCTTACCAAAAAACCCATGAAATACTTTTTCTAAGGAAGGTAACACTTGAAGCAGCATTTAAAAAGCGCTGAAACCTTGTGTTTTAGGGGGTCACCAAAGCCTGCTCGCCCTTCTACACCAACTAACGCTTCCAAGTTTGCCAAAAAGATGGTAGATGTGGATAAATGTCCCCGTTGTGGCAAGTCAGTGTATGCTGCAGAGAAGATCATGGGAGGAGGAAAAGTAAGTAGTTACTTCAGCACTAGAACCCAAACACAGTTTTATAAGGGTGATAAATTGTAGCTAATAGGTCCTTGATCATTTAAATTTCCACTCATAGTCTCGATGAAGAAAATACGAGGTAGCAAATTGCTCGAGTGGGATGTACTTTCAGGTCTTGAAATCATGTGCTTTTTGTAAATTTTCTTCAACTTTTCCCTTCTTTTTGATGTCTGAAGAACAACCCCTGGCTGCTGTAAAGCCTGGCTCTTCCTCCACCTCTGGGGGATGTTTAAAAACATTTATTTGCAGTGGCAATTACAGATACATTAAAGAGATCCTGTAACCAGAAAAGCAGAAGCCTTTCCCAAATGACATGCAAAGCTCTCTCCTCGAGGAACTCTCATAGAATGTGATCTCTGCACACTGAAGAAGTGGCCAAAATGAGAGCAGTATCTCCAGCTCCCTGCTTTTTACTAGACCTCCATTAACAAGTGTGCACCACTAACAAAGTCACTCGGTGACTCTTGACGTAACTGAAAAAAAAGACTAACCTGGGGTGACTAAGAGCGGAAGCCACGAGATCAGCAGAAAGATTTTAACCTTTTCACACCGCAAAAAGCGGCAGTTCTTCGCTTCTTGCACCTGTGCCCTTTCTGTGATGCACAATGAATTGTCTTCATCTCCTCAGCCTTGGCACAAGACGTGTTTCCGCTGCGCGATTTGTGGCAAGAGTTTGGAATCCACGAACGTTACGGACAAAGACGGAGAGCTCTACTGTAAAGGTGAGAGTTGTAGAGCTAAAATTAGTCCCCTCAGACCTAGGAAAGCCATCATGACTTACCTTGTCCCATGCTTAACAACTTCAGGAAATTTCATTTTGCCTTTTTTTTTTAACAACTTTCTGAAAGCAAAGCAAAGAGCCGTGGTGACGTTGCAATTGCAGCTTATGCTATCGACATTTAAAGTTTAAAGGTGTGATTTTTTCCTACAAATATCCCTCAGATCTACCCTCAGATCTTCTAACAGAACATTGGCCATATCTGCTGGGCAGGCTCTTGTTCACCTGCACCTCATCTCACTCAGTAAAATAAAAAATCCACGTAGATACAGATCTTCAGAGGTCATCTGGAATTCTTGCCAGTTAAAGATACTTCCACTGTATTGGTAGCACAGAAGATAATGCATTGATACTAAATGACATATCTTAGATGTTTTCAGATCCAAAAAGTTCACAGACTTCACTTGACTCTCAGAAACAGCCTGAGGGGGAAAAATATGCCAAGGTTTTATACCCCAGGCTAAACTTCATAGAGAGCCCTAAAGAAGAACACTGAAGTTCTGTGACTTTGGGTACAATCTGTCAGCCACGAGTGAGCAAATCACCACATTTGGAGAAACATGCTGATCATTACTGTTACTTCCTTAGCAGAGCTGTGACAAAAAACTATGCACAAACTGACCAACACACAGTTCAACTGGAATGGTTTAAATGCTCATCAATAGTTTCAGATCTGTGCTCCAGTTCTTTCACCTCCTAGAAAATCTCTGACTCACTTACTCAGCCTGTATTAGTCACCAGACCAAGTTTTACCAAGTATTTTCAGATAGGAAAGTAGCTTTAATGAAAATATT
This sequence comes from Myiozetetes cayanensis, assembly GCF_022539395.1. Lineage (NCBI taxonomy): Eukaryota > Metazoa > Chordata > Aves > Passeriformes > Tyrannidae > Myiozetetes > Myiozetetes cayanensis. The sequence goes on from NW_026087853.1 coordinate 57,923,454, forward strand.
ACTTAGCTCTTAAATGTGTAGTTTCTTAATTTTTTTTTTGAGATCACCAGATGAGACTTTGGTGTAATTCAAACGTGATTTTAGTTTCACTATTAAAACCTGCCAACACTCGTGGGAAATAGGCTATTTCAGATCTCCTTCCTGTTATTGACTCAAATTTGGTAGTGATCTAAAAACTAAAACCAAAAAGACATTTACCCCTACCTGAGAACATTCAGAATTCACAAACATTCATCTTTCTGCCCCCCACCTCCTTCTTTTGCAGTTTGCTATGCAAAAAATTTCGGTCCCAAAGGAATTGGGTTTGGTGGCCTCACTCAAGTGGAAAAGAAAGAATGTGAATGAGAAGAAATGGATGCAGCAGTCCCAAACTGATGTTGATGCCACCAAGTGAGAGCTGCTCAAGTAAAACATTAAACATCACATATTGCTAAGAACATAGGGCATTTGGGGCAAGATTTTCCACCTTGCAGGAAGAATTTGTGAGCTTATATCTTAAGAAATTCGTAGATTAGGTTACAAAGGTGCAGCGATAAAAGTTTTATAGTAAACAAAGACAAAAAACCCTTGTGTAATATTATTGCTTCTTAAACTAGTATTTAGCACATTTTAGACTGGAGTTTTAGACTCAGCTCAGTGTCCCATAGAGGTACCTTATGGAGTGCAGGGTCTGAGGGTCCCAGCTATTTTATTATTATTGTATTTTCCTCTGTTCACAGTGTTACTCTGTTCCTACCAATCTCCTAGGTGTGTTTTGAACATGTTGGCCTTCTGTGTTGTAGGTTAGAGGCAGAGGTTATTCACCTTGAGACAATTAAAAAGGGTTTGAAATTCTTTCTACCAAGGGGAGGTATTTCCAAAGAAAAACAAAGCTTTCCTAGAATGCAGCACTGTAAGTTTTGTTACTGTCTGTTTTCAAGCTACAATAAAGTACTGACTGCTTCACATTATTGTTATTTGAATTTGCTTGTGCTTTTCCATTCTACAGTGTTGCAGATTTCGAGATGAACCAAATCCCCCATTTCTTAACTACAAGAATTGAATTTCATTGCACTACTTGACTCTTATGTTGTCTAGATGGTATTTAACTTTAATTTTCTGACCTTGATCTCTTTCCCTGTGGGTTTTCATTGCTACCAACTTTGACTTACATTCACACACAGTGTCCCAGTGGCCCTCCCAGACTGACACTGTATCCTTTTCTTGGCTGACATCAGCCATTAAAGATCCATGCATGCAGCTGGGAATAATTCCCTCTTTTTATATACAGTGCTATTTTTCCATCATGAACTTACCCATTTTCATACACTCACGAGGCATATGAATAAATAAAGTAAAAAAAGAAAAAAATGATTACTTAATAAAACTAAACATCAGGCAGAGTCAGGCTTTCTCTTATGGTTTTGTGCCTACCTGCTCTTCAAAACCTCACTGGTCACATGTCCCTTGAACTTATTTCAGTGTGCAAAAATACACTTAGGAGTATGAAAGCTCTATTTTATTACATGTAAACCTTTCAAATACAAAGACTCATTGGAGGTTTTCACAGCATAAGAAACAAGATTACAATGTAACCATAACATTAAGTTTTTGAATATGAACATTCACCTTAGATTTCAAATGTAATTGTCTTCTACTATCTGCAAGGATAAAGCAGAGGGTACCAACGTGGTTTTGAAAGCACTTGGAGCCAACTCTGGGGGAAAACCCCTGTGCCTGCCAGGAGTTCTCAGTCTGTTTGTCCTGCCAGCTCCTGATCGGTGTCAGAGCCACTGGGAGGGACTCAAAACCCAAAGAAATCCCAAATCCTATCGAGGGACTCATCCAAAGGAAGAAAGCCACTATTGCCATTAACAGCTTCAAAACCTGTTCAAAATTGTAGGACAGCAATACTGGGATTCACAGGAACCTTCTTAGCGCTCTTAGTTCCATTTTAATGTATCTTTAGTCCTCAAGGAGCTGCTTTGGAGAACTTACCCTGGGATTTAGAGGCCAAGCAGGGCTTGCTTTGGATTGCCTTGGGCCAATGGGGTTAAACACACTCTCCTACCAAAACAACTGCTGTATCCCCTAGAGATTACCCCAAGTTTTCAGATAAAAATGTCACCTCTGTCCCCACTGAGTCACCCCAGGTTTTGCCAGTTGGGAGCTGCAAGGAGGCTGTAAATTCAAAGGCAGAAGGAGAAGATCTATCAGCAAAAGGCAGAAAGAAGGGGACAGGTTTCAGAAAACATTTCTGCAATGTCATTAATAACTATTTCCAGTTTCCCAGTGAGAAGAACATGAATGCACCGCCACCAAGGCCTGACAGTCCCCTGAAGCCAGAGCTCAGCACACATCCGGAGAGGCAACTCCATCATCTAAAAGAAAAAAAATAAGAGGTAATTTATTTTTTTTTAAAGTCATTTCAAGCTCTTCCAAGCAAAGCAAGACTTGCTCTGGTTTCAGTTGGGTGCACAGTGAGCGGTGGGCACAGGGCAGGTCATTAATGCCCACCGGGATGGTGCTTTCTGGGGGAAGAGCAGCTGATGGATGGCCTAAGTCCAACTGCTGCCCCTGGACTGATTTGCACAGGACAAACCCTCTGGCAGGAAGGGGTTTTGTTCCCTGCAATGGTCTTTGCCCAGTGTGTCCCTGTGGACAGTGCCAGGCCGGGGACAGGCACAGGGAGCTCTCAGCACTCTCTGCTCCACAGACAATTCTGGGCCCCTGGGCAAACTGCCTCTGCAGGGTTCAGGGGTCTGGTGGGTTGTTTATGGCTGATCCTGACCAGCCCAGGCCACCCCATCCAGCCCCCCATCACTGCTCCATCCCACACCCGGGGGGGGGGAATATTGATATCGTGTGGAAATACTCCCCTTCCTTTGCTACTCCGTCCTTCCTTACACACCCATGGAACAGGTTTGCTCCACCCTTTGTTCCCAACAACAGCTCTGCAGCCCGAATCCCAGCTCCCACAGACACAAACTAAACACGCCGAGGGCGATGCTTCCATCAGCCCCTGGCATTCCGAGCTCCCCGGAATATGTGATTAGGGATATGTGATTTCCGTGTGTATTTCCCACATAGCTGTTAACTGCTTCTAACAAGCTGCCGTTTGTTCCCGAGGCTGATAAGGAAGGCGGGGAGGGAAGTCTGGCACTGTAATTAAACTACACCAGCTGGGGACACCGAGAAGCTTCCTCTAAACAAGGAGCCAAAGTGATTTATATAGACGATAAGACTGGAAGGGGAGGAAAAATACCTACTAAAGGCGCATGCTCCAAGCCGGGTTCATCCTGCGGACATCGAGGAAGACAAAAAAATCTTCATCACAGAGACCCCGGCCCACAGAGAAACCCCCAGACCACGGACGCCGGTAACACAGCCCAGGAACATGCATGGGAAAAACTTTGCAGCTGAGCATGTGCAAAAAGCACATGCCCCGGACTATGTATGGATCAGAACCTATGTACTGAGCATGTCTGGACGGGAACCCGGAGGGTTCAAAAGGGAACGATTGAGAGCTTGGGGGGGCGGCGGCGAGCTGTGAGAGAACTTTGTTTTGTTCTAAACAGCCCCTCCCCCTCCCGGCGCGCCGATTGTTTATCTACCGCTTATTAATAAATTTGCTTGCTATTGTAAATTGGCTTCTTCAATTCCTTTAAGGCATTGCTGGTAACCTATAACAAGCCCAGCTCCAGCCCCTGGCAGAGCTGCAAACACCGCCCGGGCTCCTGAACCCCCAAACCAATGCTCAGGCTCCCCCACGGGCACCCGCCCGCCCCTCTCGGCACAGCCCGACCCCACAGCTCTGGGACCCCAGCGGCACCCGGCCCTCCGCCCCTGCCTCTCCACCCTTCCCAGCACACACGGCAAGGACCAGCCCGCAGTGGGGAAAAGAGCCGCTGCCCAGGGAGCAAACGCCAACAGGCAGGAGAGGGGAAACGTGTCCCTCTGACTCACCCCACCCCACGGGCGCCCCGCCGGGCCCCGCTCCCCCGCCGGGGACGATCTCCTGGAGAGCCTGAAGTTGTGTCTGCCGCCGTGTGCGGCTCCCGGGGGAGATCCCGGCGGCGCAGCCCCGACAGCATCTCCGGGGCACGGCGGGACCGAGCGCGGCGGAGCGGGGCGGGACGGGAGCGGAGTCCCCGCCCGGAGCTGCCCGCGGCGGTGCTGCCACCGCCCCCGAGCCGCCGAGCGCCCCACCCCGTCCCCACGGCGGGAAGCACCGCGGCGAGACGGGCTGCGAGTGCGGGGTGCGGGTCGGGGCGGAGGGGAGGTCAGGCTATAGGAGAGATGCCTCTCTGAGGCGGAGGAGGGGAGGGACTCCCGCCGCCATCTTGGCTATGGCTTTTGAAAACTTTCGGTCAGAGCGGTGCCGGCTTTAGTGGCACCAGTCCGGGTTTCCCTCCATTCCGCACTCCGGGAAAAATCCAGTCCGGGTTTTCCCCCATTCCGTACTCCGGGAAAAATCCAGTCCGGGTTTTCCCCATTCCGTACTCGGGAAAAATCCAGTCCGGGTTTTCCCCCATTCCGTACTCCGGAAAAATCCAGTCCGGGTTTTCCCCCATTCCGTACTCCGGAAAAATCCAGTCCGGGTTTTCCCCCATTCCGTACTTTGGAAAAGTCCAGTCCGGGTTTTCCCCCATTCCGTACTTTGGAAAAATCCAGTCCGGGTTTTCCCCCATTCCGTACTCCGGGAAAAATCCAGTCAGGTTTCCCCCATTCCGTACTCGGGAAAAATCCAGTCCAGGTTTTCCCCATTCCGTACTCCGGAAAAATCCAGTCGGGTTTTCCCCGCCCCCCTCCCCGCCCCCCTCCCCCCGCCCCCCTCCCCCGCCATCTTCTCCCGCTTTTCCCCATCCCCGCTCGCTCCCGCTGTTCCCGGAGGACGCTGCGGGACCGGCAGTCCCCGGAGCTGTGCGGGGTCCGGCGGGAGGGGCTGGGGGGCTGCGCTGGCGGTCGGGGCTCGGCTCGGCTCCCGGGGCTGGCGGGGCTCGCTGTGGAGCGCTCCGTGCCCGTTCCGTGCGGGGGCTCGTGGGAACTCCCCTTCCTCGAGGAATGACCCGTCCTGCGGCTTCTGGAGGGGTGAGCTGAGCTCGGAACAGCGCGGGGCGGCTGGATGGGCAAAGGCAGCCTCCTGCTGCTGCTGCTGGAGCGCTTGGCAACCCAAAAAGGGGTGCAGATTTTCTCCCCTTCTTACGGAGCACGGTACTGGGGCTGAATCGTTCCCAGGGAAGTGTCCGCTTGAACGAGGTGTTTCCCAGCGACATTCCAAGAGCCCTGAATGCTGGGCTTTGGGTCTTTGCGGGGACTGCTCTCTGGAAGCTCTTTGGAGAGAGGGCAGTCCGGCAGGTGTGCTGTCCCACACTCGGAGGGCAGGCGGCATCGCTTCCCTGTGCGCCCCCAGGGAGCCGCCACCTCTCCCCGGCTGGGAGAGGGGGAGCGGCGGGCGGAGGGAATCCCTCATCCCTCACCCCGGGGCTTCCGTGGAGAGCCGGTACTGCTGCTGCCGGTGCCCGGGTGCCCGTGGCCGGTGTCCCGGCGCTGCCGGATCCTGCCCGGCCGTTCCCTGTGGCGGAGCGGCCGCGGGGGCAGCGGGGCCAGCGGAGCCTCCGCGGCTCAGGGGCCGCGCGGCCGCGGGGGGAGCTGGAGGGGCCGGCGGCCCCCACGGGGAAGAACCCCCCTGTCCTTGGATCCCTGCGGCATCCCTTGGGAGCTGCAGCCCGGGCACGTGTGTTTTCCAAAGCTGTTCCTGACATGACTGGGGACAGGACAGGATTTGGGCAGGAGCTGCGTGGTGCCCTCAGCACTTGCCCTTGTGCAGTCCAAAGAAAAGGTGTTTTATTGCATTCCCAGGAACTGCTCCAACAGCTGTAGACTTCCCCCTGCCTTCTCAGGTTAAGGATGAGGTGACAGCAAGAAGGCAATTGGTGGGATTGGAGGCCACTTGCTGCATTTTGGTCAGATGTGTAACCTGTGGAATGGGTGTGTTTCCTATGAGAAAAAATTCCGGAGTAGCAGACACAAGAATTTGTAAAAATTAACAAAATATCCAGTTTTATTTAGATTTCAACTCAACCATTTCAGAAATTCAGCAAAACTTTACACAGAATGAACATTTTTCTCCTTTGCCAGATGAAAAACATTGTACTGCTTGGTCCAGTCAATTATGTTGGGTTTGAACATACCAAAGCAACTGCACTGAAAGAAGTCTGCAAGATTCTGGAAGCATCCAAGACTGAAAAGGAGAAAAATATGCATTAATAAACCTAAAAAAAAAAAAAGACTGCAAACATCAAAACTGCACATTCACCACATGACAGTACTTCAGATATAAACCTGTCAGTTTTACAATTGTGGAGTTGAGTTTTTTTTTAATTAAACAGTTCTCTATTGAGCATTATTCCTTTGCTGAACTTTTACAACCTGTTTTACATTAACATATCAGAGCAGATGAAGTTGAACTCAAATATTTAAACGTTAGTCCTTAGTAAGATCCCATCTGTTAACACGGAAACAAAGAAACAGGGAAACCTTGGTACCAATTTCTCTAAATACTGCATGAGAAGTTGTAAAGGGGCCAGTTCATGCCTTAATTCTCTTTCTGATCCTACACAACAGAGAGACTGATGAACAAATTGAAGGACAGCTCACCCTCACCCCAAAATATTATTTACTGATTAGTGCTACGGACTGATTTTGGCACAGCTATTTCCTGTGCACGCAGCCATGCACAAAAAACCCCCCAGGTCTTGTGCTGGTTGCTGATTTCCTAGAGAAAAGGAAGTTCTCTGTAAGGAAAACAAGGTCCACTTCCTCCCCTTAGCACAACTCTTAACAGGCATGACTGGCACATCATATTTTTTGCATTTATAAAGCAGTGAAGCAAATCACTCAAAATACTCTGTTAATCAACACCCACTTGTATGGAGTTCTCCTGAGTGAAACAGGATGCTTAGATGACTTTCTCTGCATCAGGAGGTTCATTCTTTCATGAGAGGTCAGCCCCAAGAATGCAATCTTAGTGAAAGGAAAATGTAAGTAATAGTTACAACGTGAACAGCACAAAGCAAAATCCTGGTGATGCAAAAAGATACCAGTGAGAAGGGAGGTTGCCCATATCTAACAAATGAGTAACTACTGCTATGAGTGATGGCTGAGAAGTGTGTTTTTAGATGTCACCTGGGCTAAAACAGAGGCCAGGAAGCTGTAACATGAATGCTCCCACTGACAAGGCAAGTTTAATTGGAGTTTTTTTGCAGAAGTCTAAGATCTATCACAGTTAAGCACCAATCTCCTCAGGGTTTGTCTACATTCTACCACACAAAACGGTAGAAAAAGATCCCCGGAAAAAAAGGCCAAAATGCTTCAACAATAACTTTTCCCTTTTCTTGACTCTCTGTTTTCTTTCACTGAGTTTCAGCAATGAACTTGGGTTTCTTTTCTGCATTTTTCCTTACCAATTCCATTTTAAAATTTTTTTAATCAACACAAATCTTACAAACCCTCATAAACAGCTGCAAGGGTCCTTCACTGAATAACACAGTAAATATCACAAAGAAGTACATTTACAAGTCTCAGTGACTTGGTACTACAGGAGTAGTACTTGGTACTATATCAGTACACCTTTACAGTTGTGGAGTTGTTTTGGTTTTTGTGGTTTTTTTTGTTTTTTTATTAAACAAGATGTAAGACAAGTCTTTAGCTCAGTATGCTTAACACACATTTCAGTGACATCTCTTCTAAAAGCTGCTAACGAGCTGTCTCCCCAGATGTTTTAGGACAGCTTTTCTCAGTTTTGTTTGCACAGACAAGCTCTGAGAAAAACGTGAACAAGAAATTTGACAGTCCTCAACAAGATAAAATCCAGGTCATATGCTTTTATTGTTGCAAGTGGAATTTAATACAGTCTAATGACACACTGCCCAGCTCTGCCACTGAATCTTAAACTCAGGACTAATTGTGCTATTGAGCATTTGTGTCATTTTTGGGGCACTAATACCGGTTCTGTTTGTCAAATACATTTCTCGTCTTTAAATACTTTCTAGAGGTTTGGAATTTTTGATGAGTAGTAAACCCAGAGCTCAGTTATAGGAATGATCTGCAGACTGTGATCCTGCTTTTAACAGGGTGCATTTCAGTACTGCCCTGAGATTAAAGGGAAGCTCCTCGATGTGACTGAAAACAGTTAAAGGAAAGCAGACACAAGGTTTTCATGGGAGCAAATCACCCAGGGAAAAGTTTTAAGCATAAACTGAAGGGAAACAGTACCTGATAAAGCTGAACAGCGAGCCACAAGGAGGCCCAAACAGTGTGGAAACAGGCTACTGCAGCGATGTAGGAAACCCAGGGGGAGCAGTACGTGACCTGTGTGAAGTACGTCCACGCTCCATCCTGCTGGTAACTTGTTGGGCAATGGTTGGACCAATCTGAGAAGACACACAACCAGTTACTTATTTTTTTAAGCCCTTAAGAACTGAGCAAGGATTATTTGCATGAAATGACTACTACATAGCAACATGCTCTAGAAATACCGTGTTTAACATATCCCCTTCCCACTTCAAAGCACCCACATAGATGCCTGACTGCTTGTTATTCTGGCTGCATCATCTTTACATTCTGGGTTCATAGTCCACAGAAAGAACATCCAAGAGTTTATCGTTTCTCTTAAACACCACCATTGACAAAAGGAGACCTGATGGTGACAGTTCCAAGACAGCAGTATTCCACCACTGTCAAACAGATGTAAACTAGCATGTCCAATTCCTGCAAATTTCTTATGAGCTACTTAAAGTTTATCACACCCACATTTAATGTATTAAAAAGAAAAAAAAAACAAACCCAAACTACAAGGAAAGCAACTCTTTTTTTTCTTCTCTGTATCAGTAGAGCAATAAAGAGGTTTTCCTCCCACATTCCTTCACATACCGAAAATGGAGAAAACTCTGTGGTGAGTATTGCCTCATAATGTGAAGCAAAATGAAATAAAATTAACTCCCTCTGCTTTTTAATTTAAAAGGTTGGTGCCGTGGTAATTCACCCCCAGGAAATACATTATAATGGTTCTCCTCTCCCCTCTAAGAAATTTCCTAATTTTTAAAAGCAACAGTTCGAATTTACTAATGATATACACAGTTCTCTTCAAAGTTATCACTACATTAAAAACAGAAAAGAAATTCTTGCAGGTATCCAATACAGATATTTCCAAATAACAAGAATCAACAAAGCTTTTGTAATAATGTGTTTACAAACTTATTTTCTATTACAGTAGAGGGCATCCAGATTAGAACCTGTAACCTGACCTTCCTCCACGTGGCTTCTCTATTTCACCTCTTAACAAAAATTCTTCCTGCTGAATGGACATCCCACTAGAGTTGTGTCTTTTGTGTTGAGCAAGAACTACGGTATTTGAGTAAAGACCATGATGTATTGCCACTTATTTACACAATAATGCCACTGCTGCAATATGGCATCACTTGTGCAGGTATAATTACACTTGCTGGAAACAAAATGCTGAAAAAAAATAAACACCAGGCACACACGCGCTTGAAAGGCAAAGTAAAATAAATTCAGGGATACGTACACAGAAGAGTTCCATAAAGCAGCCAGACACCTGTCATCGTTAGGAAAGTCAGGAACAACAGGTAATAACAATGGTTCCCAACACCTGAAATTGAGGCAAGGAAAAAATAATAAAAAAAAAAAGTTTGACAATTCAAAATTCAGCAGTATTTGCATTTCCCCTGAAGTTAACAGGAATAAAAAGCGAGTCAAAACCATTTCTTGTTATTACCTCAGCCATCCACAAGAGAGCTTGACAAGGCTGATCTCCCTCTCAACTTTCTCCTGTAAGCCACCCCAATTTATAGAATAGAATTAGTCCTGATAAAGTCAACCAGGATTTGTGTCTTCTTCAGAGCATGCCTTCAGCTGTTTTAGCTGGATGAGGACTAATTATGCAACCACAGCTCTCCCCCATGCACAGGAAAACTGTCTCATATCGCTGAAAAGTCTAAGCTATTCAATTTGATTGTTTGACCTTGTGTGCTCCAGAACTGCAAACATACACAAAAACATCCCAGACCTCTGTCAGAGAAATGTTCCATGAAGATATAAAATTATCTTTATTTATATTACAATCATATTGCTCAGAGCTTTCAGACAATGAATCAGAAGTATGTCCTACCACCTTTGTAAATAGCAAAAGCCCTAAGAGTATTTCCAAGGATTTAACATAACAAAAATATTTTAATATCACAAAAAAATTGGCAAAAAAAAAAAAGGCTAAAAATATATTGTTACAGATGAAAAGGTCTAACCTTCCTATCTTGAGTATCACCAGTGATGAGCCAGGAGGGAAGAACGAGGGTGAGAGGAAAGAACACAAGAGCATGAACAACGCCCTGCGGGGTTATCTCAGGGGTCCAGCTGCTCCTCTCACAACTGTCTCTAACAGTGAAGGAGGCAATGGAAGGCTGGGAGGACACCCAAGCCTGGCCAGTTTCTGGAGTTCACTCTCTTCACCCACAGCCACTGCATTAAAATGTCAGAGTGTGCACACTTGTCTAGTTCTTTTAGTATCTACTTTTGGACATGTTGCCCAAAAAAGTCTGTCTGACCCCCTTTCTGAGCCTTCTGACTCTGCCTGTATCTGCAAACCCTCACAGCAGCAAGCACCAAAATTTCACTGCCTGCCATGTAAAGACAGGACCAATTTTAAATCCCTATTTCTAGCACGATGTGCTTGTTAAGTGACAGCTCTGCATTCACTTTAGCCACCATCTTCATATTTTTTTCCTTTCTTTTTTAACGTCTCTGTCACATCCCCTGTTCCTTCTTCTCTCAAAAGACAGAGTTCTAGACTTTGTAGTGTCTACTCCTTAGGGTGACCACTCTATCCCTTTAATAATTTTATTTGACTTTCTCTCTTCCACCTAACTGCATATTCTTGTGTCATGTGGGCTCTCCCTCTTTCAGGAGATAAATGTTACTTCTGCAACCTTTAAAATATGTGGCATTTTCAAATTTGATAAAACACACGCTCTCACCTATGCACTGTCCAGTCCAGAGAGAATGCTGATCATATCTGGCCACACATGCTTGGCAAGCAAGGCAATGCACAGATCTCAGAGGCTTCCTTACCTAGTTGAGGATGAAGGAAAAGAATACACTCACAGCAGAAGCATCTGTTTTGCTCAAAGTTTAAAGCATCAGCTTACAGGTTGTGCACATTTTGCACAGTTACTGTGTAGCAGACCTCACAACAGAACACAGATGAGAGCCATACACCTTAATTTTACAAAAAAAAAAAAAGAGATGGAAATAGGTTTTTTTTAAAGATTAGAGTCCAAGCATCTCAAATCATCTCTTGTCACTGTAAAATATAAAGAAATTCAAACAACATAGAACAAACCCCTCATGTAACACTCAAATGACAAGCAGAGAGGAAAATGTTTTTTTACAGCAGCACTGAGTAAAATGCAGGTTCACAAGGAAAACAAATACCAAATGCCCACTTACCAGACACGATGTGCAGAACGTTCTGAAGTCCAAGCAACCTGCTTCTGCAAGAGCTATAATGTTCTGAAAGACAAAGTATTTTGTGCTTGCATTTGGATCACATTTTCATAAGTGCTGTGAAGATTTTTACATTATGACTTTTGCAGTCTGTAAGTATTTTGAGTGCCAAGCACTGACAGGAATAAAAACTTGCTATTTGAAAAGGTCCACAAGAAAACACAAACCAGTAAAGACTAATGCAGTTTAACCCATACAAGATTACACAGGAAAGTACCTCTGTGTTGCCAAAATTAATAAATAATGTGAATTAATTATTCTTTCAAGTGAGATGGTGTTTACATACAAGGCATCTCTCACATAGTCAGCCAGACTTCAGACTACAGTTCTCCTTGCTCGTCTCTCTTTTTAGCCACAGGCAACTGGAGCAGAAACCCCACAGTATTTCTATTTCTTAAGCGAAGTTCTATGTGAATTTATATCACAGATAACACTGGTAGCTCTGTAAGATGTTTGGCCAAGCTCACACTTCTGTGAAAAAGGATGGAGGCAAGGAAATCATGGCAGGATGATGAAGACAAGGAAACAAGCAGTGCAGGAGGAGAAATTCTCTTGCTGAAAACTCTTAAAGGAAGAATATTTCACTGCTCTCAAGTTTATCAAAGCTGCACACAGTGACAAACAGATCAACCTCAAGTACATACATATTGCACCAGGTTACAGGCCTCACATTTGCCTTGACAAAATCACCTACCTCTTTTCTTTCTTCTTCTGAAGTCTTTATATACCCAGGATCGGTACTCCAAGTTTTATAGAGATAATAAAGAAGACCCATCATGCTGAACATGACAATGATTTCAAGAATTATATTTGTTATATGTAATTGTCAGGTTAAGGAATATATTTTTATACCATGTATCACCACTGTTTGTCAAACAAACAAAATAGTCTAAAATTAGTTTATGTTGTTTTACAAGCAACACACACAAAAAAATTATCTTCACCCTTAGAGCAGGATCTTCTCTGTCCTTCAGAGGCCATCATATGAACAGTCCCTGATGCCCTCAAGGAGCAGGCAAAGAGCCCAAGCTTGAACTGCATCTCCAGTGACCCCTCAGTCACTCTATAAAACTGCACTGCAAATAACCCTTAAAATCAAAATCCAGTACTGCAGCCTCCAGGTTGCTTTGTCTTATGAACTAATGCCACTGCAAACAGTCCTGATTGAAATCAAGATGATAAACTATGAAATATTGGCACTGTATACTAGCAGCTGTGTTTGTTACAATGCAATTGCAGGGTGCAGTTGCAGGAGTCAAATGATGGTGCATTTCTTGTGGGTACTGCTGGTCTATTTGCGTTGCTATTGGTTTTTTGGAGCTAATTGAAATTGTTAATTAGAACAGCTGGATTTTCATTCGGTCCAGAGGAACAGTCTGACAGACAAATACAGGTAAATAAAATCCTGAAAACTTTTATAACACTCAGACCTGTGACCAGTTCCAGAAGGAAAACATATTAATGACAAAAAGGGGTTGGATAGCGAAATGGGAAACTATCCACTGACCCACCTCACCAAGCTATGGTTAGACCTTCAAGGACACCGCTGTGCTCATTATCTTCAGCAAAGTGCCTGATTCAAATCCCCTGTCCCTGGAACTATTTTTTTTTTCCCCTTATGATGACACCAAGAAAACCTTAAAGCTTCACAACACAGCACTGAATAACACAATTTTCATTTAGACAAGCACGTGTATTCCAGCAGGAATATACTTGATCAGTTCATCGAAGTTAATCCTGGTAATTCTATTATGGACATCTTAATTGGGAACAGCACAAAAAAAAAAGGCTGAATTAAAAATTAATTGAAACCGTGTAGCAATATATTATAGCTGGTTTAGTACAAAATTATTTACAGTTCTAAGTATCTTCCTAAGTGCCTTCTCACCAAACTTTACCAATAAGTACATGCCCCCTGTGTAACAAAAGAGCAAGGCACTGAAGAGAGTGCAAACTACTAAAATGGTTTTGTACTCAACAATGAAAAGCCTCTTCAAAGAAAGCAAGTGAGAGCTAGAAATTAATCCACTGTATACTAAGGATTCAGAGTGAATAAAGACAAACAGGAGACTGGACGATCTATTTTGCAGGAGCACAAAGAAATTTGTTCCTTTTTTGGGGGTGTGTGTGGAGGGTGTTGTTTTTAAAGGCAGAAGCAGGAACACCACTAACTGCCAAATCCTTGTCATTTTAGAAAGAAGAGATGCTTTTAAAATTATTATGAATGCATCTGTTATCCAGTTACATCACATGCCAAAATACATCATAGACTACATGATAGACTCCATGAGGAAGATTAAGAAGTCACAAGGAGATGCTAACAGAAACAACTGGATTTGTAACTGAAATCTTCATTTTGATATTCCAGTAAGATATGAAACAGTTCAGATTATAAAGAAGACAAAAATCTGCTAAAGACAGAAGAAGGTACATATTCTTAGTCTGTAAATAACTTTAAAGTATAAATTCTGAGTATAAAGGATATCGGGCAGGAACCAGAAAAACCAGGTCATGGACATCCAAAAAACTGAACTTAGCAGAAATGCTGTGGGAAGGTACCTTAGATTCTTGAGCCCCACAAGTTGCCTGAAAGAATATTAAAAGAAAAAAAATAATATCTTTCAAAATATATTTAAAACACAAGTCCACAGAATATAAATAATTTGGTTTGTTATTGTAGAAACTTCATGCACACGATATATTTCAAGCCTCTCAAAGCAATCAAGAGCTATCACTCAAAAGGATTCTTTATCCAGATGGGCAGGGGGTTGACAATGCAAAAATAAACCTGAAGAGTGCTCTGTTCCAGCCTAATATTATATATGAGAAGTGCTGTAGCACTGGGTGAGAAGTACAGTCTCTGTCTATTTGCCACATTAATGAACAGTGACTGTTGCAGGAGCTGTTGGAGAAAGCAGGAAAAAAGTACAAAACAGCCCAGGATAACACTGGGAGCTCTGGGGAGGCAGAAGGAGCGGGAATGGCTCACTAAAACCTGTTCTCTGTCAAAATACAGCAGGACAAAGTTGTGATAAAACACATTTGTGAGCACTGTGAATGGATCTCTCAGTGTCTATCAGATGAAAACCATCAATAACACTCTCTACATTAAAATTAGCTAACAAACTGTTTGTTGGTTTTTTTTTTTTTTTTAATCTTTCAGTGACAAGAAGCTGTTATTGTGTACACCTAAAGACATTCAATTTCTATGGTCATTCATTCTAAAAAGTACATACATTTAAATTCATCACACACTCTGCAACCACATCTCAGGAGGTATCTTTTAAACTATGTGGAACTAAACTTTGAAAATGTATCACGTCTCTGACAATTAAATACACACACAGAGAGAAAAAGCCACAAACCTGACAAACAGAGCCATCCCAAACAGCAGGCAGAGAAGCAAACCTCCTTTCAAAAGCCAAGAATCAGAACTTAAGTTCACGACGTATCCTACGGCCCACATGAACGCCAAGGAAGATGCCACCATCAGGAAGAGCTGTTAAAAGTATTATTGTGAAAATATTCAAGTTATTGCTTTATTGTTATTGTATTATTGTTAAAGTATTCAAGCAGGAATGTAATAACAGATGCTGAAAGACTCAAGATAGGGAAGACAAGGTGACACATCAACACATCAAAAGCAGGGGAGGAGGAATGACACAAAAAAACCCCACTCAAGACACTGCTGTGTGCTTTTAAAGAGTATTTTTTGTGCGCTCAATTTCAGTAATCTAAGAAATTGCTTGTTAGAATAGAGTTAATTTGCATATCACTCTAAACACAGCATGCTGTAGTTTTATTTCCATTAGTTATCACTCGGGAAATTACCTCGTATTTCTCTACTATTTTCAGCAACCTGTTATTTTTCCTGCTTCTCATTCTTTCTTCTTCTTTCATCATATAAACCATGAAGTGATTCTGACTTTGATAAGCAAGGTCAAGCGGTGTCTCTCCCTTTAACAACAGGAAAAGTTATTTATTTATGCACTTAACACATAAATACTTTCCCTTTTTAACAGAAGCACGAAATGAATATAGTTAAAACAAGAATAACTGGGCAGTTACTTCTCAGCTCCCCCTTCCCCCCCTCTATTTTTTAAGGCAAAGTAAGCTAAATTCAGAGTTTTAACATGCTTTGTAATTCTGAAAACTGACACTTGCAAACAGATTGCATCCATCTGAGTTATCTGCTGGACTGCCTCCAGTAACATATCTACATAGTCATAGGAATCGATACTTTCAACGTTTACAGTTCTCACTATCAGTTTTTACAAATATTAACAAGAAGCCTTTCATGTGTGACCAACCCAGGCATTGCCAAACGCCAGCTTTCACATGTATTTTGAAGTCTTTGTGAGTCTGACTGGACATGAAGGAACTGTCACTTTTTAAAATCTGCCCCAGGCCATTAGTCTTCAGGACAACATTTTGAAGTAGAAAGCAGCCAAATCAAGAAATGAAGAAATGAAACAACCCCCTCAAGAAAATGAAGCAATGTTGAGGGAACACAAGGCTTGGCTATTCATTAAACAAACGCTGTAAAGAACCTGTGCATTCATACTTTGAGCCACACCTCAAGGAAGCTGCTAAGTCCTTCTGGGGCAGTCTAAGAACTTCTGCTCTTAGTCAGCCCCTGTTCCAATTGACACCCAATGTGGAGAGGGCTCGGACTTTTCTTTACATTTCTTTTACACATTTATGCTACGTGGGATGAAATATCATGAAAGAAATCATACCTTGGCATTTTTTATGTCCAGGCTGGCACCAGCTTCCAGCAACAGATCCACTGCACTGATATTTCCTGATGCTATTGCCCAGTGCAGTGCAGTATTCTTTTGAACATTGTCTACAGCATTGAGAGAGGGGTTAAACTTTAAGAGAAACCTCGTGGGTTCTGGTCTAGATGAAAATAAAGTATAACAGTTAACGAGCAGAAGAGAATCTAGGCTGGAAATGAAACTTTTGAATGCCTTATAAATGAAAAAAAAAAAATCAGTGAAACAACAGGAGATATGCAACATCCTGTCTCAGAACAAGCTCATCAACAAGAGATCCAAGTTTAGAATTCAGGACCCGCCCTGAAGGCTTTTCTCCAGATCATGTAACCTTACGATTTTAACAAATAGGAGGTCTATAACACAGATTGTATCTTCTACAACACCAGGTGTAAGCTTCTATCTCCACATTTTACTTGTTCTAAATGCGTTTCACTGCGTCTGCTTCCATTTCTTTTCATTTTGGGGAAAGCACAAGGCGGCTGCAGATGATTCAGCCACAAACCTAAACTTCTTTTAGAAATTCTTTCTTTGCTATATCCAACGAGCTACTTCCTAACTCCTGATCTCTGAAACACTGCATGTTTTAGTGAAAGGAATGTCAGTTAAAAAAAAAAAAAAAAAAAAGGTAAGAAAAAATTCACCTCACTGCTTCTTGGGTACAATAAAATAGACCCTTCTGAGTTATTCACTACTTACCCCATGGCTTTTTGTGCTGTTAACATTAAAGGTGTTTGTCCATTGAGGTCTGTTGCGTCTATGTTCTAAGAATAAGGAAAAAAAAAACCAAGCAAGTGGTTACCAGTGATTTCAGGAAACAGCCAGGTGGTCACAACTGGCTTAGCTTCACGAATGAAAAGAAAAATGGAAAGAAACCAAATGACACCAGCCAAAAAGCCAACACTCATTTAAACTTTCTTCCTCCCTCTACGAGTCTTGCACGTCATTCCTTCCAGAATATTCTGTGTTTTCACTAAGGTCACTTCTAAGGGAGAGTCTCCACTAAGGATATTTTCAAGTGAATCACGTTAACCATCCTCCTTGTGTAAACAGAATGCATAACAGAACGACCAGGTACATCAAACAGGTTTATTAAAACAACAAAGGATTGGTTGATTGCATATCTCAAAACATAAACACGTAACTTGTATTACCTAATTTTCTCCCTTCTGAACCACGAAGGTTTCCTTGCTCCCTGCTCCCACCTATCATTACATTAGAACAGATTTACTTGAAAGAAATGATTAAACACTTGGATTTTTTCAGCAGAAGATAGGTGAGCTAACAGCTTTAGTAAGTCTGTGACATACACCACTATAGCTACATCCCAGAAGTCAGTTATTCTACCAAAGAGAACTCTATGAGAAAGAAAATAAACTTAGAAAATTTTTAAATCTTAACACTCAATGTTTCTAAGAAACAGTCTTGATTATATAAAACCTCTTCTCTCTTTTTTATTAGAAAACTGTTATGCTTGTCATTAATTCTGCTTATTTCAGATGCAAGCTAGGAGATATCCACTACCATGGATACAAAATAAAGAAAACACAGAAATTAATAAAAATTCAGACCTAGTCTGATGATCTATTCTGATCATACTTCAATTGATGGACAATTCCATGGATGACTAGTTACAAAACTGTAATCAAATCATAAATGATGTATATCCATCATATACTTTTTGTTCTCAGGTTTAAATGCCAGTTGTCATTTACACAGCACCACAAATCTGCTCAGCCTTAGCAACGCTCCTTAAATACTCTGAAATGGAGGTGAATCTGGAGATGGGGGGATGAGAGGAACAAGGGGGAGTGTTAAAAAAAATAATTAAAAAAATATATTAAAAAAAAAAAAGGTAAGTTTATCTGAACTTATAACACAGAAAAATAGTTCTAAAACACCTGCCTTTCACCTAGGAAACAAACCAGCAAATTCTGAAATGCATCCCACACACAGGCAGCTACTCACGAGTGGAACACAACACCTGGGACCATCACCAACATACCTGGCCTTTTGATATGAGGTAAGCTACGATGGGCATGTGTTGGAAGAGCACTGCTAAATGAATGCTACTGAATCCTTCCCCATCAATAAGACTGGGATCCGCTCCACACTTCAACAATAACATGACCATGGGTAGGTGTCCTTGTCTATAACGATACATGAAATGAAACTATAGAGATGGTGGAAAAAAAAATGGGTATTTTAATGAAAGCATTGCCCTAATAATTCTCAGAGAGACCCCACAAAAAAAAAAAACAATTCTCTTTCAGATTCTCATGCTTTTATTCAGGAAAATACTTTTAAGCTACAAGTTTGTATCAGGAAATTTATATTAAATATATACCTTAATAAATCAGCCTAGGGCAAACTGTTAATTTAGAATAAAGTGGTTTTTCTACAGTAATCTCTCCTGTAGGCAGTCATCCAAGCATCCAACTCTGGCAGAAGGCTGATAGTCCAGAAGAAAGCACTGATCTTCCAGTATGAGAATTGGCACTCAGAGAAGTTATCCCAGAATAATTATTTAAGGTTATGTTTTCTCCAGACAAGCAGTGCTTTGTTCTTTGGACCCCACAGAATGCTCCTATAGCTTTTAATATCAACAGATTTACACTTGCAACATACCTAATGGCCCAGTGAAGGGGAGTAGAATTCAGATCTCCACCCAGCTGATCCACTATTGCACCTTTGGAAATATAATATCTGTGTAATAACAACACAGTAAGATTAAGAACATAATAAGACATAATAAATATATACTAATGATAACATAGCTCTAGTAGTGTGGCAATGGCTCACAATAATAATAAAAAATCACTAGAGAAGCAAATCAACAAAAGTTTTTGCAGTGAAGGACACTTTTGTAGAAAACGTTTGATAAAATAATACAGTCATTAGCAAGGTACTTATAAAATCAGCTGTCATGTTTGTTAAACAAACCAAACCTAGGAAAATGATTTCATGTACTACATGATTTCACATAGAAAGAAACCATGCTATCTTCACATTGCAGCTGACATTTCCACAGAGGTAATTGGGTTAAAATTTGAATTTCATGCTTTACGCCTCAAGCAGCACGTTCCTTAGTTTTCAAGTACAAAAGCAACAAAGAGATTATAAGTAACGGTGGCAGAATACTTGTGTTACTTTCACAGGGACTCCTGAACTTACTTAACCAGTTCCTGTCTGTTGTTTATTGCTGCCCAGTGAAGAAGAGTCACATTTTCTCTGTCTGGTTGTCGAACATCGTATCCTGCTTCTACCAGTTCTCTGCATCGCTCTAGCATTCCATACCTTGAATGAGGGGAAAAAAAATCAGTTTATTTATCATTTGTTAAACATCTCTAGTTTGGAGACAGCCACATACTAAAAAAGAATAAATCTCTGTGAGCATCACCCAGCAGTTCCTATTTGAGCAAATTCCGCACTGCATTCAATGGAAGTCTTGCAAAAAGAGCTGGGCTCTTAACAAACCTTCTACTTAACAAACCTGCTTGAAATGAAATACCTTTGTTTATGATAAAAATATTTACAACAGTAGCTGTAAATGATCTTTCTTCACAGAAGCACAGAATATGCTGAGCTGGAAGGGACCCACGAGGATCATCGAGTCCAACTCTTAGCCCTACACAAGGGCCATCCCCAAGAGCCACACCATGTGCCCCAGAGTATGGTACAAACTTCTTCCACTACAGGAAGAAACTGAAACGAAACTGAAAATGTTTTTCTTTGTAAGAATATCCAGCCTGGCTCACGTTTGAGGACACTCCCATCTATTTCACCACTTGGCACACTCAGAACATGTACTTACTGTGTGGCCTTGACAATATCGCAGGTGCTGGGGTCTTCAACGATGGGGTACGGTCCCGGCAGACCTTCATCCCCGTGGGCGCCGTGATTGTTGTGCATGTGAGCTCGGTGAGGCCCATGGCAATGGCCTTTACACTGCCAGTTAACAAAGCATTTACCAGCCATTACTATTTATGCCTTGCACACCACAAACACCTCCCTCTTTACCACGGCGTGTGTCAAGTTCCGTTGATACAAACGAGGCCGTCAATTTCAGGCACAGTTAAACACAGCCAACAAGAGACGAGTCCTTTCATTCGCGGAGCACAGCAGGGATGTGCTTAAGATGTGCACCAGATTTCAGAGGCGCTCACCACCCTGCAGGGCTGGCCCCTTGGCAAAACGCCTTCACCCACAGCAGCCCCCGCCACAGCAGAAATCACGGCCCTGGGAAAGGCTTTAAACGCGCTCGGGAGCCGCAGTGCCACCCACGCAGCCTGGTGGGAACCCCCGCCGGGGACAGCCCGCCCGCGGCCCTCGGCGCTCCGCACCCCCCGCCCGGGCATCGCCGGCCCCTCCGCCCCGCTCCCGGTCCGATCGTATCCCCGGGCTCCCCGCTCACCGCCGGGCCGCTGCCCGCCATCCCCGCGCCCTCCAGCTTCCTGCTCCCGCTTCCTGGGAACGCCGGCGGGGCGGGACCGCGGCTCGGGGCGGCACCGGCGCCGTGAGGGGGCAGGCCGGGAGAGTCGAGCCTGCCTTCCCCGGGCCGTGCGGGGGGGAATCCGTCCCTGATCTCCCGTGGCCGTGCGGGGGATGGCAGGGGATCCGTCCCTGACCGTCCCTGACGAGCCCCAGCGCTCCGGCTCGCGCGGGCGGACCAGCGGCTTCCCAGCTCTCTTCGGTTGCGCCCGAAAAGAGGTTCCTTTCCCCCTTTTTTGCAGGGCAGCCAGCCGCACGGAAAAAAAAAAAAACAAAACCAAACCTCTTTCGGTTTCGCACAGTATATTTTTCACACACACACACACACAAGGTCTGGGACAAGAAGCGTTTTCTGCTGGCGAAACTTCGCCGCTGGAAAGGGATGCCCCCGGGAAGGGTCTGGATGGCGAGCCTGATGAGGAGCGGCTGAGGGAGATGGAGGGGGCTCAGCCTGGAGGAAAGGGATGCTCAGGGGGGACCTTCTCGCTCTCTACAGCTCCTTGAGAGGAATAGTGCCACCACTTGGCTGGCCTCGAGAATTCGGGGCCGTTTGGAAGTCATACCTCCAGCGCCCAGCCGAGCCCCGAAGCCCCCTCATTGTGACAACCAGGGCGAGGGAGGAGCCGCTGTTATGGGAGAGGCCGTGAGCGGGAGCGGTCGCCCCCTAAATAATCGGGGATGACCTGGGAGAACACCCACAGGTGTCCAACACCCACAGGTTCCAGCGAGCCCAGGGTCTCAACAGCTTTCAATTGTGAATGAGAAGGAAAGCCCGGAGAGAGAGAGGGTCAGTTCTTTTTCCTACCTCAAAGCTGAGGCTGAGAAGGGGAAACCTCGGAGCTGACAAAAAAGGACCACACACGAAACACCACTCAGCTTCTTGCCCATCCCACCTTTGTGAGTGGGAAATTTGGGCTGTCCCATGGGACAGTGCAAAGTCCTCGAGGAGGGTAAGCCCTGCTCAGCAACAACCCAACCACCACGTGAGATCTACAACATTCCCATTCTGGATCCAAGGACAGCATGTGCAAGCTACTGGGAAGAAAGGAGCTCTATCCCAGTCATAACCAGTCCAATGTGTTACTGTAAGTTGGCAAATAAAATCTTCTAAGACTCATTTTAGGGCAGGCATTATTTATTTATCCGTACTGGGCACACAGGGAGGCTCTTTCTTCTAATTGTGTGTGTCCTGTTTTCCCTCAGGTAGGGAATTACTTACTTACAATTTTCCATAATCATCAAGTGTCTTACATATGTGTGAACTTTCTGAGAGAAGCAGTGAATATGTAACTAGCTCTACAAAGTTCTTCAGAAGTCCTTATTTGGTCACTGGAGGTCTTCTGGTGGTCTCTTGAAGGTCTCTGGTGGTTGTTTGGAGCTCGAACTTGTCCACCGAGCAGTGTATTTGCAGTGTCTTTGCTCAGCATCTCTTATCGAGAACTTACTTGTGTGACAACTAATCTAACTCAAAGCATTCAGAAACTTGCTTATTTTGCAACTACCTGAACAGAAACTTCTTTTGTAAAGGCTGGGGGGAGAATTACTGAGCAACGGAGAATTATTGCTTGCAAGCAATCTGAGCCTCTGATATATCGGAAACCCTGCTCTAAACAGGTTTTTCCCAAAGAGCTGTCAACAGAAACCTCTTCCTGATCCTCAACAGCCACTTTGGAAGAGCTCCCTGGAGATGGGGGAATTCCAACTCCCTTTGTTGCTGGAGGAACGGGTCCAGCATAGAGGGGAGGGTGATGTCAGTTGACACCTCTGCAGTGTCCTGGGAGCTCTGGGGTGAATGCTGGTGGCTCCAGGACTCTTCCTGCTGTCCTGCTGCTGTGCTCCTGGGAACTCTTCACTGGAGCCAGCTGGGCTCCCATTTTTACTTCCAGGCCTTTCCTGGCCACATGCATCTTCAAGGATGAGCAATTTCTACTACTGATACCTGCAGCTCCAAGGGAGCAGGGAGACCTGTCCACAGGGTCTTGTTTGTCTGGAGTCCAGCAGGTCTCGCTGAGGCTCCCAGAGAGACAGATGCTTATGGAAGAAGACACTCAGAGGAATGTAGGGTTTTGGAAGGATGGAGGCTCTCAGAGGAACGGAGATTCCTGGAAAGATGGAGGCTTTTAGAGGGAAAGGAAGCTCTCAGAGGGAAGGAGGATGTTCAACAGAGGTTGATTCTTGGATGGATGGAGGATCTCTGATGGAAGGGCAGAGACTCTCCAAGGGGTGGGGACTCTTGGTGGGAGCAGCCTCTCAGAGGAATGGAGGCTCCCACAGGAGCTGGAGGAACTGGACAAGCCGTGGCAGGACAGGTGGCCTTGCTTCACCAGCTCCTGCAGTTCTACCCACAATGGGTTCCACCTGTGGGTGGGGACAGCTGTGTGATGTCAGAAACCCCATCCTGGTCCTCATGGCAGCACAAATGGAGGTGTTGGCTACTGCAAAATGTGAGGGTGGAATGGTGAGATCTTTGCAAGGTTTAGTGAAGGCTTTGTAGGAACAACCAGAAAAGGAATGCTCATAGGGATCTGTTGGATGGGAAGCAGTTTGGAGGTAGAGGAAATGAATCCATTGCTGCCATTGGCCCTTCAGGAGCAAGATGAATCTCTGGGAAAGCAGCTGGAAGGAAAGAATCCCACTGCCATAAGGTCACCTGGTGTGTTATGGGAAGGCAGTGCATGTTCTTTTTTGGGATTTTAGTTGGAGTTTTGATCACATCCCTCACAGAATCCTTTCGGAGAAGGTGTCCAGCTTTGAGATGAGCAGGTACAGGGTGTGCTGGGTGAAGAACTGAGAGCTGTACTGCTTTTTGCTGATAATTGGAGTTCCTTTCTTCATAGCAGCTGGCACAGCACTGGGTTTGGATTCAGGATGGGATAACCAGTTGGATGGTTGGGTTGTTGCTGAGCAGGGCTTGCCCTCCTCAAGGACTCTTCAGTGTCCCATGGGTCAAGCCGTGTCCCATGCTCTGCCAGCGAGGAGGTGACAACATCCTCCTTCTCCTCCTCATGACTGTGTCCTGCTTGGCTGAGAATGTTCCATCCGCTCTGCTCCATGGGGAACCCCTTTGTCCCCCACAAAGCCCTGGTGAGCACTGGGGTGAGGCAGGGCCATGACATGACACAGGTGTCCTCTCCCACAGGACTGACATCACCACACAAGAGGTGCCACCACCGCCCGGCTCCCAGCGGGGTCACGATGGGCCGTGTCGGAGCCATGAGCGACGGCAGCATCCTCCTCTCCTTGTTTGTCCTGCTGCTGGCCACTGCAGCTGTCTGGCTGGCCATCGGCCACTGGCAGCAACGGGTGCTGGGGACACCAAAGAACCAGGGGAGCCTGGCCAGGGTCTCCCCGAGCAGCCAGGTAGCCCCAGTGGAGGCTCCCAGTTCCTCCACAGCTCAGGCAAACGCTCCCCAGCATCCAGATGCTCCTGTGAGCCCCGAGTACATCCCCTGTGCCTGCGGCCCCAACTGCACCCCCTGCGTGGCAGTGGCCCAGGAGCTGCAGGATTTGGTGATGCTGGTGTGGGTTGGGAATGGGATGTCTTTCCCACTGGACTCTGAGATGTGGCAGGTGCTGTGGGAGAACCTGGAGGAGCTGGTGGAGCGAGGCCACCTGCCCTGCTGCAGCTCGTCCGGCTCCACCAAGAGCCCCCGTTCCTCCAAGAGCCAGACCCCACAGAGAACCTCTGTCCTTCCAAGAGCCCTCATCCGTCGGCAAGCCTCCGTCTTTTCTGTATCCTCATTCCTGCCAAGAACCCGATTCTGTAAGAGGCGCTCCATCCTTACAAAACGACCATGCCATAGGGGAGCCGTCATCCCTCCGAAAGCCTCCGTTCCCTCCAAGAGCCTCCATTCCTCTGAGAGCCTCCACCTTCCAAGAGCCTGCATTCCTTCCACAGGCCTCCTTTCCTCCGAGAGCATGCACCTTTCGGGAGCTTCCATCAGTTCCACAAGCCTCCAGTCCTCTGAGAGCCTCACTTCTTCCCAGAGTCTTCATCCCTCCAAGAGCTTCAGTGAGAACTGCCAGACTCCAGATGGAGCAGCCCCCGTAGACCAGTCTCCCTGCTCCCTCGAAACCACAGGTATCAGCAGAACTCACTCATCCCTGAAGATGCACATGGACGAGGAAAACCTGGAAGTAAAAATGGGAGCCCAGCCCATTCCAGTGATGTGTTCCCAGGAGCAAGCAGCACAGCGGGAAGAGTCCTGCAGCCACCAGCGTCCACCCCTTGACTCCTGGGATGCTGTGGCAGTGCCAGCTGGGAACACACCCTGTGTTGGAGAAGCACAGAGGAGCAGCCTCAGTGCAGGAGAAGACCCTCCAGTGGCACAGGAAGCTGGATATCCCCCATCTCCAGGGAGCTCTCCCCAGCCAGATGTTGAGGACCAGGATGAGGTTTCTGTTTGCAGCTTGGATACTTCTGCAGAGCATCTGTGTTAAATAAATCAGCTTCTTCCCGGAGAGCTGTGAGTGCTTCCACTGGTCTGGTTTTGACTGGCACAGGGGACATGTTCTAGACCTGGTTCCTGCATCTCCTGACACTGGCCAGAGTGCAGGAATGAAGAGGGAACATGGCTCAGTGGAGCCTGAGCAGGAGACAAGGCAGCATCCTTGGGGACACTCCCTGTACTGTGGGGCGTCCATCAGCCTGTGGGACAGAAGTGGGGGCACTCCCACCCCTTGGGGGGCTGCCCTCCCTTGACTTTTCCCCCTTTTCAGAGGGGATGTCCACAGGTAGATGGCTTTATGGATGCACTGAGCTGCTGGACAGGGCAGTTGTTTCGTGCCTTCTGTGGGGGTGAGTAAATGTCACTGGGAGAGCAATGAGGTGAGTGGGGGATGAGGGAGGGTCATGCGGGGTCCACCCCAAAAAAGCGAGGTTACAGCCCCAAAGTGCCTGAAAATTCATGAAGGATGTCTGTGTAAAATACTGAAAACTATAAAGTTTCTCATTTTTATATCTAATGGAAAAAATTAATCTATTAAAAATAGATTTCAAAATAAAACCCCATATCTGTTGTATTACATGCAGGATTTTAGATTATAAGGAATTCTGAACATGGATCTGTAGGGTTTGAAAACACAAATATTATGCCTATGTATATATATAAATGAAAAACTAAACAGCTCAAAAACAGGAGAAAATTTTATCTGTTTGAAGGAAATTGGTTACACAGAGCTGTTTCTGAGTTTTTTCCTCTCTCCCTTCGCTGTAACATCCCAAAACTGGGATCTGGAGTGGGACTTTAATTGGGGCTCGTTAACTCGGAGTGCCACGGCTGCCTCAACAAGCTGTGTGTGCTTTTCCAATCAGCACTGCTTCTTCCCAGGAGTGATGGAGGTGTGGAGATATTCCCTGTCCTGCTCCTCCCCAGCCTGCCTGCAGGGTCGTCTCCCGTGGCACTGCTGCAGCTTCCCGGGAGCCGTGGATTGGGCACGGACAATAAATGCTGTGCCATCTGCTGCTGGGAACGCCTCCCTGCAAAAGCACTCCCCGGCTTTCCCTGGCCACGTGCGATCGTGAAAGGTAAGTGGGGTCTGTTTGGTACCCGTGGCTCCCATGGAGTGTTTATTATTAATACATGATAATAGTATGAATGATACATTAATGCCAGTCCCTTCCCTTCACCAAAAAGGAGACATAGTGGTTAGTTTCCTCCTGGAATGGTTAATGGCATCACTGTGTTTTCAGGTAAGGAGTGCACACTTTTAGGCAACATTCTGGGTCGCTTTGGGTACTAAAACGAAATGTAAATTTTGCCTCCCAAGTCAAGACTAAATGAACTATCATCAGGAGAGCGAAACAAGACTTAAGCATTTTGTTTCTTCCCAGACAATTGATCAGTTAACTAAGGGGATTTGGCCTTTTTAATTCTGGAATAATGCATCCATGATTGTCTTGTTGAACCACTTCTACAATAAAGTGGGAACCTCTGTCTCATGACATTCCCAAAGCTATCCAGAATCTGGGTATTCTTGGATTCAACAGTGTTCTAGTCACTTTCCCAGCAGGTTTGGCACGTTTGTTGTTCTGTTTCTGTGTAAAACAAAGCCATTGCTGTGTGAAGTGTGTACACAACATAACAAAACAAAGAACCTCTAGAAAAACAAAATCAAGTGATTTGTGAGTATCAGCTCAGTTTTTAAAGCTTTTCAAAATACCTGAGTCAGCCTTGATTTCAGCTGTCAAATCACTGGCACCAGGAGATATTAATGATTATATTTATTATTCATTTGCTCTATTTTCTTCAGTAATTTAATTTGTTTTGTCCTTTCTTTGGCCTTTGTTACATTTTATCTCTTTTGTTGTTTCTTTCCTGTCATCTCCTGGCTGTGGGAAATGTGTAACTTGGAGATATAAAGAATTATGAATTTGTTGAAAAGTTAAGTATCAACCATGTGAATGTTATGTTTTTATACTACTTCTGCTGGTTTTATTGCAGCCAGAGAGGCACTCAGTTTTATGGGGCTCCCAGAGAGATTGATTAATATTTCTTTAATTATTAAAAACAAAAACAGTGTGAGAGGGTATTGAAGAGTTTCTAAAAGAGCAATGAAGGTTCAAAAAACGGTCTATGCATTTATTTCCTCTTAGAGACACTGAAATCTTGCAGCAGTCACTGGGCAGTTTGACTTCCACAGACTCACGCAGGAAAACTACTGAACTAGGTTATTTATCAGCAGTAACCCAAGCTTGAACTGAGGAAACACCAAAATTACATTGAAAACCACCCTTTATTTTTTTTTTTCTTGGTAAGATCTTTGAGTAAATATTTTTCCAGTTCTGGACAGTCAAGTTCTTTATTGTAGAAGGGGTTTGTTGGAGGACAAAGGGTAGGTGTAGACTCTTCTGCTCACTGTGTGGCTGAGCCAGCTGTAGTTGCAAAATACCAATACGTGGCACCATCTTTTTGCCAGTAGGCTGTTTGGAAAAAAAATTATCAGGAAATATTATCCATCAGGAAAACAAAACAAAGCAAATTGCAGCTGCTGGCGTGGACTGGTAATTAGTCAAAAACAAGCTGGTGTTTTGGGCAAGCTTTTTTAGCAACCCAGCATTTCATGGTATGAAACAACAAGCTGAGGGAATCGTCTCATAATTATGGTAATAATTAATATTATCTACAGTTGCCTTTAATCCAAAATGAAGTCAATGTCGTGTATAAAACCCATTTAAAAGGGCAGACATAGGTGTTGAGCAACTAAAAGCTTGCTGCTGGCCTCCTGTGCCTAGAGAAACTGCAGCACTGGCAGCAATCAAAAGAGATGGTTCACATATGGCAGTAAATCAACAGTGATTCATCCAAGAACCTTTTGAGAGAACATTATGGGGCAAAAATATATGCTTTAAGTAAATAGCATCACACAAATATCCGCTATCCATTGGATTACACGGATTTACCAACTGGTACTTGGATGGCTGCAGCCTAATTTAATCTGA
Source organism: Myiozetetes cayanensis (assembly GCF_022539395.1). NCBI lineage: Eukaryota > Metazoa > Chordata > Aves > Passeriformes > Tyrannidae > Myiozetetes > Myiozetetes cayanensis. Next base: position 57,951,726 of record NW_026087853.1, read on the forward strand.
CCTGTGGACAATAGATTCTGTTCTTTTGGTGAATTGCACAATAATATAATGGCAAAAATCTCCTTTAACAGTAAGCATTCATTCAGAGTCGTCCATGTAAAAAGTATCGTATGCACCTGGAAAACATTAAATTGGAAGCACTCTGAAAGTATATGGTTGTCAAAGAGTCTGAAATGTGAACTTCCAGAAACTTTTCCTTTAAATACTGAGATTTTTTTCCCTCTTTTGTTCTTCCTGTTGGTGACTTTTAGTGCTGTGTTTGTTGGCTTCCAGTGCCATCTAGTGGAATGTCGTTTTATTTCTCTCAGAGGTGATGTTCCAGTACAGACGTTTCGAGCCTGTGTACATGCAGATGTTGATTTCTTTCTGTACGCTGGTGTGTCCTTCAGGAATGATCCATTTACAGATATCTATCCTCATTTCTGATATTTAAGGCACATATAAACTTGAATTCAAAACGTTGTGGAAATTTTAGAACTATATGTTTGCAAGTGGATTGATTCACAAATATTTCACTTTGCCTTTAATCGCAGAATCACAGAACATGCTGAGTTGGAAGGGACCCACAAGGATCATGGAGTCCAACCCCTGGCCCTGCACAGGACCATCCCCAAGAGTCACACCATGTGTCTGACAGTGTTGTCCAAACACTCCTTGAACTCTGTCAGGCTTGGTGCTGTGACCACTGCCCTGGGGAGCCTGTTCAGTTCCCAACCACCCTTTGGGTGAAGAACCTTTTTCTAATATCCACCCTAAACCTCCCCTGATACAATTTCAGGCCATTCCCTTGGTCCTGTCACTGGTCACCACAGAGAACAGATCAGTGCCTGCCCCTCCTCTTCCCCTCACGGCTTCTGAGAGAGCGTGTAAATGTTTTAACCATTCCAAATAGTTCAGCTGCTTGTTTGCACTCGGAAGTGCTATTCCTATACTTGTCTGTCTTGTTCTCTGTGTGTCTTTTTATGTGTGGTATAAAAGTTTTATTCTGCCATTCATAAAACTTCATGCACTTTGAATTCATGATGTAGTTATAATCTAATCCCTTCTTTTCTTTCCTTATAACTTACAGTCTAACCTCCTTCTTTTCTTCTCCAGACACTGCTTTGTTTCCTTCACTGCTGAAATGGGCTTAAAGATACTGTAAGTAAAAAACTTTTTTTTTGCTCTTTTAAATTCTGATTTATGTTGATAAAGTAGTATGTGATACCTTGAGGTTTATGGGTAAAGTGTGGGATCTGTTATTTATGAAGTATAAATCCTAACCATAGCCTCACTAGTCCTATCTGGGAAGGTTACTTAAGGACACTTAACCACTGGCTACTCCTATATATTGTGCTTACTTTACCTCCTCAGGAGCTGGATGATGATTTTCAGATCCCTTGTTCTGCTCTCCTGAGCTGTTCAGGGGCAGGGATAAGCCACTGGCTCTCTGCAAGTGATGCTCAATACCCCCTCCCCCAAAAAGTTTGATAGTGCCTCTAGAATGTCAGCTCTGGGACTTTTTATTCTTCTAAGCCTAGCCCTGGCATCAATCTTGTCCAGTTTAGTTTTACAGTCAGTATTAGTGGAACAACTGTGATGCTTTCTGTATAGACTCAATCACACCACCTTCTCTGTGCCAGCCCCAGCCACTGCAGGTGCAGGGGGGGATGAGTTTTTGGCAGCACCATCCAGGCCTTTCAGCAGGAAGGAGAGCATTGCTTGGAAAGGTTCTGTGATACAGCCACGATTCCTGGTTACTCTTTTTCTTTATATGCATGTGTGCTCTCTCTCTCTTTTTTTTTGTCTTTCTTTGAAATGTATATCAAATGTATATTTTAAAAGACCCGTTTCACAGTACCCTGCCCTGAAAAGGAAGCAAACTCTGAGTCAGGAGAGGCTTCATTTCTCCTACTTTTGCAAATGTGGTACATAAACAGAAAGGGAGTGCTTTCCTGCCTCAGTGTTTGCAAGTTTATTACTGATGGCAGAGTAACTGATGTTCATGAGGACTTCTGAAAAGAAGGTGATAATGCAGAGCTCCCAGCTTTAGCATTTTAGATGCATTAGGCTATCTAGACCACATGTGAAAAATGTCACTGCCTGCCGAGCAGCTAATGTGCCCATCAGTTATGGCACAAATTGTTCTGTCTTTTGGAAACCAGAGGAGGCAAAACTCGGTATCATTCAGGTCGCCTATAACTGCTTTGTTTTGCAAAATGCTATGTGAAGTGACTGAGTCCCAAAGTTGAAAGAGTTGCAATAAAGATCTTAAATGGGTTTGCACTTGCAGCAGAGAACAATAAGTGCCTTAAACTTGGTAGCAAGGGGTTTTTTAGCATATTTCTATTTACTGGTAAAGGTTCCCCCCACCCAAATAGTTAGTATGCTGCTTCCTAAGTGGAAAAAAAACCACAACCCAAACTAAACCATGAAAAAATTGTGTCAGTATGTGCACACTGTATACCCCATATATGTGTGTATGCATTTACACACACACACACTATAGCTTGCTTTACAGACTAAGAGCCATGTGACAAGATGCTGTGGCATCAATAGCTACATTAGAAATGGAAATGATAGTCTGCAATGATAGGGTTCAGATTTTAGCTTAGAGCTGTGCATAATTTCAGGGTTTTGCTGTTCTTTTTTTTTTTTCCCATCCCAAAAAACTCTGTTTCTGTGGCCCTGATACGGTCAGCTCTCTCTAGAAAGGGAGTGAATTGATTTACTGATATTACAAATCCCAGCTGAGGACCTGCTCCACCCACCATCTTTCTGCCATGCTGGTTGTGCATAGAGCACCCTAAGTGACGTCAGGGGGTGCAAGATGTTACACACAGTTGGATTTCTAGAGTAGCAGCATGGCTGAGTGGCTCCCCTCACCTCTGTGCTTTCTGTGTAATTATCAGTGACACACTTGCACTGGCAGTGTCCCAAAATAGTTTTCCAGTAGCACAAAATATCCATTGAAAGCTTCACGAAACCTCAGACTTTTTGGAAGTTCATTTTTAACAGTTTTTCCTTTCATGTATCACCAGGCTTTATTTTTTTTTTAATGGTTTCCCTTTTATTAAAAATCAACAACAGCAACAAAACCCACATGAGAGTAATACACAGCAATTTATGTAATGTTCTTGAGTTACCCTGTGACTTTTAGAGAGCAACAAACCATTTGACAAAGACCTTGATGCAGACAACTTCTGAGTAGAAAGGATGACTGGTTCTAGTAAAATCCCCCCACTCCCAATATTCTGTTACCTTGAACAGGAGTAAAATGTAAATAGGAACATGACTTGGCTCCTCATATTAATAAGTGGTTTTCGGTGTATGTGATCAGTTGAACAGAACCTCATACAAGTGTAAAATTCATAATAAAGATGTCTTTATTCCAAAATAATAATAATAATAACAATAATAATAATAATAATGTATTAGCCAGACACCTACAAAACATCTACACAAGACTTTGGTAAGAAACGTCCATGGTAGCTTTTTCATAATTCCACAGCAAACAAAAACAAAGAAGGAAATCAAAAAATGCAATTAAACAAAACTTTAACTTGGTATGCCACACACACAGAGTCCTACTGTACATTTGATAAGCCCCTAACTTTTCTTTTTTGTTATGTGTAAAGCTTCTACAGTTTGTATATTAGAAAAAAACCCAAAACATACGCACGATGCTAAGATCTGACAGTCGAGGTCTACAAAACTGGAGTGACATCTGTGCTTTCAGTTCAGCAGGATTATTCAGGACATCAGAACAATAACAGTTCTTATTTTTATTGACTGATAATCAGTGGCTATTACACTACTAGAAAGTTTACAGTAACAATGCAAGACTTCTACATATTGTATATCAGAGCTTTTTCTCTTTTTTTTTTCTGAATAGAAAATCAACCTCTTATTTTTTCTTCTTTTGTTTTTGTTTGTGTTTCTTTTTTTTACAAAATGTAACAAGCTTAAATATTTCTCTTGTATCAAGTTAGAAGAAAGACAAGTGATTTGTAAAATGTTTCAACAGAAAAACAGTGTGAAAAACTGAACCTAAGCAGGAACGATCACACATTTTTGACCCGGTGCAATCTACCTTGTCATTTCATATCTTAACAAGGTGGGGGAAAAAATAATTTCTAATTTTCGTAATTTACATGAGCCTAAGAGAAATGACTGGAAATCACACTGAACAGCCTTCTAAGAGGAAAAAAAAAAGTATATGGAGAATCAAGTTAGTGAGAACTACAGAGAAAGGAATGCCAGATTGTTTTAATGGGCAGTTTTGTGGGCACATTCAGAAAGATACTGAATATTTCCTGTACACCTAAAGATGTATTTGGACTATGTAGCCTTTGTCAGAGGGATTATTTAACAGGCAAAACAGCTTGATGAACTGGAACAAACGTGAAAATGGAAATACAGCAATGGTTTTAATTGGTTATTTGCTGAAACAGGCATGGTTTTGCAAGAACAGCTTTACCAGTGATAAGGGTTGATGAGATAAAATATGGTTCATGAACTCGTAGCACTCTTTTTCCATTCCGGAGAAACTTTCTTCTTCTGCTCTCCCTGTCCCAGGCTCTCGCAGATCCAAGCCTCCAAACCCACACATTTTATGCTCAGAGGTGATTTCTCTGAATGAACATTCTCAGCTGGGACAGCCTCTGTCAGCTCAGCCAGAGCGGCTCACAGGGGTAGGCGGGGGTGAGTAGATGTAGCTCTGCCCTGGCACTGATCACTGTAGCCCTTCTCTTGCAGCTATCTCTTTCTTCACCCAAAATATGCTCAGCTGGTCAGTCCTTCAGCTTCTATATCATCCCACATGGTTTTTTTGTTGGGTGTTTGTTTTGGTCACGAGAGGGTGATGTGCAAGGTAAGGTCATAAAGCGTCAGTGAGGGACCGACTCGCTGCTCTGCCGTAATGGCAGCGCTACAGAGACATAAACTGCAGGGTTTTTGAAGAGGCCCAAGAGGGCAAACTATCTGAATTAATATTATTAAGTGAGCCAAGCTGTGCAAAATGTAAAATGTTTGGTTTTAGCATTAAACCTTGCTGTGTTCTTTTTTTTCTCCTCGTTTGGTTGACCGCAGGCTTGCACCCATTTCATGTAGCAGCAGCAACAGGAGAGGTTTATTCCTGTGGTTGGTTCCATGGTTTTCCTGGCCCTTCCTTCATTCCAAATATGCAAAAAGCAGTACAATGCCTTGAAGGGGGTGGGATGCAGCAGCTGTGGAGGTGCTGAGCAGCACCTGCAGTGTTCAGTGGAGAAATAATTATGAAAAGCCCTATGACGTAATGCAACCAGCCCGTCTGGGTGCACCCTGTTCAGGTACAGGGGGGTAATGAGAGGATCCCCAGGGTGGTGATGGTGAAGCTGAACATCCTCAGTGGGTTGTGGTGCACACAGTTTAAGGGTGGGAACACTTAAAACCCAGGTGTCAGGGTTTTGACCAAGTGTTAAGGAAGTGAGTAAATTAAAATTACTTAAGGCTGCTTTGAAGACACCACAAAATGAAACTTTTCTCCATTCATTTCTCCCAAGCTTGTTTTAAGAGTCAGCATCAACAGTCTTTATTTTCAGTGCATTGTTATTACTTCTGTAGAGACATAGGTGTATGCTGCTTTTCCTGGGCCAAAAGACAACCACCTGTTATCTTTAATGCTGTTTTGTTAAACCTACAGGACAATATTGTATTCCAATAAGTGAAGCCCAAGGGTCTTGCTGATTACACCTGATTACACATAGGGACAAGAACTAATTTCTGCAGGAGAGGGTATAAAATAGCAATTAGAAAGGTGAGGAGCTATTTTCTAATCTCAGGCAGTTTGTTGATCACTCAAGTGGTCAGGGAGGGAATTTAACCTGGCTAGTATATCTACAAATGGCTAACCTTCACAAATTTAGTAATTTTTAGATTATTCTATACTCTGAGTAAAAAAAACCCATAAATGACAGTGCTGTAAATGTATTCTTGTGTCAGTCTGTAATTACCTTTTTTTTTTGTAAAGACTGTCATTTCATTTCAGAGGCTCCCTTCCCTCTGTTTGTTATAAGGGATACATGAGAACCTGGCTCACCTTTTCTCTACCATTTTTGGTATATTATAAACCTATTTCCCTGTTCACCTGTGATTAACATCCTCATGAAACTGAATCTAATTTTTTAGTGTCTCTCATGTGGGAAACTTTCTGTGACACAGCTTTTGCAACTCTATGGACCAATTTCTGTTGGTTTTGTATCTACTTTGAGAGGCAGTGGAGAGATCCAAAATAGGTGTATGGAACCTAAATATTCACATGTTTTCTTTCTGTGCTGTTTTGACTTGAGTGTGTAGTGGTCAGACATCACTACTGAGCTACACAAATTATTTTCTTCTTAAGTTTTAATGAAACAAAGACCATTTTGCATGGACCACAGCATCCATGTGAAGAAAAGTATTTAGGATTATTATTGTTATTATTATAACTATCAGCTTAACCCAATGGTGTAAAAAGATAAACATGCACCTTTAATATTATTGAACCAGCATTACTGAAATTACTCCTTGGCATAGTTGTGTAATTATGTAGGCACTGCTTTGGATTTTTAAAATCAAATCAAGAGAGAAACCCTCCCTCATATGAAACACTTATTTTAATATGCATGCATCCCATGTCTTTACAAGTAGTATTTCTATATGGCTATTCCATGTCCACAGATATGTCTGTATTTTAGTTAAATAACTCATGATGACTTACTATTTTTATGCATTAAGGGCTGGCTGGAGTACCAAAGATTTACTCTCAGCATAAATCTGTGAGGAAACATTTATAAAATATTTTTCTTGCACCAGCAAGACTAAAAAGCAAACCACACTGCAAAAATGAAAACTAATATACACTTTATATTTTTCGTTGTTGTTGTTGTTGTTGTTTTTAAAAACCAAACCAAGGTTGACTTTCCATTTAGCTCAGAGTGCATCACTTGGAACCTTGTGTTTTGTTAACAAGGATGAACATTACACGCTCTTAGCTCCTTTTTGTCTTTGCAACTGGTAAACTGAGTACTTTTGGACCTCTTCTTCACCATCATGTAGCGTTCCTGAATTCCACCTCCACAGAGTGTAGAACATTCTGTCCAAGCAGTCCATGGTTTCAGCCTACAAACTGAAAAAATAAGTGATTTGGTTAATTTTTTTAGTAGTAGAACCACCTGTTAAGTATAGTCAAGGTGCATTTGTCAAACACTGAAAAAAAAAGGTATTAAAAAAGAAATTTACTGTCTTCATTATCTACATTATAAAAGGCAAACTAACAAATTGTTAAATGTCAGACAAGCATGAACCACAACTTAGCAGTAATTCCTGTCCACATAATGTAAACTACAGCCCAGGGTATTGTGTTTTGTTGATCTGAGGAATCAGTACTTGATAATATTGTCCCCTATTGAAAAAGCAGCACTAACAGATCTCTCAGATCAGACCGAGCCTGAATCAGATTATTGAGATGGAAATTAATTCAGTTTTCAAATTCAGCATTGGATCCAGGAACAAATATTTCAGAAGTTCAAAGGCAACTGGATGGTAGAGATTATCACCCAGATCTGCAGAAACTGCAATCAGTCCTTTGCCAGGTGTAAATTTCAGATTTTTTTCACATTCCATACTTCTGTGTGGAGTAGCTAAAACACTTTCAGTGGTGGGACGTGGACAGATGTGAGCCTTTCCCTGACTCAGGGCACACCTCAATTTTATTGCACAGGTTTTTGGTGACGGCAAACACCGAAAAGGAGCTGCGTTTTATTTTATTGCTAAAACCTCCCCTAGACTGAAATGCTGGAGTTGTTCTTGCAGCACTGTGTAACTCCTGCTTATGCAGAAAAGACAACCAGCCTCGAGCATCCCAGGAATGGTTTCACGCTCACCTGGATATTGCTCGCTGTCTATGTTCTTTTTGGCTTGTTCGCTTCTCCTTTTCTCCCGGGCCTCTTTCCAGCGCCTTTTTTCCATGCCCGGGCCTCGCAGGCATTTCCTTACTCGACACTTTGAGCGCTGCACGGTTTCTGGGCATGCTGTTCCTCCAAACTGGGGCTCTATTTTAATCATCCTCGTCCTGATCATGTGGCCCTTTCCACACGAGGTGTTGCATTCGGACCACTGGGACCACTCGGTTAGCTCGCAGTCGATGGCTGCGGAGAAACAAGAAACACGACACGAAATCCATGAAATCTGAACGTAAGGTCAAGAAGCAAGATGTGCCTGATGAGTTTTTACGCCCCAAACACGTGAACACAACTTAAGACTCCAGGCTTCTCAGCCTTCTCAGATTTCCTGAGTCCATTCCTAGCAGAAGTGTCGTGTGACGCTTTCCTCAATTTCTTCTTCGAGAGTGGTGCTGGCAGATCACTAAAATTACAATGAGCACATAAATAATTCTCCTGCGTCTTCTTCAATTTTCCCACCCATATGTCTGTTTTGTAATGAAAAGCTGTTGAAAATTGAGTTATATTTAAAAAGAATTTGCTGCCTCTGAGATCTAAGCCTTGCTTTCTGGCAGTGTTATGCAATAAGCTATATTCACTAATACCATTAAAGTTTTCATCTTTCAGCACTGCTTAACACTTACAACCCCAGTGAATAATAATCAAAATGACTTTTCACATCATTTAAGAAAAGCTGAATGAGCAATTACAGTGTAAAAGCCTTTTTTAACCAACACTTTCTGTGGAAAATTATGTAATTTGTGATAAAACCTCATAAACCAGCTGGCAACAGGATGCTAAAAGCAATCATATCTCATTCATTCAGCGGCACCTTAGGCTATCACCCTTCACAATGACTGAAAAGCAACTAGAAATTTGCACTGCCCAACAAGTGGGGGATTTTAATGGAGTAAGGTAAAAAAATCATTGCAGCTGTCTCCACACCATGCACTGGCTTATATGATATTGCAGGTTGCAAAGTGTATCAAAGTTCACAGATGTATCAAAGACAGAGAAAGCCTCTTTTGTGCTCTTGGTGTGAGCCAAAAGAATCAATCCCACAGGTGATTTTAACTCTTATTTCCTTCCTTCCAAGAACACCTTCTGCCTTAGAGCAAAAAAAAAAAAAAAGGTTTTATAATTCTGACTTATTTACTATTAGGAAGCTCACAAACAGTTGCCTGAAGTGTGTTAAAGAAGCAGAACTGTATTCCAGTCCTGGAGTGCTGTGTCCATTTCTTGGCTCCCCAGTAGAAAAGAGACATGGACATACTAGAGATGACCACAAAGACAGGCAGGACACAGGCTGAAGCACATGAGGTGGAAAAAACTGAGGAGGATCTTATTGCTGTCTTCTACTACATAGTGGGGAGGGTACAGGTGAAATCGAGACAGAACCTCCTTAGAGGTACAAAATAGAAGGATGAGAGGCAACAGGCATAGAACACGGGAAGTTTTGAATAAGTGCAAGAAAAATATTTTTCTCTGTGAGGGTGGTTAGACACTGCAAGAGGGGCCCAGAGAGGCAGTGGTGTTGTTATATTTGGAGATAATAAAACTTCACTGAGCATGGCCTTGAGCAACTCTGACTGGATCTAATCCGAACAGGTTTTCTAATCTGAAAATCTTGGGTATCTGGGCAGGGCACACTGAGGTCCAGCTGAGCTTTAGGCATTCTCTGCCTCATCCTCTTCCCCTTTTCACAGGTAGAAGAGCTGCAGGCTGACCAGGGGGACCAGTTTGAATATATGCAGGTCTCAGGGGTATCATCTAAACACTAAGGAAAGGCATTGAATGTTAAAAATAGTCTTCCATTTTCTCCCCTTTACACAGCTGATGATTACTTTGGATTCTAAGAGGATATGTTCTTTCCCCCTGCATTCTGTATTGACCAATATTGATCACCAGCACAGGGTTAAGACAAGCTGAATTTAAGACATGATCATGTTCCAGCTCTCAATTGCTGAAGGTGCATAGTAACAATAATAATTATTTTTTAAACAATGCACAGCTGATGTCCCTCCCATCTAAGAAGTGGTGCTTAAATGGTGATAGAGTTTTGCCCCACAGACTGTTACACTTGGAATTATTCTCCTCTTTCCAGGGGATTGCCCAGACTCACGGCATTCAGGCAGCATGCATTTTTCTGCTTGTTCCAGCTCCTCGTTGCAGTCTCCAAGCTCAGCAGCAGATTTCAGCATCCTTTGCCGGGTTCTCATTCCCTTCCCACATGTTACACTGCAGTCACTCCACTCAGACCAAGGAGAGAGTAGACAGGGGATGGTATCTGACGTGAAAATAAAAAGGGAATGAGTTCTTGTCATAAATAAATTACGAAGGTGTGAGTTTTGAAAATAATACAGGTGGAAAATGTCCTATGTTTTATCTGTCATCAGCCAATTATACTTTCTTGTCACAAGCTAAATGATGTTGCTGAAGAAGCTCAGAAAACAGTATATTAAATTGAAAGGTTTGCTTGATTTTAATATCTTTTCTTTGCTATCTTTTTCTGTAGCTCATTCCTATCTGCAGAGCCCCAGTGCATCTGAGGAATAAATGCTTTAGGAAGCTATGTTTCAATCATAACTCCTGTAAAAAACCCCTGGATTGTTACAGTGGAGAGAACTGGAAGTCAAATTAACTTAGTCTAAAATGTGAAACTTCCATATTTTATCTACCAAAACCATTTTTAAACTTATCTCTGCTTTTGAAGAAAATCTTAATGTTTCTTAAGAAATTAAAAATTATATTAATAGGAAGGGTGAGACTAGCTGACTGCACAAAAGGAGCACCTGGATTTCTGAATGGCCCGTGGGCTAAAAGGAGAGGGCACGGTTTTATTTGTTTTATTCTAGCCTTATGACTAAATACACCTCATATTCCACAGCTTCAGAGTTGTTTAGGTATGGCTTGCTGATACACACACCATCGTGTGGGACATACCAGTAATAGGATACCAGTGAACTTTTTTTTTTACTGATGCTCTCATCCTGATGGTGAATGTGGTGCTTCATGCACATTCCCTAAGAAACCTAATTTTAAGGAGAATAAGTAAAAGCAACATTGCTTCTACTTTAGCTGTGTTCTTTGTGTGCTGGAACAACGTGTCAGGTGATGCCTCCCTGTAGCAGAGGAGATAAATTCCCAGACACTTACGGCATTCAGGCATCATGCATTTCTCTGCCTCTGTAGTTTCTGCCTTGCACATGGATCCATCAGCAGGAGTCATCTTGATCATTCTGTGCCGCCTCTTCATCCCTGTGCCACAGCTGGCACTGCATTCATCCCACTCGCCCCATTCAGTGACAAGGCAGCTGCTGGGAGCTGTTCAAAGTGGACAGAGGGAATTGTTCATAAGGAGGGCTCATATTAAAAAAAATGGTTTGGGCAGTGCTCGTATTACAGGCTGGATTTTATCAAGTTGAACAGAATACTTACAGCACTCCTCATTTACAATACACTTCTCGGTCTCTTCAGTAGGCACTTTGCACATGGAGCCATCCTCAGGGAACTGCTTTACATATCTCTCCCTAGATCTCGTTCCCATTCCACAGGAAACGCTACAGGGGGACCATGTAATCCAGTCAGACATCATGCAAGTGGAGCCATCTAAAATACAGAGAACCATTTCAATTGCAAGTATTGGCAGAACTGATGACAAACCTGTAGCTGCCCATTTCTGTGCAGCATTCACTCTGATGCTGCTTTTCACATCGTCCTTTCCCCCATTGCTTCCTTTACTCATTTCCTTTATACTTTGTGTTCTTCATGCCCTGACTCAGCTGAAATGCAGAATTAACCCCAGACAGCCTCAGTTTGTGTTCTTCAGCAGCTGTCCCTCTGTTTGCCATAACTGAAGCCATACTACAGGAACCAACAGCCTTAAGAACTTTAAAGGAAGAGAAAACCCTACAAGGTGTTCTTCTCCTCCACATTTCACTCCTGAATTACCTTCATCACTGCAGCCTGGACCCATGCATGGCTGAAAATCTTGGGTATCTGGGCAGGGCACACTGAGGTCCAGCTGAGCTTTAAGCATTCTCTGCCTCATCCTCTTCCCCTTTTCACAGGTAGAAGAGCTGCAGGCTGACCAGGGGGACCAGTTTGAATATATGCAGGTCTCAGGGGTATCATCTAAAAAGTAAAGAAAGGCATTGAATGTTAAAAATGGTCTTCCATTTTCTCCCCTTTACTTGGCTGATGATTACTTTAGATTCTAATAGGATACATTCTTTCCTTCAGCATTCCATCTTCTCCATTTTAGCCCAGGAGAAACAAGAATTACCAATTGCCAGCTTTCACTTTAAAAAAATAATTTTTATCTGAATCCCAAAAGGCTTCTCTCTTTTATCACCTGTATTGTTATTGCCATCTTCTAGGTATGTATGCAATTTCTTTGCTCTGTAAGGGAGGGCTAATAGTAGATAGCAGAAGAGATGAAAACCTAAATCACTGTTTGACACCGAGTGGAATTTTTGCTCCTGAGTCAGTTTTGTTCCTTATCTACACACGATAGGGGAGAATGAAACAAAATATAAATTAGTACTGCATGAACTAATTTAAAATGTACCTTCTTCTTTTTCCTCCGGTGCCAGATCTGCCACAATATCATCTATGTTATCGGGAACGATATTGCATTGCTCCCCCTGCAAAAACACCATTGTGGACACTGAATACAGGAAACTCACACATGAATGCACAGAGAGGGGCTCAACCAGTATAGTGGGAGGCATTACTGCATCTGCAGCACCTTTTTCTCTTTGAATTCCTAGGCATACTTAAAGAAAATCCCCAATTAAGCAGATGCAATAATTACCAGAAGTAGAACTAATACCTTTAGACAGTTGTAGGTTTGTTCTGCCATTAGCTTTGTTGTGAGCAGGGTAAAGAGTGTAGAGTTGGGTGGGAGGGGGAGGAAAGATTAATTTTCTGATTTATGGAGTGGGTTTTTTTGCACTCACTTGAGAATTTTACGTGTGTATTATACCTTGCGTGCAATTCTCTCGATGACAACTCTGGCTACCAGCTTGATAGACCCTCCTTCTGGATCATAAAATGGGCTTTGGGGATGATCTAAGCTTGTGAGTGGCCTGATCTTCTCTTGAGGCACTGTAGGTTTGTTAGGAGACTGCAATCAAAAAGAAAAAAAATGTTAAAAAAGAAATTAATAATTAATAATACCATTAATTTGCAGAAATAAAAATTTCTCCGAGACGCTAAATCGCAAAATTCCTGTGTAAGATGAACTCGGTACATTCATACTTAATGGTCAGGTTTTTTGGTGGTTTTTTGTGTGTGTGGGTGTGTGTTTGGGTTTTTTTGTGTGTTGTTTGCTTGGTTTTGTTTGTTTGTGTTTTGGTTTTTGTTGGTTTTTTTTTGTTTTACTTTGTCAGGAATTACTTCTCTAATAGTTCAGGATTCAGGCCTGAAGCTGCGTTAACAATAAGCTGCATGCTTTGTTGTCTGTTAAATATCTACATTAATAAAACAAAATAAATTATTCAACATGCCCCCAGAGCTGTATTATAACTGGAGAAATTCCTCAGGTTTTAAAGAGGCCGGGTCTGAAAGACAAAATCAATGGCATCTTGTCATCTGACATGGGAATACGTGTCCTATTTGAGGATGGGACTAGTCTAGTCTCACTTCAGCTGTCTGTGCTGTGTAGGTACCTGTTGCTTATTCAATTCACTTATAACTCATTTAGTCCAAACCTGGACTTTAGCTGAGGATGCTCTGCCCAGGGAAAGGTGTAGATATTCAAGAACCACAGACAATGCTGTGCAACGTGCTCTGGGATGACCCTGCTTAAAATAGGGAGGTTGGACCAGATGACTCGTGGTGGTTCCTTCCAGCCTTACCCGTTTGTGATTCTGTGGTGGTAACGTCCCAGGTGAAGTGATATTATCCCGTTAATAATAATGCTTAAGGACTTCAGACAAAATAACAACAGTAACTGTAGCTAACATCTGTTTAAATTACTTCTAACTCACTATAAGAAGAATTTTTGCTGGAGCAGTATAAATTCACATAGAACATCACCACGGATCAAATAGCTTTCATTCTGCAGTGCTTTAAGGTAATATATTAGAATACATTACAAATAGTCCCTGTACCTCATAGGTAACGCCACTGTCCGTGCCAGCATCCCAGGGGATTAAATCCTGAACGACTTTCTGGACCCAGCCACAGTCCTTGGTGCAGAGATCTTCAGCAGAGAGCCCCACATTCCAGTCGGGGCTGGGGCCCAGCATGGTAAGGAAGGACATCAGGTGCCGGTGGCGATCAACGGAGAACTCAGCAGAGGGAGCAGCTCTCCTGCAAATCCAGAGGAAGGGCATCAAAAACTGCATCCAGCTTTGCTGCTACAGGGAATTCAAACCGGGAAATACCGAACCCCAGCATGGTTCATGGGGATGGAGGAGCAGGACAGGGAGAGGGGCAGCTGCTCGGCACTCCTGAGTCTCGGTCTCCATAAGGCTTTGGCGTCATTCCAGGTTTGCAGTTTAAGGGATGAAAGAGATGTAGCAACTCAGAGCTGCAGCAGTATGCTTGTGTCTTAGTGGTATAGTAATAAAAGATCTGTTCATTACACTTAAAAAAATTAGGACAAAATATCAGAGGAATAACCTGAGGCCTTGACTGATGGGATGTTTTTTACCCCTCGTAAGGGATCATGTAAGTTCTAATGCTGAAAGTTCTTGGAAGCGCTACTGTGTGTGAAAAGCACTCATTAATAGAGTTTTAGTGCTCATGTAAGTGAGAGATTAATGGCCATTGCCAGCCCTAGAGAGTTCAGCCAAGGCTTCTGCAGCTCTTCTGCCAGTAGGTGTGAAAATGCCTCTATTCATCCAGCCTTTGTCAGCCGTTCCCTCAGGAAGAAATCTGCTGAATCACGTAGGGCTCTGCCACGCTGAGGAGCAACTGCCACGTCCCTGTGCACGTGGAAATAAAATCAGGCCTGACTGGAGGCTTCTGTTCACAGAAGCTGGGCTTCTTGGGGGTGTTTTTCTCATGAGCAACGACAAATGCAGAATTATTTAAAATTTTATTTTGGCAATTCTGCTCTAATAAATACTGGTCTGATGTCAACCCAAGTTTTCTTCAGCTACAGAACTTCAGGTCAAGGAAGTGTTGTTTTTTTTTTTTCTAATTTTGTGCCAAAACCCACTGTTTTAGAGCATCTAAAGACCACATTCATCTTATATATAAGAGGGTTTTACAGTATTATTTATCTTTCTGGTTTTTGTTTTGGTACCTTATAATAATGCACACACACATATGCATAATAGTGTACATGCAATGTTCTACTGGAGTCCTAAGGAGTTTATTCTTCCCATAAATCTTTGTATACCTGTAAAAATGCAGTATTTTACTTGTGTATTTTTTTCTCAGCACATTAGAAAAAAACAGAACAGCCCAAAGACAATGATTTTGAGTAGTTAACACACAGTTTCTGATGTCAGATATCTAAAAGTTAGCATGTTTAGTTCCCCTTCAAGAGGCAAGTTTCAGAAATAGGCATTTGCCAATGAATAAAATGGCCATTTCTGTTCCAGAGTCTTTAGAAGTTGTTTCTTACTGTGTAAATTATCTTACATAGAATTAAAGACTCTGAGCAGAAGAGTAGCTAAGTGTTTGATGCCATTAATCCTGCCTTTCCCAGAAAGTAATGCAAATTACTTTTTTTTTTTTTTTCCCCATGAGACATAGAAGTCTGGTTTCAATGTGTGTTTGTAAAGTAATAAAATAATGAATGATGATATCAACTTCACCCTGTGAACACAGTATCCTGCACATATTTGTCAAGTACATAACAGTGAGTGGCCTTCAAAAGCCTGTCAACTGACTTCAAGCAACTAAAGGATTTACTGCATTATGAGGATTTTAAAGAATTCCCTACAGGAATCTTGTATTTCAAACAGTACACAAAAACAGTCTAAGCAGTACACTGTAAAAATAACGCAGAGATGTGTGTTTGTATACCTGACTTTTAGGTGGAGAAGATGTCTAATGTGGATCTTGCAGAACAGAGATGCAGGTTCAACAAGGGCAGTGCAAAGAGAGGAAGACACAATCGCACCATTTAAAGGCAGAGGATTGGGAATCACTTGACTGCTTTAGACACGTAGGGATGGAAAACTCTTGTCACCTGTTAGGCTTCTGATAGGCACATACAATTAAGGCTTTGAATGCTTTTTTAGGAGAATTAGTATTATTCATCGTATCAATATAAATGATTTGAGTGTTTAAATTATGAGAGTATTTAAATTATAGTTGTATCAGTGTTGAAACTGTGTGAAGGAACACTTTAGAGGGAGATACTCTCTAGCCCACAAACTTCTGGAAGTGTTAAATGACATCAGTAAACTTCAGCCTCCCACATTTTTTCCAATTTCAGAGCACATTGCAAAAAGTCATCTATCTTAGACAGATAGGTAGTGTTATGGACATTATACTGTACTTTATCCCACCACAGATTAACACAGAAATGTGAAGATCAGTAGAGGACAAATGGGAGAATGTTCTCTTCTCTTCCTTCCTCCACTCCAGGGCAGACAGGTACCCAATGCACACACACTTTGGCTGCAGTGCAGCACAAAGTGCTAAGTTGGGCACTGTAAAAATCTTTAAATGCAGTTTGAGAATGAAGTATTTGAAATATTATATTTCATATATATAAATGTATATATATATATAAACATAAACATAAACCGGTGTTGTTGCACTTGCTACTTTATTCTCTTAATTAATTTCTGTGTGGATGCTTCTAAGCACTATGAATACAAATTTGAACAACTGTCACATAGTGTTGCCCAACGTTCAGCATTCTGAGTCCTTCTTGAGTTACTGTAATTAAGGAGAAATTGGCTGACCTAAGGCACCATCCACATCTACTCCTCGGGTGCGGGGATAGGCACTGAGTGGGCTTAGACAACAGAGAACTCTGATGGGTTTTGTTTGGGTTGCTTTTTAATAATCTGACAAATTTCAACTATTTCCAGTGTCATCCACGTGAATGATGGATTTCTGAAGTTGGCAGGAGTCTAAATCCTTTGTGTGTACCTCAGCAACACATGTGGCCCAAGCATCCTGAGGCTGCACTATGGAATTCCGTGAAGGAAACCAGTGTTAAAATGTGCTCAGTACAACCTAAACCCAACTTTTTTTTTTTTCATTCCTGTATTGCCAACTCGCTGGACGAAACAGGAATGTGGATCATCTTCTTTCTCTCTTTAAAGGCTTTCAAATGTCAAGGAAGTGTTCCAGGACAGGTTAAGCCCGTTTGGTGAAGCCCACAGGAAACCCTGAGGTTTGTAACGGAGCGATGTGAATTTGCACTGAGACCGACAGTTCCCTTTTCCTTCCCCTGCACATCTACATGCTACAAACCAAACAGGAGTTGCAAAGCAAATCCTAAACATCAGGTAAGTGCCAGATGACAACCCTGAGAGCCCCACAGGGCAGGGGAATCCTGCTTTCGTTGGCTGAAGCAGACAGTACTTTTCCACTGTGAGCCTGAGCAGCCTGCTGGCAATTCCTGTCACATAGTACAGAGTGAGGCAAAGTACTAGGCAGTGTCCTGCATCCTAATGTTTTCCATTCCCTTTATTTCTATTCTATTTTATTTTTCTTAGCACGATTAGGATCTCCAGCTATAAGGATGTTGTATACTGAGCAGTGTAAGAAAATGGTCTTTTTTTTCCTCCTCTGTTTTTGCATGTCTGTGTGTTTTGTGGAGTTTTGGATTGTGGGGTTTTGTTTAGGTTGTTTGAGATTTTTTTTTTCTTCCTTTTTTAAGGCTAAAAGAGCACAAACATGATTCTGCTTTGCAAGTTTTCTCCCTAAGTGACAATCTAGTTGCTATCACTACTGGGGGTGGGGGTTAAAAAAGCCTTTGACAAACCAACAGAAAGCTCAGCTTGCTGCAAAACACGTTTTTGAGTGTTGAATCAATATTGTTGTGCTCTGATGAGGTCCCTGAAAAAGGTAACAGAGCACACACAAGGAAGGTGGTTGTGTAGAGTTCCGGGATGGAAATAGCAAAAATTGTGTTCTGTGGAATAAAACTTTGTGGTTACTTTTGGTTTAATATTTGGTTGACACACAAGTAAAAGAAGCAGGAAAAGGCAGCCTGAGCATATACTGGTTTGTTGTTTTTTTTTTTTCTAGGATACTAACTAGCTCAAGAAATAAGACCATTTGTAGAGCTGAGCTTGCACCACGGTGCATTTTGCTACAGGATGCCACATGTACTATATTCATATAAGCAGATGATTTGCCTCACCCATGAATAAAGAATTTTCCAGCAACACAAAAGCTGATTATGTAAGGACAAATTTGAACATGAAGAGCATCAGTATTTCCACTGCAAAGGTCTGTGTGCTGCAGAGACTCTCTTGCTTGCTCCCCAGGCTGGCTACTCGAGATGATTTTAGCTGTGGCAGCACAAATGCAAATAATTTTTCGAAATAAAATAAACCAATGTATTAGATGCTTGTTTTGCAGCAGTGGAGGGAAAGCCAACAGTTCAAAGCATCTTCAGAAATACTGAATATGTGCAGTGCTTCATCACTATCCAAGTTCTGACTTTGGTCATGGGGGAAAAAAAATAATGTGATTAAGTGGGCAATTAGAGAGAGAACAGGGGAGTGTAAAATACTAATTTTTATGGTAGCCTTTTGAAATTAAATTTTAATTCAAGTAGTCTTATATATTTTATGCTGGGGGAAAAAAATCTGATATATACCATGGAGAGAATAACTACAGGGAGCATAAAGTAGTTTGAAAGAGCCCTCCAGATTTTTTCACAGAGCTGTATTAAGGTATAATCATCCTAAACCCACTGTTAGAGTCTGGACACTAGATTCATTTGAGTATACCAGGATTTGAGGATAAAACAGTATCCTTTTCAGATAGGAAGAAAAATGTAGAAACATCAGAGAAACCAAAGACTGATGATTGTTAGAGGTGGGAGGTATTTGAAAGCCACGTGGACCCCATTGCCACTGGTTTAGTATCAGTTATAAATGGTGCTGCTGATGGGGAAACACCTTATTTTTTTAAGTTAAGAGTTCAACCATGAAAACTGAATATTTTTGGAAATACCAAATGAATTAGTCCATTCTACCCCTGGTAAGCAAAAGCAGCGTCCTTCTTTTTTAGAGGCTTAGACAGCTTACCAGGATGAACATTCTTATTTACTCATCTTTAGAACTTCTTGTTATTGATACAAACAACTTTATGAGCATGGAAACACACTTCACACCCCTGAACTTCCAACTCTGCACCACCTACCTACCAGCAGCACCTACACAACATCTGTTTTGCTGAATAAACTTTAAAGTCATAACATCCTGAAAAGCGAACGAGCTTCAAAGAAGAGAAAGGAGGAAAATGAAGATCTAAAATTGAATGGAAAATACTCTCTTAGAAGCCTGAAAGTAACAGAAAAAATTAGGTAGCATATTTAGATGATGTATTGTTAAGAAAACCATGTGTTAATTGATGGAAAAGAGTTAATACTACTAAGTGAACAACAAAGTTTTATGCAAAGGTATCAACACCTGAAAGTAAACACAGAACTACAGAGTAGCACAGAAAGAATCCTTTTTAAGTTCTGCTTAAATGCAGGGCAGGTAAGCACTTCAGCTAATGAATAATTTAAACATGCACATGTCCCAAAAGAGCCAGGGAAGGGAAAGCTACAATAACATGAACATTGAATCAATGAAATTTGAGTGACATCCATATAGAAAGCTGAAAAGCACTTTAATGCCAAGCTGTTTGTACCTCAGAGCCCCAAATCAGGGGAGGTGACAGTAAGAGATTGGATGTTTTATTTCATAATGAAAGAATGAAGGAAACCACAAAACTTCTTATACATTTAGCTTTTGGACCACAAAAAGGCCTACATAACAATCTCTTACCTTGCTGTGTGTAAGTGCTTAAAATGAGAATGTTGCCTAAGACCAGCTAAAAAGGGGTGGGTATTTTATTGCATATGGAATTAGGGGATTATGTGGTTGCCATTGTATTTAAACCAACCATCAGAGCAAATGTTGCTCTGAAATATCATTAACCTGAGGGATTTTTTAAAGCATTACAGAAGGAAGGGACTTCATTCAGACATTTTCATATTGTCATCTAAGCATACCTGGACTGCTCGTGTAGGTAACAATGATATATTATTCATTAAAATAGCAGCTGTTTGATTTAATCCCTTCATTCATCAGTGGGTATGCCTTTTTTATACGATTAACAAATGTGAACAGGCTCTCTACACACACAAAAAATCTCAGATATCTCAGGGTAGGGCTGCAGTTTCTCAGACTGCTTATTTTTGTGTATGTTTTTTTGCAGGTTGTCACAAACCACTTAGGTGTGGTTATCCCACATGGTGCTGGCAACTTTTGCTCCTGCTTAGAATAACTTTGTGTCGCTTAGATCACTTACTGAGCATTCACAATCAAACTGTGTTTCAGGAATCACTGGGCAGATTCAGGAAACTTGTCTTCTTTGCTTCCCAGGAGATGATTTGCTATCATCAATTTAATTAATTCTGAATATTAGATTATAACAAATATCTCCATTTAACAAAAAAGTCCCATGACTCTTATTCACTGGAATATCTAAAAAAAAAATGTAGACACTCTTTCAAAATCCTCTCAAAAAGTTTAACATAGCGTTGTCTTGCTTTTCAAAACCATTTAATTTGCAAATGCCATAAGAATGGAATTGCATTTTATGTTTCCCAGGGTAATCTCTGAGGACTCCAACACCTTCATTAATACAAGGCACATTCCAGTTCATTGAGCACCTCTATCCATCCAACATGCACGTGCCTTTTGGTATCCAGAGGTGTGAATTCGAGAGAAAAATGCTTAATTATCATTGCATTAATAAAAACTCAAAGGGCTGACAGTGGGAAATTTGAAATCTCGCGAACAGATTTCTCTTCACCAGAAATTTCAATGGCAAATTGTTGCAGTTACTCGGTGAGTATTTACACAAGAATGAGGAGTCAGGATTAGTAAGTAGACATATTATTGCATGAAAATAATGCTTACTTGATTAATCACAAGATTATAAAGGGAAATTATTTTGGCTCGAGGAAAGACAACAGATGGCTGGGAAATAATCATAAAACAGTAACTACCAATGGGAGGAACATGTCCAGAAAAGCAAAGCAAGGACAGAATGGGATGGGTAAGTTTGATTTAACTGGATGGCCATTAAGTTCCGTGAACAACTAGTATAAAGTTCTTGCAGTGATTATTCTCAGTTAAATCTTTTTTGTGTGTTAATACTCAACTTTTTCCTTGCCTTGTGACATTTGAATTTTAAGTGGAAGGTAAATGGTGACAGAAAATGGAACTGCCATATGTGCTTGCTCTGACAAAAAATGATCCTTTTTTTTTTTTTTTTTTTTCTTTTCCAACAAACACATATGTTCTTACTTAGGGGTTTGGTTGGCTTCTTATTTTTTCTTGAGATTGAATTATGAATGTCTTAACGTGGGTGTCAGACCATCTGTCAGACAATGAAGCTCCCCCAGGTCTCAGTAATACACATAACACTTAAGACAATTCTTTTTTTGTAAGAATAAGAGTTTTGTGATTAGGGCTTTTTTTAGTCAACACTTAATAAGTGTGTTCAGCTATAAATGGTACTCAGGTAACATGGTACTTTGCTGTGAAAAAATAGGAGACTGTGTTATCTTCTCATTTAAATGGAGCTCTTTAGAGACATAAAAATAGAGTGAAATAACCATGTTGTAAGGGCAGCACATGCTGTTACGTTTATTCATTCTCCTTTAGCTCTTAAAATATTAGTAAGTATTAAAAAATTGTAATTCATATGATTAAAGCTTTTATCTTATATTAATTATTCAAATACATACATGCATACACACAATCTCAAATTTAGATGAATAATAAAACTCATAAAAATGTCGATTATTTTATATGAATTTTTTAAAAGTACTTCAAGTAGAATTTTTGGCTTTGGTGAAACAAACATTTCTACTTCTTGGATAAAATCTAGAACTCATGTTTAAAGAAAGCCTAAAAAAATGTGAAACAATAAGTTTACTGTTTAGACCCGAGTCTTACATGAACGCTTTCATCTTGAAGTCAAAGCCTTTCAACAGAGGTGTTTTGATCAGGTCTGCTGATGGATAAACTGCTCATTCAACACAAATTTCTCCTGCATCCATTTACTGACACGTCTGTGAACCTTCCAAAGTCACACAAGTGGGGATCACCTGACCTGATTAGGGGCCATGAGACAGGACATCAACCACGTGGGGGAATGACACCCAGCAGGCAGGAAGGATTTACCACAGGAAATATCCTGACATGAAATACAGTTTAGCCATCAGCCAAAGTGAAGAGCTGGAGCACACAGAATTATTTGATGGCTCCGAAGAAATTTATGCATTTTCCCCTCTGTTTTGTTTTTGTGCATTGGATTGTCCTTTAGGCATGACAATTTCTGATTAGACTGGGGGTTAGAATTCTGGTTTTGACAACATTAAACCTCACTGGATGAATCTATCTACAAAATCATAAAAGGAGAAAATAGCTGAGCTAGACACACCATGGTGTTGCCATAGAAACAAGAGCCTCTGGTCTGCTCATTCCTGTCATTTTGTACACAAAATCTCCAAACTTTCAAAATGTTCTCTGCTGTCATTTTGTGGAAGGAAACTTCCTTCACATCCAGACTGACAGATATTGGCTTTTACCCCATTTTTTGGGATAGACAAGCACAATGTGACAGTGGGAGATAACAAGAGAGATAAGGATTCACGGTGGGGGAAAAAAAAAACCTCCAGAGATTTACAGAAATAAAAAGTAAAGACATATGCTATAGTGGCACTGAGGAAATAAAATGTGCAAGAATCACAAAAAGCTGCTTTATAGAACACCATGTTTGGGGGTGGGGGGAAACAACAGAAATCTCTTTCCAGGCTATCATCATTTTCCATTCCTGGCATGCATGTCATCAAACAAGTTAATATAACTTTCAGCTCTAAGGCTCAAAATAGTACGGCCCCATTCATTAAACAGCACAGATCTACCAAAATGTTGTATTTTCATTTTTTTGTTGGTGTATCTCTTTGCAGTAGTAGGTACCATAGGATGCCTAGAAAGTTCTCCAAGAATTAATTGTTACTTTCCCAGCTTATGACTCACTAGATGTTTTGAAAGTCTAGCCTCAGAAATATTATTTATTAAAAATTACACTCCTGTTCCCTTTGGAGCAGCTGACTGTGAAACCTGAGTTTTTTACTGAGCCTTTTCATCATCTTCACGTAACACTCTGTGAGAAAAGTATTTTTTTCACAAAGCTATGACAAGAGATCTCATCCAAAAAATTGAGTCCATCAATCTGAACAAGATATTTAATTGAAGTGCTTTCCTTTCTCCTACAGGTAATGCATTTTTCCTCTGAGAACTGGCTTTTTTTTGCCTTTGCTATATTTCCTGAGAACGCTTTTATTATAAAGACCTTAATTTCTAAGAAAATCAGTTTGGATTCGAACATTTCTTAGTTTTAGGACTTCAAGATAATGTTTGTTTTTTTTTTTTTACTTGTAATTCATGTGAGGAAAATACCACGTATTGTTGAATCCCCAAAGAATGAGTATTTCCCATTTACATGCCTGTGTGTTATATAAATTCAGGTCCTGATTATATCTTGCAAGAGTAATACTGCCAGCCATGCTATAGTGTGCAAATGCCAATTCCATGTGCTGCTCTCCTCCCCTCCTTCCTGAGGTTTCACCAAAATAGCTCAGTTTTAACTACCAGAAATGGTTTTGCATTCCAAAAGCTTCAGTCCAAAAGCGCTTCCCCCATCAGCCTGAACTCTGCTTTCTGATTTTCTTCTCACTGCATTTCACTGGCTTGTGCAAAATTATTGTCCATCCATTTATGCTTTACATGGCATCTCTGATAAGGTCAGCTTCTGAAGAAATAAGGAGCTACCAGATGTTACCAAGCAATCCCAGGAATACTGAGATCTCTTTACATTCATTGAACTTGGTCAGATGTGGACGAGTTTTTCAACTCATTGATTGCCGAGTCATTTTTCCAAAGGATGGCAACACAAGACCCTAATCAATAACAGCCATTATAACACTCTAAACATAAGTAAAACGTTGTATTCTCCTCTAACTTGGCATGAAAAATTGAAATTTCCATACTCAGCATGCAGAGAAATTAAACCAATTGAAAACAAGTTACTGTAATCAGTCTCCTACAAAGTGATACACAACACTTCCCGCATTTTGCACTTGTTAGATAAATGAGTCCATTGGTCAAATTCACTCAGACAAGAAAATGATTGAACATGCTATTCCTCTCTGTTCAGGCAATCCTGAAATCACTTTCTCTTATTCTGTGCCAGCAATGAATTGTAAGGTGCAATGACACTGCACAGCATTGTGTGTGAGTGCAGAGGGACAAAGCGTCTCTGGGTGTTTTAGGTGAGATGCACTTCTGAGGTGAATTTCCCTTCGTGCTCTGCTTCATATCCTGGAGCAATCTCGGAGTGCAGACCTGATTTCTTCCTGACTAATCTACCTTGGAGCTTTTCCTCTGCCTTCCCGCTGCCACATTCCACGTGACCTGAGTGGTGGCTGCCCAAAGCAACCTCCCAGCCCCAAAATTTGTCACTGTTTCACACTCCAGATCCTGCTCCTGCTGCAGCGTGTTTCTTACAGATGCAGATAGTTTAGGTAGCTGTTCATTATAGACATTGCTCATGGCTATAAATACTTACACTATGGAGATTGTAATGCTTTCACCAAAGAACTAAAGCAGGTTTTTTAAGTTGAGACAAGACATGCCTCACACAAAACCTTTGGAAAGTATTCCCAGAGCGCCTATTTAAGGGAAAAATATGGGCCATACAATACAACATTGCAGCTTTTATTCTTATAAAAGCGTGGATGTACTCGCAGAGAGTCACTCAGGGAATTTAAAAAATACTTTCAAGCATCTCAAAATTTAAATCAACAATCATCTGTCAAGAGAAAAGCACATCATAATTCTTAAGGAAAAAAAATAGTATTTTCTTTTTGGATAACATAAATCCAGTGAGATGTCAAATATAACCACATTTCACTCATCCTACTTCATTACAATGGCAAGTCACTGAGAATGAATTTGTAACTCAGGCAGTTCATCAGCCTATCCCTCGTTTCAATTCTTCATGCTTTAGCTGCCAGCAATTTTATAGCCTTTTATTTTCAGTCGCTCGTGATGACTTGTTATCAATGAGGTGGGCTTGTACAAATTTAATTATTTCTTTGCTGCAAGTTTTATTTTCCTGGGTGCAGCTGCTGCTGATTGAAAGGATGCTGTTGTGAATTCAGGCAGGGCAGATCTGCTGTTGCAGTGGCAGGGACTGGTTTGGCTTTTATGGCTGACTTCCCAATATAAGGAATATAAGACATAGAAATAAATAATAAGCATCCTTATTTCTACATAACCTCCTGCTGACACAGAGTCACACAAGGAAAAAATATACAAGCATGATATATTTTTCAAATCATTAGGTGGAACAGTGTTTGTAAGCAATTTGTGTAACCAAATATTCATGATATCCAGTGCACAGATGATTAAAGGACTATGATACGACCTTTTCTTACCACTTTGGAGAAAATAACAAATAAAATTTATATGATGGCCATTACAGCTGGTTAATTGCAGTTCACTCTGCATTCTGAATGCCATTTAAACCCAAACACAAGTATGAGTGTTCAAATGTGTTGGTGGTTTTTTTTGGTTAGTTTTTTTTTTTTAACGTTCCCAGGACTTGATTAATTGAGCAACTGAATAATTTACTCATTTCTAATGTAAATTTTTATAAATTACATTCTGATGCCAATATCAGCTGCTTATGGGTAGCTATTTATTTATTTATTGCATGGCATCCAGGAAATAATTTCAGCACTCTTAATGGGACAGCACAAGAGTTACATCAACTAAAAAAGAGCATCCAGTCTCAGAATTTCCTCACCTAGACATCATGCAAAACTAAATGTTTGTGTCTTCATAATATTTTAAAAGAAATCATGGTACAATTTCATTTGATATCCAATATTTCAAGTGGAAGTGGAATGATTAAAGTAAATTAGTAGGTATTTTTCAATGAATTTTAGTTTGCAAGCTATGAGGAATTCGGTGTGGTACTTGTGAATAATTCTGTCAGCCCTCAATAAGATGCTCTAGGAAAGCTAATTCACAGAATTCATGTACAGACATGGTCAGGTCTCCAGTCTCCAGGGCTCTGGGTATTTAATTTTTTTTTTTAATCTCTGTTATCAAAGCTAAAAGGTCCATTGATTTTAATGTTCATCTCTCAGTGCTGCTTAAAATTTAGTAGAGAACAGCATTTGGCACTGACACAGCAAACATCTGCCTCCAGGGGGAAACAGAAGGAGGATTTCTGTTTGGGTTTGGTGTGTTGGTGTGTTCCCTACTGAGCCAGCAAGTTAGTGAGACACTCCAAACGTAGGTAGCAGAACAAGGTACCTACCTGATTCTTAATATAGCCTATAAATATATTTTAGTATAGGTCTTATTAAAAGAAAAGTGCCAGCTTTAGTTATGGCTCGTGTTCATGTGCATTTTATCTATGTATGCAGTTCAGAAAGAAATAGATTGTTCACACAGATGAATAGGTAAATTATTTTCTCAAATCCTGCAGAAAGACAGGTATACAGATTAATTACATAAATCCTAAAAAAAAAAAAGGTTACTTCTAGTAGATTTTCAGAAAATTTTAAAAAGATTCTTCAAATAATATATTTATTTTATAGGACAACACCAAAAGAAATGTCTACAGTAATTCTTTAATTCTAAAGAATTACTCCATCTATTAGGCAAATGTTGTAATTTTGTCCTATTTCCAGCACGAAGAAATTAAGCAAGTAATGGAAAGTCAATTTCAACTAGATAAGTAAATTGTACTTTAATTTTAAAAAGTGCATCTTTGAACAGAAACTCTGGGGTTTTGAAGTTGAATTCAGTAACTAACAGTCAAAAAAAGGAGTCAAATCCAAGTGTTTTCTTTTCAAAATTACTAATCCCTTCATTCCATTTTAAGCAATGTGAAGGTTGTTTAAAAAAAAGAAAAAAAAAAAAAGGCTAAAAATCTGGAAAGGGAACAAAATATTTTTGTTCTCCAGGAACAGACTCCCCTCCCAGGCAACCAGGGAACTGAAAAGTCCATCGATTGTCGTTTCAGAAGTGCACAAAATAAAGACGGAGGGATGGCTAATTAATGAGAACATGCAGCTGATTTGTACTCATTCCACACATACCCTCTCCCCGCCTTACAAAGTGGTTGTTAACTCACTGATTGCCAAACATTTCAGGGACTCATCTCCTTCAGAAAACTTCTGTCTCTCCTCCCTTCTTCTTAAGGGGAAAATCCTAGCGATTGCTGTCTTTCTATGGCTAATAAATATTCAATTATTCATGCAAAAGAGCAAGGCTTGAGCTAGAGGAAGGTGCTATGTGATAGTGGGTGCTGGCTGGAGTTTTACATTCAGAGGTAAAGGAGGGAACCAGGGGAAAGCAGAATCAAGTCCAGACAGTTCAAGTCCATGGGGTGATAACCTTTATTTTGCTGCTTATATGGATATGTGGCTGACTTGAAGATACTTGAAGATCAGGCCCTTACTGATGAAATAGGCAGGGCAACTGCTAAATTATGGAAGCTGGTAGGGTTTAGTTGCAATCTGTTGCCTAATAGAGGCCCCTTCCTTCTCGTGAAAATGTAGTGAGCTTTGGGAACGCTGAAACTTGGTTGTATTTTTTATGCATTTGGTAACATTGCTAATAGCTATTTAAGTGTGTAAACACTTCAGGAAATGATAGTTTGTGAATTAGGTGTTTACAGCAAACGGTGCTAAATGCCTTCCCATGTTCTTCTGTAAATTAGCCTCTCTCTGAAGCTCAGAAAAATTGCAACATGGGAGGTCAACAGAGAGGTTCAGTGACACATCGTGTTTACATGGAAAACGTTTGTGTTCAGCTCTCTGCCATCTGATGGAACTGATTAGGTAACATCAGTAATATCAACATAGGCACAAATTGTTATTAAAGCTCTTTTCACCACTGAACTTAACTTTTATGTATGCAGCTGTCCACATAATCTTGGGCAGTTTTACACAGGGTTGTTTATCAGTGAGATAACACCTCATTAAGGCTGTGTGAGTTGTAAAGAGTAGAGAATCAGACACAATAAATTGAGATGTTTAACAGTGAAGAATAAGACGAGGAAAAGGAGTTATTTCATTGCATTTCAGAAGACAGTGAAGAGTTCTGACTTTGGAGGTTCTCCACTTAACAGCATCAAAGTAATTGCTCACTGATCTAATGTGGAGGCCACTTTAAGGAATAGAAGTTCTATGGGCACAGGAATAGCAGCAAAGTAAAAAAAAAAAACAAACCCAAAACAACCAACTCCCAAAACTCAAAAATTAAAAACATAAGTAAAATAAAAATAAAACAAGAAAAAAAACCAAACACTGAAGCCCCAGATGGGGCTTGGCTTTCAATTCCCAAACGCCGTAATGAAAACTTATCGATCGTAGCAAATTCGCTGCAGGATCAAAACGTATAACAAACATTCTTTTGCCCCAGTTGTGACAGAAGAATCCTGGAAGATTGAAAGAGCTTTCGTTCAAGAATAAAGGAAGGAAAAATGCAGCAAAGTATGTCAGCATTTTTCCCTCCAGCTGGTATGATCTGTCAACTCAGACTTATTTTGGATCAGAGCAGTTTTGCCTTCCTCGTCACCTCTCCACAGAATACTCCGTGTTTGATTTGTGGGACAGTGTGCTTTGTTGCCCAGTTTAGTCACATTTTCTATCTCAGTGCTAAAACCTCCTTATTTGGGAATATGCTGGTATTTTCTGATATCCTCTTTGCAAGCCAGGGAAAAACAGCCCTAAGATCTTTCAGGTCAGAGAAAAGATACACAAAACTTGAAATGGAAAGAGGTTGTGGGATAAATTTAGGAGATAATGAGATAAGCATACTAACTTATAAACTTTGGACTAAATCCTTGTATCCATCTGAATTATGCTCCTTTTCTGCTACACTTCACATTCCAGTGTGAACACTGGGGTGTTTTCAGGTAATCTACAAATAAATGGAAAAGAGCTGCTTAAATGGATGAGAAAAAGAGTAAAACCAGAGGACCATGACTACTGACACAAACTGCACAGAGAGATGAAATGGAAACAGGAGAGACAATAAGGAAGGAAAAGATAGTTTTCCAAACTTCAAATAGTTCAGAATTACAATAAAGAAAAATGCCTTTCACTTCAGTGTATATTGGTTGTAACTAGGAATGGACTCAGGTGTAAAAAAGTTGGAAAGCAGTGGGGTTTTTTCATTAAAAAAAAACTAAAATGAGAGAGGAGTAAGAAAACTCTTCAGATTATTTCAGAAAAACCTAACCTTTTAATGTCAGGTGCTCTCAGCACACCCTTTACCTAGATAAAATTGTAATATTTTGTCTATAGGTTGATCCACTAAATTTAAAATTATTTAAAAAAACACCCAAAAATTAATAATTAAAAAACACATTATGTACTTAGTAATAATTACAGTCATACTGCTGGAAAGCCCTATCCAAACATATTTGTTCTTCTAGCTAGGAACGGGAAACAGGCGTCTTCTTTTTGCAGAGAGGTGAGGTCTTGACTTTTTTTAGCATCTGAAAGGTTTAAAAGAATGTTAAAGCTACTTTGGTTTTTTTTTGTTTGTTTTGTTTGTTTGTTTGTTTTTTTGTTTGGGGTTTTTTTGTGTCCAAATGAATATCGCCTTTTTGTGGACCAGGAAAAGACAGAATAAACAGCTAAAAATACTGGGAAACTCACACTATCTCTACTGATATTTAATAATTTTTAAGGTCTGAGCATTTCATAGTGGGATACATGACATTATTTCCATCCTGTATCTGATCCATGTTTGTATTTATCGATGTTATGCTACACATGTCCATGGAAGTTTGTATTCCCCAGTGTGCATGGGGATGTCTGCTTCCCTGGTTTACAGGGACAACAAATAAGGATTACACACAAGAACTGGGATTCAAATACTTCTCCCTCTGTGTCACAAGAGAGATGTCCAGATTTGAAATAAAAAAGAAATAATGAATAGAGCCAAAAATGGGGGAAAAAAAAATAAAATTAAAGAAAAGGGAATTCAAGGAAAATTTTAAAAAATTATTAGCTCCTGGCTAATTCGATGCATACTAAATTCAAAAGTCTTGCCTTCTTTATCCCAAATTCTTCTGTCATGGCTTGATTATTTTACAGGTGCCAGATATGCAGATTTGCACAGCAGTGGTATTATCTGGTTTTGATGTGTTTTATCCTCCACACTGCCAAAGGCCAGTGATTTGCAGCTGAGGCTGAACATAAAATTTGATTCTGCCTGAAACACGGCTGTGAGGAAGGGAGCAATGAGGTGTGCTCTTGTTTATACAAGCAAGATAAGAAAAACTGCTTTGATTTGACAGCTGTGCTGGATACTGATACCAGTGTGCTCAAGGAAGAATGCACTCCCTGCGAGCACTTTAAAGTCAGAATTTCAGGCACACGACTCGGTAATACAAATATAAGCAACAGCAGAATGTTTTATTACTTGGTCTGGCACTCGTCCTTCCCATGCTACCAATATTCTCCCTCAGCTGGGCAACCACAAAACTAGTTCACAAAGATCACCCAAATCTGTCTCCTCCTGCATGTGAGAACTCAGGAGGGTTTTCTGCATCCTGGAGCCCTGGATAAGAAATGGAATGAAGGATAATGAAAATGAGTGGTAGGAAGAATAATAATAATGGAAAACAGTGACAAAGAACACATATAGGGACTGAGAGAGGAATGATCAAAAGCAGACAGTGAAATATGGCAGGATACAGTTTCCACACCAATAATCCTACTGGGGGATGACAATATGCTAAAGGATATTAACCTTAATTGTAACTAACAGAAAGCATTTCAGAAAATTACTTACTGTCGTCGTTTCCTTCCCTGCTGAGGGCTGGCAACTTGTTTTGGCCCCTACTGTAATTTCTTTTATCTCATATCTGAAGCTAAAGAACTCTCCCTGGGGAGCCACAGTGCCTGTCCTGGCTGGCAGTTCCTCTGAGCAGGCAGTGGGGCTATCACACCATATTATACATTAGATATATAACCCATGATTGTGCAAAAGAAGAATATTCACAACTTTTAGTCAATTCTTGATTAGTAAGATGGTTGTGCTATGCATAATAGCAGACCAAATGTTTATCCTGAGGAGCCATTATCCAGTACTTGCACAGATCTAATCTAAATTCCAAGAAGGAGCATCCATTATAGCAAATGGGGAATTAACACCAGATAATGGATATTGGAAGTTTTCTCCTCTGGTGTGCTTGACCGTATTTTTAAATGGAATTTTGAAGTAGGACATCATGGCAATAGATGATTAAAAAATTGTATAAAAAGCCAAAAATCCAACACTACCTGTAAGGTGAAGGGTTAGAGGAAACCTTGAGGAGCATTTGAAAGCAAAAATATAAAGATTTTTTGATGTTACTGAAAGGTAAGAATTGTCATATAGAAAAGGTACGAATTGACTGGAAAAACATCTGGAGGATGTTGCCAAAGCATTTGCAGGCATGTCTGTAAAGAATATGCCTTAGAAAGTACCTGAAGTTGTTCACACTCAACTTTTTTGTGAAGCTTCTCAGGGCCATATTACACTCAGCACTATGATCAGGGGAAACACACTTTAATTAGCTTTGATTTTTGTGATGTAACATGTTCAAGATAATGGATTCAGAGTCTGGAGCAGGAGATCCTCTCTCCATCTTCTGTAAGAAAAATACAAACCTGCTCTCCTGTCAATGCCAAATCCATCCAAGCACCCACAGCAGTCAGTTCCTAGTAGTATTGCTCACTTTAATGCAGAAACATCATATATAAATGTTGCTTTATAGAAGTAAATGAAATTGGAATGAAAAAATGCCTGGCTTGTTTCAGTCTGAGAAGTCACCAGAGCAGAACAGAGAAGAGGACAAAAGTTTCCACTTAAAAAATTAATTTTGAGTGATAAAAAATTAATTTTGAGTGTTAATTTTGAGTGAACAGAAAGAAGACAGCAAGGGGAAAAAAAAAATGCTAACCACAGCCTCTACAAGGCAAACACCAGCAAATCCAAACCCTGAACATTTCAGTGGGATAAGACCATTAACATAGAGATTGCCATTACTGTCACCTCAACTGATCACTTGCACTACACCTGCCAAAAAAAAGCCTAACCTGAAATTCCTGTGCAGAGCCTACAGCTCTGTCTCAGGGTTAAAATACATTGAAGTGGTGGAAAATCCATCTCATGCTCAGGTAAGCTGCTCTGGAGGTCAGTCACAGTGGTAAAGTGTTTTCCCATACCTTTAGAGAGAGACTCCTTGTCACAAATTTCCTTAGCTTCCCTGCTAGGAAAGATTTCATACTTTGGTCTTATTTGTTTGTTTTAGTTGTTTGTTTTGTTGTTTGTTTTTCTTCCCCCACCCTAGATTAAAAAGGGATCATCTGTCAGAAATCTTTTCACTGTTTAAGATGTGTTCACCTCCTAGCCTCTTTTTTTTTTTCTTTTTTTTTTTTTTTTTTTCCTCAGAGAAGGAGGTGATAAAGTGAATAGCTTAAGTGCTAAGCTGCTTAAGAGTTTCTAAACCCCTTAGGGTAGGGAATGCTTTCTGAAAACTGAACTCTCTTGCAGTTTTTTTCTGACCACCCTCCAAATTTTCACACACTTCCTGAAATACAGATGACAAAGGCAGGCACAGTGTCTCGTTAACTGCTTCCCTTACACTTTTTACAGAGGAATCAGGACTACCTGGTCGGTACAGTCTTGCAGTAAACTAAATGACCTGCTTCTCAAAGGATTTAATGTGACTGTCAGCTAATCAGGTGACCCCTTCTACTGAGTTCTCATCTTTAGCCACCTCTTGTAGCTCTCACTCATTTGGGCTTGGATAATTAGTGTGAACTTCGGGCCAAGTACAGATAAGTTATTCAAGAAACATCCCCCAACCCAAACCTGTAAATTCAAGAATATCCTGAAAGAAGACTTTTGTCCTCTATGCTGCTGAGTGCCACAGAGCCCAGAGTTAGGACCCTGGGAAGGCAGTTTGCTGTCTCAGTTGGTGAAAAAACCGTGGTTATAGGACCATCAGGATCATGAGGACACCATGGAATGTTTCAGAAAGGTATTTTGAAGAATTAGTCCTTTGAGAGTCGCTGGATGAGGATTTGCTGTATCGATACAAAGCATTGTCACAGTGTTTGAGACAGGATGCTAAAAAACCACTGCTCCTACGTGCAGAATAGTATGACATATATTTGAGCAAACACTGAATAAACACCATCACTTATTTGTAGAAGGCACAAACTCCACAGGATAGACCTGCTGCAACAGCGAGGGAACAAAAGCATGGAAAAAATGAAGACGTGCTAAAGAGGAAAGAAAGTGAGAAGCAGTTTCTGGAAACAAACAAACAAACAAACAAAACCAAACTAAAAGCCAAAACAAACCCTCTCCATAGCCACTCACTCCCCCCCAAAAAAACCCCAACAAACCCAACCCAACCAACCAACCAAATAATTTATCAACGTATTTTTAGATGATTTCTTTACCAGAGTGGATGATCATGTGGGACAATTAGAGCAGCCCTTTAGCCCACACTCCACCCAAGGCTATCGAGACACACAGTTCCCCACTCACTTACACGTTCAGAGGTTGCCAGGCCGGCCACTGTGCTTTGGCTTTGATGACTGTTAAAACCTCATCGCTCTGTTAAAAGAGGCAAAACAAATACTCAGTGACTGGGACGGTTTTACAACGGGAGTGATGTGTCTTACAGAAAAAAACCAAACCAAAATAACACCAAAACCCAACTATGAGGCACTATATCAAACTGTGCCTCCCGATTCTGACCATGAGAAATGTGCTTTGTCCTTTTTGTTATCTGGGCACCTTGTGCCCTCAGCTGCACAGGGTCCAGCAGGAAGCCTTGATGAATGCAGGAGACAAGAGCAGCAAGCAAAGGCAGTCAGACCTTGGGCAGGACCTGGAGTGAGCTTAAAACACCGACGTCAGTTTGCAGACAACGCTATTTTTGCATCGTGAGCCAAGAGAAAGCTCTCACCAGGAATTCACCAGGTTAAAAAAAAAAAAAAAGGACAGAAAAATTGCTCTTAATACATTACAGATCTACGGACCAAAGTTAGAGGCAGCTCCTCCAGGCAAGCTAACACACTCTGTGAACATGTATGATATGTTATTTATTATTCTTATACATGTAAGGATGTAAAGAGTCCCAGGTGGATGCGCTGCAAACTCCTCCACTGACAGCATTTTCTCTCCGCTCTCCATTTATGCACATGAAAAGTATAGGGTGAAATACAGCAGCCATCTGTGGAAGCTCACAGTGTGGCAAAGCACTGGGCAGAGATTATTTCCTGAAGTCTGTTTTAATTCCTGCATCAGCAGTTTTAAACTTTATGTTGGCGCAGGAAACCCAGGACAAAGGCAGGAGACTGTTAACAAGGCTCTGGTGCCCAAAAGACATCTATCACACTTTTTTTGGAAGCATTTTCCCCATCTCCCCTAGGAATCCACCCGGAGGAACACAAAGTTCACAACTCACTCGCATTATTTCTACTGTCTTTTAAAAATATTTCCCAATTAGACCAAGAAACCCACTTCATACATTACCAGTAATTGGCACTTCCAACAGAGTTGACCTTTCAGTTTGGTGATAACAGTGCCATTTCTTGCTTGATAGCAACAGTTCTGACATCCCAGGCTGGTTCTAGGCCATACACACCCTTCTTCAAAGGAAACAAATTTCACTGGTTGTTTCTACCACTGTCACTATTTCCAGACTCCCTCTTTCCACCAAAGCAAGGGCACTGCAGCGCTGATGGGCCCTCTCTGTGACACACAAGGTTTTCAGTCTCAGGAACACATACGTGCTGTGACCTCTCCCTTCAGCTGAGTGGATGGGTAAGATGGATGGTCCAAGATGGATTTCTTGGAAATCGTTCATGTACGTACAGATGCTTGGCCAAAGCCCAGACTACACGAAGGGTGCCGAGCTAAGAGAGCTGAAAGTCCGACCCCGCAAAGGCGAGTAAGTATAAAAATACTTTCTCCAACTCCCATAACTAGTGATACAGTTGGAACAAAGAGAATTTTGAGTTGAGAGGGAGCAGTCAAACAGCAGGCAGGAGGGCTGTGCCAGCAGGCAGATCCACCAGGGCAGGCAGGCACAACCCTCTCTCCCAGCCTGCCTGCTGGGCTGGGTGGAACCAGACAGAGATTAAGATCCATGCAGGAAGGATGCAGCACATCCAGGTTCATCTACAGTAACCTCTACATCCCTGCCTTCAAAAATAGAAGGGAGCTTTGCACCCAAAGGGGTTTAAAAAGAAACTGATTCAATGAATGAAGTTAAAAGTCTGAGGTTAGAAGGCATTGCTCCTCTTTCACTGACAATGGAATTTGCCTCGATTTTTAATTTTCCTTGTTTCAACATCCTGAAACTTTTCAGCTAGGCATATCTCCATTTACTTGCCTTGAGAACACATTTGCATTCAAAATTATTAACCGTGTATTTTACCTCCCAACAGAAGTCTGTTATGAGCATAGATGATTACATTTATTAAAGGAATACAGTGCTTATCTAATAGAAGGCAGTAATTATGTCACTGCCATCCAAACCACTCATGTCTGAAAGCACTTCAACACATGCTATTCAAATTAAAAATGCATACCAAGAGTAGATGAACAATGACTAATAGATTAGTAGTAAGTGCAGAGGGAAGGAAATAAGGAACAGAGCATGGTGCATTCAGACATCCCTGAATTTTAAGGAAGGTGAAAATTCAGATGCAAGCGCTGAATTCATGGATACTTCCCAAACCAAAATGAAAAAACTCAGAATCCAGTGTTCTGTCGAGCCTGGAATGGAAATACAAGTTCTTTTGTACCTAGAGCTCCTTGACAGTTATGCTGGATTAAGATACAACTTGAATTAAATCATCGCTATTCCAGACTGATATTCTAATTGTGCAGTTGTCTCTATCATGCAGATTTGCCATATTTATATATGTATTTTTTAAAGTGTAACTCCTACACTGCTAGCAGTGCCAGTGTCTATTCACATGCACTGGCAGACAGACAGATGCATGAGCAGATACTTCATGCAGTAAAGAGCTTTCCTTGGACAAGTGTTTACATCAAGAGGATGAAATCCTGGAAAACAATACAGGAAATCCATCCTTGGGTCTGCAAGGCTGTTGGTCCAGGATCCCAGCTCCACCTGCCACACGTGCTGTCACCAGCCTGCACCTCCCCAGCCTCCTGCAGGGATCAGGCTCAGGGAGTCCCCCTGGAAAGCAGTGACCAACTTCTGCCTCCAGACTCCCCAGGTGACTTCCCCGTTTTTGGGGGAACATGATAAACTGAAACAACCCAGACAAACAGGTGTTATCCACCTGTTCAGAGCCTCGTGAACAACCCATAGACAGAAAGCAATCTACAGGAAAGATACAGTGCTTGGATTTCTGGCCAGTCTCTTTCAACTATGGTTATTGGCAGATGGTAGAAACTGAGAGGATGTGAAATGCCTGAAGAGAAACCCACAAATTAATAATATGTATTATTACATATTACATTAGCTGATGTAACCCAGCAGCCCTGAATAACCCAAATGCACAGACTTTATAGTAGAGGCATAGACCACCACATATTTTTTTTATGAATTTCATTAACATTTCCTTAGTGCTTGCTGTCCTGCGTTTGTACCCATTTTTCTCTTCTTGTCATATTCCCAGTGTTTTGCTTTGATTTTTGAAGTAAACAAACTCTCAAATTCACGTCAAAATACGGGAAAGAGAACGAGGATGTTTTGCTGTGGTATGCTGCAAGTTGTCTTGGGAGCAATGATTCACAAGTAATAAAAGTGTTACATTTCGAAAAAGAAAACTAAGATTGTTTATGAAATGATGGAGTGTCGGAATGTTACAACATCAGAACAAGGTGAAGAGAAGGGCACCAATGCTCTTGCTTGGAGCTGATGAAAATCCTTTAGGTCAAGTCTGATACACACCACTTCCAACAATGAAAGTGCACCTCACCTGCACTGGTGTGTCCATGGATGGAAGCAGCACCTCTGCTACCCCTAGTCATTAAATTAGTCCATCTCTGGAGTCATCATGGCAAATCCCTCTGAAATGTGTGGTTGGACGTCATCACTTGCAAAACTTGACTTTGTAGAGCCTACTGAAGCTTCTTCTCCAATCTCAGTTATCAGTACAATTATGTGATTCCAGTTTCCAGTTGAAAAAGAATTGCTCCTTCTCTACACACTTAAAACTTGCCCAGAAAAAGTCCAGTGGGGCCAAAGTAGTTTCTAGATTGACTTCGATATAATTTGGATTTTGGCCTAAATTAAAACATGCAAAAATATCAAACAATCCACCCTTTTCTCCAGATCCACTTTCTACATAGGTGTTCAAGCTGGGAGTGGGTGTTTGACTCACCAGCTGTTCTCCAAAAAGTCCTAATAGCATGATTTTAAAAGGATGATAATGTCATTCTAATACCTACAGACTGACTAACATTCTGAAGTTGATAAAAATCAACCATTTGCTTTACATCCATTTGTTCCTGCAACGTACAAATGAATGCTCGTGAAGAATAAAGTAATTAAAGGGCAACACATAGTGGTATAAAACCACTGCTGAGTTAGATTGCTCAACTTTGCACCTACAAAAGATTAAAAACATTTCCTCAGCTTCAACTGAAAAGTGGGACGTAGCTCAAAAAGGCAGCATTAAAGACAGAATTTGATCTGAAGCCTTTCTCAACCAAGGGGATTTAAAAGAACAATTTTAAAGGGTAATATCCATTAAAAAGTAATGAAAGCTCTCAGCAAAAGTTTTAAGTATCATCTGAATACCTTTAGAATGAAAATGAGATTAGTAGGATCTGGAAAGCCACGTAAACCATTCCATGTGCCCCTGCTGCCTCTTTGGTAAATGACACAATTAGTATCTTTCCTACACTGGAAGTTATTTTTACAAGTTTTATTGCTGTTTTTTATTTTATGTGTGCCAAACATCAGAAAATATCACTTAGCACCTCGTAATAAGGAAATGATTCGGTTCAGCTGAACAAATGACAGTGTGTTATCTGACATCCAAATCACAGCCAGATCCAATGAACCACGGGAATGAAAAACACCTGGTTTGGGCCAGAGCTTCATTTCACTCATTTCATACTGCTGCTGCTGCTTGGCATTCATTCCACTCTTTCAGAGCAGAGAACATTTAATTCCTTCCACAACACTCCTCATACTATCTGAATGCCTTTCTATCCACAGTGGACTCATTTTCACAAGTTTCTTGGAAAACAGTAAAAGTAGCATTATCTTCAGCTCACAGATGATGAATTGGATGTCTTCTGGAAACAAACCTACATATTTCAGTTTTAAGATAGCATCTCCCCTGCAGGATCATCCTTTCCCTCAAAAATAATTTGTTATTGAAGGAGAAAGAGAGAAAGTGAGAATGAAAAAGTATAATGCATAGTATGTCTTCTGTGGGGAACAAAAAGGCTATAAAAATTAGAATGATACAGTGCTTTGGAGGGAGAGTTGGGTGCTCTTAAAATCTGATTAGTCTTCTATGATTAGTATAAATAGACCCCCCTGTGGGCAGACACACAGAAATTACTTTAGGATGAGGAAAAAAAAAAGTATTTTCAGTATCCTGAAGACTTCTTCAGTTCAGAGGAAACTTTTAAGAGAATACAGACACCTGTTTGCATGCTCTGAGCAGCCAGGCAGTCTACAAGGACACCTGAAGTCCCAGCACCACAGGTAAGAGGATGGTACAAAATACAGGGCTAATTAATGGTCGACACATTATGGACTTCCATGATGTATTACTTGAAATACAGCATGTT
This sequence comes from Myiozetetes cayanensis, assembly GCF_022539395.1. Classification (NCBI taxonomy): domain Eukaryota; kingdom Metazoa; phylum Chordata; class Aves; order Passeriformes; family Tyrannidae; genus Myiozetetes; species Myiozetetes cayanensis. The sequence continues at coordinate 57,990,718 of NW_026087853.1, forward strand.
TTCTCCAGGTTGATAAAATCTGTAGACATCTCGCCCACCTCAGTTTTACAGACGTATTTGAATGAAAAAGGGACACTGATGTGGGCACGCTGCTGAAATTTGTGAAAACTTCAAAAGAAGAGGGAAGTAGCTGTCTTTTCTGTGATAATAAAATATTTCTGTGATGATAAAATGTTTCTGTGATAAAAGCAGTTACATACAGCTTTCTTTGCTCTGGAGTTCAACTCCATGTAAATATACACGTTTGCTTTCGAGTAACTGCGAATGTTTGGTTAACTCCATCATCAATCAACCTGCTTTGGGTCTGCCCAGGTTTCTGAGGATTTCTTGTTTATGTGGAGCATGGCATAAGTTTCCTGTAGCTATCAGCATGCTCATTACCAGGACTTATTTTCAAGGCTACTCTCGTGAGGTGGCAATACATCTGTTTTTCTGTGGGTGCAGCCAAGAAGGCTGCTGAAGTTGTCCCAAGGCTGAAATGCAGTTCAGCATGAAGAGGTTTCTTAATGAAAGTATATGCAAAAGCTGTTTTTAACTAGTTCATAAAAAAAAGGAGCATTTTTGGAAAGGTTAAGCTTTTAGTTAGGAATTGCTTCATTTGGGAGCGAAAAAAGCCCATAATTAAAGACAAAGACTTATTTTTACCACGTGACAACAACTAAATTCTCTTTAAATCTATGATTGACTTAGATTCAGGCAGATTATCCTAAAGCCAGTAGCTCAAATTTGGAGTTATCATAAGCAACAGCAAAAATGCATTTCAGTCTGTGGAATTATACCAGGATCATGTTTGTCTATTTTACTTTGACTTCTCTATGTTTATGACAGCAGTTTTGTGGCAGCTGAGAAAACCACCCACATTATAAGATATATAAACATGCATGAGTAGAATTCATTATTTGTCCATAGTATGTACAAATTCAGTATTTGCCTGTACAAATAGCCACTTGTTTAATTAAAAAGTCTTATTTATTTCCTTAAAAAAATAGGTGATGACATTTCAGAGAATATAAAATCGGTGCTTTTCAGTTCACCAAATATGAAAATCTGGGGAATTTCCAGGCTTTTAATAGTAGCCAGTCAATCTGGGGCTTGAGATGGATAAAGAAATACTGCTGGCGTGCAACTGAATGAAAATGGAAGGAAAGCTGAGCATTTGCATTCAGTCCTGAATTGTTTCTGTCAGAAAACATCCCTGCTTAAGGAGAGCAAGTAACCCAGCACTTCAGACAGTCCCAGCTTAACTGATGGGCTGGACAGGAAAGCTTTCCTGAACTGGACACTTAGAAATTTTGTGTTCACTTCTACAAAGAAAATTCTCTCTCTTAGATAACAAGGCTGAGAATTTTTCCCAGATGTGGATGAGATTGCACAGATTACAGCTGAAAATGCATATTTAAAAAAACAAACAAACAAACAAAGCTTTCAAAAGGAATCATGGGAACTCCTGATTTGATTCAAAATCACTAGGATGGGATGTAAAAAGAAGCATGTTGATTGTTACTCTTAGTCCATCCCCCAAAAGCACTGACTCACTTTGCATGAACAACCTTCTGCATTACCTGTCCCAGGGGGTTTTTCTTTCAGTGAAGTGTTTGTTTCAGGAGGTGAATGTAGGCTGAAATTAATAACAGAGCTGTTGCTAATGGCAACCCTGAAAACTGAACACGTTATTTTATTTCCATTAAGTTGCTGTTACATCATCCAGAGTGGTCCCAATAAAGCAATAATTTATTTCTGCCTAGTATAAAGCTTATCAGTATGTGTAAATGAGCCCTAGGTATGCTCTGGGTATCTGAGCTGTCATTTTCCGTGGCTGAGCAGAATCTTTAGGAAAAGGGTCTCCCTTGGGAATCCAGTTCTTGATTGCATGTTGATTTTCAACTGCACGTTTTGCTTCCTTCTCCATAGAATGCTTTGCTGTCTCTAGGACTATAGAAATATTTTGGGATCCTAAACTACTTTGCCAAAAACAAGGGCAAATCTTTTTGCTGCATCTCAGAATGGCTACTTTTTAAAGTAGGGGATAAATCTAGATTTTGAAGCTGACCGTAAGTGATGTAACTCCCACCCTGTGGGAGTTAATAGGTTTATCCAACACATACCCTTCTGTCCTTCTTCTGTCTTAACCTTCCCAATTCCATCAATCCTTTAGACTAAACCAGCTTTTAGACCTATGTGCTGTAAAACTACTGTTAAATTCTCAAATGTTTGGAAATGGTGAGCACAGCAGGAAAACACAGGGGAAAAAAACCCCCTCAAACAACAACCCAACACACCCAGGCATTCTGTGTGCAATAAAGCAGCTGTATGCAACTGAGTGGCAACCTGCAAACAGCAAAACAAAAAACTGCATTCTCTGGAGATAATGATAAAAGTGTTTTTAAGCACTAGGTTCACTCACCACATCCATACTCAGGTAACTACAGCGGTTTTTTTGCTCAGGCTCCTTGAAATAGTTTCAAAACAGTCAGGGATGAAAGCATTAGACAGGCTCTTGGGCATGTGATGAATAAGTGAGTTTCAACTGCTTAAATATCAGCAGGAAACCTCAGGAGAAGGCTGGGGCTGTTCTGAGAAACAGCCCAGGGAATGGGGACAGAGAACAATTCTGTCATCTGGTAAATTCTGGCAGGGAGACTCCAGGTGTCACGATTTTTCATTCTGCTGCTTGGCTCACACATTAGCCAAATGTAGTAGTTTGAACAAAGAAGAAATAATTATTTGGATAATAGCAAGTGATTTTAAATAAGACCAGCAAATTAGCTCAGGAGGTGAGCTCTCCTGACCCTTCATAGCTCTTTGACAAATCAGTGTAGGCTTTCCCCCTCCCCCAATTTAGAATGTACAATAGAAGTATACTAAATGTGCTTTAGCTGTCTCACAGAGGCAATCACAACAGCTTAATTTTCCTTCTGTAAAGATGCTGCATCTAAGCCACCCTTTGCTGTTCCTTCCGAAAAAGCCCAACCCAAAACCACCAAAAAAACCTCAACCAGAATTACAGCCTTTAAACAAATTAAGGAATCGAGGATCCTACCATGAGTTACATTTTCTGGAATACTCTGGAAAGGAGTATTCTTTTGGAGACACTGATTTCACATCCCTTCCTCCCCCCACACGTGTTCAGCACTGCCCTGACAAACAGGTTGCTGCCATGGGGGCCGTTCCTCTGGCACTGTGTAGTCCCACTGCAGTGAGACTCAGGTTTATGCTTTGGCATTAACCTGTCTCGGAGTTTAATGATCAAAACACGTGCACCTCAGATTTTTAATACAGTCAGCTCAATCTCTGACAGGAGAGTGGGGTTTTAGGAAGAATGTCAGAGATTTCTGCAAGGAGCGGAGATGTTGCCGCTTTTCCCATCAGGGCCTGCCTTTACCACCTCCTTTCCTTGCAACATGCCCTTCCTTGGAAAAAACAGCTCAGTCTGCACTGTGTGACTCAAGACTATCCACTTAGCCCTCCACAGATAGCAGCTCCAGTCTGATATCCCTGATTCTGCCTGTCTACTTGAATTTTTCTCACCTTTGCTTCTGCCCTCCTGTAAGTCAGGACAGATAAACAGACAAGGTGATGGACTGCACTGCCCGTGCTGTGGGCAGGAGTGGCTTTTTGGGGGTGGTGGTGGTGGGTGGATGGATAGCTTCTGTTTTTCTCTGACAAGCAACTCTCCTGCCCTGCTTCCTAGTGGGGATTAGTACACAAGAAAGGTCTTGTTTAGGTAGATGCTACGTGAGCGTGGTGCTGTCCTCCCAGCCTACCACCTTCTGTGCTTAAGCAGTGCCACCAGTGTCAGTCATGCTGGATGTGTCCAGCTCAAGCTGGGCACTGGGGAGACAGATAACATCATAGTTAAAGGCTGTAAATACTGCTCAACAGCTATCTGTGCACGTGCCAACCAAAATACGGCTGGTGTGCAAATGTGACTGTAAGTCCATCGCCTCGGTCCGTAAATGGTGGGCAGCCCAAAGCCTGGTGGGCCAAAAAGGTTGCAGTGTGAGTAGGGATGCCTCTCAAGGTTACTCCTCGGGGTTCAGGGTGTCCTTATCACGTCAGATGCCTGGGAAGTGAGTTGGGAATAAGAGCTCTGAAGCTTTGAAGCGTGAGCTGTGCGTTAGGAGGGATTGATTGCGCACGTGCAGTCCTTTAGACATAAATTGTTGACCACCTCTGTGACTGAGCCTGGATTCATCTGCACCTGAACTCCCCTCTGAGAAGGAGTTTAGAACACAAGGGGGGCTTTTCTGAACCTCATGACTCAGTGGGAGGGTCTTCCTGACAGTTTTGTCTGATCCCATCCTTTACACAGTAAATTCTCGAGTGGACCTTGCCATCAAATCTTGTTAAACCACTGTCACATTTACCATTGAATTGTTTTAACTCACTGTCCTCTAAAAATCAAATATATTGCTGCTTCTCTCTTGTAAGAAGTGCATCTCCCCATCTGCAACAACAGAGGCAAATCCAGAAACCAAGATTGACCCTGAGAAGTTTCCTTTCTGCTTCCTAGATATTTATGGGATCTGAGCCTAGGTGATGTTCTCATCCATCTCTGAGGGCTTGCTCTTGTGCTCCAGCAGTTAGGCAGCAGGGAAATAGTTCTTTGTTGTTGCTTGGTGGTTTTTTGTTGTTGTTTTTGGTTTTTCGTTTGTTTATGTGTTTGTTTGGATTTTTTTTTCAAGCTATCCAGCACTAACTGTTCCCTCAGATGAACTAACTGTTCTCAGGTCAGCTGATGGTTATCTCCCTGCCTGGTGCCCACAGCACTTGTCACTTAAAGAGCTTCAGGTATCTTTAGTTCAGGTAATATGGCTATATTTTACATGTGCCACTGAGTAGAATTAATGTTAAAAGAGGAATCACATAATAATTACAGCTTTAAAATCAGTAGGAGCTGCTATTAGAGTGACATCTGCACTTGATATAATTAACATAGTAGGCAAGAGCTATTAATTCCACTGTGGAAAGCACTGTTTGGGTTTCTGTTTGCTTACTTAGAAAAGCAAAAATAGAAGGGAAAACCAAGAATTAAACCCTGTAGCCACAATGCTGCTTGTCATCCTAAAGGAATCAGAGGTAAATGGGTGATGTTGTCTCTGTAACAAGGCCCATATGAAAAGATGTGTTTGTCTGAAGGAACGTCTCTAAAGTACTCTGGAAAAGTCATAGGACATCAAATTGCTGAGTGCAGCATTCATGGAGTCATTTTATTATCAGGATATTTCTAAATTAAAGAACATAAACAGAGGCTTGCACTCTAAAAGAAGGTATTCACCATATTGCACTGTACTCACACGCCACAATATTAATTCTAAAAATAAGCAAATAGTGAGAAACAATCTCACTGCAGTGATGTCAGGAGGAATTTAAGGAATTTGGTTTTATCTGTGAGATAACGCTGACTGGTAGGGACCCACCTATAGCCTGTGTACCTCAGTGTACTGCTAAAAATGCTTGTGGTGATGTACATCCTTTGCTATTCACACAGCTGTTCTGAAATTACATGTACACTGCCCTAGTTATGTGCTTATCTCTAAAGCTTATGTTCTGAAGCTAGGTTTAAATGTTAGAATTTGGCTGTTAGTCATGTTATCATGAAATGACACACAGCATTATTATGACATGAAACAGGCATTTTGATTATTCCATGACATGTTTGGTGCCAAAAAAGCACGTTTCTCATTCCAGTAGTAAAACACACATTTCTGTTCTGATAATTTCATTTATATTCCTTTAAGTCTCTAATAGACCCTCTTCTGGTAACTCTGTGATCAGGATTGTGCAGTATTAGAATTGTCCTCAGTTCTTTTAAACCAGGGATACCATGTACAGATATTTATTCTCCTTCATCCTTTATTTTCTCTCCCTCAAGTCCTGTCTCAGACCAGGCTCCTGATGGGGCATTTCCAGAAGAACACTGAGCACAAACAGAATTCTCCTCTTTATTTTTACAAAAGTAGCAGGCCAGACTTGTCCCCACTGAAATCCTAATTCCAGGTGTTAGGCCACTTTATTAAAATGCTTCGCTATTCCATAAAATAAAATAAAACCAGGTTGTTTCCTTTTTATTAATCTCCAAAGAGATTAGAACTGCTCTGTTATTGCAGAGCAAATTTCCAAAAGTGGTTAATAATTGGAGCAGCAAAGCATGGTAAATGCCACGTCTCATTACCAAGCCAGTGCCTGGACTCTATTCACTGGAGTAACTTTAAAGACACTCCATCCTCTGGCTAATCAGAATGGATGTTTTTTTAGCATTCATGTTTCTAATGCAAAAGCATGCAAAATTCACGGGGCTGTTCCATCTTGTCTCCTCCTGACACTGCAACTGTACACTGAAATAAACTGGATGGAAATGTTCTCTTACAACAGAATTGCTGAGCTGTTGCACCACAGTAACTACTGAGAGTCTATTAAATATGCAATTACTGTGGCATTCTCTAAAGTCTGATGAGCCAATTAATAGCACTTTGTATTTTCATGGCACCTTGCCTCAAAGGGCTTTAAAATGCCTTTAAATAATGACGCTCCAGAGCTCTCCTGTAAATCATTTGCACCATCACACCCAGAAAAGTTAGCAGACCAACCAAACCACTTACAGCTCAGAAAGTTGTTTTTTTTTTCCAAGCACCCCTGACGAAGTGTGGTGTGTCTGACTGACAAGACTCCAACACTGACCTCAGCACTATGATGATGCAACAACGTGCCTTATGAAAATAAGCCTGGCAATCCACTGTCACTGGTCTTATCTGCAGCTCCAAAGAAGTGGCACCAGGTAACCCATAGGTAAAGGTGGGGACACTAAGCTTTGTCTACTTAGCCCTGAATAACCAGTTGCTCACCTTTCTGGAAGCCAAAGTAGCTACATACAAACACGGCACCACCTGCACTGTGGACTGTCAATTCGAATTTGCAGTCAAAACGTTAATTAATCAATCCAGCAAGCACAATCGAGTTCTCTGTGAAACACGTTGGCTACATTATTTTGTTATAAAATAACAAAGAGATAATCTGTGGCTCAAACCACATCTTTCACAGAACCAGAGCCCATGTAAAAGCCACCTGAAAGGCTGGCTATAAGCCAGACTGTGAGCAGGCAGGTTGTCAGCTTTGAAGAGCAAATGTATCTCTTTGGATATTCACCCAGCTATAACAGGCTTATTAATGAGGAAACTTGTCTAGGGAAGAAAGATGAAAATGTTGAACAATTTCCCTTTCCCCCAGTACCATCCACAAAGCTGGAGGCTTGCTATATCTCATCCTGTTCTGGAATCATTGAGTTATGATCTATGCTCGGGGAAAAAAAAAAAATCAACCATGAGAGAAAATTCTTTCCCACTACAAATTCACCCTCATTCATCTTTGCCTCAGTCAGAAACGAAGTGACCTTTTGCCATGCCATGCAGTACTGACAACTGAAATGTCAGAACTAAGTTTTGGACACGAACAGAACTTTGTACTGTGCCATGTGCTGTGCCAGAAATCCAAACAGAAGTCAAAACATTTCACAGGAGCTATGCAAATGAAACAAAAGAGAAAATATGACATGATCTAGAAAGAAATCACACAGCCAAGAAAAATGGAAACCCGGTCTCCAGTAAGATCTACTCTGATGATTAGGAAAACCTACAAAATCTTTTCAAAGCCTGGGAACTTAGATCCAGAAGTCTCTGTTGATGAACCATCCCTGCTGTCTTATATGGTCTTTCTCCTCCCCACCACCCAGTTGGTTAATTAATTAAACATAGTCAATGTTCAAACTTTAGAATTACTTGAAATTTTAAGCCCTATTTCTTCTGGTAAACTCTTCTCCCAACAGACAAACATTTGTGAAAACTCTGGGAACAAAACCCAGCTCTACTGAGCCAAGATTTAGTGCTCTGAGCCACCCAGCTTCAACTTCTCCAAAATGTTCTGCTCATTTTAGAGATGAAAGCAAACTTCTTTCTCACTCAAAGATCTGAAAAGACCCCGATTGCTAACAGGCTTACACCTTATCAATTATTCATTTTCTGAGTCAGAGTTGCTCTACACAACAGGCAAGAACATTTGAAAGGGCAGATATTATTCAGGAATTAATTTAGTTCTGAAATAACCGAATTATACAAAAGTTACGACTCTTTTTGAAGGAGGTGCTACTTGCTATAAGCATGGCCAGGTGAATCTGAATTTAACAATTACTGGAGTAATGAGGAAGTTTTTTCTTTCCATCTGTTTTACGTGTTTTCCAGGTACAGGTATCTCCAAACTGCTCTGAATTCCTTTCTTCCTGATCAGGGATACAGTTCCAATTGCATCACCCCTTCTCAAAGACTATTCTCTTAATCACTACTTCCTGCATCTCCACAGGAACTTACAAAAAGCCTTAAACCATTTACAGTTTCTTTTTTTAATGCTTTCAGGTCCGCATTTCTCCTGATTTGTTCTGCACAATTCTTCTACAGTAAATCATCCAGCATTATTGCTCCCACGTGGCTGCATGCCTTTCATTTTCCTGAACTAACATCCAACCATCTTATTGACTGCAGCTGCTATTAAATACACTTTGGTGTCAGCAGTGATTTACTTTTTAATTATATTATTTTCTTTTAGAGGAGTGGTCCTATTGTTTTCCTAACAGCTACTTTAAAGGCAGCGCTCAAATAAATGAAACCTCAGCCTCTGAGCCAGGAAAACAACTTAATTCACAATTCCTCAACAAAAGAATTCCCTACAATAACATTCTTGATGAAAATATCACCACGCTTCCCAAATCTTTTACATTTTAATGTGATGATAAAGGGGGTCATTTCCTTGAAGTATGTTCTAGCTGAGCATTCTTGGAAGATTCTTTTGCTGAAAAGACCAGGGGGGACAGTACAAAGATAAGATTATTTCTGCCTCTCTTCCAAAAGCCTGAGAGACTGTTTTACCAGTTTTCTATTTCAGCTGCAAAGACAAGCAGTGAATCAAATGCTCACCAAAATTAAAGGCTAGGGATTTGATCTCAGGAGAAGGCCCATTTCTGTCCTCTGATATGTGCATGTCATCTGTCTGCAGGAGCACAGTTATGCTGTGTCTGGGGAAATATGGAGCATACAGGTAAACTGGTATTTCTCCAGGGAGAGATCATAATCAGTAAAAACAAAAACGACCACAATCCACTGCAAACATGCACTCTCTGCAGTGGAAATGCGAGGCAAGAATACATTCCTGAACGGGGAAGGTACAAGTTTACCCACGTTCTGTTGAGTTGATTTGAAGCAATATTTCTTGAAAAAATGTTCTGGGAATGCACTTGTGTATTGTTTCTTTTACACATGCATGAAGTATCAGATACTAAAAATACTCGTGCAATCTTATTAAACATCTGATGCACTTCCATTACACAGAAATATTATGACCACAAATGATAAACTTGCCCACCAGTTTCAGATCAGGTAATTGCTTTCAATTTCTACACTACTGGCCTCTATTAATCTGACTGAATAAAGAACAAGGTATCGTGCATTTTTGTGACATTATTTGTTTTTAAATAGGATATGCAGAATTGAAAAGTAACCAAATTATATCTATGGCCACTATTTCTTCTGATTCTGTGCACCTGCCAAAGCAACCCAGTGCAGTGCAAGGGTAACTCCATAGGAGGCTGTGATTTTTTTCTCTGTTTTTTTCCAGCTACCTTAATCCTTCTGAAGGTCATTTTCTGTTCCTCGCAGCAACCATCTTCAAAAGAACAGAGAGGAGGGGAAAAAGGGAAAGAGCAGATGTTTTAGGCTAATGAGCAAACAACAACAAAGCAGTTGCCATGAGGGTCTTGACATTGCTTTGAATCCAGGCCTTGTTTATGCAGTATTAGAAACGTGTTTGGTTGCTGAAAAATCATTTTCCAAGGAGCAGTTTCCAGCCATTGTCCCCCTCTGCCACTGAACTCTGAAGGAAGTGCCAGGAAGAAGCCAAAGTGGTAAACCCCGCAAGGCCACCCCAAGAAAGCATTAACCACCAGTGTCTCCATTTACCCATTATCCAGACACAGCTCCAGCTGGAACTGAGCTGTGACAGCCATCCCCTTGCTCTTCCAGAGGTGTTCAAACCTCCCACTCTCCCTGTAGCTCAGAACAGCAGTGGTCTGGTTTTAAGTATTCTTCAGCCATGGACTGACTGGAAGAGGAAAATGAGCCTCAGATAAATGCCAAACATGCAGCCCATTTCACTTTGGGTCAAACCCTTCCTTTCAGATATAAATATTTACCTGCTGGAACTGAAAGCTTTACAGGTATTTCTGAGGATAGAATCTAACTTTTGGTGTCAAAGACAAGAGGCCAAGCATTTGTTCCTGCTGCAATCTCTTGCTGGTATTAGAGCAGAGAGCTCTTGAAGTATTCATTATCTCTGCCTGGTTTGGTTTTTGCATCTGTTTGCTTACCTAGGCAAACAAGGGAAGATATATTTAGGAGCTCCATCATTCTGCAGCCCACAGAAGGCTTCATGAACACACAGTGCCAGCATTTCAAAATCTATACCACCTACATACCACTCAGTTCCATTATCTTTACAACAACATTAGCTCTGATGTGTCACAGAAACCTCTAGGGCCTAGAAATGACTTAAGAATTAATTATATGAAGCACAATCATTAAAAAAAAATAAATTAAAACATCATGGTTTCTCATTCTATTTCATTAACATGATAGGAAAAAAAAAAAAGACATGCAGTAAGTTTTCATGTCCACATTCACAAATTTTTGTGCCAGAACAAGATATTGAAGGTGAAAAAAGAGGTTTGTGCCTATTGCAGTGAACAAAGGATTTCAGTCACATGGCTTTATGTTGGGCACCATAAAACATAGTTCTATGAAGTTAGACAAACCCCTCCAACAAAATGTCATGGATTCTTTTGTTAGTAACGTCACAAAGTTAAAGACAGGATCCAATTCCACGTTTGGAAAGTTCCTGCAGTATTTTGGGCTCCAAGCCTAATAAAATAAAACAAAATAGATGTGTTCAGCGGCTCAGGGTGTTTGCAGCTTTGGGCCTTTAGATGGTCAGATTGCACATCAGAGTCACTCACATATTCCAGGTGCAAAGAACCACCTGGCAAGATGCATGAAATTGAGTAATATTTGTAATCATCATGGTTTAAAGAACTGTGACAGATTCTTGAGGATAGCATCCTTTTCTCCCTTTTATTATGCTATATCTGTATGTTCTGAAAAGAGTCAGAAATGGTTTCACCTTGATTCATTTAGAGAGGAGAAGAAGAAAAACGAAACAGGATTCAGAGGAGTATTGAGGTTATTGCTGACATCTGTCTCAGAAAATTTAAAAAGTTTTAGAAAGAGTAAATTCATTTATCTCAAAATGATACCTGTGAAATACAGTGCTAAGGATTTCCATGAGTCAAAAAGGACCATTCTAGAAAGAGATCAGAAAAAAAGGAATAATGGCCTTCAGCCTCACAACTGGAGAGCCAATTGCAGTGGGACAGGCTGTCTTTTATTAGTCAAACTTCCAGACCTCACAGAAGACAAACAAATTCTCAGAAGAGACATCTAATAGTAATAACCATTTAGAAATTTATGTTTGTTTGTATTTTAACATAAGGCCATATGGATGCATCTTTGCTCTCTTGAGAAGCCAGAGGCCTCCCATGTTTGTAGAACTTCAAGTATTTATTGTGGTTTTCCAAAAACTTGGGTTTTTATTCCAGGCTGCAAAATTGAAATCCTTTACAAGGAATTTGGCCTTGGAAAAACCTAGTCCTTGAAATCACCACAAGCTATTGCTATTAATAAGGTGTGATTAAGGAAGCTCAAGATCGTTTGCAGCTTGAAATGCTGGAAGAGGGGATTTTCCATTTCGGTAGGAGATAGCTTTTCTTAAAATAACTTCAGTGAAAATAATCAATTGCTTATTCATCTTTGAAGCATAATTTCTTCTGGAATACATTATAACTCGAGGAGTTGCTGTTAAATAAAATGCCTGAAACAATTCCCCTACCGAATTCATCACCCTGATTTCCATCCAGCTCAGCAGGCAGGCGATGTCAGGGGGTCTTGTAGAACAATCTCTTCTCAGCACTGTCAACTGATCAATTAGCATGAAACTGGTTAACACCTTCTCCAGTCTTATCTTCCTATCCACACACTGCTTCTTGAACACCTGCCTGAGGGGTATTTTATCTCATGGCAAGTAAAGGACTTATTCTCATCAATGTATGCAAGATCTGAGAGAACTGGAATTCAGTAAGAACCAGTTTATCCAAGTTTTTGACATTCCTTGGCTGTTTGGTAAGTGAGGGTCCAAGCACAATAAAGAATATTATTTGGTAAGAACTCTTCATTTATTCATTATACACACATATCTGTAGGCAAAGTTCTTGTCATAAAGTTCTTATTGTCTCACGAATGGAGAAGCAACTCTTGAGTTACAGCTATTCTTGTGCAGACTAATTTACAGTATAGTACTGGTAATACATTGCCTTGAAAAGAGAAGAACCATGCTAATAGCCTGAGAAATTATTTTAGAAGAATAAGATCTCTATTGAAATAACAGAGTTCCTAGCCATTAATACTATTTAAAAGTTTGTATTACTGTTATAATTCTGCTATTTTATGTCAAACATAAAATCAACTTTTCAATAACACATTTTAACCTGCAGTTAAAGTGCTGTGATTTCTTACATGCATTCAGCCAATATACTGTGCAGCATAAATATGCAATTTTATCACACAGCAACTGCAGCACATATAAGTGCTTTTATTGTATTGTTTGCATAAACAGGATTCTGAAACCCTCTGTTTACACATACAGGGTGGTATTTTAAACAATAACAAATAGAAAATCATTGGTTTCTTTTCTACTGTACTTCATATAAGCATGGCATAAATGTCTTCATTCAAGTATTTGCCCTTATTTATTGTAGTAAGTTTCTGTTACAAATTGGACTTTTATAAGCAATTCCTTCTTTGGAAGAATGGCAGAATGCATGAAAACTGGAAGGCATAGTCAAGGAGGGGTAGGTATGATTCTTTAGGAAATAATAAGAAGATATTAATTCAATGAACCCACAGAATCAGTGAACATTGAGATGCTTCGCTGCTCTAAAATCCAAAGATGCAGCTTGTGTATACACTCTGAAAATCTGCAAGTCCTAATCTAGTTTCTAACATATCCTAAATCCACAGATGATCTGTGCTTGAAATAATAGAAGTGCAATGATATATTCACAATAGGCACGAGACTGAAAACTGATGCTTAAAAATAGGCTCTTATCTCTCTTGGTAGTGCTTTTCTGGGATGATACTGCAAGACAGGAATGCCTGCTTCAGTGGGAAGATGCCACCACAGTGAGATTCTACTCACTGTTTGTCTTGAGCCATCTGTGGTTACTCAGGCTCAGACACCCCAGTGCTCCCAGTGAAGGGCAATGCTACTGTCTGAGCTGGGAGAACATTGCAAGGAAAGGGAAGGCAAAGGGGAAACAATTACACTAATTGAATAAATAAGAACCAAAATTTAAAGTCAATATTCCAGTGCTTTAAGGCAGAGCAAGAGCAGAAGTTTCCAGGGTGCAGATCTCTCCCAGTTCCTAAACAGAGACAACTGAAACAGGGATATCCAGGAGCAGTGGACTTGACTCAGGGAGGCTTGTATAAGTGCAGTTATCAAAACAATAACTGTTAGCTGAAGTTAACCTTGACAAATTACACTGCCTCCACATGTGGAGCCTCATTTCAAGCAGTCATATTAGTATATTCATATATTCATATTAGTAGACCTTTCAGCATCGAATATCTGCTGCAATGCAGAACAAAATGTGATTTCTTGCTTTTTGTTTCAGGTATTTTCAATAGCATTAACAGTGCTATCCCCAGTTACCTTGCCTCAACTAATTAATATCCCAAAACACGATGAAAGCACATCAGTGTCGATTCTCTAACAGGAAGCATTTGTGGGTATTTGTGGGTCTATAGTGACCTGTTGTACGCCTTTTGTTAATGAACACATTCACATCCTAAGCACTGAAGTCACCACTTTATCCTATAATACATCAGTGATTAACATTAATTAACTTTCACACATGGTATGGGAGAAATAATAACACAGCTTCATCTTCCTGTTTCAGTATTATTCTCCTTGTCTGCTGCTTCACGTGCAGCTTTAATGATCTTGTTAATTCCCTTTTTCTCCCCATATATATTTTTAACATCCTGTTGGTTTTTGACTTGATAGCTGCCCAGGGCATGGATTATCTCTGTCTTACATGCCTATAAAAATATAACACACCTATACCTAGAGGCACTGGTCAGGTCTTTCAGGCACTGCTGCAGCAGCAAAAATCAATAATACTTGGTATAGCGGAAATGAAAGAAGGTTATTATATGTGAAACCATTTAGGAATTAATGGCTTTGCAGGTATGGCAACAGAGTTCCTTCCTAATTCCCTTCCTTTGCCCTTGTTGATTGTCCAAGGGGATTTAAACTGAGGCACACAGGTAGTGGTTTCTCTCTGTGGGATAAATTAGTTTGTGCAGGTCTCTTTGCTGCCATGGCTAGCCCAGTTCAAAGCTAGTTTGGGTATTTGTGCCCCGGGCTGTGATCACAGAATGAGGGGTTAGACACACAGAGGTAGATTTCCCTTCTCAGAACTCGGCTTCAGGGGCTACTCAATCCCTCTGGTTAAACTCCTGTGGTTTTGGAGTCATCTCAGGTCACTGCAATCTGCCCACAGCGTGGCCAAAGCCACCAGGCTTTCACAGGAAGCATCTCTATGCGCCTTATTCCCCCACATTCCTTACAGTTACATCAGTGGTGCCCTACGTGGTCAGAAGGATTTGATTTTCAGTCAGCCCAGTCCATCAGAGCAGCTATTGTGCTGTTAAACACCAGAAGCTGTGACTGGCAGAAAGGGTGAGTCATTTGCACGGTAAACACAAGATTTTGCCCTCTCATCTAAAGTCACGACCGCAGGCTGCTCTCGGGAGTCGTGTGCTCTCAGTCTTCTTGCCCCAGAATCATGAACACTGAGAGAAACAGGAGGAGAAAGAGACAGGAGGGAGAAGAAGAGTGCATTTTGATTAAGGCAGTAATTAAGTTCATGTTAAGGCAATATGTTGTGTATTATCCTTTTGTTGGTGCAACCTGTTATTCCTCGTTAAGTGGTATTCATCACAGAGCAGGAAATGAGTTCTGAAATGGCCAAGACACTGGGTAAACCAAGGGTTAATATCATTACAGCTGGATGACAGTCTTTCAGTGAAACAATACCAATTTACTGAGGTCAAAAGACATTGAAGAAATACACATTTCTTTCGATCAGCTCCTTCAAAATGTGGGCAGTTCTCTGCTGGAAGCACACTTGGTTTCCCATCCAGCAAAACTTGGGAGCCTGGGATCTCATTTAATTTGCTCACAACTGCTGCTTGAAGGTCTGACAAATCCAGGAGGAGCACACTGCACATGTTTCTAACAGGGACTCAGCTTTTCACTCAAGCCACGACTTTTAGGTTTTTTTTGGCTCCCTGCCACGGAGTCGAAATGAGGCCGATTCTCCCCCTCCTGTAGCTCTGGGTTTCCAAGCTGCCTGTTGGCTGTGCCCAGAGGAGCGAGCTGGAGAATCACAGGCTCCTTGCAACACTGGGAGCCTTGCCTGAATTTCAGGCTCCTCCATCACCCTGGCCAAGTTTCCGAGGGTTGAAGACAACCATTACTGTCTCCCTTTCGGAAAACAAACACGCAAACAAAAAACCCTCAACGCAAAACAGCCTCCGCAGAACTAGAAAAAAAATATTCCAGCTCCCTGGAAAAGCAAACATGGTGCTACCGAACGTCTATGAATAGCTGATGTAGCTGTCTTAGGCTGCAGGTTTATTTTAGGCTGCTCTGAGTTCAGAACTAAAATACTTGAGGTGCTGGAAGAGCATCTTAAAACGCCTCACACATTTTACAAAAATCATGTGTGAGTACTCAGGAATGCCTCTCCTCAAAAACACTACTGTATTTCCATAGCCTATTACTGTTGATTAGGAGATCAAAATGCAGAAAGAGATCTTATTAAACAGAAAAAAGTAGTTCAGTTCCATCCTTAAGCAAATTAGCATCCTAAACTGGATTTCTAAGTATACTTTAAAGAGAAACAGCTGTTATTAAGCCACTAGATATTTTGGCTTAAAAGGGACTAAAAAGTAGGGAATAGCCTCATTTAAACAGCATGCAAAAGAGATGTGGGAGGCAGGATTATTATCTACATTATGCATGACTGAAAAGTAAGCTCCAATTCTGTCTCCTTGTGCTTCTAAACCCCATTCTGTGGAGAGACATTATCAGAACAATTCACAGGAACGTGTGAGAGTGGTCTCAGTTTGGATCCTCTGTGGGGTTTTTGAGAAGCACGTGACCCTACTAGACATGAAGAGTACATTCTGCCAACAAACTCTGCCAGCAAAATTTCATATGTCTGCATCCAAGTGATGCCAACCACATCTAAATAAAACTATTTGTGTGGTCAGTTTATACGGATGCACATGGAAGTCCAGCTGAAAATCTGGCCCTTAGGGTATGAACTAGTTAAATAAAAAGATGCGTGTGCTCTGCAGTTGGAACCAAAGATTTCCTATGAGTAAAAATCTTACTGAAAACAGTGTTTCACGATTTCCATATTGGAAAGGTTCATATGCTGCATCCCCCTGCTACGAACAAACAAAACTGTTTTACCCTGCCAGCCCAGACACCGTGGTTTATCACATTTAGATGCAAAACTATCTCGAGAGAAAAAAACCAGGTTGAATGTTGAATAGAGAATGAGTTACATTCATAGATCCTAACAAATGTGTGCATGCTTAAAGATCTGTTTTGTTGACAGTCTTTAAATATTCAGTTCCCTCATTCTGCTCTCTGAAGAAAGATAAAAATCGTAGCTTGCAATTCTTCCAGTCTGAGAGTAAACCAACTGAACTGTCCAGCTTGATACTCCCTTATTCTGACCTTTTTTAAATCCACTGAAAATTCCCTTTGTCACAGCTGGTCATTTACTGAGTAACAAAATACAACCTCCTCTTTGTTCAGCCCCGTGACTTATTAGGTTGTACATACACTGCTCATGAAAATGAACATTGATTATTGCTGTGCCCTTTGCTGATGAACAAGCTTACTGTACCTATCATCCCTGTGCATCCCAGCTTGTAATGTTCCCAATGGACTCAGTGAAGATGTGAGGATAAACGTCAGCGCTGCTCCTACGTGGAGATATCCACAAATGAGGCCTGTGTGTTTCCAGTGAACTGTCAATTAAAACATTTTGGATGCTTTTCCCTTGGCGAGGAGCTGTACTCAGTAACATGTTTATAAACAGGTTTACACAGCCCTTTAAAATTCTATTTTTCCCAGATGATGCAGTAAACATTAAAATACATTAGTGATGAGCCATACACATAAACAAAATAAACCTCCCAATTAGAAAAAAAAAAAAAGAAGCCGAAAAACAAACATAATAAAAAATCAATGGAGTGGAAAAAATAAACCATCAACCATATGCTGACTTAGAATATATCAGACTTATTGGCAGCTTCTGTGGCTCTGCATAGTTCATTGGACCACAATGCAGTGGAGGGACATTTAGGCTGCCAACATGAGCCCTGGTAGATCTGAGACTGTAAGAGTGTAAATATCCCCCAAAGCCCCTTTTACCACATTTATTCTCATTTTTCTTTGAAATGCTCTTTGCCTGCACATTCAGAACTATAACAAAACACTAAAAGAGGTTTTGAGGTTGATTTAAATTTTATTCAAACCAGGTTTTATGGTGTTGGTTTTTTTTTTTTTAGGCTATTTTGGTAATTTCTTCATTTATGGGCATTTCTTTTCAGAATTGCCAGTGACCCCAAATTTCAGTTATTGCTAGGTTTAAGTGCATTAGTCACTCAAGCAGAGTGCTGACTGTTTTAGTGTTTATTGTTTTGTTACATTATATTATATTATATTATACTGTTCTATTACATACCTTATTCAAAAAGACCACAATGAACTAAGGCTCCTTTTCAACAATGAAAGAACTGAAGGAAGATGCTGTGCACCAATATTCAGCTATACTGGACTGAGATACCACTGACAGACAACACTTCTTTGCAAAAAACTCACAAATCAAAGTAATGACCAAAATCTAATAGGCTTTGCAGGAAGCTGACTGATGGGAGAAGTTTCCCCTTTATTCTGTTCTGCAGGTGGCACCAGGTTATTTGCCAAAATCTAGGGATTGCTGTGGTCTCAGAAGCCCCCACATGGCTCTTTCCCTTCCAAGGATGCCAGAGCTCCTCAAGCAACTTCAAGAAGTGAACAGGTTTGACAGTTTTTGCCTGGAGTTATTGCTTATTTCTCAGGTCTTTGTCAGTAACAGCTTCCATTAATTCACCTCAGAGATGCTGGATAGATGGGGTAATTGGGCTTTGGGGATTTTGATGGTCCTTTTTTTTTTTTTCTTTTCTTTTTTTCAATTGTACTGACCATTAGAGTATATTCCAGCCACAAGGAGTAGATGGGTAGAGGCTCATTTTTGCCTCATATAATAACACACCAGGGGACCACAAAGCTTATATGTGGCTTTCCATGTAACACAGCCACTTGCAGGTGAAAGAACTTTTTAAAGGACATGTTCTCAAATTAGCTACCGAATATTTTTATAATGACCATTCAAAAAAACCCAAAAAAACCTACCCACAAACAATCAAACAAACAAACAAAACCCCCTCTCTTCTCCACAGCATTATTTTTGAAAGTGCCCTCCCTGGTTCCTAACACCAGAGGAAGAAGTGAACCTGTTTGAAATAACTTACAAATATAAACTGTGCTCATGTGTGACCATTCTCTCTCTTTCTGGGAACTGAGGAGGATCTTTATTTATAAACTGCAACTAAGTTTGTGTTAAATGTCTTTCTTTGTGGAGTGAGATATCAACCAGGATAAAATCTTTGATACTCTGCTAAGTACGAGATGAAAGCAGAGCAATTAAAACAAAAAAATAAATTAACAAAACCAACCTCCAAAAGTCTCCTACGAGGAAATCAAAGTCTCTCACCTGATAGGCTTTCAGTCAGACAACTGATTTTGTGTGTAAATACTCATATTTTCAACAGCTTTGGAGTTCTGAGGCACTAGCAGCCTAAGACATTATGAAAAATAGGGCAGTCAAGACCAAAGAAGCAGAGAAAGATGTAGCTGAAAGTTAATCCTGAAACTGAGCTACAGAATTCAGTGACTGAGTGAGTGGAGTACCTGTCACACGAGGGGAGGCTGAGAGAGCTGGGACTGTTCAGCCTGGAGAAGAGAAGGCTCAAGGGTATGAAAGACAAAGCCAAGCTCTTCTCAGTGATGCCCAGTGACAGGGGAAGGGGTAATGGGAATGCCATTTAAAAACATGAAAATTGTGTTGGGGGCCATTGTTTGGTTGGTTGGTTTGGCTCCCTAGGAGGGTGGCCAAACACTGGCACCAGTGCCCAGATAGGCTGTGGGGTCTCTCTCTTTGGAGACTCTCAAAAGACACCTCCCTGAGCAATCTGCTCTGACTGAACCTGCTCTGAGTAGGGGTTTGGGGGAGATGGATTCCAAGGTTCCTTTCAACGTCAACAATTCTGGGACTCCCCCCTGCTTTTCACTCAGAAGTCCTCTCTGTGCTTGCACTTCACACCCTGACACAGGAAGAGGCAATGGAAAGCATTTCTTGCAAGTGTAGCGAAACTCATCCAGTTGCAAATCAAAAGTTGGGTATGAACTAGTGCTGATGGAAAAGGATGCTCAAAGACTTGAAATTCACACTTCAGCAACACAATTAACTTTCTTGTCAAAGACAGAAAAAGTGATATCGACCCAGCTGCAAAAAAGGTTATAGACAGAGCTGTTGTCTTATGCTCATAATTAAATATTTAATTTACAGTTATTACCAAATGTTAATTAGAATATGTTTCTGTCAGCCTTCTTTAAGCAAAACATTTCTGTCGAAAAAATCTACTGCCATCCTATTGAAGACAATATTTTGCCTCACATGGGGCTGCAAATAATGCTCCTGGTATTTTTTAACTCTACAGTTCCTGAGTATCTTGTTCCCACACCACATGGATAGGCAGGATGAATACCAAGCACAAGCAGAGTGAGTATTATTATCATTTACAGTGTGGTTACAATAAGGCACCTTTATACTTTGACAGTACCAAGAGATCTTCATTTGACCTCAGTAACAATGGACTGAGGAGCCTTCACACGCAATCTGTTTTAATTTGGTGTGCAATTTGAGAATATTTTCAATATTAGCTTTGAATCAGCTTTGTTCCTCTGGTTCTTAGACTATCCAAATACAAAAACTAGCTGGAAAAAAAAAAAAGTGTAATTATTTTCTTAATTATCTTTAACCAGAATTAACTGTTGTTCTAACTACGGGCAGAGGTTTGCACAGAAAAATGTGTACCTTTTTACTAATTTCAAACTTGCTATGGTTCTTACTGGAATGAATTCCAGCAGATCCAAGAATGAATACTGTCAGCTGGCTTTTATATGATTTTATTTTCATTGAGAAAACTAAAATATAAAATATTTCCAATAAACTACAGTAAATTATATAGAAATTTTTTATTTTGTGGCTCTATAAATGAGACACGAATTGGAGGTACCCCAGGACAGCTGATTCAATTAATATAAATTTAATAACAAAAGATACAGGTTTTGGTGTATAATCAGATTTTTTTGAGCTGACATTTTAGTGCAGTTACTTATGAATTTTTATTTCAATTTAATATATACTGGGTCTTGTGTAAAAAGTATAAGTAGAAGACTATTAATTATGCCTAACAAATTACATCTCCAATGGTCCAGAAAACTCATTGAAATGAAACTAGAATTTAATTTACCGGAGCCTAGGTCAATAAAATATTTGGAATTCTTCATTTTACTTCAGTATAATTTCTGTTATTACTCCACATAAAAGTCTTCTTGAACTTTAATGCGAATAAATATCCAACATCTAACTCTCAGAAAAGCTTTACCTTAGATTTCAAAATCAAAGAGCTATAAGGTGTGATTCTGTATAGATACAGAATAACATGAAAATTTACTTCCAAATTGGAGCACAGAACTGCAACACCAGAAAATAAAAAAAAACCCAAAAAGTATATCCATTTGAAATTCATATTCAGTTTTCATGTAGCTAGATGTGTTCAAAGGCCACTGTCAGACTCTCCTGCACATTTAAATGTTTATTAATACAGTGGTAATGATCAAGGCAATATATGCTTAAAAGACTAGTTCAGATTGCCAGTCTGCAAATAACGGAGCATTATTTGAATCTCACTTGGGCCCATCCAGAGAAATTCTTACCCTGCATCCACCCCTCAGAGAATGTCCTGTGTGGATGAAAATCTACTGCCAAGAGTGAGGGACTGAGTACAGACACGGTGTGGGTGTCCCCTCAGGGATGGGAAATCCCCAAAGGGAATCCAGACAGTTGTTGGGGTTATGTTGCCTGAAATATCTAAGCATACTCAGCAGATTTCTTCTGAGAAATTACAAATGTCCTGTTAAAACTCCTATTAGTTTGTTTTCATGTATTTCCATCACTGTTATTCGGAAGCAGATAGTTTAAAAAAAAAAAAATAGAGCAAATGGGAAGCCACATCCAGCCATTTCACCAGTAAACTTCCTCAGTATATACATGTCATTTGTATTCATTATTCTTCGTGCCAGATTGTAGGTTTTAGGCTATTGCACAACATAATGATTATGGAGTACCAATAATTAATACATGTTTTTAGTCTAAAACTTTTTTCTCCCCAGTACAGAGCTGTTTTCTCTACAGGCTTCACAGTGTTTCCTCAGATGAGGTACCCAGGTATTCTCCATTGTTTCATTACAGAAAACTTGAGGAATGTACAGAAGATATTTGATAAATGACAAGTTTTTACAACTGACCACTCGTGCTATGATTGTGGATTCTGCTGACACCTTAAAAACTTCCTGTGGAAAATATTCATATTGAGAACTGTTACCTCTGTCATGAGTAAAAATCGTCCTGTTGACTTCAAAGAAACTGTGAAAGCTCAGAAATTAGTGTAATCTGGGGAGACACAGGGGTTGTGTTGGTTCCCTTGGTATTTTTCCTGCTTTTCTATCTCAAATCATTAACTATTCCTTAAAAATGAAGTACTGATGGATGTGGACAAAAAAAAAAATTGAAAAAAAAATTTGTGCCATCAATTTACCTGCAGAAAAAATTACATTTATATTTCTCACCAATGTTCTGCCAGTAGGTGCCTATAGGACAACAATAAGGATATAAAAAAGCCATCAGCAAACTGGAGAACATGAAAAGGTGGCATCATTTTTCTAACATCCAGTACATCATCAGCCTGGACCTGGCAGCACCATTCAGAGTGAAGAAATAATTCATTCCCCAGTGCCAAGGTAGTCTTTGCAGTCCCAGGGAGCAGAACAGAAGAGTTAATCATATGCACACTGTGCACACTTGACTATTTAAAAATAAGTTGACATTAGGAACTCATTTTAGTCCAGCCTGTGAACAGTTACATTTCCTGACAGCTGCCCATTTGAGATGGGACCCAGGAGCTTGAATGCTCTGAGTACATGACTAACTTTAGTAGCCTTATTTCCTCTCAGTAACTAACAATTATAAATATTTATAGACAGTCACGGGCTGAAACTGGAAAAGAAGAAGATATGATGAACTAGTGAGAACCTCAGCCTTGGTCCTTGACTTTCCCTTTATTTTCTTGACAAAATGTGTTTTCTTTCACACAGCTTTGCCTGATTTATCCCGACAGCACGCCAGGCTTTGGTGGATGGGTAAATCTCTGGTGTTCATCACTCAGCACCTCCAACTGTTCTCTGGCAGCTCATCTGTACTCTGAACAGGCTGGCACACCACCGAAACACTGCATTCCTGGGACAGGTGAGCAGGTCAGGATGGAGGCTGTAAATGCACAGGTTGGCTCTACATTAATGTTTAGAAGAACCAAACAGCAGCAGCTCCCATTCAAGTTCGGGCAATTTTTTGTTAAAAAGTTAATGAGGCAAAAGATCAATTAATGTTTCATTATCTCTCTTCTGTTTTCTCACAATGTTTGTATGTGCCAAAGAGACAGCACAGGTGGCCACTCGTTGAAGGGGAGGAGTGATTGTGGCCATTACCCCAGAGAAATCAGAGTTGTGAGAGGAAGAAATGTGTGGATAGGAAAAAAAAAAAAAAAAAAAAAGAGAGAGAGAATCTGAAAAGCCAGTGGGGCAAAAGGGATATAAAGTCCGCTTCCAACTGAGCTGGCAGAAAGTCAAGGCCTGTCAAGGCAATAACTGCAGTAAAACTGAAATTGTCAGGCACTGTTAGTCACTGTGTTCATGTGCTACTGCTACTGGAAGCATTTAAAAGAGGTGTCAACCACTGCTATTTAAAAACACAACCCCTGCTCTACCCGCCCACAGCCCACTCCAACCACCACATGGGTGAGAAAAATAAATAAATCAGGCTACTCTATGTGACCTTTTTGTTCTGGGGGTCTCCAGCAGGGTCAGGAAGGAGACTGCTCAGGTTCTCTTTTGTGAAGGAGATGAAGGACGATGCTCCTCTGGCATGGCTAGAAACACATTGGAGATGTGTTGCTGATGGGGATGCTGAAGAAAAGGATTTTTTTAAAAGGCTACACATTTTGTATGTGGATACCTAAAATATTTTTTAGTTCATTCTTATTTCTAGGCTTTCTGATGCTGGATAATGTATTTCCAAGGTATATTATTCTTCATAAAGAACCAGCGGCCTCGCTGATGAAAACTTCTGAAGTATGTATAGAAAAATCAAAAAGCTTTGAGATGCCACCCACGCCTGGAGCTGCCACTTATTGAGGATCCTACAACCTCTACTTCAGTGGCAGTGCAAAATTGCACTGTATTACTGAAATATTGATGTAGGTAATAAATGAGGGATAATGGTATTTCTCTAATAGCAAGAGGGTACAGCCATTCATAAAAAAGTGGTACAAGAGATACTTGCACTTTAAAAGATGCTAAATAATACATAGTGTCTTTGATCACACTGTCATTAAAATTAATATATAAAAATTATGTACTCTCAAACGCAATACTAGGAAAGGTGGTCATTTGCCACCTCAGACTAGATGGCAAGCTCTGATCTGCAGATTTCCTCCTTTCCCAGTTCCCCAAGAATGAGGCCTCAGCACGCAGCTATGCTTAACCCTGGTAGTAATTTGGAAAGAAAAATACACTGAAAACTTGCTAAATAATTTTCGTGTGATGAAAAATTTGGCAACATACTGCAGAAATTCAGGAACAGACCAAATGTACTGCAAGGATCACTTATTAAGTGCAATTCACTCACTGAAAAGGTTTATAAATGCATATAAATATAATGCCCGGACTTTAGGAACAAAGCGTGTAGAATATATAATAAAAAATAAGATCCCAGAAAAATAAGGCTGGAAATGGGTTGGGAAGCTGCAGCTAGTCAAGTAAGATGAACCATGAAGACCACTAATTCAGACTTTTGTGTATAATCTTGTAAATAACAAGCAGGAGAAAGGAAATTATAGCATTTTGTCACCATGTTATGTAGACAAACACTAGTACTGGATTCTACATGCAGGGAAAAAACCAAAACAAACCAACAAACAAACCAAAACAAACCCAGCCAAGGGAAAAAAGCAGGAGGGAGAGAAAGAGAAAAGGCTTTTTAAAAATCCAGAATTAACCAGATATTAAAGAAAACGAAAGACTTGAGGACACTTGATTGATTAAACTTCTTTGCAGAAATGTTAAGAAATTGTTTCCTGTCTTTTATACCTTAACTGTGAAAATACTTCAGGTAGTAGCTAGTTCTCAAATCTGATACGAAACCCTCCCCCAAAACTCCACAAAACCCCACGAGATCCAAATGGCCTCAAGTTAGAAAAGCCAAGTATTAACCTTGACATTCTGAAACAACCTCTCCACTTCCACCCCTTTGTAAACAAATTAGAAATGTAACTTCCTCGCTTGCACATCTTTAGATTAGCAGTAGGCTTAGGAATCAACTGAGGAACTTCTCGGTGAAGTAATGACAAAAAAGTAAGAGGATGTTTCAGGGAATGCCAGAAACACTGATGAATTTAAGTCATCAGTTTTTTTTTAATTAGGCCCTGAGGCATGATGGTGCACGAATTATGATGATACATATCTCATTTGGAACTAGCAGGAAGGATGACAACGCTTTTTGATAATGATAAACTACGAAAGGTAAACATTAACACTCGACTGGCTTACAGGATGATATTTAAAACAGCTGCAAAGGATGAGATGGGTCTCTTCCCTGTATCGTTCAGCAGAGTAAATAAAAATAAAACATCTGGTATGAAAGGTATGAGAGAGGTCATGTGAACATTTAAAAGTACGGAGTTGAGAGCTCCTCTAAGACAGGAATTAAGAGGTATTTGTTAGCAGAGGAAAAGAAACTAAAACTCTTCAAATAGAAACAAATGAACCGGGTGAACCCCACTTCAAACCACCATCCTGGAAGGCTTGTGGGAAACACAGACATAGGTGGTTTTTGGTTTTGTTTTTTTTTTTTTTTTAAGGGGTAGCTTTTCAAACCCACTTTACAGCACCAGCAATACATGGGCAAAAATACAAAAGTTCCCAAAAACCTTGTGCATCACTGAAATGCCACTGAACAACCACCCAGGTGGAAAGCAAGGCAGAACGAGTTTTTAATCGTTTTTGAGGCATCTTCAGCATTTTTCACCTGATTGTTAAATGCATCAGATATTCAAAGGTGTTGCAACATTGGAATAAAACATGTTTTAAAACCCATAGGCATTTTGAATTTAAAAGCAATGGAATGGCTGCTGCTGATGGATGGAGCATCCCTTATCTAACAGCTTCTTTGAGAGGCAAGGCCATCCAATTGCTCTGCTCTCTCCCTGCATGATTTACACCATACCTTGTTTTTTTCCAAGGATAAAATGCAAAAATCCCCCTCTCCAATAAAACAGATGTATTCTCTGAATCCTTTAAAAAGAAAATACCTGTTTGAAAAATCATTTAACCAAGAAGAATCCAGTGAAATGAAAGCATCACTCTGTACTACAGTACTATTTTCCCTTTTTTGGACAGCCGTTAACTAAATTAATTACCTTGCTGCTGAGTTAATTAGGTAATATTAGTACATAAATACCCCAACTAATTATTCTAAGCTAATAAAAAGACAACTGCTTTCAAACCCGTTTGACACAAGCGTATATGTTGAATGTAAATTTTCCCATTTGCTTCCCAATCCCATTTTAATTAAAGCATTATAAATATCAGTCATTCTCATAAATGAGTTTTATAGCATCACAAGCTAATCACTCCAGAAAAATAAATGAAGAGACAATAATCCCTCGCATAATTATACTGCCAGTTAGAAGGAATGGGTTTAATAAATGGCTCATCAATTTCCAACTTTTAACATAAAATGTTCGCCAACCAAATAAATGTACCTGCAGCCTAATTGCCTGAAAATGAGCCCAGAAAGATATGGAGAAAACACATCTTTTTATTGGCCCTCATAATTGCTCATTTTGGCTACTTCTTTGCTGTTTTCCAAGGAACCATTTTTATAGCGTTAGTTATTAATGAAGACAAATGATATTAATGAAGAAAATCTTGACTGCTGTCAACTTTCTGGGCCCCTCAGTACTGTCTAGTGTTTTGTTTTGGTGTTTTAATAGTGAAGGCTTAGTTCTACTAGCATCAAATTTTGTTGTTTAATAACAGTGTGATTTATAAGAGGAAAATCAAGGGTTCAGGCCAATGCTAGTCAGTATTCAGAACTAAAGACACCAGCTAAAAGCTTATAAAATGGATAAAAGTTGATAACAAAAGCTTGATAAAAGCTCGTAAAGTGCGTGTTTTGTGATTTTATGGTTGGCTTTTTCCAATGCATTTGAAGAGAAAAGGATTTTCTGGCAGTCGTAGTCCAGAGTATTAAAAGCTCTTCTTTCTTTTAGGAAAATATTTTGAAATCTAGCAAAAAGAGAAGAAGGTAATTTCTTTAATTAAGATCCCATGTGGAGGAGCACACTAATTTCTTCAGCATATCTGTGAACCCACAATTTAAAGAATTACACAAAAGAAAATAAAAAAAAAAAGGAAGAGTCAACAATAAACACTACATGAACTGGGTAAAACAGATCTATCAAGAAAATGCATTTAAAGTAACATTTAGAACTTCCTGTGATTTCTACTAGCACCAGGAAAATATTAATCATGTTCAGCAAACATGTTTTCAAGATTTTCATCAGAAGTTTTTTTTTTTGCAAATGGAAAAACATAAAGTACTTCATTTCAGCCTTCTGAAAGAGTAAGATATAAACCTTATCTTCCCTATTTCTGTCCTTGGCTCATCAAACGTTATTTCTCTGATTCAAGAAGCTTAAGTCTATTTAAAAAGACCAAACCAGGTTCTCTGGTTGTCACTGACACAAACAAAAATAGGACTGAGTTTTTTTTTCTGCCAGCATCACTGAACTTTTCAACTTGTGACCTAGTCCTGGAAGTTTTTATTCAGTTTTCAGAGAGTGGCCCTGTGAACATCCCCTCTCCTCAGAGCCCAAACTCTTTGTTTGAACCTCATCACCAGCCCATCTCCACCTGCATTTTAAGCAAGTATATTATTTAAGCAAGTGTATAATTTGCACATTAAGAATCTGAGGATCACGGGGTCAGGCAGAATACTGATGGCAGCAATACCAAGGCAGCAATACCAAGCAATACCAATTTAGCTGTAAAACATTATGCTCACATTAGTACACCAAAAACAATAAGAAAGGGAAATTATGTCTCAGAGTACTCAGGTTTGAGTCGTGCCTGAGTTAAGGAGGTGACACCCTCACTACTTACTAATGTTCTATGTCATCTATCAAAACAAAAATATCCCAAATTTTGTTTATATGTTGTAAAGAACTATCCACGAAGCTCATATTTGACCTAAATTTATTTGAAAAGTGTGCAAATAATAAACCTTCTCCAGAAGTAAGCCTTTTTTACTACCTTCATTAATTTGATTGAAGATAGCTTCTAAGCAAATACTTCTTTGAAAACAATTTGAATGTAAAAAAGAGATGACAGTTCAAAATCAGCATGCCCCAGTCTGCAGGGACTATTTCTAAATCCCCAAAATGTGGTCTGAAATGAAGACTTGTGTTGGATTTTTAGAGACATGGCAGCCAGCAACACGGCAAAATTTTGAAAACGAGTTGTTTTCTTTTTCCAGTTACTCAAGGGCTAAGAAAGAAGATTTGTCTGCTTCAAATTTCCCTTCCAAATGCTGCTTTATCACTCCAGGAATTTTTAACCCTCCAAAGGTGCTTTTACTTCTTCCATCTCTACAGAACAGAGATCCATAACCCCAGGGGTCTGACCCAAGCACAGGGCTGTGGGCACGCAGAGATGTCTCTGGGAAGGCTGTTTGAGGAGAGGTGAACTCTTCCCAATAACCTGAAACACCGAAGCTGTGGGTGGGCTGAGTTCAGCATTTCACTGCACACAAGTCAGGCACGAACCTTCCTCCGAGCTGCATGGATAAACTTATCTGGCAAAGCCAAGACGGTTCTGAATCGCGATACTTTTTTTTGCAGAAGTACTTCTATCTGATTTACAGCCTATTCTCCACCTCCCTTCCCCCCATAAACTTAATTTCTTTTTTTTTTTGCTGGTTTCCTATATCGACTTTTGTTTAGCTTTCTGTAAACCTGTTTAGGCACATAATATATAAAGCTGGACATGTGAGTGCCCTGAATTCTGAACCTCATAGCAGGGGTGGGAAACCAGAGAGGGAAAAAAAAACCAGGATATGTTTATTTATCAGCTCTTAAGCACAGCCAACGCTGCCATGGACCATTGCCATATTTCTTTATCAAACACGATAGTGAGTGAGAAGTACAGCCTGTTTTCAGAGTGTTATGGACAGTGCACCCCCCGATCTTACTCTGAGTTTAGAGCATTAAAAAAAAAATGTTGCAGGAGATAAAGATCCCCAGTGTGTGGCAGCACCAGACTTAATGGCGTGTCACTACCACTCACTTTCACTGTGATTATCTCCAACAGGCAGGGATGGGGAGCCAGACTGGGAATCCATTTTCACTGAGCAGATATCAGTACAACATCTGCCCCACCATGTATTTATAAAAATCTCCCTGCTGTTCCAGGAATCACTTGAGCATGAAATAGCTGAGTTCCAATAAGTAAGAATTTCTGAATTTCTGGCATAACTGATGCCACAGTAAAACCCTTCAGCAGAAGCTTAGTAAAGATTATTCCAGCACTGGGCTAAAGGAGTAGCTTTCATTTTGTGCTACTTCTAACATATCTTAAATCTTCCCAGAAGTATAGCTGAGAAAATTAAAAACTATTTCTTAAATTATTTTCTCTTGTCTAGGTACACACAAGTCCTGTATATATATATATATATATTTTAAAGGCCTGCACTTTCACTTAGGTAATTCAAAGTTTAAATCAAGACTGCTGCCCTATTTAATCACTGGCAAAAAAAGAAAAGCAGCACCTAAAATACTTTTCCTTGCCAGATTGTTTTAGGTTGAGATCATTTTGGAGATCAGTTCCCATAGCATATATATACTCTATTTACTAGGCAACAAAAATGCACTGAGCTCTTCTAACCAAAGAAATTGAAATAATAAGGACTACAAAGTATACTTTTTGTCTTAACTCTTAGTTTTATACAACTAATACTATACAACAACGAAAATATTAGTCAGATTTCTATACTACATCTGCTCAGTAGTACTGAGTAGAAAATATTATTTTCCCATTAGCATTGTTCTTTCTAAATATGTGAGGCCTACAGGGATAGCAATTGACATTTTCCTTTGAGAAAGAGAACTTTCCATAGAAAACTCATTTATTTTTTGAACTAAAAATCACGTTCAGAAAGTGCTAACACTGCATATACTAGTTTGATTTCCCTAATCCTCTGAGAAAATCAGCTTAAATACAAACCTGCTCAATAGTTTTCACCAGAAAATTAAAGGAGGAGCAGAAGGACCCACCCACAGCTGTTTCCAGTAGCCAAGTGTCCAAAATGACCATGGCCAGCTGCAGTCCTAGCAACATCCTGGCTCCTTCCTGGAGCATCTCAGGAATGGCTGGGATCCAGCAGCAGCTTTCCTCTCTGGCAGGGTTTTCTGCCAAGCTCTGAACAAGTCACTGCCCTGCAAAAACAGACTCATCCACCTGCATGGTGGTGTCAGCCTTGATGCCCCCGGCCCCACGGAGACACATCACCTTTGTGACATGCAAGGTGTTTGAAAAATGATGTCTGAGGAGAAACTGGAAACCCCAAGCCCTTCCCGCCGACAGGGACGGGATTGGCAGCAGTCCTGTGTTTGGGCACGTTCGGGTCTGTGCCAGGAAACAAAACTCACCTTCCTGGCAGGGCTGACTCCTGTCTTTAGGGAAGCACTGGCATGCTTCCTCCCAACAGATGCCTGAGGACAAAGCCTCAGGAGGCACCCTCAGGGCTCTTGCCCTGTGCAGTGAAAGGAGCAGCACTGCAGCAGGAGAGTGATGAAAATCTCCTCCAATGCTTTCTGCATCCTGACAAACGCAAGAGCTTCCTCGGAAGGGGAAGCAACTGGGTTCATGTTTCTGAATTGTGCAGACAGTGGGTTTGTGGACGTGCAAGAAAGTCCAAAAATGTTGCTTATCCAAAGAAAGCACTAAGGATGTCCACTAAGTGTCTGAAAGCCGCTGTGGGAGAAACCCAGCTCTGAATTAAGGTGCAAGCTTCTACCAGGAAGGTTATTAAACACGAGAATACCCCTGATGGGGCAGTTTTATTGGGACTTCAAGCACTGAAGGGTATGACCATATATAGTTTAAAATGTATACTTGAAACTGAGGCTTTGGGAAATTCTATTAGCTGTGTAAACAAAGATCAAACCAGAAAACAGCTTTGCTCCTTTCAGGTCACAGCCTCCGGATGAATATCAAATGACACGATATTTGAAACTGGGCCATGAAGGGCTTCTTCTGGTGGGATAAGAACAGCAGATATGGAACCAGAGCCTCCTATTCCACGGTTAGATTACTTCTGCTGTGTTTATTGCATGTATTTAGAGCTCCCTTGCATCAAGCCTTCTGTTGCCTTCCATGTGCCAGAAAGCTCTAAGCCCTTCGCTCTGCTGAGTTTTGGGAAAAAACAGAGGCAGAATTCTGACTCCAGAAACTCTTCACTATGCAGCTCCAAGTTACTGACATTTCTAGACCTAAATGTAAAATACATTAAACAGCTACTATATCATATTATATTATATTTTGTAATTCTTTCTCATGTGAAAGCTGGGGACTTTCCAGTCCGAAGAGTTGGCTCTCGCTCTTCCTCTGCCATTAATTTCCTTCTCAGAGGATGGTCTGCTGAATTGGGGATTTTATGCTTTCCTTATGAAATCCAGCTTAACTTTTAAGCAGCACGATCACTTTTGCAAGGCATAGAATAATGTATCACCAGCATTTTTAAACACTGGCTGTTTCTCCGAAAAGCTGTCACAGATATTAGTTGCAAAGCTGGGGAGATGAGTTAGGAGTGTGAGGAGGCAAAATTTGTTTCTCAAATAGCCATCATCTCCCATTCAATGATGTATCATTTCCCAGCACTGCTGCCTTGGCTGAATTCCAGATGGATCCATGCCTACCAGTGGCACTTTTTGTTTTATTCCAGTCTCCTGAGATATCCATCACCGTAATAACAGAGTTGTCATTTAATTACAGGCCACATGTTGTAGTATTTTGTGTAATTTCTGCATTCTCTACACACATTATTTATACATTCTATATGAAAATAAAAAATGCTACCATAAACCAGATCATTATGAGAATTTAACACAGACAAATCTAAAAATACTCTAGAAAGGCTGTATCTCCCTTGCAAATATTTGCATTGCCATCTCACCACAATTAGGGAGCAAATAAGCAGCACACAGGCAGTAAATACCCACCCCATGTTCTTTTCCATCCCTCCTTCTGCCGTGGCAGTGGTGTTTCTCTGCTTGGCAAATTAAGAGCACAAACATGTAGAACATCTGGACGTGTGATGGGATGAAAGAGACGGTGGTTCCAAATTGTTCACTAAGTGAATGTTATTCCATGTGCCAAAAATGCTTTGACAGGCCCCCTTGAAACATAATTTCAATTATATATGCCTCTGCTTTCAGAAGCTGCACTGTAAACATCTGACAGCTTCGCTCAGTGAGTCTGGTTCCCTGGGGTGCCTGCAGTCCAATCTTCTGATTGAAGAATTAAGAATGCATTTTGCTCATCATTTCTGTTATCTCAGTTAAAGAGATCTGGGGAAACTTGTGTGTGTCTGCCTCTTATTAACAGAAACATTTACAGATTTCTTGCTGGATGTTGAATCCAGCTAAACCAACAGGGAGTACAGATCAGTGAAATCAGGGCCCTTATCTAGGAAAAAAACCATCAGATTGCTCAGTGTCAAGGATAGCCTTATTTAGCACAGGGGAATAGAGGAGTTAAAGACTTGTCAGACTGCATGCAAATTGCCAGTAGAGCAAATGGAAAAAAAGGCCTTTTCTTTATATTTAACACATATTAATACAGAAATCACTAAATGAGAATGAGTCCAGAACTCCACAACCCATATTTCACAACACAATTGCATTTTAAAGGAAACTTCTTTTACAAAATCCTTCACAGTGGATGGGTTGCAAAGTCAAAAGACTGAAAACTATCAATGTATCTGTTAACATTACTTGTTATAACAATATATTATGTAAAATAGGAATCTCTGATGCTTCCCTGAACCTTACCTACCTTTTAAGACAACTTTTCTTATCCAGATATCCTATGCTTACAGCTCTCCTAGAAGCTGTGGCTCCCATGCATGGCACACTATTTTTAAACTCCCTTTCCTTACATTTTAGATATTTCTGAAGTCCATTGAAATTTTGTAACAACACACACTGCAAATGAAGTATATGGGGCTTTACAAAGGCTGTTTTCAGAGCACATGCAGGATGAATTTACTACCAAGAGATATGATTAAGACTTACACAAAGAAAAGTCTTCACAGTGACCTTTCTCCAAAGGCAGAAATCATTTTTTTTTTTTTAAGGAATAGGTTAGCACAAGCACCCTTCATGTGAAGAACTACACTGTCTGAGAATATTCATTACAGAACAGCAGTCTACAAATAAATACAAATAATACTAGGCTTGTGCTGTGCTGGTGGCTTTTTGCCTCAGCTTGGGGAACAGGGACACAACAGGGACATTGCCCTTGGCTCTCCATGGGCTTGCAGGGTGCAGGATTCCTGGGATTGAATGTTCCCTCTGCTTCCCTCCAGTGCCTGAGCAGAGCTCCTTCAAACAGCTCTCAGCTCTCCTGTGCATCCTCTCAGCTTAAATATGGGGTGAATTAACTTCATTAAGGGGGAGAATTAGTTCCTCTAGGTCAGGAGGTCCTGGAGTGCCTGGAGACCTTCGTATTTCAGAAACCATCTGAACTGGAAGTAAATTAAAGCTCAAAACTAAACTCCATCTTAGGCTTTATGCATCATTTAAACACACCTCATTGTGAAGTTACAAGCTTAAAAGAACAACTTTTGACATCTTCACTCAGTTCTAAAATTACTCTTTCATCCACCAGATCTTTCAGAAGTTTGTTTAATTAGGGTAGAATGGGTGAGGGAACAGAGGCAGAAGGACTCCTAAGTCAATGACCTTCCTCCCAACTACTTTTCTCATTAGCTTTACTGGAAACATAACTTTCTGGCCCATGTTGGCTACGAAAATTTGCAGGGGAGGACAGTTCATGCAATAACTGGAGGCAAAGCTGCTTTTAGATTACATGGCTCTAGCTCATTTTTACATGTAATAGATGACACAAAAAGCCTTTTCTGTTGGGCTCCTCGAGTACACCATACACACAAAGATATAGATGGATAGATAGGTAGGCAGGTAGATAAGCAAAAATATATCTAGAAATGCCTGCAAACACCAGTATAGACTATGTGCTTATGTGGATCTGATGCTGTGACTTGGCAGCTGTGATGGCACAGACTGTCCAAAAAATAAAATCTTGTTCACAGAGCCACTGTGCTCAGACTGTGCACTCAATCCACAGTGACAGGGAGCAACACACTTGGCTCTAGCAGTTCTCACACGTGTTTGCCAAGAAATAAAAAGTCTCAGATTAATAAGCCACGAATATGGTTATGGAAAGCTTTGTCAGAGGAGGCCCTAATGGAATATTTGCACAGGAGCAGTTAATGCTGTGACATAATGCAGCCTTTGACTCAGGGATATTATGTTGGTGTATGCTTTATCTTGTTACTTATGCATATCTTATCTAGGTGCAAATACAGGTATTTTAGTCTACAAACACATGCATACATACAGGTTGCCATGCTCTGTCATGGCCCTAGGCACAACAGCATCCTTTTGACTCCTAGGAATCATTTCTTGGTCCCTCCCCTCCCCTGCACATAACCACTGTTACTTGTTTTTGAGTTTTCCTCACCCCTGTTTTATTTGCTTTTGGCCAACTCTCCTTAGCAAAGGCATCTGTTCTGTTGCTACTAAGAACTTGGAGAGGAGAACTGTCAAAGTTTCATTTTTCCTCCTCGTTGGTGCTATTTTTACCTTTCCTCTGTGTGTGTGACCTGCAGGAGGGAAGCTGGGCTCTTCCCTCTGGCACTCATTACCTTCATTACATCCTCCTCTGCCAAAAAAGGCACCTTATATTTGTTTGTCATCTGTTTACACCGCCTTACAAAGCAGAAGTGGGAAGCACCAAGGCTGTACTTCACTCATCATGCATTTTTCTGGAAGCTAATGGTCTCCAAGTTGTTGTATTATCTCCTGCCCTCCCTCTCCATAATCAGTGCATTGTTCGGGGACAGGTGAGGACTCTTAAAGGAGGTAAAAACCCTGAAAAAAGATAATAACCCAAATTTTTGCACTAGCCACTTTTGAGAGCTGCCTATGATTACACCCACACACACTTTTCCATGTAAACAATGCTGCAGCAGCTCAAAGAAGCCATGCAATCATAAATATAGGGGGAAATGACATGTGGGCTCAGAGGCAAGTAAAAGGGGGATTATAAATTCAGGCAGAAGAACAGAGGGAACTCATAAAACAATCTTTTCTGTGGTCACCCCTCCCCGTAAGATGAGGTTCATCAAATGGATTAAGTGCTTATGGATTGGCTGCTAGTGGATTGCTACAAATCTAGATAAATTAATAAGGAAAACCTTGCCATGTAGGACATGTATGTAGACAAACCATTTGGGTGAGATAACTACCAAGGTAATTTTCTTAATTGGTACCAATGTACTACTTTTTTTTTTTTTAATAGAGCTGCCATAAAAACAAAATGATATTTTTACATGTAGAGAATCTGCCAACTGTTCTATTTGTACCTGATGAAAGACTATGCAGCCAGCTTACTGAAAATCACTTGAAGGAATTTAAAAGCAGAATAATAACAAAACTGCTAGAGGGAAGAACAGGAGAAAGTCTGCTGTAAACATGAGAACATAATGAAAAAAGAATATAAAAAATCATGTAAGAGTACTGTCGCCTGGCTCTCAGAAAATCGAGCATGGCATAAAAATAGTGATGAGTAGCAACAGGAACAAAAATATGAATCCTTTGAGATCTTTCATCAAGACAGAGGAAAAAAGATTCGTTCTTCCTGCTGTTGCAGATGGTTTATCTATGCATATGTGCAAAGCATCATTTCAAGCTGCTGTTCTTCAACAAGCAACTACAATCGACTCCCAGGGTCAGTTTGCTGCCATTACATCCCAGCCCTGCAGGCATGCTCTTGGGGCTGCAACTCAGAGAGCAGTTGGTCTGGTTTAAAAACCAACCTGAGTGAAACAAGAAAATTAGAAAACCACAGGACTGTTTTTGAGGAATTCATTTGGAAAGGCCGAGATAAACATTTTGTGATCGTCACCGGTTACTGCACACCAGTACTTGGGAGTCAGACAGCCAGGTTGTTGAATGCAGTTACTCCACTCAGCAACACAAAAAGGAAATGTCCAGAACTGACTCTTTTCCTCCTACACACTTTTGTGGTTTTGGGAGAGAAAGGCCAAAGCAGTCTGACAGGGTTGGTTACAGTCCTTTCTTTCTGTTGCTGTTGGAAGGAAACTTCGCTCTCATTCCCTGTGCCTTTTCCAGAAACAACTTCCTACTCCCAGAACTGCCACATGAAAACTGTCAGTCAGGTACTTGCTAGGGGCTCAGATGCAGGCATGACTGAGCTGAGGCTCTGCCCTACCACCAAGAATGGAGCTGGTTCCCCAGACCACCTGAAATCACTGGGAACAAACAGCAGAACGGAGCAGATACATTATGGAGCTTCCAGGGGCTCATACTAAACCCAGAAGCTATATATTTGCACAGTTTCAGTAACTTGTTTGAATTCCCTATCTAAATTTTATGTGGCAATTTGGCTGCTATCTTTTGTCTAATTAGAACTAAATGTAGGCAGTACTTTAACTCTATTAATTCCCTTAATGTCATTATCTCAAGTTTGCAGAGGTATTCAGTAATGTCTACACTGCTGCCCTTTACGAAAGGTTCATTGCTTTTCCAAGTAATAACACAGGCTGAGGATTCAAGGAGTGATTTAGTTAGAGCTAAATAAGAATGACTTGAATTAAAAGAAGAGACTTCTTAATTTGTTCTGTAATTTTTTTTCTTCCTTTTGCATTATCATTGCTTTTCCATCTCTCCTTTAATAAGATGCCTCTCCCTCCTCCCTGGCACCTGTCTACTTGCAAGGACCTTTGCATCTATCTTTTTCTAGTCCTTCTATTTTTAGTGCACATCTGTTCCTGTTTTGACCTCAATTCTTTCTCATCTGGGGCTTAATTTTTCTACGTCTTCCTTCTGCCAGATCTTCTCACAGCTGTCGGATCACTTCTCTCTAGCAGATCCATAATCTTTCTGTTGGTGGTAAGTGCCTGGACTCCCTCTCTTGATGTGGTAGGAGAAGGCAGGACCCAGGAAACCCCTGGTCAGCTGTCCCACCTCCATCACCCCTGCTCCCTGACAGAGTGGGCGAGTTACAGAGGTTACAACTTGCTCTCTATTTTCTCCCTGTTCTTCTTTTATGCTTTTCTAATACCTCAAAATGCTACCAACAACTGCAAATCGAACTTGTTGGCACGCTTTGCCAGCGTGACAACAAATTCCCCTTTTGTTCCTTTCACGGGCAGAATTTCATTTTCCTTTGGATCAGTAACGAGGAGATTCGTTTCGTTCTACCTCGTTTCTTCCCTTGGCAGCGGGATTTGGAGCACGAACAAGGAGGTGGAGGAAGGTCTTTAAGGCTTTACTCTTGGCCACAGAAACATGTTTGCAGAAGGGGAGTGTTTGTCCTCATCTCTTGGGTGCACCTGCTGATGCACCCAGTGCTGCCCTGAGTGACAGGAGTGCCAACATCGCGGACAGCGATGGTGCCTGTGGGCACTGGCCCTACCCACACACCCCAGTGAGCAAAGCACACAAAGCCCTCTGCCCCTGTCATTACTGAGAACAAAAATGCTGTTGCTCCACCTGTAAAAGAGGGAGAAAAGAGTGTCGTGGTTGTGCAAACACGGACTGATGAACATAAATATTTCCCCTGTTTAGCTGATGTGCGCCGTACTTTTGTTGCAGTCAAGCACCCAGGCAGTTTCAGTGTTACAAAACAGTGGTGTGGTAACTGAATACATTAACATTTAAATAAGACACTCAGGCTAATATTTTTAAAAATTTAATTTAAAAAAAAATTACTTTGTGCTCAGCGTGTATTATCCGAAGGCCACGTATACCTTCAGCAAAATTCAGATTACACAGTGAACACGCCAGTGCTAGAAATTTCTACCTCTAATTGCATGTAATATTGAAGGAAAGAGACACATGCACTGCAAATAGTGCTCAACTGAAACGTTAAAAATTATCCCTTCTGCTTTTTCTTCCTCTTAGAGCACAAAGAGAATCTAATTAACATGCTTAGTGTCTCCCCAAGATTCAATTCAAACTCAAAGTACCCTATCAAAGGCTTAAACATCAGACAGAAAATGATTTGGGATGACTGAGCTATCTCTACAAATACACTAATTTAACTCTAATGGGCCCTTATGAAAAATGATACCAAATGCAGTTGAAAGGCCTCTACCTGCTTTTAAGGGAGAATAATAAAGTTATTAGGAATTTTCTTGCACCTTAAAGCTGTCTTGCAGTTGTTGAGCATGATCGTGTAACTTGATAAATGCAGCAAATGACAGAGTGCCTTGTGAGCAGACTTGTGCGTGACATCCCTCTTTTCAGTGATCTTTTCTCAATGAAGAAAGTTTTCTCTCTGTCTCACAGAGACAGAATCTTCCAGGATCTGCAATTTTTTAGGTTCTCTCAAATTTCACCCAAGAGTGTCATTTACAGGTTTGTCATTTTTTCCTATTTTGTACTTTTTTTTAAAAAGCAAGAAATTTCTGTGTATTAGATTTCCACCTACCCTGATAGCATTTCCCATCCAAGTAATTTCTTTGATGCCACACCCGTGCATCTCCACCTCGCAGATGATAAACCAGCTTTCACCATTGCTTATCACGTGCTCAGGGCTGGTGTGACATTTCAAGCAAATGCAGGATGTTAATCAGCTAAATTATAAAGAAGAAGGAAAGGAACACAACAGCTGCGTCTTCCAAAACCCCCTTACAGATTGCTACAAAGCAGACCCTCCCTCATCCAGCACACTAAAGGAATAGCTCCCTGTAATCTCTCAGTTTTCCTGTTTTATACAGGCAGGCTGTTCTGAGCACATTAAAGCAGTGTTGATAAGAGCAAAATGGTGTGCATTTTTTTCGGCCCAGCTTTCAAAGGAATGTTAAGAAGGAAGGTATGTCTAAGAACCGGGGCCTCACCACAGCACTCTTATTAGCATTTCTTCAAAGATGCCTTCTACTCAGGTCCCAGCTACAAAGCCCAAAATCTGCATTTGAATGCAGATGTTCGGAAATGAAGTTGAAAACTGTCGGGGTCTTGCACAAAAGATGGGCATGAGCCATAAAACCAAAATGCAGCAAGAGGAAAAAGACAGTAGGAGTGCACAGGTAAGCAGCCCTCGTGGTGCTGGACGTGGCATCAGAAAAAGGGAAGCTGCCTCTATTGCAGAAGCTCTGAGGTGATCACAAAAAAAGCAGG
Source organism: Myiozetetes cayanensis (assembly GCF_022539395.1). Classification (NCBI taxonomy): domain Eukaryota; kingdom Metazoa; phylum Chordata; class Aves; order Passeriformes; family Tyrannidae; genus Myiozetetes; species Myiozetetes cayanensis. The sequence goes on from NW_026087853.1 coordinate 58,029,963, forward strand.
CAAATTTCAGTCATTTGACTTGCCACCAATTACCACCAGTGTTGATGCCAAGAAGGTCCCTTACTTTATGAAATTAGGAAGACTTTCAATGTCTCTAAGTAATTACTGCCAAGATCACTGAAACAGAGGTTCTAAGATACCCAGACCTGTGAGGTGAGATCCTGATCCTCCACAAAAACACACAAAAAACTCAGGAAGGATAATTATGCAGCCAATTATGCAGACAATTTTTCTTCACAAGCCCAGGCAATTAGGGTTCAAATCTCAGTAGGCTTATTTTATTCTATACAGTTTATTTGAGCCAAATGTGTATATAAAAATAAATATTAATCAGGCCTTTTGAAATAACTGTTTAGAACAGGACTTAGGGCCATGAATTCCATAGCCAAAACAACCCTGAATAAATATTATTTCTTATCCATTTTGTATTTTAAGACCTTTGATTTAATCAGTTATTCATATAATCTGGGGAAAAAAGTAAGTAGAATCTCCTGAATAACTTTTATTTACTATTCCTTAATTCATACTCCACGCAGAAAAAGACATTTAAGAGGCAGTTAAGGCCAAGAGACCCTAACAATAGCTGAAAGATAAAGGAAGACTACAAGAAACTAAATGCTGCCAAAATACATTGTAAAAAAAAAAAAAAAAGGATTCCCTGTAATTTCATGGAGCAGTATTCAAACCAAATGTTTGCTTATGCATGCCCTGTGAATTTGAAGCCATAAAAAGTTTGTCAGTAGTTCAAATTTCTTCTTTTATGCTTCCTCTCAGCTTTCTACACAGTATGCCTTGTGAAACTTTGTCTCAAACAGAACATCTCTGACAACCTGTGCCTCTCACAGTGCTGATGCTTCCCTGTTGCAATCACCTGAGCTGGGTTCTCACCACAAGAATACAATGTTTGTGCAAGAACTATGACTTATTTTTAACATTACTTGCAGGCTTTGATATTGCACATAAACGGATTAACTTCTCAAATTGACAGAAAAATGTTACATCATGTACAAATGTGACCATTTCAGTGGTTTTATTCCAGGAAGATAACTGACAGTGACACCTCATACCCAATTTTTTCAGCATCCTAGTGACTCCATTCATAACCCTTCTCAGTTATAAATTACTACACTGGGGCATGAAGACTTATTGCAATTTAGACCTTATCAATCAGTCCAATCTCCGGGACATAACACTTAATATAAAGTTTCGCTTAAAATACTTGTCAAGAACACATGACAGATAGCTGTCTTCATCTTGCCTGTAGTGAAAACCTATAAAGAAATTTGGATCCATTACAGTTTAGCTGTCTAGGAATATTCAGAGATTTCTTTTACAAAAACATATATTTACCTTTTTTTCTCCCCGTGTGCTTTACTTGTTTGCAAAATTCCTAACTAATCCCCCTAATTTTTTTGTCCATTTCATTTACCTCAGTTAATGTTTCCACAGACAGCCATTCTTTTTTTCTTCCATTCAGATGTCACTTTGGTTCACTTAAACTCTTTGAGAACTGCATTTCATCATTTAACCAAACTTGTGTTCCTGGCCTTTCCTTTCCTTTCCGCCTGTGGCAAACTTAGGTCTTATCAGGAAAAAAAACTCAAAACACTGAAGTTTAAACACGTGCTTTCAAAATGATTTTGGAAGACAACCTTTTAGATGGACTATGAAAAAAATTTTAGATGTTACACCCTAATTTTTTCAAACTAAATCCCTTGAAAGATTAGCTGGAATTCAGTGGAGAATTCCAAATAGCTTTAAATAAAATCTGACACTCTAAGCTGATGTTTCATTTATACCTGATCTTCAGCCAATAACTGAGCATGTTCACGACTATCAGGTCTGATTTACTAGCACTGTCAAGCATTGCAGAGTTTCTCTTTCAGGAGACTTGGAGAAACCTGCAACATTTCCAGAAGTCCACCAGTGATTAATCACTAAAGTAACCTACCAAGGAACCCACTGACTTCCTCATGCCTCTTCTCCAAGTTCAGCCTGGATTTCTTCCCAGAAGAGAAGACTCTGTCAAAGAGAGGCTGTGCTTGAGCCACACAGAAGTTCCTGATGTCAGTCTAAAAGCAGGTGTACAGTGGAAGGATCTATTGATCCCACAAAACTCAACTCTACCATGAATCTGCTATGGAATATGAACAGACATTTCCCCCTTTTTATTGGTAAGTTTTTTATAAGTGGACCCATTCTCATGCTTTATTCCTCACTCAAAATTGCCATGTAACTAGAACTGTGCTCATGTGAGATTTGCATAAAATTGTCCTTGTTGTCAAAGAGCTGTTGCAGAAGACATAAGTTACCTTAATCTTCCTATAAATTATCAAGTCTTTAAAGATACCTCCCTTGTAAGTCAATAAGGAATAAAGCATATTCTAATTATTTTTTTTTCAAGTTCATACTTATTTAACAGATCCTAGTTGCTTACCACATAATTACTTGATTAGTTTCTAATTACAAAGCTGATGGAAGTCTCCTGGATTTAAATTGCAAAATTTTGACTGATGAACTTTAACATTTTCAATTTGGAAAGGAGGAACTGAAGGCAAGAACAAATAAAAATATCCCCACTGGAGCGACAGAGACCGAGACATAGCAGGAAGAAAATTTTGGTGAACCTTATTCAGGATCAGGCAGATAAGCAAGCATTGTTTCTATCCTGATTGCTCAACTGTGAGGTCTATGCACACATTCACATATTATTACATGTCACTCAGTGTATAAAAAAAAACCAGTCCAATATCCATAACAAATTCAGGCTTTGGTCTGCAACAGTTAAATATGAATGGGTCAGATTTATTTGGAATACCTGAGAACTGCACGTCAGGGAAAGCCCAAAACAAAAATGACACCTTCATCTATCGTGAGACCAGAAATTCAATGACACATAAATGCTGTGTTATGATTCTGGACCATTTTATAAAGACCTATTGTTGTAATAGACGTGGCAGGAATTGTCTTTGTCACATAGCACCAGCTTACACTTTCGCCTTTTAAGCAGACTGGGCTTGTATGGAGAGATCTTAATTCAAAATATATAACTCTGAACATGCTCAGGAAGTAACAGGCTACATGACAAATAAAGAAAACAAATGTAATGAGGTTTTATAAAGGGGAAGGCATAGGTTCAGTAAGGGAAGGAGAATCACTAGTAAAATTGTCAGTCCCTACATAACCCTCCACGGGCTGAACCATTAATCTACTTCTTGCAAATCATGAACATTGTCTTAATATTTGTGTTATTGCTTTTTATGAGCTGCAGGGACAAATGACATAACTGCACTAATATAAATATTTGTCACAGCAAACTGTAACTGGCATCACTTCATCATCCTCATACACTGAGAATTACTGCCTCCATCAAACTTGGTACAATGTCTGCTCTGCATAGTTACAGGGAAAAAGAAAAAAAGAGAATAAAGAACAGAGGGAGAAGCCACAATTTATCTCAGGACTTTTCCTTTTGTGGCTTAATACAATGGTTATTATGCTACCTTGTCAAGCTGGAGATAAATGGAACAGTTGGACACTGAAGACCAAAACGGTTTCAAGCCAGGATGTGCTTATAAGTTAAGAAACAACTGGAGGCAGCCAGAGCTCAAGGAGAATTGAGTGCTCTGAGAGAGGATGTTATTCCAGAAAAACAGTATACTCTCCAGCTAGTCTTTTTTTTCTTTTCTCTTTTTCCCCCCTCCTGTTGTTGTTGAAATGTTAGCATCAGTTGGCACTCCCCATCTTTCTACTCCCCATCTGCCAACATTTCAGTAAAACACCGATCTGATGAGAAAGGTGAAAAAAACAACCAGGTTCAAACAGAAAGTTGCGTAAAAGTTCATGCATGATTCAGTCTCCTGTAGGGCTTTTTAGTCTACAGCATAAATCTCTAAAGCTGGAATGTAATAAAGAGGGAAAATAGTGAAGGAAAATGAGTCCTAAAACTTTAAAGACCGCATTTTACCCTCATTATTCACACAGAGCAGTACCCTACCCGCTGCCTTCAGCATGAACAAAACCCAGCTACTTTCAAAACAAGCAACAGGGAAAACTTGAGTGCTGCACGCATACACCTATTTTTAAAATGTATGGTCCCTGGCAATATTATAACTTTGGCACCAAAGTTTTTAATTTCCTGTGTGTTACAATTCTAAATGTAAGAGAATCAAATATACTCGGGTTCATAAAAGAATGGCCCTTCAACAGTGCAGGTGTCACTGAGCTCAAACCTCACGCTCACAACTTGGACTGCAGCGCTCCCAGACCAGCCCACGCATCAAGCAGATTGTCCAGACTCCATCTGGACAATTCTGCAGTGGATCACAGAATCCTTCTCCTCAACAGGTCAGGAAAGGCCTCTTCAGTTCAACGCAGAAGCAGCTCCAAATTGTAGCACTTTGTCCCCAACCCAAGATCCTGATTCCCTCTGTGCCATTCACAGCCTTTATCTGCCCCTCTCTTGCCGAGCAGGATGACACAGCCCCACAGCCAGCACTGCTGTTGCAGCTCAAGAGGTGGAAAACAGGTTGGCTGAGGACCCTGAAGGCTGAAGAAGGCTTTATGTTCCTAGTCAGGGACTGTCATAGGCACCAAGCTAGAGAAAGGATGCGTGTTCCACTAAATGGAAAACAAAAATTTGCAATCTCAATTTATCATTGTGTGTGAACTTAGGACAAAAATCCCCAAACGAACAGACAAAAGGTCAAAATTTAAAATGGAAACAACTCTACCCTTGAAAATATTAGAAACAAGAGGCATCATAATCAGAAATGCAGAAAATCATCTGATTTTCAGTGAAAATGTTACTGAAATATTGTCTTCTTTACTCACAAGTACTTTGCAGCTTCCCTACTCTACTTCCTATCTCCACAGTGCAATATATTTACAGGTTTTCACAGTTTTTAATGATTTCCAAAAGAGCTGGGGTGCTATGTGTAAACATTGATCCAGAAGTTTGAATCATTAACAGCTTAGACATAAACTGAGGAAAGGAATGAAGAGAATTGATTTTCTATTGTGTGGAAATCAACCACTGGAAGGTAACTTGGAGCTGGCTAGTAAGATAATTTATTTTAAACAAAATGTTTGCGTAACAGTAGCAAATTCTAGATTGTTCTATTCTTTTGAGGCAATGAAAACATTTTCTGTGCCATCTTTGTCTCTTGGAAATTGCAGTGCTGTAACTAAGCAAGAGCTAGTTGGCAAGCTCTTTTGGCATCTGTCCTGTTAAGTAATAAAATTCACTCAAACTGCAGTAATAAATGTTTATATAGGTGTTTTTATGTGTGTTGGGTTGCAACTACATGACACAGAAAATCAGAAAAAAACCCCAAACATTGAAAGCTCAAAGAAAGAAACAAGTTACAACATTTTTCTTCTCAGATGACACAAGATAATTTAATACCTCAAGAGCTTTCCTCACAGAAAAGCCATTGCCCTCCATTTCTCATAATCTGTCTTGTACTTTCTTATAAAGAAAGAAAGACATTCTAACTATATATTTCTTCAATCTGTCCATTCCCCTTTAAAATACCAATTAATCCTGTGAAGATGCCTGTTATCTAAAGGTACCATGCAGTCATTGGACACATCTTTCCAAACTTCAGTATCTTACCAGTGTGCCTAAAATTAGGCAGAAAGAGTATTGACCCAACAAGGAAAAAATTATCTGTTCTTCAGTAATGCAGGAAACATTATCTAGCTTTGATTATGTCCTTCAGAAGTCTGAGAGCCTTAAAAAAAAGGCCTCTCTCACCCTTAACTTTTCCCCTCTTACAAGTCTGAATAAACACATTAGACAGGCACTAAGCCACTTTTCTGAGCTGCACCAAGAGCATTTAAAGCTTATTTTTTGAAGTTACACGAAATGTATTCCTCCTCACAGCCTACAATCCATTTAGTTTATTCAAACCACCACGAAGGCTCTTAAAACCAAAGGTTAGTGCTAAGCTGGCATAGCAGGGGTAGCTGCTGTGCAAGACATTTCCACACCACCGCTGTAGCCGTCTGCAGCACCAGCCCTGAGCAGAGGCTGCCAACTCGGTCAAAAGGCAGCTGTTTTGAAAACTTCCTTAAGGGTAAGATCACTCCTGGTTTGACCAAAATTTTGGGCCTGTGGCTTTGGAGTGAAAAGTTCAGCAAAATAACTTCACTGCACAAACAGTTACCACTTGGGGCTGCCCTCAAGATACTTGGTTCTCCCAGTTTTTGGCCCGTGGTAAAGCAAAGCATTATGTCTGCAGAGGACCTTGGACCCATTTTGAAATCCTGTAAGCTGGCAAATGTAAGTTGCCATAATAAGTCATAACGTAAGCCAAATAATTGAAACACTTTAAAAAGAAGGGGAAAAAAAGAGTAATTTTAAGTTATTCCCACATAATATATGTATATATGTATTACATGAGTAAAACCCGCTGCTTGCCTGCATGTATACAATTTCAGCTGAAGGAAAGACACACAAAACTACTTTCTGTGATATAAGAAAGCTTATTATTATATATATGACTGTATATATAATATAAATATATATAATTGTTATAAAATTATATAAGAAAAAACCTTATTTTAAAAACTCTATGAATGACTGCCTCCACTGGGGTAGGAGTTTGGGTATGAAGCATTACTTCAAGCTGCTAGTATCTGTTCAGCAGCTGATCTCCTCAGAACAGGAACACATGTTTTTGAGTGAGTATCAAGGGCTGGTGCATTGCCAGAGATGCTCACTCTGCTTTCAGCTGTGTACACCAACTTCCACTCAGGTACACAGGAAGAGTAGATGCAATCAGTGTGAAGGCGCCTGAGAGAGGAATCTTCCACCCAAGCAGAGCTGTTGGACATTAACTCCTGTGGACAAGCTCCTTAGTTCTGCAAAAGAGGGATTTTGTAGTGCTCCCTCACCGACAGGTACTGTGGGTGCTCAGCCCTTTCATGCAGCACTAATTAAGGCGCTGCTTTCCCTGGTTCAGCAGCGTTTCACTTCCGTGCTGCTGAGCATCCCCATGTTGAGGGTTTTATTCCTCTGACTAATTTTAGGCAGGCAGGCAACTCTTCCTGTAATTAGGCAAGAAACATATGGCTGTTAGGCTGTACCTGTCAGGAGCTGCCACGCTGAGTTTGAGGAGGTATCGGCTGAATTCTGCAGGGAGCGCTCGCTGGATCTCCCGCAGCGCTCGCGCTCACTGCGTGGTTGCCACAGCACCAGGGATGTGCACAGCACGTCAGATCACATTACCAGGCTGCTGTCCATCCACCTCCCAGCAGACCCACACCTCCCTCCATCTGCTGAGGGCCAGCTGCTGCTTGCTGCACCCCTCAGAGATGCAGCAGCTTCTGCTCTCCCAGGCCCCGGCCGCTGGCCCTCCAGCACAGGCAGCACAGATGTTGTTCCTTATCTAAAGCAGCAGCCAAGCCTAAAACTGGCCCCCTCCCATTTGCACCAGACCTGACCCTAGTTCGACCCAGTTTACAAATGGAAAACATGAAACTGGGTAGATGCAAGAAGGTCTAAAATGCCCATCCTATTCCACCCTCCTGTTTTTCTTTCAGTTCCTTGGTCCTAAGCCAAAAAGGACAGCAAATTCAAAAAGACGTATCTAGCATGAAAGAATCCAGGGGATAACATTAGTATCTCTGTAGATAATCTCAGATAAATCATAGTCCCTGCTACTTATCTGAGATTTGCTCGATAGATCTAATAGGATGATTTTACTCTTCATGCATATCTGCTCCTAGACAGGCAATGTGATTACCCAACGTTGGATTTCCACTGTAAAATTAAACTTTCTTTCCCATATGGCAGTAATTGCAGTACAGGATCTCAGTAGGCGTATAAAACAGAGAGTACAAGAAAGATATATAGCAGAAGCAAACTATGCCAACTCCAAAAACATTTCTATGCAAATTGAAAGCTAAAACCAGCCCTTTTAACCAAACAACAGGAGTGCATTCTCAGATTTGGGAATCAAAAGAAATGTAGGTACATTAAGTTTAGGTCTATCTGTATATGAAGCAGTTATGTCATTGCTTATTTTAAGAAAATGACGTGTAACACAGATTAAAAATAATGCAAGGTTATGCAAATCTTAATAAACGTTAAAGGAAACATCCCTAATTTTGTGAAGAAATGGGCTATTCCAATATTTTTTCCTCCATTCCTTAATTTGAATCTTAGTTACTAACAGTGAATCAATAAGGTAGGGCTCAAAGAAATCTGGAAAAAATTAAACAAGTAGGGCAAAGAAAAGAAGATTGCTGCTGTTGATTTTCCTTTTCTTGAAGCCTTTATGTCAAGAAACAAAGGAGCAGTTGAGAGAGCACTTATTGAATCTAGAATGACCAAAAAGTTAAGGTTTTACTAGGGAACAGTGAGGGCCATAGGAGCCAGTATAACTTTTTTATGTGTAGTTTTGATGAGTATTTTTTATATATATAAAAACAAGCTCCATTTTTCATCTGAAGTCCTACTGGGCGTGTTCAGAGTGGCACTTGTGCAGTAAACTGATTTTTATTGCTTCTCCTTGCTGCTAACACTGCAATGCTACTTTAGAAAATGACAAATATTTTACTTTATCTCACATGCCAATGCTATTCTTAGTAAAGTCACCCATTGCTGCCACTTTGCACATGTGACACGAAGTGATGACACCAACAGTCTGAATAAGCCTCAACGGATTTTTTTGAGTTTGGTCCTGGTTTTGAAAGCTAGAAGTTTAGAAAACTGTGGGGGCATGCATTTCTAGGTAGATCTACACATATTTTATTATTTTGCTAATAAAAGAAGCCTGGTATACAACCTACTCAGTCTTTCATCGAGTTTCATTGCAAGGTATGTAATTTTTCAAAGTTAAAGACAAAATTTCAGAGTTCTGCTTCGATAGTATTTTCCCAGAATGTTGTATCTCATAAACCTCTGAAAAATAATTTTACATCCAAAATGACAGTCATAATCATAAACCATTGGAAAAACCCAACCATCATACATTTTTTCCTCTAAATCTTTCTGTAAAGGACTTAAAGATTCAGTACTCCTTTAACTCACTCTCTTGTCTACCATGGGTTCTTGTTTAATTCCAAAGACTTTCAAAACCTTACTGAATCACTATTAGTCTGCTTGTTAGAGATGGATATTTCCTTCTTTAACTGCAACATGTTACACTGAAGTTGTGTATCAGAAAGCCTGCCAGACGTGAGACACTGCTCAGACATAAGATACTGATCCTTAAATCAGTAAAACTGATCCACAGGCAGATGTGTTTTTTCGATTCATGAACCTAACTTCTCAGTAAAATTCTGTATTATTTCCTTTTCCCTCTTAAAGAGGGTATGGATGAGAACTTATCACCTAAATAAGATTAATTAAGTTTAAAAAACGCTTTGCTTTATAAGATCAAAACGTATTTTCTCTAATCCTAAAATATAGAGATAGGAAATGCCTAATATAAAGCAGGATTAATAAAAAAAGATATAAAATATTAATACAAATTTTTTCCCACTTCTTTTATCTTTCCAATATGTTTTGAATTCTTTACAGTGTAGAACAGATCAGCTGTTCCACCAAAACTGTTGCTAAGAGCTCGGAGTTCTCCATCCAGACATTTTATATAAATACAAGTTAGTGTGGTACAAAGTAAGAAAGTAATAAATTACAATGTCTCCTAATTTGTAATTAGCAGCATGCTGGAATCTGCCTCCATGGGGGAGCTACGCTGGCCTATTTGTTGGAACAGGCTTTGCTTATTTAGAAACCACAGAAATCCATCTCTGGCTCTCAGAGTACTGCCTGCTTACAACAAGCCCGTTTTATATTGGCATTGTTAAAGCCATTTATTGAAATAGCTCCAGGCTCTACAAGCAGAACCTCCTTCCAACCTCCCCTCTGCAAGATGAGAACACAAACTAAACAACTGCACAACAAGAATGGGAAGTACTTGAAGACAATAGTTAGTTAGGCGAGCAACTATTTAAAATATCAGCAAATCAGCGTGTGGCCCTGCAAAAGAGGACATTTAAAATCTCTCCCATTCTTTTCCTCACTTCTTATTGTTCTTTCGGAGGAATGAAGAAGTCATGATCAGCACTCGTTTAGGATTAGGAAAGACCTCGGTTTAACTGAGAGCTTGGGGAGTCTCAAGCTCAGGAAAGATCACTCATGAATTTGGTGGGACAAAAGAAACACCTGTGTTTATCAGTATGGCACCTCCTGGGGAAAATATCATTTATTTTTAAAGCACTAAATGTAAACAACCTTGCAAAGTGAATTCTGAGATCTCAAGGAATCCTATTACGACTTGATACATTCCTATAAAAGATACCGTATTTTCATCTTCTGTATGATACTTAAGGCAGCACAATATCAATAAATTGTTTATACTGCTCTGCAAATCATTTAAGGAGTTATATACAGCAGAAGAGTGTTATACATCAAATTAGTTTGTAAAAAAAAGCACATATAGGATGAATGGAACAGCAGTGCAAAAAAAGAAGCCTATTACTATCAAAATCAGTAGTAATATCCAATTTAAGAAGTACTTTAATTAATGCCAGTCCTTGAATGCTTGTGGTAACTGAAACAAATGAGCAGATTATTATGAGGTGCCAATGCTTTTCAGCCTAAGTAAATCCTCACATGATTATTTACAATGCTTTAATTGCCTGGGAGCAGAAATCGCCACTTTGGATTTTACCACGTACTCTTAATTTGTTCCTGCCTTTCCAAATATTATTTCAACAGCAATTCTGGTAGTGGTCCAGCCTTGAGAAAAACTGAACTACTGAGGCCAGTTTACCAAAACTGGGTGCTATACCACCAGAGCAGGTGAAGAAAGGCAGTCAGATAACAAACAGAGCCAAGCTGCACAAAACATCCTGGGAGCAAAAGATCAGATGGAAAAACTCTCCCAGGCTTCTTCTTTCAAAAATAACACTTTATTATCCTCTGGGCTGAGGAAATTAGAAAACATTATTTACTAATATCTTTCTCCACCTATTTGAGACTGGTACTCTGCACAGTAAACCCTTAACAGCGTGATTTCCCTCAAACCACTCATGATCATATTCCCTAAATATGGCTCTACAATAAAATCAGCAACAAGCTTCCCTGGCAGTGGGTAGGAAATCTATTTTGATAAACTGAGCGCTGTGCCTCAGTTTAATTTTTACGCTGTATGTGCAAATATTGATTCCCAGCATGTCCTGCACATTTCATCACGCTTCCTCCACAGTAAAGTTTACATAGATGCTACGTATTTGCATCTTTCCTAAGCCAAGCTCTAGCACTAAGCAGCAATTCAGCCAGAAAATGCATAATTCAACAGCTCCCCAAACTTTCCTGTTCACAGCCACATCACACATGCTCCTGCTTCAATTAAACACCACGAGGACCTTTGATAGACAAGCGTGTTACTACTGCAAATTTACACATACATGCATATCTTCTACGCATTTTCAGCGCTCACTTTTCCTAGGGTGTTTTTATTTGGGTGATCTGTTCTTACCACTTGCAGCTCTGAATTCCCAGCTACCCTTACACTGAATCAATATTGAAACAAATTTGACACCAAGCTGGTCTTTCCCCAGTACCAGAAGCTGCGCTGTGTGAAATAAGGATCTGCTTGAACAACTTGGTCCTCCTGAAAACGCACCCTCCTCGTCTCCACCCCTGCAGGGGAAGCTCAAAATTCCATCTGCCATTCCTGCTGATGCACCTGGAAGTAAATGGCTTTAAAAAAGAGAAGAGGCAGGCAGCAGAGACAATAAGCTCCTCTGAGACCATGGATGCTGGACCTATTTTTCCAGCTGTGTTCCCCCACAAATAATGAATGCAGTGGGGGGGAACAAAAAAAGGAAAATATCCTATGATTCCCTCTGAAAGGCACCGGTGTCAATTCCAGCTCTCAACACAATCTCTGCTTCTAGTTCCCATGTTCCTGGGTTTATCCCAAGTTTGTGTCCCCACTCAGCACCCTGGTGTGTCCCTCTCCCTGTTGCAAGCACTGGCTATCCAGAGGCCCACCCTCCACAGGACACAGTTGCAAGGCTGCTTTCTTGTCCTCTCTGAGAGCCTCCTGCCTTCTCTGGGAGGACTTTTGGGCAGCATCCCAGAATTCAGCGGGTGGTACCCACATTACACTTCGTCCTGTTGACTGGAGGTTTTGTGCTGGTGAATGGAGTTAAAAGAAACAGTAAATAATTCATTTCAGTGGAAAAGAGAGAACAGGAAATGAGGGAAGTTCTTCTGAGTCTCAGTGAAAACTGGGAGGTGAGGCAAGTTATCTTGATTCTTTCAGATGCCCAGCTTATCACCACGTCAGAGGTAGGGTAGTAATGCAACTCAAATTCCTGAGATGAGATCAGTGACTGGAATGATGTCCAACTCTAAGAAATGAGACCATTGCTCTGAGGATTTCTTTCATATTTAACAGAAAGTTCACAACTACTCTTCTACATGAGGCATTTCTGCTTATTAAATACCAAGTGGAACAGCATTCAGTGCATCCAATTCTGCCAAGCCACCCAGCCAAAACTCAGACTATTTCCCTGAGATCACAGGTCAAGCCAATAAAATTTTTCTTTTATTCTTTTCAGGAGACAGAGATTATATAAAATCCATCTGTTCTGTTAGCACTGTCAGACCTCTGCAATACACAGGTGCTTGATGTATGGTATTAGCTTTCCAGACGTTTTGATACCCTGTCATTCCAATAAACTATTGAGATTGAAAAGTGAATTGAGAAGGAGAAGAAAATGCCTCGGCTCCTCTGACAGCCATGAAGAATTTCACAAATGCTCTATTCCCCCTGAGGTATCACCAGATAAGCACAAGATCTGTTCCCATTCAGCTGGCACTTGCCCTGTCACAGGAATGAAGATGTGCTGCCTTCTTGGGAACGGCATGAGAAAATGTGACAAAAATAAAGAGTCATCAAGAAAATCTGCATTAACCTCTGTGACTGTCAAAACACTGCTTCTGCAGCTCGAGGTAAAACCCACAAGGCAGTGCAAACAAATGGATTTGGACAGAACTACAGCAGCATGCAGCACTTCTCAGCACTTTTAGATCTGGTTATTTGTGCTCAGTAATTGCATTAAGTGGACTAGATGTCATCAGGAAACTTTATTTCCTTATGAAGCTGTGCTGTTTTATTGTAATGTTTTGCCTGGTTTGCTCATATAAAGCTGTGCAGGACTGTTCCATGTGGCTTGCCTTATTTGAAAGGAACGACCAAACAGGTACTTTCAAAGCTCATTTGGAGGTGGAAGCATCAGTTGGTTATCCCCAGCTGCAGCTACCAAGCAGGAATTTCAGGTGGGCAGACCCACGCTTGGCAGAAAGCCCGAAGTGTCCCTGAGAGAGCTCTGCAGTTACAGCTCAAAGAAGCCTCTTCAGTGCCATCTGCAACCTGCCATGGGGTACCTCAAATTAGCCCTGAAACGAGCAGGCCTCAAAGAACCTGTCGCACAGAAACATCAGATTTTCCTACTTTATTATGTTTCCTACTTTATTATGAATTTTGGTTTGAGCAGAAATTCATTGTGATGGAATAAAACCACAAGATTTTTTTTTTCCCCACACACGAGGAGAAAACATAAGATTTTGCTTCACGCTTTTAGCTTTTTGATGCTAGAGAAGAAGCAATAGGCGATGTTCCCTACAGTTACTCTACCCAGGATCTCAAGGTGGCACATTTTACTGTATATCCACCTGTTCTCCATGGTTTTGAACTCCTCAAAGTACAGATGAAAACCCACCTTGACCATCTACATACCCCTCCATTCCTGGTGAGAGATGCTGCAAGCCACATGCAGAGCTCCCCTAAAATACCCTGAAAAAAACCCCAAAAAATCACAAGTGATTTTTTATGTTGGGCAAGAAGAGGTAAGCTAGGATACTCCCTATCAGAGACCAGCCATCAGGAAAAATGACTTGTTGAAGGGTGAAGAGAGGACTGGGACTGTAGATTGCATGATGCTGCAGGGCAGGTCTAACCACTCACAGGCAGGATGACCCAGCACTCACACCCCTGTTCAGAGCCTTTGAGAATCAACCTTCCCTGTTTGAAGATGCTGAATTAGCTTTTCTATTCAACTCTTCTTACTTTTCCCCACTCCTGGGAGGTGCACAGTGGGGGTCAGGGGGCTTAAATATGCCCAGGCAATTTGCATTTCACGCCATTGTGGTCCCATTTGTCCTCTTTCCTCATGTTTCCTCTAAAGGGCTCCTCACTGGGCTGGTCTGCTCCCCTCCTAACCCTGGATGAAGGATCTGCCTCCCCTCCTAACCCTGAGTAAGCATTAGCAACACCCTTGCTGGAGCTGCTGTAGGAAAAGGGGTGGTGTGCTCAGGAGCAGGCAGGAGGATGAAATGAATAAGAATGAAAAATAATTTCCAAGATTTTGGGATGCAGAAGTGATTGAGATGAGAACAGTCTAGTGAAGAGGTATGGGAACCTCACAGAATGAGCTATCCCACTCCAGGCAGTGCAGAGGCCCCCAGAATGTCATGCAGGGATATCATATATTCGTTATCTTGCAGGGTTTAATATTACTTTGTTCTGCCAAAATGCATTAGGCACATTTGAGCTGATTTATGCCACTGCTGCCATTTTTCTTCATGGAAATACAGGGAAGCTTCCTTGGTGCTAATACACAACAACAGGATACAGTGGAGAAATAACTGTTCAGTGAAGATACCTCTGCTGGGATAAAGCTCTTCAACTAAGCTTCCTGCACTCAGGCTAAAGAAAAATCTTCTTTATCTCAAGGATTAGAGCTATCATTCACTGAAAGGAAGCTGCTGACAATACATAACACTCTCCTTGTTATGATCTGGAAATATATTGGTGTATTACAATAAGTGTGTAGATTTGCTTTGATGTATTTTTAGTAATTTAAAAATTGTAATTACATAGCAAGACAAAGGGGTCTAAACTGTCAGATCTGCCACCGCAAGATTCTCCTCTCCCTTACTTTCCTCAGATTTTCATTTTCCCTTTTCGTTAAAATCTTCATGATATTTAAAAATATTTCATTCAGTTTGAAGAATAATGAAAATGTGTTCCTCAGTTACCTTTGCTTCAGCCCTGAAGTAAATTTTCCCTAATGCTAACAACATAAAACTCCAGCTTTACAAAATATTTAGCTAACAGAACTAAGCAGCTTTGCTACTAGAAATTCAGTTGTTCATTGTATTTGTAACAGGGTTTCTCTTATGCTTGTAAAATTGGATCAGAATCTCCTTCTTTTTAATTAAAAAGAAAGCAATTTCTTGGTTTCTTAGAATATCCCCTGACAGTTGTTATAAAATTCCATTGATTCCATTATCTGGTAGTAAAAGCACAGCTAAGTCCCTACATTGTAAAAATGTAATTAATACTAGTTAATCCAACGGGTTTTAAGTTCTTATGAATTACCACACCAAATATTTGATGTCTTCAAGTTATTCCTAAATATACAGCTAAATACATTAATTCTTTTATCAGAAGGCCTGATCTATCAACAGCATCCAACTACACCGTTTTCCTAATATTTGGTTAAGGATCTTCTACACAGGTTTGTTTTTTTTTCCTGACCAATGGATCCTTCAGTGCATAACAAGCATCCCAAACCAGAACCATTTGCAGCTTTTTTCCCCCTCCCACCTTATTGCAACTAAAGCTTTATATTTTATACAGCTGGTGAGTTCTATGGACTGAAGTTTTAAGAAATATGATTTGGTCCAGACTTAACACAGTTTTGACTATTTTTTTTTCATCATGATTTAATTTACCAGATTGATTAATGACAAATGAAGAAACAGTAATGCTCAATGCACTGAACATCAGTCTTGCAGTCCACAGCACTTAATGGAAAGACAAGTAACTTTTTGGCACTTGGGTTAATCCTGTTTGAGTCATTGAAAAAAAGAAAATACTATAATACAAGAAGTTTCAACACTAAGCGTGTTGGAAAGGTATAAATGCACATATAACTTCCAAAGCAGCATTTACAGGTAGGCAGTAATCTCATTAGATGAAGACTCTGCTCTCTCTTCTAGAGAAAATGATGGTTCCCATTTTCAGTAAAGCGCTCACAGAAAAACACCTTTACTGTGGAAGATGAGAAAGCCTGTATTTATGGTCCTGGACAAAATTAAGCATCATATTATTGTCATATGTGTATATATATATAATATATATCTCATGGGATGTACTTCAAAAGAAGAATTATGAAGAGAGCAACAGAGCTTTAGTCAATTATTTCATAAAGAATTAAAGTTTCAGCGTGATTTCGAACAAAATGGAGCAATTAATATAAAATACATTTGATAAAACCAGCAACACGATAGTAAGTCTTGTATCAAAGTAAGTATCCTATCAATATTTGAGTAGGTTAACAAATGCAGAAGAAAATAGTATTTGTTAAAGGACAGAATGTGAAAATAAATAGGATTGATAGAAACCTTATGGGTATTGGATGCTGCACTGGGAATCGTGGTGTCTGAACGTGTCATGTACTCCCTAGGGCATGACCAGGCTGTGAAATTACTATTTAAAACCAAAATTTTAAAGCCTGTATAAGGTGATGATGCTAGGAAAAAGAAATATTTCATATACATTCTCAAAGAATGCCTGATTTGAATGATGGCAACAAGGACAGCAGGACAAGATGTTTGTTTGTTTGATCATAAATGATGAGGAAAGCCCCTGTAGCAGGAGTGACATAACTTTAGGCATACTCAGCATATAGAATAGAAAAGAGTAGTGAACCTGAGGTTCTACATTAACTTTAATGACCAAGAATAGAAAATTAAAAAAGCTGAGAAAATGGGATTGTAATACATACAGAAATTAACAGGCCTATTTTAATGACCATTAGCATTTTAAATTTAACCACTGAAGCGAATCGTGGAGTGGTTTAAATCAACATTACTTCAATAACCCACCAGAGTTATTTTTGTACTCACTGAAAATTTGATCCCTAAACTCAATCATTTAGAGGACAGCCACAATCCAGCCACTGGAGGAACTTAAATCTTGAGAAATGATACTGATATATCTGAGAATTTTAAGATAGCCTGAACATGCTGACTAAAGAAATTGAAAGCTGCTACCTAAAGCACAAGAAGCATAATAAAAGGCTGAGCTATGGTATTAATGTTCAGGTTCTATACTTTTACCATTCTGCATTGTTGGAGATAAAAAGCAATATTCCATAATTCTTCAGAATATGCAAGGAAAATGGGAAAACTTTTGTTGGTGTCCAAACTGATGCATAGAAAAGTAATGAAATCAGATACTCACCAATCTGCTATATTGGTTTTGAGACAGTTGAGGAATCCATATGTCAATCTAACAGGCTCTCTGACATAAACCTGACAATACCCATTTAATGAGAGGGTCATAATCTGAAGCAGGTCTGTCCTTCAAGTATTTTCTTTCAAAAGATTCTGGCTTTATTACCTAAATAAACATCTGAGACCCCTCCAGTTTAGCTGGGAGATGAGTTTGCTTTAGCTCAGTCCAATTTAGCAAATCCACCAGTTCCATGAAGGGGATTCATCCCGAGCTGATGGACCTCTGACTGCTCTCCCACACAGAGCACAACACCAGAGACAGTCTTACCACAGGGTTCTCCCAAACTGAACTATCCTCACAAGTTTCACAGCCCAGGGCAAGGGATGCTGGGCAGCAAGGGCAGGGATAATGCCATGCCAAGTATTTTAGCAAACCTCACCATGAGATTCTACGTTCCTTCGTGCCGAAAAGCGAGAGCGGTGGAAGACGCTCCTGCTGCCCAAGCTCCGCTTCAAAGTGTGAGGTGGAAAAGCAGGAAATCTTTCATTGGCACTTCAGGGAAGGGTTGTACATTGTTCTGATAGGAACCATTAACATGGTGAGTGTCTGAGCGTGACTAGAGCAAGAAGGCAAGCTTGAAGTTTGCTTAGTTGCTCTGCATGAAGCAGAGAGCCTGAAAGGGAACATCTCTCTGTCGTGCCTCTCTGCCCTTCTCAGAGGAAGACAATTCATCTGCATCTTTCCCCTCCAGCTTCCTGACAATTTTCCCTAATTGTCGTCTTCTAATACAAATTCATGTTCAGTTTCTACCTTTTGTTCACGTTTGCTCAGTGGTTTTCGGATCCACAGCTGACAGATGAACAGCGCAACCACGCAAACCGCAGTTTCTTAGGAAACCAATCTGAAAACGAATATCCACGCTTTTCAGATCTTTTAACTACAGTGTCACAGTTCAAGACCCATGCTAAAGAAGAATGAATACATGTGACAAGGCAAGGCAAGCATTTAAGTGCTTTGAGAAGCTGGGATCTCGTTTATGCTCGCATGCCCTGGCTAATTGACAGGTGCAGAACACAGTGGCGCACACACTGCAGGGAATATAAAATTCAACAGCTTAAGGAAGGGGCAATGCACTGAAGATATATATAAGACTGGAGCCAGCAGGAGGCAAGCTGCTTCCTGGTCATATTTTATCCTAAAATACTTTGTGACGAACACAGGGATTAGTCTTGGATTTAGAGACTAGAGAGTAAAGAAGGGTGTAAAGTTTGGACAGATGGAAGGTTATGTGCAGTTAAAGCTCTTGCATTTTTATCAAAACTGTAACAACATTCAAGGTTCTACTCAAAATCTAATGAATTTTTTTTTTTTTCAAATCCACTTCTTTTAGCTGTAGCCCAATAATTGGAAATATAATCAAAAAATGAGCACTCACAGAAAGAGGAAGATTTCAGTTCTTCTAAGCTTCATTTTAACCTGTTCTTATACACTGATTTTAAAATGACTTTCATGACCCTGAGTGTGTGGGTGAAGCATTTCACTCTGTCCAAATCACAGCAAAGCTCTGCAAATTCTAAGTGGCAGAAATAATAAATAGCATTTTTTCTCACAGAAACTTACTCATGCTCAGCACTTTCTGTAACACAGCACCTGGGTAGGGAAATATATTTACTAATCATGAAAGAAAACTTACTCAAAACTTTTTAAGTTGAGAATCTTACTGGTTTTGATTTTTTTCTTTTCCTTTTTCATTCTGGCTACACGTATATTATTCTATTAAAACTGTATGATCAAGGGACACCCCTAATTTGTTCTGGAATATACGAAACAATAAATAGGTTTGGAAGACAGTTAAATGATGAAAATAGAGTTAAGGCATTTGAAAATTCTTTTTATTCCAAGCAGTTCCATTCCAAACCATTTACTTTTTTATTTTCTACTACATATGATCAGATAAAAACAGATAGAAAAGCCTACAGTGACTGAAGATAATAAAAGAATCACAATACAGCTGCCATATCCCTAAATTACATGGCACACTGATATTCCATGACTGGTGACATTTTGTTGTTCCTCTGTGAATTACTCTGAAGAAATATTTTAAGTTTAGAACTTAAAAAGTGCAATTTCTGAAGAAAAATCAACTTCATTGCACACGCAAATACATTTTTCAAATTTCATGGGAACTGCACACTATTTATGTATACACATTTGGTGGCCAACAATTTCCACACTTGTTTCCACTGTTTCCAAGCTACCTCACCTGTATTCAAAATATTTTTGTCTTACTTGGAATCCTAAGACTTGCCTACTAATTATCTGGGTATGAACTTCATACTACCATTAAAAAAATCAAGTTAGATATAAGAAGCATCTGATTATAAATGATTTAACTGAAATAGACTTTTTTGGGTAATGTTTACTTTTCACTTGAGTGTAAAAAAACACTTGTAAAATAAAAGTGTTTTTTTAAAATGAGACAAACTCCAATGCTAAGCACTCACATTTCACCTTATAGTCAGTGTTAATGGCTGTGCTGTGATTTCCTGAAACGCAGGGTCAGTGACAGAAAAACATGAATTTCATGTCAAGTAATAAATTCTTATAGCTACTTTTTTAAAAAACTGCCTTATAGTGGACTTTAAATGATTCTGATAAATCAAGAAGAGCTATCTATAACTGAGAGGTTTATCATCCTGTGATAGGTTGTTCTTGTAATTGACACTTTTTTCACTTTTTGACAAAATTAATAAATATTAAGGTCTACCTAAGACATTATTTCAGTCCTTGCTACAACTACCATCATCTGTCAAAGCAGCAAGAAGCGTGGCATGACAAAAATATCATTCCCAGAAAGTTATTCACTCTCAGCCAATTTTGGCAAATGATTGCCTTACCTGCATTTCTCAGCATCCAAACACAAAATCTGTAAGAAAAGCTGATATTCACACCAACAGGTCCCTTTTGGAAAATCACTGTGGCCACTACATATTGAAATGCCCTAAGCCAGGCTCACACCTCAGAAATTCATCCCCACAGTGGATGACGTCCTGACACACCCAAAGCACTGTGAGACCTACCAACTACACTGCCTTATTTAACTATTTTAGGCATGAAATCAGAGCTGTGCTGCGTATTAATAATGCAAAACACTGCACTTCAGCACAATGTGCTTCCACTGATGCATCAAGGCACGCTCCATTTAGAGGTAATGCAGGAGCTGACTCAGAAGAAACCCAGTGATTCAACTTCAGTCTAACTGATCATTATTTTTACATTCAAAATATGAATTCTTTCAAAAAGAAGGTGGCTAAAGCAAAAATCTAAAGAAAAGACTGAAGGTATAGACAGCAGAAATGCCTAAACTTCACAGTTACGATGTTTTTATGGTTCAGACTGTTTCCTGGGAAACACTGTTAGAAAAAATATTCAACAGCAATTAGGGGCAGAGATTTATGTATGTTTAGAAATTCCCTGTCAAGGAGGAAGATAAGGTATTTGAAGTAGACAGGTTGTAGCAGCCAGGCAGAATGGGGATGGATAAAGGCATGAAAATTTGCTGAAGTCTTTTAAAATAAAGTAATTCCTCACACAGTAGTATTAAATTAGTCTGCATTGTCAGCAAACACCTTAATGAGAAGGTCACAGACAAGCTACTTTATTCCACAGGCGCCATTAAGCCTATTAAATTTATTTCCACCTTATTGACACAATTTTGCATTTGAAAGCCTGGTACCAATGGCATTAAACCACTCCAAGGTTATTAACATTTAAACAAAAGTCCAATTTCACAGGAAGCCAAAGGCTCTGAGGGTCAAAACCAGTGCTGGTAGGGAGGCAGATACGCCCTAATAACATTTCCATGGAAAAAGAAGAAACTTTTCTGTCTGTGATGTGAGATGACACAGGTCTAAAAACAGGCCTGACATGTTGTGCTTACAGCTCCACACGCTCAGAGCCCTGTAGTGATCTGAGCTGCACACGCAGTGAGGCAGCAGCCAAAACAAGGATACACCTGCAGAACTGCTGCACAGATTTTCCCTGCACGCCAAGAGAAAGCAGGGCTCAGCCTTGGCCTCACCCCTTTGCTTGATAATGGGCAGCAAGAGTGGCATAACTCTACAAGGTCAAAAAGCTGGTGATGGAGGAGAAAACGTATGCAGAAAATTTCACTGTGCGACAGTCACAGTTAAGAACTGCAACACTCTTACAGCCAAATAAATAAATAAATAAATAAATTCTTCCATTCATATAGCTCTTTTCAGATTTTATTGTCTTAAAATTGGCAAGGACATCAGGTCTGAAATGCCCTCCCGGGAGACTCAAACAAAAATCTATTGACATTTTCAGAGATCTTAATCCAAAATTGTGTCTGCCACTCTAGAAGTTATTTCTTTTCTGAAACAAAACAAAAGTATTTGGCTAACTGAGTTTCTCTCCTGTTTATGAGACTCTTTTCATTCTGTTTTCCCCTGGGTTTCAAAGTGTGATTTGGAAGGAATGTGTGCATTGGAAAACGAAGGGAAGAACAGCTTCCAAGGTAAGAGAGAAATGATTTTCTATTAGCTTTGATTTGAGAGCATCAACACTGCAGACGGGGAGGCTGATCTGTGATTCAGGATATTTGCTTGGGGGGAATCCTGCCTATCAAGACTCCAAATGAGTTCCCTCTGCAAAGCTGGGAAATATGCTGTTTGCCAGGGTAATTTTCCTTTCCATTAATGTGACATGATTGTAGCAGTGTGCTGCTTCAGCAGAACCACACTCGTCCTTATCTGCCTTCCATCATCTGTCAGGGGGACTTCAACATCCTCAACAGAAATTTTGCTCTGGGAGCTAAATTTTTTTTTTTACTCCTCTCCCACCCCACATTAACTCTTTGGATTCCCAGTGTTGGCTGAACAGGGCATTTTTCATTCATGTCCTTTCTGTTGGTCGTTTCAATGCACAAAACAGATTTTCTAGTCCCACCACAATAAAAATGTCAGGTTAGGCAAGAACTGATTTAGGAAGAAAATAGGAGCCCGGTTCAATCATCGTATTTCAATTTTTTAAAATAAAATAAAGCATTTATGTTCTTAATTTCAAGTGGTTGGTTTTGTTGGAAGTTGCTAATTCTATAAATTACTTCATCACACAGTAGTGATGCTACATTTTCAGATGCTCCTTCTAGAATCTTATAAAGTACAATGTAACCATAAAACTACCAGGGGAAAAAAAAAGCCACAAAAAGCAACCTGTTTTACCAACATGAAATCTTATAAATAATCTAGGATGAGTTGGTCAAAGAATTTTCCTGCATATAAAACTGGAAGAGTCAAAGATTTTGCTCAAATTCATTAAACCCCTCTTTTATTAAAAAAAAAAATTTTTTTTTCTTTTAACACAACCCTTCACTTTGTATTGCAAATCTTCACAGAAAAGACTGGAGAGAAGTAACTCCAGCAGGGCAGGAATAGCTCAATTCAACTATACCCTTTCAAATTTTTTCTTTCCAGGAAATAATTACATTCTAAAGGAAGGAAGGAGAAAAGCGAGCGATGGGAGCGTGCAAGGAAGATGGGAAAATAAAATTAAGGGAAAAGAAAAGGGAAAAAAACAAACCACGAAACCGAATCAACAAGATGTAAACAAAGAGTCCTTTGAAGGGAGTCAAGAAGGAGAAAAAGACAAATACAGAAATGATGAAGTTAGAGCTGTGCAGGGTAAGAACTAAGATCTCCAGCCTGAGTCTTGGCTTTTACTCTGCACAATCAAATTCTTAGAGGTGGCATTAGACATCAAGCAGTGGAGCAAGTTTCTGTTCCACCAAAGATTTCCACCATGCCCTTCCAACAAAACACTTTGTCTGTGCCCAGTTCTTCGTGTACTCACTGGGGACAAGAGCATGTCCTACCCTTCAAGATGTGTTGTGAGATAAAACACATTTTGAACTGAGTCTTCAGACAAGAGCAGTAGCAGTGGTCATCAAATAAATCCTGCAGGTAAAATATGGCTATTAAAAGAAACTGAGCAATTAATGAGACAGGCTCGAATTTCTCTCTCCTGTGGCCAAGTCCTAAGTAATTGCAGTGGGAGCAAGAGCAGAACCACCCCAAAGAGCTATGGTGTGCTATGATGCAAATAAAACAATTAGGAATCAGGGAATTAATAAAGACTTCATTTGTGTCAGATCTGAAATATCTAACCAATATAACTGGCTTTAATTTGACATTTTTTTCTAGGGTATGTGACAGAAATTTAATTAAATCAATACATTTCTCCTCAGTGTTAACTATCCCTTTCTTTCATCTCTATACTTGCTTCTTGACCATTATTAAACTCAGTAACTCAAGTCAAGTAAATGTGAAAACTTTAAGGAAAAGCCTATGATAAGTAGACAATTATGTACTTTCTATTTTTAAACAGTATTTCTATTTCAGAGGAAAAAACTTTAACAGCTCAAACTTCTAGAGCCGTTTATTAAGCAGAAGGATATTAGGGAATAAATAATTATGGAAATAATGTACAAATTGTTGAATAATTAATTGAAAGTTTTCTGATGAAATTCTTTGTCTTGTTTGCAAAATTTACAGGTGAAATTTGTGAAAATGCACGTAAGAAAACCCAAACTGCTTTGATAGACATCTTGGAAACTTTGTCTGAATTTTGGACAAGCTATTATTATCCTACATGGCTGTGAAAGTGTCTTCTTTGAGGGGAAAAATGTCCCTTAAACCAGATAATTTTTTACAAACACATCTCAAGAGAGAAGTCTTTAATTTAATACTGAGATGACCCTTGTTTGGTTGGGTGGACTCGACGAAATCGTACGCATGAATCAACACCCAAACACCCACATCCACAAAACTCACAGCAACACACCGTGATTCTCAGGTTTAGATCCTGCCCTGTATCAGCTGAGCTCCCAGAAAAGGGAAAAGAAAGGGAACAGCAGCTCTGTTCTTTACTTGGAAGGGAAAGAAACAAGATGGGCTCCTTGCTGCTACACTAGAGGAAAGTACAAAAGTCTCATTGGAATGGGAAACAAAAGCTGGAGTGTTAAACACTCACCCTCACCAGTGCAAAATGGAACTTACGGATGCAAAAGCAGGAGGTTCCCTTCTATCAGCAACCAAAACAGCTGTAGAAAAGTTTATGATCCGTGCTTATATCAGACAGACTGTTGGATTAAGTCCTTGCAAGACCACTGTGCTCTTGAGTTTGAGAATATAGTCTTTTTTTTCATAATTTTATCTCTAAACTCATTTTAATTCAACTTCTAACAAGATTCTCCCACAGGTATTAACCTGTGCTGTGATGTGAAAATGCTCAACCTGCCTATTCCTTAGCAACCAGTTTACTCCGTGTATAAAGCAGCACTATTTCTAGAACCCAAACTGATTGCAGTGATCTGTGGCATTCCAGATGAGAACTTACGATTTTTTTTTGCCATTTGAAAAATCCCTTTTTGCCAGCTTTGCATTTCTCAAATGTAGCATTAAGAAGAATGCACTTTTTCCCCACCCTGTATGTTTCCTCTAGGCCCAATCAGCCTTTTTTGCTTAAAAAGATGGGGATTTGTGTGGTTTTGTTTTTTTTTTTGTTTGTTTCATTTGCTACTGAATCCTAAATCAAGGTAGAACAAGTGTAAAAGGCATTCTTAACAAAGATAGCTTTCTGAGTTCATCACCATTTAAATAGATCAGTTGAACCAATCCACTTCAGTAAGAACAGGATTAAGAGAGCAACCAGGCTGAATTATGCTTTTAACTTTAAAGGTGATTGTTGTGTTTACCTCCAGAGAGCATTCAGAGATAAATGGCTGCTATTAAAGTGATGATCTCATCAACACATGGCAGCCTTTCTCTTCTCATACACTGGGAAGAAAATAGAATTATCCTGCTGCCTGGAACACATCTTGTTTTCTCATGCCTCACAAACTGAGAGAAATTAAGGCAGTATCTTCAAGTCTTAGCCATCATATATAAAGAACTGGCCAAATTCTTTCCATTCACACTTGTGGATGAGCAGAATTGTTAATAGGATTTTAATTCATTCCTACAGAAGCTCGTATTTCTCCTCAAATGGTGACCAAATGGTTTGCCTTCTGCCCTAGAAACATTCAAATGATCCATCTCTACCCTCACAGTCAGCCTCCTGCACGGTGGCATTGAGTGTCAGCACAAACACGTCCAGTGTCATGGGATAACGTGACCAGAGCCAAGGAATTCCAAATGTTAGTTTTCTGCCTCAGACAGTCATCAAGACACTTTTCTTGACTAGTAAGAAAATATGTTGTACATCACCCATGCTATGTAATTAGTTAATATTCTCTCCAACTCTTAAGCATCAAGTTCTTGTGCAAACTAAACTTTGAAATCAGCTCTTTCAGCATCCCCTCCTAATCAGAGTTTAGTTTCAAGCAACCCTGAAAACCATGTACAGTCAAAAACACTATTCAAAGGCAGTGGCCAAAGAAAAGACCCTTTGACTTAGCTCTTGCTTTAAAAGGGAACACAATGTTCCTCTTTCACAATTCAGCCTTAGAGATAACACACAATGCGGAGACATCAACATAAAAATACTTATTGATGGAGATAAAGAAATATTTCTCCATAGCAACCATGAAAAGCTTTACAAATGTCCTTAAATTGGTCCAAAAGTTAATTCCCAGTTTTGTCACTGATTTATAACATATGCAAGGCACTTAACTGCTCTACACTGACAAAAACCCTTTAGCCAACTGGTCTGAGCATTAGGAAGTTTCTTAAATGTTTTTAACATGCTCTGAAACCACTAGATGAATCTTGGGTGAACAGGAAATATTGCTGGATATTACACTGGGAAGAGAATTCTTGTCTTAATGATGACATTGAGGAATTATGTCACCAGTTAAGCACAATAAATTAAAAAACCACTATAATTCAGTCCTTCCCCCCGCATTTTGATATGTTTCACTAGCATGTCCTAAATGAATATATTTTAATTTATTCTCCTAACATCATAATGAGAAAGGCAGTACAAATAACCTGTTTTGTTTTGTTTTGTTTTGTTCCAAAAGGGGTATAAGTTTCAGGGGACAAAAGGGACTATCCCAAGGAAAAAGCAGTGCCAAGCCTAGTGGTGACTCGGTCAGGTGCAAAGCCACTGACTGGGCTTTATCCCAAAATGGATATCCCCTTATTTTTCTGTATTTTAATTTCTTTCTTCTTAATCCTTTATCACAACTTGGGTCTACACAAGGCCAAATGGAAAAGTACTGAGCTCATCTAAGAGGAAAATAACAGGTAGCAATCAGGTTTGCTGCCTCAAAATATCCACAGGAATTCAGGGCATTGCATGCCAGCAGCAGAAGGTTATAAAAACCAAAATTATCATCAGCTATAAGCATTCAGATACACAGGCTATTGCTCCTCTCAAACCCCCTTATTCCAGAGATTTTTTTTGTTGAGTTTGACTTCAGGTGCTTCAAGCACAGAGCAGTGTTGTATTAGGGGGACAAGACCAATCTCCTCTGCTACTAAAAAGTTAAACTTTGCAGGATCACAAAGCTCTGATGTTTTCTGTAAAGAGCAAGATATTTTTCCTGCTTTATCAAAAAGATAACATGCCAACGTCACAGTTGTGAAAAGCCACTCATTTAACTGTTATTTGCTGGGGGGGAACTTGTATTGCAATTATTCTTTCTAGAAAAAGTCACCAGCGCATGGGAAAAGTTAGAGGGTTTAGTTACCATCTGGGCAGTGAAAACATATTATGAGTGTCCAGGAATTTATATAATTTACTTGTAAATTTAACAATTCTTCACAGTATCTTTTTTTCAGCATGCACTGGCCAAAACAAACCAGAATTGAAACAAAGCCTGGTTCTTCCTGGAACAGATGTTACAAAGACATAAAGGCAAAAATAAAAACTGACAGAGGGCCTTATAAGCTAGTTTATTATACCTTCCACGGAAAGAAAAAGAGGGTGAAAAATCTTCTCCTGTAGCATTATGGGTGAGTGAATGGCCTGCAATTGAATTATTTCACTTCATTTGAACAGTTATTTAAAGAAAAGAATATATATACCCTATAAACTCTGGAAAGTCCTACAGTAAAGTACAAAAGAATTGACCAAGTAATGGCATACAGCCTGGGAGAGGTTGCAACTTAGGTGCTCTTTGAGAGAAACCTGGAAAACCACTTCAGGAAAAGTTGATATATGTTTACTGAAGTGTTTTTCAGAGCAGTTATAGAAAGATTACAAGGAAAGGTGAGGAGAAAAGTAAAGGCAAGGCTGAACAGGCAAGGAACTAATTTCCTCTACTTTGCACAACAAGTACGTGAGAAATGGCACCACTGGCAGAAAACATTTACAGATGAGTGTCAAAGGATGAAATCATCTTGATTATTTATTGTGAATTCAGCTCCAGCCCTTGTCTCCAGTGGAGCTCCACTGAGGGGGTCAAGGGCACTCACTGCAGCTCTGGCAGGGCCTTTGGTTAGGAGGGGAGGCAGGGGCACAGCAACAGGCTTGGGTCAGGTAGATGTAATTGTCCTATGCCATAAAAAAAAAGATTCAGGTACTGACAGTGGGATCCACTCAAGGAGAACAGCAGAGAGGGAAAAGGGCCTCCAGGGTACTGGGGGTGACAGCAGAAGAGCATCTTCTGAGCAAACTGCCCTCTTCTGAAGATTGTTCTATAACGCTGACAGGACTGGCACATATCCAATCACGTTGCTAAATGGAGCACAAGCAATCACCTAATTATCTGTTTTACATAATGAGCGAGAGATGTGTTTTCACCCAAGGAAAACTCACAAAAAGAAGAAACCACATCTGCCATAACCATCACAGGGGCTGTGTTTCCAGTCAGACGACAAGGCAGACCACACTTCAGAGAGAGGTGTCAAAACACCAAGTCAAGCACCTTCCTCCCCAGCCTGAGCAGAAGGCAGCTGTTCCTTCTGAGATCAGATCAGCACCTGAACTGAACTCTAGTGTGGGTAGCTGAGCTGGCCCTGGAGATCTGGGAGCACTCAGGAATGTTTCTGCAGCTGGCAAAACTGAAGCACTGCTGAAGGTAAATTGTTGCGCTGATGGCAAAGATTTGTTATCTTAAAGGCTGAGTTCTCTCTGCATAAG
Organism: Myiozetetes cayanensis; assembly: GCF_022539395.1. Lineage (NCBI taxonomy): Eukaryota > Metazoa > Chordata > Aves > Passeriformes > Tyrannidae > Myiozetetes > Myiozetetes cayanensis. Next base: position 58,058,345 of record NW_026087853.1, read on the forward strand.
CTCACAACATCAGTGTAGCCCTCCCAAGTTGCCTGTCTCTTCTTTCAAAGGTCCTAAACTCTCCTTTTTTTTTTTTTCCTGAGATCCAGCTAAAGCTCTCTGTTGAGCCACAGCGGTCTTCCCCTCTGGCTTGTCTTTCAGCACACTGGATGGCCTGTTCCTGAGCCTTTTTAAATTTCCTTCTTGAGGAATGTCCAGTCTTCCTGGACTCCTTCGCCCTTTAGGAATGCCTCCCAAGGGACTCTTTCAACCAGTCTCCTAAAGAGGCCAAGGTTTGTCCTTCCCAAGTCCAAGGCAGTAGTTCTGCTAACACCCCTCCTTCTCTGAGAATCAAAATATCATTCTGGGATCACCACGCCCAAGAAAGGATCCAGGATCCAACCAAATGGAATCACAGATGCCATTACAGCACACCAGACTTCCTGGGAAGAGGACTTTTCCCTTTAAGTACTACAGACATTAACACCATCATTTAAAAAGCTAATACAATAAACATAAGCTGGCATATCCCAAAGGTTCTCATTACAATCCTGAATTATATCAAATTGTAAATTTTTTCACTAATCTCAGAGCAGGCGGAAAAATGGCCCAGAACCAAGCACTGATGGACAGATCTCTAACACTCAGTAAAAATCAAAACTAGTGAATATTGATACTTCTCTGAATGCCTGTGAACACTGCAACTTTGGAGCCCTGATAGCATTAATAAAGAGCTAATCAATAAAATAAATCTGACTGCAATTTCTCCTTATAATAATTACTCACTCATTAATACTACATTGCTTTTGCAAAGTTTATCTAGTTCGGTGGACACTAAACAAGACCCTTACTTTCAAGAACAGCTTTGTAGTTATGCTGCTACATATATTTCATGTATTTTACATCTGTTAGTATTCAATCATAAAACAGAAGTGTCTTCTGTCTTCCCCATGTCCTTTGAAAATTACTTTAACCATTTGAAACATTCTCTTTTTCTTTCCTAGAAGAAAAGAGCAGTGGAGAAAAGTAATGAGGGACTACAGTGAATGAGGGAAACACACTGTTCTGAAAGACTGAATTTCTAAGCATAAAATACTGGGTTTGTTTCATGATTGAACACCTCTTTGCAAGTGCTTTATTAAATGCTTGCACACTGAAAATTGGGTTATTTCATATCTTTACAAACTCATATTCTCCACTGTTATTTGAACAAAAAAATAGATATAGAACACGATCTTTGACATTTTAATTAAAACCTATTAAAAAGTCTGCAGCAAGTAATAAAGTACAAATTGTCTCCCTAATTTCCACCTGCATTGCAACTGTGTCACGAATTCAGATAACCACGGATAAAAATCTTTCACAGCTAAGAACATGGGCTGAGCAAAAGAATTCTGGGCCTGACGCCTAATTGAGATGTACTTCCCCCTGATGAAGAAAGTTCTCCATCTATTACTATGTGTTACTCTGGTTCAGGGCTATATTTAAAAGATCATTAAAAATGTACCTGAAGGTAAAGTTAATCTTTGTATTTGACAGATAATAGCAGCTTTTTTGCAGTAAGTAGCAGAGTGAATATTTTATTTCTTTATGATCTAATGACCATTCTGTTTAATCTTAATGCAGTAAAGATGAGCAAGAAAATATGCTTAGGGGATATACTAATACATCAATTATGGAGAGTGGGAAAGTACTTAAAAAAAGTAGCAGTAATCTATTGTAAATGAACATCTCAATAAGCACTCCTAGCCACAGGGAGAGCTAAAAAAGATGCATTAAAAATCTATTCAGATTCTGCTCATTATAGATATGTTCTTCTCAGCTCTTAAGTAATGCAGCAATCACATAATTAACTTTTGAAAAGAGAAGCATTTAAAACAACTGTGGGTCTATGGAATACAGTAGGCTCTCTCCTTATTTTTTTCAGTGAAAACAAATTTTTTCATCTACTTTCCTTAACATTGCTGCAAAAGTGCTGAGATAGAGTGGAATTTCTCCTTAAGGTATTGCAAAAATATAAATGGGATTCCACAAACCAAATAGACAGTAATTTTTTATTTTTTTTTTTTCTGTCAAAGGAACAAGATAAGTAAAGGAAGATATATGAATAAACTCTCTTCTGCTTCACTACAAACACACTATCTAGCCCATACAGAAGTGGAAACTTGTCTCCCCCAGAATTTCACCCTGAAGTGAAGGTCTGGAAGAAGAAAGTTTATAGAACTTGCTGAGAGAAGTCACTGAGCCTGCAGCCAAGGAAGGACCTGCTGGGGAGATGTGAAGAACTGTTAGAATCCTGGTAAAGTGATGAGGAGCCTTTCAACTGAATCTAATGAGCATTGATACTGCATACAGTAATTCAGAGCAAGATGCCTCTATTCAGTAACTCTCAGGACAGGGAACTCTGGATTCTTGATGGATTTGTTTAGAATGGACCTTAAAGATAATACTGTTCCACCCTCCTGCCCTGGGAAGGACCTTTCACTGGAACGGGTTGCTCCAACCCCCATCCAACCTGGCTTGAACATTTCCAGGAATGGGAGAGCCACAGCTTCTCTGGACAACCTGTTTCAGAGCCTCACCACCCTCACCATGAAGAATTTCTTCCTAATATCTAATCTAATCCTACTCTCAGTTTGAAGTTGAGCCATATGACTGATGGGGAATCCAGAAACAACATCCTAAAAGGAATCTAGAGTTTGTAACCGGCAATTAACGACAATAACAGACATTTTCATCCAAGCTCTGTGTTAACTCTTGGTTCTGCAGCACATGCATACAGTTCCTAAGTTCATGCATATGTTATTTACATCAGTGTTTGACTTGTAAACTTCAAAGTGAACTACAGTCATCAAGAACATCATTCTTTCCTGAGCTAAAGACGAATCAACAAGACTAATCTTCCCCCCTGCTAAAAATAAGTAGTCCTTACATAAGAAGCTACAACACATTAGAGTTCTTTCGGATTCAGACTAGAAAAACAATCCAAGAAAACAAAGATAAAACTTTAAATAAAGACTTATGAATATACCCTCCCTATTCAGTGCCTTGGGCCATTTGATCCATTACACATTAACACATATGTAACATTAAAACCTGAACATGCCTTTTCACTGCACATTAAAGAGATTTTGAAATCAGCATGTGTGATTTAGATATTTAACTGAAAGGAACTGTCTTCTTAGAAAAGGACACGGGTCAAGTAGCTCTCATATATTTGCATCCATGTTTGGTTTTGGAAATATGTATGATATTTGTACCTGTTTTGTTTTTTTTTTTTTGAAGTGTGCTGCCGAATTTTAGGTGGAAATAAGCATTTGATACAAACAGAGTAGCAGAGTTCTGAACTGAGGTTCCTAAACAAAACCCCTCCTCCAAAGGTTAATGCCAGAATGATGAACTTGGCCTTGTAGGTTTTTCCCTTAGTTTATGTTTAAATTCTGTGTGATTAATTAAGCATTTGCAAGCCAAATGAGCTAGTAGGAGTCTCCAGCTTCAGCTGTCACTTCACGCTGTTTCCTTTGAACAATATTTACAATGCAACAAGAGAGAAAAACAAGGGAAGATCCTGCGGTTCCTGACAAATGCTGCTAATGAGAGTTCAGGCTCTTGTTTAGCCTTTGCAGCACCTCCTTAGCAGGCAGCTCAATGCCACTGGCTATTCGGCCACGGCATTTTAATCACAGGTCAAGCCACTGTAGAGGAAAGTATTCAGAGACTCTTTCCTAAGTTAACTTTTAGCAGTAATCTGACCCTTAAAAAGCAGACTTTGCCAAAGGCAACAGGAGTTCAGGCAGTGCCTCCCACGGAAGGAGGAGCTTAAACCTCTGCTGCGCCTGCCTGTCAAACGACACAACCTTATTGGAGTTCCCTCTTCTGCAGTTTCTGTTACTTGCCATTCTGCTTGTGTTGCTGCAAAACACCTCCTGAGAGCCTCAGAGTCGCTCCTGAAATGCATCTGCTGCGCCCTATTAGGATTTAGAGCTGCCCTTCTGAACCAGATCAGTTGCAAGCAATAGGACAGATTTCTCTGGTTGAAGTCTGGCGTTGCAAGTGCTGAACTTCCGCTATCAGGTGGAGCTTGTCCTTCGTTATTAGCAGCACAAGAAGAATCATTGCATCTCAAATGATCACTTTTTAAAAATACTACAATGGTAGAACTGAAAGAAGTTAATTTGAAACTTGGTTCATCACATCTTTCCACTGGGCCAACCTGCTACAAGAGGGTAACAATTCTGCGACAGCGGAACAGTGCGATAAAATCTAACTGCGGGAAATGAAGAGGCAAGGTATTTTAAAATACTAAAATTAGCAAATAATGTCTAGCAATCCAATCATATTGTCTCAAACAGATGCCATTTCTTGTTACTTTTATGTCTGTGCACTGGAGAGCTAAAATTATTGCATATCCTCCAAATGAACGGATCTATCAGAAGCAACTGTTACCCTCCTCTAGCATTGCTTTACTGAAATCCAGGCAGCTATCAAAGAGGCAGAAATCTTCATAAGCTTTGATGGGCCTCTCAGCTATCACAGATATCAAAAAAAACGAGTAGGAACTTTGGTAGTTCCAATTTCTACAGGACTTTGCATCAAAATTCACTAAAAAGACTAATACTTTTTTGTTTTCTTGAAGGGTCTCTCTTCTGAAGAAGAATGGTTGAAGATTTTTTTTTTTTTTTACTGAAAGAAAATGTGATTGTTGGATTTTACTGAAAAGATGTGTTTCTTCCTGGTTTATAATAAAAATGTAGGGTCTGTGGTGATTAGAGGAAAATAAGCAGCAAGGCAAATTGAGGTAAATAAAAGAGAAATTAAATGATGAGCTAACTGTTAACACCATAACTCATTATTTGGTTATGCAAAGCATTTCCTATCAATTACTGGGTAATTACTCAGAAGGCAAAACCTCAAAAGAATCCCATAAAAGTTAAAGGTGTGAAACCCCTGGAATTCATTAAAAAGATGAGAGCTCACAATCTGGAGTTTTAAAAATCGAGGTGTCTTACTGATTATCAAATGGTGAGGGCTGTTAAAAGCACAGAAAATAATTAAAAAAAAGCTTTAATTTTTCAAATATCATCTCTACTTGTCTGTTGAAGCAGTCCCCAAGCGACAAGAAAAGAGGGAAGACAGGAGGTTGTCAGTAACTTCTGAGAAAATATGTCAAGAAAGAAGGACTTGGCCAACAACAGGCCAAGTTCAACACAGGGAGGGAGAGGCACTTTCGATGCTCTGTTTGCATCAGAGCATCTCCACACAGTGTGCAGGAGTCAATGTCAAGGTTATTTTGCAAGCAAACAGTGTCCTAGCAGGAGTCTGTTCAGTGCTGACAATTTCCAAAAGCACTCTCTAATTGTAGGCAGCTGAAGAAATGTCCTGCAATGCAACACAACCCCCAGTATACTGAGACAGGATTTTTGACCCGACAACAGCACAGACCTCTCATCTTCAGGGCATGACTGTGCCAGGCACGTTAAATTGCAAAGGCTGCTTCTTGCAAGGGAAATACCCATCCACCACAGGACAAAACTACAGGGGTTTAACAGTTTCTAGGTCACAAGGACAAAAATCATGTGTGATCTTCACAGACCTTTAGCAGCAGAAAGGACCATCACTTGTCTATGTCAATAAGACAGCCCAGCTCTGCACATCACTAACCCAAGCAGATTAAAGATGTCCCACAAACCCAAACGAGCACTGGTAACCAGATTTACAGCTCTGCTCTCAAACAGTGCGAGTTTCCAGCAGATTTACAGCATTTCCCTGATCTTGTTACTAAATCTGGCAAAGAGCAACTCAACAAAATTTGAGAAAGCACCGTTAATTAAGCCACTATTTCGCTAAAGTTTTGACCAAAGGCTAAATAAAATTTAAAAATTCTATTATGCCTGGTGTTCCAAACCAGGGAGATGACCACAGTAATAGAAAAGACATTTTGCACAAAGACTGTTCAATATCTGCAAGCTCTCACAATCCTCCAAACAGGAGAACCACACATGGGGCAACTGTGGTATAAGGACTGTCCTCCAATCCCAGAATCAGCTGAGTTGGAAAAAAATGTCTGGGATCATCAAGTCCAACCCTTGATCCAACACTGCAGTAGTTCCCAGCCCATGGCACTGATGCCACATCCATTCTCATCTTAAAAACCTTCAGGGACAGAGAATCCACCACCTCCCTGGACTGCCCATTCCAATGTCTGATACTCTCTCTGTAAAAAAATTTCTTCCTAATATCCAACCTAAATGACCAAGAGTTTATCTGCACAATGATATTCTCAGAGTACTCAAATAAGCAACAATTTTTCTTTTCATTTTGATTGGCTGACTGAGTGAACTACTGAAAGGGTCTTGAATCTTTCATTTTTGGCCCAGAAAACAGTACACCATCTAAATAACAATTCATCAGAACTTAATTTTGTGAAAGAGTCTTTAACTTCAGTGGCTTTTAGACTAACCAAAGATGTTTTGTACTATTCAGGGTCAGTGCAAATGACACATGACATTTTCCAGTATTTACAGGGTTATTTCATTCAATAAAACAATAGTTGCTCTGCCTGAAATGGAAGACATTCCTTTGCTTAACATCAATAGCTGGATTCTTACCTTTTGGTATCCCAAAGTGAACTTCCCATGTTTAGTTATTTCTAAAGCTAAGACATGATTGCTTAACACTTGCATAAGCAATCAAAACTTCTGCAGTAAAATTACAGCTAGAGACTAAAGTAACTAGTGAAACCAAATACTAGTCTTCTGACAGAGTGACTATGTTGTTTTATATAAACATATGGAAGGAAAACTCTGCGAAGAAATTGAAATTTGTGGGTTTCCACACTGTCTTCAGAAGGAAAAGGATTTGTAGAAACCCAATTTACTTACTGTTACCTCTGAAAAAAGTTGATTTTCTCTTTCTGGCTTTCCTTTTAAAATGACATGACCTCTAAAGATCTGCCTTATAAGTCAAGATATAGGAGAAAATGAAATATTAATATTTAATATTTTAATTGCATTTCAACAATTGTCAGGGAACAAAAAGGCAGCTTTTAAACACGAGTCTTTTCAAAATGGATGTCATATTTTGGTCTACATTGGTATGGTCACAGCCATTAATCCTGTGGCCAGAAAGAGCAAAGTGGCACAGGATGCAACATCAGTTTCTTATCAGAGAAGCACATATTTATGATCACCAAGTACTAAAAAAGAATTTATTTATGATGAACAATTTTAATTTTTTTTTTTAAAGAAAACAACACAAACTGAACATCCCAATTACAGTTTCCAACATAAGTTTATAAAAAGATGGAAGCCCCCCTAGAAGAAGTGTTCTGAACCCTGTTGTATATTTACTGGCACGTAAAGTTTCTCTTTATGACATAAGTAGACAGCAATTTCTTTTTGGCAGAAACACTTCGTGAAATTTAGTGCAGTAAAAAGGGATTTCAAACCTTCTAATTACCAAAATGCCAGAGATTTAAAAGTCTTATGTCAGGTATACCTTCCAAAAGGAAAGGATGAAAAATCTACCACTTAACATTTTCAAAAAGCATAAAAAGTACCATAATTCACAGCAGAGGAGTATGCAGAGAGTGCAGAGGAGTCTAACTGAGCAAACAGGAGTCTAGATACCAATTTATGATCGAGCAGCTTGATCTGTCCAGAATTAGAATAAATACCACATTAAAACCATGCTGTCAGGCTGTAATTAAGTAGGAAATCATGCTGGGACAGTTTTCTGCTACTTCACTGTTAGACCAAGTCCAGAACTACTGAAAACTTCTGTGGGCTTTGCCCAGAACCCCAAAGGGCTTTCGGGCTGTTTGGAAGAACAGCAACTGTGCTTTCTCTGTTAGATTTTATGGCCACAATTATATTTCCTGTCACTCAACAAGGTGCCTCTGAAATCCAGAAGAGAACAAAAATGCCCTCCCTAGAGACAGAGGAGAAAGGAGGCTCTGTGGATATTTTGATGCCACTCCCTGAAGGTTTGGTTAAGCAAAGGTGAACATCCCAGTTGACCAATTTGTGATTTCCACGAGTAAAAAGAGAGTCAGAAATACCAACAGTAACACATGGCAAAACAAACCTGAGATCCTGTAGGTGTTTTAACCTCCTCCTGCAATGAAGGCCAAGCCAAACACGTTACCACTAATTTTTTTAGCTGCTTTAAACAAACACAGACTAAACTATTCCGACAGGGATTGCAGCTTTCAAGTGCAAAGTAGCCTTATTGTCAGACTTTGTTAGGTGTTAGGGGCTCTTGGGCTCTGAGGATTAAGAGTTCAGGGAGAATTTTCAGCTGTTCTGCCAAGCACAAAGTGCAACTGGGTTGAACCTCCTTGGCTGGCTGGCTGGCTGATTTTAACTTCTCTAAGCACACAATCACACAGGTGATTCCAAAAGCAGAATTTTGAGCTTGTTTCAGTAAACACGATGATTTGCCCAGCACTGTAACAAAAAGGGACCAATATACTGCAGGTTCCTGTTTGTAATTCAGGTGATTTACTATCAGTCAGAAAACTGTACTGACCCCATGCTTCTGTGGAAGAACATAGCACTGTGTTACCAAACAGGTAATAAAACAGTAACTGTTCAACTGAAATACTGAAATTACATTTCCCCATTAAAAAAAAAAAAATTAAATCAATGAATCAGGATCAATCCAGCAAAGAATTTACTGTAATTTTTACTCTTTTGTTTGTTTGTTTGTTTTAATTTTGTGGATATATTTAAAAAATCCATACCAGAACTATTTTGCAGAGATAAATGCCTGGATGGAATCATATTTGGATGAAATCATAGCAATTATACATTTTGTTCTATAGAATTTTTATTTTTTTTATGTTTCAGGTTTCATCTTCAATTCATACACGTAACTTAAATTATCAAGCGCCAAAAACTTTACAAGTATCTTCCTGGAAAGCAGAACTTGCCCTTCTGAAAGGTCTGGAGGCAAAGTCAGCTTTCATCTCAGGCCGCTAAAGACAATGTAAAAAGTCATCCCAATTCCTGACATTTCAGAGAGCATTAAACCAAACCCGAAAGAATGTCACCTATGTGTCCATAGGGAACAAGCAGAGAGTATAGACTGAACTTCCTGCAGAAGGTGGCAAGGCTTAATGACTTAATATTTATTCTAAAATAAATATTATTCTAAAATAATTAGGAAAAACCAAATGAGGTATCTTAAGGTGCGAGATATTTAAATCAACGTCTCTATTTTTGTCTTGATTTATCTGCATGGGATATGGCATCTAGCATTACACTTTACTCCTTCTGATTCGTGTTTTAACTGTATTTGTTTGTTCATTTGTTTAAACACAGCAGTCACAATTTGATTTTCCTTTCATATTCTGTATTTGTTTCTGACAGGGAGGTTTAGCAAATAATAGGTTCTGGAGATGTCAGACTTTCTAAACACAAGAATAAAGTGTGAATATATTTCGGAGATATGCGAGGTCAGTGCACATCCTTTCCCTCACATAATTCCTTTTCCATCCTTTGTTTGCTCATTTATAGCCCCTGAAGTATAACGCATGAATTATCCCATTGTACACATCAAGCGCTTGACAGATTGTTTTAGTAAAACTCTTATGTGCTGCTGGCTTTCCTTTCAGGCTGCCAGGAAGAGTTTTAACAAAAGGGCTGATTAGTTCCTTTAAGTTCTCCCAGATAAACAAACTACAAAGCAAGTTTACAGTGCCCAGGGTCATCCATGCAAAAATCCCACACAGGCTCTTTGCAGTAACAACACAAATCAGAGCACTCAAAGGTGCCTAGTCAGGAAAAAAAGCTGATGATGATGCAGCAGCCTGTCATATGGGGAGCAGAAATGTTCACGCTTGAGAATCTTAAGATAATGACATAATTGCTAGGACACTTCTTAACTGAGCTCCTTTAAGGAAAGATCGTTTTGTTTTTGTTTTGTTTTGTTTCATACACAGTATTATTTTGGTAATAAATCACAAAAATCACCAGACAGATTTTTTCTTCTCTTTAATAAAACCTCGGATAATGTCCATGACACAGATGCTGGTTACATATGTCTATATATTCACCTTAGAAACTGCCTACAAAGCACAGCAGACACACAGCAGATTCCCAAATCCAAGTCTGGCCCTGTAAGAAGGGCATTACCCACTGTGAAAATGCTGCACAGAGCTCTGAGTCCAGTCATCAGAATAAAGCACAGACATTGCTCTTCTTGTGTTTTCAAAAACATCAAAGCTGCTTGGACCGTGATCTTAATGAATTGCATCCTCCCACCAACCCACAACAAAAGGCTGGGAGGACAAGAGATAGGGGAAAGAAAGGTAGAATAAGAAATGGAAAAGAAGCAAATAGATCCTGAGGTAGACTGGGACATGTGGGGAAGGAAACAGTGTTGTCAAATTTCAAAGTAGTTACTACAAGGCACAAGGTGCAATTAAAAAAAAAAAAAAAAGGCAACCTGATTTAAATGTCAGCAAATTAGCTCCTGGCATTACTAGCTCTGCTGTCTTGGTTGCAGAATTTTACCTCAAAAGCTCTCAAAAATATTAGGGCAGCTCAAGCACATGTTAAAAAGTCAAATAAACTCAATGAAAACGTTATGGCATTTGATGAAACGCTGCACTGTTGTGGGTAATATCCAGTTATAACATTGGGTCGTTGCTTGGACAGTCTGAGTGAGGAGAATCTGGGGAATTATTGCAGGACTGATGCAATCAGACATCCTGATGCTGAAATTAACTGAGGCATTCATTAATTTCATGACCAATTTCAGCAGCCCCTGAAACTGCAGCCGGTTACCTACTTGATGTACTTTTAAAAGTCACAATCACCTCTGATTCGAATCCAGTGTATAAATACATGCCCTTTTTACAAATATGGCACATGGTGATAAGGCACCCAGACTTGGAAAGCAGAGAGAGTCATGATTTTCATTCTTTTCCGAATTCACTGCCTCTTCTCCCTGTACTCAGCGTGACCTTTCACAACAGCACCTCTACTTGCTCTTCATCCCGTACTCCTCCCATGACCCTGTTGCTTTAGGAGCAGACCTAATCTTTGTATAGTCATAACTGAGATGAGCCAACCCCCTGTTTATAAAGTATTTGTGAAAACTGTGCAAAGAAATCAACCTTTAAAGTACAAAGACAGTAGCTATATGATTTTCTTTATTTCATGTAGGCCTACTATGAGAAAAATCTCGATTTCCCAAGTCAGCAGCGAAAATGAGGAGTTACATATGGGATATGGAATACTCTGCTGTAATTTTAAACCATCTGGGTTTGTATCACATTGCTGGGATAAAATGCAGCTACTTCTCTGTAAAAGTGCAAAGGATCAAGGCCTACTTTCTATTTCCAGGTACACTGAGGTTTATTATGGGTTAAATAATATCAATCATCACATTTCCCTCCACACTGAAATTGTTTTTTTTTCCTGTTCACATTCCTTTCATCTCCCTTTTATATATTAAGTTATAAGCTGGATTTATTTTATTTTTCTTGGCCTTGGGAGTTTCATGTCCAACACACCAGCTGTTCTTCTACCATGATTATATAAACTTAAGCATCACAGAAGTGGGAATGAAATTTAGTGCATAAAATCTTTTGCTATACAAGTTTTCTCATGGGCAAAACAGTCTGAGGTTGTTTTGCACTGTTTATATAAATATAGTTGATTTTTTTGTTGGTTTTTTTGCTTCTCTCTATGTAACTCTGCATATGAGCTAAGTGTTACCTTGGAGTTCTCAGAATGCTGTCTCTTTACCAAGAAAGAGAATGATCAATCAACAATATCATTTTAAACACTGCTTTCAGTTCTGCTGACTTCACCCTCAGAAGTGTCAAATATAGGAAAGATCCAAACAAACCTAGCAAAAATGATTGTAGGTACAGAGGCTTTCTTACCAGTGTTCAAAATTAAGGAATATATTATTTTCTTTGGAAAGCAGATTATTAAGGACAGCATGCTTGTGATGCATAAATATTGATCAATAGGTAAACAGCATGTACATTTCTATATATTATATATTATTATATATATTTATATGTATGTATTCATATATTTGTATAACACTAAAATGAGGTGATTCATCAGGAAGCAAAACATGAAACATTCTGCAGAGTGCATCTAAATAGTAAATACTCATTCATAATTTTAAGACATATTTTTGTTCATTACTGAAGCATAAAGTACTGGTTTCCATTTCCACAACATTTATTTTGCTTTTTCTCATTAAAAATTTGTACCTCATAAAAAGAACAAACACATATAGCTACGTGACACTGTGAGTATAGCTGTGTTATATGTAATAACATTTATATTCTTTCTGTCTCATAACTAAACTCAGTTTCTAGCAAGGAAGGAAGACATCCTAAAAACAGCCATCATTGTGTCCTGCTATATTTTATTTGTCTGCTATTTGATGTAAAAAAATTAAAATCATCTCTAAACTATCAAAAGATTGGTTTCTGCTGTGTTGAACCGATCCCCTATAAGATGATACACTCTAAAGGCTCTTTCACCCTTAAACCATAATCCTAATTCATCAAGTATCATTAGTGCATTGCCTTCCTGCTCATCAACAAAATCACCTCAGTCTCTTGTTAGAACATTTCTAACTTGAATGAACCCGAAGAAAACTGCAAATAAAGTGCTTACCAGAAAATAAAAATACTACAATACACTATAAACTAAAACCAACCACTTCAAAAAGGGAATAAGGGCTATTTCTGGTGTCTTCAAGGTTTTCCTTTAACAGAATCCATGTTTTCACAATTCCTCTGGGAAACATGAGGTTTACTTTTCTACCTGTGATTTACGCCCACAGATATTTAGGGGCACGTAGATTTTCTAAGCTCAGAATGCTGTGACTCGCTTGTCCCTTCACAGACAAAACTCTTGCCAGAGTAAGAACGAGTCTAGAAAGACAGGCAGATCTCCTTACCCGCTTCACTGAGGGTTAGTCAGCAAAATTACATTCAGACCTTGCCAACAACAAATCATTTACAGGCCATGGAAGGATGTTTAGTTTTGGGTTTGGTTTTTTTTTTTGTTTGTTTTTTTTTTTAAAGTACGCACTAAAATACACTTACTTGCTGCCGAATCTCTTCTTCCATCTTTACTGGAGACCCAAGCTCTGCCACTTGTTTGACCCCTTCACTGGCATATCCTCCATACTCCCAAAGGATGTAGTTCTTGGAGTGAGAACTGCCGATGATCGCCGACCAGTGGTTGGTGCGTCCTTTCAGGGAAAACAAAACAAAACAAAACCCAAACAGCAATCAGCGCAGCCTCGAAGCATAGTCCCTGATTTTTATTGAAGATCTGAAGCCCCCCAGTCTTCACCAGCACCAAGGCTTTTGCAGGTGTTGCATGTTGTCAGTTCTCACTATATCACCACACCACATCTTCAGAGCAGTAAGAACAAGAGAGACTTACAGAAATTGAGCATAAAGGGTCACTAATTATTGGATATAACAACACAGGCAGAAATGGTAAGAAATACTGAATTCCAGCTCATCAAGCAGCCCCTCAGAACATACAGCCTTAGCATATATTTTCTTCACCAAAGTTCTCACACTTCTTCAGGAAGCTGAAGAAACCTTCAATTTTAGGTTTCCACATCAAATAGTTTTGAGAAGGGAACCTGCAAGGGAAGACTGCAGTGGTCACTCTCAGATTTAACAGCAAGTTGTTTCCTTGCTGAGAGATACCAGTTTGTATCAGCCCACTAGATCTGTGTTTGAGTGGCAACAGCAGATTACCAGCAAAGAGTAGATACAAGCATGATTGCATTGTCATTGAATGCTAAATTTTTGTTTATAGCTTGGTGACCAAACCTTGTCAGGCACAGGGCTCATAAAGTGCTTACAGCCAGGAACTTCCTCCAGCAGCTTTCTGCTGAAACAGGGGAGAAACATTTATTTTCTGTGGGCAAATGCTGTCTAGTATTTCTTCCAAGAAACTTTTGAAATACTGGTAAAGAACTGCTGGTAAAGAACTCTTATTTGCACTGACACACCTGGTTGTTTTTTTTCTACTTCTGCATATTTAAATTATACATGTACCCTGTCTCCTTTCCTCACCATTAGTAGGGATTCTCTTTAATTTAGGAAGGGAGCGAAGAAGTGAATTTTGGTGCTTCTATATTCACTAAGTTTTCTTGCTCAGATTTCTCACAGTGTAAGGGTTGTAGAGCTAGGCAAAAGGATTCCTGTTCTTGCTTCTTGACTTGTTGAGAACAAAAAAAAGTAAAAGTTTAAAGAAAAAATGTTAGAGAAGCATGATGGAGATGGAAAGAGAATGGAGAGGAAATAGGGAGTCACAGAAGTCCCACAGTCCTGGAAATAAAAATGAATTCACTTAAGTGCCAAATAACATTCTGCAAAGATATAAAGGAAAAGGATGAGAAAATGAACTGCTCACACAAACAGACAGCCTGGTAACAACAAAAAGGCTGTAGGAGATGAGGGAGACAGAGTGATGGAGTGAGACAATATTTAACATTTTTCTTTGCAATGCAAAAGGTAGAGAGTAGCAGTAACAACAGCTGGAAACTGAATAAATGAATGAAAAATGAATAATGAAGTAAATAAAAGGAATGCAAATTTAAGATGTGAAAGGTGGGACAATGAAATTGAAAAAGACAGTGTAGAGAATTTTATAAAGTCGGATGCAGGAACCTAATCATGGGAGAGTAGAAAACAGATTAGAAATGAAAAATGAACACCAATGGTAGGGGGAAAAAAAGCTGGAAAGGTGTAGCAAACGGAACAGATAGACGAGGGAGGTGGTCTAGCAGCACAGCAAAGAGACCTTCCATAGTTTCCTTAGTCCTAAACTTGGACCAAAATACACTCACTGAGTTCTGAGCTGTAGCAGGCCTGACATTTTCAGAATCAATTAAAACTCATCATTAATTAAGCCCTAAATGGAGAAAACCAAAACTCCTCCACAGGTAATAGCTGAAGAGACTACAACGACAGAAGATGGTTTCTTGATCTAAGATCTACCAACTGTTCCTTAAATACACCGTGGCACCACGTCAAACCACAGAGAGATACTGTCACTCAGCTCCAGTGAGGGGACCACCAGTTTTGCCCACTCTTTCATCCCAGCACGCAGGTCTGACTATCTCACAAGCCACAGACAGCAGCGTACCCTGAAACACAGTGACACTGCAGCTTACTGAAAGAGAAGGTTCCACATAGCCCCTACAAAACAAAAATGTATCACTGCAGAGAGGAACCAGAGTGCCTTTCAGGCTTTTGTCAAATGGATAATAAGTTGTTCCATGTGCTCCAAATCTTCTCTCCCTCCCTATTCCCTGAGCAGGACAAGAACATCTGGTGCCTTTGCAATCAGCTCTCCCTAAAGACACTGGCTCTAAAGAGACTGTACCTGGCCCACCTGCTTGCCCAAATAAGTTGTTTGAAGTAAAACCACATCCATCCTAAACTTTTCTCAGGACCTGTGCTACATTTGCAGCTGCTTCACTCCTCACCTTGACCCTTCCATTTCTTATGAGAACAAAGAGACAACTTGATATTTCTTAAGCTTTTCCTCTAAGCATCAAAGAAACTTCTCTGCACGAGATGATCTGAGCAGCACAAGGCCAGAGCTATTTTGCATCCGATGCCACTATCCAATTCTTAGAGCAGCAGACAGAACACTGACAGCTTTCCAACGCTGTTGTTTCACTCCATTTCTGTAGTTTGGAGCAGTTTCTCAGTTTATTCACTTCCATGTGTGCTTTTGCACAAAGATCAAGGTGCCATCGTGACATGAGAATGTATCCTCTGACACATTTCACATCACGATGGAGAGCATAAGTATTCCTGTTATCACACATGGGCGATGCCCAGAGAGAACAGATCCTTTTAAGCCACAAGGCATATGTAAATACAAATCTTTCTGACTGGCAAAATGTGATAGGAAATTTAACAGTTCCCCTCGAGCCAGATTTAATAACAACTGAAATACTCAGTTTCCATTTGCCTCGTAGCACAGGAGTTGTGGCAACCTGCAAAAGCTACCTGAAAAACAAGCTCCCATTTTATTTAAACCTCAGTTTGGAAATGAGTTTTGGTTTGTTTTTTTTTTCTTGTCAGTTTGAGGTCCACAAAAGCAAAATTGTTATAAGAATTAGTTTTTGACCCCTGTCTGCAGCTCTCTCCAGTCTGTAGTTGGCACACTCAGAACAAGATTGTGTGGTAATGGTTTTATTTTAACTCCTAAACAGACAACACTCTTTTAAATTTAATGGCACAGAGGTATTTTAATTACACTGGTATAATAAATGTAAAATTATTCCTGAGCCATGGTACCTGCAAAAACCTCAAAACAACTTCCCAAAATTAAAAGTTTTGCACAGTATGTTCCAGAAATATCTCCGTGTAATAGCATTTGGAAAAAAAGCAGTTCTTTGGAGAAAAGCTAAGCAACAAAGTACATATTCTTTAGGGATTTTAAAGCAAATATCAGAGGACTAGTTAAGGAAAATATGCAGAATATAAGTTTTATGATCTGCAGAACTTTCTGTGATGGCTCAGCAAATATTTAGTAATTTACCACAGTCCATAATGAAAAATATTTTATTTAATGCAATTACTGCACAAGTTCAACATTTCAAAGAATGGTATCAATGGTTAGTTTTCATTTTCAATATTACTATATCAGGATGAAACCTTTTCAGATAAGAGAAATAACTTTGAGACAACTTTCAGAAATTTCAGTGTAAAATCTTATTAGCTGCTATTGCCAGGATTAATCCTGTAAGTACCAAATGGGTATTTTTTCACTTTTTTGGTTTAAGTAAAATATTAATTTAATTCAGCACTTTGTAAGTGGGGAAAGCAGGCTACAGAACTATTGAAACTTGTTTATTTTCCATCATGCACCCCTACTCTTTATGAATTCACTGAGTTGGATGTAAAAGAAAAGGCCATTTATCCCCAGTATTACATCACTAAGTCACATTAATTCCATAGTTTTCGGTCATTTTCTCATGCCCTGTTTCTAACCACCAGCTGAATCCATACCAACAGTGCACATGAAGTGTCACACTCAGCAAACACACAAATCACCCAGCGGCCTGAAAGAGCATTCTGGCAATTATTGGCTTTGCTTGTTTTATCTCCCATGTGTTTATGCTGACCAACAGTATTCGAACAATGTGCAACTTCAGATGTATGAGACTCAGCAATATTGCTTAGGCTGGTGAAACTGTGAGCTGGTACAAACCTCACTGGAGTTAACGAAGATCTTCTGATGCTGTGACAATAATAACAATTTTTAAAAATCCACATAAATGCTCTATATAATAAACGTCAGCCACAGACAACATAACGAAGTTTAAAGACCCATAAATGTGACTCATGTTCTCAAATAGTTTCCTAGACCTTTTTTGCCACAGACTGCGGAGTCAGTAATGAAAAACCAAATGCATAACACACATTTTTGCAACTTCAGCTCTTTGCAGTTACTTGAGCTACCGTAAAAAGTAAACTTGCAACAAAAATATTTATTCTGTAGTTTAAAAACTTAAAAACCCAGACAGGAAAAGTTCAGAAGGTGGTTTTTTTATCTCTGTATTCAACCAACAAAGACAAAGAAGATGTCCTTGGGCAGCAAGACTCAAAATTCACCAAAAGTACCTGAAATCATTCAAAACACTTTACAGTAAAACAAAAAGGTTAGATAGGCATGTTGGAAAAAATCAACAAGTTACTATGTTGCCCATCCTTCGTGACTCTTTTCTTAAAATCTCATTTCCTAGCTGTACATTGTAAGCCAGCCTAAGCCTGCAGTAAGAAAAAAAAAAAAAAAAAAAAAGAAAGGAACCTTTCTCACCACAAAGGTATTTTAAAAATATGGTCTCATAAACACCTCAGCTCAAAATGTCAGGCAAATCAATAGGCTTTACTTGTAATGTATAGCACAGAAAGATCCATTGATTTTCAGTGCTGAAGGTTAGCAGGATTCCATACATGTCATGATTTTCGCTGCAGAGCTGCAAATAAGCAGTGGTTCGTCACACAGCAAGCTCCAACCCTCTTCACAGTCCCTACACGATGCAAGCAAAATCGTGGTACTCACGTGGGAAATCTTTGGGATGTGTTTTCTCTGACCAGTTTCCATAAAAAGTTAGCCTGTATTTGGCAGTTCCGCAGGCACAACAATCTAAAATCGGTTTGTCAGTCACGCCTTCCGAGGTCGAGTCTGAAAAAGCGGCAAAGCACCCACTGAAAATGGCTACAACTCAAAGCAAACACAGGACAGCAAAGTTGCCACAATAAATACTCCAGAAAATAAATCTGAGTTAAGCACTTGCTTGTTTAAAAGTTTACCATTACACTAAACTAGAACCCTGAAATACCTAGACCCTATTTATTAGTGGATATAATGACTGAAAACTAAATTTTAAATGAGGCACTCAGATTTAAAAGGGGATTGTTTCTAACTGTTACCTGATAAGGACAAAACCTCAGCTGACCTCAAAACACAAAAAGGTTTGAAATTTCTGCACAGCCAAAGCATATAACTATTCCAGCAGGATGCAATCACCAGCTGCCACATTTAGGTTTAGGAAAAGATGAAATGGGCCAGGATTCAATAAGCTAAGTGCCCTGGAATCAAATGGGTATCATAAAAGAACAGGTAAAAAGTTGCAAGCGTTTCATTTGGAGGGAAGCAAAGAAGACTTTATGAGGAATAGTATATGTGATAAGGAAGAAATTTGAACCTGGAGGAAATTATTCAAGGCCTCCAATTTTTAGCTTGATACAAAGAGTTAAGAGAAATACTCAGAACATGACGAGGAGGTCAGAAAGACATTTTACTTTACCTTACCTTGTTCACAAATTTTTTTGGTGAGAGAACCCTCATCTTGAAAATAAATGATGCGCTTCTGCACAATGCTGGCTCTACAAAGAAGAAAAAAAACAAAACAAAACAAAAAAGAAAGGTTTAAAATATGGTTATTCCTTTAAGCAAAAAGAAAATGCACGACAAAACAGCAAAAGGAGAAAGGAGAGAACTAAACTACTGCTATGACCTGTATTGACAATTCATATATAAAATGCAGGACTACAGATAAAACATTTTTATCTCAACTTGCACAAATGTGAATTTAGTCACATTTTACAGAAACTTGAAATGTATTTACATTCACTTTAGGGAAGTGAATGTAAATACACTTTACATTCACATTTACACACACTTTAAAGAAGTGATCATAGTCTTATGATGAGAACCTGTGCTCTTGAAATGCGTGATGGTCAACTCAATATTCAAAATTTCAATCAAATGTTATAGTAAAATACTGAAGTTATATTCAATTTCAGAAAAAGAGCACAGCTAAATTAAGCAGCTGTTTGTAGGAAATTACATGGCATTCTAAAGACATAAGTACTTCTGATATATGACAGCAATTCAGTGCAAACATCATGTAAAACAGAATTTAAAAGGACAGCTAGCATAAGGTAAAGTTTTTAAAACAATTCAAAGGTTCCAGAAGACAGACCACTTTAATTAAATCTAGAATATTTTATTAAGGTTTAGAGTGGAGAAAAATCGTAAATTGATAAGCCTCAGTGCCTCAGTTCCTCAGTTGAGGAGGGGTGGATATATTCCATCCTAAATAAATTTTAACTAGCTTTTTGACCGTTTTTAACTATAAAAATTAATTCACACATAAACTTTATCTTCTTTCTATAAGAAAACAGATGTTGGTTAAATTCAAAGACATTTTATGGACAGAGAGTTTCCTGACAACATGCTTTGAGAACAGGCACTCTTCTTTGTTTACCACCAGCAGTGCACATTCTTCTAGGAACATTGTGTACCACCACTTTATTTAAAGCTCTAAATAGCAAGGGCCAGTCTCTCATCTTTCTTCAATTTTAGTCAATAATTATCTTAATCTCTCTAGAATTATTCCTCACTCATGATAGCTCAAGTGAGAAGAAAAGTAAGACTGTGCATGCTTGTTTGACATGTTGTTACAGTCATGTAACCTTTCTTTGACAACATCCCACCCATAAAATTATCAAAAATAAGAGGCAATTTTACTGTGCTTTCTTTGCCAAGATGCAAGGTCGGAGTAGGAGAGGAAGGAATCCTCCTTTTCACCCACCGGAATAACTGGGTTTTGTAAACCCCTTAAAGATGGATCAAACTGCAAAGGGTGCAAAAACTACAGCCTGCTGTCATCCTTAACAGGGCTGGCATCTCTTAAAGGAAGGTGTGGTAAAGAGTAATACCAGGCTACCAACCATGGCTGTGAAAAACCAGCATGAAAAAACAGCATGAAACTTTTACTAAAAGCAAAGTCATGATCTGCCAGTCTTTGGTAAAAGGAAATTGCTAGGGGAAAATATGAGCCTGTAGCAAATAACAGGAAGTGATTGAAACCTAGAGTTAGTTAGATGTCTCTTATTAATATAGGAACTGGCATGGGATGACCTAAATGGTGGCGGAAGAGACTGACCAAGAGAAGCAGAATGAAAATTTTCTGAGAAACCATTTTCAGGGTTTCTGACAAGAAATAGGGGGAAAAAGTTAAACCAAGCATAACTATCAGGACAACTGCTGGAAAGAATAAGAGCCCAGTGGCCTACCTGGGAAAGTAGCATGCTATCTTTGTTTTTTCAGACTTAAGCCTGAAAACCAAAGCCTACTTCAAAGACTTTTTGGACAAAATGTGTTTCACCACGAGGATGGTCAAAGTGATCAGACGCTGGAATGAGCTGCCTAGAGAGTTTGTGCAATCTCCACTGCTGGAGATATTCAGAACTTCATCAGATCCATGCCTCGGCCACCGACTGATGTAACAACCTAACTGATGTAACATCTGCTTCAAGCAGGCTAAATGACACCCAGGAGTCCCTCCCGATCTAAATTTTCCATGATCCTAATCCAAACAAACAAGATATCAGCTGTTTGATAAAGATCTCAGTTCTGCAGATAACGAAGACATTATCAGCATTTAACTCGAGAAGCAGTTTTTAGTCAGTTTAGAAATAAAATACATGAAGATGGTTTGAAGCCTGAAGTGTACTTACATTACTCTTTTTGCTGCAGTTAGTTTGTCACTGTGAAATGTCAAAGGAAGAGTTCCTTTTCTAATAACAAAAGCTTCACAGTTTTCTCAGTCATTGTCTCTTCAGCTGTGTTTGAAACTACACAGGGAGCCAATAATTTAAATGGGAGTTTTGTTAATGATTCCAAAAGGACTGGGATTGGTACCTTAGATGGCTGCATAAATATCAAAAGCAGGCACACAGCTTTACAAATCCTCAGTCAGAAATAATTTTAAAATATTACTTGTTTTAATAATCAGTTTCTAGATTAGAAACAGACAAAAACATCTGATCCTTGCATTTGATAGCTTTTACCCCACAATATTTTTTGACATAATTTTTATTCTTCTAGAAAAGTTCTGGTCTTTGGACTAAACATTCTTTCCTTTGGTTTTGAGGCTTACAAAACCAGCTGAAAATGGAATGGCTAACTTTTAATGAGAACTAAGAAAGCTTTTAAGAATTTACACAGGGTACATCTCTGTTTAGCCTACATAAATCCTTCCCACCACTTCAAACATTCAGTGCTCTAAGAACTTAATGGGAAGGGGAGATCCAATTCCTTTCCTCCATATATTAACCCATATAAGTGGATCTTTGATTTCTAATTATTCTTCTTGACTTGTTTCTCTCTCTGACTATCAGAAAACCATGAATAAAAAAAATAAAAAGGGAACAAAAATGACTACAAAAATCTGTTTGTTTCCCCATTTCTTCAAAGTGGTGCTTCTGGATTTACCCTGAAGCTTTTCCATCCCCAAACTAAGAAGCAAAACTGTAAGTTATAAGCATATATAAACCTAGCAGCACTTGCTTTTATTAAAGAGAACCAAATAAACAAATCATCCTGAAAGTGTAAATTTTTTTCTGTTTTGTAATTCTCACAGCAAAATGAAGGAACATCTAGTTGTTTCTGTAATATTTGGTTTGGCAATACTACTTCAGAACCCTGCAGTTTGGATACAAGCAGGTCAGAGTCTCTGTCCTGGCTCAGTTTGGTCAGAACACATCTAAGGGGTGTGTGAAAAGACTGCCTTGAAAGACTTCCATGGAATAAGAAAAATTCACTATCCAGCACAGTTCCACAAAAATTGTATCATTCTGTGGTGAAAAAACTCCAGCAAGGACACATAACTTGCATGTGGTTATATGAACAAACAGGAAATGTTGTAAGCCATAAAAATCCAGACCAGCTTTGGGAATGCTCCAATTCATACCAGAAACAGAGGAGTTAGTTGGGGGTTTGTTGGGTTTTTTTTGTTTTTTTTTTTTTTTTTCTTTCCTTCTTTCATAGAAACAGCTTTAAATCATCTTCCTTGCTACTTTTGTCAAATCCTAGCATGAACGGAAATACTCTTATTTCAAATTACTTATGTGGGAGTAGTGATTTTACAAAAGAAGAAAGGAAGAGGACCTGTAAGAATTGTCCCTATGACATTTTTTAAGCTTACATCAAAACCATTAAGTATAATATTAGAGTAACATTTTAATAAAACAAGTTTTTTCAGAGCTGGTGAGAATGCCCTAAGTTTTACTTGGATATTGAGAAATAATAATAAAGAATCAGATTGCAGATAAGAAACTTTTTCTGTTTTGTATTACCTGTGAGTTAACCTTGTCTTGCCCTTCCAGCTATAAAAATGACTTTCCTTAATTATTCCATGCCTCAATAATTTAATAACAGATTATAAGTTGTTTCTCACCCCAGAAAGCTACTGAGAACAACTAACAGGATATGTTCATTTGCTTTTTTGGTTTTGTTGTCTTTTGGAAAGAAAGAATTTCTAAATGTACCATTTTCTTCAGCACTAGAAAGTGAGGTGAAAACCATGCATTTACATCTACTGTAATTTTGCTAGTGCTAGTAGATTTCATTATTCTAATGCATTATTTAGGATGTTCTCATTTTATTTCCCTCTACGCTGGTCTTACAAAAAAGCCAACCCTGTGTTTCTGACAAGCACTTACAATGTCAGGAAATGCACAAACTCGCTAAAGTTTATCAACAATATTTACTTCTTCTTTCTAATATTTAAGAGACTTTCATTAAAAACAAATATAAATTCACCTGAAAGCATATCCAATCCTTTAGCTAACAGATGTCAAGTAATTTTTACACCGGTAGTGTATTTGAAAGAACACATTCTTCAAAGCAACTTTCTGCTAGGAAAGTGTGCTGTCTCACCCAAGGACAGGCTCCATCTACACCAAAATCTAAGTCTGTCATCAGCTATCACTGACGTGTCAATGCCATTAAAAATTTGCAGTAAATTATTGCTTTCTTAATGCCTAATTTCAAAGCTAATACAGAAGGTGCTTTTTTTTTTTTTACTGTCATTTTGTTGGCCTTGTTAATTTGTTTGTTAAGTTATGTTGTTAACACAGTCTGAACAAACCAACCAGATTTGGTATTTGATGTTGGATAAAACACAGCAAAGTTAACACGAACTTTATCAATGTTGCCATAATTCCACGTTTGCATCCCTGCACAGGGTGAAGGTCTTTAATAGATTAGCCACATGAAAAACAATACAAGATGTTCACTTCCAAAAAAAAATTCAGGGCATACAAACACACCAGAATATCCTTTTTCAGCTTTATTTTTCAACATTTCACATACACTGTCAGAAAACATAATTCAGAGAAACCCCACAGCAAGAGCAAAGGACTTTAAACTTGTCTTACAAATTTGCTCTATTTTTAGAATCCTCTTGGTGTCCTTCATCTCATACTCAGGTTTACCATCACACACCTACACGGGAGCTCACTGACTTCAGGACTAATCTGGCCATCATCTATAATACAACAAAAAGCTCCAAGGGAAAACATAATTATACATTCTGCTACCTGATATTTTTCCTCGGAAAATCTCTCTGTTCTTTGCTTGAACAGCCACGAGACATAAATGTTGTATCTAAAATCGTCAGAATAAAAACTCATATTGCCAAAATCAGTTTCTGACATGTGCACTACCCCTATTACTTGTAAAAAAAGAAAACAAAACAAAAAGTCACCAAAGGAAAATAAAATGAAAGAACGAATGTCTAGGGCTCCTGAGAAATTTTCACGTGGCATAAAGCCCATTGCTATTCGTGGGTTATACCTTCACCAGGGATTTTGATAGTGTCCACTTTTTGTAGCAGGTACAATCTCCTTGAATTCCAAAGCTAAGCATTACAAGTTATATTGCAAAGAAAAGTCAGAAAAGTTTGGAGAGGACTGGGTGGTTGGAGTATTTATTTTGTCATTTTAAGTAGTGGGTCTGTACAGTAGATGGAAACAATCTTTCAAAGGTGGAAGAAAAGGGGTTTTTTTTCAACCTAGTGAGCCAAAAGTCCTATGCCTGACATCTGCATTCATTGAGCCAACTTGTGATCAAGAATCAATGCAAACAACTTAGGTATTAAAAAAATCCTAAAAACAAAATGAAAAATAAATCCAAAAAATCCTTTATCAAGCATCCTTATCGTGCCTTATCATTCCCTTATCATCCCCCCCTTTGTCAGCCTGCAGCCTGCTTTACCTGCCATGCAGGATGTGGCAGAAAACAAACCACCCAGGCAAAGGCCACATTTCAAACCCCTTCCTTCACCAGTCCCCAAGTTCCTTCTTGTCACTTCTTGACCCCTGTTGATTTTGCCATTATTGAACAGGAAGTGTGGATTAAAAAAGGCAAAAGAAGCAAAACATAACCATGACCATGAGTGTCCAGCTAATGAAGCTGGAAAAAAACACATCACCCAGAGCTTCAGAAAAATTGCTCTAAATCTCTAATATTGTTAAGAGTGGAAAAAAAGTAAAATAATTTGAAGTTAAAACAAACAATCATTCTCCAACTAAAGTTGCCAATTAGCAATATACAGAAGTTGTGTTATAATGAGTAAATTATTTGCTTGGACGGACAGAAATTTGTATGTCAAGAGCAACATCCTAACAGCATCCACCCACTGGTAAAATATTGATTACCAGATAGTCAGTAGTAGGAGTCTTAATTGGAATAAAATGTTTTCTGTTTTCAAATCCATACAAATCTTCACCTCATTTCAACTGACAGGAGCCTGAAGGTGAAAGCACCACAAAAAAACCAGAACAAATTAAAACCCACTGAAACTAATATACCGTAATTTGATATTAAAATGCTTCATCATGCTTCTTAAAAGAGACCTTAATATCACGAATGTAATTGCCTAAGGAAGTTTTTGACACAGTATCTTTAGTACTTTGAGGTTAAGTCTGACACCACAAATCCACTGGAACTGGAGCCACAAGGAGAGACTTGTCAGTTGTTAAGCACAGCCGAGACATCCATTTCATCTGCCTGTAACAACTGAATCTCATCTACCTGAGCTGTTCTGAGAGCTTTTACTGACAGCTGAGACTGCACAGCCTGCTGAACGTTCAGCCAGCTAATGCCAGGAGATACTGGCTGTTTGTGCTGAAGGAACATCAGAGCAGAGAAATGAAAGCAAATAAAGGACCAATAAAGATAAAAGGGTTGATATCAGTAACTTTGCCACTTTCCCCATTCTGGAGTGGCAGGGTATGGGAAGAAGGCACATACAAACTGTATTTGAGAAACAGCTGAAAAGACCGCCCTGATCATGCAACACATAATTATCAAAGAAAGATCAAATTGATCATTTAAATTATTCTACGTCATTTGGGAGGTTTTCACCAAGCTTCTCCTCCTACCCCTTGTTCAGCATCTGCTGCAACCAGTTCGTGGCTAAGAACAGTGTCAGTGCCTCTAGTTCATACAACTGGCCTGGTTGAAAATATTACCTGCAGTAGGGATTGGGAGCAGATACTGTTACAAAACTTTGGTACATAGATTTTTGGAGAACACAATGGCAGGGAGCCTGTACATCAGGGCCCTTGGTCTTCTGCCTTCAGCCCTGAAAGTGCCAAAATCAATACAACCCTCTCCTGTCCGATCAGCTGCCAATAGCCAGTGGCACTCACAGAAGCTTTGCTACAACAGAGCAAACAAACAATGGAGAAAGAAGGATTGCTAAATACACTGCACGAAAATCAGAAAAATACTCTCAATGGACAAGGAAACAGCAGTGTGGAAGGGTACAGACACAGGTTAGGAAACAGATCAAAAATCATCCAAGTCATGCTTAGGAAGGGCAAGAACAAAGTCCAGTCAACATCTCTTTGCTGCAGCAAAAGTCAGAGTGTGGATTGAGTACGTATAGGTTATATACATCAGCCCCCCAAATCATTCTGGGCCAGTGAAACTCCTTGAAAGTGTGTGATTGCTTTTCACAGCGATTTCAAGTGTTTTCTATACAACAAAATACATCTGCAAGGAAAGGAAACCAACCCAACAGTATCAAGAAGCCTTTTGCCTCAGAGGGGTTCCCGAGGTCTTGGTGATCCGGATAAAGGTCAACATTTCATGGAGGAAGTGATTAGAGCTGTGCTTAAAGGACCAGAGATTAAGCAAAAGCTGCACAGTCTGTATCTCCCTCAATCATCAGGACAAGGAGAGCACATGAATAAGACTATTAAAGGAGCATTGTCAACAGTAGTAAGTAGTAATGAAAGGGATTAGGATGATAAATTACCCTTCATACTCTTTGAGAAGCAGGCATAGATTAGGAACCGGAATTCAGCCCTATCAAGTTTTATTTGGAACAAAAGTGCAGCTAATTAGATTCTTAACTTCATTAGAAACTCCAAGAGGGAGATGTTTTAATGTGGATAATTGAGATACACCAGGTGCTATTAGAGATACAAGAGGAAATAGAGCAAGGGTTCAGATATTGTGGAAACAAGCAGGGATGCTCCTTCAGCTATCTGTATGGGAAATACATAAATCCATTACATTTTTGAGACTGACACCCAAACAGTGCAATTTAAACTTCTCCAATAGTTGGTTTAGATTTCAAAACTGAAGCAACAAGGACAACGAATCTCCTGATCTTCAAGAGAAAGACATAAGGTATACATAAGTGACCTGTTTATTATTGCAGGGAGTCATTTGTTCTCAGCAAACATTCACAGAGAGAAAGGGAGGAAAAAAATGACGTGCTTTGAAAGTTAAAAGCGTACAATTATCAGATAGGCTGATGTAAAGGGTGTTTTGAAAACTTGGATGTGCCCTGCAACTTTGTGCTGTTGATGATTGTGAGATAACACTCTAATTAAAGACCTGACTGACCCACTGAAATCAATTGCCAACTTCAGTTTCACTTTATCAGAGGAGAACCACAGCCTGAATTTCTTCTGATGCACGAGTAGCCACTGGAAAACTAGAAAATTATAAGGACAGCCCTTAAAACTCTATTCTCATCAAGCTAAGTGTCTTCCTGAAAAAGACAATGCAGGCAACACATATCCGAGTACCTGTCAAATTTGCCTCCTCTTCATGAGTTTAGTTTTATTTTACTTACTTCTTGAAGTTAGTACTTTGTGGGTAGAACTGCATGTGGCAGAAATGCAGATTACTATTATAAAAATGGAAAGAATGATGAGCTATTGGTGCTTCCTCACTATATTGCAGACAATGTTTTGGCCATGATTAATTCAGAGAAATTAGATAAATGCCTATTCATTAGAATTTTGTTATCTAAGTTAAATCTGATGTGCTTCAGCAAACAACTGCAAGGCAATGGCACCATAAGAGAGCACACCTATTTTTCCATGTCCAAAACAAGTGTATATTCCATTTGAAGAGATATCTAAGGGAAGACACTATAGGTAATCTGTAAAACTTAAATGAATGTGTACATATGAACGGCATCATGAGGTTACACACCCTGTGTAGTGAGAGGGCATCAAGCTCATTATGATCCTAATGAACAGAACCGATTCCCTCCCTTAAACACAGCCTGTGAGACCGTCCTTTCTGCAGCAAATGAAAACCCAGGAACCATTAAAGAAATCAGCTGTGCCTCCTGGTGCATGGCAAGGCTTTAAACGACATTCTGCTGGGGCAGTGAGTTGATGGAGCAACAAATTCCATTTCTTCGGGAAAGCAGCTCAAAAAGCGTTCAGGCTGCTGCTGTTCAGGTAGCAAAGATACCTAATGCATGTCTAATGAAGTAGAAATGATAGAAAAAAGCAGGTACCTAATTGCTGCGTGGAAAAGAAAGGAATGGCCCACCAATTGTTGGTTGAATTTAGTATTTCAATCCTTTCAAAATCGCCTTAAGGAACTGTCAGCCCAGGCAGTGAGAAAGACTGTCAGACAAGGTAACTAGAAAGACAACATCAGCTCCATAGTCAGCTTACACAAAGAGAAATTCCTTTTCTGGCTGTTTTTTACCTTTCATAATTTCTAAAGAACTGCAATAATACAGATAGATGCTCCTTTAAGGAGACAAATCAGAATTGATTTTGTGGTGCTTCTCATGAAGCGAAGAGTGAAGATAAATACAGTGTTCAGGTTCTGAGAGCTTTATTGATATTATATGCCACTCTTAGAGAACCTCCAGCTGATAAATGTAAATTTGGATGAGAACTGAAATACTATTCAATATAAGTAAGGATGGTCAGAATCCAACACACTGTTAATTCAGCCATTGGCCTTTCATTGTATAATAGAGCTGTGCTTGAAATTTGAACTGTAAAATGTGCTCTGCAGAGCTGTTCTAGATTTCTGTGGGCATGAAGACACTTCAGCAAATATTTACAGCAGCACGTTAGAAAAATGTTGCTAATATTGAGAATCTCATACAAAATGGCCCATCCAATTTTTATTTTAATTGCAGGTTTGCTTATATACCTTCATAGAATACAAACTTGAAATACCTGAACAGACTGTATTATGAAGGAGAAAATGACCAGCAAGTTGAGCCACATTTATGACTAATTTAAACCAGACTTTGTAACATCTAAGAATTCCAAAGTGTTTTAGGACTGAGACCATTCACTGCTAATGTTCCACTCCTTTGTCTGGGTCAACAGACATTTTGAATAATGGGAGAATCTTGACAAGATATTCTAACAGTACTTTGTAATAAAACCTCCTAGTCACTGGGCACATACTGGATAAAATCACTACATTACCACATTTAAGAAAAGAATTAAAAATTTTAACTAAAAGTTAACCACATTAAGCCACTTAGATTTTTTAATTATCTCCTTTCATCAACACTGTACTCAATTTACCCTTCTCATTCACTGATCTGAAATGGGAATGCTACCATACCACAGTAAAAAACATCCTGTTGATGTATGACAGTGGGCCCCCACTGGTGTCCTGGTTCTAATATAGAGACAAAAATACCTTTATCTGTAAAACCACACATTTTGATTCATGGATAAAATACATATCTTAAAAATGTATCATATTATATTAAAATAACACCTTCGCCTTCTGACAGAAGACAAAGCGGTTCCTTAAGATGTTACCAAATATTCAGTTCATGCAGTTATTAAAAAACTGACTTAAAATATTCAGTAATAGAAAATGACAACGCTTCTGATGTCATCAATAGTGACTCCGCTGTATGTTTTGAAAGGAAGTCAAATTATGGCTATCATTATTATTTCTATTCCTGTCCTCTCTTTGTTTCTGCTCAAAAACTGACAATGGTCTCGAAGTCAAATTAAACATCTGTTTGTAAAATAAACTGGAGAGCTACTGACAGCTGCTGCCAAATGGCAAATGTTCTACAGCTGTCAGGCTCCTAAATTAACAATGATTTTCATTTACAAACAACAAACAACAAGAAAATTATGGAGTTGTGTTTTCTTTTTCCATCCCACTACTTGAAATTCACGAAAATACAGACTCTACTAGAGACTTAGAAAGAAAACAGAGTTTACTGTTATATTTTCCCACTTACAGAGAGCAAAAAGTCAGACAAAATCAGTACCAGAAGAACTTCCCTCCTTACATGTCTTAAATCCTATTTTGCATTTGCTTCTAAGATATGCAAATAGAATTAATAATTCATTGAGGGTTTATCTTTCTCCAATGCAAATTTTGTCAATAAAGAAAACTATTGAAAACCATTTTTCTTGATTTTCCATACATCTATTCAGATTTGTAAATACACAGATGCATCAAAATAGCAGAGTTTTTCAAAATTTTACTTAAAATGCTTACATATTTATCACATCAGGAATAGATGGCAGGATTTTTTAGACAGCAATGTTTGTATTTTTTAAACAAATTAATTTGCTTTTTCTTATGTTTAGAGCTCAGCTGGAACTCACTGAAGAGTTTCAAGTTCAGTATGATTATGCATACATCAATATTTTCATTAATAGCTTGAATGATGAAACAAGAACAAGTTACTGACTGCAGACAGTATCCAGCTGTAATTAAATAATCTTAGGCACAAAGCCCTAGTTTTATATAAGTGTAATTATACCCACAAAGAAAGGGAAAAGCCTTTGTATTGAAATATTTGATAGTAGGATAAAGCTGAACGCAAGAAAATGTTACTCTTAGAAAAACTATTAAACATTACAAGTGCACAATTTAAACACGTGAGTATCCTTAGAACAGTGTTGAGAATCTAGAAGGACCGAGAAATTTATCACGTATAATTGTTAAGAAATAAAAGCTAAAGTTTGAAACATCCTGTGTATTTTCGTAAAATAACAAATCAGAACACAGGTGACTTCTGAACAGTTCTGTGCTTGTGTTCACTGTTAACCTTAATAAGGGATTTTTCTTGAAGTATTTCCCCATAAAGTCTGGAGAAACCACAATGATGATCAGAAAGAGAATTGATAGCAGTGTCTTGCCATAAAGCACGCTGAACTTCTCTAATGCCTAAATTCCAAACCCTCTGCACAATTCTCTTATTTTTTTGCAAAACAGCTTGTTTTACGAAAATGCATTTGTGACAAATAATAACCATATGGGCCAATAAAAGTAACTGCACGTTACTTCAATTTACCACAAAATGTGCAATAACACTGATTTTTATTTTCTTCGATACGAAATTATCGTGGGCATTTTCAAGGCATTGTGTGAAACAGTTAAAAAATATTATCTTTCTTAATAAGGCCATAACTGCATTCCCCCTATCACTAGAGGAAAGACCACCATCCTTCTCCTTACTCCTTGTTCTCACTGTTTTTTCTATTGCTTTGCACTCCTTGAGGAATAAACCCATCTTTGAGTAGCAAAACCATTAAGCTGCTTTGTAACACTCTGCCTTTGCAAACAAAACAGCACAAGAATGAATCTAACCAGATTTTATAGGATTACTACATTAATTCTGCCATAAAATAGATGATTTAGAAGAACACGAATTTACGAGAAATTCCATTTATAACGCTTGCCAAACCCATGTGCTCCCACTGTGAAGTTAAAGAAGCAATTTTAAATCTGTGAGAAAATGAAAGTGAAACAGATTTTTGTTTTAAATGTAGATGTGTCAGTAGATCCAGAGGGCTTACTCTGTATGCATTGAAATGCAAATATGCATTTTTACATCTAATATTAGAGCTGCTATAGATATAGGAGCTATATAGGAAGGCAAAAAGTAATTCTTTCTCCCTAATACAAGTAAACTCTCTGGGGGTATTTAACCTATAAAATGAAATATAGGGCTGTAAGTTAGTTTCATACACTTTTTCCCTATTTGTTTGGGGTTTTTGAGGTTTTTTTTAAATAACTGGGTGAAGAAAACATTTAAATTACTTTTAAGGAGCCTCAATACTGCACTATTAACATACAAGCTTTTCTATCTTGAAGTGGTTTATGAAGAGTCACTGGCCTCTGGTTGCTCTTGAGAAAACAGAGGCATTGAAAAATGAGTTGAGCTGTATATAATAACCCAGTGCGAAGGACAGGGATGCACCCAAATCTACTCACTTCCAACCTATGTCCCTGGCCATTTAAAACTGTGCACAGCCCTATTGCAACTCCTGAAAGTGAAGAAGGGGGAAAAATGAATGCACACACAAAGGATCACCTATGGAAAACTGTACTTTTTCTCTATGTCAAAGGTTAAGTTTGTTCTGTGGACTGTTGGGATGTATAGACATACCTTAGTTTGCTGTCTCATGCAGAAATGCATGAAGTGTCTATATAAAATATTTTATTTAAGCTATACTACTATTGCCTCTGTCAAAAAATGTTCAGCAACTATTGCTGCTGTAGAGTGGCAGTTAAATGGAGGATTTTTTTTTTTTTTTAAAAAACTATTAGCACAGAAATTGTGATAATTTCTCTGCATGCAGGAGACTCATTAATTCCACTGGGAAAAATCAACACAGCTATTTATAATATGAGAACTGTTATCTTCTATTGTTCCATAAACAGATTGTTCTTGCAGGTAAGGAAGGTAGATTGTTCTCTATTTTGCCTTGGCCATTGTGTTTAGTCATAAGGGAAAGCTGTTGGTAAGTGCTTTACAACTCTGCTCAATTGCTCCACTGTCGGTATTCTAATAAACAGTCAGGTAAAATTGTTGACATGAATTATTTGGACAACTGCACAGGGAGGCTGAAAGGATAAATGGAAAAGACTGAGTAACAAATTTAACATCCAGTTCAAACAGCAGGATTTTCTTTTTGTTCTTTTGTGGTTAGTCTTTAGACTTTGAATATTTAGAGGCATAGTTTTTTAGTGAACTCCTCATAGCTCTTCAACTATATGAGCTTCTGCTCATCTGCTTCACAATAGTGTGATTTTTCAGTGAGTATAAACCTATGAATCCCCTTACAGACCATGAATATTTAGGAATCCTAAAAGATTATGTAAGATCATCACATTTCACATGTTTTGTAACAAATAAGATGCATTTAACAAATGCATTCCATGTAAAGCATTTAAAGAAACACTCAAATAAGCATAGGGAAAAAGACTTGAGATACATTTTAATCAGGCTAGTGACTCAAAAAACCAAGGAAAGTTGTACTCATTGGGCTAAGTACAGCCTAGCAGAGAAAATAAAATGTTTTAGTGGTGAAAGCATCAGAGAGGACAGAAGAATCTCCTTATATTGCTTAATCACCTTAGTCTAGTAACCTGAATAACTTAAAACCGTGCCCAGCTTCTCCCTCTGCCAGGTCACAGACACCGATGAGGGATTTAGGACAAGCATGAAAAGTAGCACACAAAAATTCCAGCTGTAATGGTACATTATTCTCTTCTTTTAATTGTTTGGGGTTTTTTTAAAGTTCAACCCTGTGATCATCTATCAGATGTTGCTTTTGCGTGACTGGCAACAGTTTCAGAAGCACTGCAGCTTCCACCCATGTAAAGGAGCCTGACTGATGCAGACCCACCCTGAAGCTCGCTGACAACTGGAACTTCTTTCTCCTGGGAGCAAATCTGTGCAGCATTGTTTTTGTGAGAACCACAACATCAGCACTTTCAGCAAGAGATGTTCATCCTCAAGAGCATTTTTATTCTGACCGTCTCAATTTGGCATTTCTGATAAACGCTCCTCTTAATGCACTGATAGGGAGTTGGTGATATATTAATTTACACACCCCAGAGCTGCTCTTATGGTTTTGGGGTTTTGCCCAGATACCCTGTGCTCTGTTTCTGGACCAAGGAGCTCGTAATGAGTTTTGAGGGTAGGGAAGAGATTTGGCCGCATAACAAGACAGTTTCAGGATGCAGTTAAGAACTCATGGGGGGTTATGACATTTCGTTCCTCTCTTAGTCTCTCCAACGCCACATTTGAGCACATTGTTTACTCAGAGTGACATGCCAAGTGACCTGAATAATTATAACGCTTGAAGTTACAAGAAATCAGAAAGTACATATCCAAAAACTCTTACTGGAGTTCATTTGCCCTCAGAGCTTTGAAGCTTGAGAGCAAGAGTGCTGTCAAAATCCACATGGATTAACACATGAGTGTTACATCCGAGGTGACCCACGGACTAGAACTTAAGTTATCCCTGTAGGGACAACAGCTTTGCTACAATAGCACAACTCTCTAAAAGATTTTGCCAATATGGATTTTATATACACTAAATATATCATAGTTTTCCTTTAGGAGATGGAAATTCTTTAAAATTCCCCTACTCTCTGATTGCATACAAACCAAACCTAATGTAATTAAAATCATGAAGATAATCAGATATTCAGAAAAACAGTGAGTTCCACACTTTCCCTCAAATATTATAAAACATTTCCCTAGAGATGGCTCAGAACACATTTCCAGAAACAAACAGCAGAGGCACTAAGATGAATACAGAGGATTTCTGCAAGTAGTAATGGGAATGCACTATTTACAGACACCAGGCTTTAATTTGTTTGTTTAAGCATGATATGTATAACAAAAATAAATGACTCATCAGCGAGAACTTTTGCTACATTTACCATACAAGACACATGAGTTGCCTGAGAACTTGATTATTTCATGAGCCAATTAGAGAACTGTGCTTTCTCTTCTAAATAGTAAATTGAATAGAACTTATCTGCATGTGGCCATCCTTTACTACATTTAACAATTAATCTCAGACTCAGTGAAAATCACCAAATGCTAAAGGAGGAAAAGATAATTACCATCTCTCAGCACTTGACTCTTCATGAGATCCATACCAGCTGACAGATTTACTCAATTTGGATATTAACAAGATTCTCCCTACCATGAAATTTTAATATATAACAAGCTAAGACAATTTACAAAATTTTCTTCACTTTTATATTATATTGCAGAATTCTAAAGGACTTGCAGAAAACTGTTTGTTCTGTATTTCCCATCAATTAAAGGGGTCAGACCTTTACCTACCTGTTCAGTACCACACTTAACTAAGACACTATCTTGAGGAATACAACTAATCAGTCAAATCTAGAAACTTAGGGCTCAAAGTGGTCTGAAAGAGGTGATTCTTCATCACTGCTAAGAAACTTTCAATAAACTTTTGTCTTTTTTTTTTTCCTTAATCAATGGTGTAAATCCTATTTGAAATCAATATTTATGACTTTTGTTGTTAAACAAGATAAATCTCCAGTAGTTGTTTTTCTTTTTACAGAATTAAGCAGTCTCTCAATATTAGCTGTCAGATAAAAATAATGCATGTGTACTGCTCCACAATTTAGGAAAAGTAGAATATGCTAACCCAAGCTTAACAACCTACATGAAGTAAAAAAGAGGGGGAGTGTTAAAAGTTAAAAGTTTTTACTCGTTTAAACAAAATATTAAAACAGAATGACCAAGACAAGTTTCAGACCCCAGAAAATTTCTCTACTTCCATGTGATGATACAAATACCACCAGGCTCTGCCATTGCTCTACTGTCTATGTAATTCTTTCTATATAAATTTCACATCCCAAAAACAAACACAAACATCTCCCAAGAAAGTTCTAACAGTAGGTTTTCAAAGATTCTAGAAAGCAAATGCATTCTGAAGAGCTCAGAAATCTAGTGAGGAAGCTTTAGAACAGGAACTTTTATCAGAGGATGAAGGAAATGACCTGGTCCTCCCATACTGAACACATGTGGCAATCACAAGAGACAAGGAGAAGAAAATAGGGATGGAAGGATGTTGCACTGTGAACATGAAAACAAGCAGACTGCTCACAGCATGACAGCTTGGAAGGGTCGAAACAGATAACCTCAGCCAGAGAAGCAAGAAAGATAGAGTTGTAAGCACTTTCCTGCTCACGCTGATACTTGGGTAGCTTCTGCAGCCAGCGCAGATGCTGAGGCAGCCAAGTGAATCCTTATTGCCAAGTATGATCCAAGTGCATCCTGTTGATTTATCTTTAATAACTTCATCCCACGCAGCAAAACTTTCGATTCAAGTACCTAGCGCTGTGATGGGGCCGACCAGGCTGTCTGACGGACGACAATGAATTCCATTGCCATCAGGTCGTTCTCAAAATTCTAGCTGCTTAAAATTGTCTTGCGGCATCTGGGGCCCTCCCCGAAGCGCTAGGATGTTTCTCCGAGTCCATCCATCTGCAGAAATCATTTTAAGAACCGCTCCATGCTGGAGTGTCTGTGTACCTTCCCGTAATTGGATTTAGCTGCGCAGTGTTCTGAGCACACCTCAGGCGAGTGGAGAGGGCTTCAAGCTTGAGGGTCTCCCAAGCAGCGTGTAACATGTAAGCAAAGCCTTTTATCTTGTGTCTTCAGCGCAACTCAAGCATAGGCTGGAGTGTGTGGGTAAATGTTTGCATCCTGGGAGCGCATTCGGTACTGGCAGCTTCAGCAGTCTGGAAAGATTTGCACCTTTAGGGTATTTCACTGTCCTCACTTATTGGGAACGAAGAGAATGAATGAATTATTCTCAACTAAGCAATTACATCGTAAGTTAATCTATTTCCTTCTCTCTTTTTTTTTTTTTTTTTTGACTCCCAATTCTAAGTCTTCACACAGAAAGAGGTGTTTTAGAAAGCAAGGTAGTGATAGTAAGCCAAATTCAAATATGCTTATTCTCCTAAATTTTGTTTCCCGCACTCACCCAGAAAGTTAGGATTGCACACACATGTGCTCGTGCCAAATGATTCTTACTGAACCCTAGAAATACAGATTATCATTTCTCTGTGTCACTTTATGCTTTTCACTGCCAAACTGACCACGTGCACTATATATGCCTGGAAAGCACTGGGAAGACTACCGAGCCAAATTTGAACAATCAAGTGTTGCCATCAAAGGTATCAGACGTCACAAACTGCAGAAAAATAGCCGGTCCCAGGCCTCAGTGCTAGTCCAGGAAAAGCTTCCTGGAAGAGTCTGTACTTAATTATACCACTATAAATCTGGAAAAACCCCATTATTTGGCACTAAAACTGTAATAAGTTTTTATGGATGAACTATGTTTAACTTGTGACTGCATTTAACTTGTCTACATATTGAAGCCAGGAGACAAGGACATAGTGAAAAAGTATATTCTTATGATTCAGAATGGGCTCCAGAATGTTGCCATTTTGTTTTGGAAATTCTAAGACAAAAGTAAGGATCCAAGGATTGAAACAGATATGTGTTGATAATAATAAAAAAATATTTGCACGTCCATCATAGAGAGAAGAACGAAAAATACAGAGGGTTTGTTTCCTCTAAAGTTCAAGGTTTCAGAATTTTTCCATGGTGAGTTTGGACTTAACTATTTAAAACACTAACTGCTTTTAGACTTTTGTTTTTATCATATAGAATAACTATGAAAATTGCATCCAACATTTCCAAGCTATTTTACGGGAGCTGACCACAAGGAAGGTTTATAAAGAATGCTGAAGGCAAACTCTAATTCAGGTGCCATCAAAGCTTTACATACAGAAGAGAAAATGTAAATGTTGTTAATGCCAAAACCTCATCAGACTGCTGCGTAGGTGCCACAGAGGACTGCACTGCAGCAAAAACAAATACCACGTTAGGATGTTAATTTCTGGCATCAGCAACTCTTACTAATGGCCACTGTTTCATTCTTTTTTTGAACTGTCCTTGGGACTAAAGTTATTACTTATCCTCCAAGGTCAATAAAGCAATCACTGGGAGGAAGCTTACATTTTTCACATAATTTTTACTGGAAAGTACTGAACTTCCTTCCACTTTTCAGGAGCATGTAGATACCAAAGATGCCCACAGCAATCTGTAAATAGGTGGTCATAACACCAAAATTTTACTTTCCCCATGAACCTAAATTTCCAAGATGTTGTTTCAGCTTCCCAAACAGATTATGGGAACCAGGGGCAGTCAGCTAATTTAACTGCAATACTGAAAATACTGCGGAGGGAAAGATCAGAGTGTTGAACATCCACCAGGACCTGACTAGCAGAGAAGAGAGAGAAGAAACACTCATCCAGATCCTGCAGTTGCTGGTACTTTACTGCATTCCTTTGCTGGTAAGACCCAGGCAGGCAGGCAGGCAGGCCCCCTCAACCGACTTCAGCCACAGATGTTTCAGTTCAGTGAGAAAAGTATAGGTCTGTGTTAATTTATTTTGCTAATGGCAATTTTATTTAGGACAACAATTCGTGTGTGTGTGGGGAATCCATCAGTTTGGGTTGTTGCATATCATTACTGGATTAAAGTTTAAATCTTGTCTTTTTTAAAAGGCTCTATAAAACACCATCACCTTATTATTACTTTACTTAAGTAGTAAAGCACCTCAAGCAATATTTGCTATGCAGCCAAGAGGAGGGCAGTCCTGAGGGGAAGACCAAGGAGCTTTACTGATAAACAGCTTAGCAACACTGAAGAATCTTCCTGATTGCCAAAGGAAGTCTTGAAAAATTCCATCTATAAACTTCTAACCCAACTTGTCTCGCCGTGCAGCAAGCAGCAGGTTTCACAGTTTTACTGCAGAGCCTGATGTAAACTTGCCTGTGCTGAGCTTAAGAAAAGGCTGGAAGTGTATTCCTGAATGGCTTTCTTGCACATTAAACCAAGTGATTTTTAAACAAAATTGTTTTACTGAAAGTGAGAGGCAGCAAGTAGAACTGGAAAAGATTTGAGATTGTTCCACAGCCAGTGTAAGAGCTGGGACTAGATCACCCTCACAGATGTGGAAGAGGAGGGTGTCTTTCTTTTGTGCCCATCAGCAGACAAGTGAAGCACAGAGAGAGAGGAAAGCAGCCATGGGCCATTTTTGCTGGTGGTAATTTCACAACCCGTTCAGAAATCAACGGTGATTTTAATAACACATTTTTCTGAATGGTCTGGGCTATCTTCAGCAGAACGTTTGTGACAGCCCTCCCTTAAAAGCCTAAACGTTTTGTGTCACTTAAAGGCATCCCAGTCCTGATAAGACTCTTTGAAATTCTTTGGCCTGCTGCAGGGCAAATCTTGGCAATTTCAAAGGCTTTTCCCACACGTGGATTCAAAGCAAGCAAAGAAATCCCGATTGTCCATGCATATTTGACCGATCTGTCCTATTAAATCCAGCAAGCCAAGTCTTAAGAGACAGGGCAATGTTTCTCTGGCACTCTTCATGGTCCTACAGACAAATGAGTGCACCTAAAGCAAAGTTCACCTACATGGTGTTACCTCTGTCTATTGCTTAAAAAGCATGAATACACGTGCTAGTGTGAACTAAAACATCAGTGAATGATCACTGGCTCTAAACCAAAAACATTCACCTCTAAACAAACAGATCTGTTTTTACTGATAAAGGTCCATTCAGAAAATCCTGACTCTGCAGAATGTTCCTATTTTTCATCTCTGCTAAGATCATGTTTTTCGCCTGAGTCCCAGCCAAGATGGATGCAGTTTTGATCGTAAAAATTAATATTTCTTTCTTGATTCTTATGTGAAAAGAATGGCTGAGAGCCTAACAAGTTCAGTTAGGGTTTCTGATTCAATGCTGACTGAAGGCTTGGAGTAACTTCTGAATATTTAGGCTTTAAATTGCTAACATTTCACTGTGCAAGCACAACTAAACTTGACCCAGCGTGTCAAGGAGAAAAAAAGAATTTAAGAACTCCGTTCGTTCTCAATCCAATAAATATTAGACTTATCAACTGAATTTCATTTTAACTGTTAGTTTTAATATGCCTTAAAATACTTACTTCAGGATCACACAGCCTGTCCCTGCAGGAGGAGCCGTCCAAAACACCTGAATGCGCGTCCTCCTCCGGGGTGTGCTCTCAGTCACAGCAACAGGACAATTGCTCATGAACTGTGTTTCTTCCTCATCTATGATCTAGGGAAATTGCAAGAGAAGATGGTGAAAAGATAAGGACATATACATAGCCAGTGTCTCTCGAGTATGTTTTGTCAGTTCATGTTTTCTCCGAGTGGAATATTTATAATATCCTCTGCTTAGCTCAGCAGTACTTCAGTAAATTTATTTATAACATGCAGATTGCTCGCTGAATTGAAAACAAAAGGTTCACAAAATAAAGGCAGAACAATAATTCAGTTCTAGGTGAAGAGAATCCAGACCTTTCTGAGCATGGCTGCAAATAACCCTTTATGTTGATCCTGATTACTGGAGTTTCCTGCAAATATTTATACATTTAAAAACCAAAATTATTTATAATTCCAAGATATTTTTTTTAATACTACAGCAATCAGCTGGTTAGGACAGATTGAACATGCTAGAGAAGAAGAGCTTTCTGTTCACTTATTCTTTGCTTGCTTTTTAAACCAGCATTTGTTTAAACAATACTATTCTTAAGGTATCAAAAGACTGTCCAGGTCAAAAGAGGTAATATGTGGATCATAATAATTTATAATTCAGAGTCCATTATTTAGCCCAAACTGCAGACACTTCTCCTTTTTTGATTGATTGATGTTCAACAGAAAAGTTTAAGTCAGAAACCAGAGAGGCTGATTTGGAACTGGTGTTCTAAGGATTTTACTCAAAGGTGCCATGACAAAATAGCTTTCTCACTACATATGTGCCTCATGGATTGTACTTTGAGCCTTCTGTTCGTCAGATCTCAAAGAAGTTTCATCAGAAACTGCTAAGTTTTATTTGGAAACAGGCAATGCTGTGATACTGCAAAATTTCTCTTCAAACTTGCTCACTGGTTCCCCTGTCATTCAATGAAGCTGCAATTCACACTGCACTGGGTCAAGATTCAGGCAATGAGCTACCATGTTGAGAAAGAAGCTGTATTTATCAATTTATCACATGATTCAACTCTGAAGTTGCTTTTACAGAATTCTGGTTCTAATAACAACGCACACCCTTCTACCGAATAACAATTTAAAAAAAAAATCTTCAGGCAGTCAGCATAAGTTTAAACAAGCATTTGGACAAAAAAAAAAAAAACACAAAACAACCTACTTTACATTGTAAAAAATTGACAATTTCTACAGTCTCACCAGATCTGCTCCAGTGAGCAGGCACGCTCTCTATCTTACCCAATGATACCACCAGCAGTCCCAAACATTTTTAGCCAAGCCAACAAACATTTCTGTATTTCCGTGGCAGAGTGAAGCAGCAGTGGCCCAGAGGAGTGCTGAGAAACTCTATTTAGCTGGTCAATAGGGCAACAGTTAACGAGTTTTAAATTTTAAGCCATTAATATTCTGCAAGTTTTTTAACGCTTCGCAGAATCTGCGTAACCAAACACAATGTGCACATTTGCTGGAGTTTAATTAACATGAAGCTGTGGGAAGCATGGGATCTAGTGCAGGCTTAAGCTGACTGCACAGTTTCTACTTCCACTGGACACAATTTAATGCGTTTAACTTGAGCATCAAGAAATCCCTAATCTGCAATTCTGTCTCGGCCATCGATTGTGTTTATTCAGTCTGCCTTATTCCTGCAACAGTAAAATAAAGAAATAAAACTGTCTACTTATCTCTCAGAAAGGTTGCCTCAACTATTTCAGGACTATATCAATTGACCTTTTATCCATATCTCAGGGTAATTCATTCTTCATTCAGAACCCAATTTTAGTGGAAGCTCTGAGAGAAGAATGGGTGATTTTATACCACCTCACACACAATAAAATACTACTGCACATTACACAAAAGTGTGATAATTCCCACTGAAAAGGCTCCTAGAAGGTCATCAGAAAATTCTTAAAAAGGACAGCTTTTCTGGAGAAACAGAAATATTGCAAATTACTCTAGAAGTTACACAAGCTCCATATTCTCT
Organism: Myiozetetes cayanensis; assembly: GCF_022539395.1. Lineage (NCBI taxonomy): Eukaryota > Metazoa > Chordata > Aves > Passeriformes > Tyrannidae > Myiozetetes > Myiozetetes cayanensis. The sequence continues at coordinate 58,099,827 of NW_026087853.1, forward strand.
TATCAGATGCAAGATTCTGCTGCAGTATAACTCACATTCCCCCTAAAAAACTTCAAAAATATGTTCAATTCAGGTCAAGGTTAGATAATGTCAGCTATGTATAAACACAACTCATCAGACACAAGCTATTCAACAGTGACCAAGGAAAATCTTCCAGATCTAGTTTAGCTCTTGCCTGACACACACTCCATCAGTGAACGTTTCTCGAGAAGCCCAAGTGAAACAAAGCCATGCTCTGTTGAGTACAGAGTTGCTGCTTTCAGTTAGTGAGAACTTAGCTACTTTTTTGTCCCTAAAGATCATTCCTCCAGCAGCCATCACTGCAGACTCATCTGTGATGCATTTGCGTGTTTGGTAAATTCTTACCTCCAGGTGAATCAATCCTGCTTTTCACCCCCACAAACAATGAATGGAATCACAAGGAATCCCAAAACCAAACCCAAACCCAACAACTAATACTTAAGGAAGGAGTTGTGAGGAGTTGTAACAACTCTGAGTAGTCATCACAAGTCAAATTTCTGACTACTGCAAAAGCAGAACCTGGAAATATCTGTTTGAATTCTAGATAGTCACTAGGTTGGAGCACATCCAGGCCCCTTTCCAGCTGCAACAAATGAACATGGAAACACAGCCATATTTTGTACTTCTTTTCCCTACCTAATTCCTGCCACTCAGCACGTAAGGAATTTTCTCAAGGAATACAGATGCCTATAATGAAGTAATTCAAAAGTTCTGGTTGGATTTTTAGAATATAATCCTGGGAGAACAGGAAATGGCTGGGCCTCAAGGCTACATCACGACTTCCTGCATCACTAACCATCAAAGCAGAAGACTTATGCAATAAGTGTCTACTGGAAAAACCTGACCATAAAATAATGTCTTCCAAAAAGTGTTCCTTTGAAGAAAAATTAGACTGAAAGCTTTCTCAATAAAGACTCCTGGTGTTGACAGAATACAGTGCAGCTCTCCTAAATTAGTTGGAAAGGCTCAAATGTCAGTTGATTTGAGATGATTAAAGCTAATTTATGATACAGTAGAAAACTCAGAACTGTCCAGATTCTAGCATTTCAGATAAATATAAAACTATCTCAAATGCCTCTGCTAAGAAGATGATTTTTGTGGGTTTTTTCCATATCCATGGAGGTTCTATCCTTTATATAAAGTTCTTAGGAGCAATAAGAAAGGGTTCCTGATTGATACAGCAGGATTACCAAACATGATATTTTAAGGTGGTGGATGCTATTATTCCACTCACATGCAACACAGGAGAAAAGCAATAGTCTCCTGGCCAACTGTAGGGGGATAAAAAAGAGACACATAATACAATCCTGCTTTTTCTTCTGGAGTCAAGTCAGACCACAGGCGTGAAGGAAAGAATTGGCAGGGGAAAGGCACACGGATTAAAGTGTAGCATTTGCAAAATTACAGCTTCTAAACCCCAGGTTATCTGTAATGGGAAGCCTTACATTTTCAGGAATGGGCCAGCAAATGACCCACATGTTGGACACAAACCCTAAAAACAAAAAATAAACACTTGGCCAAAGAGTCTGAGGCCTCAGAGGGGGGGATCTCTATGTGATTAATTCCTTCCAATCCACAAATGCAATGACATTGGGTTTTAATATTCTATCCAGTTTTTCTTGTGGAGGGGTTTTTGCCCATTATTGTTGTAGTATTATTGGACCAATTTACTCCTTCAGGGAAAACACTGTAAATCCTGAGTTAGATCCTTGGAGTTAACCAAGATCTGATCGAGTATCACAGCAAGTAAAATTTGGCTGAACCTGGGTAAATCCGCAAACATAAAAGTAAGGATATTATGAGGGAAAATTTACCAGCTCCAGGCTCAGTCTTGCATTCTTTGCATATTCCAAACATTGATGAGGTTGAGGACAAGTTTTGGGTGTTCCTGAAAAGCAGGACTGGATAACTGCTGAGTTGTTAAACAGAAGAACAAGTGGTTTTCTCAGAACTGGAACATTTCATGCTGAGGGAAAGAGCTTGCTATCTGTTTCTGATTTCTATAAACTGTTAGTCAGATAAACAGGGTAGTTAACCACTTTAACACTAAATTTATATCAGTATTTAAAAAAATTTAAAAAATTCAAAATTATATTCATCACAAAGAAAGGGATTAGTATCAAGTACAAAAGGAGATGAAGTTACATAAATCCTCTACTGGCTTGTGTCCACTTCCTTAGTTAAAACCACTGGCTAGGATCTTCAGCACCATTTCTTGTTCTGTGGACACATCATCACTTTCCACCCACTGAAACAGCTGCATTCTACTGGAACAACTGAATTAAAAAAAAAAAAAAAAAAGAAGCCAATCTAAAGTTCACAAGATAAGTGACTTTGTCAGTTTTCCTCTTTGGAAGAGCTAATACAAAGCGTGACTTCCAGAATGTTGCAAAACTGTCTTCTCCTCCCTGAGGAAACTTTCCAACTATAAAAAGAACTTTGGGTCTACATAACAGGAATAATATTTGGCCTTTAGGGATTAATCCAGAACAGTGATTATTATATGGAATGTAAAATTAACGATGTACAAAGTCAGTTTAAAAAACTTACCTCAAAGATATGCTTCACATGACCATAGTCTTTGACCAAAGGACATATTATTTTCTTCAGATTCTGTGCTCAGAATGAGAAGAATCAGAAGTGGGACTTTTTATGCAGTGTCAGTAATCAGCCTTGCTGCAGACCATGATACAAAGCCATACGGAATCACTGAGCACTGCTGGGCTCTCAGTAAGATTTGCCATCTCTAGCAATGCACCAGAGGGCTGGAGCTGCCTGATAACCAGCCACTCCTTGGAACACTGAGAACAGTGCAGACCTATGGAAGAAAGGCATTGCTAACACACACTCTGAGATTGTCACTACGTTCTGGCATCTTGCAGCACAAACTTTAGGTACGTGTCCCACGATGCTGCTAATTAAGAAATCAAATTTAGTTCTGCAATCATTACCTGAGAACATACTTTATCAAGTAAAGATGAAAAGCACTAGATGACATGATGGTAAGTTCTGTGAGAGCAGCATCAGCACCATTTCTGTGCTCTCCATCTACCTGTCCTCGTGCTGTTTGTTTTCCATCCCAGTCACAAGGTAGTAGGAACCATGAGGGGAGAGAGAGGGGAAGGGAAAGGACCCTTTCCAGTTCCACAAAGTATGATGCTAGGCACTCAGATCAGTTCTTTGAAGTACATTAGGGAAAGAAGAGGAAAAAAACAAGGGATTTATAAATCATCTTCCAAGAAATAAAATAAAAAAACCCCAAACCAAACAAAACCCCAAACCCACAACAAAACGTAAAAACAAACACCAAACCAAATGTCTGTGTGTGAGATGTTCTAAAGGAAGGTATTTTAATTCTGCCCAGCTGGACACCAGAGAGTGTTTTCATTGCAAAAAAGGCTGTGTTGGATGACCAGAAGGAAAAAAGCTACTGAGATAATCCTATATGGCAATCTGATGCATTAAAGTGTCCCAAAAATTTTTGCTATTGAGAATCTCCTTCCATGTCGCTTTTCAGTCTAAACAAACCTAAGAACTATATTATACCTACTGTAGGGCAGGCAGCAGGGGCTGTTCTAAGCTGCAATTCAAACAAAAGGAGGAAGAAGTGCACTAAAGAGACAGCACTGTCAACTTTTACACTGAACAGCCTTTCCTGCCTGAGACTGACTATGGAAAGCTCCACAAATCAGCTGTTTCTTCTCCACTTGATTTGATATGTATGAAAAGATTAAAGGGATTATGTATATTGAAACAGATAAAAGTAACTTGACAGCATTTAGTAAACGTAAAATGTTATATTGCATATTTTTCTTGCTTTGGAATGATTCCTAATTAACTTAATCAGCAATAACATCCTGAATTATAAAGCTTACACTGAAGGCTTATGCTTGTAAATTGAAAATGGCTAGCTAAGTAAATGCTGTCCATGACAGTCAAGAGGTGAATGAACATGGCTTGTTGTGAATTGAGAAAGTTTCACCTCAGTAAGTGTAATCTTCATTTCCTATGAAGTTTTCTCCTTGACTTCAACATCAACATCTCTATGAAAACAGTCTGGTAAATTGATTCAAGCTACTTTATCAGATTATATTACTAGGGTTTTTTTGACAGATAATCCAGCTTTTCCCAGGTAACATAACAGAGAAACTATATCAGGCACAGAAAGCTGTAATTATTCTCAGAGCTATAAATCTCATTCGTTTCCATCAACAGCTTCTCTTTAAAAAAGAAAATTCACTTTCAATAAGGAACAATTCTCTCATTCCATGTTTAAAAAGCAGTTTGCAAACACTAAGTTCCAGCAGGGAAAGGACAACATCTTTGTAAACAGTATCATCTTCTGAAATCCCTTCACATCTTCTGGTTTCTTGATGCATCCAATACTATCCAACAACACACATCAGGAACAGGGAATTATTCTGAAGACTGAACTTGCTTTTCACACCTTGGCACATAAAGATTCAGGGTGCACCAGCTGGCTCTTGCCAAAGAGAGTGCCCTGGCACGAGCATCAGAGCATACAAATCAGCCACAGCATCAGGGACAGCAGAGCGAGTAAATTGTGTACAGGAACTTGGTGTGATGTTCTGCACAAAAGCGACGAGTCAGTCTGTGCTTTGCATGACAAAAGGCTTAACTTTATTCTCACTGCTTTGTGTCCAGTCTGCACAGCTCCTTTTGCAACATTTGAAATGATGCGTGAGGACTCTGGGAAAGATTGAAAAGTTCAGTTTCAGAGAAACAGGACTTTTGGCTCGCTTCGATGTACAGTTTAATCAAGTTAGACCTAAATCTAGAGTAAATTTACTGAGGTCGGACTCTATGCTGACCAATTGAACTTTGTGGTTATAGGGTTTTTTCCATTATATTCAGGCAGCAAGTAGCTGAAGGAATGAATTTGCTTTTCTATGAAATGAGAGAGGTTTTTTTATGGTCCAAATATAATTTAAATTATGAAGCCTGAAACAGCAGATGAAAAAAGGGTAAATTTTATGACTGTGAAACGAAAATGAAGAAATTTGACTTCCAAAACTCTGTCCCAAGGATTAGGAAGTAGAACTGTCCCATTGCAGCCCTAAAACAGACTAATAACTGGTGAGGATGATGGGGACAAAGATCAAGGCTCTGCTGTGATGATCCTTAGCTGGTCCCCTGGGAACAGAGTCAGCATTAATCAGAGCAGTCCTTTAACCAGTTCCCTACACGTGAGCCAAGGCCAACCCAAAATAGCAGCCAAAGAAAATAAGGTCCCATATTGAAAAATAAATAAAAAAAAGGAGCACAGCCACTTAGGGTTCTCACTGGCTCTCATGGATTTCTCATTTCTCTCTTCCTTGTAATGGAGAGATCAGAGTGCAAACAGTTCTTCCAAGATTACAAAACTAACACACTCATATCAGATAAGACTGTAACCAAACAATAAACAAAGATACATGCAGAATTTATTGTGGAGTACTTCTACAGAGAAATAATTTATAATCACTGTTTTGTTGTCAAATTCGTTCAGTATGAACACCATTTATTTGGCAAAAAAATAGGCACTATTTCAGTCTAGTAAAAAACTTTCAGAGAGGGAAAAAAATAACGTTTGATAGATGATTTCTCAAGTGCTTTAGCCTGGGAGAAACATCACTTGCTGAATAGGATATTGTATAGAAATCAATCTCACAATCAATAATTTTTAGATAACAATCACTTGAAAGCAGTAAAAGTTTAAGGATTTTGTGTATTTCTTGTGCAGTCTGTACAGTTAGGACCTTTCACTCAAGTCCATAATACACATATTTCTTTGGAAAGAGAGAAAACTTCTGTCATCTGTTAAATGTATTTCCCACCATCTCACCTAGCTATATATAATTCAATTAACTACCTGATACTAAGGAGCGCATTTTAATCTGACTTTCTGGGTAGACAAAAGGCACTGGAAGGTTGTGCAAAGAAATAAATGCTTTTGCAGCCTCATAAAGGAAAGTGACACAAAGCAAGGCAATGTGGAGACAACACTTGGCTGGAAGTGAGACGTGACCTGCATTGCTGAGCAACCTCCCTTGAATCATTTCAGTGTGGTCTGTCCCTCAGTTGTAAAGCAGGGACGTGGACACTGAGATCCTTTTTCAAAACAACGCATTAAATCCTCTATGAAAACACACTTATTGCCCTTAACAGCTTGTCAGACCTCTAATGGGTCTCAGCCTCCACAAAGGGAAGTTCTCTGGGAGGAGATTAGGTACGATATTCCAGACCTTTAGCCTGCTCTGTGACGTGCCAAGAGCCCAAATGAAATGGAAAAGTAGCTTGGAGAATCGAGTAGAATTTAAGCCAGGGAAATTCGTGGAAGTCATAAAGTTGAGATGGCCCACTGTGTAGAAAGAAGAGCCAAAGATCTCCCAGCTTGATGCCCACAGAACCCGGGAAGCAGAACAAAAACAAATCTGGCAGAGCTGCAGTTTGACAATTGCATCTTTTACACAAGAGTACTTTTTCAGTGTTTCCAGGGATTGTGAGACAATTAATTTAAAAGGAAATTTAAACAGTGCTAAAAAATTACCTTTCTTTGGAGAAAAAAAAAAGAAACTTGCATTTTCATTTGGCTGCACACTGGGATCAGAAGACAAACCTTATTTACTTATTTCTCTTGTAAAAGCTGAGAGACATTGTATTTAGAGCGTGCTCTGGGACCAGCATGGAAGACTCTGCTTCTGATATGGAAGATGTAGGTTCACAAATCCGTTCTGAATCAGGCAGTTCACTGTCAGTGTGAGATTTCACAAAATGAGCAGCCTTCAGCCAGTCTCTTTTCTAAACTCTTCTACCTCATGTATATACTGAACCAAGGGGAAAAACTGCCCTGACAGTCAGGGAATGAAAGCCCTGATGTGTCTTCAAATCTCTGCTCTGTTTATTTTGATGACTTTCCCCTCCACAAGATACAAAGCCAGCCTCTTCCCTGCTGTTCCAGGGAAGTGTTTAAATAGTTTTACGGAGCAGAGGGATTCAAGAGGAAGAGGCTGAGTGAAATCTATCCTGAAACAGACTGTTGCTGCATGGAGAAGCACATTTTAGGGCTACAAAACTCCCTCCTACAGTCTTTGTTCTAATGACTCAGACACTTGAACCTTCTTCCCTCACCCATGTTCAAGTCCTTTTGCCACTCATGATGGATTTCTACTTCTGACTGGAAATTATATCTGGATGAAAAGTTCTACCAACCAAAAAATTGTGAAAACCATTATACTCCATTAAAAGGGTCAATATACTTGTGTTTCTTTCTGTAGAGACAGAAGACTAAAAAATTTCCCTTAAACATTAGGAATTCCTTCTAGTATAGATTTGCTAGTGCAGGACTGAGATCTGCATCAGTTCTAAGAGTGCTAACTTCGGGTTTCTTAAAATGCTCAATTAAAAACAAATAACAGAACTCCTGCATTTATTTCTCTCACAAATTTGTCCCTTGTTTAAAAAGGGACAAAACAGACCTCTGAGACTCTTTGCCAGACCTGGCCTTGTGTTTTGCCTTGTGTGTTGAACTAGGGCTCAACAACAGCCACCTATAGCAGGTCTCTGTCAAGAATTTATGTTTAAGTCACCATAAGCACTTTGGCAGCCTATATATATATATATATATATATATATATATATATACACACACACACATATAATCCCTGGTTGACACAGTGGGTCACTCCTGAATGCAGAAACACATGCACATAAACCAAACTCTAACAATACATATTTCCCACATACACATTTTTCAAATCCCTATAATACAGAATTCATTCAGATCCCTTCTGTCTCAGCACAAACCAAAGATTTATAAATATGCACCCAAACCAACTTCCAGGTCTGACGCTAAATCTACGATTTAAGGCTATTAAGAAGTCAGATGCAGAGTACTCAGGATCTGGCAGGACTGAATCCAGGATAAATCAGAATTATGTTTATGGACACGTGTGTGGAAAGTTGAAGGACTACGAGCAAAACTCAGCATTTTCATTTTTGCTAAATGCAAATTAAAATCTTGTCAGAACATTCCTAATTTATCACAACTATGCGAAACTTTTCATACTAATACAAGGATTTTATTCAATTTCTGCAGCAACTCCTTTACTTACCTGAGCCCCTGCATCTTCACTTCTGTCAATGCATATAATTCTTTGCCCAAAAATACCATCCATAAATGCTTGACAGAATGTGCCTTCACTGTGCCTAATAGGTATTAGTAAGAACCTCTACTCACCATTCCAGTCCAGTCAATAATATATTTTAAATTCTGTGGTTCAGAATTTCTGTTCGCCCTGAAAATCAGCTTTAAGCACCCATATGGTTAAGAATTTTAAATAACAAAAAACCTGACACTCACGTTCATAATGAAACAATACTTGAGAGAAACAATAATCTAATCCTAAACCCACTATTCTTATCATCAGTTCTAGAAATCTCAACTAGGAGCAGCCTGGAAAATCTGACCTTGATATGATGAGCAAACCACATGGACTGGGTGGAAGTCATTAGTTACTAATTATTGCATTTCAGTGGTTTTCTAAAGCCTAAATGATACTGCTGAGGTGTGTCTTCCATTTGAAGCTCATTACATCATTATTTTTTGATAAGATCATCATTATTCATGTACTGTTGCCACAATTGTGCATTCCCAAGGTCTTGAGCACCATAATGAGCAATGCAAAAGTAATGTGAGTGCTAGGGAAATATTTGCTGTGGACTCACAGAGAAGACCTTATGGTGGAGCTTTATCTTCTCCTCACACGGGCACTTCTCATTTACATTTCTGTGGCAAGGAACTCCAGGTTCTTTGTCAGTTCAATTTAAAACCCAGGAACTGGCATTTTTATTTCAGGAACGAAATCCCAGATAAGAACACAGCTGCGGGGCCAGTCGGTGGAAGAAAAAGGAATGTTAAATTTGAGGAGACACATAAAACATCTGATAAGGGAGAAATTTTATAGTGGCTGGTCAAACAACATACACAGCTCTTCCAGTGAAGGCACCTTCCTGTGTCAGGTGCTCCCTGCAGAGCAATGATAACAGCCTGCCTTCCTCCTCCACCATTCTCTCTTTTCCCCTTGTCAGAGCGTTAATTGCCGGCCAAAGGAACCCTTTCTAATTACAGTTTTGTGAGTACAAAGTGCAACATTTGGGCTTAAGCCTAGATTGGGCTTCTTTACTAATGCAATCAATAATAATGTTATTATTAGAGGTGACATTTTTTCTGCAACACAACATCACAGCATTTAGTAGTCAAGTACAAAGGAAGTGACTCTTCTGCTCTTGGGTACACCAGAACTGATGAAGGTCATTTGAAATACATAGTAAACTATGAGTCTGCACATTTTACCAGATCAGCACTTCTCAGTGGCTTAGTTCATTCAGGCTTTTCATTTAACCTTCATTTCAGAAAATATTACACTACTCAGCATTATGACTATAGTGCCAAGAATAGCTACCTCACCCGGAGCTCCTCACTTAAGAAGGGATTTAGGGATTACAGAAAATACATATTTTTAATAGCATTATTGTCCTGCTTGGTGCTTTGAAGCATCAGCAGCTCTGGCACACGTGCTACTCATGTTCCTTGTGAGCCTCTCAGTGCCAAAATATACATCCCAGCCTAACGCAAGAGGATTCCACACAAAATTCTCAGTCAGCCTTCAGATGACTGTGTACAGAACATAATCTGTTTCTGAGAGACTTAATCCACTGCTAAAACCACAGTTACAGCAAAAATACTGGTGATCTGGAACCACAGGCTTTATGCAGATAAACTTCAGAAGGCATTTACCTCCTTTAAAAAAAAAAAAAAAAACAAACCACCTCTCAAATCTTTCGCTTAACAATTTGCATCAACTGCCAGATCAGGAATACTGCTCGTGCAGAAGAGCTGCAGGAAGTCAGGAAGGGTTTCTGGCAGCACTGACAGTAGTTGTGAGCAATTATAAAGCCACCACATAATTTGTGTGCGTGTGAGTGCGTGTCTGAACGTCAGACTGAGTGAAGAGATAATAATCCAGGCTATGGCTCCCCTTAGTTTTGATATGCTGATGATCTACTGATGCACAGATTCTCAAATTCTTTCCTTACTTAGAGGACATCACAGACTACACAGTCTATTCATGAACAATTCCCTTGCCTGCTGCTCTGTCCAAGGCTTTCTCTAAAGCCTAATTTCACATTACTTTGAGTACCCTTCCAGCAAATTAAACCTGCTTGCCAAGAATTTCCAAGAAACCAAAAAGTTATGCTTTCTCCCCTTCAGGATGGGAGGATTCTGCTTCAGAAAGACACACTGCACTCAGACAACAGAGTGCCATAGCCTGGGAAAAAGAAGAGTCTTGTGGGCAGACCAGATTTCTTTTCGAGAGCTTGGTGGGGTCTCTTCCAACAGGTCTGCCCTGGTCTAATGCAGGAGGAGCATTTAGGAGTCTGGGGAAGAAAGTGGAACATGTCCTGCCTCCATCAGCCTGCCAAGCTGCATACAAAATAAAAAGCTAATGTTTACTGCACTGGCACAGAACAGCTAAAGCTGCAAGCAGATTCCAGAGCAGCCCTATATATAAGCATCAGGCTAAGTTTTCGTCTCATGATGCTTTGGCATGTCTTGTTTTGAAAGGAAAGGGTTTTTTATGTGTGTCCATTTTGTGGCTGTGAATGGACTTTCCCACTCAAATAGTGTACTTATCATGTATGGCAACACAAAACCCTTCAGAAAAAAGCCTCAAATCTATCTCAGTCCCAAAGGGATTTGATTCCTATGAATAGGGTTTTCAAGACAATAAAGTTGTTTTATTTGAAGTTTTATTAGGGTGAGTGGAAATTCAATATATGTAATCACAGACCAAGAGGGTGGTAAGGACGTTTTCTTTGTGGGGGTCCCTTCCAACTCAGCATATCCTATGATTCTGTGATAAAAAATTCTTTACAATGAGAACAATCAGTCAGTTGAATAACCTCCACAGGAATGTGGTAAAACCCATCCCTGGAGATTTTCAAGAATTAGTTAGACAAGGTTCTAGATAATCTAATCCAGGTTCCCTCTCTCATGAACTGTTGGACTGTTGATGTTTCAAGGTCCCTTCCAACCTACACTGCTCTGTGACTTTATGAAGTACACAGTCAATGAATTCCTGTTTTTCATTTTTCATATGTATTACAAAATGTGTCTTTGCACTTCCTTGCCTTTTTTTACTACACTTAATCTGCTACAGGTAGTTTTTCCAACCTGGAAAAAAATGCTTTTTTCAGTCACATGACTTATTTTTTACATTTTACTTCTCTCTAAAACACTTATAAAGTGCAGCACCAAACCTGAGTCCAGACAATACCACCTTCTCCAACCAGTGAAGTGTTGGTGTGTAGGAATAAAAACAGCTGTTCCTTTCTTCTTGGTTCCCCCTAAATCTGAGAGAATCTGAAGGATTTAACTGTGAAAGTTTTTATCCGAGAATTTCAGCATAAGTGACATAAATAGTCTAACCTGTCTATCCAAGCATTTGCAGAACATGAGCACAGAAGCACTAGAAATAAGTCATATTTTCACTGCAGAAACTTAATATTGCCCTGCAGGTCAGCTCGTACTCATGAGGAGTTTCATGCCATCCTTCACTCCTAGAGCCGAATTTTGTTGCTATAGGAAATCTACCTCAGTATTTATGGATAACCAGTCACACCAGTGTTTGTTCAGAGACATTTGAGAGTTTCAATGTTATTCTGAACCATTGTCAATAAATTTCAATGAAAAGATGCATAAAGCTCCAAGACAGCATTCTGGATCTGTTATTTCTCTGTGCTTTTTTTTTTTTCATCTTTTGAAGAGTAATTGTAGAAATTTTGCATAGGTACTAGAGAAAACAATTCTATAATGTATGCAACTGCAAAACAACTCTAGCAAAGAAGGATTAAAAAAAATTGGTTCAAAAAAGTCAGAAATTCAACTAGATAGAAAGGAAAAACTAATTTGCAGGAGATACCAACACCTTGTAAATGGCAGCTAATCTCCAGAATATGAACTATGTAATTAGAGAAGTATCAAAATTAAAGACCATAATTCATATTTAAAGATGAGATGGTTATTACTTATTTTCACTGAAAAAAACCCAAAACACAACACTTCCATATTATACAGAGCACAGTAGGAACTACACCATCATCCAGTTTAGTAATCCAAACTACATGGAAATGTTGCTGTTTCCGTGCCAGCAACAGGAAGAACTAAAACATGGTATGACTCCAAACACATCTATTTGTTTAAGTGACTAAGCCTAGAGTGCTAAGAGAATATTTGGAGGGGTTTTGTCACTTTAATCTTTTAGTAGGAAAGATTTGCTTATCTCCTTGATACACACCAGCACAACAGCTATTATTACTGGAACTGTTTTTCACCATATAGATAGAATTAGACTGTGTTCCCGTGTTTTAAAATCTCTGTGCCACATTTTACACCCATGGTTGGAATGTTATGCATTTTACAAACATTTGTTATTTCATGCATGGACAGTATTTACATGCAAGAAGACAGATGACTATTTAAACATTCCTGGCTTGGGAGGCAAACACTGTATGGGAAGAGCAGAACCCCTGAAGTTTAGCAGTGGCTGAAATGTGATATGTGATCTTGAGCAAGTTCCTTCAACATTTACTCTTGTGTGAAGTGGCTAAGACAAATTCACATTCTAGACAAAAATGTTTATGGAATTTAATTTACCCAAAAAACTTTGAAGTCTTCGTCAGAAAGACAATGTAAAAGCACATTTGAAAGCTGTATTATATCCATAAATGTAAATGCAAATGTGGAGCACTGACAACAGAAAATCATTAGGACAAGATACAGAAAATTCAACTGGAAAAAAATTTAGCCATGATTTCTCAAAATTCAAGACGCACATATCAAGAATCAAGTATCTTAACAGCAATGAGTTCAGTATTTGATCTTGCCTTTATATTTTTATCATGTTTTTAATCTTGTAATGTTCCTTTCCACATTTATGCAAGTTTTCCTTATTTGGCTCTGGCTTAACTAAGTTTTTAGTGTACATCACACGTATAGAAGTAAAAATATGAACAGAAATGGTCCAGGACCAGCATTCACACAGGTTGTATCAGGTTTGTTGCTCCCAAGAAGAAATACCCAGTGTCTCTCACAGTCAGCAGTTAAGAGGGCAAGGGGATTTAGAAACCCAAGAACACATTGTGATGTGCACAATGTTCTTCCTGTGAGAGCTGGCAGTTGCATAACATCTGCACCACATGCAAAGCTGGTTGTTCATAATGTGGGTTTAATGCATTTTTCAAGTAATGTAATCAAAGGAGCATCAGATGGACTAAAAGAAAAGAAACAGATGAATATACGGAGAGTTTTGAGAAGGTGGCACACAGGGTTTTTTCACCCTTTAGGGAAACCTTACACAGCGTCTGAGAAAAAGTTCCAAATTCTTGCTTGGAACATACAGTATTTAAACTAAGGCTATTATATAATCCCAGTGTCTAAATATATCATAACCCAATTTAATACATACAAGCACTTTGTATAACCTTTATGGACAATAAAACTAGGTTACTGAAAGAATCTAAAGGAAGCCAAGAAACTTTGAACACCCAAAAAACTCACTGGTCCTATGCATGCAGCCAATGCAGAAAACATTTATTATTATCTTAATCTGGGATTTATCACAATGTGTGGACAGATTTTCTTAACAGGAAGGATTAGTGGGGGTGGGGGGTGTGGTTTACTAATGGGAGGTTTTTGCTGTACTCCTACATCTGGGATTCCCACTATCATGTAAAGAAGGGCCAGAGTGAAAGGACAGCAAAAAGGACCAAACTGCTGCCTTAGCAACCATTTAAAGTACCTCCCTAAAGCTTCCAGAAAGGCATTCTTCACTTAATGGTATTAAATAGATAATTAATTTTCCTATGAAAGTGACCTATTGCTCGAGAGAGATTGCAGTGTAAAATATTTCTCCATTATCATTATTCATTTGCTACTTTATGTCCCCTCTCCCCTTCTCCCTTTTCTTCATCTTTAAAAAGCAGTAGGTTAACTAAAATAAGTTTGTGATAAGCAGGCTAAACTGAGCAATATCAGGTATAATTAAGCTTCCCATACAGGCAGAGTCAGCTTTACTCATACAAGTGAAATTAGGAAGAAAAAAAAGAAAAAAAAACCATTAAATGAGCTCCAAGAGAACAAAACTCTGATGTGTGGCTGACAAATAATGAATAAACACTGGCAATGCCCTAAGAAACCTCTACTCCAGTACTGACTGTATTGAGATACATAATCATTAAAGTTATAGAACAGCAAGTACTAAAGCTACTTCTTACACACTCGTTCTTTCAAATGTTTCTTTTGAAAAGGAAAGCAGGTTCAAATGAACTGTGCCCACCCACAAGGAGAAAAAAAGAGGCAAGAGCAACAACAGTGCCTCAGTTCACACAGAAGAGAATAATTGGAGCCCAGTTCAATCTGTGAAGTAAACAGAAGCAGGAGGAAGGCTTTTCAATTTACACCTACAGCCTACAAATTAGTAAGGAGTCTGGTAGGATGAGCTTGCCAGAGATTGCATAATAACCCTACCACCAGCAACAATGCAGGGAACAGGGAACAAAATGGTAGCTCTATACCAGCAGGGAATTTCCCTTTCTAATTACTGAGTACTATGAAAAGCATTCTCAAGAGCCAAACGTTAGCTTTTGTGCAACTGGATCGGGAATTTCTTCATTATTCTGCAGTTATTTTCATGTGAAAATTAATTTCAATGCTGTTTTAATACTCAGAAATAACTGTGCATAAAAAATACAAAATACTGTCCAGCAAACACTACTTGGGATTTTTTTTCCATCAAAACTTCAACAGATTACCAGTAATAATGGCTTGTTGAAATGTCTTGCCTGTGTCACTATTCATTAGGTATTTGCTTGTCTCTATCAATTGAAACCAAAAGCACCTAAACCAGAAAATTCTGCTTTTGCTGTACGTGTAGGGTACATTCAGATCCTGCCCCTTACACAGCCCTGAGAAAAGTAAAGCTGAATACATGATTTTTCAGTTCTTCTCACAGCAACTCAAAAAGGAAACAAAAGAGAGCAGAGGGGGGGCTGGTTTGAGATAACTAGTTAAAAACAAAAATGCAATCCATCTCTGAGGAACGTAATTACTCTCAAGAAACTTCTCTGTCCCCTTTCAGTGATGGTTCATATGTTGATTTCCACCATGGGTGATTCCCAATAACAGGTCCTTCCAGAAGCACAACTCCTTGGAGCAGGAGTCAAGAATCACTTGACAAAACAGAACTACATAACTACAGTGACGAGTGATGCACTATTTCTAGATATATTCTTGAGTTTGTAGTGCCTGATTAGTAAGAGAAGCTCCTGTAAGTCAGTGCTATAAATGGCTGTCCTGATAATATCCCAAATGGGAACATCCATACCATGGCTTGAGAAACAGTCTGACTCAGAAGTGGCCTGTGGTAAGATCATATCTACTTCCAGCTGTCCTCTGGTGTTACAACCTTATCTCCTGCTTGAAGTGAAAGTCAGATCTCCTGGCTTCATCTGCTGATTAAAATGACAGTCCTGCACAGGGCAGTTCTGTCAGAGGAAATTCAGCAGATGAGAAACAATCCATAAAGACATTATTCTTATAGCAGCAATTACCACAGTCAGGAAGTCCACACAGACCAAGATGCGGGGAGAGGCTGGGGTCAGTGCAAGTGGCTAACAGAAAGGTCACAAAATCACAGAACATGCCGAGTTGGAAGGCACCCACAAGGATTATCGAGTCTGACTCTTAGCCCTGCACGGAGGACATCCACAGGAGTCACACCCTGTGCCTGAGAGTATCATCCAAACGCTTCTTGAACTCTGTCAGGCTTGGTGCTGTGACCACTTCGCTGGAGAAGCCTGTCCCAGTGCCCAACCACCCTCTGGGTGAAGAATCCTTTTCTAATATCAAACCTAAACCTCCCCTGACACAACTTCAGGCCATTCCCTCTGGTCCTGTCACTTGAGGCTTCCCCTCAAGGCCCTTCACCATCTTTGTTGCCCTCCTTTGGATGCTTTCTAACAGCTTAATATCTTTCTTATATTATGGTGACCAAAACTGCACACGATATTCAAGGTGAGGCTGCCCCAGTGCAGAGTAGATCACAGAAGAACAGACACAACTGAATACAAATCTCACTGGTGGGAGTGGTCACTGGGGCAGTGCCTTAGGAGGCCTTTGAAAAATTATAGTTGTGTAGCAACTAAGCACTGCAAACCTCTCTGTCAGGGCTTTATGCTCATGGAAGGATGCATCATACAGCTGATCATGAGGCTGAGGTGGACAGCAAGTGATTGAAGAAAATCAGGATGTGGGATGACAGACCAGGAGAAATTCTGATGACTGAACTTGGTCCATGTGTCCGAAGAGATCCTCCTGTGTAAGTACTTTCAGCTAGAGGTATCCTTACAATCCCAGACCTCACAAACCAGGGATGAACAAGGTTACTTTACACTAAAGCAATCCAGTGTCATGCTGGATGAGACAAGTTCCATGAGAGTAATATGAAAGAAAAAGCAATATTATATGGCTTTTTGGTCTGGGACTTCCAAATAGTCTCAACCTTGTCAGGGAAAGAAGACTTCTTAAAGCTACATCCCAGGCTTACCTTGCAGTTTTCAGAGAAAGCGGACCAAAGAAAAATCAAGCATCCTGATCAGAAACACGTCTGCAAAGTCTCTTCAGTAAAGACCAGCACTGACACAAAACAACTGACGTGATTGGGATGATATTTTTCAGTTGTATGAGTCCGTGCTCATCATTCTGAGGACATCATTATGGATTTCCACTGATCACTGCATGAAGTGGAATGACTGTGGAGATGATATATTAGGATGAAGCACCCAAAGGCAAACACGTTGAATGCAACAGAATCAGAAGGTATGGTCATTTCCTGACCAGGTCTTGTATCATTCTGAGGTAAAATAAATACACCGTGATCAGATGACTAATGATCCTGGGTTATTAGGTCATGAGAAAGAGCCATCACAGCAAAGAGAATAATGAATTACAACTGCTCAGGGCAGCAGTGGAAGTTGAAACACTATCCCTTGGCAAACACTGAGGGGGTCCCTGCCATCATTAGAAAGGGAACAGTTGTAAAGGAGGAAGACTGACAGGGTACTCCACAGCTAGGTCTGAGAAGGGTACATACTCAGTCTAGAATAACAGAAGCTAAATATATTGTCACTTGGATAATGCAAAAGTGCCTTCTGAAACCAGAAAGCAGTTCTCAAGACAACAGGCATAGCAAGCAGCATGTTTAGTCTGGCAGCAATTAATTCAGCAATGAGTTGCAGTGAGAACTGACTTGCCTCACTTGACTATAAAGTATGGAGGAAGGATTTTTTGTACAGCAGCCATTCAGGAACGAGTCAGGCAGGTAAACTCCTGAGTTAAAAAAAGCTGTTCCGTTTCTAAGTCACCAGAACCTCTCTTAACACAGTGGAGGGAAAAAGAGGGGGAAAGACCACCATTTAACTTTAATTGGGAGACTTCCTACTGGCATCTGTCTACATTCAAAAGTCCAGAGGACTGACAGCAGGATTTCCTAATATTAGAAATGTCCATATAACCTGGAGAAAGTTGAGCCTCAGCCTTTATCATCACCTTCACTCATCCTTCTCACCTCTTCCCCCACCACCCCAAATCACTTGGGAAAACACATCACAAGAAAAGACTCTCAAGCACAGACGTAATTCCATATGTCTACAGCCTAGTCATTGTAGGCTAGTAGCTGACAGTTCCCGTTTGGAGAGAAGTGTAGGAATAAACACATTTCCCCAGAATAACCCTTCCTTTTAAAGCCCTGTGTCATCATGGGGGTAGCACAGATGTCCAGATCCATAGTTATCATAGCAAGGATTGCAGGCAGTGATAGCTGAAGTCCGGATCAGCAGGGAATACCTGATAAACACTTTCTAACCTGATGTAAAGTGGAAGTGCAAAGAACAAACTCTTGTTCTGAGGTCCCACTGATTGGAACTGACATGCTGAAGGTTTCCTGATGCTGCAGAATGGCAAATCACTACATCAGAGGTAATTCTTGGAGCATCAAAGGACAGTGATAGGAGCTGATGGGATAAGAGTGCTGATCTTTTTCGGCAGAGATACAAAGAATCCGGAGTCATTGATGAGTGCCTTAGATGAAGGCTGGGAAAATAACAGGCTACCTAAAGGGAAATCTAGGAAGGAAAGCCTGATGACAACACTAGGAATGAAGAAAGAGATACTGAATAGATGTTCAGATGAACCTGAAGCCTATACAGAGATAGAGTTATAACCCATGACAGCTGCCATATGGCAACTGTGAAGCATCTGACTGTTGCCAGAGGGGTTAAATGTCTTCCCTAAAATTTCATGGCCTAGGTGTCACCATCTGAAGAAAGACTATCTGAGAGTGGAATAACAATGAGTTAGGCAGATTACCTGGGCTGGAGAAAAGGGATATTTGAAATAAATCCCTTTAGAGTCACTGAGATAGATATGTCCTCTTAAACACTGCCTGGGGAAGAACATGCAGCTTTTACTGATTGACAAAACAGAGTTAACAGGATCTGCACTTCCAAGATCCAGACTTTGGCTCTGAATGAAACAATTGCAAATGCAAAACTGGCTTCAAGACTGGAAGCAAGACATGAAAAGAGAACCCTCGTAAAGCTTCAAGTGATCCTAAGCCTCAAAAGGCCTAGAATGGGACTCTGAACACTGATGTGTCTGAAGAGAAGACTGGAGTCTCCAAGGCAGAAAGGGACAGTGTTTCCAGTGTAATTTCCTCTCTTGAGGATTTCTTTGTTAAGTGCCAGTGCCAAATTCCAGGAAAAAAATTCTCTAATGAGTCTCTTTGGAGGCTTCTTAGAACGGGGAAATCTTGCAGTTTAATCCAAGAAACAGAATAAACTAATAGATACCATTCTTTAACAGGAGATTTAATCAGGCAGTTCTGATATTTCACTATGACGTAGTTTGGCTCTGTGTGCATTGGCAGTCTGCAAGGCAGGGCAGAAGTTACCCTTGAGATAACCTGCCTGTGATAAGCCTTGGATCTGAAAAGGTGTCTGGAGTTTTAGCTGACCTATCTCAAGAGACATACTTCCTATTCTTGGTTTTAGGGTTTGTAGAGGGTTTCTTTGGTTTGTGTTTTGGCTGTGTCTTCTGAAAAACAGAACTTGAATCATCAACAAATTAAATATTTGTTTAGGCATAACCCTTTCCAAAAAACATAAGCTCTTACTGTGACACAATAATCATTTGAAGTCATTCTCAGGAAAAAACATTTCCCCAGAAAACATAAAAATAAAGAGAATAAATAAGATTAGATATAAACAACAAAAAAAAAAAAGCATTAATTATTACATGGCCAGAAGCTAGGTGATCTTTTCCATAGCCAAACAGAGAGACAGGGAAAGGGCAAAGAATAAGAAATGTCAGAACAGAAATTAAAGCCAAATTAATGAAAATTAAAAATAATAAAAGAAGTTTTAGAAGTGATGGTAATAACAGAGCAAGAAAGCCTTTAGAACAGGCACTCCAGCATACTTAAAATTAAGGTGGCTGAGAGGGATGTAGTGTTACACAATTAGTCTTCCACCAGCATGAGTATTCCCCATATCAAAGAGGGGCTGAAAGAAAGAGGTCCAAGGGTCTGAATCTTTAGCACAAAGGTACATATAGGCAAGTTTTTGGGAGAGTCTGAGCCACATATTTCTCAGGGGGCTTTCAGAGAAAGCCTCTTGGCTCCTTCCCTGTCACACCATAAACCAGGAAGCTCCATGAAAACCAGCAGAGTTGAGATAAGCAAGTTGACACCAGAAGGGCGAGCCCGGGCTAAGAAGCTGAACCCCCTTTTTTTTATTCAGTAGTGACCTAAGCTGTGTTGCAAGCAGGCACAATTCAATGTTTGTTTCCTCTTTGCTGGTTCAAAGTTCCTCTCTAATAAAATAATAACAGAATAGTAATCTGAATTTTTTTTGTGTTTTCTGATTTTGGCGGTGAAGTGTCATGGTTTGGATCATTAATTCTAAATGGCACAGCAGGTGTGCACACTGTGAGTTGAGGGAGTTCCCAAGGTGTAACAAACCAAAGTTTGGGTGAAAAACTGGAAAACGTTACAATGCAAAAAATTTTGCCTTGCTCACAACACAAGCTGAAACCAGAAAAATAAATATAAAGGAAGAATGCAAAAAAAACCCCAAACAAACCAACAAACCTACGTGGCTGGACTCTAGTTTGCTTTTTCTACAGCCTCATCAGTAGCAAATAATGACTATCAGAGCTCTTTCTGTTCTGCTAGTTCTTCATCACTCTCTTAAATTATCTTTTACTGTCTGAAGCAAGGCATAACTATCCCCTGAGACCATTTTTCAACTGAAACCTCGCCAACAAGTGGTTCAGGTTGAGGTTTCTCCAGTGTGCCAGAGATATTTCTATTTAATCTCATACAAAGGGTTCACATTTTCCGGTCAAAGCTAGAACTGGCAGTGGCAAACACCTTTTGGGGTTCTTTTGTTTGGTTTGGGGCTTTTTTTAAATGTCATATTTAATCCCTGAATGTCATGGTATGGAACCTGCAGTTCCAGAAAAATGAGTGAAAATTTTCACCAAGGTTAATAAATTCCACTCTGCAGGAAAAGTGAACTAGAGCTTGATTAACTATTATAAAATATACAGATTTTTTTATGCCTTGAATAATATTTGCAATGATTCTTATAGAAAGAACATTCAGGATTACTCTTGCAAATACAAAAGAACTTTAGTTTTACAGACTCAGAATTCGTGTCCACCTGCTCAGTCTCCAAATTACATACCTGGCATGTTCTGATTCTTTCATATTTAACTTACTCCTGTAATTATAGCTTTGGATCATTACTTCCATATGCTTTCATGCAGTAAGATGACAGAGTCTGTCTCAGTGGTGAGATGCTGGGAAAGGGAATGTAGAGAATGCAAACAGGAGCAAAACACTTGTAAGTTCTGAACACTTGTTAAACAAAACTACATCACTTCATGCACCTCAGAATAAGCTGTTTACTAAGTAACCTGGCCAGTCTATATTGGGATACAAGGTTAAAAAACCAAACATACAGGCCAAATGCGACATCAGTATTATATGGGTACATCTTAACTTTTAATGTAAAAAGCTTAATAAGTAATTGCAGTCATTAATTCTTTGAAAAACTATTTAAAAACCTTTGCTGATAAATACAAGAAATAAATCCTTTGACATGGCTAAAAGCCTTTTGAGACTGCATCTTTCAAAATACACTGCATCAACTGCTTAAGAAGATGTAAGACTCCCATAAAATGCAGAGAAACACAGCATTTGAGGAACTGCTTTTCTAAGAGGTTGTAAAAATACCTTTTAATCTCAGTGTCTATGCCTTGCTAAGCACATCAGTCAGCTAAACAGCATCAAATGAACAGGTTGTGGTGGACACATATTCAAAAACAAAGGCAATGTTTGGGCCATTGTCTCAGGGTAAACCTTGAAACGGAGGACTTCTGATAAAAGACCCCTTACCTTACTGAGCTCACTATTAACTCCAATTTTCCTCAAATGTTTTCTTCTGTAGCACACATCTCTAGCTTTTATAAAAGCCACACCTTTAATGAAACCTTCACCCTTTCTACTGCTCCACCTGCTCAGGCTCCTGCATTGGTTTTGAACCAGCGGGTCGTTAAATTCAGTGGCCTAAACTAAGAATTTCTTGAGTCATTCTAGAGCTAAACAAGTCAAAAGGACACCCCCAGGAACACTGATATGATGAAGGCATTTAACACTAAACTATTACAAACGTAGTTTACACGGCATAAGAATCTAACAACTGATTATGCCAAGGCAATACAAAGAAGTGCCTAACTCTGAGTCTTCGTGACTCAGTTTACCAGGTCATGTTTTCACAAAATATTTCATATTGAGTGTTTAATTATCGAACGTGTTCACAAAGCACCGATTTTGGGGAGAATTAACAGCACTTCGAAGGACAGAATTGTAGTTCAGGACTTCCTTGATAAATTGGATGAAGCTCCACACTTAATAGGAACAAAACCTCATGACAGCAATACCTGCAGGAAAGGATTTAGGACTTTTATCAGGCACCTCCTGTACAATACTCAGATGCTCCTGCAATAAAGGTAAGTTGCACACTCTTACAAGATTCTGCATAAAGACAATGGCACTCCAAAGGATTACTGTATCTTAATTCCATATGATTTTATGCTGAGAGTCCAGACTGCCTACTGTGTAAAATTCCGAGGAACACAAGACTGAAATGTCAGCTTAACTGCAGAAATAGCAAAACTGAAAGAAGATGCCCTACAATGAAAATGTAGAAATATTAATAAGGAAAAGATAAGGAGTGTGTGTAATCGGAAGGAGAATAAAGGAAACTTCAGAATATCTGCTTCATAAGATATGAAGATAAACCTTAATTTAGGAAGACAATCTCATAAGAGAGCAATTTAACCACTATTAGTGAAGACTCGGTTTAGATGTCAGTAAGAGCTCTACAACGTTGTCCTTTAATTTTCTATAAAATATAATATATTGAAGAGTTTAAACAGGCCACTTTGAGAGATGAATTTGTTGTTGTTGTTGTTGAACACTTCAGAAGAGATTCACAAAACATCCACCAAGAATTTTCCTGGAATATTTATCCTTCCTCAGAGAACAAGGAAGACAGATGAGGTGAAGTTCAGCACTAAGTCTCCATCATTGTACATTATTTATCAAACTGAATCTATTACACTGCATACAGATGTTGATTAAAATGGCCTGTATAGGTAGTGTTGTATAGTCAACCAGTGCCTGATTGTTGCCCTTGAGTATAATTTGCCTTCCAAACGATTTGCAGACTGTTGCTAAACATCACAAAAGAGAAAGATCAGCGGTCTGCATGGCAACAGTTGGGAATGGCTTGTGTAAAGAGGCCAGTGGGACAGGATACCCAAAGCTTCCAGAGTGCCTCACTGCACCCCCGAGTTGTACAATTACCACTGGCATAAGTAAGAGCTATATCATTACACCCCCCAGACTTCTGTGACTGAGTTTGGCATCTTGAATTCCCCAGCCATATTTAATTTAGCTATTTAACGTGTGTTTGAGTGTTTGTGAGAGACGATGTGATTTATTTCAAAGCTGAATTGTGCCCTGTGTGTACTACAGGGACACAGAAAAAGAAGTTTGGCTGCATTAAATAAACAAATAACAGTAAAATCAGATTTTAAAGCCTCAGTTGCCTCATAGTAAAACAAATTTAGAATGGTGGAGTCCAAACTACACTTCTCTAAATGCCTCTACTTGATGGCAAGTATCGAGTTAACCAAAAACGGTACAGAAAACAAATACCTGTCCCACCCAAAATTTTAACAGCTGTGGTATTTATGGGATCAAGACCCTGCAGCTTGATGATTAATGAAGATTGACCATACCTGCTGACTTGCAGAGTCACACAAGAGCAAATGAGCCATGAGGAGGTTGTAAAAGGCAGAGCAGAGCCCCTGCAGGTCCAGCCTGCGGCACAACCTGCTGCAGCTCGGCTGTGATCCCTGCGAACGAGGTTTTCCCAGCCTAAGCCTGCTGTGTCTGCCTCAAAAACTCAAGTGATAGTCTTTATTTAACACCTTGCTGCTCTAGCACATGCTCCTCTACAGCACTTTGAGGCTCTACAGCCCTGATCAGCTGAACACTCAAAAATAGCTGTGCAAAACAGAAGCCAGGGCTCCGATGGGATCCTGCCCTCAGGACAGACTGTGGATTCTGGTTTTCCCTGTGAAAGACTTTGTAACTCACACTTCACAGTTTGGGGAGCAGCACTCACAGGCTTGAAAAATCAGGTGTTTCACAGTCCCTAAGTCACGGAGGGAAAGCATATGTTTTACTTGGTCAACTTTCATTTCGAAGCACTTGCTTCATACAGCGCTCAGTTTTGACCATTATTTTAACAGCACATATTTCTCCTCGTGGAGGCAGAGGGTTATATCTGTAGTCCAGAAGCAGCATTTAGTCTCTTGTCACTATTAAGGAGTTTCCACTGCGTTCTATTCCACCTGGGTAACTCATTGAGTAACATATGCTCCACCTGAGCACAGGAGAAACATAAGTGCAAGTGGCATGCAATTTACTGTACACACAGTTTTTTTCCTTACTCTGTACAGCTGTCTAGCCATCCTTGGGATCTTCACTTTATAACAGAAACACAGTGCAAACCCTTGAACTAAATCTCTTTTTCTTCTAATTACTAGCACCTAGCTAGTAATACAAGGGACATAATTATTTATCTCTGCAAGCATTCTTTGGATACTTAAATAAGAATCTTACATCTGTATCCACAAAGGGAGAACAAGCAGACGCCATCTGAATAAACTTCCGTTAATTGTGCTAATGTGGGATGAGCACAGCGAGGACTATTTGTGCCACAGACACGCAAATTTACTTATGCATAAACTTTGAAACTCCCACCTGCAAAACTAGAACACCAAGTTCAGGTTGCAATCCATACAATAAAGCTAATTAAACAACCTTCCCTCAGCTGAGATCCACTGGGGTTTTTTTTCAATCTAAGTAGAACTTCCATTTGCTTCCCACTCTGATAACTTCAAATTCCTCTGTTAGTTCAGCAAAGCTTAGAGAGTTTTTCACTGTGAATCAAACATAAAGGCAAAACTCAGGCCAATTTTTTTCCCATTTGCCACAGCCATAGAGACATTAACAACTGAAATGAGGGAATTAATGGTGACAAGTTTCTTTTAAAATAGATGAAGCACCACCATTTCTACTTCTTAATAGTAGCTGATCCTTCAGTACTCTCTTATTTTTTTAAAAACCCCAACTTTATTAAGAAGGCCATATGAAGAATATTTCTCCCAAATAATATTAAGAAATTATTTCATTTTAAGGAAGATGGAGTTATTCCAACATCAAATAAGTTCTTGCTTATTCTAGATTTTCTTATGAAATGTATGAAAACCAGGCAGAGGCCTCTAAGCAAACTCAAAAGGAAAAGAGGGCAATTAGTTGAGTTTGTGCACCTTATCTGCTATATAAAAACACAGAAGTTGTTTCAGGAATTCACGTTGATTTCTGTCTCCTTGTAGGTCACCTAAGTTATAACTTTTGAGTATTTCCCTTGAAAATCTAGGAATGCTTCTCTGAAGCAAGTGAAATCTATCTAAAAATCATTATTAAAATTAATATCAATACCTATCCTGTAAATTATAATCAGTATCATCCAACAATATTTCTAAGCTTGGAAAGTCAAATAGCAAGCAATACCCCATCTGAGAATCAAACCTACCTACAGAAGTTCCACATTCTTTAATAAAAATTATGTATATTCTCAATTTCCAGAATCCCCTTCATGAAGGAGCTGAAAATACCATTTTGTGAATCATCACTCTGGATTCTAAACCTTTTAATAATGATAAACATTTTATCCCACTGACTGTGTTCATTAAGTAAAGTACTACTGAGCATAAATAAAACAACAGAATCTAATTTATGACTGATAAAAACAGTCATTTACAGCTGTGGCAAACGCTTCTCAGAGTCATATTCTGCACCTCAGTGAACAAAAATATCAAGGCAAAGAAATACAAAAAGCAAAACGTGAATAGAACAATTCTCATATTCACTTTGCATAACAATTTCAGGTGTCCCAGGCTCCAGTTCAAATAACTGATGCTCATTTGTAACTGCAAGAGTGAGGAAAGGCAAGCTGAAGTCGAGGTGCAATAGCCCTGATCCCTTGAACAGGTAGCATGGAATATAAAGCATGCCATGCTGTCCTCATGTCAACACCCACAAATATTTTTGCTTACTTTAGCACAGAGTCTGCATTCTGTTGTGCATATCAAACCTCCCCTTGAGCCAAGCATGCAGTAGGGAAAACTCCAAGAGAGGTAGGACAGGGAAAGTTCTCTCACCTGGAAAGTTCCTGCGTGGTCTTCCTCTTTGTCACCTTCTTTTCCCTCCTTGAGGGCGATCAACGTGAAGCCACGAAAGTAAGCAGGGGTGGCAGCAGAAAGTGTCACTGGGTTACAATGGACAGAGAAATAATGAAAACACAATATTAATTAGGAAATCAGCCACTTGCACATCATTTTGCAGCTTGAAAGGTGCGTGGTTTAAGTTGGTATCAACCAAAGCTGGAGCACTTAACAAAGTGGAGCCAAGCCAACCAGAACACAAAATGTTCAGTCCAGGTTTCCAAGTAAACTGAAAAACGCTGGCATGATGTGAAATAACCCCAGATCTTTTTGTTTTTTTAAAGCAGATTGATAATCTACTCAGATCTACAGAGGGTTATTTTATGGTTGGTTTGGGGGTGGGGACAAGCGTGTTAGGTTTTGGGTTTATTTTTGTTTTAAATGTGAGGGAGCATTTCCTAAATATTTAAATTCATCTTTTGCCCTGCTCTGAGCACAGACAAGGATCCAGGCATTTTAGTACACAGAAAGCCTCTCTATCTATAATGGGAGATGACCACATTGCCTGCTTCAGCTCAGCTACACTCAGCACAGCACTCCAGCTGGTGGAAATGGGGCATCTTAAACTATCCTTCTTTCGCTTTATCCTCAGGGCAAAACAGGATGCAAAGCCAAACTCATGGCTAAAGCTGACCTCTGAAGATTGTGGTGCCAGCTCTGATCCCCAAACCAGCCCACACATCAGCAAACACACTCTTCACACACTTGTCCTGACCGGTAAGGCAGCATTACATCCACCAGGAGAGAACAGATAAAGTCATGCTGACTAATCTGATTTTATCGTGCTCAGCATCAGAATTAAATCCCTCATTTTTCTGCTAGTGCAAGATATCCTTGTACAACTTTTCTGTTTACCATCAGCAGCACCCAAGCACCAACCAGCAACACTTGAGTTCCGTCAGCTGAGGCTCTTCTGAACACTTTCAGAAAGACATAATGAGGCAGAACTTTTGAAATGGCCAAACCCTTTTCAACAACTCATGAGAATCCTTTTCTGAATCAGGGGTAAATTTTAGGGGGAAATTCTTTTTGAACGAAAGGAAAAGAGACAGAAAATTGAACTATGAATACTTTTAAGTAGCTTTTTTTTTTTTTTTACTTTAAGCATGTTGAAGACAGTTTTGCTTGTGGTAATTATTGTCACACTCTCCAGCTCTGACTGGCACAATTAACACTGAAGACCACACACAGTTTTCATGAGCAAACTGCAACCACCAGTGCTGCTTCATTGAAGATTATCCAAAATAGACTCCCTCTCACACAGATAGGCCATGAGGGGATGAATCACCTTGCTAAAAATGATAAATAGCCCTTAAAATATATCTATTTCAAAATATACCCAGAGTTCATTTGGAACACAGCAAGAGAGCTTTGA
Source organism: Myiozetetes cayanensis (assembly GCF_022539395.1). Taxonomy (NCBI): domain Eukaryota; kingdom Metazoa; phylum Chordata; class Aves; order Passeriformes; family Tyrannidae; genus Myiozetetes; species Myiozetetes cayanensis. The sequence goes on from NW_026087853.1 coordinate 58,127,267, forward strand.
TCTAGAAATTCAGTAGTGGAAAAATATAAAATAGGCTATTTGGAAATTTCTAGCATTATGCAGCTGTGTTTGGGTCTAACAATCATGATTTTTGTACAAATATGATTTTTGTACAAATATGATTTATGTACAAATACATAACTTTTCTGGCTGTATATGTAGAAAAAAAGGATTGGAGAGACTCATTTCAATTTTTAACCTTTTGAGAGTGCCATGCTTAGACCTGTACACCTGAAAACACCAATGCAAATTCAGAGTAGTGATTGGCATAATCCTCAGCTCTCAGGATTTTCAACAGGTTTCATTCCATGGAATTTTATTATGAAGCTAAACATTATAATTTTGAGGGAGAAAGAAAAGCTCACATTTTATACAGAGAAACTGAGTAGTAGCATTCCACCATTAAAATTTCTGCTAACTTTACTAAATATTTCCCCAATTCATTAATTCATGATTATAATTAGCATGATTAGTCTAATTTTGCAAACTTCTGCAGGTCTACCCAAATGAAAACCCACAGCCAGCCTCTCAGTTGCAGTAGCTGAGAACAGAACACTGCTGAACCCAACAAGGGCAAACATATTACTCTTGCTTGAACACTAATTCTTAGAAATTAACTGCAATAAAGGCCTTATACATGCCACAAATTTTTCCATACCATTTGCAATTCAGAAGCCTGAATCACTAGGAGTAAAATGTGACACCAGAAATACTTAAATACGTATGCAAGCAAAGGGAGAATCCAGCTGTGAACTGACTCAACAGTTTTCATCCTTCTCCTCACAGATTTGCAGACCAAACCAAATAGTTTTCAAAATTCCAAACACTCTAAACAAACACATATCTATAAAACAGAGGAGATCTGAAACGCAACAGAAGCATCAAAAGAGAAAGAAAGAAAAAAGAGGAAGGTAATTTCAAAACCTGACTCATAGTTTTTGGATGCCTGGGGTTAGCAATACTCACGCTGTGGTTGCAGTCATTTAAAACACAGAATAAATCCACGCTTCCTCCAGCATGAGTGATCCCACCCTCCCCAGCCCGCACTGCTCACACAGCAGCCACATCCAGGCAGCTGTGCTCTCAGCTGGACTGGGGAACACAGCCAGCTGAACAGTCAAACAGGCCAACCCCAACTGGAGGGTTCAGCTGGGTCCAGTCCCCGAGCGGCCGCTCTGCAGGCCTGGGAGAGCTTCTGCCAGTGCCGGGGACACTCAGATACAAGTGAGGGGCCAGGAGGGTAAAGACACGCAGGAACAGAGAGGACTCGTGGGATTTTAGAGTCTGTGCAACCTCAGCTCAAGGATACCAAGAGGGATGTGTGCTTTAGTCACCCCTGGGTTAGGTCAGAGCACGGGTTAACACCTGAGCTGAGAAGGTTTCTGTGGATTGTTTTGAACTACCGGTGTGCTGAGAACATCACAGCACAAGGGTTTATTCTGAGCCCTCCTAAAGCAGAGCCTTGTTCTGGTGATGCTCCTGTAGTCACTGGCTCTGGCCTGAGTGTTTCAGCACAGCAGAGGCTCGCACTGCACAGGCAGCTGTGGGAAGCTGTCAGACCACATCTGGTTTTCACAAGAGAGTGGTCCTTTGTTGCAAAAGAGCTGAGAACTCTCCTTCTTGGGCTAAACTCTGCCATTTTAAACAACAGCTGAGTACTGCTCACATGTGTGTTCACACTAATTAATGTTCACTGAACAATATGAACTTCCTGTAAAGATCAGTTAGGATCAGCGCAATCTCAAAGTCAAGGATTTTACTTTAAAGGGAAGATTACGTATCAGCAGTTACTTTTGTCTGCTTCCATCCCCTCCAGCAAATATCCAATTACCTTACAAGCTGCACTTTGGCACACACCTTCAACATGCTCCTCTTTCCCCTGTGTCCCAAGCTAAAGGTGGGGTGATCAAAGCTATTGCTCCTTTGGTTTCAGGCAGGAAATCTGACTTCCCACATCCTACTCTACTGCACATCCTGTGCCGTGCATCGCACAAGTACCAACAAATACACTTTCAAAATCTACTTTTATCCATATTTTGTGAAACACGAGAATGGCTGAAAGAGTTACAGCATGAGCTCTTGTAAGCACTCGTGAGAAGTGTTTGCATGTTGAGTGGCAGAAAGAAATGGGAAGAAAAAGACTCCACATTCCTTAGGAGTCCCCAAACCAGTGCAATGAAGTGTGTCACATTAAGGGAGCCTTTCCTCAAAAACTGAGGAAGTGAACTGACCTGCAAATGGAAATTCCATTAAAAACAGAAACAGCATCAGCATAGAAGGAATGTCTAAGGATTAAAAGTGGTCAAATCTCCCTTTTTTTCTTCAAAACAACAACTTCATTATCCTATAGTGGAAAGTATGTCCACTGCATGTTAGCACGTGAAATGGACATACTACCGTCTTTACATTTTAATAGGATTAAACTTGCCTCACCTTTTCATGGAAACCTCATGCAATCATTAATCTAACTCAGCAATCAGTAAAGGAGGGAGTGAGTATTTGCAAGGATCATTAATTACCCTGTAACACTGCCTAAACTTAAGGCTCACTTGTGCCTTTGACCTTCAGTGGAAACAAGAGCACCCACATCAAGGTCAAAGTTAACCAGCAGGCAGGAGAGGGCCTCGACCCCACAAACCTGGCACTCACAGGAAGACCTGCCTCAGTGCATTTGTCTGCCTGCTTCACAAGGGGAGAGACAACAACCTCACAGCCTGAATGACCAGGCAGACAAGGCCACTTGCAGGCTGCAGCATCAGAAGTCCCAAACGAGGTGTCAGAAATCAGTCATGCCACTTCCCCTGCGAGACACCACAAAGACCACAGCCACTGCTGCTTTGTTAGACATGAGGGAGGAAAGGAGGATGGCTCCTTAGCCCTGCTGCTACCTCACTTTTAACCATCTGAGACAGGAAAATGTGCCCTCATTTACTGCTGCCGGTGTCTGCAGACCAGAGGAGGTGCACAACTACTCAGATGGGTTATTCAGTGCTCAGGGCCATTGTTCTCTATCACAGCCCCAGAGGTGGAAAACCAAGGCTTCACAGATCCATGCACAGAGATACACCCAGGATTTCCCCTTGGGGCAGGTAGGTTCTGATTGATCTAAAGGTGAATAACTGCAGGAGAGCCATAAAAACTTCCCCAAAGACAAATAGCAGCGGTGAACTCTGGTCTGATTCCCAAACTGCAAGAGTGCTGAGATATTTCCTCCAGCCATTGCAGACTGAGGGTCTTATGCAAGTGTCACATCAACCCATGAGCGAGACCATCATGAAGATGAATGGATGTCCCTCTGCTATCACACTTTGGGGAGTACAGCATTTGCATGTACAGTTAATTCCTGTGTTATCCACCTTGAAAATACTAGTTTATTCCAAGAGCCCACTAGGGAATGTGCCAAGGATCCAGACTGCATTAAATCAAGCAGGGGCCATGGAAACAAGGCACATTTGGCTCCAAGGCAGAGGAGGTTGTGCAAGTCTTTAGCCATGTTGCATAAATAGTAATTTGCAGATTAAAAAAAAACAACACAGACCTGTCATAACATCTAATTGTTTTAATCATTAGTTGGATTTTCCACCCCATATATAAAACAGTAATAGAGTTCCAGTTGTACTGCAGAAACTCCTTTGAAAATGAGCTCTTAAAACTTTCTGCATGCTGTTAGTTTTAACTACTGCCATAGATAATGTATGTCTTTCAGTAACATTTACTTCCAACCATTCAGGAAGCATCCTTAAAGTACAATCTTCACAGGCTAATGTGCTACCTGAATACTTCAGTCTAAACTATCAGAAATGTAGGCACATATTTTGTTCTACATTTTAACTTTTTTTCCATTAGCCATAATTTTCTCACTTCCAAGAAGCTATAATATCCTAATGTGATTTTATTAATTGAGTTCCTAATGCCAAGACCTAATATCTCCCGAAAATTAGTTCTGCTAATTCATCTGGGAGTTTCTTTCTTCCATTCTCTCCATGTAATAAAAACTTCCTTGTAGATGACTGAAAATACCCAGTAATGCTTTTACAGAAGTGAACTCCAAAACTTTTAAAGAACATTCAGATTTGTCACTATCAAGGAACTTGACACATCGTTATCCTGCTTAGTAGATGTATCAAACTGACATGCAACATGAAATCTTTCCGACTCAGGGTACTAATCCTCATGTTTGGAGCAGCTCACCAATTTGTGAGAAATGTTCATTTCCTCACACCACATTAAAATAAAAAAATTTTTTTTTGAGAAAAGACATCAAGTAAAACCATGCATAGTTACAGACTGATGTTCAAAACAGGTAAATCACTGCTGCAGATGTATTTTTCAACCTCTGAGAAAACACAATGATTATGTTGCATGCACACTTTTTTCTCCCTATCTATACTAAGATTCCCACACCTGTGCAATTAGAAAACATTGCTCTTTATCCTGAACCTAAGAAAGGTCGGAAGAAACACTCTGAATAATCTCCAAAATTTTTTTTTCCAAAGTGATGCCTACAAAGTACATCACTTATGGAACTTAAAAATGTCCAAATTCTTTTTAAAGTGTTTTTAAAATACAAGGTTAACAGTACATTACAAGAAGGTTTATTTCCAAAGGCATCATATAGTGAGGCAGGAAAAGTGACCCAAACCTGCCTTTGCCTATCAATTAAAAAAATACACTGAGATGTGCTTTGGACTTCATTTCAAGGATTGTATATGACATGCTCAAGGAAGAAGGAATGCCTCCATCTCTTATTTACAGTGGTCATTAGCACTGTCTCTGCCTCTTTCCTGTTTGAACCATCTGTTCATCTACCCAGAAAAAAAAAAAAAAAAAAAAAAGAGGGTGGGATAAATGCAAGTGGAAAATGTGGGAAGTTGGCAGCATGCTGCATCACTGTTTGCCCATATGCTAACTCATTATATTAACATTCATATTTCAGGGCAAGAACGATTAGCTCCGAGTTTCCTCTCCTTCCTGCCCAGTGCTAAAGCTTCTCCTGTGCACTGTGCTACGTTTGAAGGGATAGGAAGAAATCCCACAGAAGTAGGTAAACGGGGGAAGAGTGCCGTCTGTGTCACAGCAACTTGTGATCTCGTGCTGGGGCTGAGCCGGCAGAGAGGAATCGTAAAGAGAAGGAAATTCCTCTTAATGAGGAATGCTTGGGAGTAAAGTGATACACTGAAACCCAACTCCCTCTCACTTGTCATGAAAGCATCCCCAATAAAGTAATGCGTGGGAGTATATTACCCTGTCTTAACCCACACAGTCACAAACACACACGCCAAGAGGGATCCAGAGATGACAGGCAGAGACACGTTACAGTTTCAGAGCCACTCATCCTGGCCATTATCGTTAGCACGGGATGTAGAGGATGTCCGACTTACCCCGGTAACTGTTTCCAGGCTTGTAAAATTCTGGATCGCCCTCCACCCTGAGGCTGAATTCATTGTACCCTTCCCTCCTGGTGCCTTGGGCTCGCAGGATCCGACTGCAATATCCCTCGGATTTCGCGGCTTTCTCCAAGGTTTCGTCGGAGAAACCCTTCGCCACCAAGGGGAAAGTCAGCGCCAGGAGCCGCAGGGCCAGCGGCTGCAGATGCGCTCCCATCCTCGGAGCAACTTTTTTTATCGCCGGGAGCGGGGCAGGGTGGGCGCCGGGCCGGGAGGCGGCGGGACGGGCAGGACAGGGCAGGACAAGGCAGGGCAGGACAAGGCAGGGCGGGCAGCGCCGTCTCGGGCAGCCCCAGCCGGCAGCGGCCCCCAGCGTGAGCCTGCCAGGTCGGATCGGAGGGACCGGCTCGGCGGCTGCCGGGGAGAAGAGGGGAGGGGAAAAGCAGGGAGGGGGCAGAGAGGGAGGGGAGGGGAAAGCAGGGGAGGGAAGTCTGATCTTGCCCAGATCCCGAAGCGAAGTGCTGTTTTGTCTCAGGGCGTGTGATTAGCGGCTCGGTGGTGTTTACTTAGCCGAGGGAATTCACAGGGTTTGGTGGGAGAGCGGAGCAGGGGACGCCGCTGTCTCCCAGACACCCAGCGCGGAGCTGCTGCCGCTAGAGCTGAGCCCACAGACCTGAAATTAATCACCCGCATTCCTGCCAAAGTCTATAGTTACCGTAGGGATAACAAGGCTCAAAGAATTTCCCGACACCCCTCCGCACCCCCATCTTTCTCCAAACCAGCAGACATGATAAACATCACCAACCGAATGAGCGCAGATGGACCAAGACAGCCGCCTGCTCGCTGCACGCCTGGCAAGCGAGGAGCATCGGCTGCAGCTTCTCGGGTACCACGGAGGGAAGATGGGGAGGTGGATGTGCCAGAAACACGAGATTCATTTCTACACGAGCCTGCAGCTGTGCACACCCAAGATGCAGCCCATGTAAGTGCACTCACAACAGCTGCGAACACAGTTCACCCCGGTGAATGTGGGAGGTCTGCTCCAACACCCGGAAAAACCCCAGCAGATGCAAATAGGAGAAAGCCAGGAGAGAGCAGGGCTCATTATTTTGCCTTTACACAGGGCACACTGAGGCGCAATGACACTGAATGACTTCTCTAAATCCACAAAAGAAGATTACAGCAGTGGTTTAAAAAGAAAAAGTGAACCTAGACCCCTGCGGTCCCTAACTGCAGGGTTTTAATCCCAAAATGCTGATCTTCTCTCTCCCCTTCCCTCCACTGCTTTGTAAGTGGAGGAAAAAAGTCAGAAAGGTCTTCAAGCAGGACCTGAATACTTTTGAGATGCCAGATGTACAAGAGGGCACAAACCCCTTTCTAACCACTATCTCCAGGAGTGGACTGTAGCAGACTCATGAGTACAACCACATTTAAGCACAACTTCCAAGAAAGTATGAGAAACAGCAAGCAGTTTGAAATCCTGCTAGAACGTACTAAGACATTTGCTAGCATAAGATTTGCAAATGTTTGGGTTCCAAGCTTACCTTTGGGAGGTGATTAGCAACAACCTCACGTTGTGTGACAAATAAAGGCGTTTCCTCAAGGTGTCTGTGAGAATGCTGATCTTACCTCCTGAAAGGTTACTTGCCAAGAGCTTTGCTACTATAAGGTTATTAATATTTTTGGTCTCTATGCTACTTGTTTATAAAGAACACAGCCTCAAAACAAACATTCAGCGAAGACAGTGTTGGCATTTGGACAAGATTTTACCTTTTACTGCAAACAGGGAGCTGCTGACAATGTCTCTCCACGTGTCTGTGAAGAGGTGACAGTCAAGCTCTCATAACCACTGAGTGGTGACATCCAATTCTTAAGCACATTGCCTGCTTAGGCCCCTGCAACAGTGGCTGGGGTACCATCTATATTGCTTCTGCCAGAGCACTTGGAGAGCCAGGCTGACTGCAGAGACTTCCACTGATGAGAAAAGAGTTGGACTACGGGAGGACAAGCAGCCTTTCCAGCACAGGTTGCTTTTTCTGCTCCTCTCATCGTGCTGAATGAGGGAGAGTGAGCAATCCTGACTTTAACAGTGTCATATGCCAGGTCATCTGCCTCCACTCAGTCTGGTCCCCTCACCATTCCCCTGCCAGTACGAGGGCAAATCAACTCACCATCTTTAAGGCAACGATATTCAGTCTGCTTTTGATACTGAAGCTTTGAGTTGGCATAACTATGCAGAATATTTTGTTGCATGATTCCAAAAACCCATGTTCATTGGGTAATTAGGTGACTACAGTTCAGTAATGTCATAGGCTCTTGGGTCTCATTTGACCATGATCATCTCATTCATTTTATGAGAACAAGCTTTGCTTAATCCAGGTTCTTCAGTCAAATTTATCAGTGAAGAGGAGCAAACTCTGAAATGGGTAAGACAACTGTAACTGTACCTGGGAATTCGATCCATTCTCCACACTTGACTTCTCAATTCTCTTGCTGAGATTGATTGAAAAGCAATTACCTGACTAAAGCATTCACAACAGGAACCACACAGGCTTCTGCACAATCCACCTTTGTTTTGAGCCAGAGTTTTGTGTTCTAACTCAACACTTCTCAAAGGATATCATTTCAAGTCCTTTTCAGATTTTTGAGGGTTTATGTGGTAACCAATTCATCAGCATCTATTGACTCTAAACTTTCAATAGATTCTATATCTCCTACTTTTTAATTCCCAAATTGGCCTGGCCTGTTACTCTTAGTTTCTTTTTTGTTCAAAAGCTGAAGTGCAGTAAAGTTTCCTTGAAAGGTGTAACAGAGTCTCTTGTTAAAAGTGAATGCTTCAACTTAGCAACTGATACAGATAAATTAACTTGCACTGCCTACAGCCGTGAAATGAGTAATTTGTCGTAGGGATGGTTTAGAATGTGGGCAATGTCATTAAGCATGGGCATCCTCAGGGTTTTCTATTTGTTCTACTAATTAGTGTGTGTTTGCCTAAAGCATCCAGCATGATGTATCAGTCAAAGATTGCATGCAAACTGATGAATCCAACCATCCATGGCAAATTTAACAGAGGAAGCCTCGTATCTGGGAGACTGCAGCGCTTCTTTCCTTTGTGTGCTCTCCAGGATGAATAAAGTTGCTGTCCATGACTATTAGGCATAACAATCGTTACTTGGGATAATATTGCATCTGACAGAGCTGTAATGGTCGGAGGAAACTCTCCACCTCCCCCTCATCCCCCGCCCAAAGTGGGCTTTTCTAACAAACAAAACCATTTCACAAGATCAGCAGTCTTTCTCACTTTCAGCTTCTCCAATAAGGACCCCATTTTAAGGGGCGCTTTAGAAGACTGCTCTAGCTACTGCAGAATACCCCTGCACTGGGCTGGAAGGTCTGGTAGGTGGAATTTAAATTGTTTTGCTTCTGCTTCTATGATTTCAAAGAGTTTATTTGAAGTCTTGGGAATTGTCTACAAAGCAACAATGTGCAGTGCAATGCTTGACTTGACAACACCTGATTTTAGGGACCTTAGCCCTTAAAGTAAACCAGTACCTCAGGTAACTTGTCTGGGCTGTAGGATTCACCTCCCTAAACCCAGGAGCTGGAACTTAAGTTCAGCTTTAACATCTTATATAAATAAATATAGTAATAATAACAACAGAGGAATCCACCTCTTTCGCAAGATGACTTGCAAAAATGATACCTACTCTCTTACACAAGAACTACTGACTGAAATATCCCTGTAGAACGTCAGATACGTGGGTTTCAGTTCCTTGTTTGGTTTGGATCTTCAGATCCCCATCTCTCACTCCTCAGGAAGCTGCTAATCATAAAAAAATATAGCTCTTCTGGAAACACCCTCAGTCCCTCATGGAAATTTTAGGCTTCTGAAGCTGGACTGAAGCTCAAATGAGAGCAAGGAAATTGAGGGTTTGGTATCAATTAAAATGCATTTTCCAGAGACTAAGAAGGTGCTTTTTCCTTCTCCTGAGACATTAACTGTATTGGGATCAAAAGCTATTCAGGGGTTCAGGTGATCACCTCACACTTAAAGTTTCTAGTAAGTGCATCCTAAATACCTCTACCAAACTAGGAGACACCTGTAGAGGCAAGTCCCCAAAAGATGTTTCTCTCATGAGCTAAATATGTTCAGCTGTTCACAAGTGCCAAGACAGAGGATGCTGCTGTTGGGTCTAAGGAAGAGGGCACTGGATGGCTGGCAAACAACACTGCAACATCATCTGCAATAAAACCTTTGGTGGCTGGGAGGGTAAGCAGGGAATTTGGGGACTGCACTTTCAAATATGCCTATCTCACTTCTAGATCTTTATGTGTTACTATAGATTTAGCTATTAATCTAATATGCATCTCTCTCCCTTCCCACTGCCCTAGCAGCACAGCCACTTCTTCTTCAACAAGATAGAAACTCACCCTATTGATTTAGATGGAATAATAGTCGTGTTGCTATTAAAATTCCCCTCTATCCCATAGCAAGAATGAGGCTTTTCTAATACAGATTGGTTCGTGCTGCCTTTGAAGAGTGTTTAGAAAGGGATCTGGAGATATCTGCTGTCCTGTTAGACAAAGGAAAGAGCTTGGGAGACACTCACAATGATTTCTTCCTGCTCTGTAGCACTGTTCTTGACTTCTTTTCTCTTCAGAACCTAAGCAGCAACGAGTAACGACAGTGAATGTTTGCAGAGGTCTGTTTGCCATTTATACCACTGTCAGTCAATACAATGTATCTCCAATATTAAAGTTCCCAGTAGCTCGTTACATTTGCCTGTTCAGTCATGCATGTCTTCAGCATATTTTTACACTGACAATAAAGGGAGTTTTCATTTCCAGCACATTTTGTAGAAATATTTGGTTCCTGCCATGATGAGAATAGCATCACACATATTACTAGAGAAACACTGCAATGCTGAGAGAAACAGGGGCAGAGAGAGACCAGCTCTGTTAAACATTCCTCTTCGGCTTAACTGGGGCAAAAACCGAATGAAGCTGGAAAACCAGCGCAGAGGCTGCAAAAGATCTAGAAAAGTCTTGCCAGCACCCCAAATATAACACAGGCAGAAAGGGATTTAAAAACTAAGGCTCTTCTTGAATGGATTTTTCAAGATCAGATGTTGACAGAAAATCATCTTCTACACACAGTCTATTTTGGGGACGAGGTTGGCTAAGGGTTCTTGGGATATTTAAACTCAGGATTCCTTCCACCACAGGAAAGTAAATATGTTCTTAAAACATCTCTCCCTTTATCCCACACAACTACCCAAGAGATATCTTGGAAACCCCTGAAAACTCCCAAGAGTAGAATGAACAAAACCAGTTTTAAAGGTTTAAAAACCCTTAATACTAACCCAAAATTCAACACCCTGGTAATTTATTCCATCACCTCCCACTGATTTTACATGCTTGCTGGTTCTCCTGCATCAGCCTTGACCTCAGTGCCCCTAACTTGACCATGTCTGGCTAAAATACCAATGAACAATAACCAAACTGAATTCAGCTTTTTGGCATCTTTGCCACTTAGACTCAGCTATTCAGTCCGTTTTCTTTAAGTTCCTGAATTGCTCAAAACCTGTAGATTGGCTATTGCTTTCCCCTGCTCACCCCGTATTTTTATTTCTCTAAGCCATGGGATATGCGATAAAGTTCCTGGGTTTCTTTCAGTGGATGAACTCTCAAAGTTGTAAGGAGATTTGCAAGATTGGCCAGGATAAAAATTCAGGGTAAATTTTAATATAAATGGAATTCTGCATACAGAAGAACACCATTATTTACTGATTCTCGGGCTGGAAGTTTTTCCAGGAAGAATAGAAAAAGCAACTTAACACTATCTAGGAAAATGAATGGTTTATATCTAGACAAATAATTCTTAAAAAAAATTCATTGAGTTCTATGTATGCTTATTACTTATTCAATCAATCCACCCTCCTCTCTAAAAAGCATTTTTATAGTGATATAGTAAGTAATTAAAGCTTCAGTCAACTCTGATAAGAATAGGACTTAATTAGATTACAAATATGGAAAGAAAATGTGCAGTAACACATCCCACCAACACAAAAGCAAGAATCACATCATCTTCAGAGACAAAAAAAAATAAATTAATCCAAACCCACAAACAAACCACCCCAGGAACTGAAAACAGGACAACAAAAACTCACAGCCAAACAGATAAGCAAAGGATGAAAAATTCTTTGCGATTTCTGGCACTGACCATGAAATCAAGACAGCAGAAAACTGGAATAAATCACAACTATGAGGTGATGCCATCTGTGAACTCGCTGACACATTTGCAAATGGGGACCATCCTTCAAGCACATTGATATTTGCTGAACAGAATTGTATCCCAAAGCAAGCTCTTTACAGCAACCTCCTGCTACATGTTATGAATTTATTTTGCCCACGTTCTCCTGCTGGATTCAACAGCCATTCCTTTTAAAGAAAATATTTACTGTAACATATTAGACCATGGCATTTTCTTTCATCATAGATGGCAGGTTTATTTGAACTTCAGGCTGGCAACTTCAGCACTTCCATAGTTTATAGGCTGTTGACACTTCCCTTACAAGACCCACTGTCCCTGGGAATCTAAATGAGCTACTTATACCTTCATCCCAATGCAAATTAAATATTTGGAAGCACAATGAATTCTAAGGGGGAAGTGCTCATGTGACACAGCACAATATTGATGAGAGAGCACGGCCAAGCTGAGAGCGCAGGACTAAGGGACTTGATTTCAAAATTCATTCTGCCACTGAGCTCACCACGCCTCTCTGTAGCTCTCTGTCAGATGGGGTAGCAGAACATCTTCGTAAAGCACAGAGATCTACAGGTAAAAACATAACCCAAGAACAGCCATTACTGCATGCAGTGGTTAAAACTCTACAAGTACTAGAACATGGTTTCAAAGAGGTTTTTCGAGCAACGAAAGGTTTTTTGGAAAGTTTTCCTTCCCTTTATTTGTGCAATCCACAGTTATGTCAAATATTGCTGGATATTCATGTGGATCACTGGGAGCTCAGATGAAGAACAGATAATCACTACCCACTGAATCCCTGCAGAGACATTCTGCAGTTGGGGATATCAGAAAAAAACCTCACAACAATAATTGTTCAAGAAAGTTTCTTAAATCTCAGATTTCCAGTTCAAATATTAAAGGAGCTTGGGGAAATCTCCCAAAGATTTACAAACCCACATCTTTTTCATATCAAAGGAAGTTTTGTGTCTGTAATTTGAAAAGGAATCTAAACTGTCTGACAGCTAACGGGGTAAAAAACACATATATGAAGAACTTTCAAATATGTACATTCATACACATGGGGGAAAAAACCTCACTTATTAAAAGCTAATATTTCTTGCTTGGTAAACAGATGAAAGATCAAATAGGCAAAGGTACTATGCCAACAATGTGCCTCGTTGTGAGTTCTGTGGATGTGTCATCTTATTTTAATTGTTATCAGCATACAAGGTTCAAACTGCAAGCTGGTAATGCAAAACAGGGTTTGTGGGAGGAGGAAATATCTTTTCCCCAACCAGCTGGCATAGCTGAAAAAAAAAAAAAAAAAACTCTACAAGCTTTCAAACACACCAGCCCTTCTACAGGTCTGGGAAAAAAAAAAAAAAAAGGCTATTTCACAAAGCTAAATGAACCTTCTCAACAATTTCTCAGAGTTTGCTGAACTACACATTCATTAGACTATCTCTGAGGAGAAAGGTAATTGCTACCTATGAACTGAAGAGAATGTTAAAGGGGAGGAAGCAGGGAGGTGTCAGAAAGAGAGAAGGAGGGTGATAAGGAGGTGAAAGAGTTATTTAATAGCCTGCAGAATAGACAGAAGTGAGGGTGGGAGAGGAATCCTAGAGCGTGCCATGGACCAACATCTCCACCAAATCTCCTGGGATTTGGTGTCCCATATTGTGCTGCAGTGTAGTTTATAAGCTCAGCTTTGGAAAGTGTTTTGCAAGTTTACCTTAATGGTCAGAACAGAGAGAGAGGGAGGGGAGAGAGAGAGAGAGAGAGAGAGGGAGGGAGAGAAAGATGCTTTTTTTTCGGGGTGGTGGTGGGGGAAGTGTTTGGAAATGGCAGCTTTATAGATTGTGCTTTATAGATCTCCCCAAAAAGGTTCACCTGCTGTTCTGAGAGAGGATGCCACTTTCTCTGAGACATAATCCATTAGCAACCACAGGCACAGTGGTGACTGGCAAATTGCCAGCAAATAATCTTCTCTTTTTTTTTTTTTTTTTTTAATTTCACTTTCCCAAGTCACATTTTTGCCTGAGGAGACAACGAAGTCTGACAGGCCCCAGACTTGAGTTCTGTAAACTGACAGAACATTCATTGGGAATGTTTCTAGATGAATCAGAAGAATTACTAAGAGAAATTCTGAACACTGAAATACGTATGCTTCTCTAACCCCACCCTTAAAAAAGCCTAGAATCCGATACATCCATGAAACATATAATTTTTTCCTTTTAAAATTAAATCACAGGAGTAGCAAAGGAGTATGGGTTTCTTGAACTAACAAGTGTCTTGCCTTCTCCTGCCCAAAATAAAGTATCATGTAACACCATATTTGATTAATCCCCTTAAGTCATCATTTGCACTGCCAAATACGAAAATCGAGTGTTAATCATGAGCGTCCAAAATTTTATATTTTATACCACAATTTTATACCCACGCCTTTTCTGCGTACACAACAAAAAGTTTCTGCTCTTAGTAAAATATATTGCTTTTTTAAACCCACGTTATTCAGTATTACTAAAAGTTACTTGTAACACTGCCTGCAAGTTAACAAAGGCCTTTAGATTGTGTGTAGCATCCCCACAGTCATGCAGGGAAAAGAACCAAAATTCTCAAGACAACCATAAAAGCAGGCAATACTGGTGGTTTTCAGCTGATTAAATCATCTCTTCTGAAATATATATCACAATCCTTGCTGTATCATGGTACTGAAAAAGTAAATATGTGAAGTTTGCAGAGCTTAGATAAATATGGTAAGTATTAGATAAATATGGTAAGTATTTACAACCATTAATTCTTAGTCAACTGATGGAGTAACATATTAGTCACTCATGTGCTAACACAACAAAGTAGAAAAGAAATTTGATTTGTGAATAGATACATAGATATCGATCATAATACGAAAAATGACATTGCAGATAGCACTCTTGGTTTGGGATTTGATTCTGTGGGGACAAACACTGTGAAGCTCACTATTTTTTCAAACTATATTGCTTGCACAGCGTAGCAGAGAAAGTTAAACTGTCTCTCACCGCCCTAAAGTGAATATATCTCTTTCAGTCAGAATATCTATATATAATATGTCACGTAAGCATCCATGAAAGATGTGTACCCCAACATTTTAGTGTGACAGAGAAGACAGTATTGTACAGGGTTTTTATTTTTTTTTTTTTGTATTTTTAATGGGGCTGTCACTATCAGCTAGAGCTACTAGTACATAATAGAAATATTAACTTGTCAATGTCTCTAATGTTTCCTCTTTTTCTTTAAGAAAATTTAATCTACCTATATACAAACACATAGCTCCTTGAGCCTGTCATGTTACTCTGAAAATTATGTCCAAAACTAATTTTTTTTTTTTTTTTTTGAGTAGACAGTCTTAGGAATAGCTTTTGTAGAAATACTATTGTGGCACTATAAAATACCACTACAAAATTTAAGCCAAATTATACCTTTTTTTTTTTTCCCCCTCTGATTTTTAATCATGACTCTAATAGACTGGTAATTTCTTGTAATCATCACAAAATCAGTAATAGAGGCACATGTTTATAACAGTCTACAATCAGTGAAAGTCTTATTTGTCCACAGCAGGACTTCTGGGAAGGTTAGGATTGCACACAGTCCCAATTCCCAAATGCAAATGGGATCAGTGCTGCCTTTCAAGACATCTTTAGAGCGCTGGAAAAGTTTGAAATTGTATAAATAAAAATCAAAAACATAAGAAAGGGACCAAAAAAAAAAAAAAGGCTCTGATGAAGATACATGTGATAAAGAACACACGTGAGATTAAATAGAAAGGCTTGGAGGAAGAATTCCGGAGAGGATGGTCCTATGTTCTGCAAGTAAGAATGGCAGAATTATCTCAAGATATTAACAGCCTACGAAGGAATTCTGTGATGATTTTCATAAAGCAAAAATAGAAAAAGCACATGAGGTGAAGCCTTGGTGATGGAAACGAGTGAGCTGGAAAAAGCACAGGAACACAGAGGTATCTGGAGACAGCAGCGCACCCTTGGAAAAGTTCACATCCCCACAAGAAAAATCAAAATACGACTGATTAGGCTTTCAAATTGCCTGTGCACTCAGGAACTTCAGGAATACTTGAGGAAATCAGTCTTCATTCCTTTGACAAAAAATAATTAATTCACAGCCGCAGACTGTGAATAATGCAAAGGCATAAACTTGATGAGCTGTGCTGGGAGAAGGACATACAACCAGTGAGAATTACTTGATCATTAAGATCAGTCCCATCTAATTTCAGGTGAAAAGGCAATAAATGCTTTCAGTCCCGAACAGCTCAAAAATTCTATTACATCACTCAGACAAACATGAGAAGACAAAAAGCATTCCCCAATATTTCGAGAGAAACTCTAGAGTTCCCTGCAGTTCCTGTCAATTTGACTGGGAGCATATTTCTTGCTGATCAATCTAATTTGTAACACAGAGACAAGCGTAATAAACTTGAGAATGTTTAATTTCAGGCAAACAGACCATTTGAAACCATTATAGGACAAATAAACAAGGCATATGGAGTACAAAGGGACACAAGTCAGCTGGGCTTACTGACCTATTGCAGTCAGGCAATTTATTAAAGTGACTATTTATTAATAAAACTGCTCTTTGAAGTCTTTATAACTGTTCAAAATCTGATCTGAACTTATCAGTAAATGTGCACTTAAATAAACTTCATAAAATAACACATGCTCAAATTATTTAAATTAAGACTTCGAAAATCCTGAAATGGCTTTAACTTAAAGGTTCAACAAGCCATGATATTATTCTATGGAGTAAATATATGTACAGTTATATGTTCTTATTACTAAAATGTGTGAGAAAAATAATTTTCACACTGAAGAGTTTAATTAGTTGTCTTTTAATAATACATAGAGGTACATAAACACAACTCTTCCTATTTTTTTCCACTTATTAGACCCACTTGTAAGAACTCACAATTCTCCTCTGCTTCTTAAGGTACATCATGAATGGAGACGGCCAAACTAGAAGCCATAAAGCAAATTTTTTTTAGTATTTTTTAAGTCTCTATGTTCTTTCACTTACCGAAATACAGCATGTTACTACTCAGTTTCCACAGTGGACCCCAGTTATGAAAAATTAGTCATAATACAACTATTGACAAAGGTGCTATTTATGACCGAGATTTAACCACTGGAACAATCCTATGAAACTTTATAGCAGAGAATGCACTACACAGGCCATAAAACTTTCATCAGTGTTAAGGTGTGCAATGACATGGACAGAAGCACCTCTGTTGGTTTGTCACTACCTAAATCCCAGCTAGCCCAGTGTTACATTATTGCCTTCTCCTGTTTGGTAAGGACAAAATAGTACAGTCTATTTAAGAATATGAGTTCTCAACAGACAGGCTTTTGAAAACCATAAAGCATTTGGAAAAGAAAATGTGCTTTAGCTTGTCCTCAGAAATTATTTGAAAATTGAAAGTGTCTAAAAACACAACAAGTATTTTTATCAGTGTGTGCACAAAGGTAATGGCATCAAAGGTGATTTAAACTTGCAGCTATGGAAACAGCATATTTTTTTCAAAAGGCCATAGCCTGAGCTCATTGAAATGGAGAAAAAAATAATCCTTTAATGAAATAAGCCATCTTCTTGAAGTTTTGGTGGTTTTTTTTTTAATTACTTGGACATTTCATCAAAGGAAGGGTCACCATATATGGAGTCTATCCATAACAAATCCCTAATGACTCCGAAGCAAAAATTAACCCACATCCTACCAAATGCTATCCTATGGGAGAGACTTCTGGGAGTCAAAATGCTCTCTGACTTAGCTCTCTAGACACTCTCTTGCACTTCCCTAAAATTCCAGAGCCACCCATACTGTGCAAATTCAATGCCACCATTTGAGGATCTTAACACACAGTGGGAAGTGAAAAGATTGATTAAAGGACCCTGTGATTTTCTTGATTGGTCCTGTTTTACCCTAATTGAAAGCACAACGACATTCCTGCACCTTATATATCCTTCCACTGTAACAGGGAAGATTGCCTTTGAAAAGATGATGCATAATTGAAGCAGAAGCGCCTCGTGCACAGGAAAAATCTGAATGATATTTGATAAGAGAATTACATTTTTGAAAAGTGATTGTGGAACACTTTTAGAAAAAAAAACTTTTTCATGCGAGCAGTGGGTATGTTGTATCATGGGGAACAGCTGGAGACAAAATAAGTCAGTGATAAACGCTTTTCTGAGGGAAAATTAGACCCAAAACTACAGCCTGGAGTGGCAATTTCTTACAATATTCCTTTGCTGTACTGATTGCAAGAATTTATGATCACATACAGGTCCTTACAATTCAGTTAATTTATGCAACAAGTGAGGGGTCAGAGGAAACAGAAAACAGGCTGTTGAGCTACAACTATTGAAACATATTGAAGACAAATACACGTAGATTTTTCCAGAATCAGAGAAAAATCAGCACTTTATGATTTCCAGAGGAATAGGCAATCAAAAATAAGTAACTATAAATTAAGAGCAAATAACTCTCACCTGTGTATCTGGAGTTTGTGGCTGCAAGTGAACTAGGGTTGGAAAATACCTTCAAAATTATATTTTAGAAGAGTTTCAGCTTTTTGAAGCTGAGTTACAGATGATACTCAGAGAGTCCACAGTAGCATGGTCATGAAAGGTATCAGGATAAGACTTGAGTACCTAATGCTGCAAATACATCAGTAGGACCTCCTGAAAGAATTAAGAACCCAGCTGTCTTGGTTTTTTTTATTTTTTCCTAATCTAATTTTTCAGCCTTTTCTTTGTGCAAACTGACACAGCTGTTAAATTATGCACTCTTACCCCCACAAACTTTTAACTCTTTTGTGAAAATATACAGCAGTATTTTACATTTCTTTTGTAAAGGCATGAGCATTTCCTACAGCAAGTGCAGGACATCACAGCAGCTGGTCATTAATGCCTAAGCGCTCATTTAATTACCAACAAATCGGTAAATTTAGCGTTTGGAAATGGTTTGACTGCTTGTTTTGTCATTTCACGTTTTTTTTCCTAAAGACAGAAATAAAAGCCACACTGTAATTTTATCAGAAATAACATGCCAATTAAGAAAGGGCAATACTATCGCAGTTACACATGAAATATTTTTTAAAAATCAAAAGCCCCAGAAAACACTGCAGACAAACACTAAAACCCCTTATGGGCTGGGCAAGCACGTTTCCCTAAGCAGCAGCTTACTACTGTGTGATTCTCAAAGTCTTACGTGAAGCTGGCAAATAAAGAGGCCAAGAACTCCTGAAACATATTTATAACTGATCTACAAAATGTTTGCCAAAGCCAAATAAAATGAAGCGTAGACTGAACAGAGGAAGAACCAACGACAAGGGGAGTAAAACAAACGAGTAGAGCATCTCTGAATCTTTAGTTCCAGGGCTCATTTGCAGCATCTGCGTGTTTCTGATAGTCTTTTGGGTCAGTTTAAGATACAAAATAAAGGAAGGCACTGCTGTAAGCCAAACCCAGCTTGCTCCAAAAAGATACAAAAGGAATACAAGATCCCAGCTCCAGGGATTAGAGGTGTGGAGAAAAAAAGTCTCTCAGAGAAGAGCAAGCCTTTGTGTCAAAGTTACTTTGTGCTAATTTTTAGGTCACTGTGGTCTCAAAGCTGCTGCACCCCTCAGAGGATTGATTTAAAACATACAATAATCTGCAAGTAAGAGACATAATAATCTGTAATCTGTAAGAGAGAGTGCCTTCAGGAATGCCAGATCTCTGGCTGGAGTATGTCCCACTCTGGGATGTGGAGTAACCAGAGGTGATTCTAAGATTATGGCCAAATCCTCTTCATATGAATATGAGGCATCTCATTCCATTCTTTTAACTTAAATACTGACTTTAAGGATTTTTCATGAGTCTTTTGCTTGACCAGGAGGCTTATCTGGCAGTGGAAGCAAGATAAACCACCCAGACCTCAGTCCAGCTCTTCTCCACAAAGGCAGTGGAATCCACATCAAACAAAAAATAGTTTGAAACATTTCAAGGAATCGTATTTAGGAGCCTGGGTTTGCAGAGAAATAAAAGCTAAGGAATGATCTGTGAAAGCAGTTAGACATTAGACATTATAATACCACAACTCCCCTTTAAAGGGCACACACCCTGTTGCTCTGACAAGCATTTCCTGGCTTTTGGTTAATCTTTACTTTTTGGAAGAAGATTTAAAAATTTATCTTGCGAAAGGATAAGCACCTAAATTTGCAAATTTGATTTTAAGTAAGTCATCTTCAGATACAAGTCTTGTGAATCAAAAGAAGCCCAGTAGAAATTCCACCTTTTTAAAAGATTCTGATGTTTCAGCTACTGCAGAATTGCATAATTTTGAGATACAAAAAGATATGCTACCAACTGTTCCCAAAGCTAAAATAATTTCTTTCAGAACAGATGAAAATTAAAGGGCAGAAAATTACTATGACTCAATATAGATGGTGAAGTAACAAATAAATCTCCAAATCATCACTCCTTGTATATTATCAGCTTTCTTCTAAATTTTATGTCACTGATTGCAGTAAAACAGATGACAATGGTAAACATGTTAAAAAAAAAAAAAGAAAAAAAAGAAAAGAAATTTTTAGTCTCTGTTAAAGAAACCTTAGTCAGTCCTGACCTAATTAAGGACATTTTTCAAGAGAACTCCCTCATAATGAAAATATAAGCCTTCCCCTGAAATGCTGCCAGAGAAACCTTCCTCTGGGATTACAATTGTCTACAGCAAAGAGAATTAGACCAACTGGTGCCCCAAGTGGTTTTCTACTAATGAATTTTTTTCTTTGTTTTAGTTCTTGTTTAGATGTTTAGATTTCTTTAGGCCTTTGTCCTTGTCCCTCCCACAAAACATATGCTCTGCCAAATGTGGAGGAAGCTGTATTTTTGCATTGTAATGGCAGGCAAATGGTACGTTACATAAATTAGTTCTTAAAATGATTAATCTTATTGCAAAGAGAAGCTGAAGTGCACACTGAAAGTTTAATTTATACTAAATGTGGAAAACAACACTGAACGTTGTGGAAACAGCAAGTCAACAGAGTTTTGGAAAGGATTAGATATTTTCGTTCCAAAAGTTATGCGCAAGAAACTTATAAAATGATTTATACTGCTAAACTACAGAATAAAAGTTTACACACAGTGATGCTAAGAAGGATGTCCTCAGCATTTTAAGTCTCCTTTGTGCCTAGCTAATGTAACTGGAGAACACTCGGGCTCAGAGCTGTCCATCCCTTCAGCCAAAGGCAGCTCCTTTCTGGTCTGCAAAAATAACAGGTCTCTGCTTGCCTTTGTGACAGACTGAAACACAACTGAACATACAGATAGACACCCAAAAAACCCCAGTAAATTAACTGTCTCATTGCCCAGCACTGCACACAGGGTATGGAAAGTACTGCCAGGCATTAGTCAGAGTTTACAGAGTTCTGATGATTGTGGCACTTTAAGAGAAAGTTATCAAGGCAGGTCTTTTGAAATGGTCTGACAAGTTCTTCAGCAGTCAGCAGCATCTGATTAACCAGAAAAAGCTGAACTAAACCCAAATATCTCTAGTCCAATGGGTAATATTGTCATTACATTGGGGGGCTCCCTATTCTTTAAAAAAACTCTACATTCTATCATCAGACTTTTTAAAAAATATACAATTATATCCTTTGGTAGGTGTGCATTAAGGTGATTAGATTACGTCTAAGTAGAAATGCACATGCATGATGAGACAATCTAATTCCACAACTGCACTGTTTTAGATGGTTCTGTCTGCTTTGCTAAATAGAAGACCAATGCATACTAACTGAAGGCACAACTTTTTATCCTTCTGTTGTAATGTACAGCTTTGTGCATTATTTATGGGCTCTGTCACTCGAGGCTCCTGTACAAAAACGGTGCTAAATCCACAGGGGAACTCTGGTGCCAAAATTACACAGAATCTTAAAATCCTCAGTCAGCACCACCCACCCATTAGATGTTTAAAGATGTCTAGTTATGAGAAACAACACGGAATAATAAACAACCATAGCATCACAAGAGATTCCTAAAACAGTACAGTTCCAGAAGGAATGACTGCAGGAAAGCTCCTAATCAAAAAGGCTGGCACTTGTCTCCCTTTCAAGCCACTCAGATCACGTTTGCCCCATGCTTTGCACAATATCTGAGTTTCATCTGAATGTATTTCTGCTTAATGTTGTCAAGTGCATATGGCAGCAGCCTCCTAACTGGATGGTGCATATATAGGAACTTAAAATAATTAAAGCAGACCAGTCTGGGGAGGAGGAATTACAAGCAGCATCACTTGCATGGTACGTTTACGTTTTTACTTTAGTTGGTTGATTGGTTTTTTAACTCCCATGAATCTTTAGTACACATCAATTTACAAAAGTTCATGAATGTGGTTAAAAACCGCCTCCACCAAGTTTTTTGCCTATAATACAAATGGGTTTTAAAATGGAAGAAGAGAGTCACATTTGTGAATAAGGATATGCTCCATACAAACCCTGATGTCCATTTTGCTTTGTGTCCCTTTCACTTTCCCAGAAATCCTCCAACACTGTATTTCCAGGCAAAGCTGGGAGATCCTGGAAGCAACAATGTTTAGAGCAGTGATGACATCTTGATGCTAAGTTACCTCAGGCTTCACTGAGCTTTGGACCCTCAGTGACAAACGGTCAATTAGCCACTCTAGAAAAAGTAACCATTTCACAAACAAACTAGCCCTCCAAGAAAAAAAAAAAAAAAACCCAGGTTTCACAAAGCACAGTTTAGAAAACGTGTTTCGCTTCCCGAATTCACCTGATATCAGAAAGTCTCCCAGTAAGATACCACAACCTGAAGTCCATGATCCCTGTCTGGGCAAAACCAAATTATAGTTCCAGAGCTCAAAGGAGTACTGGGGTAAGCCAGGCTATGGGCATTTTATTTTCACTCTCTTAGAGCTCTCTCATGCTTAGCGTGAGAACAGAAGATTTGTTGGAGGCAGTGCCTTAATTTCGAGGCACCAGAATTAACTTTCCATCCAATCTCCAGCCTTCCCAGCTGAAAGTGTTCAATATCACCTGAATTATTAATTTTGCCAAGTGACAGCCCATACTGCCTGTATAATTTCTTAGGCTATAGAAAGGCATTTTAAGCCCCTGCCCAGAACACAATATTAGTCTCTTCCAATATATCTCCTGAAGCACGGACAAGTCACTTTTTGTGTTTCACTTCTTTCAACAGCAGGATGAGATAATATTAAGAAGCTAGTTTACATAGTTTAGAAATAGTTTAGGACAATTTTATTACATATTTGTCTAAGAGGACAGTATTTCCACAACAGACTGGAGGTATAATTTCAAATAAATGAGGCTTTATAACAGTAATAATTCTCTTTTTTTTGCACTTCTATTGTTACTTTTAATTGCATTTATTCTAAATGTCAGAATTCGTAGCTTTGTGATGTTGTAAGAACAACATAATTTATGTTTTTCTGATCATCAAATATACTTTGTCAATCATAACTTACTTCAACAACTACACACATGAACATTTAAAAATCGAAGACAAAAATACTCAACTGCAGATTGTCACCACGGTGCTTTTATTTTGGTCTAATTCTGTTTATCATGAAAGGGGAGAACTAGGATTCCCTCTGCATTGATTCATCCATCACAGAAATCTGTTCAGTGAACTGTTATTCACAGCACGATGTTTCAGGTATCTGTGCTCAGAGGGAGATGGTGGAGAGAGCATTACTTGGCTCATTCAGATTCTGAATATAAAATGTATTAGGGAGACAGAAAACATCATGGAACGATGCCAAGAGAGAGAGTAAGATGCAATAAAGAGCAATTCTCTAGCTCCTCTGACCCTACAGTCTGTAAAATTAAGCACACCCCTTGTACGAATACACTTTTAAATAATTCTATTTTTTGTTCAGGACCACAACATCTACAAGAATAACGCCTTTCACAACACATTTTAGCATTTGCAATTTCAGTCATAGGTAGGCAACGCAGAAATAATCAGGAAAAAGCAACAATTATTCAATTTTCAGAATACAGATGAGTCTCTAGACAAGTTCATTCCAGCTTCAAACCCCCCCCTTAATCTTCCTGGAGTTGATGAAAGTAATGCCAGAGACTCTAATGAGATCAGCTCTTTCTTTTAAACCAGTATTGCATGTTCTTCCCCCAAAGCTGCCTTAATGCAAGAGGTACTCGGTGGAACTCATAAACGTGCAGTGTTCACCCCAAATTTTTATGTGCTTTGGTTGACAAGGAAAGAAATGGCCATGTCTGTTCTGTGTCAGTTATTCAAATCTAGAACTTCGCAGCAATTTTTAGAAATTAGATTAATGATTAAAAGAAACTGCTCCTGCAAGCCAGAAAAAACAACAGTGTTAAAATCCAACTGGGTAGTGGTATAATAAGGTATCTGAGGTCAAGTAAA
The DNA here is from genome assembly GCF_022539395.1 of Myiozetetes cayanensis. NCBI lineage: Eukaryota > Metazoa > Chordata > Aves > Passeriformes > Tyrannidae > Myiozetetes > Myiozetetes cayanensis. Next base: position 58,151,348 of record NW_026087853.1, read on the forward strand.
ACCCAGATCAGTAAATTAACACATGTTGTAACGTTGAGTAATGCTAGGCTGCATTGATTTCCAGTTTTTGCTCACAGTAGATATTGTCCCTGCTTTACACATAGGTACATGAAACAGAAAATGAGACCACGGACCCGAGGACTCAAAATATCGAGCAAGTACCACGAAAAAAAGCACTTTAAAAGTGGAACATGGACATATTCACGGAAGTACCTTGTGTATTTGAAATAAAGGTAACAGTGTTTTATATATATATATATATTCACCTATGCTGTAAAGGTCACCTGAATTATTTCACCTATAAAATACACTAAAGTAACATTTTATCCTTTGTCCCACTAAGTTATAACCTCTCAATACACCATTTACCTTCTCTATTTTTGTTATTACTGTCATGCCTTGGCCTGAAACATTTAGATGTAAGTGCAACCTGACTCCATTCCAAGAGTTGTCACTGTCCACAGTTTTTGACATAATGGGTTAGGATTCTTTCACTGATCCTGTGAAAAGTAGAGCTCAGTTCACAGAGCCAAATGACCACAAAACTTCAGCTGGAGAAACGAGATCCTGCACTGTTACTGGGAAAAGACTAAATTCTGTGGGTTTTTTTCAGATAAATTTCTTGCCAGTCTGAGCCATAGAACTTGACCTGCTGTCAGGAAAGGAATTAAGCTAAAAACACATATATTTCAATTTTATGTTCAATCATATATTTAACTCATGCACCTCTACAAGTTTTTACTCACTGAGTTAACAGCATATTCACAGTAAACAACCTTCAGTGCTGTAATGCCATAGTATCTAGTAATGATTAATGCTGTTATATGAGTAATGTAATTTAGTATGGATCACAAATCCTCTACTGGATAATCACTTCTAATTATTGGGAATTTATGTTCTACAGTCCATCAATCAGAAAATGGCAGACTGAGCGGTTGAGCTCAATCTAAACAAAAGTAGTCAACTGTTCCTAAGTCTACAATATTTCCCATGCAAGTCTCTATAAATTCTGTAAGTGCCAGGTACTTAAATAAATTCCAGTAAATCCAGGTCAGTCCTTGATTGACTACTTCAACGCTATGTCACTTTTTGAGAAAATCCTTAGAGACATTATTTTTGGGGAGTTGTTACTGAAGCAATTCAATATTTAATGTCATCAATCATATTGCTTATAATTTGATTGTCAAAGTAAACCTGAAATAACGAGGGACAAAAACTCCTCTAATAGCATTTAACTTCTAACTATTCCTCTTTTGATCAGGGAACAAGGAAGCACCTAAACTCCTACAGTGATTTTATGATTCAGTGTTTAGCTTAAATTGCCTGCTGGCTTAGAAGTTAACTCCTCTGACTCTCCCAGTTCCTAGTAAGGGCATTCATTCGGGAGGCAATTAAGTAATTTTTCCTTAATTGTTATATCAAAACAGTAAAACACTAGAACTAAGCAGCAGCTTATTTACATACCAAAAGCTGGAGGCTGGTCTGTTGAAAAGTGTGTTAAATCTCCCAGAGCTTTCAACAAAGCCTGGGCTGCAGCCTGAGAAACGTCCGAATCTGTTTAGCACTTTAAGAGGAAAGCACAAGGAGCAAAGAAACCGAGGAAAATGTTTGGATTTCAACTTCCAGTATTTGAGTTCGCAAATAACCTCTTCCAGAGGCTGAGTACATCTCTAGATCTCAAAAAGCATTCAAATGCTGGGCTTTGTTTAGATTCCCGAGATTAAAAGCCAAGCTCAAATTTAAGCGTGTAAATATTGAACACAATCAAAGAATTTCTATTTACTTGAGAATTCAATTCCCCTAAGAAATATTACAGCTTTGGGGATATATGCTAATTCTAATTGCATTTATAAATCAACCAAACAAAACCAAACTCTGAAATAACTTCTAGTGAAAAACATGACTCAGTCTGACTGAAAGATTCAGCAACTAGACCTCAATAAATACAAAGGCCTAATGCAAGGCAATCTTAGCTGATAAACTGTGCAGTGGGATGTAGCAGAAAGTCATCTCCTGCATTTTTAGGTGAATGTCAGTGGAGGTATTTTAAGAACCGTTTGTGTTTAGTGCCTGCAGTTTTTAAGAGGTTTATGAAGCACCAAAATAGTTCTGCACAACCCTGTCCGAGGGTAAGAAGAGGATCTTCATCATTAAGGCTTCTTCAGGAATAATTAAAAAATCCAGGAATTCTGATCCAGACATTTAGGACAAGAATAAACTTCATTCCTCCTTAAGAATGACTTCAAAAAATTGTCACTGTCAATCGAGGAATTGGGATAGAAAAATATTATTGAAGTATGGAAACAACACCACTTAGGCAAGAAACCAGCAAGTCACACACACACACACACTTCTGACAGAATATTTGTATATTTCTACTTCAATCACAGCACAAAGATATTGAGGTATATCACAGATAACAACCTGTTACCACTTTTTTCCTCAGCCCAGTAGTCATATCCACCATTACTTGACTTGACTTCATTCAATCTGATTTGATCTCCATCTGATTTCAGACTTCATTGTTGATATTTTTCTTTTTTCCAATTTGGAACTGGCCAAAAAAAAAAAAAAAAAAAAAAAAAGTGAAATGTGGCCTCTGTAGAGACTCCCCAGGCTAATCACTTAGGACCTAACAGAACACGAAAAGGATTCTCAGCTTTTAAGGTGCTACATTATACTGTAAATGAGGGATACATCTCCCAGCCTCAAACCTGTTGACAGAGATGAAGGCCACTAATGCTTGAGTGACCCAGTACTTCCAAACCAACTCTTTATTTCAGCCCAGAGAATTCTGTGCCAGAACCTGACAGTCTCCAGAGGCTCCAGCTTTCTGTTTAACAGAGATAAACAGCTATCTATTACACAAAAATGAAAGGAATCTGCTGTACTGGAAAATATTTTAGTGATGTAACAAGCAAGGAGCAGTTACTTGTACTGGGAATTTTTTAACACATCGTACCCAGGAAATAAGATAAATAAGCAACTCAATGGGAACCTTTTCATCAAATCTGCCCATAAATTAGTGAAGGCTGAATTACAATCAGGTACAGTATATTTAGAAATGGAATATTTTAATTAATCTATCATACTACCATTCAAGATTAAAACTACAAGACATTAAAATTCTCATGATTTCAAATTCCCACTTAAAACTCAACTTGCTTTCAAATAGTTGGAATACCATTTTCATCCTTTGCCTCCTGATCTGGAGATATTTTTAAAATATAAATTGATCGTTATGATGCATTTCTTAGGGGCAGATAAAACAATTTGGATAAAAAATATAAATCTAGAATTACAGTTCACAGCTAAATCTAATTAATTTGGGATACTTACTCAAAATTTCCATGTTTACAAAACAATTTATGATTTATGTCCATCAAACATAAATGATTCATTTCTTTATACTTCTAAGTTATATAAATTGAGCATCAAGCAGAAGACAGTGTTTTGTGTCTTTTACATGACCAAGGTCAGATGACCTGGAACAGATAATAAAAGTTCTACGTAATTTGTAATAGAGACCTAAAAGTATTTTTGTCAATTTTTTTTTCTGGTCACCTCTTAGATTAAAATATATTATGTCTGTATTCTAGAAGAGATTTTTATCAGTCTTACCCTTAAACAACCTTATCCTTATTACTCTCCTAGAACTGGAAATTTTTACCAGCACTGCTGCAAAATTCCAACTTTTCCTGACAGGACTTTGCCCCCTGCTAAAGATTTTGCAGAAAGGGGCTATAGAAGCAAGGACTACAACCGTAAAACTCTTTAAAGGAGTATGGGGGAAAAATTTCAACAAGATTCCACCTGTGTTTGCCCATATACAAAAGAATAAATGTTTCCACAGGAGACAACCTATTCTCATAGATTACACATCTCATCTTTGTTGGCTGATCCCAAGAGGTTGGAATGGATAATGTTTAGCCAAATCTGTTCTTATTGCTGAAGTTCTCCATTAAAGTCAAAGAGAGCTTCCCCAGTGTCAGGCCAATTCCCCAAAGCCATCTATTTCCAGCATATTAATTAGCTGCATAGATACCTCAGAGGATCTGAAGCTTCAGATTTCTGCCTGTCACCCTTACCCTTATTTCTGTGATGTACTCCAGCAGTTTCCTCCCCCTCAAGCCGTGCCACTTAACCCAGAAGCTCCACATGACATGAACAAGCAGCTCTTTAACAACTCCTCACCATCAAGTGGACAAGACCAGCGCTTAAATCTGCATCAAATCAAGAGAAAACGAAAAGGAAGGAATATTAAATAATACTAATAACCCACAATCAAAGCTGTCATGGCTGTTATCTCGTTAGTGGATTAGCCAGGGAGGTCTGGTAATGACACTCTCGGTCGGGGCTCATATAAAAATGTTCCAGGTCTGACTGACCGGCACTGAGGTGCTTCAGTCAGCAGATGGAGCTGCTTCTTTCCAGCGCTCTCCATCGCTGCTGGATCAGGGACACTGCCTCGCATTCCCACACATCTGGGGAAAGACGGGTTCTGCAGCGCTTCTGCCTTCCCACCCGGCCAAAGGAAAGGCGAGCCCCCTCCCTGTATCAGCACAACTCACATAAACCTGGTCATAAAGGCTATTTATTGTGGAATAGAGGGCGGGAGAACCACACTCAGGCTCTGGTTCTCCGCCTTTGGAAAGGTAAGGTTTAAATACCTAACAGGTGCCGTGGTGTTCCCAGTCCTCGAGATACTTTGCACACGCAGAAAAAGCGCATTCACTAATTGTGAAGATGGAATGAAGATGGAAGAGTCACTCCTTCACTGGCATGGATGATTCTCAGCCTTCAAAACCTTCTACCACCAGTCCTTGGGTTACATCAACTTGACAATCAGAGAGAAATGAAGGAGGAATTGCTGCAGAAAGCCACTTTCTCCCTGAACCAAACTAGATTGTCACTGCACCATTGGTGTGTAGGATCATGCTGAAGGCACCATTTTGCACAACTGGTAAAAGCAGATGCCCTGAACTGCTGCTAACACTGCCCCAACCCAACGCAGGTCATCAGCTCCCTGCCTACTCCTGTTCCATCCCACTTCCAAATACAGCCTTTTCTACCCTCAGGACTATTTCTGTTCCCCTATGCTGCTACGAAATTCCTGGGTTTTGCCTCAAAAGGACACTTAGACGCCAGAAAATGATTTTAAGCTGTATGAGTAAGATTAATAAAAACACTCAAGCATGTTAAGATGTATAAAAGAATGCACCACAATTAAGCCCTTCCTAGGATGCAGCAGCAGCCAGTTACTTAGTCCATTTATAGGATTTTATAGATTCCAGCAAATCCAAGTATATCCTCATGCACTATCCAAGTTCTTGCTGCTTGCTGAGCTGGCCTATCTCAGAAGAATAATTGCTAAAGAAATCGTATGAATGACCTTGAAACATCACAGCATACTCTTAGTTCTTCTGATCCATTGACACAGCAGGTCTGCAGACGTAACAGGTCACAAGAATGACCTGGTGGGGAAAATCCTTCAAGTTTTACCACTAAGTGTTGGGACTGGTCTGCTGGCCTCAAGCCACACGGGAAGGAACACAAGGTTCACAGGAGTTTCCCGGTCCTCGTTTTTTTTTTGGTTCATTGGTGAATTTAATCTGGATGTTCTGTAAACAGCACACACCACTTCAGGTTCTTTTCAAATTTCCTAAGCAAAAGGCCTTGCATCTTGACAAGAACATGATCTAAGGCATTTCTTGGTCTCTCTGATTGAAAGAGAAGAAAAAAAAAATCTTAAGGTAAGCCTCTTGCTTTGTTTTGATCCTGACAGTTATAGATGAAATGTGAAAGCAGAAGTGTACCAAAAAACAAAAAGCAATGAAAACTGGCCTAGAAGCTCTAAAATTAGTTTATCCACTATATATGATTAGAAAATTAGTTGATTCAGTTCTCATTTCGTCCATATGTGCTCATCCAGATAATTTACTCTGAGCAACATATGTTTTCTGTGACACAGAAGAGAGGTTTTTATTATTTTTTTTTAATCAGCTTTAAAGGAATAAAGCTTTACTCACACAGCCTTATTATGTTAACAATGATAGTAAAAGCCAACCCCAATTATAGTCACTTGGTCATAAAAAAAAATTAATTGCAATTGACCAATATCATTTTAGCTTGTACTAAAATGTAAATTATAAAGCCCCTCCTTTGTTTTATTTCACATATTCTGTAAGAAGGAAGCATTAACTCTAGAACAGTATATTAAACAACTTTTAAGAAAATTCTGCATAATATTCTGGTCTATAAACACAAAGAGTCAAAGTTATGCAGGCCAGAAAAGGAAATTGCAAAAGAAAGGTCATTGTAGAATTGTATTCTAAGAACACCCTGCCAACCAGCACAAGTGAAAAAGCATAGTTTTCCCCTCTGAAAACCCAAATATAACTACCAAAAAACCAAAAAATTAGGATTTTAAAGTATATTCCTCACAAAGTAATGTCTGTGCCTGGAAGAAAGATATCTACCAAAGTACAGTAAGTGTTATCATTTCCCTAATAGTTATCTTCAGCCATTTGAAAGGTGGTCTTTCAAGGGAAATCATGCATTTTCCAATATTTGCTCATGTGGAAGATGCAGAAATGAGCTCCTTCAAAAAGGACAGAAAGAGATAGCACTTCTAGAACTGGGGGGAAGCCTCTGCCTACTTTTCTCTCCCAGTGATTAAGAACTGGAAAAGACAGTGCCTGTGAAAGGTAACTTCCCATTTTTGATAGCATTTCAATACCCTTTCCCCAAAAACCTCTATCCAAGGCTGCTCCACGAATGTTCACGCACATCCTTGCCACTGTAATACTCCAGCAAGACAGCACAGCTCTCAGTGCCACCACTTCACTGCTGGAGCAAGGTGTGATCTGTCCCCCACCTTTCATCACTAAGTACATTCCAGCTCTACTTACCAGCTCATTGTTCTCTTCAAATACCAGTACAGACCTACTGAAGTGCCAGAAGGAAAAAGACTAAGTCCTCATAAGAAAAAAACACACCAAAAATATCTGTGTAGACATATAATTTATAAACCCCTAGATGCTACAACTTTTTCCTACATCATCCAGAAAACATGAAGTCATACATATTGAATTTAAAGAATTGAATTACATTCCCTGTGTCCCAGGTCACTTTATTTATCTGCCTCTTCTGACCTGGTGTGTCCAAAGGGTATGTCCTGCACTGCCCAAAAATAACACTAAGATATCATAACACTGGGAACTGGTTTAGGAGGGTTTTTTTTAGGAATTGCTACACTATAATCCAAATGTGCACCATGGACATGGCATTAACACACATAGCACACAGCTCAGTGGCCTTGTACTGTTCTTGAAAGACTTTGCTTCTTTTCAGCCCTGCATGTTTTAAAATGCCTTCTAATTTTCCTAATTTTCAGGCAAGCATGACAGTAGCTTGATAAAAGCCTCAAAAGGCTGAGAAATGGTTCAGGGGGTTGAAGCAACTAATAATAGAGTTCATAAGATCTGCTGGCATTTGCTTATCATAGCCTTCCCTCAGGGGATTCTCATTTACCTTTTTGGAGAGGCAGCTGCTAGCAATAAATAAGATAATGCAGAAAGAGTATTGCAGAGCAAAACCAACACAGTTATTTTCTTTCCTTTTGAATTTTTATGTATCTTTTCAGATCAGAATTACATTTTGCATCACTTTTCTTAAGCACTTGAGCTCAAACCGCCCAGTTATTCAACTATTCATATGAAACAATATTACTCTGGCAAAGTTATTCATTTAAGAATAAACACCCATTTTTCTCCTGGTTTTCCTTTGTGCTCATCTAAACAAAAAAGGTTTTAAAACTTCACTGACAATCAACACACTTTTGATTCCAAAACTAGAACCTTCCAAAGTTGCTTCTGAGTTATTCAACTTACAAGGTCAACAGTAATTTTCTTTTAAAACCGCTCTATTGACCAGCCTGCCATGAGATTTCAGATAAACCAGGCATATTTTGATCATGTTGCCTTAGTCCTCTGGTCTAACTTTCATACCCAGTGTGCATGTGGTGCCCCAAATTCTTGTGTTTCTCCCCAGTTTAGCTAAACTTTGTACGAAAAAGAACTCTTGGCAAAGATGAAAAAGAGACCCAAACCAACAACAGAGCGATAAATAATGCAACTCTGAATTAAACCCTAACACAACTAGAGCATAAGGAGCCACATTGTTACACCATAAAATTAGGAAATGGTAATGAGTAATGAGTACTAACCCCACTATATTGTTTAAAAGAGATAAATGTCAAGTTTCCACACGTGTATTCCACATAGGTGGAAGACCTACGTACTTGTGCCTGCAAACAAAGCTACAAACAGTTTTCATCCTGCCAGCTGCTAAGATAATTTGATACTAAAAAAATGATCAAACTTTCTGAAAATCAAATTATCTGTAATCAAGTTTTTATGTGTATGCTAAAGCAAAATTCTGTTTAATATATATCCTACAGCAAACATACCTTGCATTAACTACTACAAATTAATTAATACAGGCTTCAAAAGTCATGGTTTTGGTTTATTTTTCTTCCCTAACAATTTCATCATCAGTGTCTGTAAATTGCATGAAACAGAATCTCATTCTTCTAATGGGCTGGAATTTATTTTTCATTGAAAATTTTGGTTTTACTCCATAAAAACCAATATGTCCATTTATGAAATCTCTGGTCTCAAGAGAGAAAGCCATAATAATAATAATAATAATGCAATAATATAGCAACACCATCTTCTTTGCCTCAAAACACTACATAAAATAACTTAACTGCAAGTAATAAGTTTGATAAACTTGGTAAAATTAAAAATAAACAAACAAAAACCTATAAGCAAACATCACACATACTGCCCCCCAAAAAAAAAAGAAGGAAAAAGAGAAAACCAGTAAATTTAAGATTTTACACTTGCTAGAAATCACACAACACAAAACACCAGAGGCACCACAGTCAAAAGTGATGTCAAAAGACAAAAAAACCCCCGAAAACCTCAGTTTAAAAACCTCAGTTTAGAATTCAAGACTTGAATTTCCTGAGAAACAAAGAAACCTTGGGAACTGCACTACGGAGCTCTCCCAGTCTAACAGCTGTAAAAGAAGAAAAACAAAGCTTCATGGAACACCGTGACTCACATAAAATAGTTTGTGTCTGGTAAACTCAGAACACAGAGCTGGCCCTCCGTTCTGCACATGAATCTTGAACTAGAGGAAAATATCATAGTCACCATGAGGTAACTTCTACAGTAAAAAAACCCCAAAAGAACTCAAGTTTCCCATCACAGTGAAAAATGGAAGTGTTCTGTAAACCTTCCAATTTTTTATTGCTATCTTTTTTTCTTGCAAGCTTCAATATACTTAGTTTTCCAAATCACATGGGGGGACACAGACATTCAGATTAATTTGGCATTTGCTTTTGAAGCACTTTTAGCTGATACCAATATACCAATACCAACCCCACCTCTACTTCCGAAGTGGCAGAGCTTGGCTGCACCTACTACAAATCAGCAAGAGAAAAATAATAACAATGGCATAAAATCAGAGGGAGAGTTGAGATATTAAGTGGTTTTTGCAGAAGACATTTGCATTGGGAAACATAATCCACTACAAGAACACCTATTCAAGCTTGTTTGCTACCATAAGCAAGTATTTAGTCTTCTTTTTTTTGTGTTGAAATCATTTTTCTTTAAAGCTTTTGTTAAAGTAGGGTCTTTGATCTTTACCTGTGTAGGCCACAAAGAATCTTTTTGCCACCTTTTCCCTAACTTACTAGATGAGCCTGTATTTCACCTACATAAAATTATCCATACATTACTTGCAGGATGAGATGGGTAGTTCTGTTTTCTGCCCAACTTAAATACGAGATCATTGATCTGTCAAGATGCTTTTCAATATTTTCAGCTTCGAGTCTGGGTGGGGAAGTGATAAACGTTTATACTGTTAAGAAGCAGAACAGATATGGGACAATACTGTTATAGGATTTTTGGATGGAGGGTTTTTTTTGGGGGGGCAATTGTTTTACTGGGTGTTGGAGTATTGTTTTATAGGTTTGTGTGGGGTTTTTTTTTTAAATTCTGAAAATACAATTGTTCTGTAGCTGAATAATCAGATCTTGGAATGAACCGAGTAAATGGCAAGACTCCCAGTGGTTTTAATGGGATTAGGATTTGCTGCTGTAAAACAACTGGCTGCTCTCCTCCTCAACCCCATGACACCCATCATGTCATTTATTATGTGGCATTAAAACGATGGGTGGTATAAATGCCTGCCCTGTGTCATTTTAGTGCAAACTGTAGCTTAACCTCATACTGTAACACAATTCACACGCAGTAAAGTTTCCTGGGAAGGAGATGCAATATGAAGTAATTAAAATTACAGCAGGATTTGCCTTTTTAACACTGAATTAGCAATTCTGTAAGTGCACAAAAAGCCATATTGAACACATTGACTTTAAAAAGTTATGTTTCTGCTTAGAGGTGATTTAATTTTAAGACTCAGAGAAACAAGTTTGCTTCCACTTGATTGTCTTCTGAGGAACTTTCCCATAACAGCTACACTAACATTTAGCTAAAAATATTTCTGTATCAAAGACGAGTAATACCTCACATGGGATATCTAATCTCTGCATTTCAGCAACATTGACAGTAAATTATAATTAGAGAATGTCCTGAAAGAAGAAAAGTTAATTTCTTTAATTTCACATCCCTCAATTATAGGGCAACCTCATTCATCCAATCTCTGGCTTCTAAATCTGATCCTGTTCAGATTAAACAAATATATATTCATTTTGGAATGAAGCCACGCATCCATGCTTTCTCAGTCAGAAATCATAGAGAAAGCCTCAATAAGTACTGACTGTAAGGGGAACAAAGATATGCATAGCAACAAATAGATAGCAACTGGAGAAGAGTTTCCTGTAGTTGCAGTCTCAGTCTGTGTGGGAAGCTCAGTTTTAAAGGAAAAATCTCTAAGATTTCCAAGTACTAAATGCAGAGAAAACTTTACTGTTGTGGTGAGTCTCCATATGCAGCACAATATTCAAACTTTAGGGTCAAATTCAAACCCAAAGTATTGTCAAAAATATTGGAAATAAAGAAACAGTAAATGATGGTAAAATGTTAGAGGAAGATGTGTTACTCATATAAAACCTTCACAGTCTTTAATTCAGAAGGAAATTTGCAGCTTGTATATAGAAGAGAAAACACTTTTGTTTTACTGTGAGCAACACTGAATCTGGGAGAAGGAGCTCCCACATAAAAAATTAGTCACAGTAATCCACAGTCTGCTCTGCATTTTCATTTTCATGCCCCTTCCTGCTTGAAAACCTCTACTGAAGACTGAGAGGCAAAGCTGCAAGATCTCAGAGGCTCAAGATTCTGCAAAACCATTGACTGGACACATTGCAGCCATTTCTTGCATATTTTATTATGTGCCTTTAGCAGTAAACTCATTTTTCATTTGTAACTATCAACAGAAAGAAGAAGTGAAAAACATAACTAGAAACGTCAAGACCAGGATCATAAGCTACATGAGATCCTGGCTTTCCAGAGCACATCTCCATGCTGGCAGAGCTCAGCCTCTACCTGTACTTGTTCAGTATAGATCAGTTACTGTGAGGATTTTGCTGCCTCTTTCTTCATATTTTCAGCAGCAGCATCTTCCTCAGTTCAGCTGAAATCAATCAGTCAGTTGTGCTGAAGACAAGCAGTTGAAACTTCACTGTTGAAGTGAATGGTCTGTTCTGAAATGCCCTCTCCCCTCTATTTCATGACCTTGGTGATCCCTCCAGCTCTGTGGCAAACAGTATCCATTTCTCACTTAAAGAGTTCCATTTTTTGTGGTTTCTACAAATCTTATGTAACAGTTTCTAAGACAGGAAAAAAAAAAAAGTATTTCACATCTGTCTGTCTGGCTACCACTTGCTATTTCCTTTGTCATCGAGTAACATTTCCCATCCCCCTTCTCTTTGAGGCCCCATCAGTTTCCATGTGGGACACAAAAATTCCTGCTGATTTTTCAATGAACACAAAGCCAGAAATTAGACAACACCCTGCTAAATACTGTAGGTGCCTTCCTTTACAGCATCTAGTGTTGATATCCTTAAAGAAATACATGCAGTGATCCAGCACCACTCATGTGTGAACATTTCATTAAATAGCAAAATCCACCCAGAGGTGTTCATAATCAGAGCTACCCTCTGATAGGCCTAAGAAATCATCTAAGACCTCCAGCTAATTCCACAGGTTTCACCTGTAAGTGTTAAGCAACCACTTTATCCAATGACACCATTGCACCAAGGCCAGGTGAAATAGCCTTTTTTCACAAAGCAGCAAGGTCACGAGAATCTTATTACATGCCAGCTTTAGCAGTAATTCTTCTCTGAAGCATATTTGCTATCAAATTTAGCATGCATAATTTTTAATATAAATTTGAGAAGTATCCACAGGATCCCATATTGGAAAGAGAAGACTAGAAAACCCAAGCAAAGAAGAAGGAAGAAAAGAACTATATCCATACTAGAAGAGAATACCATGGGGGGTTTTTTTGGTGGGTGCAAGTTAAATACTTTTCACTCTACAAAACACAAATTTTGCTGCCTTTCAGAACATGAAAATGTAACTTCCATATGACCCTGGCAATGCCACCACTCTGTAACTATTCTATAGCTAATGGTCTGTTCAAATACTCAAACAGAAGACAGACAACAGATTGTTCTCCCAGGATTGTTGGTAAGAGGATACAGGATCAGAAAATATATTGAGATCCATATGCTGCTGAACAAGCTTTCCACCTCTTCCTTCCACTCCAAGCAAGGACAAATATAGAAATTATCCAGTAACGAGTTATATGAGGGATTGCACAGAGACCAGAGCATATTTATAATTTTTTACTCGAATAACCAAAGAAAATTAAACAAACAAACAAACAAACAACACACAAAAGAGAGCAGAGCCCTGAGCCAGCAAGTCCTCAGAAGCCCTATCAGTGACCTTAGGGAAGAGTTTTTGTCACAGTATAGTCACAGAATCACAGAGTATTCTGAGTTGGAAGGTACCCACAAGGATCATCAAGTCCAACTCCTAAATGAATGCCCACATGGGGATTAAACCCACAACCTTGGCATTATTAGCAGCATGCTCTAACCCACTGAGCTAATCTCAGGGTCACACCATCATCTTAGATTAAGATGCCAATTTAAAACTTAATCAAGTAGCTTTGTTTTCCTGCTTTCAGATATACTTACTTTATAAAACTTTCCTTCCAGGTTTCAGATAGGCTAAGCGTAAAAACATTCAAGTACAAATAGCTGTTGGATGGTTTTGTTTGCAAACATTTTAAAACACAGTATGTTCATTAAAAAACATCTGTTCTTATAACAAAACATTATAATAACTGTTAAGGAAAATATTTTTTCTTTAATTATTAGCAGATGCTAATAATTAAAAAGTAGCATGCTTAGAAATATTTCTTGGAACATATGATTTCTGCCAAGGGGACTAATTATGATGACTAATTTCATTCTTTAACCAAGGCAACACAAGCACCAACAGCAGCAAAGTTGTGGCCAGGCAGCTTCAACATCTATTGTACAACTGCATGCAAAAGTCACAGCATGCAGCCTGAACAGAAATCTGAGCTGCTTTAAGTTCCTTTAAGCATCCCTTAAAGTGGACTTAAAAAAAAAAATAAAATCCACATTTTGCTTTCTGAACATTTGTTTTATTTTTTACTGTCACTTAACTTCTTCCTTTTGACCTCCCTATTAGACTGGGATGTTCTGGGCTGATAAAGGAATGGCAGTGATCCAGAGTCACTAACCCTAACCCAAAGGGAGTCACCACACAGCAGGTGTGTTTGTTTCAGTCCAGGACCAGTGGGAAAAACTGGTCCCAGTTTGAACTGTGGGCTGGTGATGCAAGCAGCAAACCACACAGAGGGGATCTGGAGCCAAACGAGAAGGTTCCCAACAGGCACAGCTGGGCCTCCCCACCTTGTTGAGAGGTGTTTTTAAAAGAGATGAGAGCCTGAAGACTGGGGATGTACCAAACAGGAAGAGGGAACAGTCCCTCGAATGGAATGGTGGAAACTCAAAGGCTTCTCCAAACGACATGCCTCATACAAGGGACAGTTCTGCATGTGGATGTTGATTGTTCTTCACTTTCTTCTCTGTGCATCTTTTGCACTTTGACAACAGGTAAAATGTGACTGCTTTATAAAACGGTTCGCAAAGTCCATGTGCCCTGAATTTCAGTGTCTGCAAGATGGTGATGGCCTAGAGGGTCCAGATCTTCTTTAAGGAAGACTTGTTGGAAGATGTGCTCCCTACATTATTGGGATAGAGTTGAATTCTGTCTCCAGCAAACTGGCCTCTGTAGTAACATCCAACACACAGCTCTGCAGCTGAGGGAATTTGCATCCACCAGGTTTCTAACACAAACTATGGCAAACTACAGAACAGATTGATTCCTTGTGAACAATCAGTCATATCTCAGCATAAAGGACATATATAATTTTCCCAGGTAACAGAAAGTAAGTTGATTTATTTTCCTTCTTGGGCATCACCAGAACAGTTATCCAATCGTTCTGGTCAGCTACACCTCTGCAAGCCCAGCAGCATAATTCCTCTTGATGAACTTTTCCTGCACCAGTGAAAATGGACCAAAAACAAAACAAACAAAAAAAATGAACAAAAACCATGCAGCTTATACAATCTAACCTGAGTTTTCAGATATGGGGTTTATCAAGCAACACTTTCAACAATAAATATACTTGACATTTAGCTGCTGAAGTAAAGTAAATATAGGACCCAACAGTGTCATTTTTATGGAGTAGAACTACACTTCAGAGTATATGTCAAAAGTGAAATTCATTTACCTAAACTGAAAAGAACCATCTAAAACTGACAAGGGATACGAAAATAGGTGGATACAAAACATTTCAAAGATTTCTTTACTAGGTGTCCCTGAGGGGGAGAAACTGTAAGACCATCAAAGAGCATTATCATGCTACCTACAGAGACTCGTTTTGTTAGATATTGCATTTATGCTGCAAAGACTTTGCTGTCCATTAGAACCATTTTGATATTCATGTCTTGTTTCTCCTATGCTATTATAAACTCCAAACTTGCTCATTAAGTCCCAACACTTGTTTATCAAAAGCATGTCAACCCAACAACAAATTTGGAGTTCAAATTCAGACAATGCATATGATCAAGGAAAAAAACCCAACGCTGAATTCTCTTGTCTGGTGTGAACTCGTTACTGTGTATTTGCATTATGTTGTTTTCAAAGCCAATGAAATGACACTCTGGTTTTGAACCTGTTGTTCTTACAAGAGAGAGGCTGGGAGGGAGGGGCAGGGAAGGATAGATCAGGAAGACCTGCCTCTGAGAAACAGCCAAGAACAGGTTGAGAGCCTGTGGGTAAAACAGGCTGCCTGATCAGGGAGAGCCTGCTGGTGAGGCCTTCTCGTTTCAGCTCCAGGAAGCATCACGCTCACAGGCTCTCATCCTGGTGTGGGATTTCACCAACCACCCAGATGTCTCCTGGGAAAGAAATACGGCTGTCTGAAAGCAATCCGGGAAGGAGACTGCTGGTGTGCAAGAAGGAAATTTTCAGGTCCAAGTATTAGACAAACCAAGAGCAAAGTAGGAGTGTTACTGGACCTGGTGCCTACCAATACAGATGAACTCATTAGAGAAATTAGGACTGGAGGCAGCCTGGGCTGTAGTGACCATGCCTTGGCTGAGTTCCTGATCTAAAGGAATGGATCTAGTAAAGAGCAAAGTCATGAGCCTGAAATATGGAAGACTTAATTTCTAGTTGTTTAAAAATGACTGGATGAGATCCCCTGGGAAACTGTCCTTGGGGACAGAGAGAGCTGACCAGACCTGGCCACTTTTTAGGACCACTTTTCTTAGAGGACAAGAGCTCTCCATCCTGATATGTAAGAAATCAAGCAAGGCAGGCTCCTGCTTTTACCACGGGGGCAAAGGAAGACATGGGGAAATACAGACCTCACCTCTGTGTCTGGGAAGATTGTGGAGCAGATCCTCACAGAAGCAATGTTAAGACACAGGCAAGACAAGGATCTTGATCCAAGCAAGCCAGCATGGCTTCACTAATGGCAAATCATTCCTGACCAGCCTGGTAGCCTTCTATGATGGAGTGACTGCAACAGTCAAAAGAGAACACTGACTGATGCCATCCACCTACTTTCTTTATGTATGAACTTTCAGAAGGAAAAATTGCTTCCATGTAAACATTCACAAGCAAGCCATGCAGGAAGCTATCAGAATTAAATTATATTCAACAGAATGTCTTACTGCAGGAAAATAATTAATCTTGTGTTCAAAAGGATTACAATGAGCTTGAAATACTTCGTTGAGGAAGCCAATTTTTCAAAAGCCTTTGCAATCAGCTCTGTAGCTAAAAGGAAATAAAAAAAGAACAAGAAAAGTCACTCACACCTGTGCTTTCTAAATGATAGCTGTATAAAATAACTGATTAAAGAAAGCTGTAAATGTCAGATCAGATCACCTAATTTAAAAACAATTTCTAAAATAAATTCAGCCCTCATTAAGAAGTCCTTTAGTTGATGTGCATTGTTATTTCATTTAATTCATTATTTGAAGTCATTTTCTCCTGCTGCATGCCAGGGGGAAGAGGGGGAAGTCAGACTGTAGTTCTCCATAAAATCTGGTGTCATTTTCAGTTTCTACTTCCTTTTCTCCTTCTTATGTTCTTTTAAAGTTCTATACCTCTTACTCTTTCTTCTTCTTGTATATTGCTGTCAACAACTATGTACTCAGCTCTCTCTATCATTCCTAATCTTTACAGGAGTTTCTATGGGCTGGGCAGGTTGTGGTGGCTCCTAAAACTCTTACTTCAAGTTAGCAGGAAGATCCTGAGGAGATCAGTCCTGAGCCCAGCTTATCATACCCTGTACTTGCCCGGGTTTAGCATCTTTACCTCTTCCAAATGTCACCTGTGTGGTTGTCCCACCAAAGCATCAGGCTCACCTTATTCTTACTGTACCACTCTTCTGAATTCACTTTGAATTACTTCAGCTTCTGCTTTGACCAGCTCCTTAACTATTTCCATGTGATTTATCTGATTATTCCTTCTAACTGCCAGGCATCTCAACATCACTTTCCACTGTTTTCGCTCATCAGAGGTGGTTCAGTGCATCTTTCAGCCAGTTTTGTCTGCTCCACTCCCCTGATGAGTTTATGTGTCATTCCATAGTGCATGTGACCTTTTTTTTTAAACTCTTTTGCACCCAATATCCAATCTATGAACCAGTGAAAGTCCTCTCCCTGATGACACCTGCTTTGGCTGCTACTCTGCAAAGCATCTTTGTTCCAATTCCTGCTGGTTTTCCCTTTAGATGCTTCCTCTCTTCTTTGTTTCTGTTGTACTTCTGGCTGAGTAGCTCTACTTCACCCAATTTAACCTGACCCCACAGCCATAAGCTCTCTTCTGAAACCACCTCTTCAAATGCATCTCCCACTGGTCACCCTGGAAAGGATTTTGCATGTTTCTTCTAGACAATAATTGGTTAAATGTAGTCACTGTTTCCTTCTCTTCCAACTTCTGTCCCCTTTCTTCTCCAGGTATTTTCTTTTGCCATAGAACACACAGAGGTCTCTCATCCGCTCTCCTTCTCTAATCCTTGCACTTGCCTGCTGATATTATTTCTCTTCCACTCACCCTCAGGTTCTCTATCTTCTGGAATACTTTGTTCTGTCTGTGCAGCACAGAATTACACAGTCCTGGCCCATGATGAGATGTCATTACAGCTATGAAAATATCTCAGAACTATTAGCATTGTTTAGAAGAGAAATCCTTATTTTCTCTGAAACAAAGAAGAGATGGATTTGATTACTATCTGAATCTCCTACAAAAATACTACTTAACGCCAAGACAAACTAGGGCAGTTCATTCCATGAATTTCTTGGAAAATTAATATAAGCTTTTGCAAATTGGAAGTCCCACAGAATGCTACAATGAAATTATTATTATCAACCTCTCATTTTCTTTTAAATCATGACATCATATATGGGGAAGTTTTTCTGCAATTTTGAAATGCTTTCTTCTTTATAAAGCCAAAACCTGACCTATCTTTGTATCAATTTGTGAGTGGCTTGCCTGGAAAATACCACGTTAAAGAAATGGGCCACAACTAAATGTCTTAAAATCTACCTTAAAAAAATTCCATTTATAAAAGCAAGCAAATGCACTTGAAACTGAAAAACAGAGGGACTACCAGCTGAGCTGTAATGACCTCAACCATTTAAAGAACATCAATAAGCTCAAGGTTATTTCAGCAGCTCATCTATGACAGGAAGACAACTATCACACAACAAGGCAGCCAAATTGTTTTGTCTTCCAGACTCACCCTAAATCACCTTAGGGGTCTGCTCTGTCTTCCCTGGATCTCACTGCTATACAACCAGTAAATTCCCACATGCACTATCTCCAGTGCTCCTCTCATTATTATAAATTTGTTTCCAAAACATCCAAGAAAGACAGGTGGAGCTGGAAAAGTTTTGCATTTCATCGATTAAAAAGCTCATTCCCACCCACACCCCCCTTGAAAATCTTGATTTAGAGTATTCCAAAACAGACAATTCTGTTTCAAAATAACCAGTTATACCTATCTAAAATTCCAACCACAGTCCCGGAAGAGAGAATTAAATTGATATGTGCCATGAAAATTCACTGTAATTATGTTATGGGTTTTACATAACAACAGAAAGCCGAACAATTTCAGAGTACTTAACACTGTAAAACACTGAGCTTTGTCTAATTCTAGGATAATGTTTTATGCTCACTGATAATCAGACTTTTTTGTTCCTCAGCAAGCAGAAGGTGGCTCACAAGAAACACTCAAACCATAAGCAATATTAAGAAAAGATAATCCTGTTATAGATACCCAATTCATGTTTGTCATTGGAAAGTACACCTGACACAGTTTGTTTCATAGTTGCATATTGAGCTGTTTCCTCCTTTTCTCCAGGCTCCTTCTGAGGGAATTAATTAACTAATTAATTGATTCATTAATTTTTCTGAGAATTTCTGGCCCAAAGGGACCACGATTTATTACAGGATTGCAGATCTATTTCAATACAAGCACCTGTTTCCACCCATCTCCTCCCCATGGTATAAAAATCGTGATTTAAAAAAAAACCAAAACTTTCCCACAGAACACCCTTGCTTTTTTAAAACAGAAATTTGCTAAACTCTGTTCATCATTGATTGCACCAAACTTCTCCTCCAACACCTCTGTCATTTACCAGTTATTTTTACAACTCAAAACAACCCTGGTCCAAAATTTATTTAGCATCTCGAAACCGCACACCTCCTTCTGCTTCAGGCAGTACCTCAGGACGGTCACTGCATCTTGGAACTGAAAGAAGCATTTTATTTCTGAGAGGAAAACCATTCCCAGGGCTCCTTCTGAGCACCTGGCGTTGTCCTACCCCACCAGAACTCAAGAGGTGATGGACATGCAGGTGCTCTTGTTTGCCTCAAGGCAAAAACCATCCACTGCTATTGCTTGCTCTTTGTCGTGTGTGTTTGTGTCCCTGCACGACAACAAATAACTGCTTGTAAAGTTTTGCCCTCCTCAGCCACTCTTAAAGTGACTATGAACTCAATTCATTTTAATGATGGGTTCTGTCCTCTCACACTTGCAGCACATTATTTGTTAAATTAGCTTTGCCTCTCTTCTCTTTCAAAAGAACAACACAAACAGCCTTTCCCAGCACAAAATAGGTATTTGATTATTTTTCTTTGACCGATGCATTACCACGAGGTGCTGTTCTGCTCTTGTTGTGCAATCTATCAATTAACAGATAGTCCTAGGAGTGTAAAATACTCAAAACACACAGTAGAAATAGGAATCTATGTCTCTGTAACGAGGTACACGGAGTGAGCTCCTGCTCTGAAGTGACTGAGAATCCAAGATGCTGTAAGATAAGTGACCTGAAATAAAGACATGGAAAACACAGAGCCAAAGCCTGACAGCCTCCCCTGCAAGTGGCACTCACTGCAACGAGCAGTCCAGAAGTCAGGACACTGCTGCAGACTGGAGAAAGGAAATAAGAACCAGAATCACTTTCACGGATTAACAGCACTGCCGTGGCTCTCGCCACGAAGAAAGAGCTAATATGGGTTTTTCACGAAGGTGATACACTAAGTTGTGACAGTAAGGTGAGCTGTCATCAAAACAACTGTGCTTCCTTGGAAGATTGACACTTGCAAGTGGGAGCTGTTTATAATCCTCATCGCCTAAAAAAAAAGGCAGCGGAAGGCAAGCGACTGAAACAGAGGAATCCTGGTGATGTTTTTAAGTGAACAGCCGAGTGAAAAGATAAATAAAACACAGTTTATAGTACTACCAGGGAATACAAAACACCAGTCACTGAGTTTAACCAGTCAGACCCACTCTGACTTCTTCCATTGATCTAATCTTGAAGCATGCAGCTGTGTAAACTACAAAATCCATCCAAGGGGAACACTAAGCAGAAACTTTTAATTTCTCTGACTGTAATTTGATACTTTAGACCAGAACACAACTACTGTCACTCTTTCCTTTCACTTTCATTTTCTCCCTCTCAAAAATAATTTGGCAATCTTTTTTTCCCCATGCAGTTTTACATTATTTGAGAAAGTATATGTAAATATATGAGAAATGGAAAATGGCAGGCTGATGGGAATACTTTGGTAAAACTCCATATGAATAAAAGATGTGAAAACATACTGTTATAAATGTCTTCATCTATTAAGTTTTAGTATCAAGTACATTTTCAGCCATACAGAACCACTCTTCACATCTTCCTTTCTCTACAGAAGACACATTTGGATCATTATATGTGCTTCAGAATTGAAAGAAAATACTATCACCTCTCAAAAGTTGCCCCCAAATTAGTAAATCAAAAGAATTCAATTCCTCTAGCATCACAATATTTAGTTTATCTATGAACAATGGAAACTATTACTGTGTACAATTCCAAAGTTACTGGAGTTTCTGTACATCTTTGAGTAATCCTGCTATAATTATAAACTTTTCCTTCTTTCATCTAATCATGTACTTACCATATGGCTACATATATTATTCATGAATAGGATTACATGACTTGGTACCTTACAAAATACATTATACACTTTGTTTCAACTATAATTTACCATATAATCATGAAAACAGTGAATTATTTCAATTTAAACTCATACTTCAAACTCACTGTAGTGTACAATTTAATCACCAGAATAGCCTGAGAGATTAGGAAAATACTTCAGAAACTAAAAATAAGCATTTATGAAAGATCAGCGAGATTTCAGTAGTGGAGGTAAATCTACAATCAGATGGAGAGACCGCCAAAAAGCAGGGGCCAAAGACAAACATTTTATTCACCCTTAGCCATTTTCCACTCTTTTGGCACGCAGCCAGCATATCCAGATTTTATTCAGGAGCACTTTATGTGCCGTAATGATGATGATAGCCCGTGAGACGGCTGATGAATGCTCCCAGAATGATGAAGGGGCACAGCTATACGGTAATACAACCACTTTTACATGCACTGGCAAGAGCTATCCCGAGTATTGGAGGACACAAAACTACAGATAAATAGCAGTAAGACATCAGCCTGTCAGAGAAAAACATGAGAGCTTAGAAACTGTTCTCAAGTTGCACAAGAACAAGTGGTTTCTCCCTCCACATTTTACCAATCCGAGGGAAAGTTGCAAAACTGAGAAGTGTGTTTATGTCCACGTGATAGATCAGGGCAGCTGGGAGAGGGGGGTTATTTTTATTGTAGAGGCAAGAACATTTGAAATTGTGGCACTTGCTGCTGCCAGATTCTAGGGGAGTTTGTGCTAAAAGCAAGGTCTAGGTATTTACTGTATAATAAGAAATTATAAACCACGTACAAACTAATTGTATAAAATTTAAAATATTAATATCTTCTGAATACTTCATTTAGAGAAGTAGCCTAGGTAAAAAGACTGTGTCCTGACTGGAATAGAAAACCAGTTCTAACAATCCACGTTCTGCTTCATATCAACAAAGTATCCATCACAGGTTATGTAAACTCTTCCTGCAGAACTAAGGACTGGGAAATTGCAGAAGGAAGAACTTGGCAATCAAAACACCCAACTTATTCCCCCAAAATGTCTGCATATCATGCTCCCAAGCCCTGCTACTTTGATTTAATGGTTAAAAAGTAATTGTCTCCATATACTTTTGTGCTATTTTAAATTACCTGATCACCTAAGAAAATAAGATACTGCCTGTCACTACTCTGAAATTTGACTAAATTGAATTTTTTCTATTGTTGGATTGTTGTATTGAATATTTCAGAGAGAATTTTCCAAGAGTTCATGGCTGGAGCATTTCGATTAATGATGCAGGCAGCAAAAGAAGTCTAGTTTTCTAATCAATTACATCGTAGAGTGTTGCCCAAGTTAATCATTTTAAAGAGTACATGGTTATGCTCCAAGCACAAAATTTTAATGAACTATAAGTTATAATCAACTGGTAACCACAGCATCACAAAATATTGCCAACAACAAGGAATACGGACAAAAGACTCTGTTTGTTTTCCAATTTACCGCCTTCAAACTCCATGAAAGACCCAAAAGCCTTTTGCTGCCTTTCTAAGATTAATGTTAGTTTGGGGAAGATCAATGATTCCTTAGCCAGCAGCCAAGGGAAAAAAAAAATCTCTCATTTTTATATCCCACTTGTCAGTTTGTCACAGGTAAGAGTGAGGATGCATTTGGGCTCATAGATAAAGAAAATAGTGACTGGAGCAATATACTGGGAATGGCTAAACATGTTTTATTTTTATGCCTGCTTCTTCCCTCATTCCAACCTCAAAAACACCTCCATAGGATCCGTAAATTTCCAAGGGAAGATGTGCAAGACCTCCTGCAAGGTGACGTCTCTCAGCTGTCATCCCTTGACACAAATGGGTTGGGTACACCTACCCCTAAATTTTTTTGGTGATTTTAGCAGAGCTCAATAATTATTGTCTTCTATAATTTGCCTTTGAAGAGGGTAATACACTGATTTTACCCGGTTTTTTTTCCTCACATAAGGTAAGAGTAACTTCTTAATTTATTACAAACTGCTAGTATAAACAACCTATAGACTTACTTTTAATTACTACTTCCCAACAGTTACATCAGAAGTGTTATGAGATTTTTAAATATTTAAAGTCTGATGTTGCCTGATGGCAGACAACAATTTCTATTCACCATGAAAACCATCACATTGTGGGGGGAAAAAAAAAAAAAAAAAATAGAAGTGAAGAAACACACACAAGAAAGGAAAGAAAGAAAAAGGTTAAAAAAATAAATATATGTGGATAATGCCCAGTGACATAGAGCTCATTGATGACAGCTGAACAGAACAGTTAAGGAGTAAACAGACATTTGAAGGGAGGGAGTCAGAGAAGAAAGGTGAGACAGATTCTGATATCAATTGTATGATTAATTTCTCCCTTTGTAATATCTGTGTGCTTTCCATGCTACGTTTTAGTATCCAGCAAAAAAAAGGCTTTGATGACAAATGTTATTTTGAAATAAAAGATATTTTTGCAGTGAGAATTTTTTCCCCAAAAAGCACCAGGAAAAAACAACAAATATTCTACATGAAATTGAAATTTTGACAGTGGTTCCTTTGAAAATTTAAAGCTAGATCTCATTTCCAGGGAACCTGTTAGAACTATCGGTTGGAGGCATTCCTGCATTAACAAATTTGTATTTCTGTATTTCTATATTTCTAAATTCTGTGTGTCTACCTTACTCCACTCTAATCCTGCAGAACTTTTTGCTAAGATTTAATTCTTTATGCCACAATTTCTATATATGATGGGGATGTAACTCGCTAAAATGTTGGGATGCCATGTGACTGTACAGTTTTATTAGAAGTGGGTAAACAAACAAACAAAACAAAAAAAGAAAACCACAAAGCAGTGAGCTCTTTTAACTCTACATGAAGAGCAAATATAGGAGATTTAATCAGATTATTCATAGCAGGCAAATAGCAGTCAGGAACATTCATTAGGGCACTGCCCTGATCTCTGAATGGAAGCCCTTTAAAGACCACTGATTAATAAATTTCTAGGTATTCTTGAAATCTACAGCAATCACTACAAACATAGACTGGAGAAAAGACTGGAAAATAGAGGCAATTTCCTTCTAGATGCTATTCTAATTCACTTTTAACTGCTGAACAAACATTAGAAAGCCACCAGAAATCTGTGCATAAAACACATCAAAAGATTCCACACTTTGACATCAGTCCAAATAAAACATATAAGCCAACTTCTGAACAATGTAGGACTGGAAAAATATGGATTCTGTTTCCCATGTATGACTGTACAAATAATATCTCTGCATATGATTTTTATAATTCCTTTTTTTTTTGGTTCCATGTCCTATTGGAAGTCATCATATGTGCACTGTTACATACCAAATGAAGAAATGGGATACTAAATCTTGATCACACATAATCCTTCTGACAAATGAGAGGTGTTGAAACCCACCAGGCACTGAGATCAAGGATTTCAAACAGTAAAATTTTTCTCCTTTCCCAACACTCTTCTCTGTCCTAGTTTCAGTAGCACTGCCTTGGCTGTCAAGCTGCTACACTCCTTGAACTTTACTCCAACTGTAAAAGGAAAAGAATTCCAAAAGTGAGTTCTGAAGCTTTCCTAATACTTCAGGCCTCCTCAATACAGTGCATAAGAAGGAAGAAGTCATTTCTTCTCTTTTGAGACATAATTTTTTATACACTAAAAATGATAAGTCACATGAAAATGATGTTTCAGAAAGGAGAACAGGAAGGTTCTGAATGTTTCTGAAATCTTGTGGAAAAGTCAGCACCTGCTCCATGGGCAGGGATTTATTCTCCTTGAGAGAGTGCACTTAAACTAACCTTTTCAGCCACATACAGAGGAAAACATGCCCAGCACTTCCTTCCCCTCAAAAAAGTACCTTTAGCATCATTACATCTTCTCATCTTAGAACTAAAATTAATTTAGAGTTTTCAAGTGGATACATCACCTATGTACTTTGTTTACTCACCCACACTGTTTAATTAATTAGGAAAGTTTGAAGGAATTAGTCTTAAAACAGACACCCTCAAATGCATATGAAAATACCAAAGGAGATTCCACGAGATCTTAAGGAATGCTTGAAAACCCAAATGGACATGAAAGAGACCTAGGAGAGAGTCTTCTCAGGTGCAGATGAAGTATTGACAGAAACAAGTGTTTGGGAAACAAAGGAATAAGCTTAAATGTGATTCTGAACAAATACCAATAAGTCAATGAAGAGTAAAAGCAGACACTGACGTGAATAGGGCTTTTCAAATTGGAAAATTGACCACTTAGTTAAAACAACTAGGACAGCATTTTATGTGTTTAAAGGTCAGAGGTTTGGATATACTAATAAATAAGCTGACTTCTGTCAGTGTCATCCATGACATCTGCATGGCAGTAAGTAAAAGTAATGTTTTCAATTTAGAGACTGTCTGAGCTGAATCCTAAAGTCTTAACTCCCCAAAAAATAAATCCTACAACCCAGAAAAGTTAAGCAGCTTCTTATTCTTTCAGGAAAAACTTCAGGAAGTAAAATGGTAGAAGGTGGCAGTGAACAGGAATAGACAAAGAGGAGGATCAGGAGTGAACTATAAAGAATGAAGAGTTAATACAGTCTGAGGCCGTTTCTCATTTTTGATATTTACACTGAACTCAAAGACAGATGGAAACAGTATTTGACCTAAAAACAAAGACCACTAACACCTAAATCATAAGGGCTTATTTGCTTGCATATTAAGCCTTCAGTTTTCAAAGATTCAATATCCAACTTTCATCCTCATGATCTGCTGATCTCTTTGGGCAGCTGGATTTTGAACTTGCAGCCACAGGGGAGCACTTACAGACTCCAGCATTTTTGTCAGGGCTACAGAGGATGCAAAAGCTTTTCCTGCAGTGGGGGCTTCTTTCCTATCTCTTCTTGAGGGAATCCAGTCTGAATTTTGGGACATTCCACTCTTCTTTCTCTTTCAAGGGAAGAGCAATCTGACGTGGCTGCAGGAATCTTCCAGGTGTGCCTCCTGCTGATGGCAGCTGTCAGCATCAACCAGCCTTTCCTCTCTTCTGAAGAGAATGGAATTGTTGCTTAGAACCTGGAAATCCTTCAGAGGATGCAGGAATGGGGGGTGAGCCTTTGGCTGGGACAGCTGACACTAAGAGCAGGAAATTGCTGATGATTAGATTTAAATGACAAGGACAAAGCATTCCTAAACTGAACACTAAATGTCAAAACCATTGAATTTTGGGATGGAATAGTAGGAAATACTTCCTTCAGTGGTGTCAATAGATGTTCCTACACGCTAAGGAAGAATTTAATTCCTTGGATGCCTGGATGGAGACTTGAATGCACAGTGCATGCTTTGAACTTTCAGGGTTTGGAGGATACACTGTGGGATGTTAAGAAATACATTCCTAGCACTTATTTTCCAGTTATTAACATCCTAAAGTGTTTCAGGTCAAGCACTGTAAGACTGCTTCATATTATGAACCAAAAATCAGTAGAGCATGGATAATAGGAAATTCAAAAGCATGCTCCTGATCAAAAATCAGCACAGGAACAGCACTCAAAGGCAGCAAAAAGAAGGTCCTTAATCATTGCCCCAAGAGATTCCAAAAGGAAATATGGAAGTATGAAATGGAAGCTCCATGTATGGCTTAGTAGAGAAGAAAGTTATTTGTCATTTAATCAAAGGAACTGATTGACAGAGGTTGATAAGATTATTGCTACGACAATCATGTAATTTCCTTTTCAAAAGCTCAATGAGGAATCACTGAATACCAAGTTTCTTTGTTCAAGAGACGAATTTAAGCAGCTGGACATCAAGAGCAAAATGCTGCTAGATATAACACAGAAACACAGGATCAGATGGAAAGAGAAATAGTTTTCCTGCCTTATGCAAACATCTGAGATGTTACAGTAAAGCCAACTTAATACTTCGAAAAGCTGTTAAGCCTATGGCCACTTACATTCTCAAAACTGAGATAATTTTGTTTAGAGTACTCAGGAAACCGAGGTTTAAGGAGACTTAAATTTGTGTTTAAAATAGGAAGATGAGGGCTCTTGTACTGGCATATCCGAATCTCAGCGAACATCAGCCCTTAGCCTACTGTAAGTTTTTGGGGTAAAGGGAGGTAGGATTATACCTTCCCTTGTCCCCTGCCTTACAAGAATGACTGGCTGCAGTTACATCAAACTTTGTTTGTTTGAAATGGATCAACATCTCCTGAAAATTCCTTTTCAGCTCCAGAGTTTGTGATGTGACAGTAAGAAGAAAAATCTCCAAACTAGAGCCTAATACAAATGCATCAGCCTGTTCCTCGGTGCCTGCTTATGGATAATACCTGCTACTATTGCTAGACATTACACAAGCATGTGAAAAGAGTTATTTAGAAAGCAGGAGGCAGAAATATATCATCCCGGACACCAGTGAGTTACATAATTTAAAATATAAACATTATTACAGAGACAGATTTCTAACAGCTTCCGCAAGAAACTGAGTTATTTAGTAACCTATTTTAAGTATAATGCCTTCACATCAGACTCATCACTAGACAGTCAACTAAGCCTAGAATACAGCAATCATTTTGGAGTGCCTTCAAACATTCCCCAGTATTGAGCCAATCACACAGCAAATCCACTCCAGCAAATCTGCTCCAACTTTTCAGCCTGGAGCACGGCAGACAAGGCAGGGACCCTTCCCTGGG
Source organism: Myiozetetes cayanensis (assembly GCF_022539395.1). Taxonomy (NCBI): domain Eukaryota; kingdom Metazoa; phylum Chordata; class Aves; order Passeriformes; family Tyrannidae; genus Myiozetetes; species Myiozetetes cayanensis. The sequence goes on from NW_026087853.1 coordinate 58,179,153, forward strand.
GCACCAGCAGGAGGGCACTGCACGGGAGGGCTAACACAGGGGGGACAGGCTCACTGCAGCTCTACATCTCATGCTTTAAATGCTGGCACTGTCAGCCCACCACTGTATTATCCACTACCTCCAGCCACAGCTCTAAAGATAAGGCTGAATCACCACCTCATCAATTTTACCACCAAGCACTGATCTGTTTATAAACGTTTCTGAAAGATAATCTGTGTAATGTGGGTTCAGAAGTACGTACTAGGGAAAAGAGTCAAGGAGCACAGCAATATATTTTAGATTTCTACTGAACATTTAAACATTAAACAGAAAAATCCTTTTATCGTGTTTTATCTGTGCAACCTTTCCTTTGGTGCCTTTGTAAAACATCCACGCACATGGACGGCTATCTCAGTGCTGTCCAACCATATGTGTGTTCTTCAAACACATGAGAGCATTGTGCTCTTAAAAAAAAAAAAAAAAGAAAAAGAACAAAAGCCTTACAAGCAATGTTTTTCTTTTCTGTTTTTCTCTTTTCTTTTAAGGTATTTTAAAAACGCTTTTCCTCTCTATCTCCCCAAAAGCACCAGGGTGCTTTGTTTACAAGATAAACTGACTTTATCTTACAACATTCTGGATCTCCTGTTTATGTGCAACGGCCACTGACTGAGTCCACAAGATGCAAGCCATTCTGGAAAATAAGAACTGAACACATAAGTTAATGTCCAGGTTAAGAAGGTTTTTCAAAACTGAGAACAGCTACCCATCTGAGGTGAAAAACTAGTAGATCTTGAGAGTCATTTGCAGTGGTGAGCAACTTCTTTATTTGCCCAGATTGGTCAACAAAATACAAAATTAATCCCCATGAGGCTGCATAAATTGCTATTGTTACAAGCAGTTCTCTCCTTTGATTACCATTTCACTAGAGAGGCAGTAATCCTCTTTTGAGAGAAACTGGAATAAAATCATGCATGGCAATGTTTTAAGAGCAAAGAGATAAAGTAGATGCAAAACCTATAACAGGTTTAAACATTCTCTAATCACTGCCTTAATAAAGAACTGATTTGATGATAAAGCATTTATGTCCAAATTTTGATGCTACGACAAAGCGGCCAAAGGTCCCTCTGGATTGGCACTACGAAGTTCCAGCAGTGGCTTAAAAAGACCCAGATAATACTGAAGAACAGGGAAAGTTTACACAGCATTCTTTCCTCAGAATAAACCCTCCCTAAAAATGTAGGGGACTGGAAAAGTTTGTTTGTATACAATAACCTTTCTTGATTATTATGTTTTAATATCAAAAATTAAGATATCTACTTATCTTACTGCTGAAGTTTTTCATCTCTGAAACTGCTACAGTCTAACACAAAAATACAATTAGAGACCTCATCCTGCCATTATTGCCAACTCCTCTGTGCAGGAACTTCAACAAAATAGCTAAGATTCCCAGGACCTGCACATGCAGACAGAAGAATTTGCTCTGTGGATATACTGAAGTCCCTCTCAGAGGGGAAAAAATGGACATGTTAACTGTCATGAGGGATAATGGATGAGCCCCGGGTTACATGTGACCTCAGGCCATACTGCTGGTCTTGAGAGGCATTGACAAACAACCCTGCACACCTCCCAAACTGATGTCTCAATAAAGAAGCGAAAGCAACAGCTCCCTTTGCCATAGTCCTCTTTTATCTCATTCAAGACTTCTTTTCACCTCAAGCCAGGGGAGAGCTAAGAAACCTAACCAGGCAGGTATTTAGAACAGCAAAGGGCAATAAAGCCATTTATTATAGTGCCTTACAGTGCCTTTTGAGTGCGACAGTGCAAGATGAACAGAATCATAGAATGGTTTAGGTTGGAAGGGACCTTAAAGCTGGTTCCAATTCCCTTGGATTGGATGCCACTCACTAGACTAGATCAGGTCACTCAGGACCCCATCCAACCCACCCTGAATTCCTTTGTCTATTTATGCATAAATACAAATAAGCAAACAGACAGCAAAAAATCAGGCTAAAATAATCCATCATGTGAACAATAAACAGGGAAGCACTACAGGACCAGAACAGGTAGCCAGGGAAATTAAGCACAGCTTATTCTTTGTGATAGGATATATAGCACGTTATCTTTGCTAGGCTCCATTTTAAACAATGCTTATTAATAATGCATCGTTTAATTTAACAATGCCTTTTAGTAAGAGAAGAAAGGTTAATGATTACCGATTTAGCGCTCGTAGAATGTGCTTTTAAGAAAAATCCCGAAATACCGTGTGTAGCAAAGTGCTGCAGCTATTAATATAATCTCTGAGGGGTTACAGACTCCGTCTTTTAAGCAAAAAATATCAGTGGCATTCGGAACCGTTTGTTTAAAGCTGCAGACTGACAGAATGGGGACACTAAAACATAAGGCTAAAGAGAATAGATGCAGCAATGTTACACACATCTACTTGCTCCCCTGACTTTTCAAACATGTTCCTTGACGTGCGTGCTTTTCTGTGTTTTCACAAATTAGTTTTCTGTAAAGTGCCTGCTGCAATTGAAAGGATGATAATTGGACTTATTTTTAACACAAAAAAATAAACACTTTAATGACTCCCCATAATGTGATGGGTTTTTTTCTTGTAGAGCTATCTGTCAGCTGTCAGAAGCACTTTAAAGCCCTGAAAAATTAAAACTATTTTTAAGTCCTGAAACTAAGGTAGTTTAAGAGAGTTTTACAATCCCAAATTTAGTCCAGTATGCACCAAACTGAGAACATCCTGCTAGTGAACCAGTAGAAAAAAGGTGGTCAAAATAAATAATTGTCTGTTACTGTGCAGGGAAATGGCTCAATCTCTGCTATTTACTGAGGTTTGCACTGTTCACATTACACAGATAATTCCCGAAATATGAAGCCTATGATGCCACAGAGAAGGATTGTATTATCACACCATCCCCCTTTCTCCTTAAAACCAGGAGCTCATGGAGATGCAAGGTTGGTGTAAGCAAGGATTTAGACCATCTCAAGATATGGGCAAGTTAAATATCTCCTAAATCCAATTATTTGACATTTCCTGTTTTCTCTCAGCTTGCTTGCCTCCACTGAAAGTAAGATAATTCTTCCACTCAGGATCATCAAACATCAGCATGTTGTAACTTCCATTTAACCGTTAGGAAGAATAACTTTGGAAATTTTAAGTCTGAAAGACAGACCTGAACTAAGAACTAAAACTAAGAATTGTCACCAAACTTCAATCAAATGCAGATTTTGGTGTAAACCTGCAGCTTGAGGCCACATTTTTCTCCTGATAATCTTCCTTACTATTACAGTGGGTAGTCACGTACCGCACTCTCCCTTCACAGCACTGCATTTCGTGGTGCTGACCCTATAACAGATAGTGCCTGCAATCATTTAGGAAAGGTTTAAGATGTGTTTTGCATTCATTTTTAGCATTCTTATTTTTTTTTTCTTCTTGGAGAATTTTTTTTTTCTCTCTCTACCTCAACACTAAGCTCAGAAAGCCCCTTTACCACAGGATGTATCTTTGAGAGTTGTCAGGGAAACTGAGAGAACGAGAAGAATCTGAGACAAAAAGAATGCAGCCAAGTACTACAAAACCATCTCACTCAAAGTAAAACAAGTAAAAGCAGAGACCAAGGACAAAACACCAGTGGCGATTGTTTTGAAGACCTGAGAAAGAGGGGATTCACAATAAAATGAAACAGAACCACTTAAATTAAAAATGTCTTGATTAATAACTTGAAGGGACAAGCACAGACTCCAAGCTGTAGGACCAGTAAGAAGAGTCAAAGAATTATCACTATTATTACCTTTGGAGACATCCACTATTGTTTCAAGGCATCCTTATTCATAAGGAAAAAATAAGAACAGCTCCAGCTGTCAGGCACCCTCTTTAATAAAGATCCTAAGGGGAAACTGGAATGCCACAGAAATATATATCAAACAGCAATTGATACCACACCTAGGCACATCTCACTCCATTTTTTGACTGCTGCAGATACTTGACAGCAAATGCATCTTCATCCCTGCTATTTGGTGTGCTGTACAAAGTAAAATCTCCCAGATTAATTGGCTTAATTTACTTGTTTACTGCAATCTTAAACTGTAAAATGGGTTATCTGTAGGAAATGTAATGGGCTGTGATATGTAAAAAGTCACACTGAATAAACCTAATGGTTCTTTCTGCTTCTGAACTAGAAAAAGAAGAAGAGTCTAATCATCACTGCTTACAGAGCTTATTTAACAATAATTTGATGACACAGACATATTTCAGATCACTAGCAAAGTATAACTACAGGTGTTACAAGTAAGACATAACCTAACAATAAAGAACACTACAAGTTTAGAAATACAAATGAATACTATACCCCCTTTCAAACAGGCACCAGAAATACTGCTAGAATTGTCACCTGAACGTAGGAAAACTTGTGCATTGCTCATCAACCACCGTCTTGTCCTTCTAGTTTCTCACAGGTTCACCAGAACTCACATTAAACCTTTCCTTGGCACCTTTTTTTTTTTTTTTTAAATTTTATCAATCCCATTAATTTTGTTCCCAATTTCTTTTGACTAGGCTTTAGCAGCCACTGGGGTATATATTGAACAGAATGTCACTTTTACCTTCCCTGCTCACATCACCCCACCTGAAGAATGTCTCTCAGGCAGAGAATTTGTTTCTACACATCCAGAAAGGAGGTAAGGGTCTGCAATGAAGTAAATAAGGTATTCAGCCCGTGCCTCAATAATTTATTGAAAACAACAGAAATATTTATTTCATTTCAGTGATGTTATATACATATTATATGAATATACATATTCTTTAAACATCTGCTTTAGTTTTCCTGTATTCAATCATGTGTGTAAGGAGTATCTAATTATGAAGAGTTAGCATTTGGATTTACAGGACAACCAGTAAAAACAATTAACTGAAAAAAAAGTACCAGGCGCTCATTAAGCACTACTTTTTTGAAGGAACTGACAGTACAAATGTTTTTCCAGAGATTTCTGTGAGACTGTTTAAAAATTCATCAAAGCATTTCCACTTAAATTTGGGCTTTGAAATATATAATCAAACTTGGTGTTAGTATAGATCTCCCTGCCCATTTTTAGCCTGATTGCCTAAGGAAGCACAGAAAATTTGCCCACCCTCCACGCCAGCCTCCCTCTTCCAGCCCCTGCACTTCCAAAACTGCTCGCTGGTTTCCTTCAAAGACAGCAAAGTGTTAAAAGACTCCAAAACAACAGTATTTCCTCAAGTTTGAAAAACTGTCTTGCAAGGTGCAGAATGGACATGTATTAATGGCTCTTCTGATAGAAAGCTGGGCTTTACAGACTCTGTTTAACCAGCAGCTGGGCAGGCAATCAGCTTCACAAAGCTGCAGTGAACACGCCACGTGTTTCTTAGAAGTATTAGAGGTACCCAGTGCTCTAGTGCAGCAAGACACACAGTGGATCAGCATCACTCAGCTCAACATCTCAGGCAAAATCTTCTCTGCTTGCAAACACTACAGAGAGCACTTTCAGCAAAGAAAAAAAAAAAAAGAAAAAAAAAGAAAAAAAGAGCCCAGTCAAAAACATCTTAGAGCTTCAGCAGCTGTTTAGAAACCCAGTGTGGAGTCAGGGCTTGAACCTCTGAAAGCCTCAGTTAACGCTGTAAACTGAATGACATCCTGAGATACGAGCACATTTTAGCTCTTGTTGTCTGCACCCGAAGTTTGCAGAGTGAGGAAACAAAAGGAATAACCTGTGGCTCAAACTGAAAAGCACCACAGAGAAGAGTCTCCACTTCAACAAACTGGAAGAACTGAAGATACTCTTAGACTGTCCAATAATACATAATAGCCTGGTGCAAAGAAAGCATCTGCATTTTAAGAATTAAACTCCTGGCTGTGTTCAGAGGTGCTTGGCTTTCCCCTGTAAAAACTTTAAAATTAGCTTTTGGTGGAAAATTGCATAAGTTGGATTTCTATGTAATTCATGTTCCAGTGAATTTGGATTCCCACAGAAGTCACTAGAATTGGTGGGTAGCAGCTGCCTTAGGTGGTACACAGGTGAAGCAATGAATAAGAAAGGCAAATGAAATAGGTGCAAAGGAGGAACTCCTTTTGGCAATGATTTTCTTCCTTGAATTCTCTGTATTAGGGGACCAAATCTTATGGGAGGAAAAAAAACCCAAACAAAACAAAACAAACAAACAAACAAAACCACAAACCACAAAACCAAAACAAACAAAAAAACCCAAACAGCCAACAACAAGTTCATAAAATCTGTCTACCTTTAGCAACTTTTAATTCAATTTATTACAGAGCTGTGTCCATTAACATCCCACAGACTACAGAGCCTGGGACTCATGGCTGGGATGACAGTGCTACATGACAAAGTTTCTTTAACCAACAACCAACCAATGAACCAACCAACCAACTAACCAAAGATTTCCACACCCTACTTGTTCAAAAGGAAGGCACTGCCAATCAGCTCAGAAAAGTTTCTCCAGACATAGCACTACTGGCAAGAGCACTGGAAAATTTTTTCACACTCAGAAACTTTCTTGTGACTGGCAGCTGATGAAAGACTTAGTGAGAATTACTGAAGCAACATGTACTCCATGTGGCAATCTGTCCCTTCATGTTGTTACTGAAATAAAACAAGCACTCAGTACATTTATAGAGAACTTATTACACTTCTTCTTTTTCTTTTTAAGCTTAGATTCTTTAGTTTATGCAACTTCCCTGACAACAATCTTTGTTAAGTCAAAGAGTAATACACTCCCATGTCCAAGGCCTTGAAGTGACAATAAAATGATGAACTACTTTTTGTCACCTCCTCCTGAAAAGTATCTGCTTTACCTTGGCAGAACATCCATCCTGCAGTACTACACTGTCTCACTGTCTGCTATGAGCAAAGCTGCAGGTCTAGGCCATTTGTATTTTGCCTTGCTCTACTTCAAAAGATTTCCATCAGAACTTGGATATTGCCCTCTGATACGAACAGGGAAAAAAACCCCGAAAGCTATCTGAATTAAATTTTGCACAAAACATTGCTCTGAAAGTATTATTTAACTACTTTTAGCCTGCAGCAAGGTTTTACAGCCAAGCTATAAACTCCCTAATAATAAGATGCCTAATAAAAGTGCTGACAGACCATTCACAGCTTCAGCAGTGCTCATTAAAATGCACTAGAAGAGAACATTCTCAGGATGACGGATTTTCAGTGCCGAGGAACACCCAATATCTTGATAAAAACATGCACATTTCTCAGCATGTTCACTGCATACTCACTTCTTCTCTCTGGACAGCATGTAATTACATTACTTTCTGAAAAATAATGACTTTGGCACTGAATATTAATGACTTGTTTAACAACTAACATAAAATCGTACCCTACCTCTATGAAACTACATGCAACTTTGCCCAGTATTTCCATAAAAATTAACTTTAAAGGAATACTTTTACTGAAGGATTTCATAATGGATTGGTTTGCCTCAGGGTTTTATTTTTTCTGGGTGTCCTAACTCTTCCTTTTTTTTTTTTTTTTTTCCCATAAATCTGTTTAATTTTGAAAATAGCTTCATGTGTTACAGGATTTCCCTTTAATCACACAAAGTCATTCCCCTGAAATAGCAGGAAAGGACATAAGTGTGGTTTTCTGGTCTAAAAGTCCCATGTTAGCATTGAGGATACGTAAAAGTACTTTGCTACTTGGTCCCAGGAATGGCAAAATAGCATCCAGACTTGGATTAGTAGCCTGAAAAGATGAAGGCCAGGAGGATTTTAGTTCCTATAGAGGGGATTCCCAAAAAGCAGCAACCAGAAACCTCACAGATGTTTACGAGACTTTTAAAATTATTATGAAATTTCATAGCATAATTAAATTAAAATAATCATAGCATAATTTGTGCTTTTGCTTAACACTACTTCCTTCCCAGAGCAGGTCTAACTTCAAGGATAAGGCAAGGATAACTTCAAGGATAAGTCAAGGATAACTTCAAGGATAAGTTAAGGATAACTTCAAGGATAAGTCAAGGATAACTTCAAGGATAAGTCAAGGATAACTTCAAGGATAACTCAGTTTGCTTATGGCCTTGACTCATCAAATTTTGGGGTTTGGTCCAGATGATCTTTAGGCGTCCCTTCCAACCCTAACTATTCTTTGATTCTTTGAATTTTGAGTGTCTCAAGGAAGGAGGTCCTACATCCTCGTTTGGAAAAGTCTCTCAGAGATTCAGACCCACATTTTCCCCCATGAAGCCACAGAGGTGTTCCTAATCGTCTTGAAAATGGTTCTGGCATACTTGTAATCATTAAATATTTGCTGAGCTCCAGTGTAAGGGCTAAGCAAACCAGTCACATGAGAGAGCACAGTCATCCTCCGTGTTCCAGTCACTGTGAGCAGTTTGCATTCATCACAATTTAATAAAATGCAAAAGAGATGCTGGAGCAAGAACTGGAATTGCAACCCAACCCCCGGAATCAATGGCTGGAACATCAGTTACTGGAGCCTTTCCTAATCCCTTCATACCTGTGTTGTTCTGTGCAGAGCAGAACATAACACAAAGGAAGTCCACTGATTCCTTCAGTCACAAATCCCTCCCATAAAGTGATTTCCTTAAAGCAGAAATGAAGGTTTGATACAAAGCCATGCTGACAGGACACTGCTCAGCAGAGTGCTGAAATCCAATAACACGAAAGGCAGAAAAAAACCAAAACAGGAATATTGACTAAAGAGCACAGGTAAGAGTTTACTACTTAACAGAGGTAAATGGACTATCTAATTCAAATGTACATGACAAACAATATTTTTTTGTCCTAAATCTTTTCTGATTTATAAAATGTGGCTTCCTTTTTATTTCTTAATTGCCTATAAAGCATCTGTTTTCCAGCACGAAAACCTAATTTGTCATAGCAATTATCGATCTCTAACAGAGCCTCTAATGGGACTGGCAGTCACAGAACCACACAGTTTCCAACATCCACAATGCAGCTGCAGGAAATATTTCTGCACTTTTACAAGGCACTCGAAGTCTGGACTACCAGGTTACTTGAAACATCATTTCTCAGTGGGAAATAGCTGTAACAGACAAGGATCCCAGTTGTCAGTTGTCAACTACTTTTTCTTTTTCTTTAAAAACTCAGTGAGTGTACAACAAGGTTTTTTTCCACCAAACAGGGATTGTTTGTTGCTCAGGGATGGCTTCTAGAGCCCTGGATCCAACACTGACCAGTGCCCATGTTCCCAACTCTTTGTAGGTCAAAAAGTTCTCCTTAAATTAACTACTCCTACTTTATGGTGACCTATTTATTCAAGCTGTCTATTTAATTAGGACACGTGTGAGATGAGAAAAATTACAGAATAATTACAGAAACCTACAAAATGCTGTTAACAGATATGTTACAGAATAGTCAGAGAAATTACACCCTCATACCATGTCACAAAAGAGTCCAGGAATGCCAGGGGGCTCAGAAGAGATCTTCAGCCACTATTTTGTGTTTGCTTGCCTTACACATTTCTTCCCATAGTCTTAAAGTCTTGGATGTTTCTAAGACCCAGAGATGTCTTATGCAGCCTTCACCAGTGTCCAGGAAAGCATTTTATGCTCTTTCTTTTCTTTGTGAGAGAGTTTATGAATCCTCTCAAATTTCTGACTATTATACAATTCTTTGTTGGAAATCAGAACTTTTGCCATAGGAAACCATGTACCCAAGAATTTAGCCTGTTATTACCCTACCTATTACTTTATTACAAGATTTAGTTCATGTTAGAGTATTTTTTAAAAAGCTTCTCACTTTTTTTCTCAGAGCTCCTTTGCCATGGGGAAAAAAAAAAGAAAAAAGAGACTTCTGCTGGACTGCCTGGTTTTTGCAGCCTGAAGTCTTAACTGCAAGAGATTCAACATTCATTGAACTCAGATATGTGATATCAGGTTGCTCTCAGATTTTGCTTGCAACCAGAATCACTGATTCAAGAGCAGAAATCTTTCTATCACAGATGAAAAACATTCCAGGAGCACCCGAACACCACTACAGAAACAGGAGCCTTATGCCCTTTGAGAATATGGTAGATAAAGGAAACAAAACTTCAGGTCACTTATTTATTCCACAAATAAAGTTCATTGAAGTCTTAAACCCCCACAACAAAAGGTGACCTCTGTAACTCATACGAATCGACGTCTAACAATTTAATTGTTTCTGCAACAGACACTTTACCGTGTGGCAAAGTCACAAAAACCAGCTACTGATCAGGAAAATTTGAAATCAGAAAAAAACCAAACAAAAACAAAAACAAAAACCAAACCACAATCAATAACAAAATCCCCCAAATTCTGCCTCAGTTCACTTTCTAATGCTGTTCTACCTGATACAGCGTTTCAGAGCATCACATAACAAACCAAAGCCACAGCACAAAATCTCTTTGATAATCTAGCTAAGAGGAGTTGTAAATTAGTGTGCCTTAGAGATAGATAAAACTATAGCACAGCAAAGAAATGCAGATGAGCATTATCATCTGATCAGGTTCGCTTACAGTTTTTTAACACTGGATTGGGCCTTTTTTTTTATAGGGATTAGGTTAAGGTTAGAGGAAAAAAAGACCACAGAAACTTGGGGATGATGTGTCAAACTCTAAGGATGTATTGTATAGAAAATTAGCAAAACCAGAAATTGACTATTAGAATTGAAACACGGGGGATTTTTGAAAAAACTAATTTTTAATAGCTTGAGAACCCACTTCCAGAACTCTTAGATTTAGAACTGTCACCATTTTGGTGGATCCAGGGGCAGAAGTCCATTGTAAGAGATTGCTGCGTGCCAAATACACACCAGCCACTGTTTGATTACCAGAAAATGTCTCTTCCACAATAATCCTTTATATGACCAGCTACCAAAACACCCCATCCGGCTCAACTGTGATGTCCCTTGTATCCCAAGTGTCCTGTTTTGGGGTACTGAGACCTGCAAGAGTAAAGCAGCAAGTCTGTGTATAGGATTACTGTGCCAACACACTGTCATATTTAGATTCACCCAATTTACCAAAGAACTTCTTATCATTCCTGGGTTGATCCATATATAAAGTGCTGAAGAATTATCCAGTGGTGGATTTCTGCTCCACATACCACACTGAGAATGCCCCTCCTGAAAGACTTTCCTGTCATTCTACCTATTAAATGACAAAGCATTAATCCAGTCAAAATTAAAATCTCCTTCCAAATCCTAGGGTTTATAAACAGGTACAGTTTTTAATATACTGAAAATTAAAAGCACAGGAACATAAGAACATCCCTGTTGGGATGTTTCATTGGTACCTTGTTAGATGAAAGATATTGGAAAGCACACCCCTGCCTGTTCACTTACTACCTCTGCATGGACTTGCTGCCCATGAATTTGAATTTGCCTCCACATCCTCCCTTGGCAGTAAATTTCAGAAGTCCAGGAAGTGCTTTCTTCCAAGCTTTAAACCAAACTCCTAATAGTTTCATCAATGCACTGTGGCTCAAACGTTTCAGGGCTGGGAAATAACAACTCTGTATTCATTTTCCCCCGTGACCTTCATGATTTTCTGAACATCGATCATATCAACTTTCAGCCTTATTATCTCCCAGCTGCCTTTTTTTCCACAGCCTTGTCTCTCCCTTATAAAGTGACTGCTCTGTTCCATTAATCATCTTGACTCCCATACACAAATATATTGTGAAAATAATTCTCTTATACAGACAGACATAAATAATGCATGAGCTTATTCAACAGCTCTTGATCAAGACTCAACTTAGTACTTGATAAAGATGGAGATGAATTCTGCTAAACCCAGCCCTGGTCTTGTGGCAGGATTACATCAGTGATTTACCACAAAAGGCACAGCAAAAAGTCTGACAGGATCATCCCACAGGTCAGGAGAACCCTAGAAATTTTAAGTCTGATACCCACTGTTTTCGGCAGGAAAAATTAAAAACTATCTTATGACAAATGCCACCTGCTTCTTCCATTTCTCACCATACAATTGTTTGGATAGTTCCCCAAATCAACACCAAATACAAGCAACTCTTAGAGAAATAGAAGATATGCTGGTGTTAGGAAGGACAGGTTTGTAAGGAAGCACAAACTTCACTGTTTAATCAAGTGTTTCATGTTCCCTTTTACTTTTGGGTTTTGGGTTTTTTTCTTTCTTTTAAGAGATTTTTCTCATTCAATGCCCTAAAGGAATTCAAAAGTGCAGAGGACACTTCTCAGAACTACCTTTAACTGAGCATCATTTCTAAACAAAAGTGAGGTTAACAGTAGTTCAGAGCAGTTGCAAAATTAGATCCCTCCTCCAGAAGTGTTGATGGAAAAAAAATTGGTGCAGAGGAGCTGTAAGGAAAGCAGTGTATCTCTGGAATTCTTGGTATTGGAACAGTCAGGACTGCCACTTCCCTGTGCTCTAAACGGCAAAAGTTTTAGACCTATTTTAAGTACAGTTCTGTATTATGTAAGATAGTGTCCCTATACACTTTCTCCATACTTCAAGAGAGGGATATTGCCCTTCACTGCCACAACTCCTCAGGAAAAAAAAAAAAAGAATACATTTGGAAATTCTTCTCTTGCAGAATTTGAATCAGAGCAGACCATCTTGCTTTTTTTCTTAATATACATAAATTTTGTCCTGCTTTAAGTAACGTAAATCTGAATAGTTGCTATTCAAAATAAATGAGGGATCGTTTGAACTGCCAAAAAGAAAATGCCAAAATGTTACTCTCTTTCAAGCTTGTAAACTGGATTTTCTTGACAACAGAGTCGCATTTGAGTTTAAGTCACAAATTTCTTTGCAGAAATATACCTATCAATCTATATACATTTATAGACAGATATAGATGGATTAGTGATGGTGTTTAGACAGATCATGGTATCCATCTCTCTGAGAATGCCTCTTCAGAAGCACAAACAGTATACTAGTTACGTTCATCACCCTGTAAGCAATGTCTCTATTCCAAAAGATGCAGTCACTGAAAATTAAAACTATAATGACACGTGTAAGGAAAGGTGGTTTTTTTGTGAAACAAAAAGAGTCAGCTAGAAATATGTGGAAGCACTGTGTTAACTGAAGCAACTTTCCCCATTTTATTTGCATTTCAGGTTACCTGTTAGCATTTTCTTGATCACCAAAAAACCCTGTCACCACAACCAATAAAAAGAGCTTGGCTATTTACAGCTGGGAGGAGGTGCTTGCTCTCACGTGCTTTAGGACTTTTCTTGCACAAATTCTGCTTGCAGTAACCAGTTTCCTACAAAACCTTCTTGCCCAAAGATCAAACTCTGCAGTTTTATTCAAGCAAAAGTGCCTTTGAGAATTCTACTTGATTAAGGCATGATTAAAGACCACATGTTAACACCCAAAGGCTAGAATTTTCAGAACATGCAGAGAATTCAGCTACTCTTTTTCCATCAATTTTAATCAATGATCTCCTTTGAAAGCCTCAATCCAATTGTGTATCAGATTAAAACAGAAGACCCAGCTGCTGAGGCAGTTCACAACTTCACCTGCAGATTTAAACAATACCAAACAGATAAGGAGCTGGCCTAAAGGGACGGGTCTTTCAGGAGTGTTTACCCATGTTCCTCATCGAATTTGATCACAGAAATTCCATTAATTTTAATGGAGCAGAGTTCAGACAACTTTTACTATGCTTCTACAGTATTAGCTGATTTATAATGGCTACCCATCTCTTGCAGGATACATCTTCTAACTTGTCACTTCAATCTACTCCTCTCCTTGGTTTGCAGCATTTTATAGGTTCATAGACCAATATATATTACAGTTTATTGTTTCATTCAGAGCTGGCTTTCGTGCAAAACCCTTTATGGCATAGCTGTACCCAGCCACCATGAACTAAACAACCCCAATAATGTACAACAATTCGAAAACAGTTAAGTTTGGCAAGAGCTTTTTTTTCTGCTGGCCCATCCAGTCACTCAGACCTCTTGCTACCCAAGAAGCAGCACAGTACTCCAATCCCTGATTTGAATCTACCTTAATGTATTCTTTCAACCAACTGTGAAATAGCACAAGTTAAACTAAGATTTCAATTCCAAGTGTTACCATGGCAAACAAACAGCACTCTCCTATTCCGGTTTGTACCCTAGAGGTAAAATCTATTTAACCAAGTTGCTTTAAAGAAATGTTATTTCCTGGTTCACCTGGGTTAAATAAAAGCAGATTCTCAGACAGGGCTATCAAAAGCTGCATAAAACTTCGTGAAATTTGCTACATGACTACACTTCCCTTCTACAAGAGTCTTCTGAAATGGGTCATGAGAGTTTGCATACAATCCCACTCAGCTGCTTATCAAAGACAAAGCACACTTCTCCCATCATCCAGATGCGGAAAGCTGCAACCAGCATTCCTCACTGACATCCCAAATGCATCCCAAATGCCAAGTATTCATCTGGAGCACTTGGGCCTCACGTGCTGTGTGTCATTTGTAGCTGATTTACACGCACATCTGAGTGCTAGAGCCAGAGGTGTTGCAGGTGTTCCTGACAGGCATTTATACTGCTGTGGAAGAGGCACAAATGTTGCTTCTTTCCTGAGCTGCTCCCAGAAAAATGGAACTGAGTTAAAAAAAGCTGAGAGCTTGCACACAATGCTCTACTAAAAGTAACACACAAGCAAACCTAAAGACTAGACAAATATTTCCTCATTTTCTACTGACCATAAGCAGTTCTTGGGAGAATCATAATCTCTCCTTAAAATATTTCCAGATTTCTGGATGTATGTAATTACTAGCAGGTATTTTTGCTTTTGGAATTCTGATTGCACCTGCTATAATTTTGTTTTGGTTTGGTTTTTTGTTTGCTTTGGTTTGATTTTTTTTTTTTTTTTTTATCATTACCTTGCAGAGGGAAGGTGCATTGCTTCTATTCCATGTTAAAATCAGTTCCTGGAGTACACTTCAGAATGAAGAGTCCTTGAGGAAAAGGGAAAACAAAAAAGAGAGGGGAAAATAAGGAGTTAGTGGCTGGATTACAAATCTAAATATCAAGCAAGTCTGAAAAGCTTTCTATAAACTATTTAATATCTCTAAGCTCCATGACATCAGCTTCAACTCAAGATTTTACAAGACCTGTTTTAAACAAGAGTCTTTTCAGTGACTTCAGCAGTTTTTGGTCAGTCACTCCACAGCTACTTAAGAGGCAAAACCACAAACTGTGGCCAAAAGTCTCTGGATACACCCAGAGCTACAGGCACAGAGATAAAAAAGTAATTTCACCAGTGTACCTGCTAACAAACAGCATCATATATCCTTACAGATAGCTTTCAGTGTGACACAGAGCTTTACATCATTTAAAGATACTGCTGCCTTCTGGGACTTTTCTTTTACATAGCTGAAGTGGTTTGAAGTAGCATTCATTCATGCACAGTCGTACCAACCATCCAGGAAGCATAAAAAGGAGGAATATTTTTATTCAGTCTTCTTTTATAAACATTTGAAAAACCACGCTTGGCTAAAAATTACGCATTTTTCAGCGAAGAGCGGGCTTTTTGAATCATTAGCAGTGGTTTTCATTTCTTTCAGAAGTACACTGATTTCAGTGGGTTTTACATTCACAATTCAGTTTCAATATAAATTTGTATCGACCTTGATGAGGCTAGTTTGAGATATCTGTATATCTCATCCAAGTCTACTCAGTGACAAAATAACACAATTTCCCTTTCCTTCTGCTCTACATTATTTATTAAGGAGTTTGTCCAAAGAGTTATTTCACCATATTTATATATTAAGAATACCTACTCCATCACCCTTTTCTTCCCTCTTGTAATTGCAGCACCACTTGTACTACTACTACTACTAAACAGGGCTGTGTCTCCTCTTGCACAAAGTTTATACAGATAATTATGAAACCTGCATATCACACAAGGCTCAAAGTAAGCCTAGAAAGGAAGACCCTTTGTGTTTAAGAACTGTACCTACACTTCTGGGCAGTACAATCACCCTTCAAGTCCTTTCTTTGTAAGCTCATCCCTTGTTGCAGTCAGTGGAGTCAGTCTACAATATTGAGGGGCTCATAAGACTGGAAGAAAAGCCTCTTACTGACATAAAAACAGGCTCTCTTTTATCAATAATCCACCAGTACCTCACCTATGAAACAGCTTTTACTATCAATGGTTTCTTAATGGATGGACTTTCTACTTGATTACACACAGAGCCTAAAATCTCAACTCCAACCCATATCTGGCTACCTGGAAACCACCTTTATTCTGCTCCCCACGAACTGCCATTGCAGATGAGGTCATAATTCCTCTGCTAAAGCTCTACTGTTCAAGGTTTTAGTGTTTCCTTTTTGCAACCTGTGCATTCTAACAGCGCATACTCCCTTCGTGTTCTGAGTTGAAAAGACAACATATTAAATCAAACCCCCAACTTTGGAACTTGATAATGTCCGCAGATCACTGTTTGTCCTGAACTGCTCCCTCCCAGCAAAACAAACCCTGCCTGAATGAAACCATTTTTCTTGGCATAACAGCATCTATTACTCCATACACTGCTTCCCAGACAGGCTTGCAGGACCATTTGTGTGACAACTCCTAAAACACTTACAATGCAACACTTCACAAGAGGCTATTTCAGCTGTACTTGTGGCTTCTGACATTCCTGTTAGCACCTAAGTGTTCCATGATTTTTTTTTTTTTGGAATATTTAATAGCAGGGAAAGGTTATTTTAAAGGGGATTTTAGAAGGTCTATGTGTGACAGGGATGCATGAAAGCAGGTTATCTATGAGAAACTGGAAAATGGGAGCTTCTTTTTCCCTACATATTATTTTTCCCATTTGGGCTCAAGGATACAACACACTGGATGCTCTTATAATATTGTATTTACAAAGACAAGAGATTATCTCTCTCTATATATATATATAAATATATGTGATCAACTTGTTAAAAAAACAGCAGTCACCCATTGCCAGTGGCTTTTTAACCAAAACCAGGACACATTTAACAGCCACAAATCAAAGTTAAGAACTCTTGCCTTGCCTTAAACACTTCTCAAACTCTCTTTCAGCACTATCTCCAAAGAACGGGTTCTTCATGTCCCAAATATAAATGCATCAAAGAAAAAAAAAAAAGGTTGAGAACAGGTAGTTTCAAATGTAGGGAAAACAGATTCAAATTAAGTTGTGAACACTCCAGTTCAAGCACACCAGGAAGGCACTCTGAGAGAGACATGAAACCAACACACAGATTTTTCAGTCGCATTTGAAGCTGATCAAAGCTAACTGCACAAAGCTATATGTAAGCTAAGTGGCAGAAGATTAAACAACGTCCAGAACAAAAGGAAACGCTCCTTTTCCTTTTTTTTTTTCCCCTGAGCCGCTTTGTCTGACCAGAACATTGTTTCATTAAGCCTTTTTCCATCTTCCAGTTCAATCATATCATTGCCAGAGTAACTATCTAAAGCTGTGCCTTCACAGCTGCCTGAGGAGACTGATGCCCTTGTTACAGCTCAGCTGCAAATCACGCATCTACGACAGCTTTATGATTAGGTGTAAGGGAAGGATGAGGAAAGGCAGCTAATATATCCATATTTTAATATGGATCTGAGGTACCTAATGATAACAACATGTTGATTTGAACAGCTACTCGCTTCAATCTTCTAATTTACTGGCTGACGGAAGAACTAATTTATTTTATGCAAAAATTCGATGGAAAGTTCAAGAAGACAGCCTGAGAAGCGTTCTATAAAAAGATACCTACTTTCAAATGATTGACACTGCTGCAGCTATCTGCAAGGCATTTCGAGCAAGCATTGATTGTGTTGATGTAAGAGAAATTCGTGGATAACTGCTGCTCCACAGAACACCCTGTTTACAGAATTTTCTGTGAGACTAAGAAGAAAAACTTTTTGATCAAGTAAGTGACTTGGGAAAAAAAAAATGTTGCTTTGGGAAAACTAACAATCTTTTTCCTGTGTTTGCCTGTTTAATGGAAACACGGAACTGATTGGTGAAATACGAATAAAGTGAGTACATTTTCATAGAAAGTCAATATGAACGGTTATTTTTTTCCCCCCACAGAATATGAAAGTTAAGACTTACCAAATTTTATGAGGGGGGAAAAACAACCCAAATTTAAATGGGGTTTTTGTTTCTGGGGTTTTATTTGATTGTTTGATGTTCACCTGGGCTTTTTTAAGATGACAGAGGAGGCACTCCCTACCCTCCCAACAAGGGTGTTCAGTCATGGTTTATGCCAATCTCTGTCAGCAGGAGAGAGGGAGAGGTAAAGCACCCCGAGGCCTCATCAAGCTCAATCCAAAATACATTTTGGCAATTCCAGAGCTCGCAGGATCACAACTCCACATCTGCTTATTTCCATCAACCCCACAGCAGACAGAAAAACTGGGAGCACAAGCAATTGCTCCCTTTCATAGAAACGGAAGAAATAAATTTCTTCATTTTCAGGGACAAGTTTAATTAAAGGGACGAAGCCTAAAAAACGAAAATCCAAAAATTTATAGAAATATGGGATACAAAAAATTATTTTCCTTTTGAAGGTATGGGATGGAATGTATGGATCATTCCATTAGGAGCTGGATGAGTTCACAGACTTGTTTTTGTAACTGACCCAAAATTAACTAAAGCAGTGACTGAGCCCAGGGAGGCACGGAGGGCTGGGAGGGGAACTGAGTGGCAGCACCTCAGGAAAAATATATTTAAAAAGGGGCACTGAGGGGTGAGGGGAAAAGTGTGAGAAACAGCCCTTGTGACGTGCCAGCCATAGGAGTCAGAAAGGACAAGACAAAATTCAGCACGGATTCCCCTGTGGACCAGGCTGCTGCAAGGGAGAGAGCGAAGGAGGAGCTGCACAGATGAACCACTGTGGTTCCCACTCCCCACCCCCTGCTCTGCTCGGGAGAGAAGTTACAGCTTTAATCTGGTTTTTTTTTCCCCTCACCACACAAATCTATCCACATCGGAAACAGCTTCGTTTCCCCGAGTCGAGCCTGTTTTGCCCACGACAGAAACGGGTAAATTCTCTCCCTGTCCTTATTTTGACCCACATGCTTTTTCACCATCCTTTTCTTTTTTCCCCCCTGTTCTGCTGAGGAGGAGGGTGAGAGAGCAGCGGGGTGGGCGCCGGGCAGCCGGCCAAGGCCACCCTACACACACAGACTGCACTTGTGCTTCGGGTAAAAAGGAACCTTAGATCCCTAGGAAGCCAAAAAAAAAAAAAAAAAAGTTAGCAGAAAAGAGTTTAAATGCTCCACCTGCACAGATGAGTGACCCAAAACAACCTCGCCAGCCCGCTACTCTGGGGCATGACTCACTGAGGTGTTCATCTCACACAGTGCTTGAAAACGCTGCTGTTCCAGCAGGAGGGCTGCCAAAAAACCCAAACCAAACCAAACAAAACCAACCAACCAAACAAACAAAAACACGTTTTGTTTTTGTTTTTTTTTTTGAAAAAGAGGATCTACAGATTTGACAGGAAGACAATATTAAGTCACAGCTTCTAGGTAGAAAGAAAATTATGAAATCTCCCTTTTGAACAAACTTCATTTTAAGATCTGTCTTTTAAAAATGGAAATTTAATCTACACTTAGCATGATGTGCTGAGAACCTGTGAGAGCTCTAGTAAAAAGCAGTGGTTTATCATTTATTCTGTGTTATTTGTGGTTTCCACCCCCACCCCCCCCAAAAAAGGGAGCCATGTTAAGGGTACAGTCTAAATATCTCTTTTTGGTCAGTTTGCTTCCTTAAGACTCTTTAGATACAATATTTTATACAAGATTATAACTGTCATGTCTATAACCAATCTTTACTGTTAATTTCAAAGCTCCTAACATTTGTCTTGCTCTATAACTCAATAATAAAACTCCCACTGATACCACTATCAGCAGAGCTAGCACAGGGCTAGCCAATGTTTAAAACATCTGCTCTTGCTTATCCAGAAGTTAATTTTTCTATCACAGTGTAAAGAAATTACAGTGGAAAATAGAAATACCTGTTCTAAAGGATAAGTTAATAACTCCATGAGCCCTGATTTACTTCCAGGGAGAGTGACCACTGTCTTTGAAAGGCAAAAGGTATGGATATCTCACCCAACTGTGTAACTCTGAACATACAGATGGGGGACAGACCTCAGAGCTGTCACTTTTGGGAACAATTTTAACATCCACCCAAAGCCATTAAGAACAATTTGCAGTGAACTAATTTTATAGCCAGTAATTGCATTTTAAAGTAATGTTATTAACATCAAATTGTACCTAAAAAGTAGGCACATGTGAAAGACCGAAGACCTGGATCCTTCCTGGAAGAGACAATTATTTTTCCCTTTGTTCCTCACCACAAATAACTCAGATAAAAAGACAATTCCTCTGAGAAAACAAACAAACAAACAAACATGTATTCCAGCGGCCTTTATAAGCCTTTTATTAGAAATGTAAATTGAAACTCAACTGCCCACGTAACCTTTACCTCCCACTAACAAAGTATCTGTTAAGCTACTGTGTGATGGAATAACCACAAGTCTTGCTTCTCATTTACTGGGTGACTGACTAGCAGTGCATATGCTCTCACTCATTATAAATGCAATGTCAGAGGGGTTTTTGTTGTTGGGGTCTTCTTTTTGTTGTTGATTTTTCTTTTCTTTTTAAACAACGCAGAACGATAAATATGTCAACCACATTAGAAAGCAAACTCAAAGTAATGCTTGCATGACTCCTTCAAACTTAATTTTAATTAATTGACTACATGGCAGTTCCACAGAATGGCAATATGCATAAAATAAAAAGGATCCTTCTCATGCAGTTCTTTATAAAGAAATTATTATCACAGAAGGATGGAAGCATCAAGTTTCAGAGTCATGCTCAAAGCTTGGAATATTTCTCTCAGAGGTAACATGGTCCTCAGGAGTTTATTCCCTATAAAATACAGACTCAAGAAATAAAGCACATGGCCAGTTCTTTGGTTTATATATTCCAGCTTGAGGTTATGCTGTCCCTGGGCAAAAATCATGTTACATTCTGCACAGACACTGGCAGAATAACAAGAGCTTTTGTATTTGATTTGATGTTTTAATGGATAATTAATCCAGATCAGATGTTTTAAAGCAAGGAAGGCTTATTTCAGCTGCGTACTTGATCTGTTGACAAGACACTATTCTAACTAGATTTCCTTGGAAAAAAGTCAGCCTGCTGTGCTGACACATACAAAAATCCAAACTTTCTGCCTACAGAGTTGCATTTCAGCTTTCGGTTTTTAAATACTGGCTCTGAAGTGTTGTTACACAGATGAATATAATAGCTAAATTTATCACAAAGCAAACTTTACAAACACTAAAAATCTTAAAACATCCTGTTAGTATGAAGATGCCAGGGAAATGACAGTGCATTTTTGAAGAAAAACACTATCTCATTTTATGTTTTTCTAATTTGCAAAAGAACACAGCTGCATAGCTGGGCTTGGGGACGGAAAAGCTGTGAAACACAGACTTTTTTTTCCTTTCCTTTTTAATCAATAACTCATAAATTGGTGCTAGAAATACATTTTTAAGAGTGATCATAACATAGTGAAGATGTTTTGACTAAAGAGCTTGGGATCTGCTCCACTGGAGATATGGAAAATTGACACTGGCTGTGTTGGACACTTTACGAGGCAAGTTATCAGAACGGGGATAAAACAGTGAGAAAAGGCAAAGCAATTAATTTGCAGTCAACTTCTTCTCTCTGCTAATATGCATCTGTGAAAGGAAGGAGCACAAAGGAGGAGGACAGACATTCAGGGACAGATACTGCGTGTGAAAATGCCCTGGGAAACAGACTCTCTTCATTGTAAGCAGAGTTCCTCACTGCAAGAAAACTTCCCTCCTTGGCTGGGTTGCTCCAGATGAAAAACGTGACAAGAAGCAGATAAATGTGTCCAGATGATGTTTGACATGACTGAATTGCAAGTCATTCTCTGTAGGATATCAAGGAGGGGAAAAAAACCCACCAACCATAGTGTTTATCTGCTTTAAAAGTAGCACATTGTGGCCTATTCAAACAATAAAAGAAGAATAGAGAGGATAAATTGCCCAGTTTGTCGATATGAAATAAATGTCAACTAAGATTCAGAATCATTAATAGCCAATGCTGTAAGAGTGCTTCTTGACATAAGTAAAAGCTTCAAAATAATATAATAGTGCTTTTGAACTTAAATGTTTTGAGGTTCTTATGTCACTGTATTTCCTTTGTGCATCCAGCAGTTTTTAATTCAGTTATCAGTTATCTTATTATTGTCAAAGTGATTAGAAGATGAGCACTACTTAAATTTCAAAAGCAGCATGAGGCTTTCTGAGTTTTTATGTCTTTGTTCCACATTTGGAACCCTGTATCTTAAGACAGTTCACCTCCCTCTAATATCTTGTAAAAACAGGAAGTTTTTCACAGCCTAGAAGGACTTCTGTACGTAAAATGGGATTCAGAAAATAGTGCAATTGAAACAAATTCCTTGGAAACACAAAACAAAAAACCCTCCAAGAAGTCATGAAAGCACTTTCTTTTTCCCTGTTACCCCACCTGCAAGAGCTGAAGAACTCAGTATTTACAAACACAGATGCTTATTTAAACAGAAAAAGCAGTAACTATTCCTACATATAAGTGTTTTAAAAATTTAACTTTCATGTGGTTAAAAAAACCATCCAAACTCCCCAAAACATGATAAATACTGATTTTAGCTCCTCAAACATTTCTGTAATGTCTGATTTCAGACATTTTTCCCCTCTCAGATTTTTCAGAAGGGGCAAGTATCACAAGCACAGTTTGTTTCACTTATTCAGATATATTCATTCTGTATTTAATAAGATTTCAGGACACTTATTCCAGAGTGACTCTGAAAGACAAAGCATTCTGCCTTCTCCTTCTTTCAGTCAGTAATATTTTCCTGAAATAGTTCTCTGTGAAAAACAGGACAAGAATGATGAGATTTTGAGTTGTCTAGTTCTGCCTTTCAGAAAAGACACTGTATTAGAAGACACATTCCACATCAGTTAATGTTCTTGTGTCAGAGAAAGTCAATTATGAATTTGAAATAACATTTGCTGCGTGTTATACCAAAACATGCAAAACCCTCTCAAAGGCTTTTAAGCCTGACTTGTTTCTCTGTTACAATTCACATTTAGCAACTTGTTCATTAGCAGGCTGTCTGATGGGTTACATTTTCCCTGGAAAATACATGCTAATGGATGCTCCTTAAATATATGCCCTACACAAAGAACACCCTGGGGAAAAAGGTGCGATCTGAAAGTCATCCCCTGCTGCCTCTTTTGCACCTATACACATATTTATTGTTTTCACCTGCCTCTGTAAAGTATTTAAGAATGATTACATGGAAATAATGTGGGGTTTTCAATGCTTATTAGAAAGAAGAGGGCTGAGTGTTCACAGGTAATAAAGCAACAAGCTGCAGGCATGTAAACTACCTCTTTTGCATCTATGCAAATATGTTCAGCTCTTGATTCCAAACCTCTGTGTTTCTACAAGTATTTTGAGCTTTAAGCCTGAATCTCAGTTTGATGTCATTATTTCACACAACTTCAGTGCAAAGACCCTCAATGCCAGTGCAGAAATTAAGGGAGCAAACTACAGAGATGGCTTGGGTTAGTCCTGAGTATGAATTCCCCCAGAAATAAGGGGTAACAGAGATAGGAGTAATCACATTTCCACAGAGGAACATGAGGAAGAAAGTAGCCAGGACGTGTGAAAAATAAGGGTAAAGGAACTCAGCCATGGCAGCTATGAGGACAGCAGGACTGTCAGTATTTTGGCCTCTGAAGTGGCCCTCCCATCACAGAACAGCTATTTTGAAGACAGCCCTGGCAAATTAAGATGTTAGTCCCCACCAGCAGTTAAGCTACCACAAGAGACTACACTGAAGACAGCCAGGTTACTTTAAGCTGACACTTAAGGTATGTTATGCTCATCTGTTTCAGTTTGGAATCAAAACAGATTAGAAACATTCAAACAACCTGTTAACAGTAATTTGGCTGCTCAGAGAGCATAATCCAGCTCAGTGGCAGAAATGAAAGACTGTTCCAACTATACTGCAAAAAAAAATTATGTAAGCCTTCAGAAAGGGAAAATAAAAACTAACATGCTGAGTGAGTAGCAATTTTCCTGATGTCAGTACCTCGAGCAAGGCATGTAGCCTTACTGGAAGGGAAAATACACAGGAGAATATTTCTGAAATCCTGTCTCTTAAGACATTTTACTTAATGATGATAGAGGCCTCTGGGATTGCATCCTAGAAATCCCTCCTAAGTCTGGTCACCTTAGACCTTCTTTTCATTAAGTGAGAACAGGGTCACTCTTTTAATGAAAGCATTGCCAGAGAAAAATTTGTTGACTCTCTGTTTTAAAAGCAGTAGTAGAGAGCAATTCAAGATGTGAAAGATATGATCTAGTTGTCTCTATTGTCCAAGTGGAACAGGCTGCTCAGCACTTTTTATCCAGTTGCAACTTGAAAAACTCCAGATAGGGAGACCACACAACATGCCCACACAACCCATCTGGCTGCTTTCAGAGAATCATTGTGAAAAAAAAGGGATTTCTTATGTCCAATATCCGTTCTGAAGGAGAAGGGAGGCACAGCAGGAACCATACATTGTCACCTTGCAGTACCTCTAAGAGAAAGTGGTGACTGCCCCTGTGTGTCACAGAAATTATAAGGCTAATAAAGTTATTCAGGATAAATAAAGAAAAGCAATGCTGGGTTTTCAGAGCCTGAATGAGGCAGAAGTAGGAACCAAGAACAAGCCTGTTCAGCCCTATTAGCTTGAGACCAGTTCCAGAGTCAGCTTTTCACGTGCCTAGGAAAGCACAGGGAAAACATGCTGTGGCCTTCCAATTGTCACCTTCAGATCATGCTGAGCAGCACCATCAATATCTACCTCTCCTACCTGCCTTCTGTGCCAGTCACTGTGGGTTGTGTTCAAAATGCTTCCTGCAGATGCCTCATTTAATAGCAGGATTGCTGTGGAGTTTCTGCAGAGTTGGCACTCTATAGCGCTGGGTTAATTTCCCCCTCTGGGCTTCTGGGGTTTTTTTCCTTATTCTATGAAATTTGGTCATTAGCATAAAACCTTAAAATATCTTTTGTTCATGGTTCAAAATCTATGCTCCAAGACGGAGCAAATTTTGCAGACATACTGAGAATAACCCATTTCACAACTTTTAGATTCTTATGACAAGGGTACAGAGATTAAAAATTTGCCTTATGTTACACCTGATGCAAATGTGGGTAGGAATGCTATTTAGGTACTTAAAATATGGAGTTCAAGCAAAAGCACAGCATCTCACCAGAGTCTTTCTTGCATCCTTTCTCAGTAATTTGTCTAAATTGAATAAATTTTCTCCTTTTATGTTTATGCTTTTCTCACAGAGCTGCTTTGATGTAGAGGACACTGATGAGAATGGTAGATGATAACACTGTATTTGCTCATTGTACAGAGCAAGAAAATGCCTTCAAGATTTGTAAGTACTCTTCACGTTTCACAAGGAAGAATTTTAAACCTTGGGAGAGATTACATGATTTCCCAAAGTCTCATAGTGAGATCACGGTTGAAACAAGAACAGAAGTACGTTACTTCACCCAGTATCCCCAATTCTAACCTATCCTCTGATTTAACTCTTAGTCATTTAATATTAGATATTAAAAGTTAACAGGCTCAGAGAGCAATGACCAAGTTCCTGGAACAGAATCCAGCGAAGATGACTTAATATGTAGAAACCACTCCTGGATGAGGGAAGAGTCTGAGAAACAAAGAGCTGGGAGACAAGGAGAGGACTCAGGTCATCACCAGTGTTTTTACATCCTTCCCTAACCTCCTCCTCTGGAATGCTGCTGGATAAAAAGCACTGGGTGACACGGATCTTTGGCATGACCAGTACAGCCATTTATAATTTACCTTCAGTCTGTACACTAAATTTGCTAAATCACTAAATCACCAGCAGAGGAGATAGTGGTGCAGAAATAACACAGTGGGAACGTTTGGCTAGTGGGAAATTGCAAGAGGCCCAACTGTTTAAAGGGTTTTGCCTCAGACTCTGAGACTTTTGAAGTTACTATAACAACACACCAGCACCACCTAAAAATGTTTTCTCTCCTTTCTTTCTTATATATCCCCAAGACTAAAGTGTTTCAGAGAACCTGATCTAATTGAAGAACCTCTGAGCAAAGAATAATGTTGACCAAAACTGGCACAAGTTGGCAGTTTCACAGAGACAGGGCTGTATTGCATTGCTTGCTCACTTAATTTTCATAAAAGGGTTTTAGCCTTGCCTTCCATTTCCCAGGATCCTCAACAGCAGTGCAGATTTCTACCTAGACACCGAGGAATTCACTGATAGACGGCTTTGGACAGTATAGAAATAGTATCTTCACTCAGTAGCACAGGGAAAGCTTGGAGCCAAGAATGGCCCAGAATAACAACTCCAACAGGGACAGGATTTGCATATTAACAAGGGCACAAGTGATTGCAGCCGCTTTGCCTTCAGAGAGGCCAGTTCCAGCCTCTGAGGAACAGGATGCTGATCTACAAATCTGATTACATGTGGGTTGCATCAATACGCCATAGATGGCAATGTTCTGCTGTTTAGGGAAATCAAGATGTTATTGGATATTTAATCTGATTATTTTGTGGTGTTTTAAACAGAACTCCACTCTCCCAATGTTCCAATAAACACAGCCTGGCTGATCCTACTGGAAATGGGAGAAGGAAAGACATGAGAGGCTGCCTACATTATTAAGCTGTTATGGGAGCTGCAGTGAATTGCCAGAACACAAATAGTATTTTCCTTCTTCCTAGCCCTTTTCTAATATCCATTCTCGGCTACACATTTGTTTAAGCTCTACAGTTTGACTCTGATGACAGGCCTATAACTCAAACAGATGGAAGAAGCCACAAGGCTAGAGGAGACACAAGGCTGACCTCTCCCTGTGATAGTTAATTCTTATACCCATGACAATCTTACTTGTTATTATGTACTATCTTAACCTATTGACCATAAAGAACCTCCACATAGTCTATACAGATAAATCAGCTGATGCTTTAAGGGGAGTTTTGCTACAATATTATTTTACAACAAAAACCTCTAACTGCACATAGTACAGTTTAGCACTGAAGCTAATCTGTTAAAAAAAGAGAAGGGAAGGAATAGGCAATAAAATAAGATACAGCAGTAACACTCACTGTAAGGCTCTTGTATTTATTTTAAAAAAAAAAATACACTGCACTTGTCTCCTGCCCAGATACTGATCTACCCTCAGAGCTGAAAAATACATTTTTAAGACAACTTATTTGATGTTCTACTGGCTGTGTTATGTATTCAGAGCAGGTAGTCTGAAGCAAAGAACAAAGGCTGCGTAATTTGAACTTTAACTCATACTTCACAGGTCGATGCCTCACTCAGCCTGCAAGAAAAAGCAATTATTGCACTTGAGCTAACAATATTATAAAAGGGGGTCAGGGACACACCATTTCATTGGTGAAAAGATGTGCAGTAAAAAAACAAACTAAAAATAATTAATTTTCTTAAAAGCACCATAATTTCATCTCCCTGACTGAAGAACTGTTCAAAAGCATAAAAGAACACACTGACATGATATTAGCTGCTTGAAATCTTACTCTGAAGTAATTTTGGAATATAGTTATAACAAATTATTGAGAGCTTTTTTTTTTTTAATTATTTAAATACCACACTTTCTCCCTCTATGTCAATTAAATGCTTTCTTAACAAAAACTTTAAACAGTGGCAGCTCCAAAACAAATAGTGATCTGCTCCTAAGCAATGTGAATTTAAAGCAACCCCACACAATTTCGGTAGCTTCTGTTTTTAACAGTGGCTGCTTTCATTCTTGGAAACAATTGGTGTTCCTTTTGGAACAGGTAAATTGCCTCGGTGAGTGACAAGTTAGTCCTCTTGCCGTGAGACTGGAAGCTGTTCCTTCAATCAAAACTAAGCTGGTTGGAAATAACTGATTTTATGCCTCACCAAGTTTGGTCTTGCCTTGAATACAAGAGGACATTATCTTAGTGCCTGCCACAGCTACAGGAAAAGGCCCTGTGTGACTGATGAACAAAGTGCCAGAACCTGCTGCTTAATGAGGGGAACAGGGAAAGGGCAGAAATGTCCTTTCAACAACCCATCTATGCCGTGGGGGCAACGCCTCCAAAAGACAGCCCAAAATTTGGTTCTTGGCATAAGTAAGCAGCCCCCAGCTGTTCCCCTGTGATATTCTTTCCCTTGAGGTCCTTGAATGTACCGGGAACATTTATGGGTTGTTGAAATATTTGACATAATGGGAAGAAACTCTCACTCGCAACTCCCCAGCTTGCTCTCATTTTGCATTTTCACCTGTTAATCAAAGTGAGGATCAAAACACTTAATTGAGGCCTTTGAAAAAAAAAAAAAATCAACTTGTAACCCAAGGCATTTGATCATGCTTACCCGAGTCTGCCCCCCTCGCCCATAAAGCATTGCTTCATTTATCAGGACAGCCTAATTAGCTTCTAACTTGTGCTGCGTTCAGCTCTGAGAGAAGCAAAGAAGCTGGAGAACTGCTAGAGACACACTGCAGCAAACGGAAAAGCAGCTGGGACAGTTATACAAATTCACCCACTGTGGGAAAAGAAAAGTTTAAGCCAATAAATGCAGTATCAGACAGTGCTTGACCTTTGAAACTGTGTGTCAGTCCTGGTGGGAAAACAAATATACCACTTGTCATTAACAGGCATCCCTTCTACATATGAACAACAGGCTATTGTGTTACAGAAGAAAGCAATGTCCTCAACGTCCTACATTAATCCTCCTTTGGGGCCCGGGGGTGGGGTACACAAAAAAAAAAGTCCCCCAAAAAAGATCAATGCTGTAATTGTTTCATTTAAAAAAAATAAAATAAAAAAAAATTACTGTAATGAATTCAGTTTTAGTTTCTAGATTCCAGGAGCCTGTAAAAGCCAGTGCCCTTCCAACATACAAACTTACTAACATATGCATGGGATCATCTAAAAGTTGTGAGGGTGAAACAAGAATAGCGAGGAATCAAGTAATGCAGTGCAGCAGCCTGTGCAAGAACAGCTCAGAAAACCTATCTAAAATGCAAGACTGTCCTCAGACTTCTTCCCCTCACACATTTTAAATCTCATCATTTGCAGCTAATGATCAACATCACAAATGTTAATTTAATTTGCAATATTGTTTTGGCAGGTCAAAAACTGCCCACAAATAAATAGCTTAAGATGAAATGGCATGAGGATGAGAATGTTACTCCCACTCTGACACATCTGCTGAAGCACTTTTAGACACTGAATTGACTCTCCTCTTTTTAGAGGACACTGAAAGCTGTGCTGGTGTCAGGATAACTAATCACGTTGTATTATTAATCTGGCATTTTAAAAAAATCTTTTACCCTCATCCTGATAAGAAATCTACTTAAAAAAAAATTATATTAACCAACATGTCCCTGTTGTCTTATCATAGGAAATAAAGCACTTACTTCTGAAATCAAGCATAAAATGCGAGTGTCTCAAATGATTAGTTGCCTGTATATAAAATGGAATGAATGTCTATTTATACTACTTGATAGGTTATATGTATGCACTGCAGAAACCACGCTAAGAAATAAAATAAAATCAAATCAGAAAGTGACAGCTCTTGAAAATTGTCTTATCTCACACCTCCTAACTGCAGACAGGCCAATCTGCTTAATCTAGAGCAATCCAAAGTGTGTGCCTTCCTTAGATCCCTCTGTATCAGGTAAACTAATGATGATACCCTGTGTAAGAGCATTGTTTCTGCAATAAAACACACGGGGCAAAATGAAACTTATGTCCATTTTTTACAATAGCTGTAAAGAGAATAGCAGAGATAAAAATCTGCCTCACTATACAGATGTGATCCACTTACTGTTCTGGTTTCTGTAACTACAGCTTCTGCAGCATTTTGTGTCAGGAGGTTCCTTGCCTGGCAGTGTTCATTAAGAGTCTTTATATCAAGGCACTGATGCACTCCATCTGTTTTGAACATATTGCCAGTGTAAATCAGCTTAAAGCGAGTTTATACACCCCTCACAATATTAGAAGAATCCTCATTTGGCATAAAAAGCCATCAATTCTCACGTGGTCCATTTTCAGGGCTGCAAGGCAGCTTAGAAACAAGCTAAACAGATGACTCTGGAGTGCCAGTGAATTGCCTTCTGCCCACAGTTCTGTGGGCTGTAGATCAGGGGACCTACACACCTGATCTGCCAAAGAAGATGATGTTAAGGTAGTTTTACTCTTTGTACCCAGAAAGCTGTGACATCTGAACTACTGCCCTCTGTGCAAGCTGAATTATGTAAGCTACTCATAAAAAAGGTTACTTGCAGAGTTTTTATATCTACAAAATGTCTCATTTTTGCCCATTTACAGCTCTAGTTAAATCACACTACACCACCACACAAATCAAAACCCAGCATAAAAATATTTTTCACAGCTGAAGACTCAGCTTTGAATTAGACAAATTACCAGAATTAATTTTCTACCTTTTACCTTTTAGACTCTGTCACTGGAATTTAAAAACTGAGACTTAAAGCAAAGAGTGCAGAAAGAAAATCCACATGGAATTGTATGCTTTAATTCAAATCTACTAAAGAAACAACACAACACTCTAGGGAGTGCTACAAAGGTTGAAGACTCCACCTTCAGAAGGCACATTAAAGCATTCATGTCCTTTTAATAAAGAGTTAGTTATAATGTCTGTTTTTAAGAGGGGATTTTTTTTTTTTAATTTTTAAAATTTACTTTTAAAGGTGAAGACTTCTTAAAGAGTAGCTACACTGTTATTGAAGGTTTAGGAACTAAAAATGTGAACTTTTTTTTCCCCTATCATAAAATTTAAGTCCAACAAATGTACATGTTTGCCCATTAATTAAGAAAAATGTACTGAAATAAAATATTCCTGATAAAATATCTCTGTTGGACTGGTGGATTGAGCCTGAGTGGCAGAAAATGGTCCAAATACTTCTTTCCAGATTTCTGCATGTAAACACTTTTATTTTCCAAATTATGAGGTTTTTAAGGACGACGGTGTCCTGTCTGCCTCCAATATTCCTGGATCATATCAGACTTACTCCAAATGCTTTTGAGACATATTATAGTCAACTGGAAAACCGTATTATTTAATTCAAGCTGAAAAGCACAGTCATTTAAAGGGAAGGCAAAAGGCATTTGCTTCACACACTCACACAGAGTAATGGTGTGTGTCCTACCTTCTCTCACCCACTCTAGAGACAGAAAACCAACATTCACTTCTCAAATCTCCAGCCCACATGGATACAAAGGGCAGTATGACTGCCCTTCTCTCCACTTCTAATAGCATGACCATGCCCTGTTTTGCAAATAAGCAACTTACCTCAACTTTAAGCATCTGCTAATTCAAGTCTCCGATATAGATTTTCCTTCAAGGAAAAGTTTCATGCATCTGCTACTTTGCTGCTTACAGAATTCCAATTTATACTTCAGGATCAGACTACAAAGCATAATATTCTACTTTTTTTTTTTTTTTTTAAAATTCTGTTCATCCTCCTTTTATAAATGAGATTTTATTAGATTTTTTTAAACCAATTTTTAATTACCCCTTTTTATATTGTCCAGGTTTGAATACTTACTAATAAGGTTAATGTGATTAAGACAATTAACAACCTAAAACAGTTCTTATCTCTGATAGAAGGAATGAGTAGCAGAGACTCATCAAGAGGTATTCTTAGTTTCTATGTGGGGCCTCAAATTGGAGTTTAAGTATTACTTCAGCACTGAGCTCTCTGCATTGGGATAAATGCCATTGTAGGCAACAGACTTCATTTTATAGGGTTTTTTCCCCTGTATATTTCTACATTTATTTTACCCCCCTTATTTCACCCTGCTTTCTGTAGAACATCTTGCAAAAGACCTCAGGAAGACCCTCTGTTTATACCACTGTCTGAACTAAACTCCAGTTTTCTAATAGCTTGAACAATGTTTTCATAAGGTGTTTTATGTCCACTGATACCCCATAAACAACACTGGGTCCTGTTATTCTGTCAGAATAAATCAGCTTCCTGTCCACAGAACTGAACTGGCTTGCATTTGCTGTAAATTTGTCCAACCCTTTCTTTAGTGATACACAAAACTGAATCCAACTGCTGAAACCTGGAGCTGTATAAAATGCAGAGATTCAATGCTTCTCAAAACTTATGACTGATGTAGTTTAGGTCTCTGAGTTTAAGGTCTGAAGGGATCCCAAAGAATTCAGTGAAAAGGCAGCTAACAAAAAATGGCAAACTCTGCATAACTTTCCTCCAAAAACCACACAAAACTTTGCCTTTAATACAAGGGCAAGATAAAACTGGGATTTAGTGATTCTTTACCAACCTGCTTATCCTCTGTCCCAGTTAAAAGAGAGAGGAAAGGAGAACAAGGACACAAAAAGCATCCGCAATAACCCCACAAAGCAGGAGATCACCTGGGGTACAGAGCTCTTATCATCACACAGTCATGATCCACTCTACCTGGAAACACAGAGAAGAAAAAGGGATGGTGGCAGCTCTTCCCTGGGGATAATATCTGAGAAGAGTAACGGGGCAGTTGCTGTTCCCAGAGCTCGATTCCACACTCACACACCCTCTGTGATGTGAATAAACAGCTGTAAATAAAGGTTTGCCCTCTGAGGAAGGTGGACTTCAAACCTTGGAGGAGTATGTTTGTTTCTCTGAGACTGGCATTAGCATGTGGAGTTATGAACCAGCTGCACAATATTTTTCAGGTTCTGTGTGTCTTAGAGCAGCAATAAAGAGGGAAGATGAAACTAGGATGTACTGCAAAGAAGACAAACAGAAAAACAAGTGAAAAGCTGTAAAGGGAAGAACTCTTTGAAAAGACATTTACAGAAATGGAAATCATAGGAACACGAACAGAAAAAATGAAAACTTGGGATTATAAAATTGTTTCAAGATGCTTAGTCAATAGAAAATGTCACAGGATTTACAAAAGCAAGTTAAGCTACTCCCCTGTGTTTGCTCCATCTTCCACTCCTTCCCAACTCATATTTCTCCCCTCGACCACCAGAAGTGTTTTACTGGGCAATTTTTTCCTCTTACTTATTTGATGGGTTAAATACCATAAAATCTCCACATATTAGATACTACATCTAAATGCATATGTGTGCATACCATATTGGGTCAAAATCTGTAAAAAACCTACCACTGTAGTATGAAAAGCCTTTCACTTATCAATACAGAAATAACTTTTCAGCTCCTTCCTGAGTATGTTACTGGTGAAACCAGATACACACAGTCTATTGTTCCACTTGGGTCAATGATTTGTGTGAACAGTTTCACCATTCTTTTTTTTTTTTTTTAACTTTGGATCTTTTCCATAAATAGTGGCTATTCAGAATACACAAACTGAGGAATGCTGACGCATCTGCCACCAACTTACAGGAAAAAAAGGACTATCTGTTTCTTTCTTGTTCTAACTCTTAACACTGCTAAATCCCAGACTTTTTCAACAGCTGATAATGATAGTGAGTGTGCTTTGCTATGAAGTTCTCAGCTACAATTTCTTCAAGGTCATTCACAGTGCTTTACTGAGTCACATTTAATAATGGTTGATTGGTATAGTGTAAAGTTGATTCCTGCCAGATCAGTTCCTAAAATGGTCTAGCAAACTATTGCAGGCAAGAAGAAACCTTCTAGAGTAGGCTCCTATTAAAATCAAAACAATACAATTCTAGTCCCTTACTTATATGAAATTACAATACAATCCTAGCCCCTTACTTATATGAAATTTCATTTCAGCCTTTGAAAAATAATGATTTTTTCCAGATCAGCTACTTACAATGGTTTCATTCCCAAAATAGTGTGCCATTCTGTGTTCTGCTGCTACCAAACTATCAATAAAATCCTCATCTCTTATAATTGAACTAAAAATTTCCCTGCCTAAATGTGGTGCTTTCATACCTTGTTCTCCAAGAGGACTGCAAATCAAGTTATCTTAGGGCTCAGTTTGAGTTCAATCAAACCAGAACTTCAAGGACTGTATTTAAGCAGTACTGTGATTTAAAAGCTCATGGAGAAAGAGCATCAGAATCATCTCTGGCATTTGCAATTTTCCTGACATTGTAGCTTGCAGACATGTGCAGGCCTAAAAGCTGTGGTATCATTTATTTAAACTCTAGAGATGAAAATCTAAGCTTTTGTGAGAGAAAAATTTGATTGAATGCATTTTCTTCTAGTATGAATGGCAGCTTGAAAATAGATGTTATTCAAAAAATATAAGACTACTGGAACAAAACCAGTTCATTTCACTGGGTGTTTTTTTTTGTAAGCTTAAGAGAATGGATACATCATTTTTTCAGCAGTATGTGGACCCTCTTCTTCACAAAGAATTGCAGCAGGAAGGAAGCACTCAGGGAGCATCCCACTCAAGAGGGCAACCGTGTCTAAGTAATTATATGTCATTCCTATCTGCAAAGCCTCAACAAAACAGTACCAAAAGTAGTCTTGGCCACTCTAAAGTACATGCAGTCTCATTCCTCCTTACAAACAATTCAACAGCACAGAAAATGTCTTGCCAATAAGAAACAACCCATCTCTGGAATCCAAGGAAACAAGTGAAGAGTATGGCATCACCCAAACAGAGCATTAGGGGGTTTGGGGGTTTTTTCATTCCACAAAAAATTTCTTTCCAATAGAAAGCTCTTTACTTCATTCAAAAACAAACAAACAAAAAGACAAGGAAAACTGCTTCCTTAAAATCTGTGTATCCACTTGGTTATCTTCTTGTTATTCCCTTCATTTTTATGCTCAATTTGAAATTTTGTCCTGTACCAAGAAAGAGACTGTTTCTGGCAACAACCTGTCT
Source organism: Myiozetetes cayanensis (assembly GCF_022539395.1). Lineage (NCBI taxonomy): Eukaryota > Metazoa > Chordata > Aves > Passeriformes > Tyrannidae > Myiozetetes > Myiozetetes cayanensis. The sequence goes on from NW_026087853.1 coordinate 58,214,006, forward strand.
TAGAAGTCTGCAGAGGCTCAAACCCTTCCTGTCTTGTCACAGTAATAACAAAGCATCGCAGCTTGATGCTGATGGGAAGAGACAAATTCTGTCTACAAAAACAGAACTGACTGCACTGTTTTCCAAGAAACTTGGTCTGTTTGACTTATGTGATGGGCCTTGGGTAGCTGGGGCTGCAGGGGGGACTTCTGGGAGAAGACACCAGGAGGTGCCCCAGGCTGGGACAAAACACAAAAATATTTTTTTAAAGTGATTGAAGCTGTTCTCTTGTTTTGCAAACACAAAGCACGAGGTGAATTCACCATTTGCACTTTTCCCTCACTGGCATTGCCAGAAGTCCTGTAACAAACCATCTTGCAGGAGAAGACTAAGAAAAGTATGTTTACTTTTACCAACAGGACAATTAATACACACTGTGATGGTAACAAGGAGATATACACAGCCAAACAAAAGATGTCTGACATTTTGGGCATTCCAATGAGAGGAGAGGAAAAAAAAAATCCCAAACCAAACAAAGAAAATCCCAAAACAAAACAAACCCTCAAACCCAAACCTACAGCATATCTTGAACGCAGCTGAGATGCCCACATTTTAATTCCTGCATCATTCTTTCTTTAATTAATACCCTGTAAAGTTTATTTGCTGAATAGAAGCTAAAACTATGTCTGTCCCTGGCTTGCATCAGCATAACAAATTCTTCAGATTTCAAGCTCTTTAGGGAAAAAACACATCTCTATATGGTCTGTATACCTTGATGTATACTATATACATGAAAAATTATCTTCTGTATTTCAGAAGGGGCAGTAGCAGATGAAAATTCCAATATTTCGGGAAAGTTCATTTCCTGATTAAATTCCTATCAACAGTCAGTGTGATGCTAAGAGAAAAACAAGCCTTTGGAGGTTCAAATTATTATCTCAGGAAAACTATTGAAAAAAAAAGAATGACATCAACAAGAGTAGTGTAGATTTTCAAAGGAGAAAAAAGGCCAGAGACTGGCACAGTTTTATAAAAACATATATATTAACACACAGTTTCTACTTGCTCACAAAATCACATATTTTCATTCTGTTCAGCTGCAGGGATTACAAATCTTAGCATCCTTCCTACCACATTAGTATGAAATCAGCTCTGAGGAGGCAGTGACAGATGCATCATTAAAAACATGAACGCAAGCGCTGGCCCCAAGCTGTCCCTGGGTTGTGGCACTGAGGTCTCCCATAACTGGTGATGCACCTGCATTCAGATCACTGGGAGCACATCTGCAGCAAAGCAGGTGGGGAAATTGGCTGTCCCAGGTTGTGTATTCACAGCCAAACCCTTCCTCTACTCTGACAAAGCGAAACAAACCCGCAAACCCAACAGTCACACATGCCACCATCAAGAAATCTAAACTACTGCATCCAGTTTAGAACCTTAAGTTTTATAAGGCCATTCATGCCATGATCCTACTGCATTGAAATCAGAGTTGAGGCCCCAGGTTTCCTAACTCTTCCATGTATTGTGCACCAACCTTCCTTTCACAAACAGAACCATAAAAACAAACAAACAAACAAACAAAAAATACATTAAACAATTAGCAACAATTCCAAAAGTCCTATGAATGCATTAACAGGTGATTTGGAAAATCAAAGGCATGGTATCAAATCAAATAAAAGTAAAATTTTGGCACAAATCTCACAGGATTTTCTCTCTTTTTTTCTTTTTGGTGGGGGGAGGTTGGGAGTAGATAGGTTATACCTCTAGGTTGTTGTGTTTCTTTCTTTTACAAGCCTCTCTTTATTCCATAGAAAATATATGCTTACAGTCTACTGAAACTGTTACACGGCTTACAGGCACTGTAACAACAGTTACTGAGTTAGGAAATGACTGAAGAATCTGCATCATATCTTAAAGTGCAAATTTTAATGAAAGCTCATTGCACCTCAGCATCTTAATGAGAAGTTATAGAGTTCTATGTCAAGCCTCTCAAAATGTTGCCTGATACTAAACATGTGCCTTAGCCATCACTACATTCCACTTTTCAGGGAGTGACTTTTATTCTCATGTTTTTTACTTAGTCAAGACTTGGGCACATCTGATTTCCTTTATCTTTTAACACAAGACCTACAACCACCAGCAGACAGTTCCCTGGGCACATGATCTGGAATGAAACATTTGCTTGATTGTTTTGATTTATTTCCTCTTGCCTCAGTTAGGCTTCAGGAATTGAGCTGCTTGCACTCCTACCCCGGGGGGATTCGTTTAATGACTTGCTGTGTTCAATCTGTTTAGTGCTTCCCAAAGTCCATGGGATGCACGGAGGGCCAGAGGGGGAGTGGAGAAGGAGGGGAAAGTCAAACATTTTACCAATAGCACAGGAGACTATTCAGAAACTTGCTGAACTGTCTGAAAGGTATTTTACGCTTCTTTAGCCTCAGTCTCCTGAAAATCACAGCATAATTTCAGTGCCACTCCACTTGCTCCTACTGAAATACAAATACACACATTACTTACCATTTTCATTGTATACCCACATTTTTCTAGAAAAAAACATGAATACATCTGAAATTAATCCATCTTCCTCCCAATTTAAATAAAACACTTAAATTCTTCAGACAATAACTTACTTGATTACAGATTGGAGCTGGGATATGAAGTTGTAGAGGCCCAGAGAAGTTGCCTTTAGCCACGGGACGGGTGGATTGTGGTGGTGCATCCACCCCTCCCCACTACGAGCTGGGAAATGCTCATCAGGCCTCGTTCTTGATAACCTGCACCTGGGCACAGCCCCTCTTGAGCTTATCAGAAGCACTGTCTGTTCCCAGGAACTAACAAGTGTCTAACGAGCACCTGCTTTTTAATGAACAGCCTTGGAAACTTATTTTTCTTGCCTGAATAACAAGCCAAGTGGATTAATATTTTTGCTCTTGCACCTTCAAATCAAGTTACTAACTCAAATGGCAGCCAGGATGGAAAACTAATTATGACTAAAGCCTACTCTCCAACAACCCCATAAACAGCCATCCAAAGTGAGACCCTTTGAGCTCTCAGTTCCCAGAAGATAAGGGGCTAATGGGGATGTCTCAAACACCACAAACTAGATGGCTGTGGAGCCAGTCAAGGATTGCTGGTCTTAGCAAACAAGGATTGTTGGCATTAACACACCATGAGAAAGAGCAAGCAGTGGCTGGAGAAGGGAGGCCATGCAGAGACAGAGCAGCACTTCCCTGGTTGTGGCTCCTGGAGATAAGCACACACAGTGTAGCACAAGAGCAGGAATGAGGCCAAGAAGCAGGGATTAAGACCACCAAAGCCCCCTGAAGACCTCTGACCCATTTCCAGAAAGGCCTGAAAGAACAGATTGGGCATTATTACTAATTTTCATAGAAAGCAAAAAGTCTGTCCATAAAAAAAGTATCTCCCACCCAAGCCCAGATGGCACCCCCAGGACTGTGGACATCTCCTGGGCCAGACCAACACAACTGCATCGATGCTGAAACCAGGACTGGTTTTTCACTCCCTTTTCTCCTCTTTTCCTCTCTTTCTTCCTTTTTCTCTCTCCCCCTCTCTAATTCATCTTTTCATTTTTCTCTTCCCGTTCATCCCACCCCTTTATCCAAAACCTAATGCCAGGTGCTTGTATGGTAGGTCAGGGTCTAACATAGCAATTTCTGTGCCAAAGGTGCAATTTACTAAGAAAGCTTTCTGACTTTTGCTGTTCCTTTCAACCACAAGCATTTACAAATCTTAGCTGCTTCCTTCCCCTTAAGGATGTGTCATCCCAGGGCTTCAGGTTCTTCACAGCAATTAGTAAATGTACAAAATGTGATTAGATGCTGCAATGAATGGAGTAATGGGCTCCTCTGAATTTCCTCCCCCCGTTTTTTTATTCTAAGTATGTGTAAAAGTCTCTCTTTTTTACACCAGCCTGAACTGGGGAGGAGGGAAGGGATTATTGCAGAAAACTAGGAATAACAGAGAAAAGAATGAGCCAAAACTTCAAATATCAAGCCCCTCCAAACAGCTGGATGTATCCAGAACACATATCCAGAGCTATAACTGTTCTTATTGTATTTTCTGAGCCTTTAAAACCAGAAGGAATAGCTCAGGTCTTAAGCCATTCTTAAGCATTAAGAATGTTTTATTTCAGCTTTATGCCAGAAGCTAGTCAGAATTAATAGCACTTTTTGCCCATGGCAATTTCTTTTTATTTATTTTATTACTATATGAGTAAATTTGTTCTTAATAATTTTCTCTGCAGGGGACAGGAAGACATTTATTTCCACAAGGAGCATTTTTCTTTCTGAGGGGTTCCCACAGTTACAATAAAAAAAAAAAAGTTTGAAAAGAAGAGTATAAAAAGTTTTAAAAGAAGGATGTATACATTTCTCTCACTGTGAAATACCATCTTTTTTTTTTTTTCCAAGCACTGACAGTGAATTGGTTCTTTTAATTCCCAGGCATTTCAAGAACAGCATGAGACTTGCAAAGGCAAGAGAAAACAATAGAGAGCAAAAAAGTACTGATTAACTTGTGGTGGCTCATTGAATCAGAATGTGGTTCCCTACCGTGCTGTCTCTAAAAATCTTAAATCATCCTTCTCTCCCAGAAGCACACAGCATAGTTTGATGTCTCAAGGTAACAAAGTTAATTCCTTTAATCTAAGTAAAATAATCTTTAGAAGTTTCTTATGAGTGGAGGATCTTGATACATTGCATTTTTAATTATAAAATCTAATTAAAAAGTCCAACTATACATTACTAAACACTTAATTTCTTTTTCCTTTTCAAGACAATCAGACACAGGAATTTCTTACAAAATAGCCCCACAGGTTCACTCTAAGAAAACACTTTCTACTTGGTTCTGCTTTATTGCTTTACTACTGGCTCCAGTTTTAATTGCCAAATGATATCTAAATGGTGGTGGTCTGACCATTTTATTCCCCCCACCCTCTCTTTGTTTGAGTACTGATCTAACCAACCTAATTCATTATATATATGGGGGGTGTGTATATATATATATATTTTTTTTATAAAATACCACACATAGATATCCTAGAAGAGGTATATTCACCAGCAAAAAGGACAATGAAGGAACATTTACAACACACAAATGGATTTCAACAGAAAAGGGCCCCATGTAAACATGACACACAGTTTAAAGTTCAGAGATGTAAATATCCAGATTCCTCACCAGGGCCATGAATTCACCGACTTCACAGAAGCCTCCAACGCCATAAGACTCCAGGTCAAACAACTATTCCTGCTATAGAAATGGGGAACTGGGCACACTTTAGTTATTCTAAAGTTATACTTAGTTATTCTTTAGTTATACTTAGCTGTACCAAGAGAGAGAAATGACTGTTTTCTTGGGAATAGGACACTACAGCCCATGTTTCTGTCCTGCCTACATTAGAAGGTGTTACCTTCAGGATCTTTGGAGCATCAGCACAGAGAAACAACATTCCCTACCAACTGGGAGCTCTCTTAGAGGTTTTTCAGTATTTATTGCCTTCTTCCATTAGAAGCTGTTAAAATTTCCACCAGTTTCTTGATATCTTTACTACTTCCAAAAAGTAAGCTATTATTACTTTAATTATTTCACCACTGGTCTCATTGATCAGGAAGAGGGAGCCAGGGATGACAGACGACATGGATGGACAGAACACTTGGAGGCAAGTCCCATTACATCTTTCATTCATATTCCTATGCTTCTTTTTTCCTTTATTTTCCTTTTTTTCTTGATAAGATGTTATGAATTCTTATTTGGAAGCCACCATTATAGTGACCATGTCTCCAGATCACCCTATTCAATAATTTTTCTCCTATAACTGTCCCACCCTTTCCCCAATTTTAGTCTTTCCTTGCTATAAAGTTTCTTCTCTTCATTCATTGTGGTTGTCTTCACTCTCTGTTCCAAGCATTTGGATTTTGAGGAGTTTAATGCCAACTCTTCCCTTGCTTGATCTGGTAGATGCACATGATCTGTTATTTTTGAACTTACTTTTTTGTCAGTCCATCTCTTTGCATTTCCCCCCACTTCTCTTTGCAAATCCTCTCTTTTTGCTACCAGATGATTCTAAATTATTCAGCTGATGTAACAATTCCTTCCTAAGATTTACTTTACATTTCCTACAGGACAAACAAAAGAGAATTAAGCCAGAAGGAACTGATAAAATTTTTTCTCTCTGTGTCTTCAGACTATCCTGCAAGTTAGAGAGACCCTTTAATAGATTTTTCTACTCTTCATTCTTTCCCCATCCAGCCTTCATTCCTTTCCCATTGATGTCTGTAAACAAAACCTTGCAAGCACTTTGTGATCACCCTGTACTAAACTCTCTGTTCAATAAATTCTTCTCCCATTTCAAACTCCTCTGCTCCAGAGCTGGTGTCATCCACCAGAACAGAAAGTTCAGTACCATCCAAACCCCTTTGCAGCAGAGTTACAGACTTAAAAAATCAAATCCTGCCATTTCCATGCCCAGCCCTCGTTATCATCATTCTCCAACACTGGTCAGACCTCAGTCCACACCCAGTTTTCTCAGGGGGAAGACTATTGCACAACTACAGCTCTTAGAAGCTAACGTTGTTGACCTCTCAGTTCAACCAAAATGTCACTAAAGGTAAGTTCAAGGTGGGGTAAAACCCTACAAAACAATTCTATTTATTGAGACTCGTGCTATCTTTTCCCTTCTGGAGCGACAGCTAAAAAAAGCAAACACTTTAAAGTTTCAAAATGTGTGTTTGCATAGACACCCATACATGTTCAAACATCTCACTGATTTCAGCAGGTTTGCTCATAGTGGAATACTTCACAAATACAGGTCTTGAAGGCAGGCACTAAAATAACATAACACTAATTAGCCCAAATGCAAAAGAGCGAAAGGAGTTTCTGAAGTTAGCTGTCTTTTAGCTATATCAGGAGAGAGAAATGACAAACTGTTGTCTCAGGAATATGACATTAAAGTACCAAAATATTAAATTAAACATTGTTGTGCTTTGGAAAATGTCAACAACTACCTCAGTGGGAGAGTGACAGGGCTCTGGCAGAGGAATTCAGTATAAAAGAGCAGATTTCAAAAAGAATCTGTTTCATTCTTTAAAAGGAACTGTCAACACAAGTCACAAAGGATGACAGACAGAAATGAGATTAGGAACAGTCTTTTTAAAAACCTGTCATCTTAGGAAATCAATAGGAAATAATTAACTAATAAACTATAGCATATGCTATCTTGGGATTTAGTGTTATTATGCAACCTTCTTTCCTAATTTCATTAGAAGAAATAAATATAATAAGCACTTTAGGAAGACATGGAAGCAACACTACTGCACTGTGCCTCACTCTCCAATAAATAAAAAAATAACTTCCTATGCAAACATATCTCAAAACTAAGGATCATCTCAAAAAAAAAGATTATTATCATAGTAGGCTTCATGATTACTATTAACAGGGCAATCAGTTTGGGTTCTGTTCTGTGTCAGAGTCTGCACAAATACTACATAAATATATATATATAAAAAGTATACATATATATGTCAACAATGGATACATGAGTTGAGCAGTGTACTTTATCGAGTTTGGATATCTTCTGCACAAGTGGCACTTCATAAAATAGCCCAGAATGATAAGTAGAAATTCTGTATCAAACTTATTCCATTAGTTCATATCAGAACTCACAGCGAATCCCTTTAAGATATGGAAGCCTACACAGAACATCAGATTTCTGGATTTTGTTATCATCTTTCCAGGCTGTAAATCTACAGTGACATCCATAAATCTATAAAAGCTACTGAGCTTGATTCGAATAACCCAAAACTACACAATGGATTTCTAGATTGTCATTTTACCTTTCCATTTTCTCAAAGTCTTCCTGCACCTAACTTTCTAATCCAGTTAGCTACACTGGGGAATGTAATCTATTATGGGACATTGTGAAACAAACGCTGCTTAGCCCAAAAATTATGCTCAAGGTATATATCTTAATTGTGCCTGTAGTCAGCCCTTATGTACCACACACACACCTTTTGTGTCAGACATTTTTATAAGAAAATATTGTTCTGATCACCTGCAGATCAGAAACCAGCACAATGAGAAGATGGTTTAAGTGCCTGCAAACAGAAATATCTTCTCTAGATGTCAGCATTTTTTGTACACATATGGACCCACCAAAACACAGTACAACCAGCTAGAAAAATAAACTTGAAAGAAAAAAAGATTCAGTGTGTGGATTCATCTAAAAGTTCCGATTTGCAAAATGTATTTACCATTTACGTGCTGTTTTGAACAACGGCTTTTTTTTTTCAACTCACACTTGAGATACCAAATGATGTAACTGATTATTTTCATACCACTGAACCAAGACTGTTCTTGCAGTGATACTAAATTAAGTGTTAATTTTTCAGTTTAGCTAGCAGATCTCTCAAACCTGCAAGCTGAAGATGAAACAAAGAACATTTGGGCTGACACCCAAATGTCAGCCCTCGTCCATCAGGTAAGAGTCACCAGGAAGAAAGTGCTGCCAATGGAAGGCAGGACTAATTGTTGACCTCCTTTAGAGTTATCTAAATGTTTTGTGCTTTCATTAACAGCACAGATTTATTGAGGGATTTTTCCTTTCCTTGTATTGGGAAGAAGAGCCAGGATCATTTCCAGTGTGGGATTTGTAGGGAGAGTGTCAGAGAGGTGACAGCAGTAATTGCAGTACCATCAGTATTATCAACCTGTGCAGCTGTTTCTATATGCCACCACACATGAGAGCAAATGGCCCTTTTTATCCTGCTTTAAGTTAACCTAGGCTCTGGATGTAAATAGATTTTGCTTTTATTTCCTCAGACTATCTACCACAAGGGATGAACTCAGACAAACAAAAAGGGACAATCACTAGTTGTAGCCTGTGACTTTGCAAAACACACATCTCATACACAAGACCTCCTCAGAAGAATGTCACTCTAAATGCAAGATACTGTCAGCTAAATAGCATTGTAATTGCTAATTTGGCAGACATATGGTTTTAATGAGGCTGGAAGAAAAATCCTTATCTACTGGTGTGGTTGAAAACCATGAGCTGAGAAACAATTACTTAATCTGAAATGAGATTTGTTACATAAATCCATATAAAGCCATTGCTAAAGGGCTCCTACTTCTTTACCCTCTATTAGTTCTCTTACATCAGCCTTCTTAGCGAGCCCTTATAATAGAAAAATCATAATGTCAGTGTAATTATCAAATGCCAAGGCCTTGGAAAATGTCCTGCTTCCTCAGATACCACTGATTTTAGCTTTAATTATTGGCTTTGTTTTCTTTTCTCATGAAAAATAATCCATTTACTGACTGAGACCTTTTCTTGTCTTTTCAAATTCCAGAGAACTTTTGCTAATTACGGCATTCACAATGCTGAGAAATGTGTTTGCACTCTCCAGACTAGAAGTTCAACCTAGAAGAGAAGGAAGCAGGAAAGGAGAAGGGGGGGCAGAGGGGTTTATGTGAAAAAAAGAAAAAGATTAAATAATCCTCACACTGCTATCTCACAGTGTTGGGCCAGGCCAGCACACTCCAGCAGAAGGCTCTGTGGGAAATACTTCCCTCTGAGTGCACGTTGCATCCTGATGATAATAAAGCTCTCGGATCCACACAAATTCAAAAAGCTTATGCTGACTCTCTTTGCTCCAGACATCTGACAAAACCACCAGCATATCTCTTAAATGAAAGTAATTTTTTTTTTGCAAATAACTGAACATTTCTGCTTCAGGAGTTTATCTGCTCAGTGGATAAGGAATTGGAGGGATGGTCACACTCAAGGAGTTGTGGTCAACAGCTCGATGTCCAGGTGGGAACCAATGATGAGTGCCATTCCTCGGGGGTTTGCTTTGGAACTGTCCTTGTTTAACATCTCTGTTGTTGTTCTCCCCCTCTGCTTTGCTCTCATTTGACCCCACCTGGAGCTCTGGGACCCCCAGCATAAGAAGAACGTGGCCCTGTTGGAGTGAGGCCACAAAGATGTTCAGAGGGCTGGAGCACCTCTCCTGTGAAGAAAGGTTGAGAGAGATGGGCTTGTTCAGCCTGGAGAAGAGAAGGCTCCAGGGCCATCTCATGATGGCTTGCCAGTACCTAAAGGGGGCCTAAAAAAAGAGCTGGAGAGGGGCTTTTCACAAGGGCAGGTTGTGACAGGACAAGGGGGAATGACTTTAAACTAGAAGAGAGCAGGTTTATATCAGATATTAGGAAGAAATTTCTTTACTGTGAGGGTGACAAGACATAAGAACACATTGCCTGGAGAAGCTGTGTCTGCCCCACCCCTGGAAATGTTTGGGGACAGGTAGGATGGGGCCCTGAGCAACCTGTTTTAGTTGCAGGCATCCCTGTCAATGGTAGGAGGGTTGGAATTAGGTAACTTTTAAGGTCCCTTTCAAACCAGGCCATTTTATGATTCTATGAAATGCAACCCGAACCATTCCTTGTTTTTCCTTGAATATTAAGGTCAAAGAAGTGTTATCCCTTTTTATAGTATATTGGTCATAAAATTTAAAAAAATATGAAACGTTCTTCCCATTAAAAATAACACTTAAAGGCTGGTGTCACTGATCTTTAGTCTGCCTCCTGATTTTTCAATAAACCCTATGAGAAGATGGGAAAATTATTGAAAGTTTCAGTGGCTATGTTTCAAGGATGTTCAGATCTGAAAGTCAGTTAAATTATCTCAGGTGATCATTTTCATTATAGGCTACGCAGAGGCTTTTTTCATTTGTAACCCACATAAAAACACTCAGAGGAAGATAAAGTGACAAGACAAAAGTCAAGAAAGAGGCACCAAATGTTGGTTCCAGGTGATACTGAACTAGAAAGTCAACATAAAGAGAGTAAAAAACCACTGTACAGCCAATCTCCTGCTGATACCTCACATGTGCAAAGACACCCCAAAATCCCCCAACCTCCTTCCAGCTCCTTCTAAGCTCAGAGAGTTTTGCATAAGCAGCACAAATGTGTCATCCTTTTATGTGATGACAAATTGGTGTCTAGCCAAGTATCACTATCTATTTGGTTTCCTAAGTGCAGCATTTTGCAGCAATCCTTTCACAATTTCATATTAATTTCAAGTCATTTCTTCAACTTATTATGTTCATTTGGAGCTATAATCCAATATATTAGTAAAAATAACATAATCTTCTCTCTAGGACAGACCTCTGATTTCATGTATGTGATTTTTACTAGAATAACTACAATAGCACTAGCTAGAATAGTTTGAATAATTCAACAATTAGAATTCAGTTGTTGGAATAATTCAATAAATAGTTTATTAGTTAGAAGAACAACTCAATAATTACACAGTAAGAAAAATTAGAAAATTAGAGCAACTTTTATTTTCAGTACCTGCAGCTGTGCACGGTCACATCTAACATGTCATCCAACTTTTTCACTGATGACAGATTAGAGAAGATTTCATCCAAACTGCCTCTTCTTCTTGCCTGTGCTGTTTAGAACAAGTGAGACAAATGAGAAATAGGGCAGCAAGAGGAGAGTGGGAGAAAATAAAAATGAAATTTTACTTCACCTGTAAACCATTTGAGGCTATTTTATTCTGTTAAACCTAATGGCTGCATGGACCCCTCTGGTTATCTCTGGGTTAAATATTATGACAGTTTGGCACAGCACTGATTAATAAGTGTGTTCTCCTTGTGTATGTCCTACACAGAGGATGAGGAATCACGCCTCTTTTTTTCCTACATTTCTACATAAACACAAAGCATAAGAGTAGCTTTACCTTGGAAAGCAGCAAAGAAGAGAAGACCCAGCTCTAAGACATGAACCCCAAAACTTGGTTTATTAACAAGAATTTATCTTTACTAGCATACTTCTTTTAAGCCTTTGAAGGGATCAAAAATTCATAGTTCTGTTTCAAAATACACAGATAAAAGACCTGTTGATGTCACTGTAATTTAACCAAAGTCCACATTTGTCATTCCTTCCAGTAAGACCAGAAATCATCTAAGACCAGAAAGACAACCAACACCTCCAAAGAACATCCCAACAGGACAGATGGAGGGGGTGCATTTGGTCAAGCACACGCAGCTCAACCACAAGGCAGCAGTGCAGTGGATCCCCTGAACAAACACCATTTATCTGTGTACACTTTAGCAGTTTTCCAGCAATCTGAGCTTGGAGAGAAGCTGAAACAAATATGAAAAAATCACATTCTTTCTGCTCTTCATGTGGGGCCCCGGACTGCGGTTTTACCATAAGTGGCAGATTCCCCTACAGCAAAGAACTGTGTTGAAGAGAAAAAAAAAACCAAAACACCAACAATAAATAACAATAAATACAAAACAGAAAGGTAAGACGAAAAATAAAGGTACTCTTATTCAAATGTATTTTCATATTGATACTTTTAGCCATATCTAGAAAAAAAAAAAAAAGAAAAAAAAAAAGGAATGGCAATAAACCTAGGGAAAAGAATAATTTCATATGTTAAAAAGTAAATTCATGATGCTACAACACCACAGGTGTTGCAGTAGCTGATTCATGCCTCTTAGAATAATACTCTAAATGCCCTGCATATTTCTGCTGTTACAAATGCACATTATTTACAATGTTCCACGGATTTTAATTGCACGGCTCTAGCTCAGTGCTCTTCTTGGATTTAAATATTACAAGTTTCCTGCATCTTTCCCTCAGTGCAACACAAAACCTAGAGCAAACCAACTGTTCCTGTGGTTTCCCTTACCACGTGCAAGTGCAACACAGTAACTACAACCTAATTTTTGGAAAGTGTTTTGATCCTCCTCTTAAATTCTGTGTGCACCAATTCCACAGGCAAAGTTGAGTCTGCCATGTCACTCTCTCTGCCCAAAAGCAATTTCTTGCTTTGTTTCATTCAAGTCGATTTTTGAAAGGCCAATTTTCAGGGTGGGCCCTTCGAAAGAATAAAAACGATCTCGTGTACACACAGAGCTGTTCTTTCTTTTTCTGCATTGTTTTTCTCTACTCTGATAAGAAAACTAATTAAAATAGCTGATTCCTTCAAAAAGAAGAACTGAAAAGTTCTAAATACACTGAACTCCAGTAATTGCAAGCCTTGAAGTCAAAACCATCTTTCAAACGTATTAAAAGAGCGTGATGGTTGATTTTAATTCTTGAGTCAGTATAAAGCAGCCATAGATGCAGGATGGAAAACGCTGAATAGAATATCAACATGGCCCTGAGCCCACACAATATTGTCCACTGAGCTATAGACAAACAGGACTTGAGGGAATAGGCAACATTTTCTGCCGTTCCAAAAAGTTCAATATAGCAACATAGTTAAAGAGAAATGTGCCACAGAAAGATGGAATAATACAGAGCTTTTAGAACATAAAAACCCATGAAAAAAAGTTTAGACACACAGTTCAATTCTCTTGCTTTGCTGCTTCTTTAAAAAAAAAAAATTCTTTCCATATAGAAACATGCAATTATTTTTTCAGCCTATTTTAATCACAGGCAAGAGCATGGAGACTTATACAATTCCCTCCCCAGCATTCAGCCCATGGAATAGAGAATCAGATATCACTCTAGACCACAGAATGGCCCAGTTCTACTTCCTTATGCACACAGACTCTCAGTCAAGTCAAAGAAGCAATCTTTTATATATTAGCACAAGATTGTGGAGCAGTAAACTGATTTTAATAGCTGGGAAAAGTTTAAAGTTATCCTCAAATCTGCTTTGTTTGTAAGAATGTAAAATTCTAGTCAGACAGCTGTGCACAACAAATATTAAAATGCTGATTAAAAAAAAAAAAAAGTTAGTGAAAGGAAGACTTTCTTCCTACTCACCAAAAAGTCAGACAACTTGTTGTGGCCGATGAACAGCCTGTAAGATGCACAATCACTAATGACTGGTGAGTGGTTCCATATTCTCACAAATTTTTTTGCTAGTATCAAAGAAATTACTGAACTGAAAAGAAAAAGATTAAGCTAAAAATTAAGTTCATCCATCACTCTTTATGAGCCGTGAAAAAGTCTTCAGAGGGAATAAATCTTTGTGTGAGGGACTAGGGGTGTTGAAAACCCTTCATGCTTGAAAAGTGTGAATACCTTAAAGCTTGTAAGCTGTTCTGTTGACATTTTGCTCTTTTGATTAAATTCCCCATGCTGCTGAGTATAATATGAGATGGTGGCATGTTGTTGTTGTATTTCAAAAGTACCTTTGCTGTATAAACACATCAGTAGTCTACTTAAATTCTTAGATATATTAGTATTGGCCCGGAGCTCTTCTGAGCAGCAGTAATAGGCTTAAGAAGCATGTTTATTTGCACTCCTAACATACAACAGTAATTAGCAATTACAGCACTCTATTCAGGTTCAAAGTGTTCTAGCAGTTTCAAGGAAGAGATTTCTTTTCAAAGCACAAAGAGGAGTTTAATCTTTTTCTTATTCGTAGCAGACTTGCCACACAATATCAGGGTTAGATAACCAGAGGTATTTTACAAACACGAACTGATTTGCCAAGGATACAGCTGGAACCACCATAACAGCAGGATCTGAATTCAAGCTTCCTAGTTTTCAGTTCTGCTGTCATGAGTGATTTTAAAAATAAATATATAATTAAAAAAAAAAAAATTGGAAAGAAAAAGAAGCATTATTTATCTTAACATCCTGATCAGAAATCTTCATGCATGCCTTTGGGTACTATTCTCACATTAGGTGATTTGTAAAGCTCCCACGGCTGATAATCATAGCATGGGTTATGAATCTTTACCTGCATACAGAAACTTTTTCCTCAGCTAAAAGCCACATATTTTTGAGCAACAGCGATTCTTGACAGAAAAGGCATGCTAAGGATATTATTTCCATAGTGGCAATAGTTGTCAAAACAGACAGACAAGTTTCCTAAGAAAAACACAGCCTATCCTCCTTACAGAAGAGCAATTCACACCTCATCCCCCTCCCTTTGCCGAAGCTGCATTGGTATGTGTTTAGCAGTGACATGGGCCGGATTCACAACTCCAGTGACTGCAGAGCCTGGCCTGTAACATATTGTGCATCTCCAACTCTGACTGAGGTCAGAAGCAGCCCAGACTCTTTCAAGTGTTGCTGAGCATCTGGCAGGGCTGTGCTCAGCGAGAGGAAGACTTTCACAGGGCATCACCATCCACAGTTGCAGTTAGACTGATACTGTTTGTGTGAAAGTCTTAGATGAACGCTATCACATCCATGGAAACGCTGAACTGAACTTTTCTGAACTGAAACATGAGAGGCACAGTGCTTTGGATCCTTTCCAGACGAGAACTCCACTCTCTGTACACACCGCCAGTTTCTTTCCCCTTGAACACAAAGGAAAAACTTCCTATAAAGACAAATATTTGCTTATTAAGGCTGCAATATTAAACTCACTGATTTTCCCAAAAACAGCTGTGGGCCTTGGGTGCTTACCCTTAAAAGAGAAGCGGGGAGATGTTCTTTCTCAACAGGTTGTTCTGCACAAAGTTGTAAAAGTTAACTTTAGCCAAAGCAATTGAGCTTTCGAGCAGCATTTGGCTCTGACAAATGCCTCCCACAGAAAAGCAGATGAAGAACCAGTACAGCACTGCTCCTGGCTTGTCCACAAACCAAAACAACCCTTATGTCCCCCTGGCTTCTGCTCAGCATTTCCTGGGCTAACTTATCCAAGACCAGCCATAGGATAAATCCTTCAGATCTATCCTCCATGTTTTAAGGCTCTCAAGGCTCTGGTGACACAACATAAATGCCCGACAAAGGCAGTCTCAGATTATGCATAAATCTCAAGGAAACCATAACTTTACCAGGATAACAGTCCGCTTTTGTCAGTGCTCAAAAGAACCCAAGCACTCTGCTTCTGAATTACAGCTCCTGGCAGAGAAACTACTGCTCACCTCACATCCTGATGGAAGAAATGTACCTGTGGACTAAGGAAGGCATGGCTGTTGTAAACTGAGGTGTGAGAAGAGCATATTTCAAACAGAAGTGTCTGAATAAAGTTGTTTTATTCAACATTTTGAACACACATCCTAGAACTAAGCATCCACTTGGTACGAGGGGTTGCAGGTGTCTGAGGTGTTAGGGAAGCAGTACTCTGCTAAAAACCCCATAAAATAAATAATTTTTAAAATGACAGTAGTAAATTAGAGATATTTACAGCAACTTATCCCCCAGCCTTCTTTCAGCAATAAAGTTTGAACAGGGATGACAAGCACATCAGAAGGAAACCTCCGGAACTTCAGAATCAGCACTCGGTGACACTGTTTGCGACCGCTCCTCCCTTAATACACTGGGCAGCTTTGTGGTGATCCATTTCTGACACTTTCAGCAATAAAGAAGAAAGAAAAAGGTGCTGCCAGCAGCCCTTTGCGAGACTTCAGTTGATGGCCGAGAATGATAAGAGGTGACCTCTAACTCCTGCTGTCTGACACAGCAACTACCCAGTTAGGCCGTGTGAGACTCACTCCTGTCAAGCGTAAATGAGGAAGAATTGGAAAGAGACAGGCTGCACTGTGTCAGCTTTAGAGTCCCTTTTGCCTTTACGTGGCTGCTGAAGAGCCTGTGCTTGCCAGCAGCTCCAGTCAAGAAGCATTCTTTGAAGGGAACACTAAAATCTGAGCCTGCACACACGTGACGTAACTCCCCTGCACCAAAGGACTAGAGGGTCCTCTTCAGTTTAAGAGGCTAAATGTGGTCTGCTGCAGAGAGCCAGGTCCATCCAGCAATTTGTCCTCTTTGTTCCAAAACATGACACTGCACCAGTCAGACAGAGAGGTTTACAGGAAAGGGAAATGGGACGTTCAACAAAATATAGGGAGTTAGTGGCTTTGCTATATTTGAATTCAGTAATTTCTGCCACAAGCTGCAGCGCAATAAAAGAAGCAGATGGACAGAGTTAATTATGGAAGAACTTCACAAAAATAGTGTAATGAGACATGTTAGGTGCAATTTTTCCACAAGACACTGAGAAATCTTCCAATTCCAGCATCCTGTTGCCCTGCCATCTTCTCAAAGACAATTCTAGTTTCATAGGAATAGACAATACATTTTCCTAGCATTGTACTTAACAATAAGTTTTCATGAAAAAAAAATACGTAACATAGTGTTTAAATCTTTTTAAATGTGTCATGTAGATGTCACTGACAATTGTTCCTCAATCAATAATTCTGGGTTTATGCAACAGTCAACAAACCTCTTACTACCTAGCAGAGACAAAGAGAGAAGGGATGGAGAATACTGGTAAAGAGATCAAAACATGAAATAGAAGACAAAAAAAAAATATCTGTTTCCCAGTGTAAATTTGTACTTTGTGTGACACTATTTAGCTCACTACAAGCCCTGTAAGAAACAAATTATATCTTGTTCTTCATCAAGAAACAGCAGAGAAGGGAAAACTTCTTAGCATTGGTTCGGTCATAGCAGAAGAAAGTAAAAATGTTGACCGTGCTCTGCACAGGTGGGTTTTGTTTCACAATGGTAAAACTTACAGACATAACTGCAGGGTGTGTGCCTAGTTCCAACAATGCATCTGCCAGATAAACTTGGCTTCAGTTGCACTAGAATAAATTAAAGAAGAGAATGCTTGGAAAGCATCGTCTCAGAAGAAACAAATCTGATCATAATAGAGCATTGTAGCTGTCTGCAAGAAAATAAAAGCCATTTTTCTCAATAACTGGCATTTTGGCAATAAAACATAAGGCTTCTCAAAATTATATGCTGCTTAGTTATTTGGGATTTTTTTAAGATTTTTTTAAGATTTTCTGAAAATTATCCTTATGCAACAACCTTTTAACCAATTCAGTTTATAGATATTAAGATTAGTACCTTAATTACTTTATTGATATGTCTTAAGATATTAATAAGATAATAATCCCTCCCTATTTGTCAGTATAATAAATTTTAAAGTATTAGTGTTTTGATATGGCTTCTTATCATTTTCAGTAGCAGCATAGTCTACGAACCTAAAAATGGAAAATCAAAGCCTATATTTGTTCTTTTTGTTCCTTTAGCACCAGCTCACTGGGTTCTACATCAGGTTTTGGTTTAAATAAACAGCTCTTCAGAAAGTCTAAGAAGCAAGAAATTATTTGTTTCACCAGGGTTTTATAAGACAAGATTTTCCAACCCATTGTATTAACACACGTTCCAAGCTGAGGCTTAGTTTTTAAACTAAATGACAAGAAGATTAAAAATACATGAACTATCATAATATCATAACTCCAAATTGTAAGAGTTGAAATGCTGAAAATAACAACAAAAAACAACAGCCAAATTTCTTCCAGAACAGGCCTGTGTGGGTTGTTGAAGTTTGTGAGAATCAAGCCTGGAGCTTCTTTATTATTTGCATCCAAATTCTGATTAGACAGAGCAGAAATCAAATTTTGGCCAACTGATCCTCTCCTGCTCAATTCCTGCAAAACTTATAAGTCCTAGAGCAAATCTCTAATACATTCCACATCCATAAAATCCTTCAGCTATTTTTTTTGTCAGGAAAAAAGTTAGCATAGTGAGCTTCCTTTCTCATACCACCTGCTGTGCCTCTTTCTGTCTTTAGGGTGGGCACAAGCTTGGGCAAAGAGATCATTTCCACTTCTCCAGTCAGGTTTTGGGTGGTTATTAGAGCAAAGGCAGAAACAGAAAGGAGATTTCAGGCATTCCAGTTGCTAACAGTTTAAAATTTAAGGAAATATGGAGTGAAGTCCCCAAAGAGAAAACAAATGCTTTCATTTGTTTTCTGATAAAATTCAGGACATAACTGAGCCTCAGTCCTTTAAACGTGGAGTTATCCTGTTTATCTCTTATCTTTGTTTCAAAAGCCTCCTGAAAATCATTTCACACTGCTTGTTCAATATGTCACTCTTCTATTGGATAACCCATGTTTCACCCAGAAGACTTAAAAAATCTCAATGCAAAAGCAGGGAGAGAGCTCCTCAGAGGCATGAAGCAACCAAGGACAACCAGAGGTTATATGTGACCACAGACCCAAGCTCGATTCCTTTTTCCTGCCTCAGCACGTCAGCAATTGTAGGACCTGTTTGACAGGCAGACCTGAATCAACAGACCAACAAAACTAGTTCCCACAATCGTGCCTGGAGTGACACCACAATACTTCTGGGTTTGTGTCCAAGTCACCTACCGGGACAATACAGGACAGGATGAAAGGAATAAAAACTGGTGGCAGTCCAGTGCTCTGGAGACAAAAAGGCTACAATCAAGCTAAAAACCAACCAACAAACAAACAAATACTTATTAAGATCAACACATACATTGAAAAAACACAGAAACCTCCTCATACACCGTGTACCTGACCCTGAGTTGGCAAGCACACACAGAGTGCGAGGTGGGCATTGAGGGGGTCAGAGAGGGGGATTCCCTGGGAGCACAAGACTGTGCACAGCAATGCACAGCTGAATGCAGGGGGAAAGGGGGCCACAAATGACATATAAACAATTGTCACAGAGAGCATCAACCCAATTTTGCCCCTGTTGAGCTGACACACAGATGCTGCTCTGTCAGTGAAAAGCAACATAAGGCAGAAACAACAGGCTCATGGCACTTGCTTAGGCAAATTTAAGACCAGGTTCAGCCAAAGCTCCTCAAACCATACAGGATGCAGTTTATTTTAAAGACACTACTTTTCTCCTAGGCCTCAGCCTACAAATTGCAGGCAGTATAGCATTTTCTTACCATTTCTTCTTTTGTTGGCAATTTGCATTGTACAGTCTTCAAGCCAGGAAATTACTCTTTATGTTCCCGACTTTTTCTTTTCACGTCAACTTAAATAAGATTTTGAGTCCAGATGCAATACATCTTCAAATGAAAGGGCTCTTTTCCTGACCTCAGAGGACTCTGAACGAGATCCTCTGTCCTCAGAAAACCTCAAGCAAATGCAGGAAAGAGCACGAAAGCAAAACAAGGAGAACAAAGGGGAAAAGTTTCTTTTCCCCCTTGATATATATATACACATATATATCTATATATATATAAAAATCAACAACCAACCAACCAAAAAAACCCAAAGCACAATGAGAAAAGTCTCTCCAGATGACTCTAATACTGCAAAAGCAGTTCTGCATTATTGAAAATCTATGTAGCAAATTGATCTGACTGAAGAGATAAAATTCCAGGCGGAGGCAAGAGCCAACAACTTTATTGTTTTACTAAAACAGACTTGTCATTACCAATACAGTGTAAGATTTCAAAGCTATTGAATGTATACAATTAACTGACATCCCCAGTACCTGTTTTTGTTTTGTTGTTGTTTTTTTTTTCATCAGAAACAGCTATTAACTCTTCACTCTTTCATGCAGCATTCCAACAATTGCTGCATCTCATCAACTTGGGCTACTCCAGAAATTTAATCGATAAAAAGACCTTAGCAGAAATATATTTAAAAAAAAAAAAATCAAGTTGCTCAAGCCCTTATGATCATTAACCTTCAAATAGAATAAAAAAAAACCTTGTTCTTCTGCATAGTGCAGCTGGGTAAGCACTAAAATTAACAATACAAGAACTAGGGCAACACACAAGGGGGAGGCAGGCCACAAGATCGTAAGAAAAGAACATCTGTTGCTCTTATTTAAGATTTAGGATTCACACCTGTCTCTCTACTCGAGTGCTAGGATTCTTTTCCACCCCTTTAATGTAAAGTAAAATGCAGTTCTTCTCCTTTGCATTGAGTAAATAATTGAGACCATAATGAGTACAATTCAAAAGACCACAAGATTCTGCTCCAGGTTGTCCCCATGCCTTTTAGAGTGGCAAAGCCCTGGCAAAATTTGCTTTACATGCTTCTGTGTCTACAAATTGGGTCTATTCTTCTACCTCTTAAACGACTCTCAGTAGACAATAAAAGAGAAAAACCCCTCAGTGACAAAGCATTAGCCCAGACTTTTTACAGCAGTAAGTGGTGGGATGACAACAGATCACAGGCACCAGTAGAAATTAGAGAGATTCAGAATGGTTGTAAGGAAACAATACAGCATTTAACCAATAAAGCAGTGGACCCTTCCAACCTGAGTTATCCTGTGACTCTATGAAACGAATCATGATTCTGGGCCTGGTATTTTTTGGTTTTGCTCCCATTCGTGTCCTCACACATTTTTGACCTTACACCAAACAAACACGGCATTGAAGAAAGAATAATTGATTTCTTCAAGGGTTTGGAAACTATATCCTTGCTTCAGGTATTAGTGTGTTACGCATTTTGGTTTTTTCCCTGTATTTGGCAGATGGATGCACAGAAGGATTAAAATAAAAACGATCGATAATATGAAATACCAAATCACATTACAATAAGACCTAATTTTCTGAAGACAAGACTGTGTGTTTAAAGTACATCTGCTCTTTTATTGCAGCTATAGCTGCAAGACCAGAATGGATCCAGAGAGTCACAAGGTAAATATGTAGAAAAGGAAGACCACACAATTAGTGACTAACTGAGGGTTTAGTACTCCATGGTGATAAAGGCAATAGAGAAGAAATTTGAAGGAGTTTAGAATTTTTGTTTTGAGTCCAAATTGTTATGTAGCCTGGCTTGGAAAGTCTCAGTATTTACATCTAACATAAAAGGCTAGGCTTGGCATCCTGTCATAAGCTAGCCTTAGCTATCACTGGACAAAATCCAACCCACCACATTTTACCACAAGGCCACATTTAATCTTTTAAATCCTTGCTCCATTTACTACACTTCCAGCTTCTTCATTTGTTTTATTGTCCCACAGATGACAGCTTTCTCCACCATTCTTGATTTAAATCCAAGGCATGTTTCCAGCCCTGATTTATCTGCAGAGCACCACAGTAGACAGCAATTTGGTGGAAACCACAGGACATGCTTATTTAATTACAGACAGTATCATAATGCATATGTATATGGACAAGGGAGCTAATTTGACACTGAACAAACAACAGGGAAGGAGAAGCCTGTGCATAATTTTCTGTGTTTTAAATACCATGAATAACAGGAGTTCAATTACATCATGTCACATCTATACACACGTAGATCATCAGCGAGGCTGCTCCAGACAGCACTCCACTAGTCACGGTAAGGGTGTACTTTTATCTCATGCAATAAAAGCAGCAGGTTGTCATCTTCCTCACAAAATAACCCTGCCAAGAATGGTACATTCTACCTGGAGATTGTCACAGATATTTCCTGACTAGAGTGGAAAGGTGAGACAGAGGAATCCTAGTTTCATTTCACCTCTCAAACAAATGTCCTTCAATATGTACACTTTTCCATGTCAGCACAATAATCCCTCTGTCTTTGCAGCCAACATGTCCTTAATGCACTTCTATTTCTCTCTCTCTTCTTTGGTTCTCTTTCCTAATCTCGTTTTCTGAGTCTCCAGCTCTCATTCTTTTCATTCCAGTTCCACTCTCCTTAGCCAAGCACTATTAAACTTATCTCTCCAGGACATCCAGGACTTTAAAGTTAGCATCTTACTATCAGTCCCATTCAGTACCCTCCTACTCAAATCAGCCAGCATATATATGCCCCTTATTTATTCCAGTTTCCTATGCCCTCTGCTTCTCTCAGTCTATCAAAATTCTTAGAATTCCAATCAATTATAAGGATTTTGCATCCAGAAATCACAACATTATCTCTAATGTTGAAATGAGGCAGCAACAGAATGGGATGAACCGTGGAAGCACACAAGGGATCAGCATTCTGAAGTATTTTCTCTCTCATGAATATATTGGTTTTGTTCCCTATTTACCATAATTTAAAGGTGGTGGGGTTTTTTAATTAAAGCCCCAACATTTACCTAAGAAATTAACTGCATTATCTATGGCTCCTGTAAAACGTGACATAAGGAAGAGCAAGAAACGTACGCAATAAAGCAGAACTTTCTCTTTAATTAATTCATGCTTACAAATTTCAGAGTTCTTTTACGTATCGACAATCCAGATGGTCTTGTAAATAAGTAAGAGCCTGGAATGCCATTTTTAGAAACAAGTTGTATGAGAGATGTAAAGTAGAAAGTGTACTGAGATGGGTGAGATAATTTATTGACAGTGCTGCAGAGAGGATCTTTTGTGATGCTGGTCACAACCTAACCTATATTATTTCCATCACAGCTAGTCTTTATTATTGTGCTATTTGATGGGAAGCCAGATAAAGATAATGCCACCTAGGACTGTCAAGATTATTAAATACATGAGGACCATTAAGCATGAATGTATTTTTCCTAATTAAAATAAAATATTTATATGATACAGCTTTTTAGTGAGGGAAGACTGATTTATTTCTTTTCTCACACAGGCCACTGCTCAGGCCTGATCAATCCCTTCTCTTCCTGGGAGAACTATCAGAAGAAAAGAATTCTATTGCTTCTTACATAGCAAAGAAGGATTTATCACTTGATGATAATACTAAGCAAGCAAGAAATGGCAAAACAAAGTTATTAGAGACCACCTCACTTGGGACAATAAAAAGAAAATGCCCCAACTTATCATGTCATACCTCGTAAATCAAATGAAAGCTAGAACATTTTGGATGCTGATTCAAAGAGTTGCCTTCCAACAATCCACACATTCCATACTGAGGGTAGAATTTTTCTGATCTTGTTTAAAAAGATGAAATAAAATAAAGGAGATCTTTTCACTCAATAAGTGTTCGTAGCTACATCAGAGTTCTTTTTCTTCAGACTGAGCTTGCTAAAGGACAAACTGTAAGGTTCAAAATAGCTACAGCGTTAAGTAATTTGTTTTAACAATGTACAGAACTTTCTTAGTTTGGACAAGGCTGTGATAAAACATAAGGGAGACTATTTTCAAACCTTTGAATGTCTCTGCTTCCAGGTTTCTTGTTTCTAGTGGAGCTTAACTTTTGGTTAGCTTGCAAAGGCACCCGCTACTCAAAGGGAGAGATTTAATCTATTGTGAAAATTGGCTGCTGTGCCCTGTTCTCATGGCCTGGATATCGACAAGCATCACATAAATGAGGTGATGAACATTTATCATGTGTGAGGGTTTATTTATCCTCTCTGGGATTACCATCAGAAAGGGGATACAGTATATGAGGAAAAAACACAGGAGAAATCATCCATTTCCTTCATTTGCACAAGGAAGCTCTTGGACAGGAAGGCTCAGGAGGTCTTTGGGAAACAGGTACAAGAAATGAGTTAAGAATTTTTCCTTTCCTATGAATAGACTTCTTTGGGTGCAATTGGGTACTGACATCCCTAGGTCTCTGGAAAAGGGATTAACATTTTGGCAAGTATTTTTATGGAGCCTGACACCAGTGGATGGAATTCCCCACTTTGTGCACATTACTCCAAGATACCAGACTGCCTAAATATGAATGACACCATGAATATCTGAAACTGTCACTTGATGCCCTACATCTAAAAATGTAAAGGGATATTATATTAAAAACAGAATATTAATGTTAGCTATGACAGAACACAAGGATCAGAAGTATATTTATCAGCTTAGTCTCTCTCCCTCTGTCTCTCTGTTTTTGTTTTTATTTTTAACACACACAGTTACTCTGTGGAGGGAAAAGGAAATTGAGACATAGCACAGTCTCTAGGTGAAAGCCTTTCCACCACCTATTTATTCAAAGGTATAAAAATTTAATTCTATTACAGCTATTTTCTAGTCAGTTATTTCTTGTTTGTTCTACAGTGTTAAACCCTTGCATAATCAAATGCTGGAGCAATAAACATTATTCTAATTTAAGAGGCAGCATGCAAGATTTCGTTTGTCTGAAACAGTTTTTAGATGGATATCTGTCAAGTTATTTCTTAAGACAATAAACCTTCTTACTAGCTTTTTTCCTTCGGAAATTTAAGAATCACTTGGTTCATATAGTCACGTTTGTAAATACATGCAATGGGTAGCCTGAGGAGCCCAAATTCATTAATTTATAGAGAAATGTGCTTGAAATTAGTTTCCTCACTGTCTTTTTTCTGTATTTAGCTCTTCTGCAAATATTAATAAATTTATCTCTATCAGGTAAGCACATTAGCTCAGTGTGCTTCAGCACTGCTGAGAACAGAACAGGTTTTAGAACAGCCTGGGTCGCTGATGTCTTAATGCATATCGAACAACTGTATTAAATGTTCTCTTCAGTGAGGCTTCTATGTTATATTGGAGTCCTTTGTCAAATCAAAATCTCATTGACAGTCTCACTAGCCCTGTTCAAGCTGATGAACACATTCATGACTTGTTACAAGCATGTCTGTTTAATTTTTAGCCAGCAGAAGACTGACCGAACTTCAGTAAGCATCTGGCATCAGTGAAAAGCAAATTTTGACATCTCTCTTGCTGAAACAGTGGAAAGACGTATTGGCAATTACAGCTTTTAGGGCCTTGAAGCTTGAACTCCTGTCACTTCATACAAATTTTCACAGGCAAAAAACCCTGGGACCTCTTTTGGATTGAAACTAAGAGGTGAATCGTTAAGTGCACATAGAGGTATTGGGAATTGCACAGAAATCCAGACAACACCTTTAACACTCAACACTGAGGAAAAGCAGTTGGATAAAATGTGGGGGGAAAAAAATCAAGATGTCTGTCTATATAAATCCACAGGAAAATCTGAAGATCAGTATACTCTTAAGGGATATAACAATTTTTTAACTATGTGTGATATGTCTCAAAAGTGTTTGTGATACATAGAGCCTCTGGCTATGATGAGAGCTAAGTTTATTAAATATATTGAGCCCACTATAATTCAGAGGTTGTTAATGCAGGAGAATTATAGTGAAATGAGGTAGGATGTTAATTTACAGAACACTGCCTTCCCTACATTAACCTCTTCATAGATCCTCATAGAGTGCACTAAATTCAAAGCAGTGTAATCCATCCACTAAATGGCACATGGTGCAACATCCACACTGCCAGAGACTTGGGCACCGGTGCATGAAGAAGAGGTCTTGGGTCAAAAGAATGAAAAATTGTCCAAATTTCTGCTGCTTGAGACTGACCCCTGCGCACCATAGCATGTAGCACTTTGCCCTAAACTTCTTCGACCTTCCCACAGAGCTCCCTATGGCTCTGCAGTATTAATAGGAACAGTAAGGTGTTTTTTTTAAGCTCAGAGCAAAGCAATAGTAGCAGGGCTGCAGTCATACAAACATTTAAATCGGTATAAATTCACACGTCAGCCTCCTGACTTTCATGTTCACCATGCAAACCTATTTTCATCCTTTTTTTAAGCTGACATTTATAGAATATGTAAACATAAACAAATCAAGACAACCTTGGATGAGCATCCCTCTTGCTATTTCAGACTTCTTTCTATCATTCATTTAATCTACTATACTGTGAATATCTTCAGAACAAAACATTTACCTTGTCTTCCTGGTAGATACTAATTTAATCCCGGAATATAAAGTTCCTAATAATTAGCAAAAAAAATTTAGCAACCATCTTGGTAATATCTTAAGAATGTACTAAATAAGCATTTATTATGGTTAGCATTGCAATTGCCTTGAAATCTGTCCTTTAAAAATTTTAGTCTTTCGGTTCTTCAGGCAACTCTTTAGCTGCAAGTCTCACTGCAGACACGCTTTTCTGAGACTGCATTGTCCCCCATTTCTCTTTATTACTACCCCTGGAAGAGGATGAAAGCAGAGCATCAGCCCTTAGAATACTATTTTTTTTTTTCCCCAGTGGCCATAAAGCTCTTGTGAATGCACTGCTCAGGAGCCACTGCTTAACGTAGGACCATCACTTACCATTCCTGATTCACATTTGGAACGTGCTGCTGCTTAAAGTACCCTAAAAATAATCTTTTCCACGGTGATTGGTAGAGGTACAATGCCAACAGGGTGTCGTACTGAACTGCTGTAACCATCCATCCACCAATAATAACACCACAGCTGTGTATCCATTACACCTGTGCTCACCAGCTTATCAAAACCAAGCAGGCAACTCAGAAACTTTCAAATCCATCGTCAGTGGTCGAATTAACCCCGCTGCAAGATTTGAACTGTAAATCTGATTCTCTCTTTGATGTATTTATGACATTTGAGCTGTGCACGCTGCTTTATCTGTGCCTACATGCTGAACTTTCACACAACATTTGAAGGACAAGAACATAGGCTACACATTTCTAACCTGTCACCTTTGTAGTGTGATTTGGGTGGCTATAAAAACACACCACGTGTGTCCCACTGAAGGCATGATAACAGCTTCAGGATAGTAATATATGCACAGCTAGTTAGAGCTTTACTCCCATCTTTCCATGTTCCAAATCAGACTGTTTAAACACAAAACCACCAACACCAAAAACAAACAAACAAAAAAAACCCAAACAAAACAGCCCACAAACAACTCAAGAGTTGCCCTGACCTGGCACCGAAGCACAGTAACCGATCTAACCATGTCCATGTTTGACATAGTGCTTTCAAAATACAGCTTTCCATATTCCAGTTACTCTTTCCACACTGTTTGTGTTATTTTTATTCTATAAAACTCAGAGGGGGGGAAAAAAGAGGTATATGAAACTCGCCCTGAAATAATTGAAAAATAAATAAAGAAATCTCGAATACATTTTTATATCTGTCAGGCAAAGCCAATTAAAGTATCCCTGTGGTGAACACAGCTTTAAAGTGTGAGTTTTCTCCTGGATTGCACTGTGAGCTGCCTTCTCAGAATGATTCATCATAATCCTCATTACTCCCAGCTTCCAATTTCCTTGTGCTTGGTTCAGTTTTCCCAGCAAATGACCACTCATTTGCAAACAGTGCAAGTTATACATTGCCACAAACAGACCATTTGTGAGTTTCCCAAACTCTAAGAGGCCTCCCAAATCAAAGGATGCTTCCTAGAGTAGTAAAAGTCTATTTTTAACTCTACTTTGGCTTTTATAAAATAAACTTTTTTTACCTAGTTTTACTAGAACCAGTAACTTGTACTTTGGATTCTACAGTATTCTTCCAAATAAAATACTTTATTATTTTATTTTAGATTTTGTTCTTTATTTTATTTATTGTATTTTATTTTTAATTTATTTTATTGTAATTTATTATTGTATTTTATTTATTTATTATATTATTTTCATTTTTATTTCATTAATTTTATTTTTATTTTATTATTTTCATATTATTTATTATTTTATTTTATCAATTTTATTTTAATTATATTTTATTTAATTTTTGTAATTCTATATTCTTATTTTACTTTTAATTTTTATTTTATTATTTTATTTTATTTTTATAGAAATAACAATAAGAAATAAACTAAGAAAAATACAAAAATTAAAACCAAAATAAAAATAAAAAATAAACCATACTATAGCATAACACATAAAAATAAAATAAACCCCACAAAAACAACAGTAACAATAAAATAAAATAAATCCATTGTGATTGGAATGGATGATAGCATTACTACAAAGCACTGTCCATAAGCCTTAAAATAAAAACTATAAAGTTTCAGAGCTTGAT
This sequence comes from Myiozetetes cayanensis, assembly GCF_022539395.1. Classification (NCBI taxonomy): domain Eukaryota; kingdom Metazoa; phylum Chordata; class Aves; order Passeriformes; family Tyrannidae; genus Myiozetetes; species Myiozetetes cayanensis. Next base: position 58,242,358 of record NW_026087853.1, read on the forward strand.
GCCTCTTTAGCACACCAGGAAAGATTCATGGTTTTGGTAGAGTTAGTAAATTGTTACTGTATCTTAAGAAAGATGTGATTATTTTATCTTCTTCCCCTCAACTTCAATACTCCTTTGTCCTTTCCACAGTTGGAAGAATTTACAGAAAACTTAGTACTGCTTGACAATTAAACCATCACACATATCCCAAGAAACATCAGTTTCACTAAGCCTCAGAGAAAGTTGCAGGAAACTGGGAATAACAGAGATTTTAAAAAGGGCTATAACACACGCAATTCTCCTTTATTATATTTCAAGGGACATTTCTTAAGAAAAAAAAAATCAATTTTCATAAACAGTTTGCATAAATGTAAACAACCCAGAAGCCGCAGGACGGGTCATTCCCCGAGGAAGGGGGAGTTCCCCACGAGCCCCCGCACGGAACGGGCACGGAGCGCTCCACAGCGAGCCCCGCCAGCCCCGGGAGCCGAACCGAGCCCCGACCGCCAGCGCAGCCCCCCAGCCCCTCCCGCCGGACCCCGCACAGCTCCGGGGACTGCCGGTCCCGCAGCGTCCTCCGGGAACAGCGGGAGCGAGCGGGGATGGGGAAAAGCGGGACAAGATGTTTCGCGGAGTACGGAATGGGGGAAAACCCGGACTGGATTTCTCCCAGAGTACGGAATGGGGGAAAACCCGGACTGGATTTTTCCCGGAGTACGGAATGGGGGAAAACCCGGACTGGATTTCTCCCAGAGTATGGAATGGGGGAAAACCCGGACTGGATTTTTCCCAGAGTACGGAATGGAGGAAAACCCGGACTGGATTTTTCCCGGAGTGCGGAATGGGGGAAAACCCGGACTGGATTTCTCCCAGAGTACGGAATGGGGGGGGGGGGGCAAAAAAAAAAACCAAAACCAAACAAACAAACCACCACAAAACCAAAAACCACCACAGCCCAGCAGGTTTCTGGGGGAACCCAAATTATTTCTGCAGTCCAGAAGCTGCACATCCCTAAAGCATTCCCTTGGGAACACCAAGCTTTCCACAAGTATTTTTTACTTCAATTTTGACTTCCAGCACGTTTAAGGACAGTTTAAATCAGAATGACAGCACTTGGTGACAGCACAGCATTGGGTCAGGGACATCAGGACACTCAAATGGTACTCCCTACTCCCAGCAGTCAGTTCACACTTCAACACTTCACCAGTCTGGGGGAGGACTTGCAGGGCCTGGAGGTTCACACCGTGGTGTGACACTCACGCGGTGTCTGTGGCAACCATTCTGCCACTACGGAATGTTTTCTCCTAGGAAACACACCCATTCCACAGGTTACACATCTGACCAAAATGCAGCAAGTGGCCTCCAATCCCACCAATTGCCTTCTTGCTGTCACCACATCCTTACCCTGAGAAGGCAGGGGGAAGTCTACAGCTGTTGGAGCAGTTCCTGGGAATGCAATAAAGCACCTTTTCTTTGGACTGCACAAGGGCAAGTGCTGAGGGCACCACGCAGCTCCTGCCCAAATCCTGTCCTGTCCCCAGCGATGCCGGGAGCCCGCAGCCTTGGAAAACACACGTGCCCGGGCTGCAGCTCCCAAGGGATGCCGCAGGGATCCAAGGACAGGGGGGCTCTTCCCCGTGGGGGCCGCCGGTCCCTCCAGCTCCCCCCGCGGCCGCGCGGCCCCTGAGCCGCGGAGGCTCCGCTGGCCCCGCTGCCCCCGCGGCCGCTCCGCCACAGGGAACGGCCGGGCAGGATCCGGCAGCGCCGGGACACCGGCCACGGGCACCCGGGCACCGGCAGCAGCAGTACCGGCTCTCCACGGAAGCCCCGGGGTGGGGGATGAGGGATTCCCTCCGCCCGCCGCTCCCCCTCTCCCAGCCGGGGAGAGGTGGCGGCTCCCTGGGGGCGCACAGGGAAGCGATGCCGCCTGCCCTCCGAGTGTGGGACAGCACACCTGCCGGACTGCCCTCTCTCCAAAGAGCTTCCAGAGAGCAATCGCTGCAGAGACCCAAATCCCAGCATTCAGGGCTCTTGGAATGTCGCTGGGAAACACCTCGTTCAAGCGGACACGTCCCTGGGAACGATTCAGCCCCAGTATCGTGCTCCGTAAGCAGGGGAGAAAATCTGCCCCCCTTTTTGGGTTGCCAAGCGCTCCAGCAGCAGCAGCAGGAGGCTGCCTTTGCCCATCCCAGCCGCCCCGCGCTGTGCCGAGCTCAGCTCACTCCTTTGCCTGCTGCAAAGCTCTCCAAAACAGAGAAACACATAATCTCTTACTTGATCTTATTAACCTTAAAGGTCATTTCATCAGAACCCCTTGCTTTCAGATCTCAAAGCAGTAAAACTGCTGAACACACTTCCCTCCACCCCCACTGTGGTTCATTCCTGCCCAGTACGACTTTTTGAATATCCAACTAATATATAATATATATATATATGTCTCTATACATAAAATTGATTTTCTTCCACATCAAGATTGCTGATCATATTTTATGGAGTGTTAGGAGGTGCTGATTACCTTATTGAGAGTGTTATACATATGAGAACAGCATACTAGCATAGCTTGGTTTTTAATTTCTTAAAACATCTCTCTTTTTGAACAAGGTGGCATTTAATAACATTCCTTGGAAAATGGCACTAAGAAATGTTAATAACTTGTTCCAATCAGACTGTCTGTTCACTTGAAAGTAATACCAAGCATTTTTTTCAGTGCAGTAACTGTGAATATAACTTTGGCATTGATGAATTCACAGTGTTCTTGACTATTACAAACATTTACAAATTTTTAATAGAAGTTTCCTTTTTCCGAAGATAAAATTAGTTTATAATTTACAGTGTTTGCTTAGCACAGCACATGCAATTTCAGGCAGTGATAAAGCTATTAGTTGGTTTGCCTGTGTATTTTCTTTGAGGAAGAGCCTCAACAGAACTGATTATCAGTGCAGAAAGCACCTGTGTACTGTGCCAGTAAATACATTGTCATGCCAATTAACATAAAATATTATTTGCAAATATTTCAATATAAATAGCATTAACAAAACTTGTCATTATAACTCAAGATCAGGAGTAAGTTTATACATTTAGCACACGGACACATAACAGAACTAGTACCTCAAAATTTCTGCTGTCTTTCAAGCACATCTTTAACTGCCAGTACTCAATTGTCTACTTACTTCCTCCTTCCCACCCTACACAGAATTTTCATAGTGATCCAAAGGAGAATTTTGCCTTTAATATAAGAACCTCTAAAAAATTAACACCATCTTATCACTGTATCACCAAACCTGAACTACAGGAATGAACACAAACAGGGCTACATATTAATTTCTGAAGCCAGGAAGGTGTCATCATGAGTACATTGTCTGACCCCTTACATAACACAGATACTGATTAAGACAATTGCTCTCCATGTTTAAAAGAAAGATTTCCTTCATTTGTTTTTTGTCACCTTGTTATTTCAAAGGACACTCTTGTGAGTTCCTTCTTGTGACAAAGTATATCACTAGCTAAAAAAAAAAGAACAACCAACAACTAAAAAACACAGAGATAAAAAACTTGAAAAATATAGAAGGAAATATACTTTATATTCTGTCATAAATTCCTGAGAAACTATCAAATGCCATTTTATGTTTCTGCAGCCCATTCTTTCATTGAGGATATAATTAGTAATTTCAACTGAATATGTCAAGATGCCACAATTGCACTGTTCATCCAAAAGAAAATCATAGAAACCAGCTTCTACTGGTTGGTTTTTTTTTTTCTACTCAATTAATTTAGTGATAACTTCAGGAAATGAAATGTTGACCATGTGGAGACATTAAAACAAATCTGTATTTTAAAATACCTGACATAAGCCAGGGCAAAAAATTGAAGCATCTCTGGTTTGTGCTGAACAATGAGTAACACAAGGCAATATTACATGTTTCCAGCAAACATATGTCATCTGATGATGAAATAATTATGTTTTTGTCTACACAACACATGCCTGGATACCCTTTAACTGAAAAAGCAATGCTTTAGAAATAAGATGTAACATATGACAGTCCTCAAACTGAATCACTCCATGCCTTTGAAAGAGCGGTATGCTGTTAACAGTCACCAAAACATATCAGCTTGCAAAATGGCACAATGAGCAGAGCAAAAATTGGTGTGAAATTAAATACCCAGGCACATTTCCAAACGGTGTATTTGAAGCTCCTGTGTGTGCACTGCACTAACATATCTGGAGGCAATGCCAAAATCTGTGGAGTCCAGAGAAAAGCCACAAACTCAGATGTCAGACCATAAACTCAACCCATCTTGAGGACTGTGTGCTCACAGAGACAGATGTTGTTTGACATCTGTCATTACCCCGTGTCTTAAAAGTCAAGCAGAACAAGGCACTCAGTGTGGAATTAAACTTTAACAACACCTGGACACTTCAACTACTACCAAACATGCATCAGTGCTGTACAGCAACCATTCAGTATCTGACCACAAAGACAGCTCATCCATGCCCTTCAAACCAGGGCCCAGTTCAACCAATATTAATTGTGTCTTGACTGTTCATGTACCTGAAGCAAGTGCTCACATATTTGGATTCTTTTTTTTCAGCTCTTCCTCCTTTGCTTTGTTTTTTCTCCCCCTTCTGGAGTCAAGAACTAACTGCCTAATAACACTTCAGGTCAGCAATAGACTGGTTTTAATTTATTTTAAGTAACTTTGACTCAGAGGAGTCAGTTTCAAGAACTTCATGTGTTTTGTATCACAGCAGCAACACGGAGTACATTGCAAATTCTTGACCCGAAAACAGCTCTTTTGTAACAAGTAGGAAAGTATTGACTACCTGTTCTGTAGAAAAAACATTCAACTTCTAAGTTCATCCTCCCCACTTTGGCACAAACACACGGTATCTAAGGTAAGACAGGGATAACAACCCCCTCAAACTGAATGTTAGCAAAAATTTCTTCACCAAAAGAGTTGCCAAGCACTGGAACAGGCTGCCCAGAGCAGTGGTGGGGTCACTGTCCCTGGGGTATTTAAAAGACCTAGATTAGGTGTTTTTTCCAGCCTAAATAATACTATTTTCCTAGCTAATAAAAGTAAAAAGCCTTTTTTAGGCAAACAGCTGGCAAGTGCCCCTCAGCTTCTCCAGTCTGGAGTAGCTGAGTTACTGCACAATATGACACAGTAAACTATTCTAGTCTAACTCTGCCATCCTACACTGGACAAATAATCTTCTGGCAGAAGTAGATACATAAAACCCCATAACAATTATTATCGTGCATGGATTCTGTCTGGAAAAAGAAATTGTTTCTGATAAATTTAATAAGTTGTGAAAAGAAGTTAATTAGAAATGTCCATAAATAAATGATCAATTTAACACTCATTTGGATTCTAGCTAACAATAAGGTAATTTCTCCGGGTGAGTTTTTTGTAATGATTGAAAATATATCTCCATTAATTTTCTCTGTGCCAATGCCTCTCTTTTTTATTTCTCTATATTGCAGAGCAGTGAAGACATATTGAATATTTTGCATTTCCTGGGCAACAGGAGTTTCATTTCACTGTATTTTTCAAGACTACACAGATTCAAGTGATACAAAAATCTACATGAAAGTAACTTTGAGAGGGGCATGGAGCAAGTAGTGAAAAAGCCATAATCTCACATAAGATGGCAGCTTTTCCTGCTGCAAAGTGACAGCAACTTTCTGAGCTGTAAACAGTAATTTTTTTAATATCTCCTCCATATAGTGATAGTGTGTGCACTACAAGAAACACTAGGACCAAGGTATAATGTAAGATATTATTTAAAATGCTAGAAATCAGCTGTACACTTAATTTGTTTTGTTGTTGTTGTTCTTTTGGTTTAGTAATCTTGATAAATATCTGCCAGTAAGCAAAAGCTAATGACAAAAATCCAACAAGCGTGTTCTTATTACCCAATAAATATGAGCAACTTGGGGTTTATTTGTTCTCACACTTTAAGCCCTTAGGATACATCACCTGTTCTGGTTAGGAAACATGTCAGAACAATATAGAAATTCATGTTTCCTTTCTCCCTCACAGAGAGAGACCCAAGCATTCAGTCAAAACTGGTTTGCTCTGGTTTTACTTCCTTATTTAGCTCATCCTAAATAGGGAGAAGTTGCTTTGTCTCTGTTTTCTGCAGGGAGAAGGAGTAAACATACTATCCTCTTAGTTTTTCTGAATTACTTAATCTATTATAATTCTTTTTCATGAGCTAAGGGCCCATCAAAAAGCCAAGGACCAGGTGTGCTTATTATGCATTTTTATTTTTAGAGCACACCTATATTTTAAACAATATTTTTGCAATAAGACATAATTTCTGCCCTGATAATACAAAATATCTTCAGAAATTAAGAAATAACTACTAAATAACTTGCAAAAAAATAGCTGTTCACTATATATGCTGCAGTTTCTTAACAGCACAACCTTTTTGAGCACTTTTTAACAGCACACATTTTTACAGTTATTTTTCCCACAGACTTCTGCCTATGAGATTTCTTGCTCAAGTTTTCTGTGGGTTTACAGTAAAAATATATCTTTATATATGCACATATCTTTCTGTTGGACATATAAATAGGTAAGAAATCACGTTATGAAGAATCTACACTGAAGATAAGTGTTCTTCAATATACTGCCATGAGGCAAATCAAGGGTCACAGCACTTAAAAAGGAACATCTTACACAGAGTGAACAAGCAAACATTGATTGCACAGACTTGAAATATTCTTAGAAGCCTGATGTGCTCCCTTCTGAGGCTGGGAAAAAACATATAGAAATCTAAAATCGAAACAAAACCAAATTCCCTGGTGCTTAACAGCACTTCTTTTATGAAAGGAAAGCCTCAAACACACAAAATGGTCTTCAAAAGTTTGACAAAGTCTAAGCCAGCACCGAAGAGTCAATCGTGTGTGTATGTACATGTAATGTCACACATTTCCTGTATGGTTTGTAAACACTTGCAGAACCTGTAGTGGTTCCCCTAAACGTGTACTAAAGTAGTAAGAGCCAGAAATGGATGACTTTGCCCCCTTTTTTTTGTTTGCTAAATAAACCAAACCACAAACAAAGAAACAAAACGTATCAGTGACTCAGTTCGGCACAAATCATCAGCTAAATATTTTCCCCCCAAGAATAACGCTCTTCTAATATAAATAATGAGTCAATGGGAACAGCAACTGAAATAACTAAAGTGTGTTGCAGAGCACAGACAGAACCTGATTTGTAGCTTAGGAGAAACAATGAAACAAAAAATAAAGCTTGGGTTGATGGGTTTGTTGGGGTTTTGGTTGGGTTTTTTGTTGGGTTTTTCTGGGGAGTGGAGTTAGAAATAATTGAAAATATTCAAAGCCAGTGGAATTCACACTTTTAAGGGTGATTACACAATCTACACAAGTTGAATGGATGCCATTCAAAAGTGTCTCCCTAATCACCACAGCAAGTTTCTTTTTGGCAACACAGGAGATGGGGAGGGGGAATTTTCCTCTCTAGTGTAGGCACCAGACTCATCTTTGCTCTTTCCAACACCTACCACTGAATTAGATGAGTGGAAACATCTGAAACTGGAAATTCTGCAGTACAAGAGACAGCTGCCAGCATTGCATTCACACGTGCTCCAAAGAAATCCGGGTTTTCCCCAGTCTCCTTCAGACATTAAATATAAATCTGTTTCCCCAGAATTTTGAGGAATGCATGCCCTGAGGTTTTTGTTTTCTTTTTTACCATTACTAACGTTACATTTTACAGCAAATGCTACTTCTAGGCCTCCAGAGAAAACAAGCTGTCTCTTCCAATGCAGCACAAAGGATTATTTCAATATATTTTACTGTTCCACATCAGCCACTCAACATTCATATACACAGGTTTTCCACGCCAAAATAAAGCAAGTACCTTATTTCTCCGTCCTCTTACATTTCTCTAGTCATTGCACACAAAATGTTCTGTTACTGACCAATTGCCACTGGTAGTAATTCCCACACAAATCCCTCCATAGGCATGCATGGCCTTTTTTTTTTTTTTTCCTCCAGTCTTCACATAATACTGAAATAAAGGTTCAGCATAACACATCCAGCACAGTCCATTAAGCATTAGATCTACATGAAATAGAATGTAAACCATCTCCTACCCTTTCAGCTAAAAATGTTCCTTTAAACAGTCATATGGGCTTTGCTTCTGCTAATGGATTACCCAAACCAACCTGAATTATTTGTAAATCATTTATGGCTTCAACTGCCCGACTCATGACAGAGGAATGGAATACTTGAATCAAAAAGGGGCAGAAAATTATAAGTTCATAAAAAAGAGTGGATAATACAATTCCATCCTCCCCCTACCTGCCACCAATGCCAGCATTTCCTTGAGGTGCAGGAAAGCAGAGACACCCTTGTCATGAAAGACAGAAGATTTGGAAATATTTAGTGAGGTATACAAAGACAGCCGTGCCCAAATCTGTAAGTTTGTAGCCACAAGCAGGGGTTTCATTTCATAATATTTGCGAAATGTAACAGTAAAAAAAAGTCAGCCTGTTGAAGCCTTTTTCTTCCTTTTCCTTCCCCTCTGAAGATTATTTCTCAGCATAGCCTTTGTTATATATTTAGTTTAAAACCATTCATAGGAGAGAAAAATGAGCAGAATCTGAAGGGCCCTGTCCATGTCCCTTTAAATTCAGTGGAAAGGTTGCTGGAACTGTCAGGGGCAGAGAGGAAAAGAGTAATTTGATTTTAGAGCAATGGCTAGTAATCTTTTCTTCATGGATACATCTATAAACACACAGAGCCTTATTGCTTTTTTTGTGTTTTCTCTTACTGAATTTCAAGAGCCATTGACAATATATGAAGATTACAAAAGCAGTGTATTGCAATTTTAGAAGCAATAGTGCAGGATTTCAAACACTGGCATGAGAAATCACGAAATAGAGTTAAAACATGTTTATCACAAAGAGAAAATGACAAATTTTAAGATGCCATGTTTCACTTGTGATTTTATGCATTAGTTTTATTTTAAGATAGCCAGCATTCCCCTCTATGCCTCATTTATTCAGCTGTTGATAATATACAGATTCAGCTTGCTAATGCAGCAAAAATAACTTTATCCAGGGAGGACATCAGCATGAGAATTAACCTTGAATGACAGAAGCTGATCTGTACTTAGCAACTACTAAATAATTTGGCTTTCCCAGGAAATGCAACTGGAATACTTATTATACTTTAAAACCAAATAAATTAAAAAGTAGCCCCCCCCCAAACTGAGGTCATCTGCATGAAAGGAAATGGCAGTGAGTTCATTCCATTCACACAGCAGGTCAGAACAGGCAGAATTTGAGTCAGAACAGGCAGAATTTGATTCAGACTACTCATGTACACAACTCGAGCAACGATTGAGTTGCTGGAACTTTCCTGGTGGTGCTTTCCAAAACCATTCATTCTATTTCATTTGAGAGTTCTAGTGATTTTTTTTTTTGGTGTGAATGAAGTGGGGAAAAAAAAAAAATTCTTGTTTAGCACTCTTCTAGAATTTAAGTATTTCTACAGAAGCAGGAAGATTTAGCTGCTCCAGAACACAGGCTGCCCATCACCTTGTTTGGTGTCAGAATACAGCACAGTATATCCAGTTATTTGTTTACAAATACACAAAGTTACTGGGCACAGAGAAATTCAGATATAAAATGGATAACACGTGGTGCTTAGTTCAGTGACCCAGCCATTAAAGAGCAAAATTTATCTGCTCACAGCTCTCAGAGCAGATCTGGATACAACCTTTAGTACGACATCATTGCCCGGTTCCTGTTTTCTCCACGAAATCACTCAGCAAGTCTTTTCAAAGTGATATACACCTGTCAATTCACAGTGCCCTGCATTTTAAGTTCCTACTTTCAACAACTCACAGTGCCCATTTTTTTCAAGTTCATACTCCCAACAATTTGCCAGTGGGGGAATCCAACTTCCACAGTTACAATTCCGTGGCACGACGTCCACTGCTAATGCCTTGCCCATTAGAGGGTAATAGGCACCTAAAACCCCCATGAGCAAACTAAGAATTTAAAGATGGTGGGTTTGGTTTTTTTTTTTTATTATTTTTCTGCTGGTTCAGGTTTTGGTGTGGAGCAAAGCAGCTGCACAATGAGCCAGTGATCACAAGAGCCACTGTAGTCATGTTGCCCCAGAAAACCTCCTAGATACTTGTTTTGTCATATGTGTGAACTGTACTTTCCCAAAAGTGTTGTTCCTCCCACAGACACGGAAAATCAAGGGCATTTGGGGGACTCAGTGAACAGGCAGGTCCCTCAACATCACATCTGAACACATGGCCTGCATGGCAGGGTTATTGTTTGCCCACTTTAATTGGCAACATGAGAGTTATTACTCTAGTTCTATATGTATAATAACAAAACCTTTTTAGCTTAAAATGTAAAATATTAAAATTGATGCAGTCTCTCTATATGGGAAAGAATATTATAAATACACTTAAATCATAATGCTTCTGATAGATAGGCCCTCTCATGGAAATTTCATAAGGCTGTCTAGATTTATATAAAAAAGTTTTAAGAGGCAAGAAACAGGTCTAAAAAGGCCAATCCTTTGGATACTCTGCTTAGTAAAATAAAACAAAGAATGAAAATCTCACCACTTCTAGTGGGTAGCTCAAGGTAACTGAGTGAAATTAAGTAAGAAGGATAGAACAGACTGCCAGAATATATCTTGCTTTAAATTTCAGCTGTAATTTATTAAGTGGAAGCCTCTTAAAAAGACACAAACAAGGAAAAATAAGCCAGCACTGAGCAACTTCAGTTTCCTGACCAAGATAAAAAACAACCCCAAACCAGCCAAAGAACAACAGCAGAATCCATCACACCCCCCTCCACATAACCATGGATTGCTTTTGATGCATCTTTTATTTTACTGCACAACACAAGCGTTTGAGTCTAAGCTTTTTCTTCTAAGAAAGCAGCAGGAAAACAATTGTGCTTCCACATTTTCAATTGCATCTCTGTGTGGTGGAGCAGTGGAAACCTGCTCTTCTCAACAGTGTGAATGAGAGTGAATGACACCCTCCCACATGATATAAACAGCATGAAATAAATCCTACACTCAGTTTTCCCAACGCACACAACACTTCCCTTCCTGATATTCAAAACACAGATATTAAATGCGCAGAACACCTGTGAGCTACAAAGAAGTGCTCTTATTTTAAAATTCACCTAGGTCCACGATTTATATCAAGTTACAACACCCAAATATTGGCCATATTGAATTAAAAAACAAAACAAAACCAAACATAGTCCACCTGGACCCAAAATGAAGTTCAGATGCCCTGTTACTTCACAGCACTGACCTGTCTCTTGCAAGAACTTTACCAGGAATAAGGTGCACAACCTGTACTACAAAACACTGGGACAGTGCTCTCATTCTACCAGACAAAGCATTTCACCAGCCTACCAGAAGTAATAATGTTCATGATCAACAAAAAATTAACAAAAAAGCTTCACTGGACTTCAAACACGAGGCTAAGGAGAGATACTGCAATTTTTCATTGGCAACAGAAAAAAAAAGTAATTATTAGCTAATTTTATCTAGATTATACTAAAAATAAATAGTATTAACATCTCTATTGCATTAATCAGCTACAAGAGAAAGCAGGAATAATATTGAATAAGAATCAAGTATCCCCCCCCCCCAACTCAAATCACAAAAAGTCACAAAATCCTTTTTTCTCAGTGTTCCTTCTTACCTACTTTTGTTCATCAAAAACTCACAAATCCAAAGAAAGAAGCCAATTTTGGGTTTTATATATGTGTTCTAATATTTTGCCAGCTTCCTAACTGAAAAGCAGCAATTGTCTGAAAAGTAACAAAAGGAAAGTAACGTATTTCACATTAAAATAATTTGCCTTTTTTAGGAGACATGAGTGATCTACTTGTATTGAACAGTTAATGTTTTGCTTTCAACTAGTGATTGAAGGAATATCATTTTTCAGTAAATAATAGCGACTCACAAAAAAGTCCTTTCTAATCAATTTTTCTCTCATGTTTTGCAATCTGATATTTTATGGAGATTTAGTTCTGTTCACCAACATATTTAGCACATAAAATCTCTCTTGTGATAACAGCTTTTCTTCTGTCCAGGTAATTTCCATTGTTTGAAATGTTAAGGAGCCTGAAATACATAAAACATAGAACCCAAACCTACATAAATACTACATAAAAAGTGACAATGGAAAGGATCACAGAAAATTGATACGGCTTGAAATAAACTCTATTAATAAGCACTTAATTTATTTTTTTTAGGGAACTGTAATTCTGTGGACAGGAATAAGCTAGCATTTTTAGTGCTGCTAACTCTAGAAGCTCCAAATTCCTAAGGGTTTTGAGCCACACAATTGTTATTTTCTTCTCTCGTGTTTCTGAAGCTTTTATTTGGCACAAAAGCCAAAGAACGAACTATAAAAGCAATACCAGCATCTGTGACAGACTTTTTCTCCTCCCTGTTATTGAAGAAGATAAGATTTATTTTACTGTCTGAAGATCAAAAAACGAGAAAACATTTTGATTGCTGAGGAAAACAAGTTTTGATACCGTGTAGCCAGCATTGAAGCCACACTATGAGCTGACAGAAACTCCTTTGCACTTGACAGTTTTCATCATATTAGGGAAAAGAATCTCTCAGCAGTTTCAGATCAAGATTTTGATCTCACTCATATCGGTGGAAACTCGCAGTAATTCCACTGAAGTCTTTAATCCTGCCAGAATATCTTTCTAGTAATGCTATAATCTGTATTTATTTTGGCCCAAGTCGTTCCACCCGCCGGTTCAGCTCCCTCCCAAAAGATTGCTGACAGCAATGGAACAACCAAGAGTTCAGAGGTAATTTTTTTTTCAAGAGAGAGAGAGAAAGAAAAAGACAAGGAATACCAAACTGAAGGGAAGTGCAAGGGGGTGTGGGGGGACACATGGACACAGACACAAAAGAACTAAAACATCCCTACAGAGCCCCATCCAAATAAAAGCAACCACCAAAAACTATCATGTGCCATCTGGCACAACACAACAGCTTCCCACCCTAAAGCTAGCACAGCTGCCTTCCTTTTGAGGTCAGGTGCCGGTTAAGACTTTAAAAAAAAATCATCTCTCTCCCAGATTAATCGAGGAGGATTGCTTCTTAAAATACACATCCTCAGAATAAGTGTGAAATATTAAAGGAAAACTTATATAAAGTAATACATTCTGACATCTGCTAAGGGACTTGAGGGAAGATGACAGAGAGAAGAAAAATAGGGGTTTAATCCCATATTTTTCCAGTTGAAAGAGAGATTACCTAAATTATTTTTTAAATTATAATTTTATTAATCTGTCTTGGTAGCAATGAATATTACAGGAAGAAGAGCAATTTTTTATTTCTCTTTATACTTTGACCTATATTGCTTGAACGTGCACATTTTTTCAGAAATAGAACATCGCAGTAACAGGAGACAGAGGCATTTTTGCATGTTAAATACACATTAATTCATTGGCTTTGATGGCAAGAAGATTTTTCTCGCCCATATTGGAAGCACAGAAGTTAGGAGAATAGTTATATAAAATGTTAATAGCTGATCAGAGCTTTGTTCTGGGCTTAATACTCTCTCCTGAAACCTGTGCCACGCACTTGGCTTTATTTCACATGTCCCTGACGCTCAGTTTTCTATACAAAAGCCACTGGCTCTTTTTCAGATTAATTTTTCTCCCCTGGATATGTGGAGGAAGGTGCAGTTACTCAATAGTTCTGCCCAGTTGCACCCCCTTTTTCCTCTCCTCTCATTCCCATCAGCGGGAGCAATTTGGAACTGGCTACTCCCCGTACTGATCGCTCAGGGTGACAGCACACTTGTGAAATATGGCCACAAATCCACTTTCTGAAAAGCAGCATTCTGGACTGGGGGTGACCCTACAGAGGAAAAAAAGCAGAAAGCCAATTTCTGGCAGAAGAACCAAGCACTAGAGAGAGGCAGAGAGGCCAAAACGTTGCTTTTCTCAGGTGCCAGAGAAATTAGAAGTCATTTTTTTGACAGTGTCCTGTGGGACAATATAAAGAACGTGGGTTTTGTCAATCAACTTTTATTTCTCTATACGCAATTGCTGAAGTAAAAACTGAAATTAAGTTTCTGATCAAAGTCCTTTCTCGTGGAAGGAAATCACCTAAATTGGAGAATGGAGGAGTGCAATAGAAACTTATCACAAATTCTCTTGAGTCCTTCATGATTTTTACAGGGATCAATAGGAAGAGGAAGAAATAGAAATAAATTGGTACAGACCAATAACCAGGATACTCCAAGGAACTACTGCCTTTCCAAAGGAATTTCCCTTTCCCCTTTCTTCATCTTTCCTATCTTCAAGCCCTGGTACCCCTGTTGATTCAGAGTTTTTAGAGTCTGTTAATGAGAGTTTTATCAGTCTTAAGCATTTAATTGATTTCTACCTTCAGAACCATGTAGCACAGTCTCCACATGAGGGGAATTAAGAACTGCCAATTCTATACACTTTTCTACTTATCTATTTTATTCTTTGCTCTTCTGCTTCATTCTTTTCACGGAACGCATTTATTACCCTGCTCAACACACAAAGCCTTTTCCCAGCCACATCAGAGAAAGCTAATAGAACAAGTACTGTTTAAGTCCCCCAAAGTCTTGTTAAACTCTAGGAATAATGGTGAGTCTCATTACATGAAGATGAAAGACAGAAGAACTGAAGGCTTGAACAATCTGTATCTTGAGCCTGAACTATTCTGCTAAGGCCTTGCAAGAGCCTTAGGTGCTTGATGGATGTGAGGAAATAAATTCATTCTGATACTAACACTCATCATCCTGAATGAGATTTTAAGCCATTTTAGAATAAAGGCACGATCTCAATGCATGACAGGATTGTGACAGCTTTCTGTCCTCTCCCACAAGCCAGAATGTCACTGTAAATTGCTACTCACTAAAAGTGTACAAACTTAATGCTTTATCAAACAGATGGTATTGGAAATTAAAATTCAAAATAATGTTATATACACCAGAGATGTCTTTGTTTATGGAATGCCTTAACAAAAATCTACTGTATGCACCGGTTTATTGTTCATAAAGTTCGTAAAGAAGACACATTTGATTCTCTAAGAACCCTTAAATCTTGTTTCCATTGATGTGCTGCTATCAGACTAAAACCCAGCGAAGTACAAAGCAAATAATATGAATATTAAAGCTTCTCCAGTACTCGGGAATTCTTTGCACAAGAAAGCAACCACACTAATTACAAGCGCTTTTCATTCCAATGGAGTGCACTGCAGCGTGCTCTCAGGCAAAGGGCTTGAACAGATCTCAAGTGCTGTCCAGGAAAAATTAAGAGTCCAGTTAGTTGATAAACTTTAATTAGAAATAGAATTTTAATCTTCCTCTCAGTGAAAACCTTTGAGCAACTCAATTTAATTTATGCTCGTCTGACACCCCGAACTGCGTGTTGATTCCTTTTCAAACCACAGAAGCTGGGACAGAACTTGCTGTGCAATGGACATCGACATTATTTTTCAGAAGGCTGGAAAGATCACTTGAAAATAAGATCAGGCTTGTGTGTTCAGAACTGAGGTTTTGCCACAGGCATTCCGTGCTCTTTGGAGCTTTTTAAGGAGTTTATTTTCATGGCAGACACATGGCAAATAGTACGCTGCCGATTTAATTAATCCCATAAATAACCTTTGCAAAGCTGAACGCTGGGGGAACAAGAAATGGCATTAATCACATATCTTTGTTTAAATAGTTACAAGAGTTTTGTTGAGCCAGATTTTTGGGTTTGAATTTAGTATGTAACGGAGCCTAACAAAAATTTCTAGACACACTGTTAATCAGAGTGTTACCTGCATTGGCTTACATCAGATCCCATGGAGAAAACAGGCTAAAACCAGTTTAATCTAATGTATTTTTAATGCACATGTATATCAGAGGAATCAAGTAAGGTAATTTTCAGAGTCAGTTCGACAGTTCCCAGTAACGTAAACAAAACTGAATTTTGCCAATTCCAAAATAAGAACCAGTGAGAAAACAAGGTATAATCACACTGTGCCTATCCCAGAAAAGACAAAAAGCGGAGCTAGATGGAGCGCCTTGGTTAATGAGAGAGGTGGTAAAGTGGCTCAGAATAAAAAAAATGTTGATTATGAGAGAATTTCCTCTCTGTCTTTGTACAGAGGTGAAGAGGGCATTCAGACCACAGTCATTTTTCTTCCCTACTCTGCTGTGCCTAGAAAGGTCTCTATTTATTCCTGTGATTAGCAAGACTAAGACTGACTGTGCTCTGGGATTCAGAGCCTCATAAAACTGACCAGGAGTTGTTGCATCTTACTGTTCTACAAACAGACATACACACAAAAAGATATAATACACTCATTGACAAGGCCAAAAGAACTGGTTTTACATTTCTTGCATATAAAATAAAAGAAAAGCAATTATTTCATTTTAGATCTTCATGTACACTACATATGTTGTAATGCATCCTCATTTCGCTTTTGCATGCACAGTATTGTTTTATTTTAAGACTTCTCTTGAATGTTGAACTCTTGGTAATGAACCTACTTAAAATGTACATGTTTTGACACAGTATAAAAATATAGCAGGGAAAAAAGTTTCTAAGTCTAGTGTCTCCTAACCTTAAATGTTCTCTTCAGAGTATACATGGGAAGAATGCTATGTAGGCATCTCATCATTTCAGTAAATAAGTAGATGGATGTTTACTTCAGTGTGTATCCCTCCTAAGAGGTCAACACTCACAAAAACCCATACAGTATCTACCATGAAAAAGGATGGACTTGCTGCAGAGGTGCTTAAATTCAGGAATAACACTGGCATCCTCAGCCATACTGTATCAGTGAGTAGTTTTAAGGCAGTTTCATTGAGCAAAATCTTGCAGAAAAGACAGTTTGATGTTACACATCCTGTTCCTCACCTGTAAGTGGTTTACTTTATGCACAGGATTTTCCAAGGTTCTGCAGCATTTCCTCATTCAAATGCTGATCTTTAGCTCAGTAAAGTATTAGATTCATTACTGAAAAATACCTTTAAAAGTATAGTAAACCTAGACATTTTGAAATAACAGACATTTATTTTGTAGGTGTCACCACTGCATACATCCCATCTGATATCAGACAGAAGGACCAGTTTCTGCTTCCAGTTTCTTGAGGAGTTGAAAAGGAACTTGCACCAGCAAAACAGAGCTGAACTAGGACAGGTTCTAAGAGATATGAAACAGTAATTCTAGCTGATCTAGGTGTAGTTGTCATACTTCAGAAGAAACCATCCAAGACTTCACTGAGGGAAAGCTGTGCTCACTTAGTTCCAAACCTAAGCTCGTGGGTGAAACATTCACAGGAGATAAAAACAGACTTAAAAAGCGAAGTTTCTTTCTTATCCCTGAAATACACATGCTGCCTGTTTCTGGTAGCTGGCACTTCAAGTAGAACACGGCAGATTCAACTAAATTGGCTGTTAATGGGCAGAAAAATCTGTTGAACAGAAAATACTTTTTGCCTCATGGTTTTCTAGACTTCGAAGTGGGAGCTGCTGCAACCAGCTGGGCTGAACAGCCCTCATGTTCCCCTGAAACTGTTTGTCAGAACAGACCCAAAGCATTTCTAGCATAAAGAGTTAACCTGCCTACAGTTTGTAAATGCAAATAGACAAGTCCTCGGGTGACTAATGTACCTAAACATGACTGGGTACTGCTTAACAGATACCAACAACATTCCAGCATCAGAGTAAAATGGCAGTGTTGCTCCTTTAACATTCACAAACATTGCAACTTAAAAAAAAAAAACACACCATACTTTTCAGTACTCTCATTACCCCTCCTCACTCTTAGACACTACTCTCTGAAGAAAAAAAAAAAATTTAAAAGGCAAAACAAAGATATGGGAGGTAAAGAAGTCTGGAGTTTCCTCTCCTATGACTATGTTCAATTAAAGAACAAAGCCAGAAACCACAAAAATACCCCAAGGAAATTAGTCAGATTGACTTAGATCTGAATTATTTATAAATATGTCTAAATTGGAATCTTTTCAATAATGCTTTTCCTTGATCAGTGCAAAAATACTCAATGTGTTTATGGACCTTAATCTTGCATGCAGAGGTCAGTGCAATATTTAAAGAAAACTAATTGTGGCCTAATTGCTTTTGAGAATCAGGCAATTTACCCAGTCTTACTGATAAACATCCTAGAAATTTGTCACTGTGCCTGTGCACTTTATTACATTCAGGAGACAAAATTAAAGCAAATACTTCACACAGTTGTTTAAAAAGTGCCATCCAGCCCACACTCGGTGTGTAAAGTGACATCATTAGGGTTTTTATACCCATTTTCCCAGGGGAAAAGACTACAGGGAGATTAATGGAATGAAAATAAATCCATCTCTGAGTTTTGTGTGCAGCGACTTGTGAATATAAAGCGCTGGAAAGTCCTTTTCAAACACATAATATCGCAGTAAAAGCAAACTTCTTACCTCGTTACCTGGTAACTCAACACTTGGGATGTTCAGGCTTTCTCACCTCCAGCTACACAGGGTTGTGGGAGGGGCATTTCAGAGCAAGATTATACTTTTAATTCCTCAGATTTCTCCAGGGAAGACGAGACAGCAGTGGGCTAGATTTGACTGGGCAGAAGTGAGAAAGACAAACATTTATTAGTTCACTGCAGATATAAACAGAGAGGTTTCACTTCCCTGCAGTACCACAATCAGAAAGCTTTCATACCTAACTGCAGATGGGATCTGGAGACACTTGACACATGCTGATTGCTTTTAAATAAAGATAGTTCTATCTTGCAATGCCAGTGCAGCACTCTAATACACATCTTAGCCTCTGCTAATTTCAAAGTGTTGAGGTGAAGCTTCATCAAATCTGTTCCAGTAATACAAGTACAAATTATTAGCAAATAGGTAAACTGGAGCCCACCAAGGATAAAAGATAAAGCAGATCTCAGAAACTGCTTGCAAGTCTTCTTTCTGCTCGAAGGAAAAGAACTCTACAGAATTTGGGTATGGAACATCCGGCTCCTCAAAACAGATTTCCTAGGAGAGATGACAACTGACTGTCAAGGTCAAGCATCCAAAAGGTTTCATGCCATCAGCTAAAATTGCCTGAGGAGAGGCAAACAAGTGCAGATGTAAACAGTTTCAAATATTGAGTCTGAACTTCGATTACCTTACACATTTTACCATTTACATTTGAGAAAAATGGTGTCACATCAAAACGGGCTCTTTGGAATTAGCCACGCTGTTTTATTCACACTTGGCGAGGTTATAAGATATCAGAGACTCTGCCTCACAGACCTCAGAAAGCCCATAAAAGAGACATCATGAGACATTTTAAACTAAAAACCAGAGTGCTTAGCTTCTGGCATTTCTTCTTTAAGAAATTGTTCACAAGGAGAAAAAATAAAGTGGCAGCATACTCCAAGAGAGGGAACGGGCACTGATGACACAAATTATCTTGTTGAAATGAAGTCCCCATCCAAAATACATTTTCAAGTATAACCTTAGTATTCTTAGTTCTTACAAATAGGATTTTTTTTTTGTAAATTTTTCTTTATTCTTACAAGAATGCACTTAACTCACTTGAAAGTAAAAGAAGATAAAAAGCTCAGACAACTGAAACGTGCAGATTTTTCAAAATGGGAGACACTAACAGGAAAAAAATACCCTGAAAGTTGTTTCTCTCTGTAGACATATCTGTCTATGTATAGGCATGCACAGAAATAGCTAGTGTTGAACTACAGATGACACAAAGATTTGATTAGGTTTTTAAATTCAAAATTTGAATAACACCTCCTACCCAATTTTCCTAGATGATATTTCTTGATACTCAGCTAATGTCATTTATTTTGTCAACTGCTAATCCTTCTGCCTCTATTTTCCTGCACAAAACCCAATGGACAGCTTTGGCAGAACACTGGAAAGAGAAAAGAAAAGTTACTGAAAAACACCTGAATGTTTTATCCTATGTTTTTGTGGCAACACTTGAAGCTTTCAATACCATTTTCTTGTACTTGATTTCCCTTTTTAATTTCACGCTCACAAGATATTATTGGGCCTGTGAATAGACCCCCCTGTAGTTCTGAATTCATACACTGGACAGATGAACAGATAAACTCCCATCCCTCCTGCCCTTGATGCTTGGCTGGGGACAGTTTTCAATAGCAGGTTAGAAGGCAACAGCACATCAACCCATAGAATTACAGTCTCCAAATAAAAGAAGAAATCTCCCTTTTTTGCACTAGCACTAAAATGTTTTCAAGTTTCCAACAAATCAGTAAATATTACATTTTGCTCTTTTTGAAAGAAAAAAGTAATCACAAGAGGACTTCGTAAGAAAAAAAAAAAAGAATTAAAATGTAAAGAGCAGCAGGAAACTCCCTTACACCTGAATTTACAACAGTTATGACTCTTCTATGAGGTGTGAGATGACTCTCATTCAAATACACCTCATATCTAATGTCTCCATGATTAACTTCATTCTTCCTCTTTTACATGACAGCAAGAATGTTTTTGCCATGCTGCAACAGATCTCCCAAAGTCAGTCCTCTTCAGGCTGTTCAATTTTACATGAAACACTGAAATATTCATTGGAACAAATAGAGAGCATTGAAAACCAGTCTATAGCTTTGGGGTTAGGGCACTCAGCTGGCAGGGGCAACACCTGAGTGCCAATACCTTTTCAAATGAATATTTAATTATTTAGACAAAATTGAACAGCTGCAATAAGAGAGAGAGAGAGAGATATCTCCTGCCAAATGGGTTAGAGCACTTTCCAGAGACAATTTGAGGAAAATGATTCTAGAGAAAGCACTAGACCTATTCAGCCAAATCCAGCAGCTAAAGGAGTTTTGTTCAGTGAAGAAACACAGTAAACCTAACCCTGAAATTAATAAAATGGGATTATAATAACAATAACAATTACAATGCTGATTAAAGATTTTGGTTTAAATGCCCATTATATTCTATTATTTCTCTCTTATACTAGCTGTGATAAGCCCTTTTTTAACCACAAATCTGAATTTCTACATATAAGCTGTCTGATGTTGTGAAAAACCTAAAAAAACCCCAGTGACTGAAGATTTCATTTTAGCTCTTTATCTACTCTTTCCTTTTACTATTGCAGTATTCCATGATGCTTCAAAATAGATGGGTTATTTTTTCATAATAGTAATTGCTGTTTATTTCATTACCTTTGTAGTTAAAATTGTCTTTTTTGACAAAATAATGTCTCTTTTTCTTTGAAACATATGATCATGTATAAACAAAATCACGCCGAGCTTTTGACCAGAGCTTGAAACTCTTTTGTACCCAAGTCAATATTCTGACAAATAAAGGTCAGGTGTGTCAGACACAAAATCATTTCAGTAAAATGAGTTTGCAGTTGCTGACAGCTTCAGTTATCTACATTTTCTGCAGGTCCAAACCAATTTTACCACATTTTCAGGACTGTCCAAAAGGTTGTGTGCAGTTTCTCTGGGTGTAGAAACATCCACAGACAGAAATGCTAACAAAATCCATTTCCCAGAGCTCAGGCCACAGTTTAGGAATCCCATCCCTAATTAATTTACTTAATCCCTTCTTGAACCCGCTGATACTTTTGATCTCTACAGTGTCATGTTGCAAAGACAACAATCACAGTACAATTGAATTCACTGCCTGGGATTTTCCTGGCACCTTTTTGTTTCATTGACCATGACCTCTCAACACAAACCCTGCGTGTAAGATAAATTGCTCTGAAAGAGCATCTTTGCAGAATATTCCTTCGGCAATTCCGGTTCTGTTTTTTTTAATACTAAAATCAATAATTCACCTACTCACAAAAATTAAAATCATGAATAATATTAAAGTTCTCTGACTTGCCACAAACGTCTGAGGGAAGCAATTGAAAAACTAAAACTAGCTAGAATAAGTTTGGGAAAATGAAATACAAGTGAGTGTACCACAACTAATTACAGCAGCGCTTACATTTATTGCATTTAATATGGATGGCAGCGTATACTTTACAGTTTACTGAGCCCTATCGATAAAAGCATCAACATTTTTCACCCAGACAAGGTTTCATGTTCCTGTTAAACAGCCAGCTAAACACACTCCATCTTCCTCTCTGGGATGCAATCATAGACACCAGCGCACTCCCTAAATGCCGACCAGGTACAACAGAGAGCCTGTCCACTTGTTTGTTCTTCCATTGAAAGCAGGTAGCAAAAATGCTAGCAACAATTTGTCAGCTTTTGCAATTTAACTCACTCTGTGGACCTTTTACTATGGACTTTGTGCCAGAGCATGTTCTGATCAATTCACTGCCATCCAGCAAGTTTCAGTATTATGAAAAGCTGTTTAGGAGAGCTGGACCACACAGGGCTTTGTTAACCCTGCCCATCTAAAATGAACTGGAAGTTACGAACATCTTATTAATTTATCACTCTTCTTCCTCCCCACCCTTCACCACAAGCTTGCTTCCACTCACACACGCACACCCTTTTTGTCTTTAATTGATTTTCAGGCAGAATAGGTAAAGCTGTGAAACTTTCTCTGGTTGTTACGAACCATCAGAGACAGAACAAAGTCAAATTTGTGTAGGCACATTAGGTGGAGTACAACTCCAGCATGCCACTGCTTGGGTTTTTTCATTTTAAATATGTAAGAAAAATCTAGGGAGCATTGATAAATCAAAGTTTGCCAGCAGACATGAAACCTAGCATGTATATGGGAAACAGCTGCAGGAGATTTCAGGATGACTTCTTTGTTTAACTGCAGACAAAGGTTACCTTTTTGTTGGTACCCAGTTTCTGACAATAGCTGATTCAAAAGTAGCTGTTATGTTGAAGCATTTTTTCAGCTGTTTTCCACTGCATAAATTAACCCAGACTGCACTGAAGAAATCTGAGGACTACTGGCCTTGATACACACACGGGACATAAGAAAGATGTTTTCCAATAAAACATAAAGCAAAGTAAAGATTCGGGAGAATTTTGTGACTAATCTCAGATTAAACAATCAGTCACTCCTACAGTCTTGGTGCAAATGAGTTGTCTACCAGAGCAGAAGAAAAGGTGTTTTAGGTCAGGCTCTTTGGGTACTCTGCTAAGTCTAATGGAAAGGTTATGGATAAAAATAATGACATTGCATAATGACATTGCATAATGATATTGCATAGAAAGGATCCTCAGACACTGGAAGATCGAATCTAAAATGCCTGAAAAAACCCAACCCCAAACATCTGAGACAGGATGGCCCATCTAGTTCCAAGGCAGAGTCAAACAAAAGTAGCACATGGACCAACCATTACAGACAAGACAATCAGCGTTATCCACCAAAGGGTTCGAGATGTGCACCTGATTTCCAGTTGTTTGCAGGCACAAACAACGGAGAAATTGGCACCACCCGCTCCGATAAATCACTGACTGCAGCAGCTGAACACAGCTCTGACAGTGCTATAAAATCCCACACATTACCAAACCTCTGATTAGTGATTAGAAAAGTCACAGACTGCAGGTGATAAACAATAAAGAGAAGGATGTGTGGAGGAAAATTATCCTTATTAGAGGATATGCAAATAATGTAATGAGGTGAACTCACTGGAGCCCATACAATTCAGCAGCACAGGGGAAAAGGTCACTTGTTAAAATGGGTTAAAATGGACCCCCTGCAGCCCATGGGGGTCCAAGAGGCAGCAGAGATTTACCTGCAGCCCATGGAAGATCTCACACCAGAGCAGGGGGATGTGACCTCACTCTGATTGCAATTTAATAAATGAAACTAATTTCCCCAAGCTGAGTCTGTTTTGCCTGTATTACTAACTGCTGGAGGATCTCTCCCTGCCCTTATCCTGACCCACAAGCCTTTCATATTTTCTCTCCCGTGTCCAGCTGAGGAAGGGAGTGAAGGAGCAGCTTTGGTGCAGCCCATCCCAAAATCTAAAAAAAAAAAATAAAATATATATATATATATATAAAAGAGCCAGAATAATAAGTAGCATTAGCCATTAGAAAAGACAAACATTTCCTTATGTTTGCACCCTCAAAAAAAAAAAAAATGGGTAAGAGAAATATTGCAGTCCCTTAAAAGAGAAAAGAGTTTATTATACAAAAGCATTTTATGCTGCTGAGAGGGCTGCTATGCAAATAGAAGCAGCTAATGCAAGAAAGCACAAAGCACAGAGAATACCTAAGGAAATTACTAACAGAGTTTTATTTTTAAATAAATATATCAGTACCTTTGTATCAGTGGCTGGTCCACCACTATTTCCTTAAATGCATAGTCCCCTCTGGCTTTAGAGAGTTGTTTTGAGTTCTTGAGTTTTTGTTCTTTAATATTCTTCAAGTATTTGCTCTTTAATTACACCAAGGACTGCTTAGCTATTGGAAAGGATTTGTCTGTTGGTTATATGAAATATGATAAACCAAAACGTGCTGGCCATCAGTCCTCAGCCCAGAGAACCTGGAAACATACAGCAAGCAATTTAAAACGTTTTATGTGTCTTTAGTGGTTTTTTTTTTCTTTAAAGGAAGAACACCTTACAATGAAGTATTTTCTAAAACTGAGCCTTTGTATATATGACGACTGACACTGAGCCACAGTAGTTCACAAAACTCAAGTTCCAAAACAATTGCCAAGATTATTTAGCCATCTTTCACAGCACTCACACAGTGAAAGAGGCAAAAAGAATTTAAAGCATAAAATTTCATGTGTTTCTTTTAAATTATTATCGTTAGGAGATTTAGACTCCAGAAAAAACAAAAACAAAAAACCTATAAAATACTCGGGTTGTTTTTTTTGGATGGAAATATAGAAAGACCTGTTATTTAGTGTTATTAAGTTCTACTAATACTTTCATTATGACTGTAAAAAGTCAAACATACGTAATTTGTCAACTACTGAGAGAACTATCATTATGCTGATGCTCTTCATTTGCATTGTTAAAAAGCAATTGTTGTTGCCTTAGCAAGAAGAGGAAAATTGTATCTGGCAAAACATTTCCCCTCCCTCAGCAGAGCAATGGATCATTTCCACCAATGTAAAACAAAGTTAGATATTCCATTAGCACGGGTAAAGCAGCCACGCATCATCACTTTGGATTCATGGGCAAAGGGAAACCTTCACTGTGTGCAATTTAATGAGGAGCATAATCTAATACATGACTTTATCAACTGCCTAATTTAGTTTCCTGAAGAACTTCCCGATTGCTTGAACAAGGACAGAAAAGGAAAAAGTATCTCAAGTGCTGAATTGTAAAAAAGATAATAAGAAAGAAAATGCTGCAATTTAATGGAGAACAGATATTATCTCCACAAAATTAGTAAAGCTGAGACGTAGCAGCACCAAGCTAAACCAAAATTGTGGAAGTTGGATATTATGTTCAATGCAATGCCTTAAGTTATCTTCCTTTATTCATTTTGCCCAGCAGCTAACCCATTCTGATGGGGCAATAATTTCTTAACTCAGTGATTTTAAAATTTTACGTTTGAAAGCAAAATCTATAATTAAAGAACACAGAGATGAAAACAATTAAAAGACAGAATTCATATTTGTATCTATTTTGACTGAGTGACTCTCCTCACTGACTGCATTTTCAGATGTAATATTTTACCTGGAAAACACAGACCAAATAAGCAAGAATTATTCCTCAGTAAGTGCTTGTGGTGGCATCTCCAGTTTAACCATCAGAGACTAGAAAAGCAAGACTGGTGTTCAGAATTAATCAAGGCTTTGTTTGCAAAGTTTCCTTCTTTTCCCCTGATGCCAATGACATGACATGAGCTGTACATGTTTTTGGACCCACAGCGTCCAAAAACAGCTCCTGAAGCCCAAGTAGCAAACACTACATTGTTCCATCTAAACAAAAGGCCAGGAAGGCAAACCCAGCAATAACGTAATACTATAAACCTGGCAGTGAAATTTTATAATGATGTTACATTTTTTTTCTGTCACAGAGATATGGAACATTGATTTTTTTTTTTCCCCCCCTCGATCCTAAGGAAATGTGGATTATAACTTCACACCGTTTATCTCCTCCAATAGCTTTGGAACACGTTCCTCGATTTTAACAACACTTGACAGAGGGACATGGCCTCAGAGATATTATGTTCCCACAAGTTCTGTGACACTAAACAGATGGGAAGAGAGAGATCTTTATGTAATCACATTACATATTCCACTGAGAGAAAAGCTTCAGAGCACACTTACCCTTTCTTAAAATTCAGAGTATTTCCAGGAAAGAGAACCAGAGTTCTAACCAGACAGAAAACTTGAGACAAAGCATGTAAGCAGACATAAAACACTACATACACAGGCAAACAGCCTCCTAATTCTGGTGCACATGAAGTTAACTTGTTATGAGGGAGAGGCAGTAACAGAGACATCGTGTTTCTTTGATGTCTCCTTCCTGGCTTTGGAGATTTCCAGTTCCTACCAAGTCTGATGACTTCAGGGGTAGCAATAACACTGGTGGGTTACAATCAATCCATGATTCATTGGTGCTACTCTGCAACATCCCCATGGTAAACAGAGACCAGAACAAGCTTCTCTTTCATTTCAGATTAGGCTTTTTTATAACTCCTGACTCTATACTTACATCTTTTTAAGTGTTCTTCTTTCACGCTGTTGGACTTGAGCAGCAAATGACTGTTTCCAGTGTTTACAGTACACTGTAAGAAAGTGTCAGCTTGGCATCCTTTTAGCCTCCTTTTCCTGAGGTTACTGACTAATAGTCTAGTCACAATTTCTGCCAAGCTATTCTAATACATGCTATTTTTAAACAAACATGTAGGAGTCAATAGGCCGGTGGGAAGCCTGAGGAGCAATGTATTTCAGATATATGTTATTCCACCGTGGGGAACTGTCCCGTGACTATGTAGGGGGTTCGTGGCTGCCATCAGCTGCCTACTGCAACTTCTATTAAAAAAAAAAAAAAAAGATCATGAAACATTTCACTTCTTGATCAACATTAGACTACGGAGGCTTGGATTATGTGTATGCCAAGGCCAGTATACAGCTGAGTCTCCTCAGGGTTACACAATCAGAGTTGGAGAGAACAAACATTCCTAATCAACTTATTCTTTTCACTTCCAAGTAAAATGCATCTGCTCCGATTTCTTTGAGTTGCCCCAAGTGTACAGAGACACAAAATCCCCTTTTCCCCCTCAGCTGATCTTTCCTCTGTCTTTCTTGTCAATTGTAATTTCACAACAGAATAACTAAAAATATCCAAACACTCTTAGAATTAAAAATCTGCTTTTAAAAGAGAACTGGAAGCTGCATTTACAATAAGTACTGATATTCTCAAATTCAAACTTACTTAAATTATAGGAAACAGTTTTCATGCATAGGCAGACAGTATTAAGTTAAGTTACTATCTGGATTTTTCTGTAACTCCTCCAGTGAAATTTGAAGTCGCCACAACAATTTTAAAGGGAATGTCGCTCAGTTTGCACATAAAGTGCAAAACGTTGTTAATAATTTGATGATTGTTAGTAGTTTATATGCTTTGCAAACTTCATCAAACCATCAAGTATTTTCTATACAATCTGGTCTCTAAATGGGAAGCTTTATCATCTACCTCAGTGTAACTTCTTGCAATAGAAGTGCTTTTCAACTCTTTAGCTGAGACTTTTCAAAGCTAAACCATTACCAGCATTCTTGGCAATGTCTGCATGAAGAATAACAGCACACAGTTATAGGACTTCAAATTCATACCAGAGCTGTACTTGCATGATTTTCTTCGAAGGCAGGGTTAGAAGGGAGCAACACCCAGGATGAAAAGTGACTTTCTCTAAACAGAAAAATAGGAATTTGTCCAAACAGACAAAAAATAAAAAAAATCAAATATTTTGTGGGAAATCAACCACAGAAGTCTGTGTAAAATTTGATTCTACTAAGTTGGATTAAGAAATTTCAATATTGCTAATGACTTCCATGGTGTATACAGCGAGGTTATTCTCATAACCTTCTGAGCATCTCCCTGTCTCTGAACACTAGGCCCATCTTCAAAGTTCAGTTGTTCCCTGTGCCTCCCAAAACTTCGGAAAAAGTGCCAATATCCTTCAAATCCAATTTCATTTTCTCTTAGATGTTGTGGTGAACCGTTTGTTTTTTTTATCCTTGAGTCATCTGTTAGGAAAAAAAGTCTCACGGTCTAATGGTATACAGCTAAGTCTGAGGGCTGCAATTACAAGAGCTGGAAAACTGTAAACAAAAAGAATATTTTGAATACTGAAAAAAAAAAATAAATCTGCATTTCTTAATGAATACCCTCAGGCAGCTACTATGAATACTCCTATGCTGCATACAAGACGAGTTACCAAGGGATAATGAGACATGCAAGCTAATTTTAAGCAGATTAGCCTGGATGCCATCCATGACACAGCTCAGAGCTCAAGTTCAAGTTTTCCCGCTCGGACGCACCTCATTTGGCCCTTGGGGAGGCCACCTGCAGCTCTGAGTGTGAAGTATGTCTTATACCATCTTATTCTGAGCAGCTCTTGTCCCTTCTACTCACTGTGTATAATATCTGTGGTGTTTCGAAAAGCTGCAGGACAGAAGTTCAGCACAAATCAATTCTCATTTTGGAACGCAGAACTCTGAGGGCTTTTAATATGTGGGAAGAACACACAGTGAATGAAACAAGCAGGCTTCCTTCCTTCAGTTTGACAGCTGATCTCCTCTCAGTTCTGCCTGGATATCCTGCCTCTATCGAGATTTTAGGTCTTTCCCTTTCAACGCTCAAACTCCCGCGCGTCATCCCACCTGCTCTCATCTCAAGGTTTTTGCATACCAAAGGTTCAGCAAGTCTCAGTCTTCAACTTCTCCCCTAACTACAGGCAAGCATTTGAAAGACAGGTTCATAAATGTTCTCAGTCGGGCAGTCTCTGCTCAGGATTAGCGGCGTTTCAAAAGCAAGCGCGGCGCTTCTGCCAGCAGAAGACAAATTCGCTCCCTATTTTGAGCTTCAGATAAATCTTAAGCACAGCTGAAGGCATTCGAGTCATCAAATGGGAGAACATAACAGCACTTGCATAATATCTATCAGCATATGGCTAACAGAGCCCGCTGAGGTCACAAGGGTGGATCTTCACAAAGCGAATGAGCACAGTCTGTTCAGGTTTTTAGGCTCGTTGAAAAAAGAAGATCTGTTTCAATTCCAGGACTAGTTATATTCCCATGTGAAGTCCTGGCAGTGTTATCATCTTCTTAGAAGCTGTAATTTGGAACAGTGTCTTTTTTTTTTTTTTCACTGATGGGAACATCTCAAAGGGTTTGAAAAGGTTATATATGCACTTAAAAATCCAGAGGATTGTTGCAGTTCTCTGAGCTACCTCAGTTTGAAGCATTTGTTCTTAACTTCCACTAAACCAGTCGGTAGGCATGTTGTTTGTTTGGGCTTTTTTTAATCAGGTATCTCTTACTGCTGGCTACATTTTTCTGAGCTTTTTTCTTTTTCCTGTTCTGTGGCAGGAAATAAATTTATAGCAGTTTTCTCTATAAACTGATTTTCTCTATAAACACACTTATTGTTTCTCATTACACAGTGAGTGTGAAAAACATGCTTGTTTGCTTTGCCAGACAATGTGTTTATTCCTAGATATTTTGAAAACATATATTTGCACAGTTTTGTGCTCTCCCTCAAAACCAGGATTCAGTCTCCAGCTGTCTAAGCAAAACAACCCATAAAAGAATCGCTGGACCAGGAAGATCTTGAAGCCTGTACAGAAACACATCAAGAAGCAGGACACAATACAGATAATCCATGGGTAGGCAAGCCAGACAAACAATTAAGGCAGATCTGGCATTTTGAAAGTATGCCAACTATCCAATTCAAAAATTTAAAGAATACGATTATTATAATATAAAGCCTGTTTTGCATGGATTTGGAATAACATCTTGCATTTAGTGTAATTGATTGTAAATATGTGACTGCAGGAAAGTACTGCCCTCAAAAACACATCCTCAAAATTAACAATTCTGAGTATGTCCCATGTAAATAATCGTTGCTCCCAAGTCCTTTCAGCAGCTGTCAGCAACTCTCATTCAAAATATTCTGATAACTGTTGATTTCCCAACTTTCCTAGTTGCCTGTGGGAACAGCATACATTTTTAGGGAAGAGCATGGTCTGCCCAGCTGTAAATAAAAGAAACAAGCATTTGATGAAACATGGAAAAATTCTATGTGTTTTTTTTTCCTACTTAAAGCACACATCTCCCCATAAATGCTTCAAATAGTTGCAGTTTACTGTAGAAACTTTCCTTCTTACAGGTATGGATACTCTCCCTCCAAAATCTTCTTTTATATGGTAATGCCCTACTAAGATTTTCAAGCAAGTTGAAATTATACAGAAGGAAAAAACCCCACTGTCCTACCAACCTAAGCACACCTGAGAGCTTATAGAACTAAACTGTCAGTACTTGATCTGATGCTGTAAGGTGTGGGTACATAGGGTAACTCATACACTCTCCACTACACACAGAATTAAAAGCATTTTACTGCACCATTCCTGTTGTTTCATTTTAAAGCGTCAAATTAAAGCTTAATAAACCTCCAATTAGGTTGCCTCATCATAAATTATTCAAAAGGCATTTCACATGTTCCACAGTAAACTGAATTCCTTCAGTTCTTTGGCACACAAATATCTCATTTCAAATATTTACAGAGGAACATGCCAGAAACCTAGTTCAAAGGAGTTTTGACAAATCAGAGAAGTTTTACTAACATACAGTCTCAAACATATGGTTTCTTCAGCTCATGCAATTTCTGAAGCCAGGCTAAAATTGATGGCTAATGAAGAATGAAGAGAAAAAGCTACAAGTTTAATACAAAAATAAAATATTCTGGGAAAAGATTATGTTTCATTTCCATTAAGGAAGAAATTTGTCTTTAGCTCCAGTGGAAGCAGGATTGGCTTCCAAATGGTGCCAGATTTCACCGATGCAGAGCTTGGTATTAGAGACACAGTGAGGAAGGTACAGTGTGTTACAGAACATATGATTTAAAATGTGCTTTTTATTTGCTATTCATTTTCAACAATCACCTTGGATCCAAACCTAAGCAAGATCCTTTAAAACTCGAGAGTTAAAAGAAATAAACACGAAGCAATCTGTGGTTTTAGAAAAAAAGTTTGATAATAATGAAACTTACTAATATTTTCATTACTTTTTGGGTTTTTTGTGGGTTTTGGGGTTTTTTTCAGTCAGAAAGTCAGGCCTCCTCAGTGTCAGCTGTTTTAGTAACACATTATTCAAATGCAAAGGTTTCTCTTCACTCTGCCTTGCTGCTTTATGCCCAACAGTTCTTCCAGCTTATCACTTATAGTGTCAGAACACACAGCAACATGTGTGAAAACACAACTTCTGGAAAGAATTCCTCGTATTTTCCTGTGGCATCAATCATTTCATACATCTTACAGTCAGCCTTGAAGGTGATAACTGCACTGCTTTAAAAATGTGGTTTTATTAACGTTCCAAATGATGGCTCCCTATAAGCTTTACAGATTATTATGAAGTAAAACTTTTTTCTGCTCCAAACTCAGCGAAGATCCAAACCCACACTAAAGAATCTTCCCCAAACTGTAGTGTTTCATTTTATTCTATAAAATCAAGGAACCTGTTGGTGTTACAGCAGCAGAAGAGCTACTCTATAATAACCAGTAATAAATAGCACCTTTTTCCTTCATCCCATCACCAACTGCACTCGGAGACATCTGCTTCGGGAGCAAGCTTGTTATTCTCACATTATTTATTTCACAACAGCAGGAGTCCTGTTTGATAATTTCTCTGAAGACTGAGTGAAATATATGCCTAGCAACTGAGATCTGCTGCTCCCCAAAGCCAACATGTTAGTGCAGCTACATCTGTGAGCTGTTTGAGTCACAGGGATCCCTTCCCCTCAGTCCTGCAACCTCCACCAGAGATCATGAAGGTGTTTGATAAAAAAGAAATTAAAAAGACCACACACACAACGTAGATTAAGAGGCCCAAATCAGTTATTGGTTGCAAATAGCAACGCTGGCAGCCCTGTGCAGGTGGAAATATGTTATTAAAGTCTAAGTGGGTTTCTGAATAAACAATATTCATGCCAGGTTCCTGCTATGCATATTCTATGGCTATATTTAGATCATCTCTATTTTAGCATAACTTTCATTTTACAAAATGTCTTGACTATTAAAGCTGGCAGATAGTTTTATGACTATAAAACTTTTTTTTAAGAGCCTGACCTTTCTGGATGGCACTGCAAACTTGTAATTTCTGCTAAATATAGCAGTGAGCAGTTCAGGTTCTCAGCCTAAGTTCCATTTCTTCAATTTTTTTTCTGTCAGTTCATAGGTAATTTTATGAAATTTGGGTATTCAAAGACTCCCATCAGAAAATAGCATTCAAATAACTCAGCTTCAATAAAAGAATACCATTGTTCACTTTTAGGATTCTTTTGTATCAGATATATTTTCAAGAAAGCAGTCAGAATAAGCGAGGTTGGCAAGGACCTCAAACATCATCGAGTCCAACCATTAACCCAGCACTGCCAAGACCACCATGAAACCACGTCCTCCACAACTACACCTCTTTTAAATATATCCAGAGATGGTGACTCCACCACTACTCTGGGCAGCATTTTTCAGTGCTTGACAACCCTTTTGGCGAAGGAATTTTTCCTCATATCCATAAACCTCCTTCTGAACTGTCCCTTGGATGCTCGGGTGTCAAAGTAAGACAGGAAATCATTTATTAACTCTAATCATACTTGGCCCAGATGCAGAAAGGACACTTTAAAATGCTGGTAAAAAAGTTCTAGTTTCAGTAAGAAAACTTGGTTAAAAATCTCCCAGTTTTAGGTGAAGATATAAAATACTTTAGAGATGAAAACCACACGTTACTGAAATTGCCTGAGCTGTCAGAGAAACACCAATAATATAAGTTAGAGAATCCACTTAACATCCTCTGCAGACCTAACCCAGTACACTGTTTAATGAGGGAGGCTGATGGGATGAGAGGGAGCACTATCAGCTCTGACAGATTTTTCCTGTTATTAAAAGGAAGTCTTTTACCAGAGAAGAGGAGGCACACCCCATTCCCAAGGAGATTGCAGCATCCAGGCAAAGCAATTTTGGCAGATACCTGCCAAAGCAGAGGGGTACAAAATGCAATTTACAGGCAGCAACACCAGTAGCTAAGGGGGCTCTTGAACCAGAACTGCTGCAGACAGAATAGGAAGTCGCAATTAAATTGAGTTTATCTTGCCCTTTCTCTCAGATAACTTCAGAGGAACTCAAGTGAAAGGGAGTCATACATGAGGAAATCAAGGGAATCTGTTCCTAAAGGATTACAGTCCAGCTCAGGTACGCAGATGGGAAATTCAGACCGGTGTTCACCCAGCACTCGGGATCAGGGTCTCCAATAAACACAGTGCTAAGACTGAAAGGTGTTCCTGATGTAAATGGTTCTGTGGTTAACAAGCAATTTGAATATATAGCATATATTTAAAATATGTGACACAGTCATCTTTATTCACATAGTTATCCTTTTCCAGAGGGTTTGGGCAGTTTTCAGAAGGGGAAACAAGCCCAGATCCACTACTTGGCTGGATGCTTAAAACACATATTCTGTGTCTTATTTGTAGTCCCTATGAAACCAAGACACACAACTCAAAAAGTCTCCAGTTTCTCTATAGCTGAGCAACCTTTTCCTCCCTGAATGCAAGATGGTTTCTCTTTCATACAGCTTTTTGCCAGAAAACAGAATTCTTGGGCTGTGCCTACTTAGAGAGCATTTATAATTTCACAAGTCCCATGGTCACAACACGAGTCTATCTGAATAACAGTAAAAATTCAGATACAGAAGAAATAACACAGGTTTGCAACAGATTTATCTATTTAATAATCTGAGCCTGGGTTGTTACCATACTGATATACAGGATCAATAAAAGTCTTAAAATAAAAAACAAATTATAAACTAATGGTAACAGATGAAAGAAGGCACAAGTTTAAACACTCAAAAGCCAAGACATTTCTAAAGCATAAGTCAGGTAGTTAATGATTAAGATCACAGAGAACTATGTATAAAAAAAAAAAAAAAGCCTTAAAAAGTCAGAATCCATGACAGTAATATGAACACTGCCTTTTGTTCTCTCTCCTCCCCATTGGCCTTTCAGGTGTACCAGGAGATCAGGGCACTTGAACCAGAGTAACTTGCAACAGGCATTGGAGAATTCTCCAAAGAGACAAACTGAAATTATAATCTCAAGATGACAGAGAGGAAAAGTGATCAGAGGTTCATTGCAGTTAAGTATTTGGCCTAGATTTGTCTAACAGTATTTCTTTGCCTGTCCTGCTTGTTTTAATATGCTTAGAAAAGTTCAGATAAGGCATATATTTAAATGAGTACTCTCTCTTTCTCCAGCTTTTAATCTACACATTCAAGATCTTTATGGAAATCTTAATATCTTGATTTTAATAGCTTCTTGGCTTGGTATTTCCCATTGGACTGACCATCCCAAGAAAAAGAATGTTTTTCTTCCTGACCTTGTTTTATCTGTAAAGCTGAAGCTGTGTGAAAAATAATCTGTAAGAACAAAGCATCTGTTAAATTGCACAGGATAGCCCTGTAGGGACCAGAGAAAATACCTTTCTAATAGGCATTTGCTATTGATGAGCTTTAATCTTTCTTTCTTCAACCTTTCTCTGACTGCTTTTATATCTTTTCCATTTGCTCT
Source organism: Myiozetetes cayanensis (assembly GCF_022539395.1). NCBI lineage: Eukaryota > Metazoa > Chordata > Aves > Passeriformes > Tyrannidae > Myiozetetes > Myiozetetes cayanensis. Next base: position 58,277,065 of record NW_026087853.1, read on the forward strand.
TCCCCTCTCGCTTGACTGACACAATTACACTCCAAATTCTGCACAACTCAACTCATTGCTTCTTCAATTCCTCCTTCACAGGCTGAATCCCTGAATTCCTGACCTTAAGATCCACACCTCCCAGCCCCACCTCTCCACCCCCAGTGATATTATTTATTTTTAGAGGTCTCCTTACAGATCATGGACACCTCTACCTCCCAGCAGAGACTCAGCAACACCAGAGAGGACCTCAAGATCATACACCCATGACATAGCTTTGTCCATCCCAAAGAAGTCCTGCTTAGAGTGCCACAACTCCCATCATCTCTGGGTACGATTAGCCAAGAGAAAACCAGTGAAATACACATCCACAATTAAGCTAAATTGTTTCTGTTTCTATTGTCACATAAATCCCTCAGTCAGCAGGAAAAAATAAGATTGCACTACACGTGGAAAAGAAGGGCATGCTAGTCCTCAACAGTAGGGCATAACAGGAAAAATTTCAGAATACAGGCAAGAAGCTCCTGAAAATTACAGCTGTTATTACAGCTACCAGTTCCTCCTTTTTCAGCCTCCTGGCAAGCAAACAGGTTTGGGCTTGGATCACACACGTATCGAACTGTGCTTTCTCCTTCCTGAAATACAACAGCGAGCTCTCCCTGTTTACAATAAACACAGGGATCATAGCTGTAAGAAAATTGAAACTAGATACTGAGCCTTTAAATGGTAAAACTTGGCGGAAATAAACCTATTTTTGAGTCGTCTGCATAAATAAAATACAGCAACTAGCTAAATTTAGCTTTAGCATCAGATGAATTACACCAATACTAAATTTAAACGTATTCATTGTCTCTGTATTACTTTCCTATGCCAGTGGTAGAAACTGCAGAGCATATGAGGTATGTTAGAGCACACCTCATTAAAACAAAATAGCTTCCAGCTACTGAAACATTTGCCTTATTCCCAAAATTGCATTCTATCATAATGACATTTGAAGTGAATTCAGAAAGAGTTGCTATTGTTTGAATGAATTGCCTTCTCTTATAAAGGAGAGATTGCTGCCAGCATAATTAATCTCAAAGTACATCAGGCAATATTTCCCACACTTACTGGTAGTATTAATGAGATTTGCTGTAGATGAAACAGGTAAAATTGGGAATAGCAGGTTCACAAAGCAATGTGTTCGTGTGTTCCAGGAGATTTCAATAGACTGAACAACAACAATTTCCAGAATATAATTATGCAAATATTTTACTCTCCTCAATTAGTTTAACTTAACTCTATATTAAGCATGCTCTCAAGAGCCAGAAGTCTGGTGTGAAATGTAATTTTTGTCTTGATATCAAGATTGTTATCTTTGAATCTTCATTTAATGATACGAGACAGTATTATTTGACACTTGTTTGCCATTTTTAAACCCATTTGCTTTTGTTTGAGGAAAAAAAGCAAGCTGTCTCTACATCTCAGCAACAAAAACACAGTATTGGTGCAGTTTCATGTCACTGTGAAGTAATATTGGCTACAGAGGTTAACGATTTCTCTGGAAGCAAAGAAATGATGACTGAAGAGTTTCAGACACAGGGTGACAAAGGTAGTGAAAGGAACAGAGCACAGTGGATCTTTTTCTGGTCAAGTGTTACTGTCTTGGCTGCTACATTTCAGTGGAGTTCCTGCTGAATTCCAGTCATAGAAAATGTATCTCAAGCAGAAGGTCTTGAGAAGTCTTTTATTATTTCAGCCCCATTTCAAGGCAAATATGTGTCACATCCAAGTCCTTCCTAACTGGTGTTTTTTTAACCTGACTTTAAGACCTCAGAGAATTAAGATTCAAAAATCTACTTTGCTGTTCTACCATTAGAAAGTTGTTAATATTTACATGTATCTGTTTTGTTGTAGTTTAAGCTTAATAATTCTTGTTCTGTCAGTCACATGGAGAACAAATTATGTTGTTGTTCTTAATAATGCCAGGTCATTAAGGCCTATGATGTCTTGTCAGGATTTCTAACCTTTTTTGGCTTGCCCTTTAGCTTTCTTCAGATGGTCCTTTTTCCTTTTTTTTAAAAATTTTTAAACCAGAGTAAGACAGACATAACCGTGGCATTACAAATGCTGTGCAAATCAGACGCTGTTTTACACATCATCTAGGCTACAGTCATTTTCAAATACAACCCAGCATGGTTCCTATCCTTCTTGCAATGATTCAAAACTGCAGAGTCACATTCAATTTACCACTGCAACACCAAAATCCTTTCCCGAAGAACTGCTACTAATAAGTTTATTTCCCCATTCTACTCTGTGCCGCAGAACTGCCATTCACAGCACCTTGCACGCGCTATTCTCAAAATTAGCACTAATTTTGAAATCATTACTTTGATTTTCAGGAATCATTTTTATATTCAAATGCTCTTCTCCGGCACATCTGTACACCCTCTCAAAGTCCACGATGAGAAAATACTTTCAACAAGCTCTCCGTTCTGCTGCAAGCAAAAGAAACCACAGGAAATAGCGTAAATTTGGACTTGCAGATGAAAAGGCCTCAGGGTCAGGAATCTGATCTCAGTTCTTCCTCCCTCCAGCCCCGACACATACTCAGCAAGCAGTGATGAGCAACAGTCACTCTATAGATGCTTGGTGTCATCTGGAAAAACAAGGATAAACAATTCATGTATATTTTTAAATATCTTTCTGATAGAGATGCCAAACTGTATGCATCGGGAAATATTTGTAAATTATATGCCATGCAGTTATTATGTTTATATAAAAAAAGCACAAAATTGCTGTAATGCCATCTGGATTAAGCAGGGGAAGAAATATTAAAGTTATGATGGACATAGACTGATATTTTAAAATAATTCCAAAAAATCAGGTTACAGCATCTGATTGAGGATTCGAATCAGAAAACCACAAAACTGTCAGATATTTTCACTCCACATTTTGAGAGTGGTTTGAGACTGTTCTGAATTCAGGAAAACACTGCATTAGAGGTTTAAATCCCTCTCTTTATAGCTGACTATCCAATATCAGTGTGACCACTGGACTGAAGTGTTTCCTGAATGAGTATGATTTAGAGATCCACACAAATAAAAGGGAAAGGGAATCAAGATACAATGACTTCCCTGCTGTCATAAGAACCACAGAATCACAGAACGATTATCTGCCAAATGCTGAACATATGAAGACAACTCAGTTCCTAGTTTTCCTTCACAGCATGACACAACCTAATGATCCTTCAGTGCTCTTTCTTTATATTGTTGTTTTTCCAATAAAGAGCGTGAACTTGTGTCTTCTCACCCCCTAAGTAATCATTTACGACAATTTATTTGGAATGACAAGTTGGTGTTATATTTCTCTAGTTCCTCTATAGGAGATGTACTGGAACATCTTTATCTCACTCACTCATATGGATATGGTCTGTCATGCCCAAAAAAGTACAGAATTGAAGAGCCAGGGCACAGGCACTTTCCAACTGTCTGAAGCATTTATTCTCTCAGGGAAGTTGTGGAAACTCACAGATCAAGTATGACAGCAACGGCGAGATTTCTGGATGTGTGGAAACTTTTCACAGGGAAAGTTTTAAAGTTCAGGCACTTGCAGTGAGGCAGCTGTAACTGAAGTATTGTTAAATATTAAAATGGTCAAAGATACAAAGGCGATCTCAGGTTAAAGCAAAGGATCACCAGTCTTATATAAACCGATTTTCAACCTGCTCATCTGTTGGGGGTTGGCACTGGCTGTCAGACACCCACTCAGCACTCCCCACATGCCCCTCCTCAACTGGACAGGAGAAAAAAATAAGATGAGAAAGCTTGTGGGTGAAGCTAAGGGTGGGGATATCACTTAGCAGTTACTGTCATAGGCAGAATTGACTTGGAGGAAATTTAAAGTACTGGCAACTGCACAAAGACAAAATTAACATGAGACACCCCCCACACACACTGCTATGCCCAGTTGAATTTGCTGTGACAGTCACTATGAGATGTTCTGACTTAAGTTAAAATATGCCCCCTATTCTGCCACAAAAAAGAACAGAAAGAACAATCTCTATTCTTGGCCTTACAGATCAGCCACTGCATAAATGTTGTTCTGTTCTGCCAGCACAGATTTAATTGTAAGGGTTATTCTTACGTACAACGCATTTATTTCTGCCCCTGATTCTACACAAGGATTCACCCCCCTAAAATCGCTGCTACACAATAAAAGGGTCTACATACAAATCAACCACGGAGTAATATGGAAGTCACTTTCAGTGGTTGTGAGCTCAGCAGCACAAAGGGAACCTCAGAGCACTTGTGCTCGTTTCCCGCAAGTAAACAGGAAGATTGAAGGAACTAAATGTTGCATTAAAGACAGTGTAAGACCTGCATATATTCACACTCTTCAGAGAATACTGCCCCAAAGAACACAACAGAGAACAAACAGAAATCTTTCCCACAAAATTATCCATTAATTTTATTATTGCATTTTATTGCATGATCTAAAATACTGTGCTTAGATAAAGCAAAACAAGATGCTGAGCATATCTAAACAGACAAAGATGCCAGCAACTATAAGAATTCTGTCTTACTAAGTTTTCTCTTGCACAGCTTAAACTATTAACATTATTTACACCACTAACAGGCAAAGAGTAAGAGTTTAAAATGCTGGGATTAGCCAAACACTGATATCTTCAGTCTTCTGTAGCATTAACTAAGAGAAGACCAAAGTAATTTTGTTATTTTTATTCTTAAAAATTAAAACTTTGAGATTATAAAATGTATTTTACAAATTAGTCTACCAAGAACAAGAAAACATGTGGAAGTCTTTAAATATCAACACCAAAGGAGCAATCCTTCATTTTTGATGGAAAAAAGTAAATATGTCCTGTAACTATATTTAATATTTAACTCATCTTTTTCCAACTAAAAAAAATTACTTTAGACAAGATTATATATAGGAGGGGTGGACAAAGATTTGTTTTCTGTTTCTTCCTTTTCCCCCATAAAAAAAGGACAAGCAAATGGAAATGATAATATTGATCTGGCAGGAATCCTTCTGTCTTTTCATTTTTTTGGATCTAACACAAAATATTTTATCTCATCGAGTGCTACATATTCTATGAAAAAGTAGAACAACCCAAATCTTTAACTGAATCCAGTCCACAGGGACTAGAAAAATTTAATTTAGCATATTGCAGGAGAGGGGGTGATGCCCACAGGATAGATTCTTACACTGAGATGATGCAAAGCTCTACAGAGCTGAGCTTTTCCCTAGGTATATTTCAGATGGATTTTGTTTTAGGGAGAGGGGTAAGTAGCCAATAACCAATGATCAGGAAATGCAGGAGAAACCGTATCAAGTTTTTGCACCGCTAGAAAGACAAAGGAGATATAGTCGGCTACTTGAGTGAGGAATTGATAACACACTGTTAATATAAATTTTTAATAATTAAACATCCAGTAAAATATAAAAGAAAAGCTGTATTCAAAAAGGCTCCCTTCAGTGCATGACTAAGGCCTGTGTTTTAGTCGGAGAGCAGATACTACAGACATGAACTCCAAGCATCAAAGCTGGTCTTTGGAGACACCTTTCCTCTGACTGGAAAAGCCACTCACACAAGCACCTTTGAACTGCTCATAGGCACTCAAAATAAGACAGAAGTTGCAAATGTCTCAGAGTTACCATTCTTGAAGAAGATGCAAACTTAGCAGTTTGTCTATCCATACTAGGAAGGATATATAGTAAATATGTAGTAAGCTACTCCTAAGGTAAAGAAGAAATGTTATTCCAGTTAGGTCAAACTTCTAGATGTGCTGTAAAAAAAAGCCTCTGAAGGCCTGGACTGGCAGAAAAATGGTATTTGTAGGAAAACATCTGAGATATACCCTAGAAATAGAAGGCATATTGAGGTTGGTAGGGTGGACTTCATAAACCCAGTAAGAAGAGGAAGGCAGAGAAGGCAGGAGACAAAACACCTGGCTTAGATAACATCCAGACAGCCCCATCTGTAGCTCATCTGCCTACACACACTCACACACACTGCTTCTTATTCCTCATTTAGAAGTCTAAGCCTGAAATGAGAAACCTCATGCCTTTAAGCTGCCCTGTAGATCCACTTTTATTAGTGGATTATTCCTGTTAATCAATTGACTTTGTTCTATCTTGGGAGACATCCGTTTGGAAAAGTTCCTCTCCTTGGAGGCTAAGCTGGAAAATCAATTTCCCAGCGTTCTAAGTAGGACAGTAGGAGCTGGAAGAGAAATTAGATTCAGGATAATCTTTCCTGCCTGCAGTGACTGCTGCAGCCTGGCTTTTACATGATTTGTGGCACAGAGCCTGACCAACAGGGGTTTTATTCAGTTCAAGCTCGCTGAGTGCTGGAGCTGAGATCCACTACAAGAACCTGAAATTCTACAGAGCTTGCTCTCCTCTCACTCCTCATGATGCACATTGTTTCTCCCAATGTCTGTAGACGTAACTCAAACCTCTAAGAAGGAGGGAAAAGTGAGAATTGTATCTCTCACTCACAGTAGATTCAGTTTTCTCTGCAGCCTGTTCCAAGGGAAATAATCAGCAACACCCTGTTGTTAAGAGGTATCTCCAAAATGTGAGTGTACATCAGAAAATGAGACCTCACCCTGAAACAAGCAGGAACTCAAGACCATATTTACCGTAAGTAAATTTATCTCAGTATTATCCCCCTGGATAATTCAATATGTTTTTTTCTTTCTAAAAGCAGCTGCTTTTAATGAACAGGGAGTGCTCACATGCACACACATACAAATGGAGGCAGGCAGCTTTATTTGGAGCCTTTTCAGACCAGCTTGTACGCATTCTGCCTGCTAACTTTGGCTATTTTGATTTTACTCACACAGCAGGGACGTGGTCATCAATATTTACAGCACGTGGCAAGCTGGGGTTCAGGTCCTACTCAGAAACAAAGTGACAAGGGGACACTAAAATATTATGTAGGCAAAAATCATAGCACAGAGCCCAGTCTATAAAAAAAATATATGCTAAAAAAGTCCACACTTTCTCTCCCCTCGCTCCGCCCTCAGTGAAACAGCAGGTTTTTTGTGCCATAAGACAATATCACTTCTACTGCTGCCCTTAAAATTGCTTTACCATCCACCACATATGGGCCATTTTCACTGAGCTGAGAACCTGAACAATTGCCTTCACTGTGCCTGTGAAGGGGAAGAAGAAAACCCCTTTCTTGCAGTCGTACACAACTAAACTTTAAATTGCCCTCTAACAGCGCTGCAATTTCAACTACAGCACCACCACCCATCGATTTCTGTTTGAGTGGGCTTGCTATTTCATTGTGGGAAGTGCTAGATGTAATTAATTTGATTTACTTTGCACAGGCCACTTCTGAGCACTAGAACAGTGGGAAGTGTTTAAGTAACTGATCGGGCACTTTGTTTGTGCTCGGTGAAAGAAAAAAGCAGAGATCCCTTCCCACCATCAATTTTCCTGACAGGCCATCTTCTTTCTGTGTTATCTCTTTCAGCCTTTTATGAGGGAGCCTTCAGTGAAAGATGTGTTTCAGTTAAAGGTTTGCTGTCACTGCAAGACTATCGAAAAGAAAGGCATCACCTGGGACCGGTATAGAACCTGAAAATATTACTGGAGGTTTTCAGGTTAGGTTTGTGTGTGTGTGTAAGAAATAAGGGGGTTTTTTTCTCTCTTGTTTATTCTGATACGTATGGAAGGCAACAGGGTTGGAAACATTTAAAATTTTTAGTAGGTTCCTTTCAAAAAAATGGAGATATTTCTGAAGAAGGTAATTTGTTCACTCCTTCTTCTACGACACAAATTACTGAAGTACTCAGATTTGTGCCCCGAGCCATTTGTGGTGGAGTAGAGATCTGGAACCTTTGTTAAAGGCTTCTGCTTCTCATTTCAGTGAACTACCAGCCAAAACTAAACAATAATTATTTGAAATTATGACTAAAAATCTTTTTGACTCATTGGATTTCAGTGAGAAGTTTTCAATGATAATTTCATCACATTATTTCTTTGGACACCAAGGCTTCCAAAAAAAATTTAAGTAGGCAGCACCTGTACTACAAACATGAAGTACCTTATTTTCTAGACCTTCAATTTTTCAGTCCTTTTTGTTTACCAGGAAGGAACAAAAAGCACAACTCCAAATTAATACATTTAAAAAAAAAAAAAAAAAGAGAGAGAGAGAAAAAGATATCTCTTCTTTGCTTTTTGGATCACTTTTGTAGGATATTTATGATATATTTATGATCACAATGAATCACACACAGATGGTCCCCTACATTCGAAAGGGGACCACAGAACTTCTCAACAGACCCTCAGTTCTTTAAGATACGTCCCAAGTTTCTCCTTCTAATACAATGTTTGTGCCATCTCCCTTTCCTTCGCTCACAACTGACAGCTTCAATTATAAAACCTGCTGAGATAAGGTCTCTGCTTCAGGAGACTAATGAACATTCTAAATGATGTACTCAACTAATGGATATTGAATACAGAATAGCTATTTATTGTGGGATTTCATCGCCCCTTATTCCTTGGAAGTTGTTTTCAAATTGCAGTAGTTTGTAATGGAAATACACTGATAGGGTAAAAATTTTAACTCTCCAAAACCCAACCTGAAGTATTAAATGAGGGCTTTGTTTTATAGGTATTATATTTGCAGAAATGACTTTGCAGTGTGGATTTGCAATGCAGATTGCATTCATATAAAAATGGTTTAAAAATAAAAGGAAAATGTTTTTTTTTGGGGGGAATTTACTGCCAAAATAACACTCAGCAGTAGGAAGATGGTACCTCAAAATAAGTGGGTAGAAATAACACTGAGGGCAAATGCTCTGTTTAATGTTCTAATGGCAAAATGGCAGCTGTTAATCAGTGCAAAGATAATGCAAGAGAAGGTACTGGACACATAAACCTACATGGAGTGGAAGAATCATTTTAAGCAGTAATTTCGGAATTACATTTTAAAAACTCAGTTTCTACATTTCTCTTAAATCTGCAGAAGAATAAATAGTGCCTCATCCAGGATAACTGCTAGATGACAGCAAAGAAGATTCAGATTCAATCATTGAACTTCTGCTGTCACCTTAGGTCAAACCACTTGATCTCCCTGGCTAAGAACTTCAAAAGATACTAATAGAATTTGAAAATGAATTATTTTTGCCAATGTAACCGTGTGAACTGAGCAGTTACTCCCATAAACACCTTTTAAAACCTCTGCCCTCAACTCTTTTATCTCCTGTAACCTTCTGTCTCCGACCACTTTATGTCAATGCTCCTGGAAATAAAAGGAGGAACTGGGTACATCCAGGTCTTTCCCTGATGGAATTGTAAGAAAACTGCACAGGAGGAAGGCACAGTTGGTCAGCTGGAAATGTGCTAAGCCATGAATGCCACCCTTGTGAAATGACCATTTTGTGCTAATACCTTTATTGATAGTTTTTCCACCTCCAGCAACTGTCAATTACAGAATATGAACATGAACCCCTCTGCAACTGTGAAATGCATTTTGAAAATATTCCCCTTTTTTTTAAGTTCTAATTTCCAAGTTATTTTCTGTAATGACAAAGTCAGAAATTTTTCTTTGAAAAACAACATCAGATGAAAGTTCATTTCAATTCAAGAGCTAATTTTTTTTTCCCAAAAAAACTATATAGCAGGCAGCACTAGCCACTGTAATGAAATTACCAAAACCAAAGGGACTTTTTTGAGAACAAAGTTATTTCAGCCTCGTACCATCTTTTATATACCCAGATCTGATACTCCTTTAGCAATCAGTAACCAGGAAATAAATAAGCAGCTAGGAGAAAGCACTGACCACTTGAAAAATACCCAAACCTTCCCATTTGATCTAAAAGGGACCTTGCAGGCCATTATGGGATGATGTGTGCTCCTTTATAGCTGGCCAAAAACTGAGTCACCCTCAGCACCTGATGGTACCTCTACTGCTACTATAAATGGCAACAACAGGTCCAGTGAACTTCACCTAGCAATTCAAACTAACTAATTAATACATTTTAAATTTCAGCTGTTAATAACTCCCTAAAAAGGATCTAAATGTCCTGGGTAATTCTCCCTGAACTAGGAAGAAAAACATTGTTGGTTTTTTTCCTAAGGTATCTTGAGAACTGGCAGAACTCTCAAATCACCTGCAAGGAACTCTAATTTCAATGTTAGTTTTTAGTGGGTGTGTTTTGTTGTGGTTTTTTTTTTTTCCTTTTTAAACTTTTAATAAACAACTGCTGCCAAGTACAAACACTTGGTACAGGCTGTGCAAAACTTCTTTCTATTTACAGAACTCTGTTATGGCAAGGTCCCTGGCGAGTGCACAAACAGAACCTGGCACAGCTGCCTGGCAAGACTCTGCAGAAGAAACAGTCCTCAAAAATGCTCCATGGGAAACTCTTGAGTCTTCTCCATCCTTCTGCCTCCACAACAGTCATGCAGAATTTCCCCAGAGCAGTTCTTCTTGTGATAGTAAAAACACAAGTGGATTTCAAAAGGGAAAATCCTGTTTAAAAAAGAAAAAAAAAGAAAAAACTAAAAAACCCAGAGCCCTTAGCACTGTCTCTGCTGGGATCTGGAATGGTTAGGGGAAGAAGGCTGGGAGCATTCAGACATATGAAAAGTAAACTGGGTAGAAGACACGTCTAAAGTAGAGCCCTTTCTCAGCAGAATCCCGTTTAAAAGTTTTCAGACCCTCAGCAGTGAGTATACAACCCTTTTGAGTAAAGAATGGTTTACCAAACAAAAAAAATAAAAATTTCTGTAGGTGAAACAGAAAAAGTGAGGCCACAGAAAGATGACACAGGGAGGTGGCCACCATTTAAATACGATCCCACCAAGGGGGTGGAACAAGAAGGAAAGACTCCCAAAACATTCACTACAGCAGCACACAAGACAACACTGAAACATCTTCTACAGGTGGAAGACAAACACTGAGGGGGCTGCAAATGACACCTGCATTCCTCAGATTTAAGAGAAGGTTTAAGATGGATCTGTCCACGAATGAATTAAAAATCCAAAGTACTCCATTCATCTGCAGTTCTGGGTATTCCTTTCCCATGCATAGACAAAAATTCTGTGAAAGCAGTGGGTATAACAACAACATATGATGAAAGAAATCACAGAAATAGGGTGGGGAGAGGCTACTGAAATCTCAAGAGAAGACTAGGTGTCCTAATTAAGAGCTAACAGTGATGATTAATCAAGCTAAAACCATTTTACTCATGCCTGGGCAAATAAGGTTAACCTTTCTTACCTTCTATAGCACTCAGGGGGATCATGAGAAAATGCATGGAATTAGGAACACACCTGAAAGAGGTCCCAGAAACAGATAGCTCTGGAGTAAAAGATCCTCATTTTCTCAAGCAAAGAGAAAATGGTCTTGAGTCCTCTCCAAAAATAACTGATAGTGATCTTTCATTGATGTCTCCACTGTAAGGAAGGAACTTCCCATTCAGGTATACCACCCTCATATCGACCTACCTGCACTGCAAATGGGGCACAAACTGGCTAAAACTTGTTTCTGTGGAACAGTTTAGTGATGAAATCAATCATTGCTTCAGTATGATTCCTCCAAGTGTAAGAAGGGATCTCCCACAGGCTTTATTGGCTGCTTGTGTACTTAAAATAGTGGCATGGGAGAGAAAAAATGAAGGCTGCCTAAATACTTTGGGCAATAAACTTGCTGGAACAAACCTCTTTTTTGAGGTGTTTGTCATTGTACTTCTGACAGGCTTGTATAACCAAAAAAAGGATGGCTCACACATGCCCATCAAGGCAATTTATTACTATACTGAATATCACATCGTGTCTGGAAGAGACAAATAATGTATCTCCTTGGTTTGAACATGTTTGTACATAAATTTAATCTTGCTTGACTGCATAACCTGAGAAACTCAGATGAATAGAGGTGATGCTCTAGAACTAGGATGCAATTTTTATTGATGGTGTAGGGCAGGAAAGGGGATTTATACATCTATATCATGAGTAGGCACATCCCCAACTGCTGAGTCAGAGCCTTTAAATAGATGTTCATTTCAATATTTTCTGAAGTCTCTTTTTGATAGTTAGGATTTCTTAGTTGTTATTCTCCCTCCCTGGCTGCTTGAAATTCAAGTAAATCTAACAAGCTGAGCAAATCTCTGAAGCCCTCCTGCCCTTTCTCTGGAAAAAGGATTTTTCATTTTGTGTATCACTCACAAATCACCGCAGAGCTCACACCAAGTCAAAACATGGGCTTATCACAGGGAAGGTGAAGCAGATTTGGTTTTGATTAAAAGTTAGATACAGACCCGCCTTCAGTGCCCTGGGTTAATAACAACAAAGTCACACACTCAAAAGTTAAGAGATTATTGAGCACCTTCGCCTTCTGTTTGGATCCAAAATAATTTAAAGGTATAAAGCAAATTGCTGCATTGGATCACACAGGGAAAACTAGTAAAGTGCATCAGATCAGGAAACATTCCCTGATTTGAATTATTTAATTTATGTACAAGGTGCTGCATGCTCAGAAACCCTAATACCTTGGCTATCAAACACAGGTAGGGAAAAAAAGTGAACAATCTAAGTAGTAATTTCTATGAATGTATTTAACTGCTGTCAGTGGGAGTTCCCTGTGTACACCTGTATGAGCAGTGAGTCATCACTGCAGGCCCCAGCCTCAACATTACACGCTCTCCAAGATTAATATTACAAGAGAAGAAAAAAAAATAATTTTTATGAAGAGTTTCATTAAATTTAAAGGGATGTTCTTGATGTTTCAGATGCGTCTACAAAACTATTCTACGTTTTCCAAAATATTAAAGTTGAGGAAATTTAAGATAAAAGTAATGAAGAAACCAAACCAGAACAAAACATCACATTTTTTAAGGAAGTATTTCCATTTATCTCCAAACCAGTACTTTGGTTATTCTAGTATATTGGACAAATATGTGTTTTGGTCTATGGCAAAGAGCCAGAAAATTATGGTCATGAGGTATTGCTGATCCACAGTGATAATAACAGAATGTTTTCCACCAAAATCAGAGGAATAACACAGTCACAATAATACTAGAATAAATAGAATAATACTAGAATAAATAAATAGACTAAACAGAATAAATAAATAGAATAAAGGCAAAAGAAATACAAAATAGCATGTGAAGAACTAGATAAACAAAAAAGTACTTCCAAGTTGTTCTCATTTGCGTGTTTACATGGACATCTATGAAATCTCAATGAATGAATTATTTCACAGAAACACATATATTAGAGTACTGTATCTTAGTTACAAATATGAGAATTTAAAAGCAGGTTATCTTATCTAAGGAATGGGGTTTTCACTCACCAATAAAGGCAAAATCCATAACTGAACTGCACTGCAATATCCAGCTTCTGAAGTGGAGTCTCTAAAACCTGCATTTTTAAATAAAAAAAAAAAAAGAAACTGTTGGTTATTTTAAAACTGCTGTACCCTCACTGTAGTAAAGCCATTTTTATCAGGAATGAATTATTTATAATGAATCACAGGGTTAGGCAAGTAAGTGGCATTACACACACACACACACAAAAAAAGCCCCAAACACGAAAAACCCAAAAGCAGCTGTTTCAATTTGCTTATAATCAGACCTTATTATGCAGAAAATTACTGAACTTAGAAAGGAAAAAGTTTTATGAAAATATAAACCAACAACTTGGAAGTAATTATTGAGCTGCAAGAAAAGGTTTTCTTGAATCTGAAGTTTTATTAATTTCCTTAAGGTTCAATCCCTGTATGGGTCATTCACTTGGACTTAATGATCCTTGTGGGTCCCTCACTTCCAACTCAGAATATTCTGTGAAATATATAAAATAAAGAAAAACTATCTCTTTAAATGAACAGCTCAGTAGGGCTGAGGCATTAACAAATTGTCCTCTTTTCCTGAGTGCTACATGGGCAGCATTCTTAATCTTAAACCACAGACAAACAACACCCCCCAGCATCCAACAGAAGAGATGGAAACTGAGGGCAAGACTAAATTCATGGTGTTCCCAGAATTTTTTCTGTAGGATCAGGACAGCACACGCAGAGACCACGGCAAGAGCCACCGCCACCTTCTTCGAGCTAATTTACACTCCACACTCAGATCTTTTCCCGTTCATCCTTACTTCTGTCACATTAAACATTTAGGTTGCAATTATGAGGAACTGCTCCGTGGGACAGAGCTGGTGAGAGATGATGCATTGTAGCTTGGAGGGACGGGCAGAAGTGGGATGACAGTGGGCATTCCCTCACAGCTACAACATAAAACTTTCATACCCAAGAAGGAAATGACGGTACAAATATCCAGATGCAGATAAATATTAAAAAGAGGATAAATTTCAGCTGAGTGTGTTTTTAGCTGTATTGGAGCATAATTTAAAGGCATCCTATGTGTTTAATGGTTGGTGAGCAGGAGTAACAGAGCGCAGAGTCCTTAAAGGCAGGCAGTTTGACTCGGGCATTAATTTATCAGGGGAACTTTGCCATCCTTTGAGATGGTTCAGTGTGTGCCTTCCCATCTGTTTTATGGGCAGCTTTAATTCTAGCAGCCGAGGAAGGATGAATGTCGTCATGACCACCCTTCCCTGGAGATAAGCCTGCACAGGGAGAATTAGGAGGTTATAAATACACTGGCCAAAACATTTTGATTTGCATCGCTTAGCACCTACCCCAGAATAACTGGGTTTAGAGAAATGTTAATAGAACTACACTCAAGCAGAGTGCATTTCGGTTGTAGGAACACTGAAAAGGATGCACAATTTTTATCCTATGTGGTTTAATATATTTTTACCCCTTCAAAAAAAAATTCAAATGGATCTCATTAAAAAATTTTCAAGTACATTTGATTATTTTTTATTCTTTGTTCACTATGTGCTTTGTTTCAGTGCAAATATTTCCATTTGTTCAAGATCCAGCAATATTATTTAAAAGGAGCATTTCAAATTATTTGGCCCTGCTCTCTTCTTCTTTAACCACAATATATGATATTTATTTAAAATCATTCACTGTTTTTCACTGTAATTAGTTTCCTTTTTCACTTTTCCCTCTAATTTTTCAAGACCTTCTAAACCAAAGAGGAGTCTAAAAGCATCAATCTTTCACATTTAATCACTAACATTGCTGAACTGTTCATACTCAGAAAAATTAAAATGGATAAGAAAAGTAAAGAAAGGAAAGCTTCAAGATACTCAGTTTACTATCTTCCTAAGAAAAACAAAGTAGAGAAGGAAATAGGAGAAGATTAAAGATGAGAGAAGAAATCAAAACTCTTGGAAAATATAATTTCTGTCTCATTGATTCTAATCTAAAATTTATCTCAAAATTGCTTTTCCATTTATGGCTTGTCCTATTATCTTTCTTATTCTGATTTTTCCTACTGGAAACAAAAGCAATTTCCAAGGTTCTGGTAAGATAATAAACACACAGAGGTGAACAGCAGTGATATTTTTATGGAGGGGAGGCCAGGGACATTCCAGCAGATGGGGGTTCCAAGATTGCTGCAATAATTTTGCCACATCAC
Organism: Myiozetetes cayanensis; assembly: GCF_022539395.1. Taxonomy (NCBI): domain Eukaryota; kingdom Metazoa; phylum Chordata; class Aves; order Passeriformes; family Tyrannidae; genus Myiozetetes; species Myiozetetes cayanensis. The sequence continues at coordinate 58,292,553 of NW_026087853.1, forward strand.
CTTCTCTGTATATAGTACATACATATGGCCTCCATAAAAGTGCTAAGAGGGTAATAAGAAGCTGCTTAAATTAGTTCTTCACCCACAGAGGGATCAAAATGCAGAGGGCATTTTGAGCAGGACAGATCTGCTTTGGGCCACCCAGAGAACTCAAAATGTATTTACAGTTCCTCATCATCTGCCCACTGCATTCACTAAGGTAGGAATTAAGAAGGCTTCCAAAGGGCATTTTCATTCTTCGGAATATGTTTAAGGCTCTGGTGAGAACCAAGACCAGGAACTGATATCAAGAGTCATTAGCACCGTCTAAAAAGCCTGAGTGGAAACACAAGTTCAGAATGTTAAGAGGCTTAATCATTCATTTCTTGGCTACAAAATAATATTTGACCCTAAAAATATTCCTAAGGGATGAAATTAGAGTAGATTATTTTTTAACAAATTGCTCGTGGATGATGCCGTTCAAGCCATTTATACGCATAAGTCTCCTCAAGTGAATAATCAAATTTACAAATATGCAAGCATGTCTTGATAAATATGCAAGAACAAGTCCTTGTACAGAATCAAAGTCCCACTCTGATAGTTATTAAATCATCACCCAAAAAAAAGAATGCTAGAAGAATACTAAAGTGGCAAACGTCAATCATGTAAAAGCCATCAAACCCCAGCATAAAACCTGAGTTTATGTGCTGTAATAGTGTTATGGTCACGTTTTCCCTCTGAATCATTGGCTAATTCCATTTACAGATGGATTGTTCTCATTAAGCTACAAGCCATTAAGTATTTTCAGTATTTTTTTCACTAGTAACCAGCTCTGTAATCTACTTACTGAACACTATTCAAACTCTGATGATAAAATTATTCACTTGCCCATGGGATTTTATAAGACACATTTCACAAACCCTGATGTAGTTTCACACCTACCAGGAGGTAAGGGGATAGCAGAGCCCTCTTGCAAATGGGGAGCTGACATCTGCAGAAGTTGTGATCAAAAAATGCCTTTTAATTTATGGATCCAATTTAAAGGCCTCCCATTGGATTTTTGAGAGCAACTCTTATCATATAAAACACTACACTGGAGCATTTCCATTGTCTCTGTTGCCACCAGCAATGATCAACACTTTGCTAATCAGGTCACCAAACCACAAGGACCACGTTTAGAGAGTTCTAATAACACAAAGTTGTGATTTCTTTGTTAATTGCACTTTGTGAGCTATCAAAAACAGGCATCTACATTAAGCTAGAACTTGCCAAACTTGATAGTCCCAAATCATCCACTTCAAGTCAGTCATCCCTGTGATGCCAAGGCACTTGTACCAGGAATGGGGACAGCAAACTTCTCGTCCTCAGTTCCCACCATCTGGGACTGATTGAGGGAACCTCCTGCTCAGGTTCTGCAACTACAGCCTCAAACATGCCCAGTACAGATGAGAAAAGATTTAAGATGCCCAACTAACACACATTTACTGCACATGTGCAAACTGCCATTTTTGAAGCCTTGTAAGTTGGTTAAATTCAGGTTATTTCCAGCAAATGTCACATTCCTGATTCCCTGCCAAATTTCAAGCTCTGCTCCGAATTATTAACATCCCAAAGTTCTCTGCAACTTGTCACCAATGATATTTTGAAATGCACAAAAGGTACAAAAGGTTGGGTTTGACCCACCCTAGAGTTATTTTTCAAGAAAACACCTTGGGAAAGGGGGGAAAAAGGATCTGTCCAAAAAATTACTGTCTGACAAGGCCATGAGCATAACGCTGTCTTGGCCACAAGCATCACCACCAGCTCCATCCATAATATACAAATTAACCATGTTGGGAAAGACTTAAACAGGGTCTTGAGTCAGCAATCCAAATAAGCCAAGACAGGGTTGTAAGGACCGTGGCATTGTTATCATAGAGTTACTCTGGGTTGCTCATCTGTTTCCACTTTCTTTTGATGAAGCTAATTTTATAGGGCTTTGGTCCAATTTCCTCTTTTCCAGGCTATCTAATTAAGTACAAAAGAATTCCAGTTTTATGACAGGGCTTAAAGTGGTTCATTAGTTTTTATACGTTGATAGTAAATCTGCCAACACGTCACGGTTCTGAAGGTGAACAGAAACACTGAGGCTGGTTCCAAATTTACCCCCCCTTTACATCAGAGGAAGCTTTAAAGAACTTTACCAAGCCAAATACAAGAAGAGATAAGCATCACAACAAAATATTAGTTGATGTGTAAGTGCCATTATTGAAGTTATAACTCTACTTTTTTAGTTCAGGATTTAATGCAATCTCTAGCCAAGGCATGGAGCTGAGCCCTAAATGTCACAGAAGACACAGCACAATGACCAGAAGAGATGAGGAGGTGGCAGAGCACCTACTGGTCTCATCTCTTCTTTTCCCAACATATTCACACTCACCACTGGTGGATAAAAGCATTGCCTTAATCCTAATTTTATGTTCTTTAGCTTAAAGGACCTGTAAAAAAAAAGAAAGCAAAATATGAAGTGGACAAAACTTGATATTAATCATCTTCCCATTTGAGACATCCCAAAAAACCCCACGTATTCCCAACACAAAATGTCACACATTTAAATTTAAAATGCTTTCTTTCTCAGTAGTTCATGTGACAAATACTAACTCCTCATTCTGAGGGATACACAGAAGTTGAAAATTTTTCTTTGTGTTTATCATCACCACATTCACATCATATTTTATTTTAGAAGTAAACACTATGAATATATAATTTCATATATCAAAGAATAAAGTCAACAGGCACTTTTATTTTGAAAATAATATTAATTAAAATAGCTAACTACAGCTCAACAAAATAGTGAATTAATGGGAAATTGTTAAAGGGATTTCTATTTAAACATAATTTTATGTTTTCTAATTGAGACCCTTTAATATAAATTTCTTCCCTCCCACCTCTTGAAAAATTAGGACTCAGGGTTATTTTAGGAAACTCTGGAATACATGACTGCTAGGTCTGCTTGCAGCACCAGTGCTCTTGCAAATCAATATAAATACAGGATGCAGCACCCTACATAGCCAATAATCCACAAAGCATGTTTCCAGACCCTGTAAATATGAACTTTGAAATTTATCTCACACTTATCTAACAATAACAGGTCTGAATTGTTTTACACCGCCGTAAAATTGCACTTTTTGAAGCCCTTCATTTCCCCACGTAGTTCCTGATGACTGTGATGCCGTTTGTGGATCACCACCTGTCACTGTCATATGGTGATGTGATGCTAATAATAAACATTATGCCTTCTGTGCTGCTTGTTGAACTCGGTTACGTTACGTGACTTCCTGTTCTGGAACATTAAATGCAGCACTTTGAAGAAAAAAGTTATTAATGTTTCAGTTGGAAGATTGTTATTAATTTAATTGCAATCTGATGCTTCCTCCTCCTCAGCAGAGATGTTTAATTCTACTCGGGAGAAATGCAGACCCTTCACCAAAAAAAAAAGTAGTTCACACAACAATGGTGAAGAATCAATTTATTTCACTAAGTGATGGTAGAAGTAGGAGAAATAGCAAATTCTGTTTGCTTTTGCACACTCTTTAACTCTAGTTCAGTGTTTTTATGTAGAAATGTCTCGGCTTTCTAAGTACCATTAAAAACCACAAAACCGTAAGTGAACCACAAAGCAAAGGTATCCAGCTGGTTCATAGTTAGTCATTTACAACGGATACCACCAACATTGTCCTTGTCAAAGTCACAGGTATGGAATTCTGCCCTACTACTAAACACAACTGATAGATGTGATTGCTTCAGGCGTGGCTATTCAGTCTCGAAAATGAGTATTAAAATATGCTGATCTCTCCCAACATTATTACCTTATGTGTGATTTAAATATGAAATATAACTATTCATGGATAAGGGAAAGAGAAGCAATTCATCACTCTCCCAGTCCACATAGACCTGTAAAAGGCAATCTCCATGGGGAAACAGAATTATCTAGGATAGCTGAGACGTAAATACAGAACTGATCACAAACAGGGTAAACATAACGATCCGATACGTTTAAGAATCCTTCTTTTAAAAAAAAACTAATTTAAGTATGCAACCAATTCAAAATTAAACAGACCTGTAAGTTTAACAGAGATGTCCAGAAGATGAAACAGCATAAAATGTCAATGCTTTTCTGTTGTCAATTCACAATCAGAAAAAGTTAAAACTCGGCTCTTTAAATTGTGGAAATATTCTAAATCACATTTCAGGGGGTATTGCACACTTCCAACAGTTTCCAGTTCCTTTTTATTAATAACCCAATTTAATAAAATAAATGTAGACACTAAATTGCTGTATTTAAGGGGAATTAGATGCCTAAACTTTCTAAATTGCTTTTGTAACAGTTTAAGGATCATTGCTTTTTTTCCTGATCATTATGATTCTGAAAAGCAATATTCAGTCTTTCTTTTGCAGATGCATTTCATTCACTTAACACTTAACTGAAGTCTTCTCTAGCAGTTCCCACCCTTAATATGGTGTTGAAAGCATCCAGAAGCTTCTCTGGCTTAGATCTGCTTGATGTTCTCACTGTCTCAGCTTGCTCTGTGACTCCTTTAGGAGGAAGAGACCCAAACTCAATACAGCTCAGAGCTATGAATCTAAAAATCAAGTCAGCTTTAAAATACGTGCTCACATTTACTGCAAATACTAATTCAGTATAAATAGGTAAGAATAAAAAGAGTGGAGGAAAAAAATCCCCCCCTTCTGGCAGCTCTGGCAACCTTGTAATCCAGTTTCAAATTTTTACCTCTGGGCATGTAAAATTCCACTGAAGCAATGAAGACTTCAAAGTTCAGAGCTAAACTACAGGGATACAGAAGCAGCAGGGACTAATTCAGATAGTGGCAATTTTTAAGAAAGGCCCTTTTTCAATCCAGCTTACAGCTCTGCAACTTTGATGCCTGTGTACAATAGACAAATATTTTAAACAATGTTAAAGAGAACAGGCCTGCTTATGGCAGTCCCAAACACAAAATAACAATATTAAATGGGAATAAATCCTTAGCATGATGGAAAAGAGCGGGTGGGAAATCTTGTTTCTGGAATCATGGACAAAAAAAGTAGCTGTTCCAGGTCACTGATCCATGATTCAACCAAGACTGCATCCAGAAGCTAAAAGAAAATGCTAAACCTGTTGCTTCAGAGGTTCTGAAAAATCCTGCCAGCCTTGATTTATTAGAGTAAGGAACACAGAGGGCAAAATTGTAAATGGATGTAAATGGACCCTATTTCATGCCCAGAGGCAAGAATGCAAAGATCTCCATAAGAGACATTCCTACAATCAAAAAAGACAGAAGTATGGAACCATTCAATGCCATCCCAAGATCTTTGGGAAATACAAGACATCACTAGAACTGCTTCATTTTCAAAGCATATTCTACATTCTATATTTATACAGACGTTTCTATATTCATAGGACTCGTCAGATCACTTTTTATACAAATCAAATTTCTCATTCACATAAGTAATTAAGAATTAGTAGATCTAAGTCCTAGTGATATATGTCATTCCAAGAAAGTGTTTTAAAAATGTCGAATTACAGACATGCTAAATTGTAATTATGGGAAGTTATTAAAAAAAAAAAAAGAAGGAAAATAAAAACCGGAACACTTTTCATGTATTTCCTTAGAAGAAATGTCTTGCATCTTTAATATGCAATGCTTATGAAACCCTCTGGGTTTGGAAACACTCTCCACATCTGCATTCCCCTGCCATCCTTTGTGCTCCAGCAGTTTTACAAACTGCATCTTTAGTTCACCTTATGGTTGGGCATCATGGAAAGCTTTTGCATTTACATTTTCTTATTGCTGTTTTGATGGTTACTGTTTAGTTGTTCAAAGCTCTGCTCTGAGTGACTTGCTCCTTATCCCTAGAAATAAATACAATCACAGTCCCCAACTGTCATTAAACTGCATTTCAACTTATGCTTATATTTTGTAAAACATAAATCAAATCCATATCAGATTTGGATTGCAATCCATACAAACAGAACACCTCTACTACAATGCCAGCACTTTGAAACACACAAAAAACTGTGTTCCATGTCTGCTTTTGAAATGCAGATGACTGGGCCAGCAACAGTCCTTTCTAAATTGCCTTTACCCTATACCATTTTTATCAGATCATTACCAAACCGTGTGGCTCAGAGTTGTGCATTGCACAGATTAGATGTGTGCTACAGATCAGTTTGTTTTCTCCCTGTGTCAGAAGAAGAATCAGTTTCTATCACTTGGCATGTTATTGAGCATATATGTTCACAGACCAGTGCTTAAATTTCATAATTGTGGCAATACTGTGGATTTAACCTATTAAATTAAAGAGTTTCATATTGCTTGTCTGTTTGTTTAACAGATCTGTTCCAAAATGGCATTTCTAGTGCCTGAGATAATGTAATGCTTATAGAAAGCTATTAACAGAGATACTACCAGCACTGAATGCTCTGTACTTATGAGTAATTTGTGCAAAAATGTAGTAATGGAATATCAACAGGAAATTCTCAAATACCTTACTCAGTGGTGATAGAATTCTCTGAAAGAACTTATCCACTGAATGAATAATTCATCAGATATTAAGAATATCAAACAGTTGGATTAATATGTGTTATCATTACTGAAGGCTAAAATTTCCAATCGAAAGATTTTTTTTTTAAATGAAAAATTAATAGATATTGCTGTGGCCTTGCACCTGGAGCTTCATCTGGCCGACTGTGGACATCAACTGTAAAAAAAAAAAAAAAAGTTCTACATTAAAAAAAGGTCCCAACTCAGCTATTCATCCTAAATTCCATTCATAGGCAACAGAAAGAAAGGAACACTTAAATTAATCATACCTTAAGAATGCTTTTTCTTGTCTTTGAAGGGAGCTCAAGGCAAGTGGCTCAGACATAGATCCCAGACACAGACACTGCAGAGCAGACATCAAAAGTGAGGTGAGAGAAAATCTAGTCAGAGACCCTGTTCCAGAAAGTGTCTTGGCAAGGTGAAGGGGATTATCACATTACACGAGTCTTCAAAAAGAACATTGAGGTATCTACACTGTGTTACAGAACTGAAATATTGGATGGACGAGGCCTGGCAAAAGATAGCTTTGCCATGAGCTCCCACCACTGTGATTTAAGTGGACCACTGAAGAGGGCAAACCAAAAGAGATATGACTCTGAACTTTACACGTTTTTCCCACTAAACTAATAAACATGCCGAAAAACTGGGTGTCGTCTCCTCAATCTGAAACGCTCGTGCTGCAGCCTATACACGTGAATAACATCCATCTACAGAACATCACTTCCTCCAGCACTCCTGTACTCGATACGCTTCAGGGCCTCTGCAAATCCAGCTCCTCATCATGGCACAGCCGTCCCACTAAAGTTCTTGTCCTATTTATAGCCAGGACATCCATAAAACACACACCCAGGAGTCACCTGAACCGCCAGACGGAGCAGCAGTCTGGCACCTGCTGCTGAAGCTCTTTGTGCCATCCCTTTCCGGCTCCCTCATTAGCAGGTTTAGCCATTTAGTGCCGCTTACCTGTGAAAATGTCTCTGTTCTCTGCACACAGAAGTCGAGCACCATAAGTCATTTCTTCCCAGGCTCAGTTTGAGCTGCACTCTTTCTTTGTCTTTTCCACTGGTGTTGTCCAGCAGCACACCAAACACACAGCTGCTTGTACAAAGGGAATAACTGCTGTTTGTTCTTGTTTTCCTTTGTTCTATGTGCTTACTTCAACGCTTGTAAGTGGAAGAAAAGAGCCAGCTGAGAAAAGCATAGTGAGACTGTGTAATTTCCTTAAACAGGTATGATAAACAATATCAGGCCGGTCTGTTTCCAGACGTCCTGAAATCTCTCTGGGATAACAACATACTGGTTATTTTTGAAATCTGTTTGTTTTTTTTTTCCCACTTTAGCTCTGTTAATTAATTTTCATCCCATTTTAACTAATAATTTAATAGTGTTTTCGCTGTGCTTATCACAAATGTGAGTTAAATGTCCCCTTGGCACCGCAGTGGAAAGGGGCAGCGCCATCTCCATGAATGTATTCCTATCTGAACATCATATTTCACATTCATATTCTGCCTGAAAGTTGTCAGATATATTACGTTGTGTCCAGCGAGCACTTTATAAGCATCATTGTATTTTAACAAGAGCAATCTTTTCCTGTGTGTCTGCACACAGGTGATACATCTCAGCAAATAAAATTTCCGATTGAAAGATTACTCCCATATATGCTTTGTTTTCCTTATGATATTAGTTCTTGAAATATTGAATTTCTTACTTTATGTCTCTCCATTGCTTCAGCCCTACTGATAGCGCAGAGCAAATTTGACTCAAACATTTGACTCATACCTTGAAATTAACTTTCCTCGAGGCCATTTCAGCCTTTTTTTCGTTTAACTACACCTAGGCAATTTTACTCTTCATCTGGGTAAGACAAAAGGAGGGGTTTTATATCACTGCTCAGCTGAATCCTGTAACATGAATTGTCATAAATTTGTATCATAAAGATAGTAGACATGTAGCTTCTGTTTCAAGATGTCAGTCAAAACATTTCCCTCCAACTTGCATTTATACAGGTAGTATTAAAACACAGCATCTTTAGGATTTATTTAAGGAACCTGGCTTAAGCTCTGGGCTAACAGAGCGACTAAAAAACTTGTTAATTTTGTAATTCAAATAAATATTCTTACTGGTGTACCAAAAATTTCAGCTTTTCATTTCTTACGTGGAAATTACTGGATAGTGCTTCCTATTTTATTCTACTAGAATCAAGGATAATCCATTTAATACAAGCCACTGGAAAAGTGGCTATGTTAACAATACCTAGAAATAAAGTTGGCAAACATGCTGCCCCTTGAGGTTCCTTTGCAAGTGAGACTTGAGGTTTACTTTGAATCCTCCTTCACTCGGAAAATTTCTTTAAAGAATTTCCAAAGTGCCCAATTTTCTGCACAGAGCAGAAAATGAAATCTCAAATTTTATTCAGTATCTGCAGAGAGTGAATATTGCATTTGACTGCAATGAATCAATCTATCTTTTAAAGAAAAATCTGGCTTTGGATACCCTTTTTTCTTCAACCTTTAAATTCAAGAAAAGAAAAGGGTAATAATAAAATTTACAGTAAAATTTGTCAAGCACACACCTGAAATCTTAATTTCTCATTTTGAAAAGGATGTGGCTGTAAGCACCCCATCTGTAGCACCCAGCTAATTAGGGCCTTGCATTCCAATTCATCAGGAACTACCTTATACAGGGACAGTTTTGGACTGAACATGAAAATTTCCAGCTATTTTGGCATATGTGTTTATTTTTAAAATATTCACTGGCTTTTTATTTCTTTAAAATTCGTTGGTGAAGACAAGATAATTTGATACCAGTTGTCAAAAATTCTTTCATCCAGGAAGTAGAGCAGTATGACTACCAGTGAACCACACTAAAATAATACATAATGTGCACATTTTATGCTGATTTAATGCCAGAACTTGTAGTTAAAATTGATTCATAATCTGACAACAGCTCAGAAAATCACAGCTCAAACTAGGAGTATAAATGCTACTCTGAGACCCTAACTGTGTGAGTAGCAGGTACAAACCTGGCTCTCTTATATCAGGCAACTTTCCCCATGTCAGATATGATGATATTACATCTTTGGTCTCATTTTTGTAAGTGCTACTTAAGTTTCAAAGTGATACTTTTCAGTTGCCTCAAAACTTCATTTCTCGTGGACAAATAGTTTCCCAGAAGGTTCATATTCTGCTGTCCAACTTTGCTAGTACACTGATTACATGCTGCTAAAAATTAGTAGTCTGCAGCATGTCAGAACATGAACCATCAGTTTCAATCATTAACAGATAATTGGACTAATTTCACAGGGGCAAGAGAAAAACCCTAAATGCATGTGGGGGCAGGGGGCAGGGAAATGAAGGGAAGAAAATAGAATTAATACCTGTTTGTATAGATGTTTGTATAGATAAAGGCAACAAGATTTTTTTTTCCTCTCCTTGCAGCACACCTATGCTCCAGTGAATCACTAAAACACCACAAATACAGTGATTCCTCGGTGTTTTCACTAATTTATGCACAAACTGCATAAACTGGTTTAATTCATTAATTCACACACACACACACACAAAAGCCAGTGGAAAACAAAGAAAACAAACACAAACACTTTGAAAAGTTTGAGTTCAGACACTGCTGGACATATTATATTGCTAACACTGCTCACAGACTATATGCACATGGAAGACACCATATTACTGCAGTGTTATTATTGAAGGGAGCTCAAAAAGGGATTAGATAAGTTTATGGAGAAGAGATCTCATCCCTTAGTGCCTATTAAGCATGAGGAGCCACTAAATGATGTATTATCCAGAAGATAGCGCAGCACTTTACATTTGCTGTCTCTTACACTCCTTATCTCCCTTTTTTGGCAAGAGTTTGACATAGGGCACACCAAGTGTCCTTTGGGGTCAGTCTTGTTCAGATTTAGAGCTGCTCCAAAGGACAGGTTTCATCTACAACTGCCAGCTTAAAAGTTTATCTTTATAATGTAATATGTTGCGTTGTGCTTTCTCTTAACTTTCCATATCAGCCCCATAAGCAAACAATCGTTACTGCCACGAGTATAACTTCTTAAAAGTATTTAGGGGCATATCTGCAGAGATAGCAAGTGTTTTAAAAGGAGTGAACTCATTAAAATCCGCGATATCTACTGAATTTCAGTTGATGTCAGGAAGCTTCCCCCACGTCTGGAAGAGCCAGTGCCAGCTGGCACCAGGATGAACCCGCTGCTGAGCCCATCAGAGATGGCGCTTACACCTCTGGGATAACGGATTTAAGAAGGGGAAAAAAATAGTTATTGTGCAGCAGTAACTGTGGTCAGAGAAGAGAGGAGTGAGAGAGACAGGCCTGCAGACACCAAGGTCAGTGAGGAAGGGGCAGGTGGAAGTGCTCCAGGTGCTGGAGCAGAGATTCCTCTGCAGCCCGTGGTGCAGACCACGGTGAGGCAGTTGCAGCCTTGCAGCCCACGAGGGTCCATGGGAATGCAAAGATCCACCTGCAGCCATGGAAGAGCCCCACAGTGAAGCAGGTGGATGCCCAAAAGAAGGCTGGGACTCCATGGAGAAGCCCCCCACTGGAGCAGGCTCCTGGTAGACCTGTGGACCCGTGGGGAGAGGAGCCCATGCTGGAGCAGGTTTGCTGGCAGGACTTGTGACCCCATGGGGGACCCACACTAAAGCATCTTGTTCTTGAAGGGCAGCACGTCATGGAAGGGACCCACGTTGGAGTAGTTTGTGTGGAACTGTAGCCCACAGGAAGGACACAAGCTGGAGAAATTTGTGGGGAACTGTCTCCCATGGGAAGAACACCCCACTGGAGTAGGGAAAGGACTCCTCTCCCTGAGGAGGAAGCAGCAGCAGAAACAACATGAGATGAACTGATCTTAGCTCCCATTCCCTGGGGGGAAAGAGGCAGAGAATCAGAAACAGAGCCCACGAAGGAGGGAGAGGTGGAACAAAGTTATTTCTAGGATTTGTTTTACTTCTTGTTATCCTGCTCCGAATTTGATTGATAATAAATTCAATCATTTCCCTCAGCCAATCTATTTTGCCCATGATGGTATTCAGTCAGTGCTCTCTCCCTGTCCCTGTCTTCACTTATGAACCTTTTGTTTTATCTCCTCTCCCCCATCCAGTTGTGGAGGTGACAGAGCAGCTTTGGTGGGCAGCTGGCAGCCAGAAAAGGTCAAGCCACAGCACATACTCAGCCTCTAACAGCAACAGCACAAACCATGCACTAAACACTAATAATCGTAATCTATGCATCAGATTTAGTACAAAAATGACATTTCTGTCATTCCTGAACACTGCTACAGAAAGCAAGAAAATTGTATTTCTGTTTCTATATGCTATTTCCATTACAGGTGGATTCAGCAAATGAGTTGAATCCTTTAGCAATGTGTTCTTACTGATGATTTCAGTAATGACGATTTTCTAAGTACAGATACTTAGATAACAGATAATACTTAGATAATAGACAATTTCTTAGCTAGTACTTAGAAGGATTGTTCATATTTGCACCCAAATGACTGGGCCTCTGCAAGAACCTATTTAGGAACTGTGATGTGATTCAGACCATCATTTTTCAGTCTGATCCACAGTGCAGAATTTTTCCCACAGATTCAAAAGCCTTTGTTTAGCCAGGATATTTCTTAACTCTGGATACTGTGTGCAAATGAGCATCCATTTGACAACCTCTCTGCTAATTGTTATTTGCAAAAGGATTAGCACTCAACGCCAGCAGTCACTTTAGTTATTACATGAATATTCATTAGGATTTCACACGTAACACCCTCACTATTTACAGCTTAATTTCTTTATTTCATGGCATTGCTCTCGTGCTTTACCCACCTGTACAGGTAACTGCCATTATCACAATCCTGTAACTATCCATATTTTAATCAGAAGATCTGTTTTGTCCTTACCCCTAGGTGATCTTCTGCAGCTGCCAATACAAATTACAGCCTTCACAGCACCTCGTACATTTTCTCCAGAGACACAAAGGTATTTCTGGTGATCTCAGTACTGCAGGAGTAACTTCCCAACAACGGGAAAATGAAGTGTTAACATAGAGTTCTGATGTAACTACCCCAACACTAAAACAGATTGTCAAAAATGCCCCTGCCAGGGTGCACCAAGCAGGCAGTCAGTCATGTTGGATGTGAAAGGCACCTTTTCCAGACATGATCAAGTTCTCAAATCCCACGGTGATTTTATATAAAATACTAAAACAAGTATAAATTTGAAATATTTCCAGTGTTGGTTTGCAGTAATAGAGGTGTCTTTGCATAAATGTGCTTTTTCTGCCACCAGTTATACCTGGAGAGCAATAGAACCCCAAATCTAGAGTACTTCATGATATTGGGGTCCTTGATTTGGTGCATATATTATTAACAGACTCCTCAAATAATAATAACTTCATATTTGATCTCAATTCACTATTTATTTTTAAATATTGTTTCACGGAACAGTTAATCTTTTATGAAATGCTTATTTTCTAAGATTTAGGTTTATGCTTTTGTGTGCCATTTTTTCCTCTATTAATAAACTTTCCTATTAACAATGGCTGTTCTTCCAGTAGCCCTAGGCATCTACTGCTTCTTAGTCACCTGGTTTTCTTCTACAGGTATTCTTATATTTTTGTTTTGTCCTCCTATCTCTGTTTCAGAGGTTCTCTGAAGGCCTGATTTATTGATACAAACATTAACAAGCACCATTTCATATTGTTATGGTTCTTACCATTCACAATAAATAATGCAATTGGGGAAAGATAAGCCCATCTGATAACAGAACAGCTTGATGTAGTAGAAACGTGGCCAATATAGAAATCAACAAATTTGCAGTGTATGCTAACCCAACATAGACAGAGAAATCAGCTATTCAAGAACAAATTTATCCAACACCTGTCTAGGTCAAAACAAAGTATTTGACTACTGGAATTCATAGCTGCACAATGCATTTATTCTACTCAACCACCAGATGCCATCAAAGCCAGAGTAAGTAATCTTTTCAGGCGTATCTTTACAGCAAACAGCTATTTTCTTAACATAATAAAGTCCTGCAATATCAGTTTTCTCTGATTTTTAACTAGCAAAAGAGAAATCGTGGCTGATGGGGTACACAGCCGATTTTGACAGGCTACCACAAACATCTACCTTGATGCATACTGAATTTTACACCATGATAACTGATCCAAGACAATGAAACGCAATAAAGAGGTTTTGATGTCAAGATCTCTCAGTAGTTTTCACTTCTATTCACTGAGTAACCAGCAATGTCTGTGTTCGGAGTTCAGGTACCTTCCCTGTGCCCGTGAAACATCACGAGCCCACGATCTTTCTGTTTGAAGCTGCAGCTGTTGGTGGGTTTGAGCAGCTATGATCAAATGTGAGGTGAATAAACCTGATTTCCCTGCTACGGCTTGCAGATGATATAAATGAATCTTCTCGAAACTTCTGAAGTTACCTTCAAAGCTGCATAAGCAACACCCTAATTCATGTGGTTTCCTGTGTCTTTTGAACTGGATCATGACTAATAACAACGTGTCTTTTTTCCTGTGTCTAGCTGACAGCCCCATAGCTTCAGGGGTTGAAGGTGACAGCCCTAAGCATGGTTTATCTCTGGGTATTTAGTGATCTGGTAAACACAGACTTAGAGAATTATGTCTCCCATGATATGTTGTCCTTTAAAAACTGCCACTGCAGAAAACCCATAAAGCAGCTGAGAAAATTGCAGTGCATAATACAAGCTATAAATGTAAGCTATAAATACAACACAGGAATTGTCCTAATGCAACAAGTTTGTCATTTACTTAGTACTGCATACAAACACAAGTCCCGGTTTGTGTGTAAAATACACAACAGAGTGTCAAGGAACATGTACGTTATAGGATCATTAAGTGCTGTAATCTCATTTTATGACATGTGCAAAGCATTTTCTTGCAGTTTACCACTCAGGATAAAACATCTTGCATGAAGAGAGTGCATATTCAAACGTATTATACAAAGATGAAAAGACATGCTCCTCTAGCCTAGTAAATTGTTTAGTTATGCACCTAATCCAAATGCCAGACAAGATTACCATAGTAGGAGAGGATTCATCCCAGAGGTAAAGTAGAGGAAGGAAATTGAGTCAACAAATAAAAATACCTGAGGCTTTCATGGGACAGGAAGGATAGAGTGGATCAGCCATAAGGTACACTGAGACACAGACCTTCCTCAAATACTGCCACCATCCCATTGTGGTGACCACTTTACACACTTTCTATATCTCTCTGACTTAAGAAGGGTAATGGTGTTGAGAAACAACAAGAAGATTCAGTGAAGGAGCCTGAGGAGTTTGAGTCAGGACTGGGAGTGAATCCTGGTAAATAAGTCTTTGGGACTGAGGAACCAAAGAGTCGAGAAGCCGTGCTGAGAACAAAATAGTTTCTCCTGTTTGATTACTTTTGCTTTCAGCATAAGAATTTGGTCATTATTTGTGACTAAAGAGGGTCACACAACACAAGGATATAGAACCAACTATCTATTTCTAAGCCAAGCTAGAAGAGGAACACAAACATTTATGTAGTTGTGAAGGCAGATGGAAGAATTTAGGTCAAACCAAATTATCTGAAACTTGCTTAAGTAGCAGTAAATTAAGAGGGAAAGAAGACTTCAGTTCCTTTTATCTGCACTTTTGTTTCTGCTTCTGGAAAGCCCTGAGTCATATTTTCAGCTTTCCTCGGCAGTCAATTAAGCCTGAAAGGGAAATTCTTTTAAAAATGAA
This sequence comes from Myiozetetes cayanensis, assembly GCF_022539395.1. Lineage (NCBI taxonomy): Eukaryota > Metazoa > Chordata > Aves > Passeriformes > Tyrannidae > Myiozetetes > Myiozetetes cayanensis. The sequence continues at coordinate 58,307,872 of NW_026087853.1, forward strand.
AGCTGAGATTCTTACATCATCAAGTGCCTCCAGCAAGTGAAGAAATATTGCAAGACTCACAAAACAAAAAAAAAAAACCAACCCCAAACTGCCTAAAGAGTCATTTGATAGGAAAGTACAAGAGATGTGAGACTTCTATAAATTCCATTCACAGACTCAATTGTATTCCTATTCTTCCAAAAGTCACAATTTTCTAGGGGCAAATTATTTCAAAAGATAAAAAAGTATCAGTCTCACTGATATTTTCAGGACTTTTTTCATTACCATGCAATACTTATTTTATCTGTCTAGTGGCACATCATAACAAGACTGTTTTATTTACTATCTCAACTGATGTGAGAATCCTGAACAGTATTTTAGCAGTACTGAAGAACAGTGAAGTGACAAATGTTAATCTATTCATCCATGTTACAGCAAGACATCAGGAAAAGAAATGGAAAAGGACAAAATCCAACAAACACTTGTTCATTTAATTGTGGTTATTTCCTGAATTCCCTAATAAGAAAAAAATCCAGAACCGCAAAAGGAGAGAAAGGTTTGGAAAGCAGTAAGCCCGAGAAAAAGAATCTTAGATTGAGTTCAGCCTAAATGGTGATGTGGAAGGGCAACAAAAATAGAGCTGGTGCACCTATGGCCAGCCCTGTGAGCGGGGTGAGAGCACCAATCTGTAAGGTTCTGCAACACACTCCAGATGATGCTACTGCCCAGCAGCTGTCAAAAATGGGCTGTTCACAGAAAAGGGTGCCAGGGGTGGCAGGAAAAGAGATTAAAGAAAAAAAAAAGTGAAAAAGGATCAGCAACAGAAAGCTTAAGGGCACTGAGTATAAATCTTTACAGAAATGTTAAGATTAGATACTAACCAAGCAACAACTGAGCTAAGTGGGAACGTAGCTGTCCAGAAATATTTGACGAGCTAACTGCTTAGGAAGAAGGAGGATTGTTTAGTCCAGTACCTAGGGCTATAAGTGCAAAAAAATGGGATGAAATTAAGAGGGAAGATTTAGGCCAGATATCAGCAAAACATTGCAGCAGAGTTATTGTACTGTGAAATAATCTCCCAAGGGAGGCAGCTGAAACCCCATTGAATGGGAAATTGAAAACTAGCTCCAATTAGAGCTAAAAACTTCAATGCAGCAAACAATACTGCCTCCGTGGAATGATGGGCTGGATTGACTTAATAGCTTTTTTTTTCCCCATTTCTATTCTATTCAATTGTAGAATGCACAATGTAAGACAGTTCTAGAGGAAGAATGTTTTTCTTAACAAAAGATACTGTTTTAGCTAAGTGTGCTGAAGTTTAAACATCTACTGCTCCACCAGTCGTTACTACAGTGTCTGAACACACCACATGGACAAAGGTATTTTTTACAAAGTGATCCTGGCCTTCAAAACTCTATTTGATCTCCCATTTTAATAGCTGAAGCAGATAAAGTTGAAAATCCATCTGAAGAGATTATTAGGAGCATTCATAATATATAGCAGCATAACTGGCCATTATTATTATATCAAAACCAGAACAATATTACCGCCAGTTTAAAAAATGGATGCAAAGTTTATCACACAAAAGCTAAAAGCCCTTTAAAAAAGATGGTGAACTGTAGCAGTTCCACACTTTTCAAAACTACTTGCCTACAAACAGCTTGCACAAAAGAGTCTGTATTTTTTTTTTGCATTTTCCTTCCCCATCATGTGCTTGCTTTTTCTGCAATCCCTCGCTTTGCATCTTCGCAGACGCCTCTGGGTGACCACAGGAGTGATAAATCCACATAGAACACATATTTAGGGGCACAATCCCTTTGCACAACATGCACAAGTCATGGTATGATGGTTGGATGTAGATTTTCCTCAGCCAGCTAAAATATTTAACAAAATGAGAAGCAGCAATAAGACTTGGGACACGCAGAATTTTTCATACATATACACATAACTGATAATACAATTTTCTACTACTGTTCACATATGTCTCCCCTTCAATATTTTCCACAGCACTGCCTGTGGTCAAACTCTGACGTGACCACAACATGAGATACAGGCAAATTTCAGATATGACTATTTTACATTGTGCACAAGCAACTGAAAAAATAAGAAAACACAGCAACTTCATCAAAATCATAAGAAATGCTTCACTTCTGTTTGCTTATGAAGTAAAGCACCTTTTTTATGACCTACTGACTGATTTTGAGTCCTGATAACAGCTGCCATAGGAAGGAACTAAGCTACATCTCCCTGAGAACAGAAACAGTCTCGTGTCTTGACAGCTGACCATAGTCAATGACTGGTATGGTTATAAGCAGGAGAATGGAAAAGCTGAGGTGGACTAAAATTTTTTTCTTAATAGAGACTTGATTTAATCTGGAGAAACATCCTCTCTTTTAACAGTACATAAGGCTGCACATAAGTACACAGTGTGCATATTTGAAATCAAAATTCAGTGTAAAAAAATAAAATCAAACCCAAACCTATAATATTTTCCTTTGATTTTAGTTGATTTTCACCTGCTTATATCACATATGTGTTGTGTTACAAACAGTACTGAATTATAATAAAAGACCAATCCACCTGATAATCTGAATATATTTTATTCCTCTTCTAGCAGCAGCAGGCTGTTGATGTGCATAAATTGGTTTACCAAAGCAACACAGTATTTTCCTGTCTCTGAACAGATTCAGAAGGCTCCAGCAGGCTGCATTAACAGCTGGCCACACATTGTCCAGATTTCAAAACCTTTCAAGACACACACACAGTAAGTTGCAAATTTTACACTTGAGATATGTTTTAATAGCTCCTTAATGACGTACAGGGCAGGAGGCGTTACCCTGCCAGGGATGAAACTCTGAGCACGTTTTCTGTACATGGCAGCCATTCAGCCTGGAACAGCATCAGAAGCCAGGCAATATTATAACAATATCCAGACCTCAGCTCACATCAAGCTACTTCTTGAAAAGCCACAAAAGCAGTGTGTGGACTTGCATCCCCAGCTTCCTAGGAAACTTTTCCCTGTCTCCTTGGCTGTTCCAAGGTGTCTTGGAAGTATGCAGAAAGCATTTTTGAGCTGATGAGCTCTGACCAGCGCTGTCGGTGCGCCCAGAATCCTCCCCATGTCTGGAAACATCAGTGATTTCATGGGGCACGTTTATGACGTTCATCCCAACCAGTTACTGCAGTCTAACAAATTTGCAGAACAGTTGTTTTCTGTTTAAATAGAAAAGTCCACAGGAAGCCTGAATCCAGCAGGTAAACAACCAATTTTCAAAGCAATGACGCTTTTGCATATACATAGCAGCTTTCACCCAGAGCCCAAATTAACAACATGGTTGCATAGATTTAACACAGTTACAATTTCGGATGTTTCTAACCAGGAATCTAAGACTAAACTTCTGGTTGAATACAAAAATTTTTAAGAAATTTTTGATGGACACAAGTAGGAAAGGTTCATGGAACATCCAAAGCACAGGAACTGCCACATTAGGGTACTCTCCCACTGTGTGCAAAAGGGTGAGTGTCCCTCAAATCAAGGCTTCTTGTGGTGTACAGTTCTCAACTATTATTTCAGCTAATTATTATTCTGGTCTCCCCCTCTCCTTAATAGGATTTACAAAGAAAGAGGACCAATTATTTTAATTTAGAAGTATGTAATTTAGTAGGATTTGAGGGAGTAGTAGCACAGACCAGTTTTGATATTCACACATATATAAAAACACGCAGCCTTATGTTGCTAATACTGCATATTTATCACATTTATTCCCAGTAAAACCTTTGGGTTCCTATAGAAACAACAGGATACTACCTTAGCACTCCTAAAGGTAATGAGCTACCTTGCTAGGAGCAAGGCAAAACACGTAAAAGTGAAATCAGAAAAAAACCCACCAAAACATTCACAGGGGCTTTCAGTCCTGGTTAAAACAAAGGTGTCTATGAAGCTTTCCTTCTACAACTCAGGGGCCAAAGCCATTCCTATCTGCTTTGTGTCTGCTACAGCTCCTGAATGCTCAGCCTGACCAGTGTCTTTCCTTCAGTTCCCCACTCCAGGTCCAGTGCAATGAGTCAAAGAGAAGCCATGGAAGCGTGGAGCAAATACAGAGCACGAAGAGGTAGATCAGCTTTCCCACTGAGAGTAAGTTGTGTCTAATGTTAGTTTCATTAGTCTTAAGTTCAGGGATTTTGACAAATTAATCAATCACCAAACTCAAGGAAAGCAGTTGAGAATAAGAAGCTGTCTCCCTTAAAAAAATAAAATAAAATAAATCATCTTTAATCCTTCTATTCCTCTCTTTTCTGGTTTTAAAATGAAGCCGCCACCACCACTCACCCCTACCTGACAAGTGCGTTATGAAACATGATGTGACCAAAATCTAATTTAGCACAGACCAGATTCCTCAGAAAGACAATGTGGTTGGGACTAATTTGTCCAAATTAAACATTACTTTCACTGCTTCTGCTTCCTTAGGAGAGCTGCTCAAAATAGGGCAGAAGTAATAATGCTGTAATTCTCTAAGTACACCTCTATACACAGGAATCTGCATTCTAATCCACTAGACTGTGGAATCTATGCCAGCACCATGGAGGCACCCATCAGCAGGCATTTGATGTATCTAGTATCAGAGGTATTTGATATTAAAAAAAAGAAAGAAGCCTGTCACAAAGCGATGGAGGGAAAACTTTATCCCCATGTTTGCTGCGACCCTATTTCCATCCCAATTAAACTTCCCCAAATACGCAGGGGACTTTCAAAGCAGTTTGCAGCGATTTAGCCGTGCAGCTCACGCTGCCATTTCTGGGAGTCAGGATGATAAATCTCCTCACACTGCTCTGAAAGTTCCCCAGCATGTTGGAGGCATGTTTCAAAGTCGGGAGAGCTCTCCTAATGAGACCTTCCTCCCTTTGATGTTCCCTCTGGATGGCAGCTCTGGCACCAAATGAATATTTTAGATGTCTCATGCAAAAAAAAAAAAAAAAAAAAAAAGTCAAACATTTTTCACCTTTGATAACCATACATCTTAGTTTAAAGGCCTAACTTCTAAATATTAGGGATGAAAGGTGATTCTTTTATGTCCTTTTTGCCATTGAGAAGTAAATGCTTGTGTAATTAAAAATGAATAATGTTTCACATTCTGTAACCTTAGTATACTTAGTCAACCCATGACATTGAGCTTAGAAATCAATATATACAGTTAAGCAGCGTTAATGTAGTGGATAGCTCATTTCTCAATTAAAAATATTTCAAAACCAACCCCATTCATTTTCATGTAGCCATCTGAAAAAGCCTGTGGACAAAATATCTGGAGCCTTAAGGAGATTAACCAGGGATTCTGCTGAGCCAGACTTCTGAATGCAAAGTTCAATTGACGTGTCTGATCTTAGTGTCCTTAAGTACAGTGCCTTCAGTTTGCAGCAAACAGTAAAACACGAAGACAGAGAGAAAATGAGGCACTGCTTTTCAATAACGCTAATCAGCTTCCTCAGGATGCACTCACAAAGTTTAGAGCAGAAAATATTTTGCCTCTTCTATGCAATTAGGGAGATATCAGAAGTTTGTAGCAAGGGAAAAAGGCTGAACAGACATAAATTTAAAAGCCCTACAGAGCAGGAAAATAATTTCCTCCATTTCTGTTTTTGGCCCATATATCCAAACCTTCCCTTAGTTTTAGGCAAGAATGAGAGACACCAAGGTTTGGAGATGGCCTTTGAAGATCTCTTTGCTGGTCTAGAAGGGTCTATGCCTTTGCCCATTCAAGAAAGTTCAGAACTTGAAGAACTTGTACAATTTACATTTGGCAAATTTCCAGCAACACACAGTGCTGCCAACAAACAAAATGGAAAAAACCCACAATTGAATACTCAGCAGAAACCAGAAGAGAAAGTTAAGGTAAAAAGCAACTTAATACTATTATCCAACCTGGAGTTTGACAAGAACACAGGAGTTCCAAATTAAACAGAACTTAAAAAGAGAAGTCTGTATTATCTGTCACCTGGAACAAGGAGCTTAAGCCCTGCAGCACCAGTGCAGGGCAATCACAAGACAAAGGCACTGAGTAATAATGAATTTTAGTACACTTGAGCAGCAGGAAATATCTCTCCCTAAGTTTCGATACTTTCTTTTGTCAACCTTTGCCTTTTTTTTGTTTAATAGGACCTAAATGATTTTAGGCACCTGTCGTGGTTTAACCCCAGTCAGCAAAGAAGCACCAGCTGCCACTCGCTCACTCCCCCACCAGCAGAGTCAGGGAGAGAATGGGAAGGGTAAAAGCTGGAAAAGCCATGGGTTGAGGTAAAGACAGTTTAATAACTATAGCAAAAGCCACATACACAAAGTAAACCAAGGAATTAATTCACTGCTTCCCATGGGCAGGCAGGTGTTCAGCCCTCTCCAGGAGTGCAGGGACTCATCACACGTAAATAGTGACTTGGGAAGACCATGATGTCACATGTCTGGAATATCCCTTCGGTCAGTTGGGGTCACCTGTCCCAGCTGTGTCTCCTCCCAGTCTCCCAAGCACCCACAGCTTCCTCACCAGCCTTGGCAGCACAAGAAGCAGGAAAGTCCTTGGCTCTGTTCAAGCCCTGCTCAGCAGCAGCAAAAACATCGCTGCATTTTCAACCCTGTGTTCAGCACAGATCCAAAACACAACCCCGTACCAGCCACTGTGAAGAAAATTAAGTCTACTCCATCCAAAACCAGCACAGCATCCCACCTCATTGCATGAGTTCACCAGTAAATGATGCACAGAAATATTCCATAAAAGAAGCCCTAGTTACTGTGCCTTACTAAGAGGCTGCTCCAGGATCCTACTTATTAATGAGTGCTAATTTCCTTCACTACCTCTGTTACTTATTGAGCAGAAAGCCATCCTGTGGAGCAAATATCTAAAAAGCTCTTGGATCCCCCTTTTTTATTCTCATTTTATTTACATCCATCTTGCATCTCTTCTCAAGGCTTAAGATTATTAAGACAATAAACTGGCTTTCTGCAGTCATAACACACAGCTAAAAATGGGTTGGAAACCCTGAGCTGCTTTTTTTGTCATAGCAGGGTCTTCTCTCAAAGAAAGAAAAACATCTAAAATCTAGTGAGCTAAGGAGGAAAACATGATTCTATTTCTGTGAAGAAGCTATTATCTGGATGAATTAAGCCAATGAGGAAAAATTGCCTACATCGGAAAGCAAATTCAGAATTCAAATCCTCCCTTAACTCTCCATGACTGAAAACACCCAAAGTCTGAGTAGGTTGGGAGAGTGTGACATGATCTTATTTCTACAGCAAAGGTGGGCAAGAGGAGAGCTGTGAGTGTTGCTGAGCAGTGGATCCTCACTGACAAACTGATGATGTACCAGACAAAGGGACACTGAACTGGACTGGTAACTGGGCAGACTTTGGGTTCAGAGGGTTGTGACCAGGGGCAGAATGTCCAGCTGAACACCAGTCACTAGTGGGGTTCCCACGAGTGGTGCCACATGGAGAGACACCAGCCACTCCATGGGATCAGTTCTGGGGCTGATGCTTTTTCACATCTTCATTAATGACCCAGTCAGTACATTTTGGAACATACTTTGCCTGAGAACACAATAATTTCCTGCTATTCTCATTAAAAAAAAAAAAAAGGAAAGAAAGAAAAATAAAAAGAGGGGAAAAAAAGAGACTGTGAATGGGCAAGGGGAGTTTTAGAAGAAGGAAGTTGTGAGCTGAGAAAAGCTCTAGTTATTTAAGTGCAGCTCTGCATTACAAATTTTCTAACACTTTTAAGATTTTAAACCCTTTACCATTATTACATCATTTGCATAATTCTTTTTAGCAAAAAGTGTAAAGCATCAAACACATCTAAATATTCAGTCCTAGTTTACAGTCAAATTTTACTGCAAATCAGCTTCTGAAACACTGATTTTAGTTTTGCTTAATAAGGATTTTAATTGTTAGTGAATGCAGTTAAGTCAGGATAAATCAAATTAAACTTTTTCCACTGGTTTAACTAAACTAATTTAAAATTCTACTATTCATAAAACTGGAATTATTCTGAATGTCTGACAAACTTGGTGCCTAACTCTCAGCAAAATCTAAGGGAAGGCAAGTTTTAAGTGACTTTTGACCTTTGGCAATTTCATCTCAGATCTCAGCTACGCTTCCAATGTGTGCTCTCTGGATCAAGACTAAACAAATGGACAAGATATTACTTACATGGGGCACAACTTTGTAGTGCGTTAAAAAACTGTTAAGCCCCCTAAATGCAGGATTCAATCAGAGTCGTGCCTTGAACACTCTTTGCCTCTAGGTAAGAACAGCTTTTAGAAAATTCCCAAAACACTGTTTGTTAAATCCCTTTCTAAAAGAAGCTGTTCTCTTCGTTTACTTTGCTACATATAAGGATAAGGTCACATGCTTTAGCCCTCAAATGTTTCTTTCTCAGCCTGTTTATTTTGGCATGGCACTTGTCAGGTTGGTTTTGGATTACAGCCTAGCCAATCTCTGCTGCACCAGAGCATCCCGTTCTTCCTCCTTCTCACTCCAACCTCCTAAATCCTTACGGCAAATCCCTACGGTAGCACTCACGAAGCGGCTGCCATTAGAGCGTAGTTAGTGAGCTTCAGCAAACACAAAATAATTCCTCTATCAGGCCAAACAAAACAACTTTGTCTTCTATACCACTTTCCTCTCATGCAGCCCGTTCTCGGTATTTTCACAACAGGTCACCTACGCCACCTTGAACAGAGAATATCAGTCAGTGTGTGACTGAATGCCATTTACCTGAAGGGGAGATTGGAGTACAGGCCATGAACACACAAGGCACCAGCAGTTGCTTGTCCTTCTCAGTTTCTGCCAGTTATTTTAGTCATGGTTACAGCCCCTTTGAAAAGCTACCAAGGTCACAGAATCACCCCCTTACACTGGGGTCCCGTGTCTTCAGCATCTCCCCAGGCAGCAGTGCTATATTTTGGGTTAACACACACCACAAGAGGGAAGGACGTTCCAAGGAGGACTCGCGTATTAACCTAAATATTCCACCCTGGTGTTGCAGCTGATTCTCACCTGCACCTATTTTAATCAAACACAGAGACCTCTACAGCACCCATTAGACCTAATGACGTTGGTAGGATAAGTACAAAGGAGCACAGTCTCCCCTCTACTGAGACAGATGTCGAGCACATTACGAGTACCTCAAGGTAGTACTAAAGTGGCTGTTAGTTTTTACTTCAATGGCAAGATTGCTTTCTTGGCTGTGAAAAGTATGGGTTTGCGCCAACGCAACGACTTTCTAGTCTAAATCTGATTTTTAAAAGTACTTTACACCTCCTGCAGAGATCGATCATTAAGCTACAGTGCCTTTAACAGACCGTGCAGTGATTAAAGCTTTAAAAAAAAAAAACCTTCTTTGCCATTTCAAGGAACCTCTTGAAAATTCAGAAACTTTCCTCTCAGATGAAACAGAAACCTCCTAAAATTTTCATGCACCAAAAAAAAATCCCAAAACACAACGAAGTCCAAACAAGGAAAAAAAAATATTATTCCTTTACAAGCAAAAGGATATTTGTATGTCACTGTGTTCATGACCTGGTTCATGTCCTTACCATGCCATTTTCCTACATCACATGCTTTAGGTGTCAGATTACAAGTTACTTTGAGGAGGTGTTGTTTCTTTTCTGCCTGTTTTCTTTTTAACTGCAAAATCTGATCCAGAGGTATCTTTTTTGATAATTTTTTTCCCCGCCATAAGTGGAACTTTCCCAAGAAAAGGTCTGGTTTCAGTAATTCAAGTATTTCTGAAAAAAATAACTTTCATAGAAAATAATAATTCCTGAGCAGTTCTAACAATGCATGATATAAGAAAAAAAAACAACTATAAACAGACTGAGAGCTTAATTACAGAATTTCCCAGGAAAAATAGCTTTCCTCTTACAGTGGGAAGGGGCCATGACTGTGAAACACAGGGGATGCAGAGAGAATTTCTGCCATAATGGTTGTGTATTTACATGCACACAATAGCTAAAGATATTTTTTAAGAATACACAAAAAGAAAACCAAACAAACTGATACCTTAAAAAAGGTTCTGTTTGAACTCATTTATGAAAATGGATAAAACCAGGCAAAAACATGAGGGTTTTTAGGTAACTATACGTAGGTAAAGAAATTGAACCAGATTAGCCTGTGGAATAAAGAGCACATCAACCTGACTCGTGATTGAACACCAGGAAAAGCAATTTTGTTTTAAAATCACAGCTTTCATCACCTCATTTTTTAATGCTCCCTCAACAGCTTTTTGGGCTCTGATATTTTCTCCAGGACCTTGCTGTGTGTGGAAGACTTACCTGACTAGCACTGCTCAGAGGAAGATGCTTCTTCCAGAAGAACACTTGGCAATTTAAGGTTCCCACAGCAGTCCCAGTTGCTCTTTGGCTACATCTGTAACAACAAATTAAAAACACTCTAAGTTGTTCTCTATCACTGAGAGCTAAATCCTCTGGAATGGTCCACACAGAAATCAGTAAACCTTCAGCACCTTTCCCAGCCCCATCTGCGTATTGGGGATTCTCCCATTAACTCTCAAAATATAACCAGGAATCGTCTGGGGAGGTGAAGCCAAAGCCATGTCAGGGATCAAGAGAACTATTCAACAGCACCTTTAAACAACTATGTCCTTGTGCATGTGCCTGCAACCTTCCACTGTTTAACTTACTAAGTTATATATTCTAGGGGCGGCTTTTGCATATTCTTGAATTATTTGAAGTGCCACATGAATGAGTCAGCGTCACAGTTTAATGGGTCACACACATATGGGAGTGGTGCATTTACAGTTTGATAGATTTCTATGGTTCAGCCTTACTGCTAGATAAACTTTAATTAATGCATTTTCTAAAAAATATGAATTTGCAAAAAAAAAAAAAAAAGAGGACAAAGCTGCAATAACACCAACATAGTATTAAAATTACTTTTATATCAGAGATTGACTCAGCTTCTCAAACAGCTCCTAGGGTAGGACAAATACCTTCTACAATACATTGACTACTCTGGGAGTTAAAAGCTGTTTGATCCTGTGTGAAAGACCCCCTGCTGTGATCTTCAGCATCCTTTATGCCATGATATCTCACAATCAGTTCATAGGTATTCTCCAAATTCCCCCCTACAAAGGCAATTCCTTTCCCATAAAGAAGAAACAAATGAGAGACAACAGGAAAAAAACTGTACTGTTTCTTTCATACCCTCTATACTTAACCATGCTAGCAATGCTGAACTGGGGAACTTCTACATTTTGCTGTTGCTGCTATACTGGTTACACTGGGGAGAATGGAGGTGCTCTGGTATAACTTGTCCCTAAACTTCTTTCCATACTTTTCCAGTCCTTGCCTTGAATTATTTTTAAATGTGCTCTGAGCTACAGATAACATGAATTCCTTTTCCCAGGAGAACCATGAGAGCTTGCAGAGCTGTCACTTATTTCACAGAACCCGTTAATTGTTTGTTTAGTCTAGGGGGAAGAAGATTTTTATAACACTTTGGTTTAAAGAAAGGTTCCAGGAGTATGATTCCTTATTATGGTAGTGGCTATATCACAGCTTATTGTATTTCTTATCACCTCCTTTGATAAAAGAAAATAGCTTATTTTAGAATAAACTGTCAGTGGCATTGAATAGAAAGCATAATCCCTGCTCCGGGGTTTGCAGAGACTCCAGAGATCAGCAGGAATATTTTTCATTGTCACAGGCTGATATTAATGCAGCATTTTATTTGAGAATTTCAATGCCCAAAAGACATTTTTCAATTCCCCGAGGAGGGGAAGGCTATAGACTGGTGTCTGTTCTGCATTTAGCACCTCGTAGCTAAGATGGGTCTGCCGGGTTTGTTCGGAACAGGAGCGATCAAATCGAGTACATCAAAATCCGTGCTTGAAGTTGTGCTTTGCTGGAAACAAACTTTGCTGCCATGTTAGATTCATGCCACTTCAAAACATCAGCTCAGATTTTGCCCTGCCTCCACTGACAAATCCATCCTGATCTATGGAAGAGCCTAGTTGGTGCCTTCCAGTTAATGGAGATTTGTTCTTAGAGGAAGGTTTACTGAGCCCACGTGCAAAACCAAACCCCAGTGGCAGGATAAAATGAAGAAAAAGTTCTCTGCAGGGGAGAAATTTAACATCTGTGAGGATTGCTGCACTCCTGCTGCTTTAATAACTGCCAGAGCTGACTTCACTGCTCTGCCCAGCCTATAAAAGGAAAATCCTCATTACCTATTAAAGAGTCATTCTCTTATATAAGCAGATTACTCAGGATGCATATTGATAGCTGTAATTGTCCCTAGTGGAGAAGACACTATGTCTTAATGTCCAGAAAATATATTCCACCCACCTGCCTTCTTGCAATAGTTAACAAAATAGAAAATGGAATATTAACCAGTGCTATTACCATCTCCACTCTTCCTTACCAACTGGCTTTTTAGATCTGGGGAAAGTTTTACGATCTGTAAGGCAAGAGATGATTCTCACCAGTGACTGAGTTTAGAAAGATAATCACTTGCAAAAACCTCACAGTCAAAAAATTAATTCTTAAGGGTTTTTTTTCAATAAATTTGTAACACATTCACCTGAACAGCTGAATGCACAGGAAGCAGTAGCATCTTATAACCATTGCAAAAAGAGAGGCAACATTACTCTGAAAAAAAAAATGGGCATTGACTTTTATTGAATTTTTAAATCCCTTTTTTTTTTTTTTTTTTCTTTTGAAATCATACCAGAAACACATTTATCTAACTTTGGAAGCCAATAGACTTGGCTTTCATGAGGGAGAAATCTGGTTAAGGGTTGTTATTCTTCCTCTGAAGAAAATGGAAACAAATAATATTGTTTCAGACCAATTTACCCTTGATGGGAATATTGGAATTCCTTGTGTTCCCTCCCGTGTGTTACATGGACTTCTAGTAAATTACATCGTGTTCAGCACAGCCTCAGATTGGGAATTATAAACAATACAACAAAAGCCTCCAGCTATCAGGTTTATAATGGTAAATATAATTTGCAGTAGATTACATTTTTCTAAAGTTATGTTATTTTTAGCTAAAGAATGGTGCGTGGAAAATAAATTTTTTTATTTTCCTTATTTTATAGAGTCTTACAAAAGTCAAATAAATGCTTCACGGAGCAAATTAAGTATCTATAGAATGGAGACAAGTAATTATCTGCAACAATGTTTTGGACAAATAACACGTTTGCTATTTTTGCCATTTCCTGCTATATATAAAACGTCTCAATATTTAACCACGATGTGTCAGCCACATTCACTGACCAGCTATTTCCAGGCAGCTGCCTGAAAGAATAATTGTTCTTTTTCTTTTCTATGGACTGCCAGGCTGGAATAGTGTTTGCAGGTTTTGACAGACACCTTACAAAATAAAATTAATGTTTTCAGGAAGTAGATAGAGCACAACTTGCAAGCAACTGAGAAGTCTTGTTCTATATCTGGGTTTCAACTTAGGGCTCAGACACACAAGGAAATAACTCTTTTTACAAGACAGTTTAAGCACTAAAGACTGAACACCAATTAACATATTTACTTCCACTAGCAGGAATAAATAAATAAAATAAAAAATTAAAAGGACATTTTTGCCAGTAAAGAGTGTAAGAGTGACAGCACTTTTAGTATCCAGAGGAAGTAAATATTTTCAGCCAACAAAGATTTCCCACCAGGTTCAGTGCATCTGTTGTAATTAACGAGGACCAAGAAAATAAGGCAGGGATTGCAGTCCAGAACAAGCGCTTTGGTTGTGCCTGCTATGATACTGGGAACAGACAGAAAACATCTTCAGTATCTTTTTTTTTTTAGATGTGATTGACAAGTTTAATTTATTTGATGTACCTCTTAGTTATAGGAATAGCAATAGTGCACCAGAAGGATGCTGCAGAGTTGCCGTGGCAACAAAGCAGTCAAAGTCAAGGCATGAAACACGAAGGGACTGGATACAGAGAGCGAATTCTCTCCTGGCACGGGGGAATGAGAAGTTTTACAACAAAAGGCAAATTGTAGCAATATAACAAGACGCTTGCCTGAGACACTGGTAATATCTGGAATACACGACTTCGAACGTCCGACCTTTACGAGTCTCAACTTGCCAACAGCGACAGCGGCCAGCAAACCATGGCATTAATTTAGGAAAACACAGAAGTTAACAGCCTAAATCTATATGGTAAACCAGGACATGAGTACCCACCCCTGTGTCTTAGGGCTGCAACAGTGAAGCCTAGAGGAGAACAGATTTCACCTTTGTCCTGTGACACCTCTGGCCCCACGTTATTTGCCCTGGCACCGCTGAAATTGCCCCACTGCCAAGCTCCCTTTATCAATTCTAAGGTTATGACAGGCAAACACAATTCTCAATGCTCTCCTTCCAAAGCAAGCAATATTCTTGACAGATGGATGTAACAGCTTCCATTTTCATTAGCTTCGTAATCACTGGAAAGTGCCAGAATAACATACTGTATTTTGAGCAAGGAAATTTTCGTGGCAATATTTTTAGGCCCCACTGGAAGTATTTTCTTGTAGCAGGCGCTTCCTTTGATTCCTTCATTGGAAATCAAATGTTAACCAGAAACGCTAAGCTTTGCATACAAATGGCTGAGAAATAATTGAAATACATACAGTTACAACAGGATAAACTGCAAAGGACTCAGCCATCTGGAAATATTGAAATCCCTCCATGTTTCATTAGTCTGACTATTTCTGTGATGGCTGCACAGAAGGGACTCAAATCTCCCGGGAGTGCACATCTCAGCTGGGCTTCCCAAGGCACCGTGCAGGGGAAAAATGACACTGTTTCAGGTGAAAGGGAAGGGCTGACCTTTTCTAGTCACCAGTGCTGCTCCACAGTGAGGCCAATCATTGGCAGAGGATGAGAAGAAATGCCACTTCAGGTGGCAGCCAGCTGATGTGGGCCTTTGTAGGTCAGGTGAAAAGGAAAAAGGTTTAAATTCAGTACTTCTGTCTGAGTCTCATTGCACCTGCAATTTGCAACAGAACAACAGTTCCTTTTTTTACTGTTTATGTCTTCTTTGGAAGTTTGGAATCATTTACAGAAGGCATAAAGGAAACAATCCCAACTGCGACTTACAATGTAATTATTTGTGCTGTAGAATTTGCTTTCATTATAAAACATCTGCCCTGCTTGTAAGCACCAACCCACCTTTGTTCTTGAAGTGCTTCGTGTAGTCTATGTAATCCCAAGGTTTAAGAGACCATCTCCTGTTCATTTTGCACGTGGGTTTACGACGAGCAATAATAACACAATTATATTTCCCCCATATATCTCTTTACCAGGATCAATAGTGTGAACGTCAGCCTGGCCCATCTCTCAATTCAATGAGTTCATCAAGCTGCATTAGTCATTTTGTGGTCAAATTGATAGCATCAGGCATCCTTGAAGTGTCTCTTGATATTTAGCTACTACCATTTTGGAGGGCTGTGGAGCTCATTCTACAGCAACCATGGCAAAAGTGTCTCTGCCATGAGTCCCCCGAGCACAACAACTCACTAAAATCCAATAACCCTATAGGCTGTATACTCTATTAACTTTTTATGCTCACACCCCATTCAAGGGCTCTGCAGCAGCTTCACACCACTGAGTTAAACAGTTATTCTGCACGACCACCACATCCTTTTCTGAGTGTGAGAAAGTTGGGTACCGCGCGCTGAAACGTCTCAACGCCGACATCATCAAGTAACATACTCAAAACTACGACTTGTACATATGCAAAATGATAAGTGAGGCACGTGTCCCTGTGCACCAGCAGGACCAAGCACAGAACCTCAGCACCAAGACCCCAAACACCTCAAAAACTGAGCTGCTTTATCCAGTACTCACAGCACAGTATGAGCTCCATCAGCGGTTTGGGAAAGAGACTTTACCAAACAGAAGTAGCACAAATCTACAGCTGAAGAAATTTCTGTTTATTGTACCTTATTACTTTAAATCTCAGTCAAGCTCTAATGCACATTTCAACCTTTGCTCTTCTACCTGTTCCAACAGAATTTCTTGATAAAGTTGACTGGAAATCCATTTTTATTCTTCTGGTGATCACCAGCCCAACTTCTGTAAAGAAACTAAAAAGTAACCTAGTATTTGAAATCAGCTGTGTGCTATCCAATGACTCTATTTCTTCTTCCTTCTGTTCTCATTAAAAGTATGAAAAAAAATAATCAAAGCATAAATATTTTCAGTCAAACTTTTTTTAAGTTGTTGAAAATTAAACTTGACATTGTGGTAGTTTGACAGAAAGGCCTAAATGTATTAAGCAAGGCTAAAATACCTGTTAATGAAACAACTTATAAAGAAATAAAGGTGCTGCTTTCTAATTACAAGTAAAACTACAAGGCAAATATCTGTTTGATGTCAACTCAACCACTACACACTTTACAATGTTCCATAATATATTAATACCTGTATACACTGGTTTTATTCTTTACAGTGAAACCAATGTTAAGATACCTCTTTTTTTTTAACTAGTGGTAACAAGTTACTTGTGTTTAGAAAAACTTTCCTTTGGAATTTCAATCAAATTTTAAGATTATTTTTATTTTAGATGTGTAATTATCTATCAAAGCACCTTTCTATTATATTTCAAAATCTGAGTGGGAACTTACCTGCAAAAACAGTTTTAAAGAAACATTTCATTCATGAGGTTTAGTGAACTCCCTTTGTTCACTAAGTTTAAGCAAAAAATTACTGTCATTTTTTAAAAATTACTTTTATTTAATTAATTCAATTCTAGGATTAAATTACATTTAAATTTACATTTGAATGCATACAGTTGGATGAATTCCAAGTAAATAAAATTCCGGAAAAAAGAGTTACCTAATGAAAGCACAAAAATGAAAGCTCTGCATAAATTCATTTAAAGCTACAAAACTCAGCATACTCCTAGAAAGAAGCACAACTTTGAGTACTTGCTTGTAAAGAAACTTTTAAGAATTCTGTGCATCGAGAAATAACCTTTACTTAAGGGGGAAAGAAAGGATGAAGCATATAGTTTTAACTAAGCTTTCTAACAAACATTTCCGAGGAGTAATATGCATGTCCTGTGTTTGTATCTGGCAGGGCAAGACTGTTTGTATCTGGCCTTGACTGACGTGCAGCCACTCAAATACAAGGCAGAAACCATCTTTTTTCTCATTGCAACGCAGCAAACCTGGGAGGATATTATATTCTTCTTTCATTTGGTTATGACTAAAACCCTTTTATGACACTCCTGGCTGTGCTACATTTTCTCTTTACTACAATGCTTTGGCTGCAGACACACAGGCAGGAGGTTATTCGTTTGAAAAGATACAGTATTTTCCTGAAAATAAAATAAAAGGGGAGTGCAGGGGAGACACATGATGTGAGGCCTTGGGAAAACCTTGCTTTGTAGAAAGCTTAAAATACAGTCAGGCTGGGAGTGAAAACATTGCTTTACCATTCCCACTCTTGGGGGAAGAGCGCCAGCCCCCAACAACACGAGCTGAAGTTTAAAGATAATGAATTCCATCCTGCCAAGAGAAACCTGCAGCATTGTGTCCCTGCCTGCTGGGGCCAGCCCTGCCACTGCAGCTCCTCCAGCTGCCAGAACAAGAGATGAGCATGTAAGTCTTGCTGCTGGATAAGGGAGGGATCCAATCACCATTTCCCCACCTCTGCTCCGCGCTGCCCGAGAGAGCCATTACTGGCACTTGAGCTGAAGCAGACGCAAGGTCCTTTTGTCTCTGCTGCTTGCTTAGCTTGAAAATTAAAAGAGGCTATTGATAGCAATTTATATGCACCAGGATGGCTGTGAGGGCAACTTGAGCATGCTAAATTGCAAGTAATAATTCACTGCTCCGTGACAGCCTAACAGAACATAATCACAAATTTTTTAAAAAATAAGATTGGGGAAAAAGGACGAGAGGACATCAAGTCCTTCTCTCTGCTCTTCTCACAGAGTTTCTATTTATAAGCTTTTCCAATAAATTCTCTGTTCAGAGGTGGGTATTTAAAAGTGCCTAAGACACTATGGCTACCTTCCAATTCTGCATGCAGACACATGCATTAAAAACAACTCTCTGTGCTCGTGACAGTTGAATCCAAAATCCGCACATAAGCCTAACACGCTTCTCATTTCCATACTAGATCAAATGGCACCTTGATAGAAATTACATGCACTCAGATGGATGAAAGTCTAAATTTTATAGACTGGATTTAACTTCTCTTATCTTTATGTTAAAAGACTTCTTTGTGCCAGTAAAAACAAAATCCACTTTTCATACATGCCCTTACTGCAGAATGTCCATATCAAGAGCTAAATACATATTTCCACTTTGTTAGTGCTCCAAAACCCCCATTATCTTAGGAAGGGGGTTTCCCTTCTTATCTTCAGTTGCAACTTGAAAATATTTCTTGTCCATTTCTCTTATCTTTTCAGCTTTAAATCAATTTCAGCAGCTTGAGAGAAATGTGGATACTCCGTGCAAAGATGAGGGCATTGGCAAAAGGCTGAAAAAAACATACTGGAGGGAGCCAAACACTTGAAGAGAAGGAGGAAAAGGGAGGAGACCAAAAGCAGAAAGGAAAAGAGACAGAAGGGCACATACTACACACAAAGTTCAGGTGAAAATAAAACACATATCATATGTAATAAGCTCTGGGATGTTTTGTGCTAAACAGAAATACAGCAAGTGGCATTCAATGGCACAAATGCCTTTTCCAGGAGCAATGCTAATCCCTAAAATCTCAGACATCTGAGAGACTGCCTATTAAGCTACAACAGCAGAACAGTATTTTTAATTTTGTATGTCTCCCCTGCATGAAAACACTCATTTAAATTGCTGATTCTCTCCTTCACCGACTCATATTCCCGCACGTTATTTGTTGTTCTCAAACCTTATCATTCTCAGAGGGCAAATTAGGGTTGAAAACATCTCTCACATTTGACTTCAATTCATCTCACTTTTCTGCTCAGTTCATAAAAGTGAGAGGGGAAAAAGACATTTCACCTACCACCTCTTGCCTATTCCTTTTAAAATGACAAATGAAACAGACTTAAATACACTCTGGATTACTGTGTGGAAGAATGTGCTTTTGCCATCAGTGCCTGATGAGATGGAAAGTATCAACAGCAAATATATTCTTATCTGAGTTTTGGTATTACCCAGATGGTACCACTAGTCAGTAATTAATTTGGGCGAAATGAACTTTATTTTTCCACAAACTTGAGATGGAAAAAATTACCAAAAGGTAAAACTCTTATCTGTGGGGATTCTTTCTGTACTCTAACAGTGAGCAGTCACTATGTATTTTACTTGATATAAAAGAGCTTTTACCCACCCGCTCACCTCTGCCTTTATTTCTAACTTTCCTTACACAGCTGCTCCCTTACCTACCCTGATTGCAATTGGGGCCCCATAAAACAGCACACCAAAGAACTTATGCAAGGAAATTTATTGCCAAGGGCAACAACAATAGATACTTACTAATACTGCAAGTGCAACTAATCACATTAACCCTTATAATTACTACTGACAATAAGTACAGCTGTGAGCCAAATTGATCTCGCAGGGGTGCCCGCAATGGCATTGTCACAGCTGGCACCTCACAGAGCTCAGGAAGCAGGGGGGCACGAGGGGGAAGTCACTTTGCATCCAAGTTAGCATGATGAGGATAAAGTACTGTCTCCTGAGTGATGTTTGCGTAAACTGAAGGAAAAGCAAATCCTGAGCAAAAAGCCTGAGACCTTCCGGGTCTCAGGAGGGAAGGGCCCGCCCAGCCTGGCTGCATGGGGTCAATAAACAGTGTTCAGCTCTTTCTTTCCATATCACTGGCAAGAATCTTGTTCAGAAATGTTGTGGCTAACACAGAAGTCTACATTTCATCACATTCAATGGAAGTTGAAAGATATCCTCTCTGGAGATGTGCTATCTACAGCCTAGACAAAACTAAACACACTTCCACAGCAGTTATTCTTCCCTGCAATCAAGATACTGGTTTGTGAAATACCTTCATGTCTTACAGAACTGATTTTCCACAGTTTCTCAGAAAGATTAGCAAGGCACAAAGTGGAATTAGAAGATGAAACTGTATTAGCATTTAATTTGGATGAGGAAGAGACACTGGAAACAAACCACCTGATGGCCTCTGCTCATAGCACTCTGTCTTGCTTTGGAGAGCACGGGGTCTGAACCCCTGACAACAAAACTAAATGGGGAGCTAAATTATCCCAGGCACAAAATGGCATTCAGACCACAGCCAGCCCGAAGTGAAACCACCAAAAAAGTATACAGGGAGGGTGCTGACTCCTTAGCACAGTTTTACTCTGCATGATGGATCCACACAAGTATCCACACATCTGACTGCCTTTAGTTTAACACTGGACCAGACCCTGCTTTGAGATGGTGAGTTCAGACCCCCTCAATTACTAATCATCCACGGCATTGTTCACAAGCTCACAATCTTCATTTTCAATGGGCATAGCCAGCGACAATTAACTCCTCAACCACAAAGATGACCCCAGAAGGTCAAACAGCCCTTTGCTGAGCAGTATGAAAAGGAATGTTGTACTGTGGTACTGAGATTTTCACCATCACAAATCTCAGCCTGGCAACTTTCACAAGAACAACCTTCACAAGATCCACAGAAATAGAGAATCAGAGTAATAACATATTTGTGAAGCCTTCCATTCTAAGGCTTGTGGTATATGTTTGTTGCTATTGCTTATTGCAGGTTTTCACTGAAGTAAACTCAGAAATACTAAAAATCACCTGCAAAGGAACCATATAACATATTGACTTGAACAAAGGTCCTTTTCAGGCCAGTATTCCAATGAGTTTTATTTGCTTTAGACCTTCTACACAATGGCACAAAGGAACAGGCTCTGAAGACTTAATTCTTTTATATAGTGGGAACATAGGTCATAATAACCTTTTAAGCAGATTACAATGTATATTCTTGTTATACATCTAGAATGCTCATTTACGGAGACAAGCAGCTATTGCAGCCAAAAATTTGTAGAATTCTTATCAATAAATTTTAAAACAGAGTTCCTAAAAAAAAACCCCTCATTCCAAAGATGACCATTTTCAGTGTTTAAACAATCCCTGCAGGAGATGGCTGGACCTAGAGAACATGGACTTTTTGTCTTCTCAAAGAGGAGAAAGGTGGTAAAAGAGAGACCCCCAAAAACACAGCCAGGACCAAGGCAGATTATCAGTGGCAAACTATAGAGGCAGAGGGAAGAACTCAGGAATTAACAGAAAGATGAGATAAAGAACTGGACGTTTTGAACAAGGACAGGAGAATGTGAACATGCTTTTTTTTTTGCAGGGCAGAAAGGGTCTATTTTCAGCCTGCTTTTGCCACGCTGGAAGATTCCATGATGGAAAGGAAAATAGCACTGTAGCAGAAAATGATCGTGACCTCTTCAATGAACCTGACCTCTGCTAGAGAATGTGCCAGTGTGATGAGGGAAATGAAGAATCTTAATGAGGAAAGAGGAAAGCCAGTCATCCTAATGCAACGGGCTCCTCCCAGGAGATCAGCTAGAAAGTAGCATTCACTGTATTTTGCAACTTTATTTGAATTCATCCTGGTTTATCTCTAAAGAAAAAGCAAGACTGTTCAGATAGGGACATGATCTATTTGTGAACTTCTTTCTTCCCCCCCTCACATTTTCCTCTGAAGAATTAAAAAAACTACACGCAAACCCTGGAAGCCACAGTACAATCCTGGGGTAGAGGGGTCTAAACAGCTTGTGCAAAAGCCTGGGGACAGGGAGATGGCCATCAGTTCTGGCTTGCAGGAGGAAGACAGGTTAACAGATGGCTCAGAAAAGCACCTTGACAGTTCAAGACACAATTGAGTCCCTCAGATTCATTTCTGTTCTACAGACAACTCCTTCTGACAATCTCGCAACTCTATTTCCTAATAACCTGGAAAATTAGGTCAGACTGTGCTATAAGAGCATCTTCTTCCTTTCTAACTCATCTCACACCACACAGACCCGAATGTAAAAGTTATGTGCACATCACTAAATTAAACAGGCCTGTTCTCTGTCTCTGAGGGCACACAGCTCAGTGTAGTTCTTGTCCATCCTGCTATGGGGAGCTGCCCCTCGGCATTCACACAATAATCACCCATTTCCATCGACTGGGAGCTGGCTGGTCCCAACCCTGTCAAGCAGCATGCAAGCATCTAAATATTACAGCTGATCATGTGCCAGTTCCCTTCCCCTCAGAAAAATAATCGAAAAATTTCCACGTGGACAGGTTATCCCACAAATGGCCTGAAGGTGAGAGTTCAGACACATTATTTTGTCAACATTACCATTCTTTTCACTTTTATCTATTGTTTCCTTTTTCTTTGTCTCTTTCACAGGCAGGGAAGCAAATCTAAAAATAAAGCCCCTTTTTCCTTGAAAAAAGTTCCTCACTGATAGCCCTTTTTAATCTTCTTCCTTTGTTCCCAGTCAGCTGTTCTTCTAACACAACCTGGATTTGATAAAAGAAAGCTAAAAATGGAGGATAAACTTTGTTTTTCTGAAGAAAAGCACCTTTCATATAAAAGTTACAAGAATTATTAGATTTCAGATGCTCCACCCAGTTGAAAGCTGGAGATGATTGCCCTGAACAATTGCTGCTTTTTAGGCTCCTGAACTTGCTGGGGTTTTGTTTTGAGTTTTTGTGGGGGTTTTTTGTGGGGTGGGGATTTTCATGTAATTTCCAAGTTGATCAGGTAGAAATACTAACCCATCACTTTGCCTTCCTGGGCCTCACTTTCTAGCTTAACCATTTCTTTTTTAGGCCTCTGTGCGATCATTTTCATATTTATTAATAGGGTCTTTCTATAGAATCATTTATGTAGGAAAAGACCTTTCAGATTATCAAGTACAGCCATTTTCGTTTCTCTTTTTTTTTTTTTCTATGAAAGAAACAGGTAACTCCAAAAAAAAAAAAAATGCCCAAATCACACTGTGTTGGTTGAAAGCACACATGACTGGTAGTTCAGCAGCACTAAGGTGATACTTCTGAGCCCAAAAGCTGATCCAACAGGCCCTGCAGTGCAGGGGTAACCAACCAGCAGAGGATAGCTCTGCTCACAGCATTGTTCCACACCCCCTCTGCTCTGTCCCAGCCCAGGGGCTCAGGGAGCCCAGTGAGCTCTGCTGATTCTCCCACACCACAATATTCTGTAGGGCACCTTCGTCTGGGGAGCTGCGAAGCTCTGCAGCGTTTCTTTCTCATGACTCACTTTTTGGCACACTGAATCTCCCCTGAAGTACAGAAAGCAGCACGTGAACCTTAACTTCGTTTTTGTAATGTTACAAATACAGGTTTATACAGTACAAGGTGGCACACACAGAAGTGCTGCAGCCAGGCATGAATGGGAGTAGTCTTGATTCCCTTCCAAATTGCAAAGAGGTTAACGTAAGTCCAGCCCTTCAGCAGGAGAGAGACATTTGATCCTGCTTAGCCACCTCTTACAGCTTCGTGGTACAAGGATCAATTCAACCTTTTCATTTTACATTTGAACTTCTTTCTGTGGCTTCAGCAAATTTAGTGGCGTGCTCTGGGGCCGGTTATTTTCGCTTCAAGAAGTGACAGGTAATGGAATCAAATGCCCTTTTACAAAACACGGTTGTAATTTGAAAACTTACAGCATATCTGTTACTCAAACAGCATAATCACTTCTTTCAGAGCCGCACGTCCTGCCAATCTATACAGGGAAGTAATTTAGACAAAAAGATAAAAGGAAGGGCTTTACTGGTGGTCAATATTAGCAAGTTACTGTCTGAAAAGGTTTCTTTCTGTGCAGTTTAGCCTCCAGATGTACTTGGAGCCTTGTGGTGGCTGCTGCAGGAAGCCCTGAACACTCCCTAGTCGGTGGAAGCAGGGTGGACTCAGCAGCAGGTAACCCAGGCACACAATAGAGTGCAGTAGGTCACACCTTTTTGAGTCAATCTGGCAGGTAAAATACACACTGGGATTCAAGGCAGCCTTAATTGGAGAGCCACTTGGAGCATAATCTCCACACTTTATGAATATTGGACACAAAAGGTTTGGCGAGATGACTCTCACACGCCCTATTTATCACGATGATTTCAGTCTGCAAGGTTTTTACAGCATCATGTCTCCCACAGGAAGATTGGCCAGCAGTGCCAGTCCTCTTTACTTTTCAAAACTAATGTCTTTGCCTCTTCTTTATAAGCCAAAACTGCTTATGTACCTGTTCACGAAGAATACCAAATATTAAAAGCCCAAGTGCCATAATGTACCACCAAATCCATTTTGTCTAACTATAGGTGCCAAAAAGATTCAGCTAGATACCTTTTATTCTTGTTGAAAAGTTAGCAGGTATAAAGAGAAAGTATTATAAGGCTTCCAGAGCCTTAAGATAACTAAAAAAAAAGAAGGAAAATTACCTCCAAGACAGACAATACGCAGGTGCCACACAATACAACACAGTCCCATGTATTGTGTACAAGACACAATGCCTACAACAGATTTGCAGAGACAGGACACAGCATCCTTGAGAATCAGAGATTCAGAAGTTTTAAGCAGGTACATAAATTCCTCAGGAGCTTAGGGCCAGTCACACTTCTCACTGACAGAAGAAAATTCTTCTCTCAGCGAGCTACTCCTCACCCACAGTCCCAGCATGGTATTGCTAGTAATAAAAATATCATTTTTCACAAATTTTGCTTTTCTCAGCGCTGTCGAGTCACAAACAGCTCTGGGAAACAGCAGAGGAGCTTTTTACTGCATAAACAGAATTTTTAACCAAGTTCCAATTATGGAACCAAAAACCTACCCACTTATCTGTACCTGCCATTAAATCTGATGATAACTGAGTTGAACAGATGTGTAAATCAGGGCAGATCTCTGTTATTAGTGACGTTATTCACTGCACAAAACTTGACTTTCAGACTCTGGTTGAAATTTGCATTTCTGCCCATTAAAGAAACCAAGTCTTTTTCCTTTAAGGCTGTCCAAATTTTGCATTGGAATAAATAGGAAGAGAATATATAGCACCTACATTTTCACCTTGTGCCATCAAATACGAGTACAAATACAGAAAATCTTGGAAGAGAGGAGAAATATCAACTAAGCCTGGGCATACAATGTGAACAAACACTGTTAAGGAAAAGGTTTTCAGCAGCACTTACAGGAGCCATTATTCAAAGATGGCATTTGCACACAAACAGCAGAAGTGGAGATCATGCACATCCTGGTTTTATTCAGAATTAATGATGTTTTCTTATCTAGGCAGAAAACGTTTAAATCACACTTGGGGTGTTGGAAAGAAAATGTTATTCTTCCCAGAAACAGCAATTTAAACAACTTCTGGCATTTCAGAAATGCTGCTTTATCACAGGACGTATATGCCTTCCAAATTATCTGTTTTGCTGAACACTTGTGAATCAGTTTCTGATAAACAGTGAGGGAGGGCCCAGGGGCACATCTGCTCTGGCTGTTCCTCCCTGCAGCAGGACAATCTGCATGTCCTGCCAAGTGACCACAGCAGGGCTGGTGCCTCTGGGAGACAGAGCTGCCTCACATCTCATTTTATTTTCCCCCACTCAACAGAAAAATTTGTGCACGGTGTATATATATAAATATATTAAAAAGAGACATATATATGTATAAACATCTATCTATATAAATATAGAAAAGACAAGCAATGCATTTTCAACACTCTCTCCACAGAAAAAGCCAAAATATATTCCTGTTGTTGAAAAATGGAGTATCCTTCATCCCCACCTGCACTGCCACCTCAGCTGGAGTTTGCCAGGTAGCAACCTGTGCCACCTAACCCAGAAAGCAACTTGATCTCTCTGCAAGGAAACCCAAAATGAAGAACAACACACCATGCGTGCCAGCAGGGCATGTTCTCAGGATCTCTCATCGTTTAAACTTCTGAGTTGTGCTCCAAAGCCAACACAGCATGGGCAGTCAGCAAATCCCATCACTCAGGTACCACTTACAGTGCCACAACAGGACACAACAAATCCAGCCAAGCCACAAGAGTCTTGTGCAATCGACATTAACATCAGTCACAGCTACACCAGTTATTTGCATAACTGAAACTACATCAGGGACTGAAATCCCAAAGGAGACGTGATCTGTGTCTCCCATCCATGCACCGAAAATGACACCATCCTATTTTAATTCCATGTATCTAAATCTCACATGGGATCTAGAGCAACCGATTTCAAGACCAAGAAAGTGAGTAACTGCAGACTACAAAACTTGAAAAAAGTCTGCAAAAGGCAAAATTGCAAATGTTAAATCCAACCTGGCTACTGAGATTCCCTAAGTTCTTTTTTTTTTTTTACAATAGACAGGAAAATCAAAATCATTAACCACAGAGAATAGGTCTTCAGTACACAAGTCTTTAATCTGGTTGAATGACTAATTTTTATCTGAACAGCTCTTACATAAAATATATCTCTATGATTAATAAGTAATTACCAATGCACTGTTATCAATCTAGAATATCATCTTATGATGCAGGGCATAGATCTATTAAACTCACAGACAATGGACTAAATCATGAAGTCCTTCTTTACAATTATTTTACGTAAATTATTGTTCCTAATTCCCTTCAATGAAGTCGGTCATTCCCAGAACTGTGTTTCTTTTCCTTCCTTTTAAGTGTCTTCATTGGCGAAAAGTAGGCAGAACAGAAGCCATCTAAAAGACTAAAAATCAAATTCAGATTTATTCATCCATTTGTTGTTTTGTTCTAACACATTAGTCACAGTGAAACTACAGTGTCAGGGACATCTGAATGAAATAGAGCTAATAAATTGTCTGCTGTTCTCTCCAATCCTTTAATTGTCAAGAAAACAGTTGTATTAAAATACACTACCCTTACCTGTTGGTTTGTTTGTTGTTTGGTTTGGGTTTTTTTTAAGAATGCTTCTTCTCATGCTGTGCATTTTATGAAACACCCATCTTCTTGCAGATCTTCAAATGTAGTTTTTTTAGCACTGAAGAGGAAAGCCAAGAGTTGTGGTCAACATGTCACCTCCTGTATTCTGCTGGCAAAGTGCTTACTGCTATTTTTTTCACTTTTAAGCAACAACTATTTAAATTATTAATGGTATTTTTTTCTCTTGTACTTAAATCTAACTATTTTTTATTCTCCAGTGCTTAAACAGGACTACTTTTATCCTTGAGAATAAGTAAAAATCTTGCCTTTTACTTCCCAGAAGCTTTAATAATTCCAGAGCTGAACTACAAATCATCATTTTAACAGACACCCTTAGTCATTTAACCCAGACACAGCGATTACTGCAGTCACAGTGACAAGGCAAGACCAGAAAAATCAGTTCTTCAATCATCTGTAGGGGAATTAAAAGGTTTTTTTTATTTGAGCTGACACACTTGAGAATCTCCTTACCTTTCTGAGTTTTAGTGGCCAGCATTTCCTTTCAATAATTTATATGTTCCTGAATGCACCGAAAACATCAGGGCCTGTGATCAAGTCAATCCATGTCACACTCAACAAAATATGATTCAGAATTCTCACCAATTCCTGAAATATCTTTAATCTTTAATTTTCAATTTAAGATTAACATCCGAAAGAGAAGCTATTGAAAAAGAGCGCTACTAAGAAAATATCAACTGCCTGAAGACAGAGATTTATTAATGTCACATATAACTGGTAAAGCAAATCTCCACAGTTAGACATGTAAGTAAGACACAGAAATGTTGGTTGCTGAAAAAGGAGAAAAATAACTTGCAAAGCAAAGCAGAGGTAAAGAGGTGTTGATGTAGTGCAGACATCTGCCAGTGCAACAGCAGCACATCATTACCTTTAAATAATATATAGGCACTGTGTAAATGCACTTTAGTTATTAGCATTTTACAGGAGACTTTTTTCCTGTGGTTGAAATTGGTTGTCATTATGTGTTAAAATAGTATGTTACAGAATTCTTCTAATGGATGTTGAAATGTGGATGTACAACAGCTTTTGTCATACCTAAATACATAAAATAAACTACAGAATAATATTACTGTTTTTATTACATTCTAAGTAATGAATTTAAAGCAAGAAAAAAAAGTGTTTTATCTCTTGACTTTTCCCAAAGCCTGCTCTGACCATTTCTACCCCATTTATACAAACACAGTTATGTTCCTCTTTGAAGGCAGACATTTGAAAAAAAAAAATATCTGTCAAACTTTAAAATTCAGGAACAAACCATACCACACTTACTCAAACAGTATGGTAGTTTACTGTTTTGCTTCTTTCCCTGAAAGAAATTAATTACTTGGCCCTGGACAGCAGAGTTAGGCCTTTTATTTATTTTGAGAACACTCCCAAATAAATGGTCAAAGTCCCAGCTCACTGTAGGTAGAGCCCTATTGAGTTGGTGCTCTGCTGTTAATTAGAAATGCTTCTAGTTAAAACAAAGCAATTAGAAAGGCCTAAGGATGGACTAAGTGAAATCATATGGAGCCATCCTCTCCAAACCTTGCCATGCCATCCAACTGGGAAAGAAATCATCCCAAAAACAGATTATTTCATGAGAAACTTGCTCCTTTCTGCCTGCCAGAGGCATTGCCTTTACAAGGCCTTTTTTCTGTTGTTTCGACAGTTCTTTAAAAGGTGAATGTAAATGTTGAGCTGAGGGAGTTAAAAAAGCAACTCAGCTCATAAGAAAGCATCGTTTGGTTTGCTCCAGCTCACGTAGACTGCACTGTGGCATTTCCACAGTAGTAAACACACCCCTCTGCATGTCTTGCCCGAGGCTGGAGAGAACAGCTGAGCACATCACACACCTTTCCTCAGGAGGCATTAGGTGGGGTTACCAGTGGGAGGCAAAGGATGACACCTTTGCTTTCAACTCCTGGTCTCAGCAAATAACCATGACATTATTCCATAGACAGTTATCAAGAAATTCCAGCATCCATCACCTCACGTGTGTATTATCTTAACACAATTCCCTCCAGCACTCCTGAGACCCAAAGCAAAAATGGATCCCACCTCACAGGATGCAGCTCCAGAGGAAGGTTCCCACAACTAACCTCTTCCCTGGTTAAAATTACACATTTGAACATGAGCTCCTTTAATCAGTGCTCAAATCAGAATGTTTTTCCTTAACAGCAGCTTGGAGGAAACATATCTCTGCCCTCCCTCCCCCCCGCAGCATGAAGCAACTTGAACACACAGCGTACCACAAACAACACCAAGTGCAAACCACCAACCCACAGTCACTGCCAGAAAAGATTAAGCAAGTAGAAAAATAATTCCTTGGCCAGAAGAAGTAGGAATGTTTCCTGTCTTGGAGAAGGTGGGAGAATAGTGCTGACCAGCGTATGGTGTAGATGGTTCCAAAAGGAAGAGGGAGAGGAAAAAAAAAAAAGTAATGTGTAAACAATTAATGCATCTGTGGCAAAGTCTCAAGTAAATGAGTTGATCTGCCTTCTGGTACTTAATTAGAACGTTCTGTTCAGTACAGACTGTGTCCCCACTAAGCAGTGCCTCCAAAGCAAATTAAAAGGAGAATAATAAATCTTGGGGTTTTTTTCTTCAGACGTACAAATCTCTTTCTACACCAAATACATACATATGTAGGGAGAGAGAGAGAGAGAGAGAAGTTTAAAAAATAAAGTTGAAGGAGGAAAACAGAGCAACAGCCATCATGTTCATTTTTTTATCTCTCTGAGAAATGAGCTTTGCAGGGCTGTGGAGCTGATGGCAGCCTGCACAAGGACAGAGTTTGGTGAATAATTCAGGCACAGTAATTTTTAGATGTATCTCATAACTTCAGCATTTTGCAGATCAGTTAACTGTACTTGTATGTCTGAGAAGAAAAGCAGCAAAACTTAAACCAATTTGTGTAAAAGTTTGAACGTACATCCACAAAAAAAGTGTCTGTGGCAACAGATCTATTTTCTCATGTCAATAATTCTATACAATTATAATGCATTTCACCACTAAAGATAAACCTTCTACCTATTAGTGTCTCATGGGTTTTTTTTTTCTGTATTTAAGTCAAGTGGGAGCCAGCTGCAACACCTGAGTGGTTTTTTTTTGCAAGTCATCAGTGCAACAACGAGAGGTTTGGGCTTCTCAGCATTAGCATCCTTGTGCTTCTCAAAATGGCCACACTGTAAAAAGATAGTATTCACCCAGCAAGGGAAGAAAAATGATGCTGTATTAAGGCAGAAGAGTTTACAAAAGCAATGAGAGACTTAAAGTGATACACAGCTTGTGTTTATAAAAATTCATAAGCATTTCAAGTGCACTCCTAAAGGAATCGTGTAGATGCTGCAACAAATTATTATATAATATAATTAAACACAGTAACCTGGAATAGCGAAATAGCATTAAGGGACAAATTTTCATTGCAGTAGCAGTGGCAGATTGCAAGCAAAGATCCCATTAGAGGTAATGGGAACTGAAGTTATAATCCACCGTGCAGTGTCAAAAATAATATCCCTGTGGCTTTGGCTAAAACTGGCAGAGTTAAGGCAGCAACCTGTTTTCTAAATCTCCCTATTGTGTGCTGACAGGAACCCTTACAATGTCCCTCTTCCCTTCTCCCCCTCAAACACATTTTAAAAAATAAGGCACATTTTAAACACAAAGGAGGGAGGGAGGATCAGGCATGTCATATTTGACTGTGCATTTCCTTTGCTTTTGTTGGTTCAAATCAAGCCTTTGCTTTATGTTAGCACGGCTAACAGCAAACTGCCACCACTTTTGGGAGTTCTGATGCTTTTCACTCTGTAACCCTGGATAAATCACCTCTGGACTGGTGCAGACAGGCTGTTAGCAAGGTGCAGTAAGCTGCTCTCCCTCTCTGAAATCATCCTTCCCCTCTTGCAGACACAAATCGTACCAGCCTGTGGCCAGTGCAAACCATCAGGCACCCCACAGTGCTGTGGCTGGTAGCTGTATTTCATTTCTTACATGAAATATGTCCTGTGGGGTCATTTTGTACCCCTCAAGCTCTTGTGTCAGAGAGGTAAAACAGATTTTACTGTCACTTAACTCCTTTCAGAGTACTGTCAGCTTTAAACTAACAACAGATGCCTTTAAGCAGACTAGATGCCCACATGCAAATGCTGCAGCCCAGCTCCAGTCCAAACCTGTGGGCTTGGGCTGCCTCCCATCCTTCAATTAGACCTGCCAACTCCAAAATGCTGGGAAAAAAACCAATGCACATGTGGAATCTGTACAAATGTGCGTAGGGTTTTTAATGGTTTTCATAACTTCTAAGTGTTTGGAGTGACATGTTCTCATAACTGCTGGAAAAGAGCCTTACCCACGTTGAGAGAGGAGCTGGGCTCTCACAGGTGGTCAGCAGGATGGACTGTGCTCTCTACAAGCTTGCACGTGACACCAAAGAGTGGGGCACTGGAAGGTAGGGAAACCTTTCCCAGGGAACTCGACAAGCTGGAGGGAAAACCATCAAAAATTTCACAAAGT
Source organism: Myiozetetes cayanensis (assembly GCF_022539395.1). Taxonomy (NCBI): domain Eukaryota; kingdom Metazoa; phylum Chordata; class Aves; order Passeriformes; family Tyrannidae; genus Myiozetetes; species Myiozetetes cayanensis. Next base: position 58,339,286 of record NW_026087853.1, read on the forward strand.
CCAAAAAAGACAGATGCAAAGCCCTGAACGTGGGCTGGACCAACCCTGTGAATCCCTTCAGGGTGAGGACTGTCTAGCTGGGCAGCAGCTCTGCAGAAAACAACCCCAGGGTCCTGATGGATGAGTCGACGACCTCTTGCTCGAAATCCCAGCCTAAATTTCTGCATCGTTCTCTCTTCCTACACAAAGTAAATCTATCTTAGTACATATAATGCATTATCTGCTCTTCTTCTCCATCCAAACGTGGCAGGGAATTAATTCCATTTTATGTCAAGAATAACAGACACATACAGACATCTGCAAACTTGTGTCTGGCTCAGCAGTAGGTCTGCTGGCACCAACCACACAGTGAATCAGTGGCAGAAGCAGAATTAGAAAAACAAGAATTACTGGCTCCCAGTTCTACCTATTATCCATTCAACCATGATGGTTTTACATGAAAACCTCATCTTGCCTGGAACTGTTTTCATGATGTGTTTTAACAGCACTGAGCACAACAGCTTTCTGGCCCACAACTGATAATTCTTGGCATTACTGTAATGCAGATTATGATAATCATTAATAATGTGCTGGGGTAGGAATAAATTATGTGAAATACATTAAATTATTCTGGTGCAGAGCACCGAGCTCTAACACAACAGGAAAAATAACTCATGGCAGAGTATGTGTAATAAAGTAATAATTGTCATACAAGTGATAATCACCGGGACAAAGGGGTTTTTAGGAAAGAACTGGCTTTTCCATGTTTGGACAGGATTTAGCGCTATCCAGAATCAGGACTGCTACAAACTATTGTGGCCCAAATAAATTTAAAGAAAGTAAGAAAGACATCAATACAAAATTTGAGACATATAAAGACCTTGTCTTCAATACAGAAATAGAGAAAAAAGGTGAGCAGTACTCATACAGTGGGGGGAAAGGTTTGTTACACCTGCACCTCTCCTTTTCTCGACCATCTTGACCAAAAAATTTAATAACTGAGGAATCAGAATGAAAGTTTCTAAATCAATATTCAAAAAATTAACTCTGTTTTCAGTGCAACGCAGTTTTGAATGTGACGGCCTGTTCAAGCCACTTTTATTCTCCTCTGTCACAAACTAATTGCAAACATCATTATGAATGTATCTAGGACAGAAAAAAAAAAAAAAAGGGGTTGAAGGCATTGTCCTGGCCTCAGCCATTCTGTCATTTCTAAAATTTCATGGACCTTCTTGTCCAGCAGATTCAAAGGCTCACTCAAAACACAGCTCTATGTGACCTAGGCTCATCTCCCAGGGAGAATACAAGGAATCCACCAAACCTGTTAATTCTCTGTAGTGAAAGGGTCAAGTAAAAAGTCATGTTTTACTTGAACTTTGTTCTCTCCTGGAAAAAAAAAAAAAAAAGTTTTCAGATGAACTGAAAAAAGGAAGAAAAACCCCACAGTAAGTGGTGTACTAAGTCAAGAGGCAAAATCTATAAATATCAGCCTGAAAGGATGAGAGAATTCTCTGATCTTTTCAAAGATACCTAGGACGACTATTCCACTTTCTGCATTGCTTCTGCCACCAACTGCCTGCTAATTGTTTGATTGTCCTCTGCTGTTGCCTTTTGAAATGTCTTTTAATACTTTCTATGCTCAATATTATCAGACACTAATATGAATCCCAAATGAAGCAGTACAAAGAGGAGTTGATGGCAGAAGCTGAACAAAACCAATGCTTATATAAATAATATATAATACCTTCCTTAAAAACCAAGGTTCAAACCCTGCCTTCAGTAAAGTAAATGGCATTTCATCCCACTTTTTGGTACAACTCTATCAGTGCGCTTCAGAAATGAGCGAAAAGTCCAGGTAATAAAACAGAATAAATCCCATTATCCTTGGGTTTTCCATATGGCACCTGCTAGAAGAGGTGCAATAATTACTGATTACTGGGGCCTAAGTGACTATGATTGCATGACAGCAAGGATGACTCACAAATCATTTCATACAGACAACCGGAAAGAAAATAATCTTCAGCTTTTGACTCTATTTTAAGCCTTTCTAAAGCATTATTCACCACAGTATCAGTGAAGAGGCTGGATTCTAAAATTGAAAGCCTTCATAGACAATCATTATCCCCCTGGGTCATTTATACACAGGGCAACATTTATCACATATCCTTTAGGGTATGCAAACAATATGGGCTCCAATCTCCATAGTCAAATGTAGCTCTTAATATATATGAGTGCAGAAAGGCCATTAATATTTTGGGTCTTTAAAATGAAGGGCATTTTTCTAGCAATGGCTTCAAGCAGATGAAGTCATAGAAACGTGTTCCTAACTGGTTTAAGCAGCAAATAAAATTGCTGTTTCATCTTTTAATTCACCAGAGACCTGCTTCTAAGTTAATAATTTATTGTCTCTATTAAACAGAAAGAACCAATATAAATTGTACATTTTGATAAAGTTCTGACAACTTGCACATCTAGAGCTACATGATCAGTATTGCAACAGTCCATTCTTTACTGAATTTATGTTTTAAAAAAAATTTCTATTTCGTATTTTTTTAAGAATTCACTTGTTTTTAGATAAATCTAGAGTGGATGACAGTAACTCTGTTCCCTGGAACTTTTAATAGCACATAGTACTAAATGCCCTGAAATGTTTGCATACCTGAGAGGAAATAAAACAGGATATTTGAACAGAAGTTAAAAATTTATTTGATCCTTACACGTTATATTCTGAACATGGTGTTGTAGTTATCAATAATAAATACTATGATATCAAAGTCAAGGTGTGCCAGGCAGTGAAAAAACACACTGACTACAAGAACTGCCAACGTGAGCAGACAAATTAGCAAATGAAGATGGAAAAGGTGTAAGGAGACTTCTCTCCTTTATCATCATCAAAGCCTGTAGCAAATCTTGATCTGCAGGGGGACTCTTAAAGAAGACTGGGCATCATCACATGTCAGTCTTTTACCCCCACAATGCAAATAAACTGTGACACTGGCACCAGTCCACGAGGGAAATACAGAGTACACTCCTAGTTCAATGCCCTGAGATGGAGGGATTTTCCATGCAGTAAATATCTGTTACAGCAGCTACCATGAACACTGCAAGAAAAGCCACCTGCTTGGTAAACCTCCCCAGAGAAAGGCTCACTCTCACCCTTTAGAATTTTGTGTTCTGAACAGTGGAAATTATAAACTGCAAGTGCCACTCTTCACCCTACGTCACTTGTGTTTATGCTAATGAAAATAAACCTGACAGTAACAAGCGACACATCTGTAACACAGCCCAGTGCCCAACCTATCTTGCTATTTTAAAAGCATCAAGAAGCAGGGGAAAACATAATATCAGTAAACCTCACTGTTCTTGGCATCATTACAGCAAAGGGAGACAGGCAGTCAGACGATAAATATGAAATTAAACAGCAGAGATTCATTCTCTACGTTCAGAGAGTTCCTTCTAAAAATGAAACTGTCAGATTTGACCATAAATGTTTGTTTATTATTGATCTTTTGGGACCTGCAGTTGTCATGAAGTACCAGAGATTGTAAACTCCCTGTGTTTTGGAAATCAGGCATTGAGCATTTTGATAGCAGAAGACAAGGGAAATAATTCTTCTCTTAAAAAAAAAAATTCCTTATTTTATAGCTCTCCTTTCATCAGAGCTTCATTTAAAGTTTTTTGTCTCTCTCTCACATTAAAAAAGAGTTCTGATTCTGAAGGAAATACTCTCAGTGGGAGGTACCTTACAAATTAACACACAAACTTTGAGGAAACCTCTTGCAGTACAGGATTATAATCTAGAAATGATTTATGGAAATCCAGATTAAAGAAAAAACACCGTAAGTTCCCAAAAGCAGAGAATAAGTTAAACATTAGAACAAGAAATGCTGGTTAAAAAGAGTGTAACCATGCAAAACTCTGGTTACAGCCTCAAGCTAAGACAGAAGATATCCAACTGGCTAGCAAATCTTTCACTGGAAAGAATATCTTCTTTAGTGTTTACACAATTAAACCTCCCAAAATTCCTTTTCAAGCTTTGCTTGTAAAATGTCATCCAACTGCATTAAATAAATGAACTGGTAAAGGCAAGCAGGAATCCTCCCTAATCCGAGGTGATCCTCACAAAATTGAAATGGAGTGACCTCGGATCCCAGCGAGTCCAGAAATGCTGTTTGGGAGGGAAGTCAGACTGAGAAAGGTTGTGGCTCATTCCCAACACTTGGACAGCAGCACAGCCCCCCCAGTGCTACCAGATGGACCCACTGCGGACACGCAAGGACCTCGTGACCCTGGAGGTCACAGCCCGGGAAAACTCACAAAAAGGCATCTGTGGTCCCCAGGGCAGTGGATATAATACTCCTCAGGATGTCAATTGGACCTCAGTTCTCCACAGGAAGAAATGAGCATTGCTTGAAGGAAAGGAGGATCTCGGGTGACAGTGGCCGTATTCTGCATTTTGACGGACATTATTTGCCATTCAGCTGAAACAAAAGCGGGTGCAGAGGCTGCAGGACAGCGAGAGGGAGAACGTGGAGCACAGGGCAGGAATTTTGTCTCTTTCATATCTGTTATCTTTTCCTGCAGATTTACAAATAGCATTATTTTTCAGATGTGAACCGGTAGCTGATGCCATCCCAGCCTTTGCTTTTGTTTCCTGTAAATTACTATTAGGTTAAATTCTGATTTAGTAACTTGGCGTACTGTGAAACGACTATAGATTCCAGCTCCAGGCAGGCAGGAAGCCAAGGTAACTGCATTGTGAGAGGGATGGGCCTTGGCTCTGCTCTTGAAAATTTAACACATTTCAACAATTGATTTTCAAATTAAATATGCCTATCTCACATCAAAACAGAGCAGTATTAGGTTTCCACCACGCTTTGTGCTGCTGAATTTCAATTGCCTCATTTGATCTTAATTGCAGTTTAAAAAAAATTAAAAAAAAAAAATAAAAGGACAAATGTCTCCTCACATTACAAACACTCAAAAAAATGCATCTAGCAACAACCTGGGAGTCACCACAAGTACTGCAAACTAACTGAAGCAATAGAGACAGAAACTTGTATCGGTTGTACCCGAAGATTCAAAGTCACCTCCAAGCATGTTATTCCCAAGCACAACTGAAGTAAAATTTTGCTGCAGCCAAGTGCAACCAGCAAAACTGGTCCAAGAAGCCTCAAACAACCCAGCAGTGGTGCATGAGAAAAAAGGAACCCCTGAGCATCTCTAGATGTTCGGGAGCACCTCACAATAAAGCTGAACGATAGGCTCCAAATCTGAATCAAAATCCCCACACTGCAAGGCTATTCCTCTATCTCACTGCTGTCCTAAAAAGCAAAACTGCTTCGTTCTCATCCAGCCTCTGCCTGAAGGAAGAGATCAAGCAAACAGACAGGGCCCTCTCCCATCCCCATCCCTTCAAATCACACAGCTCCTATGGCTTCTTCAGCTTTCCTGTAATGTTTTCAAACGTGACTTGCTGTGGACTGGGTATTTCCAGAGAGAAAAACACAGCCTTAACTACACAGATTTCTTTTTTTCCTGAAAAGACTTCATTACAAGTGCCATGGTTCTTTCACATGAGAAGCAACAACCTTAAAACATATTTCCCTGAAGTATATCTAATGATAACTACAGAAATAACCAGCCCCTTGGCTTTGATCTTCATAATGTCTGTAAATTCTAAGTATTGCATTAATTGCATATTCAGCCACCATGTGCAACTGTGTTTATTTCAATCTTTTTTTCAATTAACAAATCAATTTTCATAGTCACTTTAAAAAAAATAAATCATTAAAACAAGGAGCTTTGGCTACTTTAGCTTAAAATGACAAAGAAAGTTCAGATGAATAATCACAAACCAGGATAAACTGTGACTGTAGTTGTACACTTATTAAATTTTGCAAGAGCAATAGTGGAATGTTTTATCACATGAAGTTCATATATACTGATAAAAGTCATATGAAAATAATATATTAGCAATAGATAACAGAACAATGAAGGTTAAAGAAATAAGATTCACTTTCATACATCTTGCTGTGAATGAAACCTTGAATAATGGCATACTTAGCTTGGAATTTCTTGGGTCTTGTTTTGTATCATGCTTCTAGTATCATTTAGGAAACATATTATCAAATAATTCAGAAGTAAATTCTAGATACTACATAAGAGATTTGACAAAACATTACAAAAATCACACCAATCTTTCTAATGATACCATATAAATAATACTAGTAGGCTTTCTAAATGAGGCTCATTTTAATTTGATATTTTTCTGCAATGCTGAAACAAAAAAATATATTGTGGTCTTAAACATAATATAAAAGAAAGTATCTATACCAAGATGCATAACTACTTTAACTTCACAAATTAAATATAAAACAAAACCAAAATTTCATATAGTGAAAAACATACTGATTTCTAATATCCATCAGCATAAATGACTTAAATCATTTAAGCAGCTCTTTGAGCTGATTTTATTAGACATTTCACATGAAATATGGATTTTATACTACTTTCCAGCAGATTTTTTTTCCCCCTAGAAAAAGATAGTCTTAGAAAAGGACATCTTTTTAAAGAATGCAATACATAAAAATTAAGATAATTTTACCATGTTTCAGTAAGTGAACATTTATGTGTAGAAAGTCTGACCTAAACCCTTTTGCTGCCAATAAAAGTGAATAAAAATTCACTTTAAATACAATACAATAGTTGGACTGATTATCTAAGTTGTTTTTTAAGTCTAATTTTTTTTAACCGAAGAAGTAGCAAAGGACCTCTGACGTCGCATAGCGTGCTTGCATCACTAGAAATGGTACCAGTTGTCATCACTAGAAATGGTACAGGAAGTTGTTTCTTTCCATAGAAAATACTCACAGGACACTTCAGGTGGGATGAGACCACCAGAGGCCACCTGGTCCTGCAGCCAGCTCAGAGCAGAGTGCACGGAGTGACAAGTGCATGCATCAGACCAAACCTTCCCTCCATTCAATACCGAATACATCACAAGATGAAACAGATGATTTATGTGGTTTACCCGTTGTGCAGCACTGGAGAAATGCAAAAATAAATCCTTTTGCCAATTAGATGCAACCAGCAGAGATTCGGAGCGTTATCTGATTAATATTTTCTCCATCTTTGCAAACTGCAGTGCTGTTAACAGTCACAAATTAATTGACCATCCATCTTTTAAAGCCCAGACATCACTTCCCATGTCGTAAAATCCAGAGGACTAATGAACATGTGCTGATCTGTATTACTTCTATTCAGAGAGGGAAAAACAGGATGAGATGGGGGCCAGGTTGACAAAACAGGGATATTACAACTGAAGTGTCCTTATTGTCTTGCCCTAATTCCAGAGACAGATTAATACTTAAAGCCAAATAAATGACTTGTATTTCCATAGTATATGGTTAAAGTAAGAAGTTTCTCCCTGAAGTACTTCCAGTAAACCTGCTAATTCAGTAATTCAATGTTAATGTCACGATCAGCAATTTAACCAAATCATTTATCAGCAATTGTTTATCCTTTCCTATCAGCAAAACCCACAGTCATTACTTGATGCAATATTCACTATATATAGATATATGCACAACTGGAATAAGGTCTGACCAGCTGTGCAGAAGCACAGCTTCCAACAAATTAATTTGTGTTTAGAGAGAAATGTTCCATCGTTTCCAGGTATATGCAGAACAACAGGATGCAGCAGGGCAGCAGCTTAAAGGTTAGATTTGTAAGGAAAACTCCCTGACTGACATTTTCAAAGCCAGCTAAGAAAATGGACACCCATTTTGCATTCACTTTAAAGGTAATTTGCCAACCAGGATATTTCTTCCTTCTGTATATGTAGTATTCTACACTCATAAAAATGCTGCGTACAGGCTCGGAAACAAGACTCTCTTCCCTTTTCTTATCAAGGGCCTCTTTGTTCTTACATTGTGTGGTTCATTAAAAAAAGGAGAACTCTCATTTTCCTTATAATGGAAGTTGTGCCCTCAGAAACTATACATATCCCTGAAACAACCCTTATGTGGAATCTGTTGATATCAGATACATATTTCCCTCAGAAACACTCTCTCCTAGTGAAAGAGAAATAGCTTTTCATAAAAGAAACTAAAAGAACTTGAAAAGTAATACAAAACACAATAAAAGAATTTATTTCTAGCACTGCATTTCTGAAGTATCTATCCTTTTGGAGATGAGTCACAGTTTCCTAAAGGGTTTGTATTAAAAAAAAACACTTTAAAAATCCACAGCAGGTTTCTTTTAGGGATTCTATCAGGCTTCATTTCTAACTGATTTTCCATAAGTGTATATTCTAAAAGAAAAAAAAAAAATCCTGCTACACTAAACATTGATGTCAGGTAGCAGATGAGATCTTCCACTCTAGCACTTCATTTAGGTTGCACCTGAAGAGTATTCACTGGGGAAAATTACTTGGCTCGACCCTTAGACAAGTTAATCTCCACCCTCACCGCACCCCCACCTCGATCATTATTGAGTGAGCTGTCTGTAAAATGCATTTGCATTTCACTGACATGTATTTTTAAGGGCCTGCTAATGCTGTGCACGCTTGCTTGGGCACACCATCCCCATTTCCATTCGACATGGTAAAATTGGAACCTTTCCATTACTCTGTTTTCACTATTCAATAACCCCTTCTAATTCTGAAGTTCCTTATCCTTCTTGTGAACCTTTATCTCGGAAGCAGGCTGGAGCACCAGGCTCTGCTAATAAGGAGAAAGTCCCTAGTGAGTGCTTGTCTGTTCTAATCTTTATTTTCAGACCACTTCTTCTGCAACATATACTAATTAATTAATTTCCACATTTACTTGCCAAACTCTATTCCATAACGAGTGAGCTTCCACTGTGACTTCTCCCTCTTTTTTTAGTGGGTACTCGCTCCTTTCCAGCACGTCAAAATTTCTGTCACCTGACACAGCAGCTGGAATATCAACCACATGACACCTTTGACCTGTTCCTCTACTGATAAAAGACAACTTAAACCTTGCTTTCATCTTTTCAGCATCTCAGCAGCACTAAGTTTCCTGTCCCAAAAATTCCAGCGTGTGTTCTTTACAGCAGCACCTGTAAGGCTTTCCCATTCTGCACACTGAAATTACTCAGATTCCACCTTCTCATTCAAAAAATTAGTTCTGTATTAGCAAAGGTCAAAATTATAAAAGGTCATACCATCTATTTGCCACCCCTATTTAGGTTACTTTCTTATTGCAGCTCAGAATAAGAATTGGAGAATAGGATCTAAAATGGCATTTGAATAATGCTGTGATTATACAAAAGACGTTTCTCCTAAGATCAAGGTACAAGATTTTCTTTCTGCTGGATTATTCAAGCTTGGTCTGAGTCTCCACACTTTTTTGTAGCAATCTTCACAATAACAACAACAAAACAAACAAAAAAAAAAAATCAAACGAGGCATTTCTCAAATTGTCTTCTTTCCTGGAGCGCATCATTCCATTATTATATTTTACGGAACTGACGCACAATTTGGATGGCATTTGTGCATATTCATTTTCGGATGCCATTAACGTGATACATTTCTAGCTGTCTGTGCGCAAAGCCCCACTGCTGCACGGCCAAGAATTCCAGCTCGGTCGGAACCAGCCGGAATGAGGCACTGCCCGGCTGCTCCCCCTCCGCACGGACCATCAGTCAGAGCTCAGCTCCCAACTGCAGAGTTTTGCCATAATCAAGAGGGACACCTGCTGGCAGCGAAAAAGAAAGAGCTCCGATCGTGGACCACCATGAAAGCAACTACACATTTAATTACATGGGTATACACTCACCCCCCACGAAAATGAACGATTCAGGGCTAATTAGAAATACCCAATCTGCTGAAATCATGCATTGACTCTCATTGCACCATTTCCCAGATGCATCCCGTTTCATTTATGATGCATTTCATCTGTTTATGTTGGATATGATTTGCTACATTACGCAGCTTCAGAAATGTCAGTGGGACGGATGCAGCTTAATACAGGAGGCATTTACTTACTAAAAGGCTCATACATCTGGCTTAAAGTTGGAATATGTGCTCTGAGTGCAAGGAATTTTATAGATCCGAGTCCTGTAATTTCAACAAATGAATGACAGGATGCCAGCCATTAACTAATTCATACATAGCAATTAATTGTAGACGATCAAGCTTTGATGAGACATTAACTAACGTCATCCACAGCAATGGCATTGGCACCAAAGGAAGTATTATCATTGCCACAGCACCAGGGGGATGAGAATCCAGCCAGCCTTCCAAGGATGAAGCTATTTTGCAATAACAGGGCCAAAAATTATTTTTAGACAACTTTCATGTGGGCTATAAAGGGAAAAAAAAAAAAAAAGCCCTTAGCTGATGCTTTTAAATTACACTTATCCACAGCCCTGTTAGCTTGGTTTGGTTTAGCTTGTGGTTTAGTATTCATATTTTGAACTTTGTCAAGAGCCAAGCAGCAAAATGTGCTGCAGGTGTCGGCACATTGATGATTGTCCAACAGGGCATTTCAAATAAACAGCAAGGCACAGAATTACCCACTGCTGGTGCAATATTGCTGATGCAGCTGCCTCGTATTTGATTCCACCTACTTTTTAAAATTTCTAGCCTTCCCTTCCCAGCTATGAAGCAACCTCTTTCAGCCCTGCTCAGGAAGGAGCCCATTGTTCCACCACCTGCTGCAAGGTGGGAGAAAGAACAGCTACAGTTCCCCCTCCATGACTTATCGAGTCTTCAGGAAGCCCTCGTGACCAGACTTTCCATTTTCTTTAGGAATATATCAGGGTTCACGATACCTAATTTTTAGAAGCAACACTCTGGAGGGGTACCTTACAACAACACACCTGTTCACAAGGTCCTCTTCCTCGTGCCCTCCTCTCTCTTATTTCTTCCTCTTGGTCATGTTCACACACAATTGTCTTCTTGACCATTTCTGTGACAACATGGAAATAGCCAGCAAGTCTTCACTGTATTTTCCCTCCCTCTACCCCAAAACATGTGCTTAAATTTGATTACCTTTTTGCATTTCTGTTACAATTTAGTCCATAAAATAAGAAAACAGCAGAGGTGCCCCAGAATGATTTGAAAGCTCACTTTTCATTGTATAAAGGCATTGAACTATTGTTCAAATGAGTTAATTGAAGTGATAGGAAAACAATTTTCCAAGAGGCAGCAAAAAATGAATGCTAACAGACCTGACTAAACAGTAAAAAGCCCAAGAAATACTAATGCTTCAGAGAAAATGTATTTCAGACAAAGTTAAAGCAAGGAGGAGAAAAAAACCCTGAGCATTTCCCTTTAGAAGCTTTAAATTGTTTTCAATTATTTTAATAATTTCAGCTACATAACAGAAAAATAATTTCTATGTATTTAACTGCAAGAGACCTCCTAGGCTTCATTTCAAAACTAGTCTTGTGCTAAAAGGCCCAGTCCTATTTCTTGTCCTCTCTCTCCCAGAAGAACTTTAAATCCTTGATTTCCAGAGCTTTCCTCCAGTTCTTAACATCCACCATGATCCACATCACTACGATCCACATCACCATCATATAAACAAAAACCAGGCTTTGTTTGTCAAAAGTGACTGTTTTACATGACAACAGGCTATCCATCAGAATTAGTATTTCTGAGAGAAATACTCCTCACTTTAGATAACCTGTATTTTTGAATGTGTGCCTAGAGGCACAGGTATGTCTGAAACACATTAATTCTAAATGCACAGATTATAATCTCACTGTTTAGAGACTGAAGCTTCAACTGAGCATGTAGGTGGTTCTCAGGGAGCTAATGATTAAGGTGATCTTACATCTGCTCTTACAGGCAGGAGTACTTGGTGATTTTTTTTAAACTCTTACGTTTATTAAATATAATTTAATAAATGGCATGATGATGGATGGTCACTCCTTTTAAAATAAAAAGTTATTTTGTTATCGATTTAGTGTATTCTCTTTTCTCCTCCAGATTCTTTATACACAGGGTTAACCTCTCTGCTGGATCATTTGGTTTTTCATGACAAACTCCAGAAGAAATGCACAGAAAGAACTGCCAAATGCACTGCTGCAGCAACCAGCTAACCATAAAGTTATCTTCCAGTAGAAGAAATGAGGTCACAGCAGCTGAAGATGGAACTGCACACAGTCCATTTAAACCATGATATACTATCTATATAGTCCATAAGTCTTCCACATACTTCAACTGATGGACCTTGAAAAAAAATTTAAAAAAAGAAATTCAACACCTGACCACAACCATCCCAAAAGCCTCAGACATGGCTAAACCGTAAGGTCATGATTTTCCCTAAGAAAAAAACGGCCCAGCTGTAAATCTGTTTAAGATTCATCTAACCAAAGCTTTTAAAATAACAGAGGAAAGTTTAATAATCACTCAACATACACCGGCTGCTAGTCCTGTTTATGAAACACATATCTTGTTTGTGCACTTTTAAGAGAGCAGCTTTAAGTGGCTGCAAAGAAAATGCTACTTTTGTCATAATTTCTGTTCATCAATGCACAGCACTCATAAGGGTGAGCAAAGGCATATTGCACTGAAGCACCTGAATGACATTTTTGCCCTGAATCAGCTCTGCTGTACGGTGAAAATGACTCTTAATGAAATTCATTGTACCATTATAATACAGTTTCACTGCAATCACTGTGCTTTTATGTTTGGCATGAGCCAGTCTCCAATATTCTTAGTTAATGTAAGCAGCGGAGATTGCACTTGCTGATGTGATTTCACAACTCCCTGATAGGATGGGCTGCAGCTCCAAAGAGACTCATTAGTGAGAGACCACTCACATTCCAATGCTCCTATAATTAGAAACTATCTACATCTCCAAATTTTGGCCAATTCAAATCCTGAGGATAACCAGGATAACCTACCTTTTACAGTAACCATTGGCAAGTATGAAAAAACCTCACTTTATATGCCACTACCATTTACACAGTTCTGAAAGTATAATATTACACAATGCTGACCCTTAAAGATAGAGAAAGCTTTAAGCACAACGCCCAGTCCCTAATTATAGTGTAAATTAATAAAAAACAAATCTTACAGATCCATGCAAAGGCTTTTTTTGTTAATGCCTATTTGAATTAAGTTATGAGCATATGCATATCCACAGTGAAATCCATTTGAATTTTAGAGGCATAAAATATCCCAAATAAATTTTGAGGACTGTAGATCACACCTGCAGTCTGAAAACACCCAGATTTATGACAATGTCAACTCCCATCACAGAAATAAAAATATTTGGGTGACATGTAGATTCATTCTCTTTAGACCCCTCTCAGTTCAAACCAGGAAAAACCCAAAATATGCAATCCACTTGAATATTGTTAAGAAAACTTTATTATTGTCAACCCTTGCAGTGGTTATTGAGCCAACATTAAGTGGTTCTGCCACTGGAGTTTCAAAAGGTGCTGGGAGTATGGCATATGAACAGCGAGGAATGAGGCATTCAGGATTATTCATGAGTTCTACTACTTCGAAGCTGGCATGGATTGGGATCCCTTTATTTTTTTTATGTGGTAAACTGCGCCTTTTTTCATGCAACCTTACCTGCTGTGATGACTCATTTTGGCAGCACTGAACCCAGATCTCTAGTCTAGTGCTCAGTGGAACTCAGCTTTCCCATTCCACAGGGGGTCTCATTACTTCCTTTAAATTGCCAAGTACACAACTGAAACAATATAGTCTCCAGAAAAGAGGCAGACTGTAAAAAATTACACTTCAGAAACAAGGTCGTCCTAGAGCTATATTTGGTGGCAACAAACAGGGTTTGACAAAGATTCATGTTTAAAGGAAAAGCACCCGTCGTTAACTCAGATGCAAACACAGCTAATCAAAGTACTTACCTGCTCAATTAATATGCAGACATTACTCTGCTCTCTCAAAATAACTTAATTCCTTCTCCATCATCCTACACATATACTCATAGAGAAGTTAAAATGCATAAATCCAAGGAATTTCAAAAGAACCTTCCAGAGAGCCTGCAGGTAGATCAGTTTTTAATGCTGCTTTTATTTCATTTGTAGCACCTGCAGCACTTTGTCTTGTGAAAATACAGCACCTAAACCACTCCTGAACCCACCAGATTCCCATTCCCAACACTCCTTAGAACAACAGGACACAATGGCGAAGAGAAGAAAAACCTCAGAACATACAAAGCTCCCCCAGTTACCAGACTTGAATGCCTCTAAGCAACGCCAGTCTTCTAGAAAACTTCTTGGTTCTTATCTCATATTGTATTCTTGGAATAAGGCAGGTGTTTTGAACTCAGTAGCACAGAAATCATCAGAGAGAGGCAGAGTGTCACGGTTCCTCTGCCAAAATCCCCAACTTCTGCGACTCAACACACTGTAAACACATGTCAGTAAGACTGAAACACCAGCACTGAAAAATAGTTTGACTTACACTTTCTAGCCAAAACAGCAGATTTTCTTCATATCCTAAAGATTGCCAGAGACTTACCTGAAGAGAAAATTAAAAATTCATTTCTTACACAGTTAGTGCTTTTTGCATTTCTGCTAATCAGTCCAAATTTCTATTTCAGGCACTTAGTCTCCGGCTAATTTTGTGTTTCAATTGAAAAATTCATCTCTTCAAAACTTTTTAATTAGCACTTCTTTCAAGTTGTATAATTGTTAATTAGTTGCTCTCTGTTAATTTTAAGTTTGCTGGCACGGTGCTTTGAGACTTTATAAATAGCCCACTTCATATCAGTTTGTATTATTGTTAATGTGACACATCTTGCAGGCCAGAGATGCATCAGGGAAGGGAGTGGCATTCCTTTGAAATCCATTTCACTAATAAATCCTACAGATTATAAACTGAAACCAGGATGAACTCAGAAAAAACAATTAGACTCCATTATTAGCAAATAATACAGATTATTGGGGTGGGTGAGCCCTGGCTGGACAACAGGCAGCCACCAAAGCTGCTCTATCGCTTCCTTCCTCAGCTGCACAGGGGAGAGAAAACATGACAAAAGGCTCATAGGTTGATATAAGGGCAGCAAGAAACCACTCACAAATTACAGAACAGACTTGACTTGGGGAAAATAATCCTGAATCTGAGTAGGATAATGTGAAATAAAAACAGATGTTAGAACGCCTTCTCCCCATGCCTCCTTTCTTCCCAGGCTTAAGTGTACTCATGATTTTCTCTACTTCCTCTCCTACAGAAGCAAAGGGGGACAGAGAACGTAGCTGTGGTCAGTTCATCACACATTGTCACTGCTTCTCCTTCCTCTGCTCCAGTGGCACTCGCAGCAGCTTCCTCCAGAAGCCAGCCCTGTAGCACCCCACTACCAAAGCCTTGCCATGTAGACCTAACACATTTATTAAAATCATTCCCATCTATATGAATGCATTTTGGTAGCAGTCACACGTCTAAATTGGGTTTGGGTTGAACAGCACCAACAACTTTTCAAATGGAAACAAGTGACAAAGTAGATGCAGTACAGTAATTAAAAAAAAACATAGTGGGACTCTTCTACTTATCATTAAGAAACGGCAAGGCAAATGTCACAAATGTGAGACCCAACATGCACAAGAAGCAGAAACAAAGAGGGGGAGCACGAAGGCCACAGCTCACTGCCTGCAATCCCATGCTTTGGAAGCACAGCACAGTAGATTCTGTTGAGATTTTTAGCAGCTTTTCTCCTAGAAAGGAGAAAATACAGCAATTTTTGCTGGAGAATCTGAATGACAGGCAATAAAGGCTGGGAATTTGGGAACTGAAAGTGGGAAGTTGGTATAAAATGTATTATTGGACCAGCCAGGAACTCCAACATAATTAAATCAACTACAACAAACCTCAAAAACTAAACTAAAAAGAAGAGATGACAGAATACCCATGCTGGAAGACCAATACAATTATCAACTGACTGCAAAAAAAATTGACTATTAGTATACATTTTAAATAACACATTAGATGTTAAATCCAACTTTTTGCACTAACTTTTCATGGTATTTCAGGGATGAAAGTATGTTGTTATTTTTTTTTTTTAATTGACACCAAAATTCAGTGTAAAAGCAGAAAAACTGTAGCTTTTGTGGCTTTTACAGACACTTAAAGCAATTGTGTGAAAACATGAATTCATGCACATACACACTCAGCATTCTGAGTATCAGTAATAATTGTCACTAACACTGCAGAATAACTACTACTGCAACTAACACGAGAACATTTTAGCTGCCCTCAGACTTCATAACTTTACTATTCTTAGCTTCTCTCAGCAGAAGAGTCTTTCAAAAAGCTTTTACATACTGTAGAGAGGAGGTTGCTGGAATACTGTCACTACAGTCTTTGATGGCTAGATAAGTAGAAGACTTGTTTCTCAAAATTAACACTTCCGCAAGCACTTCAAATATCAGCACTTAAATACACAGAGACGAACGTGATTAATCTGACAAATCGTGGCACAACACTACCAAGTGTACGTGTTTGCTTCCCTCTACCGGCTCACATCTGTATAGCTACTGCCCGACTTGCTGGCCAAAAACGCACACAACTGACATCTTCTGTGTCAAAACTCTGATCCCTGTATCATTTGAACCCAAGATCAAACTATCCCAGTTTTGGAAACAAATTTTCAGTGCCCGAGGTGGACGGCACACATCTGACCTGCGTGTAACACTGTATAAGTAAGGCAATTACAGAATGACATTCTTGATGGGAAGAAAAGAACAGTCTGAAATGCAACGAAGCCAAAAAGGTTCTGCACCTGGGGAAGAATAACCCCACGCATCAGTACAGGCTGGGGGCTGACCTGCTGGAGAGCAGCTCTGCAGAGAACGAACTGGGGGTCCTGCTGAACAACAAGCTGTCCAAAATCTGATATAAAATAACGAAAGAAAAATGCTAGAAAAAGCGTTATCAGTTCCCGTGAAGTTACAACACTCATATTATGCTCTTTCCTTCATAAATTTTCCTCTTTGGTGAATGCAAGCACCTTCCTCTTACTTCTCGGCACATTTTTGCCCTTTTAACCCCTTTCAGCTGAAAATCTGCATTCTCTGCATTTGAAGAGAGTTACTTTTCTCTTTTCACCAAGATTGATCTCCAGAAACTTTGAACTGCTGCAATGGATCAGGACTGAGACCAACCTTGACGTTTCTGGCATTCTACCCCTACTACTTTTAATAAACGATCACAACATACACACACGTGTTAGTGGATATCCACATTCTGCCTCTCCCAAATGAAGTACATATACTGGCTTTAACTCTGAAAAAATGCATTAATAACTCTATCAAAATGTTTATCCAGAGCTATCCTTGTTGTCCATGTAAGTACCTTTAAAACTGCAAGTTATACAACAGAAATCCTTGACAGCGTGATGGCAAGACTGTATTTACTCTACTGTAGTGACAGAAAAGGCTCACAGAAAAAAAAAGGTTCAAATTCTGATATTCAAAGTATTACTGATTTAAAAGGATATCAGTATTACCCCAAAGTGAATTGCACCAAAAAAGGAAAGCCAAATTAGAGCATAAACAAAGGCAGATTGAACTAGATTCAAATAGAACAGTAATGTGGTTTGTTTGCATGTTCAAAGATAAAAAGGAACTTATTTTAGGAAAGATAAGTTGAAGCAATGGGCTTTCTGTTGTTTTCAAAAGTTGGGCTCCCTGCAAATCCTGCACAAGCACTGTTTTGCTTTCAAAAGCAACCCAAAAAGACCTGGTTAAGGAAGGGTTATTAACTTTTACTATACATTCTCAAATTACCACAGAAACAAAAACAGACACTTGCAGGTGCTGCCTCCACCTAATGTCTGGGCCTTCTCCTCACATCATCACATAGAAGGAACTATACCTGTAGTTCTTGTCTAATCTACTGAGAACTGGGGGGGGGAGGGGGAGGAATTTTTGTTATCAGACTTCTCGTCTGATCAGCTCTTATTTCAAATATGTGTGTTCCATTCACAAAATACACAACCTGTACTGGTAATATACTGGTACTGGAATTTTAGTTATGTAAGCACACTACATGTAGTGCAACATGCTTTGGCTCCAAGTCAGAGCACACTCCCTAAACAGTGCACATTAAAATAAAATACTAAGTGAGTCCTGACACTATTTTTCTGTCCCTATCCCTTTTCAAGACACTGAGTGTCACTCTTGTGACATCTGAGTATCTGTAGATCTGCTGAGTTTCAAACATTTACATCAGTGTCGGCTCACAGCACAGAGCACTACAGCTAAAGTACACAGAAGTCCAGGTTCTAGAAAAACTTCCCATTTTATTCCAGGGAAAGCTTTAAAAAATAGAATTTTCTTCAGAGCACATAGCAGTCCTTTCGGGGCTGGTTATTGTCGAAGCCTGCTCAAGGCTGTGTTAATACTGCAGTGGGCTTTTCACCTCGTTTTAAGGGAATTTACTGATTGTAACTAATCTCCACAGCCCCTGCAGTCATCAGTCCTTCACCAGAAGCACTGCTTTAGCACCTCTCTTATTAGCGTTGTCCAAAGCTCTTCCAATCAGCTTAAATCCATCCCAGAAGTCCTCCTGCTGGAAGCCAGAGAGGCTCTGCTTGTTCTGAGCTCCACAGCAGTCATCAGCCATGCCCCACTAGCTGCCCAGGGCTGGAAGGGTGGTTGTCATACTTAATGGAAAGAGCTACAGCTAAAGAAATTGCAACCAGACAGTATTAATGACAGGTCTCAATCCCACATACAAAAAAAAATCATGGAAGTTTTTGTTGTTTGTTTGTTTTGGGGGGGACACACGCACACGTCTACCCCAAAACAGCCGCCAGAACCTTATAATCCTGAACATCAGATATGCAGGGCACTAGCTATCGCATGAGCAAGCACCCGAAGACGAAATTTTCCCTAATCTCATCACCAACATCCACCCATCCTCAGTACCCGGCTCCTTTCTTTCACAAACCGCCTGAAGATAAACTTCTAAAACCAAACGTTTTTTAGGGCAGTGCCTTCCTCGCTTCTCTTACTAAATGCAACTGTCAAAAGAGCCTAACGCAACACCACCTTCCCTGCCCAGAAATAAAACCCGCCGGGTGAAAAACACCTGCCCTACCACGGGAGAACTCGGCAGCGCCCGGAACGTGGCGCACGGGCGCGCTCTGCCGTGTGATAAGAGATCCCCAGAGGTTAAAAAATTGGGAGGGAGTTCGGGCCCGGGAGAAAGTGGGGAAGGACACGGCGGGGGGGGTCCCGAGCCCAGCTCGGGCCGCTCGAGGCGGCGGCGCCTCGGGCACAACCGCCCGGGGCTGGGCCGGGGCTCCTGGGGCACAACCGCCCGGCTCGGCTGGGACTCCTGGGGCACAACCGCCGGTACCGCCTGGGGCTCCTCGGGCACAACCGCCGGTACCGCCCGGGGCAGGGCCGGGGTTCCTGGGGCACAACCGCCGGTACCGCCCGGGGCTCCTCGGGCACAACCGCCCGGCGCCCGGGGCTCCTCGGGCAGAACCGCCCCGTAGCGCCCGGGGCTCCTCGGGCACAACCGCCCCGTAGCGCCCGGGGCTCCTCGGGCACAACCGCCCCGTAGCGCCCGGGGCTCGGCAGGTGCTCCTGGGGCACCACCGCAGGCACCGCGGTCGCCATGACCGTGCAGCGCCCGTCGTGGCCGCCGCTGTACTTCCCGCACTTCCACGGCACCGAGCCCGTGCCCCGCCCGCCCGGCGGCGCCTGGGCGCCCCTCGCCGCCATGTGCTGGCCGTGGCAGCCCCTGCCAGCGGCCGCCGCCGCCGGGCCCCCGCCCCGCTACGCCGCGCTGCCCGCGCCCCTCGTCCCGGAGCCGCCGCTGCCTCCTGCGGACCCGCCGGGGCCGGGTGGCGGGGGCGCGGGGCGGGGGCGCGGCGAGGCGGCGGCCGGCGGAGCAGGCGCAGCTGCAGCTGCAGGAGGAGATGTGCGAGCTGGGCATCCGCCTCAAGGAGCTGGAGCTGGCGGCGCTCGTCGGGGACGGCTTCGACGCCAGGCAGTGTGCGTCCCTCCCGCCGGGATGGACACCCCCTGTCAAACCCCCTCCCCATCAGTGACCCCCTGAAAACGGGGCCGGCGTGCGGGGTGTGCGCCCCGCGGCAGCCCAGGGGACACGGCGGGGCTGGGCGAGCACGGGGGTGCGGGGAGCAAAAGGCGCTGTCCGCCTTTTGTCATCTCCCCCCACCCCCAGGCTGGGGGCACAAATTAAAGGAGGCGCAGCAATTAGGGATGTACTTATTGTTGCACAAAGGAACAGACAGGCACTATCACCGCCACACCAAGTTATTAAGTGTTAACCGGAAAAACAAACAAACAAAAAAAAACAAACCAAAAAAAACCAAACAAACAAAAAACCCCACAAAAACAAAAACAAAAAACCACAAAAACAAAACCAAAAAAACAAACAAACAACAAAAAAACAACAGGGATTTTGCACAAGCAGAACACGCTGCTAATGAGACCCTGCAGTTGTAAATCAGCACGGATGTGAAATAAAGGCCACTGACGGCCACGCATAGCTGGAGGCCGAGGGGGAACCCAAAACAAGCTAAGCTTTGGCGTTTTAATTTTATAACCCGCTGGCCGTGAAGGAAATGCGAGAAATATAAAATAAGTTCGTCAGGTCACGATACTTAAGGGTTCCAGGAGGGAGGCCAACAGCTGTAAGGATGTGATGCTCGCCATTTCCTTCAAGGCCGGGGGGCTGCCAGTCAGGAAACCTGCAGCAGTGTAAAGGTTACAAGGCGACAGAAAAAACGTGCATCAGATATACTCATTCACGGGAAGATCTCAAAGAAGTTCTGATAGGTAGCTTGCATATATTTACTTTTCAGAACAGGAAAATAATTTTCACTTGTTATAGCAATACATACCTTTTTCCATTTTAATATCTCTTGAGAAACTTTAGATTTCAGATATTTGCTAGACAAGTTGTTGTAAGGAATATTATTAGTTTGCTTAATACGTTATTTGATTTTCTTAGAAGTATTAATGACAAAATTAATGACAAATTATGTTTTCTTCCTGTTTAGATAAACTTCTGAAGGCACTGGAAGAAAAGAAGATACAAAGCATGAAAGCATTGCAGAACCTGAAATAACAGCCACCAACATGATGAGGATTATTGCAGCTGAATATTCTGCCACCACATCTCTGTGGAGTATTTTAATGGACCTTCAATATTGGGTTTCTACTTATTGGACGCTATTCTCCTGCCAAATTAAAAAATATAGTATATTGTTGCATTTTTGCGTTTATTAATTGTCTAGTACTAGTTACTGATAACAGTACTGAATATTTTTCCTTTTTTTTATCTCCAGTTACTATATCCAGACAGGATGTATAATATTGTCTTCAAAAACACTGTGAAATTAACACTGCTATTGACAGGATTCCCAGCAGTCCATTGATGGTGTTCAAGATATGTGAGGCCAGGAAACACAGTAATTGCAATACAAACTATGGTTTGTTTGTTTATTTTTTTCTCTTTTAGTTCTAAGTACATTAAGTGAAATTTTGAGTAAATAGGTGTGGTCAAAAGTCTACACCTCTAAGCCAGCTCTAAAACTCTACTTTCACGTTAGCATAAAAATCTTTGTTACAATCATAGTCTTCAGTGTACCATAAAATTACAGAAGTTATGGCTTGAATCAGTTTTTAACATAATAGTCATATAACCTTGATTTTCAATTAACATTTTACTCTTGTTTCAGGAATAACTGTGCTTAGGCTAAAGCAGTAGTTTTTGAAGGAGACAAGATCCTTAGGTTTGGAAGGCACATCCTTTCAAAAGGAAAAATTAAAGATCTAGGGAACATTTACCATTCAAAAGTAGTGCCATACATGGCATGGAGAATAACCTCACAAAGTAGTAAACAGGCTCATCAGACTGATAAAAAGATACCAACTACTTTTTCCTATTCTAATTCCAGAGCAGTAGGTGGCAGCATGAAATAATAAAGTTACTGACCCTGAAGCTGTCATGTTTTGGCAAACAGCTTTATTTTTAAGTCTAATATTTTAATCTGTGGTTTTTTTAAACTGTGTTGAAGTTGCTTGACTGTGAAGCATTTTAACACAATATGGAATCAAAATTTTATTTCCTATCACTGCTTATTACAGGATTCACTCTTTGACTATCTCAGTCTTTCCAACCAGATTCTCATCTACCATACACAGAGTTTATTATAAAAAAAAAGTTTAATTTATAACTCCTATTTTTCAATCATCATACCTATAACAATCACATTTTATCAGAGCACTAGATCTTAAACAGAATCTTACCTCTGCACTGGCTGTTGCCGGGTGGTGTCCCTGCTGACACGGCAATCCACGGCTTCATCTGCTGATCAGTGGGCTTTTTAATGACCCAAAGCCTGAGCAGGGTGTGAGACTGGGCTCTGTCCAGTGGTCTGGTGTCCCTCAGGCTGGCATGGAGAGGGAATCAGGATGGTGGAAGAAGCTCAGGGGCAGGAGTGGGGACAAGGCTTCTTTTAACACAGGCCCAGGGAAGGTCTCACTTGGGGTTCCTGCAGCCTCAGGGTGAGCCCCAGGCCCTGGCAGCTGCCTGTGCACAGGGTCAGGTCAGTAGTGGCCACTGTGAGCTGCTTTTTCTTTTACACTCCATCATCCACTTCAATTCAAACGCCCTTCCTCTTCAGCTGGCTGAAGCCAGCTAAAGGCCCACCTTGGCACCATTTAATTGCTACTTAGCTCTTTGGAGTCTAATTAATAACACCATGCTCCTGGCTAAACAGTT
This sequence comes from Myiozetetes cayanensis, assembly GCF_022539395.1. Lineage (NCBI taxonomy): Eukaryota > Metazoa > Chordata > Aves > Passeriformes > Tyrannidae > Myiozetetes > Myiozetetes cayanensis. The sequence goes on from NW_026087853.1 coordinate 58,361,979, forward strand.
CTGTTTTCACTAGTTTGCCTATTTTAAGCTGTTTCACTCCAGACAGCACCATAAGTCACATCCAAAGTGGGCTTCTTAAACAAGTTATTTCTACACCTGGTCAGGAAATGCTCACAGAACCATCCACGATTTATGTCTCTTTCCAGGCACGTCTTAGAGGCTGAGACAGTAAATAAACAAAAGGTAAATCATTGTGCCTAAAGAACCAAATTATCACTGGAACACCTTGGAAATCTGGACTGAAGTGTTTCACTGCTCCCTCTGCAGAACCAGGATAAAAATTGTCTCAAAGAGTTTTGAGGCCAAAGCTGAAATGGTTAATTATTGTGAAAATGCGAATGGTTAAACTCAAATAGTTGATTACTATGAAAATGAGAATTGTTTCAGTGCCTAAACTGAATATCAGAAAACAAACTTGGATTAAACAAGAAAGGCCAAGACACAGAGGCCTTCAAAGGCTTCGTGCAGAAGTAAGAGCTTTAAAATCAAATTAGGTAGCAGAGAAACTATCTTCATTTTTCCCAATCTGCAGAATAGTTTCATTCCTTAACCACTCTATGTTTTCCAAGGTTATTGCAAGGGCTTACAAGGGTTTCCATTACATGCAATCACTGCTTTCTAACTATTACATCTCAGCTTTTACCAAGTCTTTCACTTTGCATCCAGCCCTCATCAGCCATTATTCTCTCGGGTTTTCTTGGCTTAAACAGAGCTGCTTTTCCCAACACACAGTTTAAATCTTTTTCCGTCTGTTGTTCAGTTTCTCACACGGCCTTTTTGTTAAAACAACGCTTCATGTTTAATTACTGGGCAATAGTGCAAGGAATAATGTCAGTTAATATGTTTAAATTAAAGTTTCCTGAGGACAGACACCTACTGGAAAAAGTCCTTTGGGTCATGTGCCAGAACAAGGCATCACAGCACTCTTCTATCAGGATACTTTGGCCAAAGTATCCTCCACATTGCACACAGAAGCATCACCACAGTCCAGGATGATCATTAAAGACCAGTGGAGAGGATCACTGGATGTGTGATGAAGTAACACCCTTCTGTGTGTGAAGTAGCACCTACAAAGGGAACTTAAGAGACTGTAGGAGAAACATGGGACATATGATGTAGTGTTTCTGCCTGAAAGGAACCACTGCTTGTACTCTCAGTTGGAACTAGTAACACACTCACGTGCATGAATTCAGAAGGGTAGTAATAAGCTTGTCCATACCTAAACAAACAACCAGGTTATTAATACATAATGGCTCATATTCTTGTTTTCATTTGTCCCTAAACATTTTATTTACCTTTATTTTTCTTCTCTGTTTTCACTTGACCTTGTTATATCCAGTAATTTGCTCTCGTCTCTGCAGGCTTATGGCTTCATCTCAAAGCTAATGTGTTTATAATTTCTTTTGTAAAAATTAAGCATATATTAAACAGAATAGCATTCTTACCGCATTTTCTTTCATTCACAACATTTGTGACCGTTGTTTTTAATTGTTTCTGTTCTCTCAGACTGCCCAGGCAAGCCTAATCCTGACATTTAGATGCTGCCATAGCCCAGACCTCTTTCATGTAGCGGCCTCGTGACTCAACAAATCTATCCCTGTTGCATTCAAGAAAGAAACATTAGGCTACAAATCTGATTCATGGGCAGAGATATCAAAACACCATCAGCAGGTTGCTCCCATTTCAAACTCTAAACAAAGAAAACTTCTCCTAAAGCAGATTGTCACATCTTCACAGCCAACCCAAGGGCTGAGCAATGACAGCTGTCTTGCTGAAAGAGCCGTGTCTACATCTGCAGTGATATCCAGGTGCTCCCCAAGGAATGCCCTCAGGTCTTTCATTTCTAAAACCTGGAACAACCTTGGCTGCTTTATGGTGGGAGAAATTAGGTACAAAGCCATTTGAAACCAAGAATGCCTTTAAACTTTAAAGTATTTTATACCGAACAGTTGGGTCCATAAAATTTCAGACTGTTATACTGAAGAGTGTGCAACATTAAAATTCTCCAAATAGATACTCAGCCTTATTACAATGGCTCATTAGAATTTAAATTCATCTTCAAAGCCGCATTAATTAGCTCAGGGACAGATTACAAAGGAAATCCAAAAGCAGCAAGCTATCATAAAATGATTTTTCTGTTTTCAGCAGTGGATGCTGCATTTTAAGATTCACCTGTCCTGAAAATTCAGAGCAAAGATCTTGACATAAAGTAGGGAAATCAAGAGCAGCACTTAACTCTAGGAAACTTGTCCTCTCTTGTTTGTTTGGGAGGTGATGTTTCTTAAGGTCCCTGACATCTAGGTTCTGGATCAAAAAGTTGCCAATCAGGAAGCAGTCCATCAGGGGTGCATTTGGCTTTTCTAAGAAAACCACAATTATTAATAACACAAGTCTCTTTTTTAATGTTACACACTAAAAACATACATTTTTGAAATAGGCTGAGATCTGGGTGTATCTTGAGAAAAGTCAGAACAGCCTCTGTAGGCAATTTAAGCACAGTCACAGCATATATATATATGTATATAAAAATATAAACATAAACTGTATTTTAAGTATACCATCTGTCCAGAACCTTAGTACTGATACATACACTAGGAAGTTCATTTATCCTGTATTTTGGGAGATCCTTCCTTGCCTCTTTTTAAGTCTGAAACTACAAAGAGAGGCTTTGTACTAAAACAAACTTTTTTGTCCAAATTTCTTGCATCACAAATTGCACAAAAGCAGTATTGTCAAAAGCACATAGCTTCATTTTCCTTTCCCTTTTACTTCAGAGTGACAGCATGAAACTTAGGCCTGAATAAATACTGTTAAAAACCACAGTAACTGACTGAATAATAGGGGAAAGGCCTAGAGACCATTAAGGTGAGAATGAAAATTCACAAAGGAAAACACAGAATCACAAGGTGTCCTCAAAATTCACGGCCTTGCTGTGGTTACTGCACTGCTCACCTCTGTGTAAGGTAGGAAAACACCTTTCTTCAGAGGGAATGCCACCACTGGAATACATGGTTTAGACTTGTGTAGCTCTTTAAAACTCCTTTCCTGTCCTTTGCCAGGTTCCTGCCTCGAGACCACGAGCAACGGGACCCCCTAAGCAGCCCAGGAGCCTGGAAGCTCCAAGTAAAAAGAAGGCTCATGCTTTAAAAGGTGCTGATCTAAAGAAAAGGACGCAGCAGGAACAACCAATAAGTAGCGACACAGATTTTGAGACATTATTTTATTTAATGTGCAAAATTGCCAGGAAAAACACACGTACAACTGGAAACTAAGCTATAGCCACTAACATGAAAGAAACTATTCTAAGTACTCGTAGGCTTGACTTCTAGAATCACCCTATGGCTCAGAGTAAAAACACAGTCATTTGGTAATGACCCAGAACATTTTAAATGCCTCCTTTTCAGTCATATATGTATATAAAATTCTACCATCAGGATGGTTCTACATTTGTAACTGCAAAAGGAACCAGTTCTTGGAGATCTCCCTTCTGATTGCATAGTATAAAATTTTAATTACTTATTTTCTTCCTCTTTCATTTTAATCCCTCCCAGACTCGGCTTTCAATTCACCCTCAAGTTTGCAGCTTCAGAAAACTAATTTTCCCATTTACAGCTGAAACACTCATAAATTTTGAGCAAATTTCACAGACACAGCCATTACAGTTTAGTTGAATCAAGCTGTGAACACCAAAGATAACATGGATATTTGTAATCATGCAAAGTTAGTCCTTTCCATAATTCAAAGATGTAAGAAAAGTTCATTTCCTTGGAAAATGAGATCTGTTGCATGGGAAGTGAGGCAATTTCTTGATATAAATTCTGTAAATCTCTGTAAAAAAGTGCAGAGGCTGTTACTGGAAAGGCTTCCTAGAACATACTGAAATATTATCAGGAGGTGAGTTTTTTTCTTGTAAATTCACATTTATTTAAATGCTACCAGAGGAACAGGTAATGTACAGCCTTGAACAATTACCAGAGCTCCATGAAATAATAAATAGTGCTTCATACTAAAGTATCCACTTGCACTCCAGCAGGGCTATGAGGAGGGGCAGTCCCTTCATCCTGCTTTACAGATGGGACACTGAGGCACAGTCAGATTAAGCACCTTGCCCAGCAGCACTCCAAAATCCCGAAGAAAAATCAGCTGACCTGCCATCTCCCCATTTCCAGCTACCCATCACCAGAAACCATCCTTCCTCTCTTTGCACAACCTTAAGATACTTGAGACGGCTAATTTACCGAGGGATTACTGGATCAGTCCTGTTCTCCTTGAAGTCAGCAGGTGTTTTGCCAATAACTTCAGTGGAAGCTGTTACCTGTACTCACGTTTTGCCTTAACACTAATATGATTTCTGTAATTACCAAAAAGCAGAACACGGGCCAAAGCCAAGCAATGCCACAGCTATCTGAGAATTCTATCACGTGTGTTGGTTACTACTTCCATCACACCAGCAGCATATCAGTGAGGTAAAGAGTGCACCTCTTTGTGTACACCAAAAGTCAAATTCAGAATGCACAGCAATGGCAAGAAAAGACATGAAGTGAAAATAAAAAGTCAAGGAGCATAGAAATATCTGTGCTTTCTCACGAGATCCAGAGAACTGCCCAAAAGAGACTCTCTTGTTTCTGAGCTGTTTCTGATGGGTTGCTAAATCCTAACCCAAAATTTAAGCTTCAGTAAGATGGGTTCTGCCCTATTTTCCAAAATTTTTGTCTTCATTGTCATTTTTTTTCTATCAAATATGACACTGAATACAATTTGAAGAACTCAACACCAACATGAAGTGAAAAAGCATTCCCAATCTGTCTGCCACAGAAAGAAATACTAAAATTAATTTTTTGGTGGGTAAAGTGTTTGGTTTTCTTTTTTCCTAATTGCAGTGTGAAAAGTAGTAGATACAGACAGAGAATAAACTTCAAGTTTACTTACATTCAGATCTCCCACGTTTATAAGTCTGAAATAGAATACACTGTTAATATTGTTAATTTTGTAGCAAGCTAACAAGTGAAGAAATCAAAAGCTAACCAAATACATAAACTGATTCAAAGCAGTTAACTTCAAGGCTTTTTTTGCCTGCCATAATAATCAACTCATAACTACTTAAGTGTCCATCCACTGCTGAAATGCAAGGTTTACCACCTATCCTTCTGCCACAGTAACTTGCTTTTTAGATCCTGGTGGATCCCTGGCACAGGGTGCTGTGTTCTGCTGCATCACATCTCAAGGAATCTCTTAGTTAAGTTTGCTGGTGACACAGGACCTAAAAGCCACTGATTCCACGCAAAAAGCCAGACTTAAGGACCCAAAAGTTTCTGGTTTAATAGTCTTAAAAAAATTAAAGTTCTACACAGGCACTCTTTACAAGGTCCCACTGGAGGCTGCAAAAGTCAGTGCTCCTTGCCAGATAAAAGGGATTTTAACTGATGCCAGTGTTTGTTTTGGTGTTTAGACACTGGTTTACAAAGCACAGAAATGCACTGAGCTGCAGTGAAAAGGGGCATACTTTGGAAGAGAAATTCACCTCCTTTCCAAATATTGTACTCAGTGGAATCAACTTCCCGTATGATTTACAATCCTTTGCAGCCATTATTGCCTCACAGGTAAATGCGTGTTTATAAAGTTACAAAATTATTTACAGAATGCAATATAGTTTCAAGCTACTCCTTGGGAATTAATTGAACATGAAAAATTCATGAAAAGTCAGGCACTTCTTAAAACAAGAATTATTTTTAATAAATGAAAAAAAAATCAAATTTCTGGAACACCTCTTCGTGATATTTGTAATTATTTTCAAGACATCTGCTATACATTTGACCACCTATTTAAAGCCCATTTCTCATCTAACAGAACAACTCTGAGATCAAACTCTGCATCACTGCCTCCATATACCTTAAGGAACCTGAAATTAATAGGGACAAAGAGATGGACAAATAGAACTAGTTTTGAAAAAGTATTTTTGGATACACACACATACAGTTATATGCAAGTGTGATACAATACTCATAAGAATATGGTTTTAAGGTGATTTTAAAAGCATGAAATATTATATGATTTTGGGGAATTTCAGTATTTTAAAAATCAGGACCTAAACCACCTTTCTGCCACACCACTTTGGAGGCTGTAGTTTTTACGTCTGTGGGTATTAAGGGTAACTCAAAGGGCAAATGTGTCACACAGGGTAGTCTATCCATCTCACAACCCCATCAAAATCTCTGTCTCATCTCCCATGTCTTATACAAAGCCCAAGCAAAAAGTTTCCTAAGTAACAGGAATCACCAGATGCTCAGTTTTCTGATTGCTTTTCACCTGTGGGGCAAAACAATTTTGATCAAGGATGTGCAATGCAGTTTTTCTCAGTAGAGATTCTTCAGTATTAACCAGCCTTGCCTTTATGACTTAGCCATCTTGAAAGTCTCTTTTAAAGAGCAAGTCAGAATGCAATTTATTCACTGACCTATATAAATCTCATTTCCACAAGTTGAGTCTTGCATTATTTATCCACGAGAGAAAGGCAAAAGTTCGAAAAAAGCGTTCTGAAAGAGTAACCTTATCCTTAAAATGGAAAAATCTAATTTTGAGGTATTTTGATAAGCATTAAAAAAAAAAATATCGTTACTTAGTCCTAGAGTTATGGCCAAAAAAATTAACCAATGAAAAGATAGTCTAACACAAAACCTGTAAGTTACCACTTGAGATAGTGATTTCATTTAGCACTGTTAAAAAAGTCTGCATACTGCATGACCACATCTTTCTTCCTCCCTCCACCTCCTAATGTTGCAGTAAAGTAAGGATTCCATGCAACTTGGTATTTTATTACCAGAGATTGCTTTGAGTAACTGGAAACCACTCGTGTTAATTATGGCACTCTCTGCACAGAGAATGCACGTGGCTTACACAAAGGAGTGGAAGCAGGAATCCATACACTCTCTTGGGACAGGACTGAGTGGTAATTTATGTCTGACAGTCACTGGCAATATGGAATGCACCTTGCTGGGAACAGCTGCCCAAACACAACCATCTTCTATAGGTATGAGTTACACACAGCAGAAGGTCCACGGCTCCCAGACCCTGAAGTTACTCCTGACCTGTTAACAGCCTTCATACTATCTCACATTTGTTTTCCTATCCCATTTCAGTCAGCAAGGTATGGGAAGACACTGAGATTTGTTTATGTACAAGAAATGCAAGGCCAGGACCATAAGTTACTGGACACAGTGTTTGGAGCTGCCCAGAATGCACAGGATGAACAGGGTGAGCAAAATGATGCGACTTCTACTAGCTCGGAAAACTTGCTGCTTTCAAGCTCCCTCAGCTTTTAGAAGCTGGCAGTTAGCTCTTACACTGGCAATGCAGGACTAAAAAACATACATTAAAATGTAAGTAATTCTTTAACAGTCAGACATCTTGAAATACAATGAAAACTGTGGTCAGCTTTGTAATATATATCAGCCCTTAAACAAAACAGTTCTGCCACTCAATCCCACGTTGCTTTTGCTACTTTGCTTCTCATTTTTATCTTACATTTCTTGCATCTCACATTTTCAAAGTCAGTCTGAAGTAGAAATGACCACTATGTCAGATAATGTCCCCATCTCTATATATCTAGGATTTTCATGCACTTCTATCAAGTTTTACCCATAATATTATTGGATACAAATAGTACTCATATTTCTAGACTGAGTGCTAGAGGTTCTCACAAATCCAGACAATATGGTTTTCTCAAAAAATTACTGTCAATGAGTTCCCTCTTATCCTCTCAAAGTTACTGTTCTATTTATGTTAGGAAATATCACACATCATTTACCAACTGAAAGTGGGCAGTACACAGATACCAAGAAGTAATTATACGTGCATTTCATTTGCAGCCGTTTCTACTGATGATTTACAAATCTGAACACAAAGAGTGGTCAGAACACCAAAACTTTTTGCACACACAGAACAGTATTTTCGCCTAAACATTTGACATATTTTAAAATAAAATTGGGGTATTAAGTAGAAAAACCTAAATTACTACTTTTTTTCAGTAAAAATGGCATGGATATATTTGAATGAGGATATAACTTTAAACACAAATAATTTCTTCTTTGAAATCAGTATTGAAAAACTATATTGTAATTGTAGCCATACAAAATGTTTATTATATTACAAATTATTTGTACACTATATTTTCACTTTATCATTGCTTTGTGCTCAGACAGTATAAATATTACAGCATGATTTTTCTTTCCCAGGAATGTCCTTACTGTCTTGATATAATCTTACTTTGTACTTAAAAAAAAAAAAATACAGAAACATATTACAAACAGGATAAAAAGGCATTATGAATGAAGAAGGTAAGATGGTTTTGTGAATAAAGTGCACCACAATGGTTTCAGAGTGATGGTTCAGGAAATGTTCAACAGACTGCACATTGTTGATAACAATACCAAACAAAATTATTTTTAAAAGTCTAACAGGTCTTCCTTAGTAGAAGAGTACTTTGTTTAACTTTACTGAAATGGTTTTTCTTTCTAGAAGGCTATTTAAATGGTTTTGTTTGGGGTTTTTCTGTTTTCTACAGGCACTCAAACCATTTACATCTCTGTGATTGCCAGAATTTTTAATTTCCAGTATGGCAAGATATATGATTCATTCATGTAAGATATATGAGGCTTTACCCTCCCACATTTTTCAACAGAACTATTAACTTACTAAAACTTAAGAGAGGGAACAGATTTACACACAGAGCTAACTGTCCCAAAGATGGTGCTTAAAATTGGTATGTCCAACCTCCCGTGATTATTTTGGGGGAATACATCATAACATTACCCTTCCCAGCTCTGTGGCTTCACATCCATCCACGTGGTCGCTGCTGCTTTCAGACTCGCAGCTTTAGGATTATGCTGCAAAACAGGAGCCTAAGATACAGAAATTTATTTCATGGCTCATTTCACTCCCACTGCATGGAAGGGCCTAATTGCTTGCAAAATTTCACTGGGCTAAACAGAAGAATCATTGAAAAACTGAGATAATAAAGCTGATGCAAAATGAGGCTGATGTGCCCTAACGTGGATTTCGCTTCCCAAGTTGGGTTAAGCCAGTTATGAACCAGCTTAGGCTAAATAAAAGTGAGCTGCTCTTCCATTATGTCTGCACTTGCATTACAGCGATCCAAATGACAGAAAAATCAGCAGAACACTGTCCAAGGGGTTCTGGTGAAATTCCTACGTATACACAAAGCCTGACAGAGAAACTCAGCCTTGCTCTCAGTACATGAGGCTCCCACTGAAGACAACCAGAACGAGCCCTTCTATGGCACACTGAGTTTGGCCCAGTATTTTTGAGTTGCCATTCAAAAGTGTGAGGTTCTCAGGCAGTTGTTAATTCAACACAAATTGGCTGTATTCTATTACACTGATGAAATCAGTATTATTTAGCTGACAGGTAACTGAGACAGCAGCTGGTCTTTTACTAGACTTGCATTTACGTGAAAGATTGAGTTTCTTTGGTTGTTTGGTATCCAAGTCACCCAAATGTATATTTTTGTACTCCAGACATAGCATGTTTGTATCACTCATTAAAATTACCAGGGTTTTTTCCTTTCTTTTTTTTTTTTTCCTCACTCAGTTTATGGAAATTTTCTGACTATAGCAGACTAGTCACTTATATAAATATACAGCACATATATACATACAAATTACAAAAATACATTTTATTTATATCTGATTTTAAATAATAAAAATGAAATTTCACGTTTATTGAAAGATTAACTAGCATTCCAAAGGCTTCTGCAATATTTAAGGTATTGGAGCAGAAGACATCTAGGATATTCTAGGATAACTACGTATCACAGTCTCAGTTGGGGTATATAATAACATTAATAGGGGAAAAAATAGCTCTGTTTTAAAAGTTTGTGCTTCATCAATTTCTGCTTCTATCCCCTATTGTATTCTCTCTCCTTCTTTCAATTAATGGTGGCCAAAAAGTTAAACCAAGTTCCCTTTCTCACATCAGTAAAGACCAAAGAAACTCAGGGAAATGAAATGATCAGACAAAATAGTAATTGAGAATAACTAAATAACTTACTGAAATGAAGGACATTACCTTTAATTCCAGTTGACATCAAACACGCCCAAGACAACAAACTTTGCAACAAGTTCGGTTCCCAAAGCTGAATAGCTGAAGGAACTGAAAACAATTGTTCATGATCTCCAACTAGTTTGTACAACTGCAAAATATTAACTACTGTCCCATTCAACTGGTTTGATATTCTTTTGGGATTGGATTCATACCACAATGCAGTTTAACCATCAGTAACCTCTATCTTGCACAATGTAAAGTCAGCATAATTTCTGGCAATGCTCTCTTTGTCACAGAACATTAGTATTTTTGTTAATCCACGTAACTGTTAAATTATTTACATGTTAATATAATAATTAGGTCCTCTACATTCAGAGCTTCCTAGGTGCGCGTTCACCGTTCCAGCGTCATCAAAATCAACTGCAGCTTCAGGTAGCACTTTCTGGCATCACTTTAGTAGATAGCATTGTTTAAGAAAGAGGAAAAAAAAAAAGAAAAAAAGCACTGTGTTGAACAGAGGTTTTCTTGTCCAAGCAGGTGTATTCATTTTTCCAGGTTGGAAAAAGTCAAAGGTCTCAGGTTTACCAGCTTCACATGCATTCAGAGTGGAAAGTCTGATTATAGAGCAAACGCGAATACACTTTTTCATTTCTCTTGGAAGCTTTTAGCACCAATATCCTTTGTTGGCTCTTCGTGCGCTGTACTTTCTCACACTGAAAAAAAGTCTCCTCCATAACTAATCAGTGGCACTGGTGGAACAAGGTAGCCACCAATTATCAAAATACCATTCACCTTCTCCACGGCCCTCTCTTCTTCCACTTCTTAGCACTGTTAATAGGATGAAGAGAATCGGAGCTATTTACAGGACATTTATTTGGATTACTTACTCATCTTGAATTCTTCTGCTTTGAATGCAGTCTCTGGAATGAAAAGGCTGAATGACTCCCCACTGCTGAAATCAGCATCCCTCATACAACGTCCTGCAGCAAACAATTACCGTGCCCGCCACCACCACGCCTTTAGCCGACCGCGTTCTGTGGCGTTTCCTTCTTGAATCAAAGCTTTGGCATGCAGAAATTATTTTCAGCAGCTCTACCTTTGGGCCTGCAAATGAAACCTCGTGTGGAGCAGACATGTTCAGCAGCATCTCCAGTGATGATGGGTCATAATACGAGAGCTAAGTGACAAACAATTGCATATGGTCAATCTTATCCACATGAAACAGTTTCCTGGCAGCATTTCCCTTAGCTGGCAAGCAGGATTACATGTCTTCAGAGTCCCAAGATACAAATACTGTGCACAAAAAGACGTTAGACTTGGAACTCAAACATATCTGTTTGCTTCTTGGCCAGCTTGGCCACTTCTTCTCTTATTGCCTTCACGAGGGCAGCCGTGGAAATGTTGGTGAGAGGCGCGTCAGAGGGGTCGTTTTCCGTCAGGCTCTGCTGGGAAGCTGCTGTGGATGGCAGAGGGGCCTGTTCCAGGCTGGGGTGCATGCCCCCCTGCTGGCTGTACTGCCGGGGCAGGCGTGACGGCGAGTTGTGTTGGTAGCGGGGCCTCGGGTAAGCCTCGATGTACCCAGGAAGTGGAACCTGTGGAGAATTGTAATTACACACAGTTACGGAGAGAAACTGATCCGTGGTGCCACCTGCCAGGCAGCACAAACCTCCCCGGGCTAGAGTGGGGCGTAACAGATAGGACCGTGTGAAGGGAGTGCAAACCTCATAATCCTCCGCTTCTGTTTACAAATGCTGCGTTTGGCACGTGCCATTTGCGCACGTGTCCGTGCAGCAGGTACTCAGCTCCCAGCTGGGGCAGCAAAAACACCACCACAAAGGGAAAACACTGCATGTCCCCATTTATCATCCCCTCAAAAAGTCAAAGGGAAAAAGTTTTTTGCCTGAAAGCGCGTTCTCTGCTTGCCATTCCTCCTAAACGTTTCAGTTTTACGCAGGCAGCACGACTACATTTCAGGACACCAAAAAGCCTGGAGCAGAAAAGCAGAGTTTTCTGATTTGCAGCCACTGCCCAACCCAAGTCAGCCAAGTCTCTGGTCTCACTTTTCCTAGCAGAAACACAACAGATCCAGACAACGGAGATAAGCTCAGGTATGCCAACTTGGAAACTCAAGACTGAAAAGAATGTTTGATTCTCAGAAGTATCAAGATTTCTGGCTACATTTAAGAGAATTACGTGGGGGATTCACAGTTTTACTCTGTTGTAATTTCACTGGTTTCAGCCCCATGTTACACCAGCTAAAACTAAAATAATAATAATGTAGGCCCTTTAGTCACTGTGTGAGATTAAATTTCCTCCACAAAACCATACGATACCAATCTTTACAGTACTCAGAAGATTTTAATGCACTAAATAAAAATAGTATTTCTATTTCCCCAAAGAGTATAAAACAGCCCTTAATTTTAAAGCAGGCTTTATGTTTAAATCTACAGGATTTACAGATGTTCTCTGCAATCTTGGATATCCACCAAGTGACAAAGAGAGTGTCAAACATGTTCAGTATGGAATGATGAGTCAAACATAGGAAGCAGGCATGATATGAAAGTGATCATTAGATGCAGGCACCTCTGTTTAGTTTACAATAGATTATTCAGTGAACACACCACTAGAGGCCACCAGGTTACTGATTTCACTAAGCACTATCCAGCAATCTGGAAGGTAAGTTCTTGGTTGGATACATCTGCCTTCTCCCAAAAAAAAAGCTTAGTGCTTCAGTGCTTACTATTTAACTCAGAAAATAACATATTATAGTAAATTTAGTTTCCTCTGTTCCCCTTTTTACAGTCCAGGTTAGTTGAAATGCATGAAAAGTAAAGAATTTTAATTTTCAACTTACAGATATTAGGCCTCTGCTCTTACTCGCTGTAAGAAAATCTTGGAAGTATGATCAAGCTACACTGTAGAGGCTCAGAAACCAGAACACATCCAGAAACTCAAACCCTGAGTATTACTTTAGATGTTTATAGTTTTCAGTTTTATTCAGGCTTTCTGACCATGCTATGTCATTAACACTATCACTAGTTCCTCTAGTAATCATTTTCAAATGAAGGCAATTTCTTGACAGATTTGCATTCACAGGAAGATGCAAATTCATTGTAGCAACTGCAGTGTTTGGCTTTACATTTTTACCTCTTCTACAACACCACTAGAGGGATGAAAGCCTGAGAAACAAGAAGTTGTTGAAGCTCTGCAGTGGGTAAGTGAAGTTGTTTCCTTTGAATTCTACATTGTCACAGCTGTTTTTCAGACAGATTCTCGCATCCCTCTCCATTCCTCTGTGTACAGTTCACTGGCACTCACTGCTCTTCCCTCCTCTTTCCCTAAAGACAAGGAAACTCACAACAAGGTGACACTCTCCTCCTTCCAGAGGAAGGAGCTTGGGGCTGGAGACTTGTTTTCCACTTTTGTCCAGTTTGTTTTCAATCTCCACTTTTAGCAAGTGACATCTGACTCTTTTTTCATAGGACTGCAGCCAAGAGTAGGGATACAAAAGGGGAAAAGAATGGAAGACAGTAAGATACTTTTCCTTATCTGTTTTGTGGCTTTTTATCTTCTGAAAGAAAAAATTTAAAATGGCTAAAATACAGCAAGCCTCCTGGATTTAAAATGTCAGTAAGATTAAAAGCACACACATACACACAAAAAAAACCAATCACAAAACAAACAAACAAACACCAAAACAACAAAAATAATAATGCTTTAAAAGGCAGCTCTGAGAAGGAAATCTAAACAACAGCATCACAATCCTCCAGATGTCAGGGGCACTCCAACAGGTGTGTTCAGCTTAGAGAGGAGCATCTCTTTCTTTTCTTGACAGTTCTGCCTACAAATTCAGGTTTGCATCTCAAAGTCATACTGAATTCTTTTCCTCACAGGCACCAGGAGCAGTAATAAAAGCTTGACAACAAACAGCTGCCCCCAGGAACATTTATATGACCGTGTTGTCTCTTGCTTAGTTGCTCAAAGCCAACTTAGCCTTCAAGTGCAATTCACAAAATATTCTGTTAATCATCTGCACAAGGGAATAGAATGTATTTCCCAGTTTTTTTAGCCAAAGTGGTTCTGCATAAATACCAGATGTGAGCTCAAACAGCAGAATTGATCTTTTTTTTTCCCCTAGTGGAGAAAAAGCCCTACACTTGAGAAATGGTTTCAAACATGATAAATACTGCAATTCATTTTAGGATGTTCCAGCTTCAGTTCTCTGAAATGTAGGTTTACTTTGGGCTAAAAATTACATCTGTTCCAGTCTAGGATTGCGCAATTAATTATTTAATTTATGATCTGTCACTCCAGTCTGCAGGAGGACTTGAAACACTGCACAGCAGGGCCGCAGCAGCAGCAGCACAGAGCGAGGGTTCTGGCTGTCTGGAGAGAAGTCTCCAGGAGGCAAAGATGCTCCCCAAATTTCAAACAGCACAAGGCCACCTTGAGAGGCAGCATCACCTTTCTCCTGCCACCCGCCTATCCAAATGCTTGACCTCTGTCTTGGGGAAAGAAAAATTACATCTAGCCCAGCAACTTTAAACAAGGTGCCAGACCCTGCTTAAAACACCTCCTGTGTGAATCACAGAGAACACAAAGCAGTCAGAAAGAGCAGGGCTGCTTACTGAGTCTGCCCACTGCCCTGGCAGCTCGTTCTCTCCAGCGTAGGGCATCCAGGCCTGGTTCCTGTAGGCGGTGGGTGGCGTGGGGATGAAATAGCCCGTGAAGCCAGGTCGGTTTGCTGCTGGTATGGCAAACACTGCTGGTACTGTATTTCCTGGTAAATAAATTTAAAAAAAAAAAAAAAAAAAAAAAAGAGCAGGCATAATTAATAGCTGAGATTTTCAGGTATAGATTAGAAGATTAGTGCTAGGAAACAACTGGACTCAGTGGTGGTTTTTTTGGTTTTTATTTGGGGTTTTCAGGGTTTTTTGGGATAACGTGATCACTTGTCTGTAAGGCTGCCAACCCTCTGAAAAGAGCATCTCCAGGATGCTGTTTGAAATCATCTCTATGATTGAAAATACTGGAGATGGCAAGCTTTGCAGTTGTCCTTATAAACATGTACAGCCCTCGGGTACACACGAAGACTTAGTCCTTACAACTTGATCCTTGAAATGAACTGATCTTCATCAAAACTTTGGATCATCAGAGAAAAAGCTTTTTTCCCCCTCTTACATTTGCTTCCTTGTATTCAGTTTTTAGCTGTTGTTACCATGGTTTTCAGTATAATGAACCTTTCTTTTCACAATTTACACAGTCTTTCTTAAAATCTCTAGGCACAAAACCTACAAAAATGAGTGACTGATATGTTTAGCAGGCTGTACTCTCAACAGCTCCATCACGGAACTTCATTGCTTCTCTAAATATGCCAAGGTTCTGCCTGCTCAATTCCTTTCCCAGGAACACTCTATGACTGCAATAAACTACGCAGCTTCGATTTAAATAAGCATTTCCAAAGGAATTTGTTGACACCAAATCTGGTTTATCATGTCCTAATCAAGATGCATGCATAGGGAGATCCGGGAAGCCACCCACTGAAATTCACACTCTAATTTGAGTGGAAGAAACCAGCCATCCTAGCATAAGGATTCAGCCAAATCTCTGGGTATGGTGACATCTGCTTTCAGGTAGGGTTTACTCCTGTGGCTCAGAGAGATGCAGAGAGAACAATGTGGTTGTTGCTGCAGTTACAGAGACTACCCACAGGCAAAACTAGGCTGTCTGGAAGACAGGCCATGCACTCTCACTATTGCCCTTGAGCTTTGCTATCATAACCCCAGGTATTTGCCAAGTTTGGAACAGAATATAAACACCTTGCCTGTCCAGTAAGTCTGCCTTCCTCCAGTGTTTATTTACATGTGGAGACAGACTCCAGAAGTGTGTACCACTACTACACTAAGGTTATAAAACCCCCATCCCTAAATTCTGGGTGGGAGAGCTGTGTATCACCTTTATCAGTTAGTAAACAAAGCACGTGCACAGTATGATTTGAGTATTCAGTTATATTATATAGAGAGATATTGAGTATTCAGTATTTTACTTTTCAGATTCAGAATGCAACATCCTTTCTGTGAAAGCAGAAGAGGCAGTTAAACCCCACAAGAACACAACGAAGTACAACTCAAACATTTTCACCGAGCAATGGAAGCACAGTGATGTTGCACAGATGGACAGATTCTCTGTACTGGAATCAATGCAGAGAAAATACTCTCCCTTCCCAACTGCACATCATTTGAACATTGCTACTAATTGCTCTTAATATTGAAGATATGATACCACTACACTGACAAAATCACAAGATATAGGCAACCCTAAAATTCATACAGAGCATAATTGAATTAGCATCAATTACTGGCTGCTTCAAATATCTTTATCTGTCCTCCAGAATGTCATTTACAGCCCTGGCACATTTTTGCTCCTGAACAATCTACAAGAGGGTTGTGCTGTCTGCTCTGACAGATGTTGCAGACACTGCATGGGCTCATGCACAGAGACAGAGAGGCTCAACCAGTGACATCCATCCCCAAAGCTTTGTTTGTTTGTCTCCACAAACCCAGAGATTTATAGTTTGTCAATGACCTCCTGTGCGGTCCTAGGTCAGAAGTGCTCTGGATGCAATCAGGGCACGTGAAGAAGAGAAAAAGATATTTTGTAGCACATTTTTCTCCAGAGCAGAAACACACCATCTGTTCTAACACTGTCTCAAAAAAAAAAAAGCCCAAACCCAAAACTAAAAAAGAACCAAAACCAAACAAAACCCCAAACAAAAACAAAACAAACAAACAAAAGGAAAAAATTGGAAGAAACAATAAGAGATATTGTCATCCAAAATATGAACTAAAAACTTCTCTGTTGTGCTTTACATCTACACAGTGTTTCCTACTGTTAGGGACTAAGCTTTCATTTTGACTTTGGAATATAGTGCCTTTTCTCCTGCGTGGGGCAGGATGCTGGAGCCAGCCCTCAGTGAAGCAGTCCACCATGGAATTACTATGGACCAGTGGGATCTGCATTGTATGCCTGCACTGCAGGTAGCCCCTGGTTGTCTCCTAGGGCCTCTATCCCAGTTCCTCCAGCCCCTTGGTTTGGAAGGAGGTGGATGGGCTGAGACAAGAGCTGTGGGCTGCATGAGAGTGACACTAGGCCATTATTATTCCAAATCAGCACCTGCAGCAATGTTTCTTCAGGTACTGAGACAATAAAAACTTATTTTCATATCAGACCATTAGAAACCTCATATTACAGTTGCACCTTTCTCACAGCTCTCCTTGTTCTTTCCCTGCCTGTACTACAGCACCTGTAATACATGTCATATAGCACCTGTCATATATGAAAGTCTCCTCCAAATAACTCCCAAAATTATTCTGGCAAACTCCACAATATACACAAAGATCACTTTGCCTCTTCTGAAATGCAGCCACTCTTCAGCAGCAGAACAACATACCTGCTTTTAACATCCAGCAATAAAATCTCCCCATCACTGGAAATGGCAAAAAAGCAAATCCCACAGATCATATTACTGCACACATAAAGGGAAGAGCTCTTGGTAGCGGGGCATGTTTTCTAGCTTGAAATGTTTTAAAATGAAAGGGTGAGCATCTGCTCTTTTCAGATTCACATGCACCATTTTCCAGAAGGTATGGCAATAAGTGAGTGTAGAATGGATCCTTCAAACCTACTGTATTTAACTAATTGACAACACATTTGCATATCCACGTTATTATTCTCAGTAAATGATGTTGAAGTCAATGCAGGTAATTATTACTTCTGAGGAAGCTAAGAAGGACATTTTTCTGGCAGATTAACAGAGCAATGTCTAATAAACCTCCTAATTCCAAAACTTTGAACTGACAATGCAAAATTCTTTTTGATTTTGTAAGCTCTTTTCTATAGCTCTTCAAGAAGCTCTTTCAAGTATTTTTCCAGCTGTTATCCAGATACTATCAAAAGAGTGTATCAGCTTAATCTCATTATTCAATCAATTAACTTATAAACAAAATTCATATCAAAAGGACTGAGAACCAATTAGGCCTTTAAAACTGGGGCTTTTAGACCCAGAATATTTTCTGCATTTGGGCAGGAATTTTATTGCCCAAAGTAGGAGGGGAGATGAACTAACAGATTATTACCTTTGACTGTGCAAAAGTACCACTGACGCTGTGTTTTGAGGGAAGGGAACACATAAATTCAACTTGCCCACTGTTGTGGGCAAGTAGCCCACTGTTGTAGCCCATTGTTGTGACAAGACTAGGGATTAAGTTTCTCCAGAGGAAACAGGGAGTCATAAAACTCATCCCACAAGAGAGGTTGGAAAACCTCAGTCTCTCACATGCTATTCTTTATGTCCACTTGTTTTTCTGACTCAACAAGCAGAGCTGAGTGCCACTCAGCCTTCTTTGGCAGCACAACTTACAGCTCCATTGTACATCCTCTGTTTTCAAGTACTTGGATTGATATAAAATAATGGAAGGATCCAACTCATTTCTCCATGCCCCTCAAAACCCCATTACTTCTCTCTCCCACTTGGCTTGTACATGGTGAAACACAAAACATTCAAGTCACACAGAAGTCTCAGTACAGCAACTTCTGCTTCTGCCATCAACACCCTCTACACCACTCCTGAAATGCCTCTGGGTTGGTTTCGTGGTACAGGAGAACATCGTTACTGGGATTTAGTAATTCAGAGTCCTGATTAGTGAGCCAGCAGAATGCCACACTTGAATAAAAACATCTGGGACATTACTGCTGGATCTCACCTTCAGGAAGGACCATTTCCTGCTGCTTCTACAGGATGAGTATTTTACAGTGCAGCTTGTGCTGCATTTACAAAGAGGCAGCAAATCCTCTGTAGGTCTCCTTCAGCTGCATCAGGAGAGACCCCACCTAACACATCTGTCTCCAAATGATCATCCAGATTTGCTATATCCCATGCATTCCTTTGTATCCAAAATAATACATAAGGCTCTCAAAGCTGCAAGTTGGGTCTGCATTGTTTTTTCACCTGAGTGAAAAGCTGATTGATCGAGTGGGCCAACAGACATTGGAGCTCTCGAACCAGGTGCAAAAGGTGTCTGATCATGATGTTGGGCCTGATCTGCTCCACTGGACTCAGGTATTCTCACTTTGCTGCCAATATCTGATGTAGACCTGTGCATTAGGAAAGAAAAAAATAGACACTTTTGTCATTCAGAAGCATTTTCCAATTCACCCCTATCCTGTTGCAAGTCCTCACCATGCACAAAAGCAGAATGATGGTGTGAATTACTACCACACACCCTCAATCCAATATTCCATTATGTGAGCTGAGACTAGCTATTAGAAGAGGAAAATTCATTGTTATTTCTTTCTGTGTTGAAATGAAATAAACCCAACATGTTCCTAATTTCATGAATGTGTTTTTATAAGTGCCTTTTAAGTGCCCCTTCAGGGTTTGCCCCAGTTCTCATTACAACAGTGGTTTTTAAAGATCATACCTAAAATAAAAGATAAATACCTCCTGAGAGAGGCAACAGCCACAGGACCCGTTCTGGGAGGGACAGGAGGGGGAGGAGAACCCATTACCATCTCAGGAAGCTGAGAAAATCTATAAGCCTGTAATGGAGAAAAAACAAGTACTTTCTGAAACACCAGTAGATCTCAGTCAAATTAAAAACCTAAAGAAAGTCAGAAATTAAATACCTACTCCATGTGCCCTTCAACACAAAGCTAACTTTTTGTTGCATCAACAGTAATTGCATTTATTTGAGAATTTACAGTGCTTTGGTGATTTTAGAATGTGGAAGGAAACCTGAACAAATGACTTCAGAGACAAGATGAAGTCTAATTAAAATAAAATGCATTAAATACTGTCTCTGTCACATTTGTAACCTGCTGGCAAAGCAGATGTGTTATGATCGTGTGAGATGCAACAGCTGTTTTGGACCACAGGAAAAAGACCTCGGTATCTTCCTCCAGGAAGAAAGTAATTTAAAGATTCAGAAAGCATCATCAGAACAGCATAATGTGAGGCAGAGCCTCCTGTGAGCAATCCATATTTCAACCTCTTCCCTTTCAGCCTTCAAGAGATGAAAAGGAAATTCTTCACAAAACCCCCCCAAGCTCTGTAACTTTCTAACACCACAACAAAGGCCTTAAACAGTTCTGAAGAGGCAGACTGATACAGAGGAACACAGGGCCAACCCACTAAGTCACAAAATTAAGCCACTTACCCATAATAATTCTGAGTTTCATCACTAATATGTGTGAGGGAGGAGTAATCATGTGCATGAAACCCATGGCACTCAAGAAATTACAGGTTGGGCAAAATTTCCCTTCTAAATTCTTTGTACTGCTATAGATTAGAGGCCATGATTTTGCTAAATAAAGGAATGATAACTCACTAGTGTTTCATTGACACTTTTCTTCAACACATCATGGGTGAGACTTTTGTTTTATTGGGTTTTGGGGTTTTTTTGGGGTCTTGGAGTTTTTGTTGTTGTTTGTTTTATTGTTTGGTTGTGGTTTTTTTTAAATTATGCTTTTCTTGACAATGCTTCATAGAAATGCACAGGATTAAAGATACAATCAAAGCAATAACAAATAATAAATTTTGGGAAGGTTGTCCACTATCAAGACATAGGCATTTTGACAAAAAAATGGAGATTAGTGGTGGGACTTTGGCCCTCCAAACGAGAGGTATCTGGTTCAGCCAGAGAAACTCCCTCCACAAACAGCAGACAAAGTTAAAAACACATCCCCACGAGATGAGTCACGCTCCATCTCCTGCCTGTACAAAGAGCCGACAGGATTTATGTGATTAGTTCAGACTTAACACCTACATTTAGGTTTGAATTTGGCAGTATAAATCCCACCCTGCATATCAGAAAACACTATCTTGCAGTAATCATCTTTTAAAAGTTACACATTTAGACCGTATCCCAATGCCTTCATTCTCAAATACCTGCCCAAGCTGGGTTAACAGAGAGGAAAGGTAATTTACCAAACACTGACTTTTGATGTCAGTGTCTCCAAGGGAAAAGCAATATAGACCAAGCATCCTTCTCCCTCCTCTCACTGCCACCCCTACTAAAGCAGGGAAGAAACCCTCAAAGGCATGTCTGTGAAAATATTTTTTTTCTTTCATGCCACCTACAAAGTCTCCTAATATTTACTTTCACCACACTGCCATGGTATTTAAAGGCTTTCTACATTTAGGCAGGGAAAAAGAAAACCAAAAAAGGCACTGGCACATTTCTTAGCCAGGGGTTGGAAATACTGCTTTTTAATGAAAGAACTGTAAAGAAAAAAAAATAACAAATGTTATTTGCATCAAAGAAAACCTCACTTATATTTCTCCTAATAGTGCTGAACGTGAAATGGTCTGCAGTGCCTCTTTCTGCATCTCAGACGCTGGCAGTGCTCTCACAGGTTGGGCTGAAACTTCCTTCTGGCTCCACAAGCCTTTCATCCCACATCTTGCCTCTCAGCATGCATTTGCACCAAGTATAAAATCCTTTTTATTCCCTCCATTTTAAAGGAATAGCACATAAGATAACATTTTAAGGGGGAAAGTGACTCCAGACGCTGTTTAGCAGGGTAGGCAGAGACTCAGAGGTAGATCTGGATTTTCTCTCTTGTGTGTTAGTGGATGTGCTTTGGAACATGGACATCAAAGGAGGTATTTTAAGGGATCACAGCTCACAAATATGCTGCGACTTGCACTGAAGATTTTGGGGGGAAAAAGCAAAATAGAAAATCGAAGCGTTTATTTTGCTGCTTACACGGTAGATGAACAATCCTGAGCGAGTGGCAATATTTTGCTAATGGTTGGGCAGAGAGAATCACATTAAAGTAAAAAAATCCTGTAAAAAGATCTGCTGCACCATGCTGAGGAACAGTCAGTCCTTGTGCTGAGGTTCCTCACACACCAAGATGGTTATGAGAGGGAACTGCCATAAAATTTCTAGAATTTCTCCAGTGGGTTGGGGTATTAGTGTTTTCTTGCATGCAACACATAAATGAAAAAAAAACCGTTCAGAAGCAAAATTAAATAAAAGTTTTACTGCAGAGTCCTGTTACAGATTTAGATGAGCCCATAGGTTCTCGGCTAACCAGAAGGATTGTAGAATTAAAGTCACTTCACTGAAATTTATACGCCATTGTGAATCCAATCAGAGAGGGCAAAAAAACCCACAACCCAGCTGATTTCACAGATTTTCCTAATTTTACTCTTCAAAATGAACAATCCCAGCTCTCTCAGCCTGTCTTCACAGGCCAGCACACAATAACTACAGGCTAAAGCAGAAACTCTGCAGCTGGCTTTAAGGCTACATTCCCCTGGTTGCAATATTTAAACACTTTTACCACCTCCAACTTGGGTGAAACTATTCAATGTTGCCTTCTAATTACAGAAATATCCATCTCCTTACATCTTACCATGAGAATTAAAAGGGCAGTGTATTTGTTTACTCATTGAACGATTTAACTAATTTGGTTATTAAATTGGACAGTCTTTGTTTATCACTGAATGATTTACCTAATTTGGTCATGAAATTGCAATCTGGGAATAATACAAACTTCTTGATTTGGTTTTGTTTTAATAGCTGTCTTGTTTTACACTTAGCAGTTGTTACTGAAAGTGGCTGAATTTTGGCAAAATACCTCACTTTACCCCTGTTAAATGAAGAGAAGCTCTGAGAATGTGGATACATTATCAGCCTGCAAGTCTTGGTCATCAGTGTCTGTTCATGGTGCTACATCTCACCTTGAGACCCAGAGCTCTGTTGCTCTCACTCCTCTTTCCAGAGCGCTGAAGAGGAGAGATGGGAATTGGTCCAGCCATGTAATAAAGAGGGTTTTCTTCCCTGGTCTTAGCTCTGGGCTTGACTCAGCTGAGCAAATTTCCAAAGCAGTAATATGATTCTGCCAAGACACAGAGCTGGCTTGTGTCACACAGTCAGCACTATAACTCCATCCTCCAGTCACAGCACACCAGTTGGATGACAAGGACTCAGCCAAGTGTTACTCAGCATGTTTTTGGAGGCTCCAGAACAACCCTAAGGCTTTGCATTTCCCTAGCTTTTCTCTGCCTGGAGAAGTCGTGAGCCCCATAAGAAGGAATCCTGTTCTCACAGGTCACCCAACAGGCAGTTTGGGAAACAGGCACTTCCTCACAAGAGTCACAGACAATTTAGGTATTAATAATAGCATGTAAAAAAACTCCAAACAAACAAACAAACAGAAAAAAACACACAGAAGGTCTCAAAAGGGAAAAGGAAAATGAAAAAGAAGATGCATGCACACTCTGGAGAGATACACAACTTCTTGATGGTGGGACTAGCCAAGAAGTTGACTGCAAGAAACCAAAGATCCATAACTTGGAAGACTCCTTAAGAAACACAGACCTGAGGAAGGGGTCCTGGACCACTGAAAGCAGATGGCACAAAAACTCAGGGACAGAGGCCAACACTGAGATGAGACATTTGCATGCAGAATTTTACTCTTTTGCCTCAATCTGTTTACCAGTTTTGCTTGATAAACATAGAGCATGTCTGTGCTAGAAACCTTATGCAGCACTTTTATCACCTATGATGTGCCTTTGCATTAGGTTTTATAAAACCTAAAGGTGCATTCAAGTGACTGGGAAGTTTGTGGGATCTTGTAAAGACTTTAGTCTAGTGTAACTGGGCTGTGAGGAGCCAGATCTCAGAAGGGAGTAACTCACTGAAGACTTTTATATTTGCCTTGTATCTAAAGACTCAGCAGTAAAGCCAAGGTCTGAATTTGTTCTGTATAAGCAGGCAAAATGTTCTTGAATCCATGTTTCAAATTATAACAGCATTGTTAATGTTGACTTTTAGCTGTCACTAAGAACTGAAGTTCAAAAAAGGGCAAAAGATAAATAATTCTTGGCTTGTGGAGGTAACAACATCCCAGTGCACAGGTACCTCTCATCCCTCAGCTCACTGAGCCTGGACACCTTCTCTAGATGCTGTCCAACCCACTCCCACACACGCCCCATCACGGCATCTCCCTCAGAGCTGCTCAGGAGAGATGTCCCAGACAGGCAATCAGCTACTAAGGTGCTGAGATGTAATTCTTCCCTGTTTTTCCTACCCACAGGTCTTGGCTGGATATTTTCAACCACAATCCTCCAGCCCTGTTTGAGAACAAACCCGAAAAGGCTGTGTGCTCCTGAAACTGTTATGCAGAAAACTGTGAATTACCAGCCCTCAACCAAAGCCCAGCAGCTCATACCTATCCTAATCTGTAGTGATCAGCTATCTTCAGGGAATTTAGCACTATCCTGAGAATGCCAGAAAGACAAGAAAATGATTTAGGGCAGTAATAAGTCTTAGAAAGAAAACAGTGAATCGATCATCAAAAAAAGTATGTCTATAACATTTTTAAATAACCTCTCACCACATAATATTTTTCATTTCGTTTCATAAAGATTCTTTGAAGTGTCCACGTAATTTGACTCCCCATTAGCTGCCTCTGGAGGTTTTAATTGAATTCTTAACCATAAAATATGATTATATGCTGCATGAAGTTCATCGGACCGATTTCAAAATGCCAGAAATAACCATTAGCATGATTTAAATAGCACCAGCCTGAACCTTTGCAGGCAGTGCCACTGGCTTTCTAGTATGTTCAGAATAGTTCAGAGGCAGCATCCCTTAATGTATTTTTTTATTGTCACTGAATGATGCCATGGTAATGGTTATTTTGAACTGAAGAGATTTTTCTGCATTATCCTCTTATTCTAGCCAGAGTAAGGGACTCAATTTGAAATGCAATCTCTAAAAAAAAAAAAAAAAACCACAAACATTTCTGACAGAAAAAAAAAGCACCTAAAAATGGACAATTTTCAGACTAATATTGTTAGATGGGCTATTTCTCATCTGAAAGCACGCATCTCTGGTTTAGATTTGTATCTGACATATAAGAAAATATGTTACTGAGTTTCACAATACCATATGTGAGAATTCAGGGGTAGTTTCACAAGCCATGAGCACGCACAGTGCTACTGTGACTGCTGTCTAGACACCTATAAAATTCCATTAACAATTTCCACCCACAGACTCGAGCTCTTAATTCATTTATTACTTCTGTGAGGTAAGGACATGTTAGCTGCAATTTGAGGCTAGAAAATTAAGGATAAAGAGTGACTTATAAGGTCAACCAAGAAACCCATGGAATTAAATCTTCCCTGGAGTCCCAAGCCAATAGCTGTAACTGCAAGACTGACAGTACCAGCCCACATTTCAGGTCACTCTATTACGCTTTCTTCACTCTCTGGCAATGATGGACCTCTCCAGTGATGCAGAACTGTTGATGTTTCACACCCAGCTGCTGACAAAGCTGTTCTACGAAACCACATTGTTTCCTTAATGCGTATTCAGTGAGAGACATGCAGATAAGTTTTTGATCTGTTGAGCAGCCTGGAGCTTAAGTGCAAGCCTGTTCTCTCAAGTACAATTTAGCCAAGACAACCCTGCTGCTAAAACAGATACTGAGGCTTTATGGTGTTATTTGAGTGGCTGCAAGAGATGTGTCTGGGTAAGCATATATATATATACACACCCCACTACTCATAGTTACGAGTAGATCTGGTTTTAAGTACGTAAATGGGACTACTTTAGAAAAAAAAAAAGGGTCTTAGAGTAGAAATACCTTTACGATATTACAGTAGGAAGCTTCACTTACTGGTCTCGGTAAGCTGTACTGATACATTTCTGGTCTGTACGTGGGTACCCACTGTACCCCCGCTCTAGGCCGGGTCATGGTGCCCGGCGCGCTGGTCACCACCTCCGAGTAGGGCAGGTGTGGAGCCGAGCCGTACGAGTCCTGCCTGCTCTGGCCCCCGTGGCCTGCAGAGGCCAGGCTGAAGGCCTCCTCCAAGAGCATGTGCATCTGCTGCCGAACCTCGTCAATGGAGGGCTGAGAACTTAAAGTCGAGGTCTCCGAGTGGCCCTTGGCCTGACGGGACCTGCTGTAATTCCGAGGCTCGTTGACACGGTCAACATTTGTTTCTTCTATAATTTCAGGCTCGGTCTGTTGGGGGGAATAAAAGCACGTATATGTAGAAAGCTTTACAAGACAGTATTTGTGCTGCTTCACAAAACATTCTCAAACGCAGATGTAAACACATACAAAGTCAGGAATTGTGACAACGGAGACTCGTGACAAATATTGGAAAGGAGTGATACGATGCAGGGGAGTATAATAGCCTTTTATATCCTATATTGTTTGCTGGGAATACTAGCAGGGACACCCTGTAGCAGATTAAATTGTCAATGATTCACTTAAAAACAATTGGAATTGATGTTTAAATTCTTTTCTTAGCTGTAGCATCAATGCGAGCACAACTGTGCCAGGAAGAGTATGGTTCCCTAAATAGTGCCATCACTATGAAGGACCCCTTACAAAGGGACTGCTTATTACAGCTACAGAGACTGAAATTTCTTTGTTCATTCTCTCACATTAAGATTTCAGAAGAATTAAGGTTGAGGAGTTTTTCTGAACTTTCTAACCCACCAACAATGACGCCACAAACCAGGTCCTGTCCCCTTCAGAGAATACCCTGACCCATTTCACCCAGCCACCAAACAGGAGTTACACAGATATTCATGCAAAGTTAAGATGGGAACAGTGAATGAAGCACGTACTCCTAACGAGCAGACAGTACTTGGGCAGCTTAACTTGAAGGGTTACTCCTGGGGTAATTCCTTCTGTACAGGAAAGCACAAACACAATTCACCTCCCTGATTTTTTTTGTCTGTAACTCCACGACAGAAAGAAATCATCATACTGTAAGAACTTGACAGTGAAATACCGCATTCCATTTATATTTTCTAAGATTAATTTCACAGCCCATAGTTTTAAAAACATGTATTTTAAACCAGCAACCTAAACCAGCAGCTGATTCCTTATAGGTCATTAAGTATCCGTAGGATTATCCTAATACCATTTAGGATACTAGGATAACTGGAATGAACAATAGGATATGTGCTGTCTTCTATATATAGCACGAGGTTAGAACTGTGCTAGCGTTTAAAATAGACACAAATAAAAGAATACAACAGGATGTTCTTACTAAAAATTCCAGCCCTATCCTGATGGTTTTAGTCTTCTGTAACTCCTAGTGTGGCATATTTTTTTCTTCCCATCTAATCATACTTTTCTACACCTGAATAGATAAGCAACTGTGCCTCTAACCTTTTGCAAGGTTGGACAATCATCCTACATATTTTTCCTTTTCAGAGAAAAATATCAAACTGACTTTCTTCTTCTGTTATCAGCCACTCAGATAACAGTTACACTGCCAGTCTAAAAACTGATAATAAATTTAAGTAAAAGATTCATTTGTTTTCTGTATTTTAACTATCTATTTTGTATTTAATGAAAATACAGCAGCAAACGAAAGAAGAAAAATTATAACAACGACTCTTATAGCTTATATAGTTATGTTTATACAGTATATTATCCAAATTCAAAACCACAAACCCAACCTCAGGCTTCCTAAGTGATACACACATCAGACTGGGGGAGGGAGAATGTAACTGCACAAAGCAAATGAAAAAACTTTGTAGGAAATTTTCAGGTAAATTTTCTTCCGGCATTTTGATTCCACTGTTGTTTGTGTTGTTACAGTAAATAAGAATCAGGTACATTTTAGAAGCCTGGCTATAAAATGCAATGGTAATTTGTATAAGTGCAGCCAAAGAGTCTATAAAGTCATCCTGTCCCAGCTGGGGGATTAATAACCACGGTTCTTCTATTTCCTCATGCCTATAAAAATGTCAGTGAGTGGAATCCCACAAGAGACCTATTAGTACCCAGTGATGAAATAAATCAGGTTTTCTACAACCCCTTGGTGAAGCCTTTAGACCTCAGCAGAACATCTAAAATGCATTGTACGAATAAAAGTTGCATATTAGCAGTCAACATTAAGTTGGTTTTGACTGATCAACATAAAAGTTGACATGAAGATTTTGGAGGAGACTGGTGATCATTTCTTCCCCTCAAGGTTTAATATATATTTCAATTCACCCTGTCACTTTCTGATGTGTGCCATTTGCTTTCCTATTTACTGAAACAAATATACACCATAAATAGATGCCACATATTCACTAATGCAACCATTACAAAAATCAGGATATTGTTCATACACAGTGACTGTACAAATAGAAGGAACTAGAGCTACATGAAGAAGGGAAAAAAAAAACCTCCTCTACTGAGAGACAGACTTTATACACTTACATAATTCTGCTGCTGCAACTATATCAGAAAAATTCCTGATGTGAACATTAACCCATGAGCTTTTTGAGGCACTGCATTAATTTAGCTACATCAACAAAATCATGCCAGTGAATTCTCTTCTATAAAGGTCTCTTGGATATGTATAATAGGGCCATTTTCTTTCTTTTACACCAAAACCAACCTAAATGTTTTCTGCTAAGGTATACAGTTCATTAGCAGTCTAGAGATTCCAGAGCCTTTCATTATGGCTTTTGCTCCACTCTCAGTTGTCCTTGAACATGTTGAAAATAATAAACGTGTTAATAAAGTCTTCTTAATCTAATTCCAAGATGAAGGTGATGATAGCAAACCCTGTTGGGATTCTTTAAAATTGAAAGATAGATACTGTTCAATAGTAATTCATCTATAAAAGACACTATAAAGACAAATAATATACTGAAAACGTGAAACAGTAGAATGTACCTGCCAAAATAATAAAAAAAAGCTACATATTCCACATGGACATATATAGAATATTTTATATTTATGTTCATATCCTTACCAATTTTCAGCTCTGAGAAACCATGATTCAGAGAACTATCATGAAAAACAATTACATAGAATGAAGTATTTTAGAAAACTGTAACAGAAATACTAGACATTTTTTATTGAAGGGGAAACCTATGGTTGTGCATGTAAGTCCAGCAAGTCTTAAGGAGTTTTCTTGAAGAATCGGGGGGATCTTCATCTCTTTTCTTTACAAAATATTATCACTGTTCAGAAGATAAACCTCAACACGCACAACAACATAGGTGTATTGTTAACAGCTCAAAAAAATCTATTTCTTAATATGGAAAAAAAAATCTCAGGACATGAAGACAATATCAGCCATTTATGAATCAAATTTAATTATTTGGAACTGCTTATAAAAATGCAAATTCCGCTATTCTTTGGCAGGACCTGCTGCTAAATAATGTGTACTGGAAAGAAGATATTAGAGGAGTCTGAGAAGGTTGGGACCTTCAAAAGGACAAACTGGATGTCAAAAAACGGTACTATATTCAAACCAGCCCTTTCTCAGAGCCTTTCCTCAACCTTTTTCAGAGGTCAGATTTACAGGGATGTTTAAGTTGCACCACTGGTGAGATCCATATAAATTCCACGCACAGATACAGCTCCAAGTGCCCACCCATGAGGTATCCCGGGAGACGAAGCCCGTCAGCCACGCGGCAGAGCTCTGAGGAACCTCGAACGGGAGCGAGGGAAACCAGCCCACGCTGCAGGCTCGAGGCTTGGGAACTAAATTTCAATATCCTGTCCCATTTTCCCAGTGGCATTTTTCTGCTTGCAGGCAGGAAACACATTCCGAGTTAGGAGAGGTGCACTGCAGTGGATCTGCAGCGCATCGGGCAGGACCATTTTATGTAACACATCACTTAACCAGACTGTGCCAGGGACAGGTGGCCCAACTGCAGCATTAAAAGGGAGGCAAAAGCAAATTCTATTTTTTTTTTTTTTTTTTTTTGATTCACACAGATCTCAGAGTTTGCAGTTACTCCGCAGGGCACTTCGGAATCTGCATAAGCTCATTAATCTACGTGCAAGGTTTTTTAACAAATTTTCTTTAAAATACATTTTACATGCGGTATACACAATGTGCTATAATATATTATTAAAACCTGCTGCAATGCCCCCTCTCATGATGATTTCAGGAAAACATCCCCTGTGAAAAACTAGCTTTTGTTAGCTTAGTACTAGTATTCTAATCCCTCAGAGAGCAGTGAACCAGCCATCCCACTGCCATGGCCCAACATGACTCCTGCTGTCTGACTCCAAGCGTCCAAATGCAGAAAATCATTTAAGAAATCTGACAACCACAATATGCCCTGAAGAATTCTCTGAAAGATTTAAAGTTCCCTGAACATATCCCCTGACCTTGGCACTTTACTTCACCTTGCTAAAAAAACACGCTCCCGGCAGCCGGCGGGGGTGACAATAAAGCCCCACGCAAAATGTTTGTCATCTACGGAGTTCAGAGGATGCACAACCACAGGTGAACTTCCCTGCTTTCCAGAGTGGTTTAGACTTTCTCTGGGGACTGGTCTTCAGGGTTGGATGAGCTACAGTAGTTCGTACACGTGACGAAGGACTGAAAAATTCTACATTACCCCAGTGTGGGGCTGATTTTTGTCCTCGTTCTAGGTGCACGCAATGCCAACTTGCACCCAGCGTATGTTGAGACTGCACAGGACAACTCATCTGCCTTGTGCTGGCTGTGTGAGCTCCTTGGACCATAAAGCAGCATCTCCCCTGGCTGGGTTTGACATTCACCTACGCAAAACTCTCCCAGTTGTGAGGTAGCAAGAGGACAGTATCTGTCCCTAGGGGATTTCCACAAAACACTGACATCGGGACTTAGGTGAAATTCCCAGAAGTCGATTGTTCACTCTTCTGAATCAAGAGAGCAGCTTCAGGCTGTTCTTCAGAACAAACAGGGCATTTTAATTGCAATGAAAAAAGCTCAGTCACGTAAATGGTCGCACACTTAGAAGAACTATCTAAATTCAAAATTCAGTATTTCGGCAATTAATGAGTTTCAGGGTAAACATTTTGCTTGCATTTCAGACTGCAAAATGATGTACAGTGATAAAGCAGAGTCTGTGCTTTGAACATCCTGAGGTTTTTTTTTCAGGTTGCTGAGTGCACATAAAGTCCTCTAACACTAAATATCCCGTGACAATCTGGTTTGTGGCTTATCAGTAGTTTCCTGGGTTTAGGAGCAAGCTAAGACTTTGCAGAGAAAAGTTCACTGCATATATCCAGTAAACTTACATCATATCCACTGTTGCGGATTCCACGCCTAGGCCTTTCTCGAGTCACAAGAAGATCCATCTCAGTTTCTCCTGGGCTAGGACTGTTCAGAGACTGCCTGCTCCTGTACACCGAGTTCTTCAGTGGTTGCCTAGAAAACATGGAATGAGAAACCAGTAAATGAAAACAAAAATATGACAGGCAGCAGTCTTTAATACTTACCTTTATTCTAAAATGATGAGGTTCACAGAAATACCACTTTATTATAGGACAGTCCTTCTATATATATGAAGTGCTAGAAATCACTCATGTTATTAAGATATTATTACATTTTTTTACTGTTAAGAAAATGAAGTTATGTAAAAGACATGGACATCATAAGTGGGAGCTTATCAGAAAGAAATATGCCCCAAGAAGATATCAGGTCCCCTTTGACCTCAGCTGATATGATTCAAATTCATTTAAAAAACTATCAAAAAATAACAGGACCTCCCACAGACACAGACAGGGAGCAGAGATTTGGTTGCTGATCCTGAGCAATGAGGGAGAAATGGAAATAACACTCCACCAAAACAAACACCCAGCAAAGTGAACAGGAAGAGAAACAGGAGTGGGAGGAAACTGCATGCAAGATGCTGGTTTTAAATAGTCAGTTTGCTAACTGGCCACAACAACTTCCTCAGAGAGCTGTGCTCCCTGGGATTCAGCTGCTTCCAGCACAGCTCTGAGCAGCGCTGGGGCCAAGTGCTGCTCATCCCTAGGCACTGAGCTCTCACCACTGTGTGCATCTTTTAAGAAGGCTACTTCTAAACCAGAAGAGATGTTTTCATACTGTATCTGTCCATTAATCATTTTCTTTGCATGGCCCCACTGTAGATCAGTAACAGATCAAATAATGGCATGCCAGCCTCGTTTATTAACACAGTTAGAGCCTGACAGAAAGTCATCATTGTCTAGCCATGCTATTTTTCTGCTTTGTGCAATTATTCCATTCAGAAATTACAATTAGATCAGGTCATCTGGTGTGCTCTCTGTGCTGCTTACACAGGGGACCTGGCAAGGTTCATAGTGAAGACAAGTCACACTGTTACATCTGAATTCACACCTTCAGTCACTCCATGGTTTAACATCTCCAGAGCCATCAATGGAGTGAAGAGACAAGACAGTCCAAATGAATTCACTGATAAATAATTCTTCAGATATTCTAGATTTGGTTAACAGCACTTTTTGCCTTGACAGATTAGAGCAGCAGAAGCTGTTTTGCAGAAATCCAGAAAGTAGGACATTTACATGATCAGACAGGATAAAAGGTAGGACAAAAAAATATCAATTTCACACTTGTGATTAAACAAATTACTCAGGCGCGCACTTAGTTTAAAGGCAAGTTTCAAAAACTTCTGTGCGTGACCCTTGATCACAAATCACCGAGCACGTGTGTGAAAGTCCCAAATGCACTGCCAAAGCAGGAGACAAGCAGAGCTTTTGAAATAAATTTCCCCTATAAAAATAATACTGAATAAATTCAAGTTCCTTCTCTTGTTTTCTTCCTCTGACTGTAATGTTGATATTACCAGAAAACAGGGACAACTAGGCTATGCAAAGGCTAATCAGATCTGACAATCTCTATCTTCCTACACTAAAGGTCTCTAAAATGTCATGTTTTACAACAGGTCCATAAATACTTAGTTGAGGCAGTTGTGATATATTTTCCAAGGGTTTCACACACACAGCTCTGTAATCCATGCAGATTCTTGACCTGATTACAAACTATTAAAGAAAATCCAAGAATAGTGCATATCATCAGTAGGCTCTTAAAAATTACCTTGAGATTGCCAATTACCTCATTTAAGAGAGTTTTGCTAATGAGAAAGGAGGTATGAACCGTAACAACTGGCATTCAAATGGGTTAGCGAGTGCCTTCTGGGAACACAACTGGAATGTTTTAAAACATGAGTTTTGTGGTACGGAAGACTGAAGAACACAAAGCAGCTTGTGCTGGAAAAATCAAATCATTTAGCAACAATGAACTGTAAATCACTTTTAAATACAATTTAAAAAGCATCCAAAACACAAAGGCGATCTTGAGTAATCAAGTGTTTCTCTATTTTCTGATCTGTTTTGGAAACGCTGTAATGATGTGATTTAAGTTACACAAATATATACAAAACAGAAAAGAGCGGAGTAAACCTTTTCCCTAAAAGCTTGACTTACTTGTTAGTGATTTTATTTTCAGAACATGCAATTTTTCAGATTCTAATTGCTACAACTAATGACATAAACAAGAATTCAAAGCAGAAAAAGTTAGAAATAATTTTTTTTCAATTGTATGCTCGCCTGATTGTTTCTAAAGCAATTTTATTTCATTACAGAAATACAATTGTATCAATTCATTTATCAATATTTACCAAATCCCATGCTACCCTGCAGGATTATTCAAGGTTTTCCTCCAGCAGTGTGCCACTTTGGACATCTTATTTTTGCTAGAAAACTAGGGACAAGTAATTGTCACGTGCGCTGCAGCATTCTTGAGTTCACTTCCAGGTCCTGGTGTGGAAATTTTAGCACAGATTGTTTTGCTCTCTTTGTAAACATCTGCAACATCTGTGAAGCTCATTACGTGTTCTGTGCCTTTACAGAAAGTGCAACAGAAAGGGTTTTCTCTTCCCACGTAGGGATACAGGCTATACATTTGGCAAGTAAACGCAGCAGCCAGCCCTTCACGGTTCAGCTGCACGCTGAAATCGTTCCTCCCCTGCAGTACACCTGCCTTCAAGCAGTTTATATCGTGCCTGTGATGCCTATCTCAGATAGGCTGTGACATGTTTACACAACACGCAGGAAAAAAAAAACAAAAAACAAAAAACAAAAAACCTACACGTATTTTGGGATCTTTCGGCACATTGGCACGTGAGCAAACAAACATCAGCGCATTTAACAGAAGGCAGATGGCCAGTCTTAAAGCTTCAGTGTAGTGCTTGAAGCGTTTCCTACGTGGTACGTGACACAAAACAAACACCCAAAGCAGCGCCTCAATCCGTCACTGCGTGCACAGCACACAGCCACGTCGAGGTGTTAAGGAAACTTTCCAGCTACCTGCACTAAATATGTTCCTCAACAAATGCTCCTGGTGTCCCGTCTGCACCTTCTGGATAGGGAGCCCAGCGCAGGACTGCCCTGTAACGAGGGTCCCGTTTCTTACTTTTTCAGTGCACAATAAACTGCACAAGGAAATGATGCCCCAGGTCCTCCACCAAGAACATAACAGGTGAGTCAGCATCTTTTTCCTTCATTGACCAGTGCAACGGTGGGAAAAAGCCCATCAAGGGCTCAGTCATTTAACTGTAGACCTATAGAAATCCATCTGATCACAGATTCTGTCCATATTCTGAGCCAACACCACTTTTGTAATTCCCATTACAGTCTTTTTTATCTCTGTGCCCCAAGGATAATCGCTGAAGTTGCACTATATGCAACATCTGTGTCACTGCTGATGCTTTGACTGCAGTTGATTTATGCTCATAGGACAATTTTGGTCTCAGCTTTCCAGGAGATGGGATACAAGACTGCACCTCCAGGCATGAGGGCCACTTCTAGAGGAAATGTACTTCAGCATCCCTTTTTCTCTCATGGATCAACTGCTGCTTGTCCCTGGTTACAGTAAGAACCAGAGCCCTCCTGGTACGAGGTGAACTGGCAAACATACTCTTTTGTAATCCTTCACACCACTGCCACACCTGAGGCAGAGAAATCTGTGCCGTTCCTGGGGTAGGACTGGTGTGATCTCCTCTTTACAGTGTGTCAGTTTGTGCCTCAGAGAGCACCAGCAACAGAGCAGATCCACCCACCCGCCTCAGGAGGCTCAGGCAGAGTCAGCATGTGCACTCCCCCCTCCTTTCTAAAACGGGGAGATGAACACTACTGGTGTGCCATCCTCACGAGACAGTGAAGTGTTAATCAAACATTAGTACTGTTATACAACATGCCAGCCTCACATCACAGATAAGCACATGATGATTCCCTGTTACAGGCACAGGAAGATTACCAGTAACAGGTAATCACAACACCTCACAGATACTATCCCTGCAGGAGTTACTGAAACACATGGACAATGTACTGCTTCTGTTTTCTCATGCCTACTGCAATAGTAGTATTTAGATAAAAATAATGACAAAATAATAACACCACTGAACTTTGGAAAGGACCAAATTCAGATGCTAACTTTCAGCCTAAAATGCACTCTCAGTATTACCAAACACGTTGCTACCACTTTTTCTGTTTACCTTTGAAAATGACTCAGAAGAACCTGCAACAGTCCCTCCCCTTCCTTTTTTCATCTTTCCATTTGTTTCGTTTTTAACTACATTGCAGTTTTACCAGAGGGCAGGCTTTGCATGGATTATATCAATTTCCTTTATAAAGCAGGAGGGACCAGTGACCACACAACAAACATCTGGCTCATTAAAAACTGACTCCCTGGACATCACCTCTCCTACCAGATGAAGAAACTGCACATAAAAAGCCTCACCTGTTCTTAGGCTCAGCAAATGGAGACGAGACATCTGCATCTGGATCCAAAATGTGGTCAAGCTCCTTCTGGTTTTTCTCGTACATCCTCTTTCTGTCTGTCAGCCCCTTGCTGTTATCAACCTGCGGGAAATCATAGTAGCCCTTCCTCTTGGCTTTCAAGCGCAGCTTGTTGCGGTAATGTTCTATATCGGACTTCTGCTTCAAAGCCTTGTTCACCTAAAAGGCAAGGAGATGTTTGAAGGACGGTGGTGGGCTGGCTACTTGCAAACAACATTGTCAGGGTGTGTTTGATGCTCTGCATGTGTCATCTCTCAGAGCGCGTTTTTGCGCCACGCCGTGCCATCTGCAAGCGGCGAGGAACTGCAAGTGAACAGAGTCGCTGCATTTTTACGGCTTGGCAGATGGTTAAATAATTTTAGCCTAAAAAACCGTGTACCATTACAACAGTGACTCAGATACACCCACTGAAGAAAAACACTGATGATGTTAGCCAGTTGGCGTGACCCAACGCCGTGACTGCTTTTGGGCACCACAGGCAGAACTCACCAGTGAAACCTCTCCTAGGGCCCCATAAGTACACATCTGTTATGGGCCCCTGTCAGAGAGGATCCTTAAAAAAAGGGTGTTTGGTCTGACCTGGTCCAGCTCAGTCGTGGTTGCTCCTAAGTATCGAGAAAACTTTTCTCCTGCTTCAAACTGGCAGTTACTTGGAAATCAGGAATTTAGCTGGGCTTCGTGCTTCCAGTGGCAAATTCTGCAGTCTTCTCACAAATTATAGAAAGTGTATGAGCACACAGCACCAGGAGTGTCATCCTGTTGCTTTACAGAAAATAGATGCTGAAGTCTAAGTAAGCCTTTCTCCGAGTTTGGAGGCAGCACTGCACGTCAGGATCCAAATTACAAGCATGAAACGGAGCACAACAGACTGCTGTAATCCAGGCCCACATGGGAAGCCTGATTGTCTTTTACTGTGTCTCTGGCAACAGCCTTCCCTGTTGCTTTTAAACAGGGAGATGCTGGTAGATCTTTAAATGACTGTTGCAGTGTGAGTTTGCAAACAAGGCACCCCTCTGGTTTGTTCCTGTCATGTTTAACAACTATATAAAACCCTCAGTCTTTTGTAAACAGACCAGCCTTGATTAAGTGTACATCACAACATGAACATAAGTGTTGAAGGCAAAGCATGTTTTTTTGGCCAGCATCTGGATCAGACTTTTGTGCCATCCCACTTGTTTTTCCCAGGAAACAACTGCACCCTCTGAGCAAGGCCACGGTCCCGTTGCATCCCTTCTCGCTGTGAATGAGACGTATTCCTTACTACAGAAAGATCAGCCTGGCACCCAGATGATCCATACACATTTCCATGCTCAGTCACAGAATTCACGCAAAGATCTGATTCTGCTTTCTGCCTTCATTAGTCACCTTTTTTTTTTTTTTTTAAGGAATACAGAAAATTGCCTCTTCCAAGGTTGCAGGCATTCACAGGTGCATGTGAAAGAGCAAATCTAAAAATCTCAGACTTCTCAGCCCACAATGCTAATGGACCTTTATATAGCATCAGGGCGAAAAGCTCCTGCCAGTCCTCAACTCTAACAGGCTTAAGATTGTTCCACTTGTGGCTGTAGCCAAGGAAACAGCTGGAGGCATTATCAGAGGGTCCTTACCTCCCCATTAATGATGGCAGATTCCTGGCTCCTCTCTGATGCAGCATGAACAGCAGGCAGGGCCACGGGTTTGATGGCTATGAGCTGTACTGATCCAGAAGAGGTGTCGAAGGGGTCAATGGCAGATTTGGCAATGTTGTCAAAGAGAATGCCTCCTTCCTCTTCATCACTCACCGGCACTAAAGCACATCAAACTTATTCAGCACACAGACACAGATATTTTTTGCTGCACGTTCAAGGTGAAATTCAGCAAGTACATGCTTTAGATTGATTATGTGATCACTGCACTCCAAGTGCAGACCTGGAAGACCCCCACACTGGATAAAACATCCCATGAGATCACAGAAAACATTAGGTATTCAAAGGATTATCTGTCACTTCCCCAAAGAAGGTTGACTTCCCATCTGCACTAATAAGATGGGAAAAAAGGAGAAGAATGAAACAGAAAAATGCATGAAAATGACAATGAAAGATAAAGTGTATGTTTTCCTAGGTTTCACATGGAAACACACACACAAATCCTCACATGCCACAGCATCAGTAGTTATACTTGATCTAACCCAAGAGTGCAGTTTTTTTTTTCTGTCTTATACTCCAAGAGCACATTCAAAATTTGCTGAAATAAGTAGGTTTATTTTTCAAAAGTTATTAACGCTTAAAATGCCATCTATTAAAAGCGTTATTGCTGTGTGTTATGAACGTCCTTAAGAAACGGATGGAATCCAATTTTCTGTTAATTTTTGCTTTGCAAGGCAGTACCTCAGGTGTCTCTAAAGTTAAACTGTTAAAATTCTTAAGAGGCAGAGAAAGGCTTCTGTCAATCTTTAAAATTAAATGGCATGGCAAAGCATCTTTAATTTTGGGGTAATTCTTTCACATGCAATTGGGCCCTTTCTCCTCAAAATTTTTTTTTTTTGTAAACCTGCATCACCTTGTCATTTGTTGAATCTGAAACCTCTTATCCTCATTTTAAAATGAAAGAATGACACTAAAGCAAGAGCACAAATTCTACAAAGAGATCCTTGCAAACATTTTTGAATAATTAGGCTATTAGAGGGAAGAATGTTTGCTCCATCTCCTAACTGACAGGAGCAGAGATCCTCCGCTAAAGAACAAAGTGGCCTGCTCTAAATTTATTTCCTCTGAAAATACACTCTGGTTTAATATTTAATCACTGCACAAATTACAGTGGA
The DNA here is from genome assembly GCF_022539395.1 of Myiozetetes cayanensis. Lineage (NCBI taxonomy): Eukaryota > Metazoa > Chordata > Aves > Passeriformes > Tyrannidae > Myiozetetes > Myiozetetes cayanensis. The sequence goes on from NW_026087853.1 coordinate 58,400,461, forward strand.
CTTGTATAAACTCAGCGGTTTAGACAGCCAATGATTTTGTAAGAAAATATTTGACAGCAGTAACATAAAATATGAACCCGCTGAGTAAGCTCATTATCTTCCTGTCTGTGCTCAGCGTGGACTGGAGTTGGCACCACTTGAGCTTTTGAGTAACATGTGGGTTAAATCATCCTGTCGTTAAATATTGTCCCTCCAGCTCCACGGAACTGTCCAAACAGGACAGAGCCTTGAGTGGGTCTGAAATCCCCTTGTCCCCCCTGGGGTTGTTCAAACACTCCAGATTTGTGTGCTCAGCAGAGCGAGCAGATCACAGGCCTGGCAGTGGCAGTAACTGCCGGACTCCCCCTGACCCCCCACACCTCTAGGACATCACATCAGCAGAACCAGACAACGAGGAGATCCTTGCCTGTCACAGACCACACCGAACAGGAAGGTATCCACAGGACAGTGAGCGTGGATGCTCCTCTCAGGGGGAATTTTGAACCAGTTCTCATGTAAAGTGGTCACATGCAGTTCTGGAAGTTGGGTCTTGTGTGTAATTCACTGCTGAAACCTCCACACCTCCCTAACAGGGCACCCCCCATGCTGACATGACTATCTCCAAGAGAGAAAAGGTTTGTCTGAATTGTATTTTTTACCAACAAAGATGGTCTCTCTTCATGATTACAACTCAGGTGAGCCCAGATAGTAACTGAGCAGCAGTCCAAGATAAAGATAAAGATAAAGAGCCTGTGATCTGCAGTTACTGGCACATTGCTATAGCCTGTAGTGGCAGTGAACCGTAGCAAGTACTGTGGGAATTTTATTATTTTCCCCTATCCAGCTCTTCCTGAGAGAATTCACCACGAGTATTTATAACATGATTGAATCACAACAACGTCCAAACTTTGAAAAAAAACAAACCAAAGGGATTTCAGAGAAAAGGGAGAGTACTGGAGTGTTTGTTTCCGCTGTGTATCCCTGCCCTGGGCCAGTCCACTCATTCCAGCTGGGCAAGCAACTGCCCAGGATGGGAAACGCCAAAAAACTGCCCAGATATTCTTTATAGTCACTCACAGTGAGCACCCTTGCCTATCATAGTTTGCAACACAGATGTAAAGTGATGTTTTTGATCTCTGTTTTTAAACAGATGCACTCCAACACCTCATGGAGTCATTGTTGTCCTCGTGCTTGCCCTGTCTGTGAGCGCACAGCGCGAGACTTGAAAGTTCAGCGGCAGAAAAGGGCAAAACCCAGCTCAATCACCTACTTAACAGCAACTTCTCGTCTCTGAAACATCTCGTGCTAGATACCCCATGCCACATGATCCACTGAGACTGAATTACCCCTCGTGATCTGTGACTGAAGTACACAAGGATATACCCAGAGCAATCATTTACTCAGGTCCAGCGCCAGTTGCAGTGAGGATCGGCGTGGCACCGGCTCCTTGAAGAGCAGGACCATCACTGAAACTTTTATCTCCACACCACTTCAGCCATCAGAACACAAGATTTGCTCAGTGCACGCTGCCTCAGAGATGCTATCCCTCCCGTTTCCACGCAGCTCTGCGCCACCTCCAGCTGGCAGTGCCAGCAGGTGGTGCTACCCACTCGTGACACTGGTCCCGTGGAAAAGCAGCTGCGGAACTGTAGCTCTGAACATTTAAAAACAATTAGATTGGCAAAGTACTCTATTTTTATTTAGTTGCTAACTTACAGCCAAAAAGCAAAAGTCATACTTTTGTCAGCCAGAGATATCAAAGAAGGGGACAGAAGATTTCTTCTCTGCTCTCTCTTTCCTTCTACCCTTTGTCTTTCATCCTCTCTCCCCCTATCACAATACCTTGGCAGGGAGAGAAAAAAGAACTGAAATACCCACTAAAAAAAAACCCCAAACAAACAGTCAGGACATTTAAATCACCTGTCAATCAGGTAACCTTACAGCAAAACACTTTCAACAAAGATGTGTGATGCCCTGCTCAGGAGCAACCCTTTGACCCATTTTGGAATCCTCAGAAAAAGAATGATGTCAATGGAATAAAAATGCATTAAAACCAAAACCTGGGAAAGACTTGCAAGCAGGTGGACATGCTCTGCCTTTTCTTAGCTCGTTCCACGAAGTAGTGAAAACTTTCAAAGATCAATTTTGCATCAATGGAAGGCAAACATTGTAACCACACCCAGAGAGCACACCTACAGTTTGAAAAAGAGCAAAAAATGCCACAGATAGGAAAAGAGAAGCTCCTTAGGAAATAGGAAAGAGCCCACGTATCAATATTTAAAACAGCAATCTTGATTCCTGAATGTAATTTAATAATAGGGAAATAATTTTCATTTTAGAGAAAATCTCTCTATTTAAAAAAAAAAATTAAAAAATTAGACATTTTCTGCACCATCCAGATAATATCACTGGTCAGATGATTACCTACAGAGAAGTATGAACAAGAGCTCTCAGCAATACAGAAACTTCTGTTTCTGAAGCAAAATACAAGATTCCTACCATTAATATCTGAACCTACTTAGGGCAGAAATACCTCTCTATCAGATACTGCTTAAAAATAAACCCAATTGCAAGATGGTACTATTCTAGACCTTTCACAAACAGCACAAATATGACATTTTCAGAATCAGACACCTTACAGACTAATGGAAGCAGCTCATGATTCCACCTGGACAGTACTTTCTTACGTGTAAAGTCTGCTAAATTCTAGGTGATGAGCATGGGGTGTTGCAGTCCTGGGTTTGCCTGGGATCCTGAAGCAGGAGCCACCTGAGCAGGTCATTTGAGATCTCTAAACTGGTATTTGCAGGTTTTCTATGAAACTGTATACCTGGGGTGTCTACTTATCTTTTAGCTGCCTGTTTCATCCGCTTTCTATGAAGGTTTGTCATCCTTATAAGCAGAAGCAAGGACATCTCTCTCTGTGGTTATGTCTTCTCCTCTAACTACATCTGCCTCAGCTATTTAAATATCAAAGTCATTCAAAAAAAGACCATGTATTTCATAATCTTTTCAGCAAATCCACCAGACCCTCTTCTTGGCTGGCATTTCTGTAAAAGGTATGTTCAATAACTAAAAAAAAAGAAAATTATTTAACTGACAAAGAGGATGACTATAAAAAGAAGATAGGGAAGGCATAGGAACCTGAAACAGAAGCCAATTCTTTGAGAAAGTAGCTCTCTAGGAGCTTTAAAAACCTTTGCAGGAATAGTTTTCTGTTTGCACAATAAAACTGGATATTTGTCTTCTTCAGTGCTGACATATTAGTGAAAAATCACAACCATCCAGACTGGATGCCACTGGATCTGATGGCTTGAACATCTACATGCTCTTCAGACTGTTGCTTGGACGAAAACTGCTGTCAGACCCAATTAGTGGCAGAGTAAAGCTCATCCAGAGGGAAAGGCAGACACGAATGAAGAAACACTTAATTGTGCAACCACTTGCAGATCCCAGATCCCTCAGAGGTCTGCTGCAACAGGAGCCTTAGCAACATCCATATGCAGGATCTGCTTGCCATGAGAAAAACAATCAAAAAACTCTGGCTGAAAAATTAAAAAAATTTTAAAAAAATTAAAAGAGGCAAGTTAGGTTAGACACACCAATCTAAAGGAGGCCACCTACTCTCTGCAAGTTCCACCACTCCTGTGAATGCAACACTTGGGTGGCCCTACTCACGCTGTGAGGATGACTTGGAGGTGCTGTTTTCCTCCCACTCTGCTTCTGGGGAGAGAGGCAGAGGAGCCCTGGCACCTTTTGCTTTGCAGAACTTCACAGAACAGGTTATACCATTTGGCTGCCTCTTGCAAGCCAAAACCAAGGAGAGAAAGCAGCAGGAAACGGTACTGACTAAGTCCGAAGAAACAGAGGGTTCCCTGTCACCACCAGGATTGCAGCAGGGTCACAGTGCTCTCAATATTTAAAGGCAAGTAAACAACAACAAAAGAGAGCAGTGGAAGAAATTGAAGCTTCATGGGGAAATATTAAGGTTGTGTCAAACAAACTGGAATCTTTGGAGGGGAAAAAAAAAAGAATTGAGGTGTAAAGCATCTGGGAGGCTCAAGGAGAATAGTAAGTAGTCCCAATACACAGGATTTCAGCTGAACAAGTGGATTTTGTTTAATCTTGGGGTTTTTTTACCCCTTTATTGTTAAATGTCATTTACTGACTCCAAAAAGCCTAGGAGTTCATTGTGAGGGGGTGAAGAGCTAGATCAAGATCCCCACTTAACACCCTTTCTGGGGCAAATGAAGCTGATGCTTCAGGATGAGGGAATGAACAATGAAAGGAACAGACCCCTCTCTCTCTACACCATGAATTCTTCCCAGAATTCTGATTTGTTAGCCTTTCAGGGACACACACATCTTGAATGGGAATCATCTCACTTCAGATCTGCACATATGCTCCAATGCAGTTGACAGGGATCTTTCTTACTGGAAAGATGAATACCTCCAGAGCAGATCTGTCCCAACTGGCCACGACCCTCTGGAGTCACAAGATGAGTTAGCCAGATTAAGAAACCAATTCTAAAGCAACAAAACCTGGCAGTCCTTTCCACATTTCACTCCACCCAGAAAAGAAAAGGCAGATGAAGGGTGCTGGATGTTTGCTGGGTTACACCACATCCTCCAGCTCGCTGTGTCAAAGCAGGCCATTCCATCGCTGCCGCTGGATTACATCGCTGTCGCCACGTTTCATTCTGTTTTGAGTCACTACAGACAACTGCTCAGAACTTCAGAAAAACAGGCTCTGACGCTGAGCTGCCACATCAGACAGTGCGAAAACTAGTGGCCCACGCTTCTGTAGAATAAAGGAGGCAGTGTATCATAGCTTGGCTGAGTTACGCCCAAAAATCCCTTTGGTTTTAGCTAAGGCAATAACACAGCCAAGTTTTCCTCGCTGCTACTTTGTTCCTGCAGACAGTTTCTGCCTGGACAAAGGAAATTACAGTCTTAGAGGTTGATATTTTAAAAAGGAGTGAGGTCCGTGACTGAATTATTTCCGAAAAGTTACACCTGTTTCCAAAGGCAACATCCAAATGCTTGGAAGATGAGAAGCTGGTCCAGCTGGAATCCCTAGAAGGAGGAATAGGAAGGTTTCTAACACGAAGAAGTTTAACTCCTTGTGAATGCTGCTTATGCATCTCCACCTGTGATATATGTCCTTTTGTGAGGATGAAGCACAAATCTGAGCTCAGCTACACAAGTTCTTAGCCCAAAAGGCGTGGAGTCGTGTGTTTCATTAAGAGCTTCCAGAAAATCAGAGTTTCTGCTTTTCCTAAAAAAACCTCAAGCAATCACACTCTCCCAAAGATGCTAATGGAAAGGTTTTCCAACTTAAAGGTTGGAAAAAACAACCTCCCTGAATCATGTTTGACATAATAAAACTATAGGTGGAAGTGCAAATATCCTGTTGTTCTCTTCCATGTCCTCTTAGAAGGACATCTCAGAAATTGCCAGTACCTCTGCTGGTTGATTCATTAATTGTTAGAGTTCTTTAATGTACATAACTGGGCACTTTTTTTTTTTAAGACAGGTTTTAATTTTTTTTAAGTGCCTGAAGTAAATGAAAGCACAACTCATCAGCTTTTAGAAAGGAAGCTTTACATTATTATAGTAATAAGGGTTCTCCAAGGAAAACCGTGTGGTTATCTTACAACAGCTGACCACTGTTTGATACAAGCAGATATTTTATTCGTGTTTTCTGTGGAAATAATGCTCAGTTGAAGAGTTCTCCTGATCCTCAAAATCATCAGGTCCTGAAGCCAGGCCTGTCAGTCTATGCTGGTTTCACATTGTTCACTCTCAGCCCTGACACACTCCATTTGGAGTCAATTTTGATACAAGCCACATGGAATTTACGTACTGAGGCAACATCCAGTGCTGTCATTTTCCCCTGTAACTAAAATGTCAGCAAGAAATAGAATCTAAAATTGGCCTGTAACTATGGCAACTAATGAGCCATTCTAACTTGGAGTCCCCAAATCAAACACGTGACCATCAAGGGATTCATTCCAGCTCGAAGATGCTGCTTCTCAGAGAAGAAAACACGCCGCTGCTTTCCCTGACGTGCGTGTTAGAGCTGTCAGCCCGCAGCCAGGCTGGAGAGCTGGAGCAGGCTCAGGCAAACAGCTGGGAGAAAAGCTGCTCCTTTCTTAAACTGGAAGGGAAAACAGCCAGCACATTGCATGGATTCTAACCCTACTGGATCAAGGTAAAGCCCTGTGAAAAGAACAAGCTACCGGACGCGACAGCAGTGTTTGTAATCACAGCACTGGGGAACAAACTGCAGGCTCTGTGAGGAGAAGGAATGGGTGCCTTCGACTTCAATGGGCATTTGGGATCACACAACTCCAAAGTCAGCTCCATAATTCTGATAAGAGGAGGTCATTTCATCTCCCATGACAGTATCTTCCTTCTCAGAGGCTGTTCTGAAAGGGCTGCTCGAGGAAACTGCCAGCATGTAGTAGGAACAAATGGTTTCTCATAGGGCCCTACAACTAGGAATCATTTAGCTATTAAGTAACATCATTATTCAGGCTTTTTTCTTTTCAGAAGAAAGAGGAGAGAGAGCAAAATAAACATGTCAACAAAGCAGTTATTATATTTTTAAAAAATATTATTATATTTATTATATTTTCCAGCATAATTTCTAAAATGCATGATTATTCCTATCAAGTAAAGTTGCAGCTAAAAGTCCAATGAAATTAAGATATAAAACAAAGGGCCAGTATTTCTTTATATAGTACATCAAAAGTTTCTTTAAGTAGCTGGTGTATGTTCTAGAAATGTACCACAGTCCAGATCAGAAGAAAGAATGCTGTGTTAGTCAATTCTTTAACAAAAAAATTGAGTTCTCACCAATTTTCTTTGAGGATTTAACACCTAACAAAAAGTACCTTCACTAAATTATTTTGCCTACACGTGTAAACATCACCTGGCACTGGTTTTGAATATTGGCTTCCCTGGGTAGGTTAGAAAAAAGACAGCATAAATTACAGCTTTTAACTCTGGAAACCATAAACATTGTTGTCTTGTAAAAATGAGCTATATTTGGAAAAATAATTAAACACCTTCAAACTTATAAGTGTTAACCACTGTTTTCTATTCATAGCTACAGGAACAAAGCTATAACCCAGGAGAAATAAGCAGAGAGCCATAAAAAAGCAAGGAAGAAAGGGGATCAAGTTCTACTCTTATCAGATGTTCCTGATAAATCTCAAGTCATAAGGTCACTGCCATCAACCACGGTCTTGTAAGAAACATCCAGTGTAACATCCTGGGTGCATCTGGAAAAGCTGCCACTAAGTGTTAATAACAAACAGGTGTACCCAGGATGGTAAGAGAATGAAATATAAAGCATTGGATGTTTCACACTTTCTCAAATTAATTTTTACCTAATTAATTCATCCTCATCAGATCTGGGCCAGCTTAGCAACAGCAGCAGTGGAAATTAACATCTTAGGGCTCTACACAATTAAAAAAAAGCTGTAAACCCTGTCCACCTACTAAGCAGCAGCATATCTTCATTAGTTTACTGGCATTTCAAGAAAAAAGAAGAAGGAAAAGAAGCAAAAAAGAAAACTTGCAGAGGCCCACAGAAAGAGCAAAAAGCACAGTTTCATGGGAGCTTGAGAAACAGTTATAGCAGCAATGGGGAAAGAAAAAAAACCAACAGATCAACTACACACACAATATGCCCAAGTACTGCTGAGGGTGCAAGAGGATGGTTTCACTATTGCCCAGGTGGGTACATCCCTGGGAATGAGCACAAGCAGCTCTCATCAAGAAACACTTCTCACCATTTCTTTTCCTTCCTTCGTCTTTTGTCACTTTCTGAGGTGCCATCACTTTCTGGAGGGAGCTCCGTCCAGAGCTGGGCTTTCCCGACCCATTGCTGACGATGGAGCCGTTCTGACTCGGGGACCGGCTGCAAGTAACCATAGCAACAAGGGAGGATGTGAGTTCCTTCCGTATAAACCTCATTTCAAGGTTATTTCGTTTGCACAGTTTGCATCACTGAGTTCTGAAGTCTGATTTTGTACCAAAAGGAGACAGAATATGAGCTGCACACAGAAACACGCCGCGGTAGGAACAGAGTGATGGGAGGTGAACACGACTTTCTCAATTAGTTCAGGGCTGATGGGCATCTCAGTGGCTTGGAATGCAACTACTTCTCATGCACAACCTCCACAATGACAGAAATGCCACTGCAGAGGACAAAAAAAAAAAAAAATCCCATTATCAATTCAATGTCATTTACCCAGTTAAAACAAAGTAGACCTTTGTTTTTGTATGTATGGATAAACCAGTCCCTTTGTCATTTAGCCTGCGTTTACACTGAACTGTTGTCAGCCACAATGCAAAATTCACTCACTCACTTTAGACGCACACACAATGTGATAAGAAAATTCTCCTTTTCTCCTCCTGGCACATAACCTGGGGTTCAACCAGCACTATTATTTACTGAAACTCCTAAGAGGTTTTTTTTTTTTTTACTCAGTCATTGCATATCCTTGTCCTGGAACTGGTCCCTGCCCTGGGTGAGGAGGGAGGGCAGGGCAGAACTCACTGCACGTTAAGTCCCAGCAAGGAGCAGGAACAGAAAGCAGCAGCGTGGCTCTGGGCTGCACTGGGAGCCAACTATCACCAGAACTTTTCTTCTTCCTGGGGTGGGTAAGTCACTCAAGTCCTAATGCGCAAGCTGGGAAGAGTAGGTCAAGGTAGAAAATGGTACATTTGGTGCTAGTCCACATCCAGACACGTGGTCACGTTGTTTTTACACGTGAAGCTTGCCACAAAGGGAGTGAAAACTATCCACTGGACCAGTGCAGCTATTCACAAACCTATCTGCAATCCACCACTGAATTGTCATGGCCACTGACAGGGGTGATATAAAGAGTTTGCATTGGAGGAAAAAAAAAAAAAAAAAAAGTACTTAGTCAGAAAGACTTTCATTTACAGAGGAAAAAAAAATCAAATCAAGTTCTGTTGCTGTCACAGTGCCTTTATATCCAGAAAATGGTAGTAAAGCAAAACAACTGTCAAAACCAACCTATAAATCACTGCCAATACTATGGCAATATAATAAATGAATGTTTCAATCTTCAGCTTGAAACATTCATTTACCTCCAGTTCTGACCGCCCTGCCTGGTGTAAGCAGGAAGCATTTACTGTGGGCAGAACAGTAAGGGACAAATATCAGAAAAGCACCTCTTGGGGACTTCTCTTTTGAAGACAGCCTAGGTGGAAATACACACAATTTGAGACAGGTTCTTTCCAGCTACAGGGCTCCATGAGAACTCAGCATGCAGCCCAGCTCAGTCCAGCCTGAGGATTTTCCAGTGAAATTCTGTTGGGAATAAATATTCCTGTGAAGTAAGGATTTCTCCCCTGTAAACCTGTCTGTTTAAACTGCCTAATGAATAATCCCAGCCCAGTAAAAAAATTCATCCAGGGACAGACCAACACCTGAAGAGAATCTGCTCCACTTGGGAACACAGAAAAGAATCGAGCATGGATATCTTGCACAATCATTTCTGCTGCCACTAATCTATATATTCGTTCCTTTTAAGTGGCTGTCATAACTGAGAAGTTTCTTTCAGTGGTGCTATCAGAGGAGATATTCTGATGAGTTACCAGCCACTTCATGGTAGTCTGATTTAAACTGACCTTTCCAGGCTGCAAAGTAGCCTGGATGAAAAAGCAAATACATAAAGGTCAAGAAATATTTCTTCATCTTCAGAAACCACTAAATTCCAACCCCAGATACAGCTCCTGGGAATGAAAAATACTGACATTCTGCATGTTCTCACTTACTCAAGTAATCACCCTGAAGGAGGGAAAACTAACTCTTAGTTATTTGCTTAGAAGGGCACCAAGGTTCAACATATTTTATAATGAGAGTAACTTCCCTGTGAATTCCTGGATCAAGTGTGCTTATCAACGTTTGTTTAAAATGGTGCAGATTAAGTTGAGGGAGATTTCTGAGCTCATTCAAAGGACTGCGTGAAGTGCTTAATCACTTTTGTTAGAGGATTAATTAATAGGGCTGGTTTATATTTTTTGTGTGTGTGTATTTACACGTGGCTTTGGAGAGGCTTCAAAATGTTTTAAGGAGCAATTCCTGCAGAGACTCAACCTCTGGTGGTCCGGCACCAGCAACTTCTGCTGATGTCACGGTCATCTTCCATTTGTCGTTTCATCAGGGGATGGAAGACTTTGAAAGGAACAAGTGCTGTTCAGTTCACACAACCTGTACAACCCAACCCTCACAGTCTGAGGGACTTAACAGTATGAGCAGCACATCACTGACATTAAATGGCAGAATAGCAGTTCACATCCGAACGCAGCTGGCTCACTCCTCCCTACTGGTAAGCCCTGCAGACAGCTCTTTCCACGCTCCAGGTGATTTCCTATACAGCCAAAGAAGCATGCCAAACCAGGAATTAGCTCAGGATCCTTCTGTCTCCGTTTTTCTGTAGGGAAAACCTCAGCTTATAACCAGTGGGGATGTCCACCCACCATAAAGGGCAGCGGTGTTGGCTCCAGTGTGTTCCTGCCACAGGGCACAGCAATATCGTGCCGAGTTTTCCAAGCCTTTCCATTACTCCAAAGGGGCAAATGTCATTGTACAAGATGAGGTGACTCAGCTATGAAGATCTGGTTTGCTACAGAATTTCTCTGCACTAGCCAGATAACTCTTCTTTTATGTTGTCAAGTCCCTTCGAGAGACAAGGACTGTGTAATGCCAGTGAATTACACAACAACTGTTACCTCTATTCAGGTTGTTTACCTAACAGTTTTATTTTCCTCTCTTCCCTTCAGAATCATTCTTCAGTTCCATTCTAATTTAATGTCAAGGAAAAATGGGCACAAAGCATGGGAAACAGCCAGGATAAAGGGATAATCTTCTTTCCTCCACTGTGGTGACTGAGACAAGAAATAATGACCTTCTATTCAGCTATTCTGTTGGTGATTGAGGGTAAACATGAGGTAAAATTTCCTAACAGGAAAGGCAGAAGAGAACAGATTGTTGGAGGAGGCTGTGATCATCCCACCAGTGAAAGACTTTAAAATAAAGTAGATAAACTTGAGTTGGGGGGTGTTTGACCCTGCAGCAGGGTAGAAGAGGAGCCAGATAGCTTCCTGGGGACCTTAAATCTGTGGTCCTACAACCTTAGAGACTTTGTATCAAGAGACTGCAAACCTGGGACGCTTCACCTTAGACACTGACACTATCTAGTCTATTCTTGCATCCTCAGAAGTTTTGTACTGCTGTAGCTGGTTTGGATGTAGAGGTCTTCCCTAATTTAGTGGATGTTTAGGGTTTTTCCTTCTGCACTGGGGCTAATTCTGGAGTGATTGAGTCCACCAGTGGAGCTACAGCAATTTACAGTGGCCAAGTCCTGTCTTTTGGGTCACTGGGAAATGATCAGTGTTCATGATACAGGTCTCATGTCTCATTTGGGCTCATCTCCTGTATGACCCCAGAAAGAACATGAAAGCCACTTCCCCCTTCACCTCCTCTATGAATGTACAACCTGTGAAGGTCTCACTTTGGTTTACCTCATATTTTGCAGCAATCTGACATATCCAGGGCAGACCAGTGTTCTACCAAGGATACATCATGGAGGAACCATCTGCCACACACACAGCCGGGGTGCCAAACCTTACAGCCACCAGCAGCATGCACCCTATTCCACCCCTCCGTGCAAAGATGCCAGTCTGTACCTTTTCCTTGTTTCATTGGATTTGGCAGTTTTGATGGTGCTCCCATCCTGGGTAATTTCTCTCTCCTGGGAGGCAGGAGCATCTCTGACTGGAAGTGGAAGTATGACAGTCTCCTGAGTTACAGGTAAAACTTCATCTTCTGCTCCCTGCTGACCCAGGTGTTGCTTGGCATAGTCAAAGCCTTGTACTGGCTGCAAAAAGAAGAGGAGAAATAAAAGAAACTTCCAGCATGTTACGTTAATGTAAATTTTCAACTTCAATACAAAATCTCTCACTACCCCTTAACTTCTTTAATTACAGAAGCGACAGGGAAAAAATATGAAGATCACCATGAGAATGCCTGGCAAGAAACCATTTTCTCATCTCCACTCCACATATTTTAAACATGATTAGAATAAAATTGACCTTGGCTAAGAAAAAAATTAGGAGGAAAAGAAATAAGACCATATAGAAAACTTTCTCTGACAAAACCCTTGCGTTTCCGGAGAAGGTGGGAGTAATTTATTCCCAGTCAAGACAAAGTAGAAAAAGGCACACATCAAAGTTCCATGGGCAACATTTTCCAGAAAAGAATCTTTTTCAGATCAGTGAAATTATATTTCCCCTGGCTTGCCAGCTGCCTGTTGGGAAGGATGTTATTGACTTCACTTGTTTCTCTCGGGAAGTGGCATTTTCACCGGAGCCTTGCAGTGAGGCAGCTGAGGAGGGAGGGTGTGTGCCCAGCCTCCTCTTCCCAAAGCCCATCCAGGCTTTCCCTGCTGCCTCTGCAAGGGAAAATCAGAGCTAACAGATGCCTCCCAGGCAAGGCTAGCCACTCAAAGGTGGATTCTCTCAACGGAGAAATTAAAGCATTTAGGCAAAACTTGACTTTCCAAACTTCATTTTCAACTGGAAGAAAAAGAGGAAGGAGAAAACCAAAACAAAACAAATCAAACAACAAAACAAAACACCACAAAACCGACCTGCCTTTTCTTAGTGGAGAAAAAAAAATTTGAAAAAATTCCTGACCACTTCTGGAAAAAAATACTAAAATAAAAGTGTTCTTGCTACACTAAATTGAATTAATTTACCCAAAACTGGAAGGATGCTCTTGCTGAAGTACAAAGGCTATTGACAAAATGCTAAAAAAAGCACTACAAAACACTTCAAAGTTGAGTAGTGATGATTTTAAACCTCAAACATACTTTAGGAAATGCAGTAGAATTAGTTCATGACTGATTAGTCTCTCTGTGTTCCTGTCATGTCATTATTGAATATTTTAGTTGCAGAAGAAGAAAATCAGCAGGAGAAAAAAATTAGCTGATGGTACGGAAAAAGTCAAGCTCTGAAAAAAAAAAAAACCAACCCCACATTTTCTCTTGTGTCCTTTACTAAATCTGTTGCTATAAATAAAGATACATTTCATAGGTGAGCTCAAACTGAAAATAATGAGGCCATCTTCTACTTTTTAAAACATATTAAACATACTTTTTGTTTATGGGGAACCTGCATGGCATTCCCAATCTCCTGTCCAGACTGAGGCTAATGATTTCTAACTGTGCTCCCTTATTTCAGCACTCCTCTGGCAAAAGGAGCTCCAGTGCATTAAGGAGTCACTAAGTGGGCTAATGCTGATTTGGGGGAGCAGACAACTCCACACATTACCCACCACAGAGCCTGCAACACATCAGAGAAATGCCAATTCACCATCACCCCTGAGGGAGCCTTCTCCTTGCCCTCCCCCGAAGGCAGAGCACCACAAAAGAGCCACCAAAGTAGCTACACAAAGGGAGGAAATGAAGAAAGGGAAGGGGATGCAGAAAGGGGGAAACAGAAGCTTTGTGGAGGACAGCTAGGAAGAACTCCATACATAGTAATATTATTAACCAAAGTAATGTTTTTAAGAGTCATTATCAATGTTAAATGTCAGTTAAGAACCCTCCTAGATATTCTACCAAAAAAAACCACAAAAGAGGCAATTAAATCAGTTAGTTCTCCCTCCATGCCTTTAAAAGACTAAAATAAGTTTCAACTTATACTTCATATCTTACTTAAAAACAAACCAAAACCAACAAAAAAACCCAAAACAAACCAAGCCAGAAGCAGCAGAACATGAGAATTACTAAAGAATTCTGCACTGTCCCAGCTTGGATCTGCCAAAGGAAGAAAATGAAGGATTATTTTAATCTGAGTTCCACTTACCACCATGTCTAGCCACAAAATGCAATAAAGGAAGAGCTGAGAAAGCCATCCTCATCAGCGGACATATTGCGTTAAATAAAATTTGCTCTTGGAACCCTGCTCCGTGAAAGCCCACAGGAGCAGATGGTTTTACCACCCCTGAAGGGAACTGGCAAGGCTAAATCACGATCAGGCACTGCTGAAGCACTGCAAGAATAGATGTCCAATAGGACCAAAACACTGAGAAAGACCGAGGGGTTGGGATTTTTAATACTGCTTTTGAAATAATAAATGAGTGATGAGACTGTTAGATTACACAGCCTGCCAAAGGGCAGACTGAATATAGAGAGTTCTTTCTAGGACTTTTTTTCCTTGTAATGATCATGAAAAAGACATTAAAAAAAAAAAGAAAAAGAAATGAAGCCAAAAAGAAGCAAAAGAGAAAAAAGGATGATCAGCTCCTCCCCTCTATAGGTATACCCAGGTACACAGTTTCACTGATTTTTTTTTTTTCTCCATGCCCTTTATCAGACTGATAGTCATTGTTTTCCCATGGTTGCAGTATTTGCTTTTGCTTGCAGGTCTTAGACTAAAGATCTTATCTCTGTTTACCTGCAAACTTATTCTTTCACAGTCTAAAAAAAAAAGAAAAGGTGACAAGGTGACAAATCAGATTACAGCCTTTAGAAAAGCACGCTGAGAATTAAAAAGCAAGAGATGCAAAAGTTAACATCCATCCAAAACCTCAAAGCGAAAACAGTTGCTTAAAATAAAAATAGCGCCGAAATAACATTAAAATAAGATCCCATCAGAATTCCACGATTTGAATTTATACTCCTTTTAATTTTACAACCGGAGAGAAAATTGGGAAAAAAAAATATATAACAGTCCCTTTCCCCTGCAACTTAGTCCAGATGTCCCTGACTGCTGAGGCAGAACAGCAACACAGTTCCCAAGACCAGACACCATAAACCACACTACCTAAGAGAGGTCATTTTGCAAACTTTCATTTATTTACCCTTCAGTCTGCTACAACAACAACAACAACAACAACAACAAAGAGTCATTCTTAATTACCGGGCACAACCACAGCAGCGCTGCTGTCAACGCTCCATCACCACCCCCAGCTGCACAAGGATATTTCATGCTAAACGTTCCATTACCCCTCCGTGCTGGGTTCGGGCACCCTGTCCCGCTGCAGGGGACTGAGGGGAGCGGCTGGAGGGACGTGGGAGGCAGCTCTGCTCTGCTCTGGAGGACCCGCAGCCTCCCCGCTGCTCCCAGCAGCAGCAGCAGGACTGCAGAGATGAGCAGGCAGCTCCGCTCTGCCAGTCCCCTTGGAACACGACTCCTGGAGCACATGAAACAGCACCGCTGGAAACAAAACCACCTGAGATCCGAGGCTGCAGGTATGCAGTAATATCCTCCTCTCCTTTTGCTGGATATCCAAAAGGTATCCAAAAAAAAAAAAAAAAATCGCTCCAGTGATTCAACAACAAATCTCGGACACGCAGAAACAAAACAATAAAGCTGCTGCTTAAACTAAAAATCACTCCACTGTGACTCCACTTAGAGCAGAGTCAGCATTAATCAGCAGTCTCAGGCACTTTCCTGAGCCATGAAATACAACATATTCGTTTTAAATGTGATATGGATATGTGCTCATCAGCTATTTGTATTGCCAAACTGCATGAAACGTGGCAATTACAGTTCAAGCAACTACCACTATCCCTTAGGCTGGCATTAAAAATAAAACTAAACCTGTTCTTTTTAAAATGACCTTATTTCATTATCTTCCCAAAATATGTTTCTTAGCCTTACTTTAAGTAAAGATGCTGAAATCAGGAATGACCAAGCCAGTCCATTCCCAGTCCCACTGCAGAATTTATCTTCCACAGTCCATATACCAGCACACACTCTAAACTAGACCTGGCTGAAGCTTTTCCATGGAGCCATCACTGTGAATCTAAACAGGAAGCAATTTAGCTTTCATTTGGAAATGCATCACTTCTCGTATAATGAATTAAATTAAATTTTATGGAGTCTCAAAATAAACCATAAAGGGGAAATGCGCTCCAGAAGTGGACCTCCTGCACTCCAGCTCAAAACGTGAGCAAATCTGCAGGAAATCCTCCTGAAATGAGTGTAGTGTGGGTGCTGGGAGCTCAGCACCAGTTTTTCTGTTCTGCAGATCCAGCTCCCATCCGATGACATTGCCTGCTGATGCAAGAGTAACCTGACTGAGCAGGTTTTACCTGACTGTGTATCTTACAGCCTGATTAAATCTGATCTCTCAGGAAAAGTAAAGAACCCCATTTTCTCTTTCTTTTTGGAATGTCAACTGCGGATTAAAATATTAAAATACTTTCAAGGTTTTTTTTCTGTGCTGTAGCTTCTACCAGCAGTGTGTTGTGTTTTTTTCAAATAGCAACCTTCTTCAGCTGTAAAGCATCCCATAATGATGGGCAGTTCAAAACAATGTACAAACTTAGTCTTATTTTTACCTCTAGCTAGAACTAAAACTATGTATAAAAAGAATCAACTGGTGCATAGTATTTGCAACAGCCCCTAATGAAGCATAATTTGCATTAATAGAGGCTTCAGGGGGGCGTTGCATATCACTGCAGTGGTATTAATTTTTGTTTGTGTTTCACTTCTGCAGATCCAGCCTAAACACTAGATGGATAGCAGTGGATAAACAGATGAGCACACTGGAACCAAAATGGAAATGTCTTTTTTTCTGCATCATTTTGATACAAATGTCTTGTTTCCAACTGGCACCAGCTGCACCCATCTGCAACGAACCCAAGATAAGGAGAAGAGAGCTGTCACACGCATCATGCCTTACTTCAGCTCTCCTTCCAGTCTACATTTTTCAGCAGAAGCAGCAGAGCTGAAACCTCAATAATCCTGCTGTCTGTAGCATTAAGAAACCAAAGAAAAAAATTCATCATCTCAGTCCCATGCCAATGAAGAAGAAGAATGTCAGCTAAAAGGGCAAGGGAACAGTATTCCTTACACACAGGCTCTGTGGGTTGAAAACTCCTACCTTTGGTTAGCCCTGTTGAAGAGCTACTGAACAGCAGCATTGAGAAGGCAGACTTGTTCACTGTGGAGACAAATCTAAGTATTCTGTGCCATTTTCTGTCAGAGAATTAAACTGGAAATGCATTTGATTTGGCAAAAAAAAAAAATCTTGTAATTGATATGGGTTAGTAACTTAAAGAAAAACATAATTGTTTGAACCCAACAGGCCATATCCACAAATAAACTGGAAAGTTCAAAACATCTAAAAGAAAAAAACGAGAAGATGTGATGCTGATGAGCCCCAGGCATAATATCCCATTTCCTCAACTTTGAGAAGGAAGCAACTGCCCTGGGCGAAGCCTCCTCAGCCCCAATGGCTCAGTGCCTGCCATCGCTGCTCGTGGATCTTCTGTCACCGCTACCTACGCGCAAGGGACGAGCTGTGATGGAAGTCGATGAGTCCTGAGTATCCAGTGGTATCAAAGACAGAGAAGAAGTGCAAAGACCCAACCTGTGAGTAACAGCCACTTCAATACCAAACATTCTTCAACGACATCTGTCAGAGAAACCGCTACGACCTCAGAAGGCAAAAGGACGTCTCGGATCTGGCGGTCGGTCGCTCACCTTGGCTCTCTGAGGCAGGTTCATCATGGTGTCGGGCTTGAAGTCATTCTTGTTCTTCCTGCACAGCACTGCTGTGATGATGATGATGATGACTGTAACCACAGCGATGGGAGCCAGCACCGCTGCGATGATCCACAGGTTGTTTGGGGGGTTCTTCACCACGGCTACAGAAAAATGCAAACCAACACTGGTAAGCTTAACCGTGCAACATTCCAATCGCTTCCAGTCTTCAACTGTCTCCATATAAAAATTAGTATTAAGAGGAGTGGAAGTAATCTAGCTTTCTATACAAAGGAATAGCTTAATTAAAACAAAACAATCAGCAACACTGTTCAATTCCCAAATCCCTGGGCTCTCTCTTCTCTTATTTATATGCAAATACCTGGTTATATACAAAAGCAGCCATCCACTCCAAATCAAGTTAGATGCCATATTAGAAATTACTCCAGTGGCTCATTTATAGAATAAACAAAACAAAAAAAAAGGTGCAAGTAATATATCCTTAACTATTTTTCAAACACAAATCCAGCTTACAGCAAGGCAGTCTGCATGTTAAAAGAATACACATGGAGTTCATACCTGGTGTCAAAGAGTTACTGGCTCAGAGAGAGTGAAGTGGCAGAGGTTTTTGGAAAACAATGAAGCTAAGCACTCTAATATAGTTATTATCAATATCAATAGGGCAATAAGAGGATGCTTCTCTTGCGCTCTAGAAATAATTTATCATAGTTAAGGTCAAAATGAATCCATCATTTCTGAAGGAGTGGAAATAATGAGGCTGGAAAGAGCTACTTGCAGATATATTAATAATGGCACCAGGAAAAGGGGACGTTTCAGAAATGCAGTGATGCAAAAACATTTTAGATTCCATTTTATCAGAATAATCTCTCTCGGTATGAACCTTCAACTTCTTTGCACATAAGAGATCCTCCTGTGACACATTCCCAGTTTTCTCATTTCATTTCTTTCAGGAAAAACATCAGATAGTCTCCTTATAATGCTGAATTCTGCTGTAGTGAAACATTTAGTGGACTCCACCATGATATCTCTGTTTATCTTCCTATGGCACCAGTTGCTGGCATGGACAGGCAATTGTGAGAACACCAGCACAAAGCAGCCATTCCCATTTCCTAGGGGACCAGTGCTCTCAAATGTCATCGAGCTTATGAGCTGTCAGAGGCACTCAGCATCTTTCAGGATCAGACTTCAGATGCATACCAGCTTGTTCAGCAGCAGTTACAAAAGCCAGCTCAAAGTCTGGCTGAAGCCTGAGCCTGTTTTCTTTGTAGATTTTGCAGCTTTTTGCAAAGCCAATGTGGTTTGTTGGGTGATGCAGTAATAGCACCGTCAGGTACAGGAGTTGAGCAAAAGACTATCCCAAAAACCAGGTTGAAGCCTTTCAAGGTTCGCTTTTCAACAGACTCGCATAATTCCTAATTGCTGACTCTGACATTTAGTTTGGGGATGAAAGGGCTGTGGGGAAGGAAGCTGAAACTGAATTTTAACAAATAACAGTAACTTTAATTATAGACTGCTGCTGTGGGAGCAGCAAACAATTGTTGGAAAACTGTATTTATTCTTTGTAGGGAATGCAGAGGGAATGATGACCTTATGGTGAATGGGACAGACATTTAGGACTCCTAGTTTACATCTTTAATTCAGTTACCAATGTGACCTTAAGTCAACCCACGGTTCATTTAACTCAATAAGACTTCAGTGGAATTTGAAACAAGCCTTTCATTCTCTTGTAACTCAGTCTCCTGCTTATAAAATGGGAACATCCATATTTTTTGATATTATTCGTCTGTCTTATCTAACCCGACTATGAGCTCCCAAGGGTAGATGTCTTTTCTTACTGCATTTTGGAACAGAACTTTTCACTCTGCTATAAAGAAATTATAATGAGCAAAAATGAAATCCACACAAAGTATTTTCTTTGGCAACACGAAGACAGACTGCAAATAACCATGTCCAAAATGAAAGCAATTGATTTTTTTTTCTCCATAATAAGGTATAAAGATAGAATTACCTCCTACATTTCAAATAACTCTGCCTTCAGAATCTCAGTTACCCCAGGTCATCATTTCAATTTCTGTATATTCTCTTCTTACAGTATTCTGTGCATACTTCACTGGTATGAAAATCTACAGATGAATAAGGCTGCCTCATCAGACCATGGAAATACAAAGTTAGATGATGAGCAGCAGATGTCATAATTGCCTAAATACCCCATATAAATCACAACACTGCACAAAGAGCTAGGAAACTGCTACGTATTATCTGTATCTTCTTTAGTAAAAAAAATGCATTAAAGAAATATTCTCATGGAAAACAGAATTATTTAGAATTCAAATGCTGACGTTTAAGGAAGTAGGAATGGAGATGGACCTGTTCAGTCGAATTAAAGTCAGTAATAGACCATGATTGAATCAAGGATCAGATACAGTACATAGCCCATTCTCTGGAAATTATATCATATTTCTGTCTTTTAACTCAATCCTATGTTTATGGATGATACATAAATTGCTTATTACAGTGGTCCCTTCTTTTCCTGTCACCACTGCATGTAATTATTTCAGTATCACTGCTCCTTCAAGCAGATATAATTGCACCAGGGAGACCCATTTTATATGCTGTTTTGTCAGTAAGGAGATCCAGTAAAGAAGTCCACTATGTAATTTTAATTTCATCTAGATAAAAACCTTGGTGAAGTGGAGAGATTCAGTTAGCTAAAGGCATCAATTTGTAAATTAAGTTGTTACTGTACCAAAAAAAAAAAATAAAAAGCTCCAAGTTCCACCACAGGTTTATGACTGTGGGTCAACTATATAGGAATATCCAAAGAAAAAATTTTTAGAGAAATCTGTGCCCACAAAAACTCAGTAACTGATGAAGGTCTTGAAAGACCTTGATTTTTCAAGAATGGATTCCTTTTTAGCTACATTGCTCTGAATGATGTGACCATATCTTGAATCTGAAAACTGCCCATACGCACAAGTAGTTCTTTTCAACTTCACTTTTCTGATTTGCACCTAAATAATATCTTGAACAACCACGTGGTTCACCTGACAAGGTTCTCAGTGAAAATTATTATTAAAAAAAATAAAATAAAATAATCCCTTCGAGATAGAACCTACATTATTTTGAGTAAGTCAAAAATAAAGGACTTCTTAATAGCCCCCACGTTTGACTTTGGGCCAAGTTATTTGGATAGCAACTTTGCCCCAGCCATCATTTGCCTGTGGTGTCATAGCTTTGTCAGCATCAGAATTAATTCCAACTTTACTGTTCCGTAACATTCAGTCCATGGATGTTACTCTGTGTGATAAGTGCAGGCTTCCCACAGCTACACTGGTGTCTTCACAAAGAAAGAAAGGAAAAAAAAAAAACCAGAATAAAAAAGAGGATTAAACTAGAGAATTTTTAAGAGAACTCTTACGATCAGCTTGGACTTGGATGACGTAGCCCAGTGTCAAGGCCATGCGCTGGGAGTCAACGGTACTCAAAATTTTGGCAGCTGCAGTGCCCAGCAAGGGCTTCCCATTGTATAAAGTGTAATAGGTCAGTTCAGCTGGCTCCTTGGGTCCTGGAATACGCTGAATTTTTACCATCTTTAAGGGAAATAAATAAATAAATAAATAAATAACGAGAGAAGGAGGAATAAATAGTGTTTGCATTATACCACTGCAAAACTTGCCAGGAGCTATTTGAAGGCAGTGCCCACAGCGAACTCCTCCAAGACCTCCTACAGGCATAAGCTCCATGAAAATGTTCTCACAGGATCAGAGCTTCTGCCCTTCATAGCCCAGGTTATTAACTCAGTCAGTCAAAGGACTGACTGGTTCCTTAAAAAAATTTTAAATATAATCCTAAAGTAAAAACCCACCCTAAGAAAAGCATGCAGTAAAAAGGAGGAAAGGATCAAATGTTTGGACATCACAGTCCTCTGTAAAGAAGGAATTCTTATAATCTGCCCTGACCTACTGTTAGGGCATATTGCAGTAGAAAAATACCCTCACATTTCCCTTCTATCCTCATTATTTTTTATCCCAGGCTGATAATAAAGAGAACCATGTGTTTCCCATTTTATTCTGCAGAACACTGTCAGAATTTTCACATTCCTCAGAGTAGAGAAAATGTCAAACATGTCTAATGATGAGAAGAAAAGGAGTTTTATGATTCTTCTCCATTAATGTGTATGGACTGAAATTTTACAAAGATTCACATTTTTGGCAAGCAAAACGTGTTCCTTCTTCAAATGCTTTCAGTGGGAAAACACAAAGAGTTGTGGGCAAATGATAAAAGTAGTAACTTGGGTTTATATCTCACAACAATCAACTATTGAAAAACATAATGTAACTTTCTGAAAAAGCAACAACTCGTTATGTAATTTTTGAAGATTGAAGAACATATATTCAATTGCCCCTAAATATCAGTTGGCTTAAATGGTGAGAAAACAAAATATGACCATTTCAAAATACTGAATGTGAAATGCTATAAATAAGAGAAAGATGATTAATAAATTATTCAGGTCTGATATCTCTACTTCATGTGATCTGTGGCCACATGGTTGGATGACTAACCCTGCAGACAGGCTGCCTCTTACATTTTTTTCCCCAACGAACAAGAAAAAAAAAGAAGTTCTAGCTCTGAGTTACCTAGCAAACTTTTTTTGATGAATAAAAGCTTGGAACTCTTCACTATGCTGAATACGAGACTTTACGCTAAAAACACGCGCTCATAGCAGCCAAAGAGAAAATATTTATTAACACTGATTAACTAATGATGATTTCTGGAAGATGACAGGCTGACTGCAGAAGGAGACACGATTATTAATGCCACGCATTTTGCCCTTGCCGCTTTGATATTCTTGGGGGGTGGGGAATAATTAAAAAAAAAAAAAAAAAAAACCAAAAAAGAAATCTCAGCCCAGTCAGGCATATCTGTTACACAAACTGAAGCTGGACACGTGAAAGCAAAGCCCTGTTTTTTTTTTTTTTCAACACGTATCCAGGCGTGGCGTTGACCACCTGCACGGTGTAGCTGCCCACGGTGGTGGCGCGTCTGAACCGCCGTCCTTGCTGGTGGGACATCATGAACAGCGGGGCCAGGCGCTGCTCCATCAGCCGTGCGAAGCTCTGGTTGTTCAGCCCCAGCAAGGCCATGTCCACCCCTTGAATAACTGCGGGGAAGGGAGAAAAACCACGTTATCAGCACGTATCTTACGTGGGGACGGGTAAAACAACACGTGTATTTACTGTCTGTATCAGCCCCTGCATTGTTCTTCTCAGATAACGTCAGTGGTAATTTCAGAGAATAAAATCCTCAAAAAAAAAAAAAAAATTTTTAGCCCTTCAGTTTACCAAAATGGCTCTGGGAAGCACCTGATGTATGATCTGCAGTTTAAAAAGTAAGTTAAAACCTATTTGCGAGCTTCTGGTTTTATGCTTATCATCAGATGCTCCTGTTATCTAAACCGGTTTTCCATCCTACAGACATGAAATCAGAAGTTAGGATTTTGTACTACTCAGTTGGAACCAAAATACCCTGTTTGAGAGCACCAAAAACTGAATAAACATTTCTGAAGCATAAATGAATGTAAAATTTAGAAGACACTGGATTTACATAAAGTTCAAAAGAGTGGCATGGCATGATGATTCAATTTATACATATGTATGATCTTTTCAATATTATTTTTAAAAAAATCTACTGGGACCACCATGATTTTTTGAGAACAAAGTTCCCATTGTAATATCAATACTACTCCATTGCAGTAGGTCCACAGGGGCAAGAAATGGAGTATGAGATTCTCAGGGTCCACGTGGGGAAGAGCAGTACCACTCCCTCAGAGGGTCATAATCTCTGAGAAGACATTTTATCTCAAATTTATGAACAGATATAACAGGCACCAAATCCATTTCATGTAAGACTCCTTTTTGCTTGCTCTCCTGAGCGTTAAACAATTCCAGGTATCAATTAAAAAGGTTTTGGTATCTACTCACTCAAAGATGTCTGGGGAAAAGGGTCTCTTTCTTGCCCAATTATCATTTCTGAAGTCAAAATGGTTGTGAATGAGAATGTGGTACCAGTTGAAATTACTTCATAAAGCAAGTATTTTGAAGCCTCTGAGCATTCTATGCACCTTTTCCACCAACAGGAAGTTACCTGTCCAAGGTTTGGGGTGAAAATGCAAAAATCTCTGGACCCAGAGAGTCAGCAAATCATAACAAACGTCCTTGGTTTAATAGCTCACCTTTCTTCTTGGGCTATGCCTACAAGTCTCTTTTGATTTCAGGTTTAAATCCAAGACAAGGAAAAGAAAAAAAAAATAAACAAAGTCTATTTGTGTTTCAAAACTCTGAGAAGATAATGCTGCTCTCAGAAGTGCTTAAACCAAAGTGCTGTAAATTCTGAGGTGGGTGTTGGATGCAGGAGACGGTGCTGTTCAAGATGATGAATCAGTTACGCCCCAGAGTGACTGTAAATACATTTGCCCAGTTGAATGTAACAAGCAGCTTCAGTGGGCAGCCACTTATTTTTGTCTAAAAGTACTGCACTGATGTGTTTATACAAACAAGCACTAAAAATTATCACCTGAAGTGCATGGGGGAGGGAAGGAGATTAAAAAGTACCTGTTATCACCCAGTAGTCTCTAGTTGACTCCGAGACATCAAGGTTTGGATACTCCAAAGCTTTAAAAACAAGAGTTGAAATTATGTCATAATACTCCAACATCCTATACATTACATGCCCTGAAATTGGCTAACCAGACAGTGATCAATAAATTGAACTACGGTCCAAGAGGAAATCTAGAGGCATAATTTTCAGGGTTACGATTTCTATTCTCTCTGAAAAAGAATATCCAAGTGTAAACAGAAGAAGTCCTGCCATACAAAGCAGAATGTAGTATCTCCTGTTGCCCCAAACCACTGGCTGGTGCACTGTCTGGGGCAAAGCCCAGGATTGCCCAGTACCAAGAACGATGGGTAACTGGTGTGTCCACATTTCTGCTGCTTTCTCCCCTGCAAGAAAACAAGACAGGATTCCATCTTGCTTCTGTGATTAATCCTTATGTAACCCAGACCACAGTTTTAACTTAAAGTAATACTAAAATAAACCAGGATCAGACTCCACATGAATTACAGACGAGACTAACAAAACTGCAAACACACCTTGGAGTGTGGTGCTGTCTCTCGCTCTGCACCTTTTAAGGCATTACTACCATATGTGATTACATCTGTGAGAAACTGATATTTGCCATTTTGGTGCCTTTTGTTTGCTTCTCCCTCTCCAAAGTGCATTAAGCTGTAAAGCTCAAGATGCTGCTAATTCATTACACAGCTCAGTATTTTTTTTTTTTCAATAGATGTATGCAACGTGGAAAGCATTAATACTAGGAACTTAATTCAGAGAATACCCATGCTTTGCACACTGATGTGCTGCTATTGAGTTACCTTGATTTTTAAACACCAAAGTGGAGTGAAATAGTAAACACTCTAAAGGATCTGATTACGCACAGGAACTGCTTTTGAGGAGGGATTTCACGGCATGCCCTGAGCTGTGCATTTCCATGACAGATTGCAAAGGCTCTGGAGGAGCCACTGGAGCCTACTGGGAAATAACATGCTCTGAGAACAACCTCACTATTTGTTTGATAAACTGAAACAACAACACTGCCACATGAATAAGCATCAAAGGCTCTTCAAAGGGAACATTTTCCAGACATACTATCAGTCTGGTGCCATAAACACTACGTTTGCATTAAGTTCTGAGTTTGCAGTTCAGCTGCTGCACTGGGAATAAAACCAAGAACTCCAAAATGAAATATAAGCCATTAGTCGTTAAAGAAGCACTAGCTAAAGGCTTTATCAGGTCTCTTCATCATGTGTGGGGACCAACAGAGAACTGCAGTACCACACAAGACTTGCTGTGTGACAAAGGGCTTTCACAGCTCCTGACTACTGAGCATATGCCTGTATTGCCGTCATGAGAAGCACCATCATCCTCTTCCTATGCAACAGGCCTATTTTGGAGGCTGAACACTTGAACTGAGCACAGCCCTCATCAAAACTTCCTCCAGCTTTCTTCTCCCTGTGCTCCTGGATGCCCCACGAAGACAAACCCTGCACGAAGGGCACTCGACAGACAGGTTCACCTGCCAGCCACGAAAGGGAAGGAGCCTGTCTGATAAGAAATGGGCTACATACCTTCCTTTGTCAACAGCCTCCCTCCACCTCGCCTTGCCTGTGAAAAGACTCTGGGAAAACACAAGCCTGCCTTGAGATGTGTCTCTTACCCTGTGCTGGAAACTCTGATATCAAAGTGCACCAACGCAGCGCAACAACTCATCGTTGGGCAGTTTCACCTATTTGTTTGCAAATACCATAATTTGATAGTTAATGCCTCAAGAATAACATATACACACCTCCTTTTCCAAAGATCTGCACAATCATCATAGTTAGCTGTGATTCCTGACTGCCTCACAGCAGAGAGCGACCACTTATCCCACAGACAGCTCATTGTGCAAGTCACCCATGAAAAATTGCACAAGGGTAACTCCTCTTGGAGTACTGGGCTGTTGGCAAACAAAATGGACCGGCAAAAAAAGATAATTTGTGTTTTCCCCAGCACTCCCTTTCCAACAGTCTTGCTTCTGCTTTTTCTTAGAATCAGAAAATGAACAAGCACCTTAGTAATTTTACCTGAAGCTACGAATCCACTCAGTTCAGAGCTCTGATCATAAAGACATATTTGACCCTACCCTCATGTGCCTGATTATTTCAATGCTTATGAAATGCAAAATTACAAACCGCTGCATGGCCTTAGCAGTGAGTTTGAAAGCCACCAGAAGCTTAACCAGATCTTGACTGGTGTTTGAACAGGGTATTTCAAATTTAACAAGCATCTCATAAAGATTTACACACAGTGAGATCAGCTGAAGCCTGCCCTTCCTTTACCAGCCATTACCATGCACTGATGTGCCCAGCATGTCCCTGTCTCTTCTCACTTCCAGTGAACACTGATCTCCAGTGAACCTGGAGATAACCTGTCTCTGCAGTAAGCTTAATTTCACACATCACATTAACAAGCAGATTAAACATAAATCCCCATAATCAAGTGTCTTGTCCCTTTAATCATTTCAGAGAAATTAGCAGAGTCAGGGAGCATATACACCACACAGGCTGCCCACACAATTGTCTCCAGCTCTCTGTACCTCAGAGCCTTCATAACAACTGGAATGCAAGCAAACCATCAATGCTAAAGAGCTCAGACCACTTTTAAACAGAGGATGAAACTCAGCAAATACATCAACAACTTCTTAAATAAAGAAGCATAGCTAGAGCTCACCCAAACACACACTCACAGCCTGAACCAGCCCAGCCACTGGAGCAAGCACAGGGGTTGAGGTTTCTACTGAAGTAAAGGGCTATGCTGAAGCTAAAGTTCATGTGCTGTGCTAAGCTTGCCTGAAATGAGGAACTGGAGACCTTTTGTGCTTTGCTTTACATAAAACCACCATTTTATTTTGTTTGGAATCTGTCACAGGGTTGGGTTTTTTTTTTTACTAATGACAGCTTATATGTGTTTTTCTTGATTATTTGCCATTGCTGCCAGCAGTCAAAGTAAACACTGAACCTAGGAAAAAAAAAAAAAATAACCACCTGGGTCCCCCTTCCTTTTTTTTTTTTTTTTTAATAAAAAATATTTTTTAAATAGTCAGAAAAACCACCTACAATCTGTGAGCTTGACAACTAAGCTAATGGTGCTTGCAAAGCACAAGCCTGGTGCTGGCCAAGGTTAAAGAGCTGCGTGCTGGGAAGCACATACTTACATTCAGCAATGGTGAGAGGTGGGTAGGTGAGGTAGAAACCCACCAGCTCAGCTGACAGTTGATTAAGAAGGTTGCTGGAAATGGTGCCATTTAGAGTTGTGCTTCGATTGTTCACTACGTAAAACAGAGTGACAGCTTGGGAGACATTGGAGGTGTTCAAAATCTGAAACAGAGGCAAAAATAACATGTTGCTGTGTTTCAGCTCAGTTTAAAAAAAAAAACAAAAAACAAACAAAAAACCCAGCATCAAAAACAAGTAAAACCCCAAAACAAACAAAACCCTGAAAAAAACAAACATACAAATCCAAACAAAACGTGCAACAAAACCAACCAAACAAAAACAACAGCCGGGCCACTGCAAACAAACTGGGGAAAAGTCAACTGGAACAGCAGATTAGATACATCAGGTTCAACATTACTGTGTAAAACTTCACTTGTGTGATGCTTTAATCCCTACTTTAGCACGTGCAGAGTTCCTGGAGGACAGCAGCAGGCAGAAAGGGTGCAGTCAGGACTGTGACTGCTTTTCCCTGTTTTTATCAAGAAATGTAAGATGAAGGAGAGGGTTCTTATCAGAAAAACCATCCACTGCTTGATGCAGAGGAATTGACCTGTATGTCTTGCTGTCTTTGCTGCCTTCCTAGTACAGTTATCTAGATCCACACCTTTTCCATATAAAATAAAGGGATATCATGTCTCTGCTGTTCCTACCATCATATCCCAACCTACTCTCTTCCCTGTGTTAGCTCTATGCCCATCTCTTCCTGAGCCCAAGCCTGAAGACTTCATTTAAGGACCAATTCTATTTAGGGACTGCTGGATCATCTCCTCAAACACCAGTTTCATGCAGGAAGCAGAGAGGAAAAGGAAGGGCAGGAATAAAAAACAAACAAACAAAACAAAAGACCAAACAAAAACAAAAAACCCACACCAAAATATGTTTTCTCAGAAAACTTATGTCCTAGGACAAGAGTTTTTCAGGCTATGCATAGGTAGGACCAGCAGCATTCATGAATGTTATTTAAATACCCCATTTGTATCATCTGGATCACCAAGTAAAAACAGAAAGCACGGTACAATAAAAACATCAACAGAAGAGTTTGAGGTCAGACCAAAGGTCTGTGTAGCCAATGTATGTCCACTTAGACAACTGGTTAGCCAATGGTCAGGAGAGCAGATGGTTGGAGAATGAGAAGAAGAGAAGACTGCTTCCAGCAGGGTAAGGTTAGCCCACAGCTCTGGTCTGAGCCACAAATCATATGCTTGGGTTTAAAAAGGGTTGATGACTTTTTATTGTATATTTTCGGCCAATTGCTTTTTGTAATTTCCAGACTTTTTCTCCAATAACATCTTTATCACCCACTGTGTTAAAGGACTCTTCCTAAGGATTCTTAAACCTGAGTAGCTCTGTTATGGGAAACTCCAAGTGATCACTCCTGATTCACTGCACCGCTCATGGCTGGAAAACCACGGTCAGTTTTGTTTCTCCTGGCATGGAAGTTGCTTCACGCCTTTAACCCACCTTGCAGCCCCTCCCTCTCCTCTTGGCAGTGCAGCAATGCCTTTTTGAATTGGCTCAGTCTGCTCCAGAACTGTTCCTCAGTCTGTAACTAATCTGAAACCCTCATGCAGATTTCTGCTGCACTTAGTCTTTTGCATGATACGGAAAAACAATTGCAGAAGAATTTACCATGAAGATCACACCCTTGAGCCTCTTACTTCCCAGTTTATACCTTGCCTCCAAGACCTCCATCCTATCTCTTCCTAAATTGGGAATACCCACAAAAAAACCCAACTACCACCTTCTGCTGGGGCTCTTCACAAAATTGCTTAGGTGCTTTGTGAGATCTGCCTTTTCCACCGCAAGCAAATGAGTCACCACGAGGTTCCCCTCAGTGCCACAGGTCCAGCTATTGAAAAGCTCGACAATCCCTTTACCTACTGTGATGAGTCACCTCTTTCCATGCACTTTTCTGCCTCTCTGAGCAACTCCAGCTTGAAGACAAGCTCACAAGAAACAGCACCAAAATTAACTGAGGAGAGCCCTGACGGCCAATTTTCTCCTTCTGGAAAGTTCTGTACAAACCATTCTGAGGAGGAGCACAAGTCCATACACAGAGTTTTATCATAAGTAAAATGCATATAACATCACCCAGAGGATAGTTTCTTTTTTCCTGAAGTACAGCACACAGCATAAGGGTGCTGGCCTCTATACATAGAAACATCTGCAAAAATCAGGCCCTTAGTGGTGAATAGGTGTCTGTGAGTCTGGAATCGAATGCATACCGAAAAAAGAGAATGAAATATATTCCATTAGCTCAGATCTTACAAACAGCTATGCCTGTCACCATCTTTATACCTGAATAGCCACAGTGAAGGCAACTAATGTGTCAGAATAACATATTCAGTAAAAACAAAAATTTGGAAGAATATCTTCATATATTTGTTTTTATTTGAATTCCATTTGCGTGACTTAACCACAAACAGTAAAAACTCAGACTCTTGAAAAGTACCTGTCTTCCATAAACCATCCCTTTATAAGTTTTCCTGCAGTGCATAAAACTACCTTATTTCAGATGAAAGCCTGAACTTCCTCTCACAGTGGCTAGCCAAGGCACTACGTTGAAATACAAACACAAAGAATAACCCTGAGGGTTTGGCAACAGGCACTGGCAAAGCAACACAACATCGTACCTGAACTGTTAAGTTGTTGCTGGTGTTGAGGACCTTTCTTTCAGCATCCTGAAATGCTCTCTGTAGTCGCTGTTCCATGGTCTGAATAAATTTGCATGACTGAATATTGTCTGTTTGACCCACAAACTGCAGCTCTGGAAAAGGAACGTATTAGCATGTGGCCGAAGCGTTCTCAGTTGCATAAATCCTCCAATGCCAAGAGCAAAATGATCTATTTACAAATTAAGCAGGTGAAATTAACGCCACCTAAGATCAGTTGATGGCATTCAGGCAGCGCACTAAACGAGCCTTAATTAAGACAAAATGTAAGAGTTAAATTGCATTGTTAGAGCTGATACTCTCCATAAACAAGTGGAGATTGTTTCTGCAGTGATATATAAGATGGTAAGACCAGTTCACTGTGCATATATTTACTCAGAGGCAGGCAGTAAGTGAAATCATTCTAAAAGACAAGTTATAGTCTTAAATCTTACAGGTCATTTGCTCTTGCAAAACATAATCAATCACAATATTGATTCTCATTCTAAGAAAAACGTACCTAACTGGTTAATTGCATTATGTGTATATAAACATGTGGATGCAGGCACAAGAAACCTTTTTATAATTTCATACATAATTTTCCAGCACACTCTGCCCTCTCACAGCTTACACTGCACTGCAATACTTGCTACAGCACAGTGGGGTTCAGCAGTGACCCTGGGTCAGACAGCTGGGACCTGGGGCAGAGATGGGTCCAGCCAGAACAGTACGTGTGTGTGTATATATATCACACAGTCATGCTTCTCATCTAATTGTCCCTAGAAGGAACACACAATCCATCGATCAGAGTCCATTTAACAAGTGCCAAGTGTTAGTCAAGCACATCAGTGTGTGACTCACGCCTAACACAAAGCCACTTCACCTCACGACGGCACCGATGGCCGCGACAGCAGAGCACCAGCAAGGACAGGGATGCCCACAATGGCTGTCCTTGCTCATGCCAGGAACATCAGAACCTGAGACCAAAGCAGAGCTTGTCCTTCTGCCACACCACTGCACTGGAGAGCAGGGGCCGAGGCAGGATCGTTGCCCCTGGGCACTGACCCGCAAACACACCAGGGCAGACAGGACACGGCTCACCTGTTTTCAGCTGGAAGTGGTAAGCAGGAAGGGGCTTCCAGGGCAAGGCCAGGGCCACCACGGCCTGGAGATGTGGCACGTGCTGCTTGATGTCTGCCGTGGCGTTGCCGATGCCGTACGCCAGGAGCCTCTCGATGACAGCAGCCGGAATGAAAACCAGCCTGCCCCGTGTGACGTAGTAACCAACCGTCAGGTTACTTGACTGCTCCAGGATTTCAACCTAAAACACACAAGGGAGCACTTTTTTTTATCCCCTCCCTTTTTTTTTTTTTTTTTTTTTTTGCAATTCTATCGCTATTTGATGGGACTTCTCACGCTTAATATGGCTCCCTTGCGGGGTTTTTTTATCCTGTAATCCCCCATAAACCCTGTGGGATCAGTTAGTGTCATATCAGACACAGTATTAGCAGAGCTGCTCAGAGAGCTTTAGGCCCAGCCCTCGCAGCATGTGCTCTGAATTGAAGCAGTGCAGTATTGCTACCACAGCTGTCACACTTCCAGTTTAGGCTGGGGTATCATTCATGTACAGATACTGGGACTTTTCAGTTAGGCATATAAAAATGCAGAGAATCCAGAGAAACTCCAACTCCTACTTCATGCCTGAAGTTGACTGACTTTGTGCACGTCTCTGTCATTGCAGGTTTGGAGACAGATTTCTGAAAGGTAAAAGTTTTCAATATTTGATTGGGCTGTCACTTCTATACTGTTTTGCTATACTGTCCAGTCTGTAAGTGGACCCACATGAGTGGAAATGACAAACCACAAGAATGAACACACCACTATGAGCCAAAACATGAGCTGAGTTTTACCTCAATATTCCGTATTTTACAAAAAGTTTTAGCCCTGGAACTGGTCCTCCCCACTAGGTTTTAGCTGGCAACCAAAAGGCAGCTCCTCTCAAATTTACAAAAAGGTAGGGGAGTAAACCTGACAGCTTTTATTGCTGCTGCCAAGACTCGGGAACACACAATTCCCAAACCAACTAACATCGTCCACGCTTGCAGCAATAAAGCA
Organism: Myiozetetes cayanensis; assembly: GCF_022539395.1. Classification (NCBI taxonomy): domain Eukaryota; kingdom Metazoa; phylum Chordata; class Aves; order Passeriformes; family Tyrannidae; genus Myiozetetes; species Myiozetetes cayanensis. The sequence goes on from NW_026087853.1 coordinate 58,432,642, forward strand.
TGGGGACTGAAATCAACTTGATGCCCTCTATTGTGAGCAAAATTGCTTTCTTCTTTCCCAGAGGCTTAGGGATAACTTATAACCCAAACCCCTGCCTAAGTGAACCCGTGTCCCAGACAAAAGTGCCCCAGCAGCCCACCCAAGCCTGCTCTCACACACAGCAGTGCAGAGGTCCCTGCAATTTAGCTGCAAAGTGATGAACACATCACCTCCATTTATTTTCAATAAAAAGTGCTTTCTCCCTGCTCGGGATTTTCACCCCTGTGGAATTGCACTTGTCAGGTACTGGGTTTTCAAACCAGGGAGCGGACTGACAGCAGTGACATCCCATTTACCACCCGTGCTGTCGCCACTGATCCAGGCTGGGCACAACAGCACTCGGCTGCCCATGAGTCAGGAGTCACTCCTGAGCTGCAGGGGCGAGAGGAAACTGCTGTCAGTAGTCATTTCCCAAAACACACTAGAAAAAGAGTTTGCATTTCTCTCTTCTTCTTCATCAAATAAGCTGGTGAAAGCTTTGGGATAATCCTTATATTTTTAGAGCCCACAGTGGGTGCCACCTATGCCTGCTCCCCTCCAAGAGGCTTCCTGCAATGAGAGACACCAGTGGGGCTGCAGCCAGCTGGGATCCCTTTGGTGGGAGAGGTGTTTCGATGAGATCACACAGGCAATCCAAGCAAGCTTACCTGAGCACTGACGTTTTGGTTGAACGCTTGTCTCAGCACTTGGTTGAGTCCTTTTCTCACCATCTCCCTGAAGGCATTGCTGATCATCATCCTCCTTGTGTTCAGAAACAGAACTGTGGAGCAACAAAAGCCACAGGGTGGTCTGAGACATCACCATGCTTCCTGTTTGCCTCCTTTAATTGTTTTTGCATGGGCCTGGCTGTGCAGGGAGCATCAAAGCAGCTGCAGGATTAGCAGCAGCTCCAAAGGCTGAACTGCAGGGCCTCAGCAGCATCCTGAGCTCCCTATCCATCCCATGGCAATATCCCACCGTTTCCAGAGCAAGGTCTAACGAATTCAATTTCTTCAGCAACAAGAAGTCTTTGCCAAGCTGCCTCTCCATGTGAGATATGAGGCCACTCGACTGCCTGTGGACAGAGTGGTGCAGCATTCCCAGGGCACTGAGCTGGTGCTGCACAGGCAGGCCCCACATCTTCCTGGCCACAGTTAAAACAAACACAGAAATGTGTTTCTCCACTGCTACAATTATTTTTCCATTTAGGAAGCATCTGTACACTCTCTTTATGAACATTACCACTACCTTTTCCTCTTATAATTTGCAGAAAGAGCTTTACAGCTGCACTTGAGTGCTTTCAATCCTATACTGTATACAAGCTACTCCTATCTTTGGATATAGTTGCTGTACTCATCACACTACTGATGGAGATATTTAGCAGCTATCAAACACACATTAGGTCCAAGAGCTGCTTATTTCATTTTACCCTGTACCACTCAGGTCTATACAAAGTCATTAACCATTGTTTTATATCTATTCCTCTTTGCTGAGATCTTCAAGATGCACACATCTTCTGGTGCTGCACTGTGCTACCATAAGGAGTCCATGGAAAGCCTGGGCAAGGGACCTATCTGACCCCTTTAATTGAGAGTTCTTACAGCTAAGGAAAAGCTGTCCATGAAAAAAAAACCAGCTAGAGCCAGAAGTGGCACTGTTTGCACAGAAAACTAAAAATCCACCCATTTTGAAGCATGAAATTCTGAGTGGTCATTATTTTCAAATGAAACTTGAATGACAGCATTAGGTGTTCATGTTAAAACATAATTAGGTATTTGTATGTAAACAGGGCTGAAGACTGAGGCAGGTTACTGCACCGTCCCCTTCAGTGACACAGACTCCTCACTGCAAAGCAGAGACCAAACCACCACATCTTACCAGGCTGTCCCTCCCACACAGGAGGTTCCGCTAAATCCCTGCAGTGACCTGCTGAACTTCGGAGCACCTGATGATCTCACCACTTCTTTGGGTGCAATCGTTGCAAAATCCAAGCCACAAATAAAGCCAGTGAGTGCCACCCCTATCCAACAGCCCTGCTTTAGTCCACGTGGTTTGTCAGCGCAGCAGCCTCATCCCCAGATTAACCACAAACACACCCGCGTTCTTTGAGCGCCTTTCTCACTCCTCACCAGCTGCCCCTCACAGACACAGCGAGGTCCTCCCAGTAAACTGAGCGATCCCCACATACCTGTTTTAACCATAAGGTTGTCGGAGAGCCGGCAGTCCAGGGGGGGAGCCGCTGTCATGTTAGCGAAAGCCGCTGCTGCTGTGGTTTCAGAGGGAGCAGAGGAGTTTTCCACTGGAGTAGGGGGAAGCCTAGTTGTTTTCGCTGATGCTGTAATAGATGTCAAAGCTGCTGTAATTGTCAGTGGGTAGGGGGTTGACGTTTTGGTGATGTCTGAGCTCGGGAACTTCTGGGTGTCAGTTACTGTGGTTTCTATCTGCCTCGGTGCGTGGGCTGTGGGTGCGAGTGTGGAAGCTGTGACCGTGCTGCCTTTAAGGGTTACCAGCGTGGCTGTCACGTCCACGGGTGATGCAGTTGTGTTTCTTGTTGCAAAAGGAAAATCTGCACGTGTTCCTACTGAGCTTAGGTCCGATGTCAGTTTTGTGGCAGTGTTATTTTTTGTTAGGGCCAGTGTCAGTGTGCTTAAAGCCATCACAGATGGCAAAGGTGTGTTTTCAGTGCCTAGAGAAAAGAAGGAAGAAGCTGGCACTGGTGAAGCTGGAGGTGATTTTCTTGTTAGTGGTTTTGCTTCTGAAGCTCCTACCGTAGGTATTGCACCAGAAGATACTCCAGATAACACTGTAAGGACAGAATGGGTAAAGTTGGTTTTTGACAAAAAAGGAGACTCTAGCTGTGTTGGTGATGCATGGAGAGAAGTTATGATGACTGACTGCAGAGCACTGGTGGTAGGGGTTGGCAATGGGATGCCCTTGGTAATTTTATTAGATACACTACAGGGAACTAGACTACATCTTGCAGCGCTCGTGTCTCACTCCACACTGAACGTAGCTGGTTTTTTATCAAGCATAAACAAATAACCAGAGGACTCTAACTGATTGTTTGCAAATTCTGGCAAATTTCCAGAACCAATGATTTCTGAAATAAAACTATACAAGACAGTTGAGCCAGAAGGCTTAGTCACAGGAGAGGGGGATTGGGCTGGCAGTGTGTTTTTGCTGGTGGCTGAAATAGTCAAGTTGTCAGTGAACTGAAAAGCCAGTGCTGGTGCTGTGCTTAACATTTCTGTCAGTAAGATAATCTTTCCAGCATTGGGATTCTAGAGAGTTAGGGAGAGCACCTGTAGCATTAACAGAAGGCACATGTAAATGGAGAGATGCTTTATCGTGTATACTGATAATGAACATCTCCAACAGTGAAGAAATCAGCAGCATTTCCAGCCTTGCTTCCTTCCATGCTTTTTTTTTTGCAAGAGGTCAGGCACTGCCAATGCTGTAGCAAGGAATGAATACTGAACAGGAGATGTTTTCAGCGCAAACGCATCCAATTCTAAAAAAACTATTCTTTTCAGCAAAGGGTAAATTTGAAATGTTTTGACTATAGCATGCATAAATATAGTTTGCTGAAGGGGGTGGAGAAGAGTGGCTGCTTATTTGTATTAAATTTTGTTTTGCAGACTTGAAAGCACCAAGTGTGGTGCACGGCACTCAGCTTCCCATGGAGAAGCACTTGAAGAAACTTCTCTTATTTGGACTGAAGTTTTTACCGAAGGAATACTAATGCCAGCTGAAGACACCAAAGCTTTATTGGTCCACGTAGAAGCTGAAGTTATGACTTGAGGAGGAGGGCTGACAGGATCTAAATTGCTTCCAAAGTCTGCATTGGAAATCCTGGAGGAGCCAGAACTGAGTCCATCCATCACGTTGTCATGGAAACAAGCGATGGCAGCATACCCCACGCTGGAGGCATGACAGAGGCAGGTGGCTTTTTATCAACTGAGCGCAAAGTCTGATCAGAAGTTAAATGATTTAAAGCTCCTGGAGCTGAATATTCTGCATATGGGGATCACAGCGGTGGGCGTTCTCATCTTTCTGTCTTCACTCACATCTGGACTTCCTGCATCTCCAGGTGGAAGATGAGCAGTCACAAAAACATCAGTGGCAGAGGTATTTGTGATAGCAGTTTCGGGTTTTGAAAGGCCTGTAGTAAAAGGAACTAATGGCACTGCAGCTAGATCAAGACTAGTCATAGCCGTTTCCAAAACAGTGCTTAGCATTCTTGATCCTACGTGGAATATACTGGTTTGGATATCTGGAGAAACTTTGGAAAGCTGAGTTCCATAAGGCAGGACATTATTAGCATTAAAGTTCACGGATATCTTTGCTGTCACTCCTCTTGTGAAAGGCTGTTGAGCTCTTCTTGCCACAGGAAAGCCACCAGGAGCTGGGAGAGCAGAGGCAGGAGCAGTTGGCAACCGCATGCTGTTTGCCTGATAAGTTCCATCGCTCAGGTCTTCTGCAAAAGTCTGATTCGGAGCCACCACCGAGCGCTGTGAGACAGCAGTCGAAGGGATTTGCAGCATATCCTGGTCGGCTGCTTCTGCCCTGGGACTGTTTCTGAGTGCTATCCTAGTAAACACATCATTTGTCTCAGTTAGCAAGGGAGACCTTGGGTTTGTTGGGAGAGGAGTGTGCTGCATTTCTAAAGAGCAAATCTGTTTTGCTCCTAAACGCTCGGGCTGGCAGCACTGCACTGCGAGCGTGCTTTGCATCTGGAACAAGAGATATTGGCAGTGAAAGGGAAGACTCTGCTCTCTGTTGAGCTGGAGACCTCAGCCAGCCTCTCAGAAGCTGATGGCATGAAAGGTAGAGGGGGGTAGAGCCTGTAGTGTAATTAGTCAGTGCTGTGAAAGACTGAGGATGACTCATTTGCGGTACTAGATGTGGAGTAACCACAGGATGGAAGAGTGATGTAGGAACCTCTGCTTTATCCTGAAAAACTGATGGTGACAGAAGAGTGATATCACTATTTCTGTCAGTCAGTGCTGCCCTAAATGGCTGAGTGTTTGGTTTTACTCCAGTAGAAGATACATTATACAGACTCTCATTAGGGAACCATGACAGGCTTTTGGAAGTTCCTGTCAGGGGAGACTGATGCATTTTTGACACAGGAATATCAGAGTATAGAGATGAAAAAGAGGTCCCTTCTGAAGGAGACCCTTTTTCCCACTATTTCTGTGAAATGCACTGTTGTCAATCCAATGAAAGGCATGGCCCCTGTAAAGAACTCGGGACCCCTCCTGTGATTCACCAGACTGGAATGTACCACGCTTACAGGACTACTTCTGCTTTCACTAACCTGTGAGCTGGCTGAATCTGTGTTGACGAAACCTTCAGGATCTGCAGACAAAGGCACTTGGATGGGCAGTACAGCTGGTTTAGAAAAGTTAATGGTATGAGGTGACCGAATTACCAGTGAGGAGAATGATGGTGATGGAACAGCAGCAAGCATGACTGATCCTGATGAGCTTTCTTTTGAAATGGAGGGTGTTTTGAATGGCACTGGCTGAAGTGGCACAGCTGCACTCGAATGTGTCACTGATGGTGTAGGGGACAATGTGGCAAACATACCAAGTTGAGGCAAACCTGTTTCGTCTGCATCTTGAGATGACGACCTCAGGGGCGACTCGGCTGAAACTTCAGCGGGCTCCTGGGATGCACTGTTTCCACTGCCTTGGTACAGAGTGGGCAACAGGTGCATTTGATCCAAAGTCCTGGTACGTGTGCCAGTCAGTGTGGTTTTTATCATCTGAAGCAAGTCTGCATTCTCCAAAGTCTGCCCCATAGAAATATCAGCTATTGAGGAAGTCTTTGTTTCTGTGGAAGGCCGTGTTGGTGATAGTATAGATCTCCAATTAGGAAAAGATCCTGTAGAAGGAGCATCACTGATATGCTGTCGCCTGACACCTGTAAAATAATAAGTAAAATCAATATATTTTTCCCCAAAAGGAAGAGAAGTTGTTGTCTTCTTGTTAAAAAAAAACACAACACAAAATGCATTATGTTTAGTGAAATAAGTGAACTTTTTTCTTTGTATTCAAAGCGCATAAAAATTCAGAAAATGTTTACCAAAAAAACCCCAAACAAGCAAAATACAAACCCCAGGAAAAGGTTCAACACACAGATTACAAACCCCTCAACTCCTATCATCTGACAGAAGAATAAGGAAAGCTGCCTAGACCGTACCATTTCAAAATCCTACTTTTAACGGGGATGTTTCAACACAGCAAAAGACACATTCTTAGCTCAGGACAATTCTTGAGGTTATCATGAGTCACCCTGTGTCGAAATATTATTGTGAGAAGATGGGTTTAGAAGCAGTGTAAAAGGGTATAGGTTTTGACAACCAAGCTTCACTGACTTGGCATGCAGTCTGACATGGGAATAGAGTCAGCATTGGCTGCATTCCTGCAGGATGCATCTGGAGGTGCTCATCTTGCCAGTTCTAATAACACGTGCAATTATAGACACAAAAGGAAGAAAATAAAATAGGGATGAACATGAGGAGAGAGGGGGCAAGATCCAAAACAAATTAGGAAATTAAGCTCCTTTTTTGATATGTGCAGATGTACAACACATCATTTCAAACACCAGTTTACTCTACATTCAACACCATAATGTTCCTAGGCTTTGTTTTCTTGAAATGATTACAGTTATTCTCAAATCATAGCATGGGAAGTCTCACATTTGTAGTAATTTAAAGATTAAGATTCACTCAAGAGTAAAATTTAAGGGGGGGGGGGCTCTTTATTTCCCTCCCCCATGTGAAGACAATAGATCCAAACTCAGCCCTGGCACTGGCTACCCTGGCAGGCTGTGTCTCCTTGCACAGCTAAGCAGCGGCACAATACAGAGATAGTTCCTGCCCTCCAACTGAAAGCACAGCTGGATCAGACACAGAGGATGCCAAACCTTCTCCACACCCCTCTGAACAACTCAGCATCACGGTGTGGAAGAGCAATCAGGGGCAGATCCTGAGACACATCCAATGGGCTGGACATTGGTTCCAACCACCCACAAACCCAGCAGAGCCAACAGCACCAAATGGGATCAGCCCACACAGACAGGAGCCAGCAGCAGAAAACCTTACAGTGCAGGAGAGGAAAATGGGTCACACTGCACCTATTTAAAGTTAAGCTTCTTTCTTTCTACAATTTTTTTTCTTCCTAAGATCCTACAAGGCCCATCATCCACACACACCGGCCAAAGTAGATGATTAGACCAGATCCCTCAGGCTCCCGTGTGCATTCAACAGGAGGGTGCTGGAATTATGATCAGCATGGCATTTTCTTTTAAATAAAAAAAAAAAAAAAGAAATCACACACACACACAAAAAAACCCTAACAAAACCAAATACAAAGACCCAAACCAATGACCTGTCTTCCATTCCATCCCCGTATTTCAGAGCTTTGTTAAGCTGCGGTGAAGAATGGCCATTATTATCTCCCCCACTGAAATGCAAGAATGAATATAGACTAAGGAAGTAATTTTTTTTGGGGGGGGGGGAGGGGGTGGGGAGCAGCTCCAGGATGGTCAACAGAACTTCTGCCATAAATTCAACATCCTGGTGGTAACTACACACAGCATGCAAAAGGTAAGATTACCCTTGCAATACATGGAGTTTAAACTCCATGTGTACACACCAGTAGCTGTTCCTTATGCCCCTGGATTACACGATATTCTTTCATACTTCAGGCTATTGACTAACCACCACCTCCAACAATCCTAAAACCCATTCAGCAGTAACCTCATTACAACAACCATCATTGATTAGGGTTATTTCCATTAGGTGTAATGAGAAACATCTCTAATATGTCACAGCAGGAAGTTACAAATTGATCCAGTTTAGAGAAAAATCACAGTTTTAGCATTTCTGAGCACCACTGTGAACACAGAAAGAAGTGATAGGGACCAAATAAGATCACAGAGGAGACCCTCATCCCTTCCTTCAAGTAAAAGGGGTGGCACCCTGTGCTGTCCAAAGGTTGAAGGTAATGCATATAAGTAATTAACGTGTGACAATAAAACATGCTAATGAATTATTACTTCTGCCCTTTCTCCTGAGACACCACAGTTGCAATGTTATTCTTCACACAGGTTTGGTTATTTCCAGCGAGAGAACTAGTTGGTAAGCAAGTCTCTCCTGGAAAAAAAGTAGTGGCTAATGAAAATGCCCATATATCCAACCAAGCCTGTAAATTCTATTTCACAGGAAATCTCAAGTTGTAAGGAACCTCATAAGGATCATCAAGTCCAACTCCCTCATCCCTGCAGGACTGTGTAAGGCTAAACCATAGACTAAGAGCATCATCCAGATGCTCCTTGAACACTGGCAGGCTTGTTGTTCCCTGGAGAACCTGTTTTAGTGACTGGTCACCTTCTCAGTGAAAAGCCTCTTCTATTGTCGAATCTGAACTTCTCCTGACACAGTTTGATCCCATTTCCTTGTGTCCTGTCACTGGTCACCAGAGATCAGCACCCACCTCTTCTGCCACCCACGAGGAAGGTGTGTGGACTGCAAAAAGGACACCCCTCAGCCTTCTCTTCTCCAAGCTGAACAAGCCAAGTGACCTCAGTTACTTCTTCCAAGCCTTGGCCTCAAGGTCTTCCATCGTCTTCATCACCCTACTCTGGACACACCCTAATAATTTCATGTCCTTCTTACATGGAGGTACCCAAAACTGCACACAGGTGGGGACACACCAGTGCAGCGTGTCAAGAGATCAAACTGCTCATCTGCACTGCTGGTATTTGAAACCACAGTCCTGTTGGGTTTACACCAGAATAAGGCAAAGACCTGTAACAAGCAAGGTGAGTGTTGTGTGGGTGCTGCAGAAATGATCTTGGAGGATCCCACAGCAGAGCTTTTCCCGGGACAGACGAGCATCTGTTTGTTAACACGCTCACAAAACGAATTCAGCTCCAAATGAATCAAAAAAAACCCCCAAACACTCAGGGTTCAGACATTTCCCTCCACAAAAAGCCTAAAACAAAAAGCCAAAAAACACAAACATCCATGGAATAACAGCCTACAGCTCTACTGAAGGGAACACAGGGACTACCCAGAGCTTCCCTCACTGTCATGGCAGGAGAGAAATATCGTTCTGCCACTTCTGAGCCATTACAAAATATCAACTCAAAGGGATCTTCAACAACAGAAGACTTTTGTTGCCTTGACTTCTGCTGCATTACTTACAGATCATCTGGATCACTAACATTTAAGAGTCAGGCTGTTAAAGAGGGCATTTGGAAATTTTATTGCATGACTGACAAAGATATCTTCCCCTTACACGTCAGGTATGTATCTTTTCACAGCCTTCAGCATGCTGAGGAGGGGATTTCAATTTTCAAATCAATTTGTTTTAATTACTCATTTCTGAGAGGGGAAAAAAAAAATGACCAAAAATAATCCCCAACTTCTATTAACTACTGCAAAGGCTAAATTTTAATAATACAATAGTATCTACATAAGAGTAACCATAGCCCTAAGGGAGAGGATGACAAAAATAACTTTAAAAATAATCTTTTTAACAGAAAATAGGAAAGAAGATGACATATTTTGCTCAACTAGGATCTTTAAAAATCTTTAATCTTTAAAAACTTGTGAGAAACACAATTATTTATAAACACACATAAAAACAACAACCTACTTGCAAGGTAATTATTCTGAGAGGTACCATTTACCACTTTACCCCACTCTACACCCAGTACCAGATAGAACTGCCCTAAGGTTGCATCTCCTCTTAAAAACAATGCCACTATTATATCAAAAAATGTATTTTTTTCCCCTTCTAATGTTTCCTGTTTATTATTACTTTACCATGAGAGACTGAGTGATGAAAGATGAGATGTGACTGGTGTGGGATACAATAAGGAAATAAACAGATAAAGGGTCTCTGTTACAGCAGTGGAAAAAGGCACCACCCTGCTCACAGGATTATGCAATTTACTTCTGTTGAAGAACATTAAGCCTACACAGCATGATGATAGCACCACTTCAGTTTCCTAAAATTATCTCTTCTCTTTTTATTATTCCTTAAGAGTTTACAACTGGAAAAGTGGCACGAGGAATACAGATTTCACGAGCAAAAGGATATGAAATACACTACCAAGGAAAGACACAAATACTCAGCAAAGCATTTTTAAAAATAGCTACGTAGCGTACCAAAATTTTGCTCATTGTGCAGAATGGCAAAAATTATGCCTTCAATATGTGTTCTTCCAGTCATACACTGATGAAACTATTACAACACAACCTGTGTCTCCCATACATCTCACTTTTGGCATCACTCCACAGACATCTGCAGCTTAATTCCACACCTTTTGCATCACATTTAACCTGTGCTGGCTCACACAGCCCAACCAAGCCATGCCTGTTTGTGTGGCCAGTGTGCTTTATGTTCACCCTCAGAGGAATCTGCCCAGAGAGATCACCGGGTTCAGCCAAGACACTGGAAGAGAAACCAAGTGTGTTTTTGGCAGCTGCCAAACCCACAGCTACTACAGCAGGAATGGATGGTGGAGAGGCTGAAAAAAACTCCTTCCTTGGGACTGCACTGTGTCAAAAAAGTGAAGGTAAAGAAACCAGCAAACTAAATCCTGTTCTTCGCAGATACCTCCAGAGTTAACATCCATTTCTTTAAGCAGATTCTAGGAAAAACTTGTACAGCTCACTAAATGGATTCTCGCATTGGTTTCAGCTGTAATTTTTTCCCAGATTAGATCTTGACTTTCCACACTCAAAATTCCATCCTGAAGGATTTAAACTCAGACCATCTTACCAGCACCTGAGGTTGTTTACATCCTAGCCTCTATTTAACTGTAAGAGTCAATGCCTACAAGAGCCAGTAATTAAAAAAACACCATCTCCTATCAACAAAAAAACCAACAACAACAACAACAACAAAACTATTCCCAGCGATCTTAGAAACTAATACCTGCAAACTATTAATAATTTATTTTTGACAACCAGGAAAAACATTTTGTCCCGATACCACCAGAATTCTGTTGAAACTAAACAGCATTTCCATGAGGGGAAAACTGTATGAGGAGGTACCACACTGCACAAGGCTTTCTTTTCAACAAATAAAAGTTTGGGCTTTATGATAAATAGCAGAAAAACGTTTGGACACCATATTCAGGCATTTTTAATTGCACTGCCATGTATTTTGTCACATGAAAAATCAGAGCAGCGACCTTTTCTGCTGGGAATGTTGGTGCACCTTCCTCACTCGCACGGACAGAGCTCCCTTTGGCTTTTAAGAGAAACGCTCCAGCAGCAAAGCTTTGCACCAGGGACAACCTTTTGGCTAGGAACTAAAATACAAGGAAAAAACGCACTTCTCTCCCTTCTTTTGACGTGTCCTGCCTTCACTGCTTACCCAGCCCAAATGTCAGCTGGCTGGGAATGGGAGAGCAGAGCAGAGCAGAGCCGGGGCTGCAAAGGCTTCGTGTCTGTCACCAGCACTGCTCCAGGACCCGACAGGCTGGTGCGACTTGTGCCGAGTGCCAGCCTCGCCTGGGGCTGGAATGTGTCTGCTCCTCCTCACAGCCGGCTCTGCTGGGAGGCTTTAATCGGGTCCAGCAACCGGGAGGGAGGGGAAGAGCAGTGTGAGAGACAATAGACCGGCCAGGATGAAGGAAAAAAAAACAAACCACCACGCTCCTGTCACGGAGGAGACAATTCTGCCACCGGCAATTCCAGCTGCATCATCTGCATGTTGTATTCACAGAGCAGATGTTCAGCTGGATCATTAGGAAACGCAGGGAGAGGAGGATTTCATCACCACGCCGTGCAAGCGGGATAATTGCACACAATCATACGGAAACCAGAACCAGCCCTTGCTCCCACAGAATGCATCCATTACCACCCTTCTGCTTGAGTTTATCCATTTATTCACAGAATTTCAGTGAATAAGTGACATATATATCTTTATTTATTCTTTTCATTTTTATTGCTTTCGTGAGCCTGCCACCCTGCTTTATCACACTGCTTGTCTATTTATCTGTAAACAGATATTTGCACAAACTTTTGCACAGGAATTGTGTTTATTCAGGAAATTTGCTATATATGTATGCTAGCATCAGCATAAATGATGTAATGAATAGTGTAGCAAAACCAATTCAAGGTCATTGGGAACACGCAATACCAAAGCTGCCAGGTCTCCTGCTTTTACCTTGAGTCTTAAAATATTTGAGAGGCTTTTCTCATGAAACAAACAAAAGAAACAAAACACCTCACCAAAAAAAAAAAAAATCCCTTCAGTGAAACAGACTGTTTGTATTCAAATTTTCATTCTTTACATGAAAATTCTCAATTCTTGTGGTTGTGGGACAAAAGAAAACCAAAATATTTTTAACTGCCACGACTTTTAAGCAAATCACTTTTTTACAGGGCTGGTTTAAGTTTTTATTTTAAATTTCCGGAGCTAGGATAAACTACAAGGGAGGCACTAAATTCTCAAAGAGAACAAAAAGAGTTGAGGGCCAAACTCTGATCTTCTTAGACTATCTGGGCATTAAGCAGCAAAGCACAGGAGACGTGTAGCAGTTTTGCTACTGTCAGTAGCAAAGTAGGCAATGATGGTACAGCATTATTATTATATGCAATAAAACCATGTTTTCTTAACTGGAAGCTACTCCTTTAATAGAGGTTTCAGAGTTTAAACTCCCCAGAAAAATCAAATACAAGAGGAGACTCAAGAGAACTCCTGCTAAAAGCCATTAAGATTATTCTACAAAGTAAAAAAAAAAAAAATCCTCTGCAGAACTTTCTTAAGGAAATGACAATGCTTTCAAAAGGCTGAACTGTGGGCCAAATTACATAATATGATGTATATTCTGACATGCTTGCTGGGCAATTGCGAATGTTCCCTTGAGCCAAAAGGCTTTCTGCTCACCAACCCAAGCACATCCTTCAAGGGAATCTCTTTTGCACGTAACATTTGAGGCCGTAACCAAGAATTGGTGATAATCACCTCTCATCTGCCTCACATCCAGGAACCAGGGCCATCAGCTGCGTTAGCAGCGAGCAAAACAACTGCCTGACAACCCTAACACTTGCTAATTTCAATTTATTTCAGAGCTTTGCAGTTTCAGGTACCACATGCAACCCACTCACAAGTTCCAGGGCCAGGGAAGGACAATCCCTCTGCTTTGCAGTGACCATTTCAGGCCAAGCCATGAAGGGCAGACAGGGGGGCTGTGACCTGGGTACCCCTGTGCTTGCCCCGGAGGACACGGAGCCACATCCTTATTTGGGGTCTGTTCCAGCAAGATAACCAGGAGAGAAGTTAATCCTCTCTGAGGAGAGATAGGATCTCAGAGGTGCCAAGTATACAGGATCAATACAAGGACAGAGCTTTCCACAATGCCTTTTGCTGCTTTCAAGCTCTTTCCACTGTCTGTGATGAAGGATGAAGAGGTGAAGACCAGGAAAGAAATGTAGGTCACACACAGAAGTATCCTGCTTTCTCTGTCTGCATAATGTTCAGTGTTGTCCCACTGATAATGCCTTCGAAGTATAAAAGTCACCGCTCTTTAAAAAAATAAATTAAAAAAAATACTGATTTTTAAGATTAGAAACTTTCTGTTCACACTCAAGAGAGGACGTGATAAGACTCCTTGACTTTTGAAGTAAATAACATTTCTTAAAAAAAACAAAAACAAAACAAAACAAAAAAAACCAAACAAAAAAACAACGCAACAAAACAATTAGCAAATACAGATTCTATTCTCTCTTCAAGATTTGCCCCAAATAACCAGGGTTTATCCATCCTGGTATAAAATGCAATTTCTAAACCCAAAAAAGTGAAGCCTGTTACATGGCCCCAGAATGCACAAAGGCTAAAACAGTGAATGTATGAGATCCACTACCATGAATGAGCCAATAGACAAATACTAAGTTGAAATGTGGCACATTCTTCTTTGCAGAGGACTCTTCCTTATGTCCATGAATGTTGCTGAGAAAGAGTCCCTGTAAAGTGCATGTTTTTCTCTCAGATTAGAAAAATTCTATTCCTGAGCAGGATTGACAGCACTGAAGGTAAGGGACAGCTGCTATAGAAGGTTGTGGGGTTTTTTCCCCAAAAGTTTTATACTCATCATCTTAACTTGTTCTTTCCTATACATTTACTCTTCAGAAAGCATCAATTTAAAGGCAATCCCTTGGAAAAAAAAAAATCTGATTCTTTTTTCTATTTTAGTTCAATATTGCCCTTTGATTCCTACCTCTTAAAAATGTAGCAACAGCCCAGTCTCAGAAGGGGGGAAATCACTTTCCCATGAAGGAAAGTTTCAGCTTCCAGGAAGCTGTCAGAGAACTCTCTGAGGTCAACTCAGGATGATGGAACTAAATTGTTCTGAACAACAAATCAACCTGCAACTTTGCTATGACCTGCAGTGGACGGTCCAACATGAAGTGCAATACACATCCCAATTAAAAATAACACCTTAATGAACAACATATATAAACTATGTAATTAAATTCTAATTTAATTAGACAGTAGATGAAGATGGGCTAGAAACTACCATGAAAATGTTTTAAAACTATTTCCATTTTCTGTTATTTTCACTGTGCTTTGCACAGCCCATTAGTCTTTATTTTCAGCGCCTTTATTTTCTTTGCTGCATAAAAGTGGCAATAGCTCAAGTTTATAGCAATATGTTGCCTCATTTCCCTCTCTCACCTCTTGGAAATCAATGCAAATAGTTATGTGAAAGAACAGCAGTACTGTCTGTAATAATAACCCCCAGTGACCCTTACTGACAGAGTACAAGAGGCTAAAAGCACCAAGGGGGAGCTCAGTCACTGGTGGTGAAAAGGTGAAATAACTGCCCAGTCAAATCTAACTTTTCAGTCATTAGTTAAAATCCAGAAGATGCTTCTAAATCTGAAAAATCAATGGCCCCGTTGGCAAACTGGGGGGGTTCCCACAGAATGCTGGAGAACCAGCTGAGCTCCCAGCCCAGCTCTGGGCTCCCCTGGGAGACCATCACCAGGAGGCAGGTGCTGCATCTGCTCCTCCCCTGTTTCCCTGCAAAAGCCATGGATCTGACTGCATCTTTTGGGAAGCCCCACCCCTCACATGGAGAGCTTGGTCCCACCCAGGCTGTACCCCTGCACCTCCCACGTTCAGACAAAAGTTATACATTCCACGGGGGTTCGGTATTTAATTTACAGGTATCAAAAGCAGCACACCCAAAGCTCACAAAGACCCAAACACAGGGATAAAGCAGGTAGATTGTACTCAAAGACTGTAGCTCTGAGCTTGCATTGCCTGCCTGAACACAAAAAAATGTCAGTACTGATCAGTGATGTGGTGTGAAAAAGTTGATTCTTTTCCCCGAGATAAAGGCATCAGCATTTTCTGTCAAATCATGAGACAACATCTTCCCTGTGAAATGACAGGAGTTTCCCCCCAAAAAAAAATCATTTAGAAAAGCAGGGTCACTGCTACAGGGACAGTAATATTTTAGTAATAGCTGAGTCACTTTTAATTGTAAAACCAGTAAATGGTTAATGATTACCAAAGTGAGCAGCTGGTTTCTCAAAAACAAGACCCACTGCGTGGAAGAAAGGGCATTATTAGAAAGAAAAGATGCTGCTATTTCCAGATGGTGCCTGAACAGCACTGCACAAGTTGGTGGATCTCCTAAATTAAAATCTCCCGAGTGTTATCAGAACGTTTGGGGCTCACAATAGACAATGATTAAAAGATTCCCTCTGAAAAGATTAAAACTGGCCAAATAGGATAGACTTTTACCTCTACAGCAACACGATTTTCTTGGTTGCCTTCTGCTGTGCTTGTTCATGGAACTCACATGTTCCATCACACTGCACCCAGCAGAATGGCAAACATGGCTCTGGCAGGAAAGCAATTGAAAATCTTCCCTCCTGGATCCCCAGCTGAACCCCACCTTCCTAACTTCGAATTTAACTCTGAACTAAACCCCCAAAAAGCTCATCTCTGTGACTCACCCTGGGTACTGCCAAGACACTTCTTGTCACTCGATTGCTGCTCTTTTTTGATAAAGTTTCATAAGATTCTGTTCTCCGAAAATTTCTGGAAGCTATTTCTAAAAACAGCCTCTAACAAAAACAGACCCGAATTTGTTTCCAACCACTCGGTTAATCTTTAGGGACACGCGTGGTCACTTTTAACAAAAAGAGAAAGATGATGCCCTACTCAGACAAGGCTTTTCCTTTGTACCTACACCGTGGAAACATTTAGCATTCATGTCAGTATAAACTGAATATCTGGATTTTAAAGCTCTCAGACTAACCAGGATTTTAGGAGCTTTACTGCTACACTGTCAAACACATGCACTGTACAGCATTTAAGAAGGTTTTCCCTTAATCTGCTCTATGCTGGTATTGTTATTAAAATGAGATAACTCAAATGAGATAGGGATAACCAGGGGAAACTAATGAATATGGGGTGTTTTTTAAATATTAAACAAAGATATAAATGAAGAGAAAAGGCACGAAGGAAGAAGGTGCTAAAAATGCCAGGTCATGCAGTGATTCATTACTCTTTTTACTCAATCAAAAGTTGCTCAGGTGTCAGAGTATCAGCACTAAGATCCAAGTGCCTGACGCTACCAAAAAGAAACCCTGACCATCCCAGGCTTTGCTCCAGGTAAGACAAGAAGCATAAAGTGAAAGTTTCTTCCCATAACGTTCCTGACAGGTGACATATTGCACAAATCAGGGCAGCGCCTCAGCAAACTCCTTAAGTCAGATTTATGCCACTTCCATGTACTTTTTTCAACACACACTCTTCCCTCACTGTCAAGATTTTACTGACCTGGGTGTCAGGACAACATGAGCACAAGCATGGCCACAGAGCGGACACTTATGAGAACTAATTCTCATTCAGAGGCTGCTGCTGCTCTTTCAGAGATCGGGACACCGGTTCAGCGAGCTGGTGACTTCATGGATGAACCTGAACTTTCCTCTGAGTGCATTAAAGAGTTAGAGTGGGGATGGTGAACACATGACAAACAGATCAGAAGATGCTCATGACACTCTCACAAGCAGAAAAAAAAAAAGCCTATAAATTATCTTCTCAAATACCCATTTGGCCAAAGAAAAGCAGATGAGGTGTGTGGGGGGAAAGAAATAAATTGAAAAATGAAGACACATTCTGGTTTCACAATTATCCATTAGCAGTGCCAGAGCAGACCTGAGAGCAGAAGGAAAGCCCAAAATGCTCCTTTGCACCTGTGTAACAAGAGCACAACAAGGTGAACATCACTCTTCAAGCAATCCTCCCACCTGCTGGAGATTCCTCTGGCCCCACAAGCAGAGACACACGAGACCCCCACCCTGATGTCTGGACAAAGGCAGGTGCTATTCTGAATTACCTTAAACTGAAGCCAAATGCTTTATTTGGAGGAAAGGGCAGAAATGAGATTGTAAATTCTGGTCATAGTCTAAAGGCTTGTCTGGTTGGCTTTCACATTAATTTCTTTTTCGTGGTTTTACCAAAAGCGATCTGAATCTTAAATAAAGGCTAACAATTAATTTCATTCTTCACTGGCTACTGCTTTTTCATTAACAGGTGATGCTTAAAATAGTACAAGCAGTGTTCCCAGAATTCCAGTTAAAAAAACTAAATAACAACCATTTTCTGCACGAACCAAAGATTTGTCATCTCAGAAACTGTAATTTCAAAGTGATAAATATGTTTCAGCCACACTCCCTTCCTGCAAGCTACCAGCCACCATATTTCTCCTCCAAAAGCTTCTTTTATTGCAGTAGTTATTTAAAACTCTGCCTAGACATATTAAAATGCTGACAATAAGAAAAAAATAAGTTTTGACAATGGAACGAAGTATATTACCTGACTCAACAGCATCAATCACGGGACCTCGATTTGCAGCTATCACAGTGAGCCTGCACTGCTATGAAATAAACTGGTTCACTGGCAGTGCAAAATGTAGCTAGAAGCTAAAAAAATTAATACTGCACATTTATCCCCATCATAAAGACACAATGCTGTGGATTAAAAAGGGAGGCTGTGTTACAGGGTGAGCCAGGATATGATTAAACTCTGTC
This sequence comes from Myiozetetes cayanensis, assembly GCF_022539395.1. Taxonomy (NCBI): domain Eukaryota; kingdom Metazoa; phylum Chordata; class Aves; order Passeriformes; family Tyrannidae; genus Myiozetetes; species Myiozetetes cayanensis. The sequence continues at coordinate 58,450,742 of NW_026087853.1, forward strand.
TCCCTGACTGGGACTTGCATTCTACCATGAAAGCACAATTTTCTGATCATCTGAGGAAGGTCTTGGACAGCAGCATTTGCCCAAGTATCAACTCCATTTGTTTATGAGGGGATTTTAAATCAAAATAAGGCCTGCTTTCTTCTTAGTTTAATTTTTTTTATTATTATTTACAGAAATACATTTCAGCCTATTGCAAGCAAAGCAAACCTAATCCCCACTGCCCTGAACCTACCACTATCACCTGAGTTTTAGTAAAGTAAATGTAAAGCTCATCTTAATTCCAGTCACTTAATACCTTCTCATCCCAGGAGGGGACTGGAAGTGCAAAGATATATTGACTCTTCTTTTAAAACCATCCCTTCTACATCAGTTTTATAAATCAGCCTTAATGCAAGTAAGGCTAGACACTCATCTGTTGACCTGACAGCGCTCTGATCTCGCTTAGCACAGCTGCAAACAGGTGCAAGAGCAGCAGGGCAGGGATTGAATCACCCCTGCTGCAACTGTACCTGCCTCAGCATTCCACTGCATCTCAAATCCAGCCAGTGAGTGGCAGGATGTGCTCTTGAAAATTTGTGTGAGTTTTGTGTTTGTTTGGTTTTTTCAAAGCCCATAAAAATACCCCAGAAATCATCAATTATTTTTATTTATTTTATTTTGTTTACCTTTTTTTTTTTTTTAACTTTCTTAATTTTGGTGCCCAGCTTTCATGGAGATTCAAGGTTAACAAAAAAAAAAGGAAAAGTATAAATGAGACTTGTGAGCAATCACCCAGCAGCACATCCACTCAGGCCAGGTGTAAAAGCAATGAAAATAGTACATGAATACTCCTGGAGGCAAGTCATGCTTTCTGAATTCCAATGAGAAATACGTTAATTTTCATTTAAATTCCTGTCTGTAGCTTTTCCCTTTTTGCAAGCTATTCTGTTAACCACCTTCATTCTCAGATATCACCACCATATGAAAAGAGAGATGTGAAGAAACATTAACAAAGTGAATGTGCAAGTAATCTAGTGAAATGCAAGTAATCTAGTCAGAGAAAAATCCCCAATTTAAACTTGACACTCAGTGGATCAAAACTGAGTTAGGTTAGAGACAGCAGGTTAAAATGGGAGACTTCACCTCTGCTCAGGTGAACTCAGGAAATCTAATTTACCAAGAACACCAGAATGGATGCAGTGAAATTATTGTAGCTGTCAACATCAAAGCCTCTGAAATCTCCTGGCGCTATCACGTGAAAAAAGAGAAATCTTCAGGAACTTATATTTAATTGTAGATGCACATTAGTCATGCTGTCACACTGCTCCTGGTATCACACAACGTGCCTCGGGGTGTGCATTTCAGTTATTTGAGAAATACCACGGCAAGCTAAGCAAGAATGGCATTTGGGAGGCAACAAATATCTTCCAGCGGGTTCCCTCAGCGTGGCAAAGGGGTCCAAGGTTAAAAATAAATCAGTATATTTAGTCTTCCCTAAGAGTTCTGTGGTGATTCAACCTCTGAGCTGACCTGAGCCAAGCCATGTTTGCTGAGGGATTTAGAAGAACAGTCACCAGTGAGTTAAACTACAAATTTCCTCAAGACTCCAGAAGAATTAGTCCTTGCTGACCTAATGTTTCTTCAGCAAAACGTGCTTTCTTTAAACAAAGACAAATAAACACTGCTGAGAATAACGTTGCTCCCTACTTACAAGAAACAACGCCAAAAAAACTCACCATTCACACAAATATCCCTAGGATAATACCATTCCCTTAGAAAAACAAGCAGAAGAGGAATCTGTCTCCAGTGATCAATGACCTCCTGCTTGGCTACAAACCACCTCACAATTCAACAAGCCAGCTTCTCTGCAGACAAGCCACGTCTTTAAAAAAAGAATTAAAAAAAAAACAAAAACAAAACAAACCAACCACTGCATTTCCAGGTAGGTAATTTATAATGTTTCCTTTGAGATTTTATCATCTATCGAATAACAAATAGTTGCTTAGGTAAACTGCGATGCCAACAACCTCACCCACATCCAAAAGTGAGTCAAAGCACCATCGAGGAAGTTTCTGCCCAAAACATCAAGTACCTCCTTCAACTGAGCACTAATTTAAACGTTATTTATTTATTTATTTACAGACTTGGTGGACTGAATACCAGACTCAGTCGCTGAAAGAGAGCAACCTCCTTCCCCAGGCTGCATATTCCAGCAGTGTCTTCCAATTACAGTGACCAGAGATGTTAAGCCATTTTTACAAAGGTAGCTAAAATCAGAATTCCTGTCCCAAAAGTCAGACCCCCAAATACATGTGCTTCAGCTATTGGGCCTAAAGCATATTTGTTGCTCAACACAGACACGCTGGTTTCTAAGAAAATGAAAATATAAACAGAAGAAGCCAGAATTAATAATATTGCATTCCCATGGGATTTCTTCTCACCATCCCTCTACAGCGAGTTCACTAAACAGTAATTTAAAATTCTATGCATCAAAGATTTATGTGGTAGCTTGGTCTCCAGCTTCTGAAATACATAAATACATAAATAGATTAACCAATACGGAGGATTCTCAGAGATTTATCACAGCTGGAGGAGCTTTGGAAGTTCTTTTTGGCTTTTTTTCCTCCTCCCACCAGATGAAGAGCTGCAAATCCCAGTCGCTAACAAGGGGGCTGAAATCCTCTGGGACATGGGAAGGAGGGAGCAGCCAAACTGCCATGAAAAACACGACCACGGCCAGGATTAAAGGTGAGAAATACTGAAGTACAGATTCCAGCATCCAAAGAAAGGGCAAACTGCACAGGGGGGGTTCTGGCAGAATGGGATTAGCATTAAAAAACAACAACAAAACCAAAACCAAGCAAACAAACAAAAAACCCACAAACTAGGAAAGCTTTGCTATTTGTTTTAGATTACCCAACTCGCTCAAGACAACCACAGTGTCTTGAAACTTGGTTCATTGCTTTTGAAAGTGTAGGAAGACCTGCATATATGTATAAATAAGTATAATATCTTCTTCAAAAAAGAGGGTCCGTTTGCAAGCTATTCATCAGCTGAAGTGGCTGAAAATAATGTTATAAACATCTAGTAAGTGCTTGGCATTTACAAGCTGCCAGGCACACAGCAATCAACATTTTCATTCAGAGTCTGGACAGCTGCCCCTCCGTGACCTGCCCTTTCAAAAATAATAAAAGTAAATTAGAAATAGATTTTAGAAATAAAAATTTATATACTGTGCCATTCTTTCTGAGGTGGTTTTATGGGGTTATTTTACCCTGAGAGAGAAAAAAAGAAGAAAAAAAGAAAGGGCCTGGGTACACTGCTACTGTTGGGTAGATAACTGAGTTTTTTTTTGAGAAAGGTGAAATTTAGCACTGAGTACCAGTTTGTGGAAATAAATACACTTGATTTCCAAGCATGTACTTGGTCTAAATGGTACTAGAAGTAAAATAAGGGCAGGAAAAAAACCTAGAGAATTATTCCAATCCAGCTGAAGCCAATGAGGGAAGAATTTAATTTTAAATTGTTCCATTAAATATGCAGATTAATTATTTAATCTATTAAAGCATTTTTGATTCAAAAAACCCCAAAACCTTATAATGAAATATTTCTGAAAATAGAGTATTCCAAATTTTCATTTTAAAATAAAACTTTTCTTTCTTTAGACCTGCTTAGAGAGTAAGTAATCCGAATGTAAATAATACGAGGACTTAGTTAAATATTTTGTTACATGTCAATCTGGATCGCTTGTGAGAAGGCTGAATAATTTCATCAGCATCTCCATTTTGAATCAATTTGAAGCAAAATACATTTTCTTTGGTTTGGCTGAAGTAAAATAAAAACAAAAATACCTCTCCTAAGTCACTTTGATTAGCTTGTTTGCTGTCTTATAAAATGTTGTGTATTTCTCATTAGGTAAAGGCAATTAATATAATCAGTCTCCGAGCAGAGAACCACATTTTGCTGTAAATAACACTGCTTGAAAAGGTTGAGCCTCAGACTATCACTGCTGTAGGCTCTTGCCCTACCATCTAGAAAGGAACGTGCAAATCACTTAATTGCTATAAATGGGGTTTACAGGCAGCTCGTTGGCACCTAAACAGACTCACAGAAGGAAAATTACGCATTTCTGCATCCAAACTCTCTGACTGGGATGCTCATTCCAGATACAATTCATTAAAAAAACCCACAAACTATGAAAACAGATGTGTCTGCACACCAGAAATCAGAGAAGATCATTCTTCAGAAAGGGTTAGGCAAAGAGAAAACAAATATTTTCTTCTGACAGCAATGGAACAAAGTCACTGCATTTCCAGTGAAACCAAGAACAACCTTTTCCACACGCAGAAGGGGCAAGATTTTAAGAAGTATTCACCCAGAACTAATGTCACAGTACTGATTCCCAGTGGCTGCTCATTAAAATATCACAGCATTAATAGAAAGGGCACGAAAATATACATTTTTTTTTCTAAATTCTTCAAATGCCAGCAGAAGAAAAAAATGCCTCTCAGGATCCTACTCAAGAGAAAAGGAATTTCAACTGGAAGACAACCAGGATAGGCTTTCTTTGCATCCTCTTGGCTCCTTTGTGTGAATTTGGTGACTGTGGAGTCCAAAGCTGGTTTAAGTGGTCATGGACAAGCCTGCTGACCGTGCAGCAGGAGAAGGGAGACAACTTCCCTGCTCGTCTATTTGAACACTTATATTTTTTCTTATTTCACAATATAGTTATTTTACCCAGGCCACAAGGAAAACAAACAAACAAACAAACAAAAAGTATCTTCTTTAAATGACAAGGAGAGAGCCCTGCACGCATGTCCAGTCCTCTGGAATGTTCCCATGAAAGCCCAGAAGAGCCCAAACGCGAGCATCTTTTACACAGCACCGTGTCCCTCCAGCAAGGGGCTCTGTTAATCCTGCTGGGTTTAACAGAGTTCATGCTGGTTTTGGGTGGTGTGCTCTCATCTGTCTGCTCTCCACGGCAGATTCTGATTAACATTAAAGCCAATACTGTGTCATGAGCAAAGTCACAGCCAGACTATTCACGTGGCTTCAGAGAAAAAGAGAATTCTTTCCCTCCATCCCTGGCTAAGCAGCCCAATCGTCTTTCACAGCATCTGCTTCACACTGCTATGACCATTTTCCCCCAGCTAGTTCATGCTGCAAAACAAATTTCTCCTCTAGGACAGATGCTTTTCCATCCTGAAACGCTACATATGCTCCTAAAGCACCAGCAGAAGCCCTTCAGCGAGCTGTCAGATTGGCCAAAACCTACGGGTCCCACACCCTCGGCAGGCGTAAATCAGCCTGGGGTTAAAAAAAAAATTAAAAAAAAAAAAGTGAGGAAAATCAGGTCACACCAATAAAACCTTACCTTTATTTCAGATCTGGCCTATGCAACCTGATGTCTTCAACCTAGCAGAAAAATTCAGGCTTTACTACAAGCCAGGTTATTTCTTTTATAGGGGGGAGAAGAGGAGACTGTGGCACCGGGAGCCTCCTTTCGGATTCTCCCTGCAACAGTCCCAGACCAGGCATCCCTGAGCTGTGCTGCTGTAACCTTGAAAAAACCCATCCACGGCACCTGCCTCTGCTGATTATCAGCCCTGCCCTCAGCCATTTGGTGGCAAACATTTACCAAAAAAGCAGCTAATTATGGGAGTGGTTAAACTGGAGGCAAATCCTCCTCAAGGGGCGACTGACCTTCTCGCCTTGAAGAAGCTTACTGAGAGGTTTAGTGAGGTTATTATTAAAAAGATTTTCTATGTGAGGGATTTTCTTTATAATCCACGGTCCCAGGGAAGGCTGAAAACACACTTTTCCAATTAGCTAATAACCAGAGTTTTATTTTTCAAACTGCTAAGTAGCCACAGGATGATAAAAATCTGCATTAAATGACTCATATATACACACACCTGCTCCTACAGAACATCCCACAGCAGACTGCTACAGAATGAGCACAGAAAAATGACATTAAAGGGAACTGTAAGAGTCCAATTTTGCTCTCATTCAAGATAAAGGAAATTTACAGATCAAACCTCTAGGTACTTCAAAGGTCAAGTACATTTATATTTATTACCTCCCCCATTTACTCACCAAAATCTTGGTATTGCTTTTATCAGTCAAAGAGCAAAGCGACAGAAATTAAAATATCATATTTTCTTCTAAATGACATATGTTTTATTCAAAAGCATATATCATGCACACATTTCTTGCATGTATCACTACTATGAATCCACAAGCAAGTGCAGATTGATATGTCCTGAGAAAAACACCTCAACTTCCTCAAAAAAAAAGGAAAATAAAGCATATGACAAATGAAAAACTCAGATAACGATTAAAACTTCATTCTTTCAGTTTATCAGGCATAATGTGCACTCATTAGGCAGAAGTAGGCTTGTTTTCCCATCATCATTAATACATCTGCAGGATTCCCCAGCAAATTGAAAGTAATTTTAAAAAAATCACCTGCCACTTGTATTGCCAAAACAATACAAGCAGGAAATACTTCAGAAACTGCTTTTCTGGAGAGAAGTTGTTTCATTTTGGGCACACTGAGTGACTGCTGCGCACACACAAAGGCCTGAGAACGTTGCACTCTGAAGCACAGAGTTCCTCCAGGCTGGGGTGTCCTGAGATGTGTTTCAGTCTGACACTCTTCTTCAGCTACCCCTTCCATCCTTTCTGCACCCAGACATCCCCACTCTCACACTGATCTCACCATTCCCACCAAACCTCTCTGTAACAGGGTGCCACAAAAACATTTTCTCAGGGGTTTACAGCTTTAGCTGTGTTTGTCCATTACAAAATATTCCATAACACAAAAAAAAAAAAAAGGAAGGAAATGCCAAACAAGTGGAAGATTTCTAGCAGGTGTTTCACCTACAGCACTGATTTCTCTATCATTATCAAGAACTTCCTTTTACCCCCCACGTGCCATGAGCACACAGAGCATGCAATACAACATCTTTACTAATAGTATGACATACTTCAATAATTACCCTGTCAGCTAGATCAGCATGAGAGGAGGACTGATGGTAAGTGAGCAACTCAAGTGGGTAACTATTTGGAGAGGGATGAAGTAATAACAGTCTTATAAATGGATTTCCAATTAGGTAAAAAATAAAATAAAATTAAAAAAAAAGAAAGAACTTTACAGATTTTCCTCAATTACCATTCATTTAATGGCCTGCCAGGCTTACAGGCCATACAAAAGCAGGTTTTTGTGTAAAGATGCTGCCTTGGAGAACAGCCTTAGAGTATTCTCAGACAGAATAAGCAGCTGTCATGGAGAGGCTTCTTTCCTGCCTCCCAAGACTCTACAACACAACAGAGAGCTTAGCAATAGCCTTCCCCTCACTGACAGAAAAGGGATCTGAAATCTCATCTGGTGGCTTCAAGACAATTATAAACTAAATAAATGGATACTTTGATTAAAGCGAAATTAATGGAAATATAAAGTGTTAGTAAGAATAGCTTCTCTCAAGGATATATCTGATGTTACTTGACAGTGATTTTAATATATAGGAAGCCTGAAGGAGAGCAAATCAGCCACTCAGTGGTGAAGCAAGCCTTCCAGTCAAACACTGGGCTTGTAATCCCAGTTTCAGAATACAGATTTAGTTTCAATAATAACATGCTTAGTTTCAACAGGCAAAAAATATTCTTCACTGATAAACAGAATTAAATTATATTGAGATGCTCATACAAAAAAAGAATAGTGACATTTAAGGTATGTGAAAAATAAATGAAACTTCAGTGTTCCAATAGGTCAAAGATCCATCTATGTGCAACACAAAGCTGACGATTTCATGAAGTGATACTTGAAAATATAAACTACTGTTACCAAATCCCGTTACCTAATGATGCAGGATCTGCCCTATTTTACAAAAACATCTGGCTCAGGGATGTCAAGACACAGCTGGCAGGTTGGCTTCTCAAGGATCTCACATCAAGTCACAGGACACTTGCCACACCCAAGGCAGACCCTTCACTCAGAGTCCTGGGCTGGAGCAGCTCAATGCCATGTTCTCCCTTTCTGATTTTGTACAACAGTGCTGAATGTATAATCAAAAACTCAAACCTGATGTTAGGAATTTGTTACTCAAATTGGAAAGTCAAGTATTCCAAAATTAGAAACATGTTCCTCTTACAACAGCCTTTGATTGCAGACCCTTTCCTCCAAATCCTTGCCTTATTCAGCAGAGGGAGTGGATAGCAATCAGGAATTAAGATGTCTGTTCACTTTATAGTCATCTCCTTCATACCATATATTTGCCATATTTGCACTAGGTTTTAGTCATGAGTTCTTTGTTTCATGTTTATCACTGAGGATGCTGTCCCTGACAAAATTGTCTCGTCTGTTCCCTAAATGGAAGAAAAAAAGATGAGTTTTTACATCAGGAACCTGAGGTACCAGGAAAAATAATGCCAAAATTCATCAACACCGTGTTGCTTTTGGATATAAACTTGGAATCCCAAGAACCTGATTTATCCAAGTATGTTGCACTTGGCATGTCAGATTTCAAAACAGATATTAATTATTCCTTTTCTGTATTGTCTTTTGAGGGAAGCAAGCATCTTCTGATAGTCAGGAAAACATAAACAGAAACATAACTGACATATCTATAGGTACATGGCATCAGGAAAACTAAAAGGATTCAAACCCTGTGCTAGACCATGTATTGTTCACGTCCTTACAAAGCAATCTACCTTTCTCTCTCTCTCTGGTAATATCCTCAAAGACATTTTAATTCATACCTCTCTAACTAGACTCTGAGCACCTGTATTCATGCATTTAGCTTTGAAGGCTGCTGCTCTTCTTTCAGATTTGAAAGATGCAGGAAGGCTCTGCAAGTTGTTCCTAGTAAAACATCTCATGCCCTCCTTATATGTTGCCCTAAACCATCCAGTTGCAGCAGTGTTGTGAACAAGGGCAGTTGAAAAAGCACAAAGGCCATTACACAGGAAAAAAAAAGCTGTGAGTTGTTCTTTTTCATCCATCCATCCATCCATCCCCATCACGAGCTTTGTACATGTTTTATGGATCTAAAGCATCAGCAGAACTTGTATGACCACTAAACCTCACTAAAGCCAAAGGTGCAGGGAGCAGCATCTGAGCTGTAGAGAAAGCAAAGCCTTTGCATTCTCTTAAAAAAAAAAATGTCTTTAAGTTGTCAATATGGAGAGCAGCATGTTCCACTTCTATTTCTAGTGGACTTGCTGCAAGATGGATAGGTGTAATCATTTCTGGTGAATTAGGAAAAAAGCAGCTATTGATTGCAAGGGGTTAAAAATAGCTGAATCAAGTCATTAAAAAATCATTAGTATTTGTATCTTCCTTTGTTCCTGTTGAATGCAACAAATATCTTATTTAGCAGAAATATTCATGGTTAAGAGATGATTTCTCTGCAGAAGAAAGTGAGACAAATGGCGTATTTTTAGGAAATGCTATTAATTTACAGAGTGGGCTTTGATGTGCCTCCGATTATCCGTATTTCTGGCTTGCCCACAGCTACAAAAATCAGTGCTTTTCTAGAGGAACTTGATATGTTGTGCTTCATTTTTCATACCATTCAGCATTAAACCAGGGAGGCACGATTGTTACCCTTCTCTTCAAAAGACTTTCACACATCCAGGCAATAATTTCATTTAAATACTACAAAGTGTTTGGGGAGCAGTTTGCTTATGGTGTAAGCCAACAGCGTATTTGGCACCGATAAATTAAATGTAGAGTTACCTCTGCTTCACACACTGGAACCAAGGATCAAAGCAGGGTCAGAGCTGCTCTATCAGTCACTTTCACCAAGTCAAACTGGTCAGATTTTATCTGTCATAAATCAATGTGAAACCACCGATGGTCTAAGCATGCCAAGGGAAGACCTGTCCACTTTAATATTGCTTCACAACCACTTCAAGAAGTGCATATTCTTAGTGGAAGCAGGCAGGTCATGTCCTGCTGCAATTATTTAGCATTGTAATGATCATGTATGTGCAATCAGCTGGCTTGGAGAGTGGTATTTTTAAGAGAGAATTTGTGATTTCTCCTTGGAATTGATTTAAATGCTTTAAATAAATAAATAAATAAATAAATAAAAAGGACAAAAGCAATCCCTTTGAAGTAAATTCTGGCTGCAGTACTTGAGTAGCACTGTGGTTGTGGTCCCTTTCTATCCTCAGGCAAGGGAGAGGGGAAAAGGGGGCAGTGCCCAGGAAAAGGGAGCTTTCCTGAGCCAGAGCAGAGGGAAGAGGGTGGGAGGGGCAGGCCAGAAGGAGATGGGAAGCACGTGGGTGGTGTGTGCAGGCAGGGAAAGTGTGAGAGAAGAACTGATGTGGTGGCATCAGAAATTTATGCATCCACACGTTTTATACAAAGCATTTCCAAGCACAAGCTGAAGTTATGCTCCATATATGCAATGTGACAGCGAAGCCCTAAAACCAGTCCTATTGGGTGGACAACAATGAAATAAGAAGAAAGATTTGGACTTAAACTGGCAACCTGAAAAAGGACAATAGTTCTGCCTGACATGGGATGATAGATTTATTATTAACTGAAAGGATCAAACAAATGCACCTTAAAAAGGCAAGTGACAGAGCATGTGAGAAAGACTGGAATTTTTTCTAAGACTACCTCAGAAGGAAGTAGAGGTTTTCACAATACATATAGACATAATACCAAAAAGAAGTATTAAATAAAACTATTAAAAAATTCATTATAGAAATACAAGCTAAATCAGAATGTAAAGAGACTCAGCTTTCCCTCTAAAAACGAGGCTGTGAGAGGAAGATTTTCAGGGCAGTAGCTTGGCTTGCATTCTGACAATCAGAGCAAGCAGATATTTCCCTGCATGTTACCAGTTAAAAGTGCACATGCTGCAATTATATTCCACTTAGAAAGGTGTTTTTTAAATGGCTGCCTTAGAAATTCACTCACCTACATCAAAGTCACAGAAGGCTTTAGTACCACAACAGCCTCTGCAAATAAAGAAACCTCGTCCTGTTGTTATATCAGCTCCTGCAAATCTGAGACTGACAAATCAAAACTCTTGCTATCTTTTCTACAAGCTACAAACAGGCTCTAATTAAGCATGTAGTAGTTAAATCGGAGATCAAAGATGCTTTCATTTTGGGTATCCTGTATATTCAGCACCCAAGGGAATCGTGTGAGAGATTCCTGCAAACCTGAAACGGATTTGGGACTCCAGGGCTCAGCTTTGGACAAAAATTCATTGGGTAAGCCTCTGGACAATAATTCATCTGTCCATGGTTTTGTGCCCCACTTCCAGTACGTGTAAAAAGTGATCATTTGAGAGGCAGTGGTCTCACTTGAATGATTTTAGTGTTTACAGAAATTCAGTGCAATTCTCAAATAAAGGAATGACAAGCATACTAAGGGGTTGGCACACATCATCTTAGCAAACCTTTCCCTCAGCAGGCAGAAGAGTGAGGTATTTCAGGTCTGAGAAGTGTGGGGATTTATTAGGGGAGTGAGTCTGCCAACAAGGCTACCTGCCTTGTGAATCAGAGACCCTTCCAGTGAGGGCTGTGACAGGGCAACACGCCAAATGGGAAAGATGCAAAAAACCCAAATCCTAAACCTGCAAAAAGAATTCATTTTCAGTCTCACTGTAGAAACCCTGACTCATAAAAATTCACAAGCACGAGACCCAGGTCATGATTTAGTTATTCCAGAAAGTTTCTATTTACCAGTGTGAGGCAGATGATCAGTTAGTATAGTAAAGACTTCCATGCAGTTCCCTGGAAAACAGCTCAGGGTGATAAAGAAGGCACAAAATAAACATATCCTACAGGAAATTCACTGGCGTCACACACACAGTTTTAGAGCTGCTGTTTTAAATCCACTGCAAACAGTCAACGCTCCCATCAGCCAAAAAACAAAAATCTGCCCAAAGCGTCTAGAATTTGCAGGAGGTTATAGGAGGTCTATCCTGCTGGGATTAACAGCCTAGGTCTTTCTCTCAGATTTGTTACTCAGAACACTTGTATCATCAAAAGAATTGGGTCTTTGAAGTGGTCTTCCTATAATGAACCTCACTGTTTTTTAACCAAAGGGTATGGAAACTGCAACACACAAAGATTTTAAAAATCGGTGTTCAGTTGGACCTTTGATGCTGTGACTGAGGCAATGGTGGATAAAAGAGAGTAGTAATTTAGTATTGGAAGGCACAGAAGGATTCATTTTGCAGCATGCAGAATCTAAGCAACACTTCAATGATTTGTTTTGTGGCCTCAGATCATTAAATATTGAATAAGTAAAAAAACAAACCCTTTTTAGATTTTTTTTTCAAATAAAGTCTGCAATGGCTATTTTTTGGGCTTGCTGTTACGTAATCGTTCCTGAATAAGAGCTGCAGATGCTACTGAATGGAATCAACATTCCTGACAAGAAGATGCAGATCTTCCTTCCCCTTCTGTCCCCCTTCTCCCTTGCCTGAGGGTACAAAGTGACCACAGCCACGCCGGGCTTGCCATCAAGTGCTACTCAAGTACCGCAGCCAGGATTTACTCCAATTCCATGGCTAAGAAAATCCTTTTATCCAGTAAGCCCTTCTGGGCAAAGAGCTGTGAATTTTCTCCCCTTCCAGCCCAGGCAAGCCTTGCAGATGGCAATGGAAAGAACTGAGTTATGAGTCTGGACCCCACCAGCCATAAAGATCAGTTGTGCAGCAGGGTGGGCCTGTTTGGGGCAGAGGGGGAACCGTAACTCATCCTCGCTTCCAGCCATTCAGTCACAGCGCTCTCAAGGCATTCTTTAGAAGGGGCAAGAAAGAAAGCAAAGCCAGTGAATTCTTTCAAGTCTCCTGTCAACTTAAAGCTTGTAAAAGAAGTAGCCCATAGGTAAGTGGAAGCTTTATGATGCCACTGAACTGGTTTAGGCTGCCCTTCTACTCACAAGGCCTCCCCACGGGCAAATACCGTCTGAAAATTAACGACTCTACGCACGTCACAAAATAACACCGGTAGATAGACTAAATTTGTGTTTATCTGTGCTGTGCAGGAAAAAAATTCTACAGCAATAAAAGACCATGAGAGCCAAAAAGTTGTGCTAACACAGACTTACTACGTCCCATGAGCACAGATTAACACCTCGGGTGGCTGGTGAGTGGGAAGTTGCCTAATAGGCGACAGCCAGCAAGCTGGTAGATGTGTCACTAGAGCTACATCAGCAGCTCTATAATGAAAAGATTAGATATTGGTTACATTTTGTCAGTCTTTCCCAAAGGACTTATAGCTCCGTTTCTGTCCCCAGGCTAGTACATAATCATCATCCAGTCAGAAAATCTGCATTATGTGGTGCACTGGGGTGTATCCGCAGTGGGGTGGAGAAGCCTGTTAGTCATACCATGGAAAAACTCGTCTGTGAGATGAAAGTAAAGTTGTGAAAGGACTCATGAGCTAGGACCAATAAATAAAATGCTTGGTCTGTTACCAAGCACTGATTCATCCTTCTAACCTCTCTACATTATCAAAATTACTGTTACAGGCAACAAATGCAAGAGCAGCATTAGGTGATACCCTCTCAGACACTACAATAATGGATCTTTCTACCTTATGTTGGCAGCAGGAGAAGCTCTGAGCTTTTTGTCCAGAGCAGTGAATTTGTCAGGCTACCCAGACAGAAATGGATCACCAGCTCCATGTTTTTCTTTACAGCCCAGATTTCTTACACCAGTTCTCTCTGCTCCCTCTCCATTACATTCAAAGGGTTTTTATTTTTTTTTTCCTCCACACAACCCACCTCTATTTTTCTCCTGTTGTTGAGTGCTTGCAGGGCTGATTTAGTGGGCTGTGCCTACCCTGATCAGATGTTCTTCCCTGATAACTCCTGAGTTAACCTCCAGAAGATGCACTGCTTCTGTCAGTTTATAAGGTATGAGAACAGCTAGTCTAGGAGATGGTCCTTCAGATAGCAAATGATTTTTAGTAAAGCTAATTCACAAAAAAAAAAAAAAAAGGTGGTAGACAGGACACAGTAGTATTTTTTTCTACCTAGACAAAGCTTAGGACTCAGAAAGTGCATTTGAAACACTGAGCGTTTCCAGTGATTGGAACACCCTTAACAAGATCACACTGAAAACAAATACATAGATGTATAAAATAAAATACAGAATGAGGCCAAGAAATGTAACAGTTAAGCTATTCCATAGTATGAGTATTTAAATAGAAGCAATGACCTAAGATTATAACAGACTGTTCTTATGGGCTGGTTTAGTGAGATTGCTAAACACAGTTCAACTTCATTTTGAGGGTCCAGCTTTTATACATTTTTCCTGTCCCATTTCCAACACTGGATTTTTTTTTTAAATTTCACATAAAGCATTTGAACACGGAATTTCTTAGGCTTTTCTTGCTCTTCCACAACTACACTATAATTTATGTAATTCATATTTATATGGAACATATTTATAAATTGTTCCATTTCTCACTTAAGTGCATCAGATTTTCTTGCAATTTATTTTATTTGTAACAAAAATCTAAAAACAATTGACGTATTAGAGTGTAAATGTACCTACTAATGGAAAAGGATTCACTACAGATGTTGAGTGATGTCAGGTGATCAAATTAGGATTTCCTTTGTCTATAAGGAGGATCTGCTACATCTTCTACAGTGCTCTGAGAGTAACTTGAGACCAAATCAGGCTACAGCATCTATAGGACATTTCACAAAAACAAGATGAAATGTCTTATTATCACCTTTGCATGAAGTTTGAGGTTCTGTACTGATTTACTCCCAGAAGATATCAACTCAAATACAGCTGTGGTTAAAAAAGATTCTCCACCACTGGGGAAGGACAGCCAAGTACTATCAAGGATTTACCAAGCTCTGAGTAAGCTATAAAATGATTGCCCCCCATCTCTCCACGCTCACACTAAAGCCAGCAAACATTGTGAAATAATGTGTAAATTACCTGAGAAAAATGCGATTTTGGGTTGCATGAAACAGTTAACAAGTTCCATCAGTCTTTTCAGAGGACATCTCGTTAAGTGCACTGAAAGTTTCAACATTTCTGCCCGCAACCACGTTAGTCGAATTTTCCTGCTGCCAGCAGTTCATCTGAGAACACACACTGGCTTGGAACAAGTAAATAACAAGTGACAGGTGTGACTCAGCCAGCTCTAACTAAAGCTGAAGCAGTACAGTAGCTATTGACAGACTGAGGAAGAAAAGAGGAGAAAAGTGGAGCTATGGGAATGGTCTCAACTTCAGAGCCCAAGGCGTGTTTACACAGCCAGCAGGTTGACTGGTGCAGCCAGGCCTGATTCACAGAGGGGCAACAGCAGCAAAGGAATGTGTTTGTAAGAGATAGAGAATGACAAGGCTATAGCAAGGTGCTCACACTGTGCCTGGCTGCAGGGTAATCAGTCCTGGCCAATAATAACTCCATCAGCTGTCACTGGCAAATAGCTGTATTTTATTTCTAATGTGAAATTGGAACCTTTCAGGTGTACACAATGAAAACCCCTGATGAATCTGAAGTATTAATGGAGTCCACAGCACGATGTTGCCTTTTCAAAATAAGTCTAGCTGGAGAAATTCGTGCTGCAGCTTGAAAGGGACAGCCTGTTAAGGCTGCAGGATTGCCTGTGATGGTCAGCATCGCCTCGTGTTTCCTCTGTTGTCTACTGGAGTTCTTCTGACCATTCACGTAATTTTGTTCCCGCACACCGACTGATTCAATGTTTCGGTTGATTTAAGAATTACCACTGACATATTTTATCCTGTCAAGGAGCATTTGCCTCTTGAGGAAACTCAAGACTGGAAGCAAGATACCAGAGGGAGATTACTTCAATGACCCTGGAGCAGGGAGACCTGCAGGGTGCAAACCCCTTGATATCACCTGGCGTCCAAAGGACAATAGCAGGACAGAAGGAGATGCAGAAGCCAAGAAAAATGACAATGGAAGTGTTCAGTCAGGTCAAGTGTGCTATCAGTGCAGTATCAGTAAAGAATAGGTTTTGACCAAGCAGACCACTGCTGTGCAGTGGAGGAGAGCTACCAGAGCAAGGGTAAGAGTCTGTGGCAATGACAAACCACAGGTACTGCTCACTGCTGCCACTGGAATTAACAGCTCCAGGAAACTGCAGTACACACAAAAAAAATCAACACAACACAGGTGCTTTGCCTCCTGAGAAGATCACTCACATTAGCAATGAATTGTACTTAAAACTAAAACTTTGGAGACCCTTCAGAGTGGGTGCCCGTAAGTGGCTGTGTGCTGAATCCTGTGAGCAGCATCACAAAATACCTTGAGCTGTGCAAAGCCAATTTATTGCAAGGCAGCAATAACATCTACTTGCCTCCCTTCTCAGTTTTGCTGATAGTAGTTTTTACATGCTACTGCATCACTCTATGTAATGACCTGTGTTGGAATCATTAGGAAACAGTTCAGGTTTTTCTACATTAATGACTGACACAATAAACTGTGTCTTATTTAACTGCTCCATTGTCAGAGCTTGTAAATATAAATTTTCAGAGCTGCCTTTAATTCTAATGCTCTTAGCCAGATCACATGGGGATACCTCCTTTGTAAATTAGAACCTTACTTAATTGTCCTGTGGAATAATTCTGATTTGTGGATGGATGGTGAAAATGGAGCTGCAAGCCCAAATTTTACCTCCAGGTAGCTGCACAGGATGCAAGGCAACTTGAGCTAAACCACTAGTAGTGTTGAAAGACTGAATCTGAATGCCCACACTGATTACTTTTGGAGCTGTACTATAAAACTCCACCTTTGTTTGGTCTAATCACGTATAAAAGCCGAGTCCATGATAATATAATCACATATGCCCAGTCTCAGATCTCTGTTTCATTCCAGCAGTTCTAAAAACATACCTCCAACCTGCTCCACATTCCAAATACCCATCAGGGAACCCTGGGTTTCCAGCTCAGATCCTGTTCCCTTTGTCCCCACACGTGAGGAAGGGCTTGGTGGCAGGATGGGGTCAAACACTCCCAGGGGCAGCACCAATGACAACTCCCAGTGCACCACAAGCACACCACATGTGCCTGACTTAAATCCTCTGCTCTGATGCAGGACCTGAGTGTTGCCTTCTGGGAAGGAAGCAGACCATAAACAGGCACGTTAAATATAATTTTGGTATTAATTTCACAAACTGCTAAGGAGAGATTCTCGTCTTTGCAGCGATTCTGTGATTTTAAGTTTCGTAGACTGGGTCATTTTGTTTTGCAGGTGACCTCCAATTCTGCAAAGGCTTTTAGGTGTGCTGTTATAAATTTAAAGTCTGAAATGAGCTGACCTGCTTAATTAGGATGCCTAATGGAGTTTAATGGAACAATTTCGTGCTTCAGATTCAGGTTTCTGATTTCTCAACTCTTACAACAGAGACGTCTATAAATTGTATTTATAATGCTGTACAATTTGGTCACATCCACAAAGCCTGTTTCCCACAGGTGCATTCATTTCGTGGAAACCCTGATGTTTTTTATTCCACTGTTACCTTCCTGGAAAATCTTTACTCTCTCTCCCCATGCTTTGGAGGGAAAAATGTATTTGGTAATCTCAGGTCTCCACAAATTTGTGGCCTTGGTTTTGCTGCAGAGCAGCAGCTCTGGTGGCTGGTGCATCACTTGGAGAAGGCACAATGTTCACCTGGGCAAAGCTGGAGCATTTGACCACCCTCCTAGTTAAAGAGTTCAACAGAGTTTTCTATCTATAGAACCCTTAAATGACCCTATAGGAATTTACAGAGTGCTCTCTGCTGAGCTGCAGAGATTTCAAAGAGAAGTTTGATTTCTATAAAATCCACCAATGCCACCCTTCTAAAATTCTACAGGCCTATTCTCCTGGGGTTCATTATCCCAGAAATCCAGGTCAAGAGCGGTATTCACCTACCACTCCCTTCAAACCTCAAACTAACTGGAAGAGATTATTACACACACTTCTCCACAGCATGATCTGCAGTTGAGCAGATGCCCTGCTAGGCATTAGTGTTACCACTGCAAGTGCTGCAGGTGATATTCAGATTTTTATTTCAATAACGAAGGAAAACAATCTAATCTGAGTACAGCAAACTGCCACAGGAGACTTGTCCACTATGAACTAGACATAAAGGTAAATACCACCTAACTTTCCCAGCATATTAATGCATTTTCAAAGAGGGCTGATGAGAGCTTTTGGAGCACCAGGAAGGTCCATCGGTGAGGGGCAGCCCAGATCACAACTGCATTTGTGATGCCACGAAACCACAGGAGGAGCATCTTCCTAGGAGGGAAGGACAGCACTTCTGTTCCTCTCTTTACTGCACCAGTGGCTGAGTCATCCCAGCCTCAACAAATATTCTGTAATTAGAGCTGTTCATTTTATCAATACTAAAGAGCTCCAGAGAAATGGCTGTAAATATTTATTGCCATTTCAAGACTGAAATACTTTTACCGCACTGCATCCCACCAGGTAACCTCCTTGGCAGCTCGTTTAGAGGGAAATGAAAATCTCCCTCTAAAAGGGGAGCTAATGCTGTGAAATCCTTTTAATAAAGCATCGTGAGTCATAACCAGTTGAAGACTTTAAAAGGCAAGAAATACCCCCACTGCTGATGTGCTGGACTGGTACATGCGAGTTCATCTCCCAGATCTCATCTACAGCTTTGATCAGAGCCCAGTCAATGTGACAGGTGGTGCCATGTCAGAAGCATCACTGGTAGGGACTCCTGTAGCTGAAGTTGCTGAATTTTATTTATTTTTTTTAAGAAAACAAAATTAAGGGTGAAATTTGCCATCCTGTCCTCTTAAAATTACAGTGGCTCTTTCTTTGAGAAATAGAAGCTTACAGATGCTTTTGAGCAGGGGTGTGAAATACTGAAATGTGTCATTTACTGTCCCTATGATTATCCAGCCAAATCTACTTGTTACAAGCCTCTGAAAAATGACAATTCACTCATTCTAAAGGCCTGTTAGAATTTGGCAGCATTGTCAAAACTCCCTCTTCTCAACACATATTCTAAATCGGGCCTTCGATTTCTCAAACTAGACACTCAGAGTAGACTCAAATTTGGTTTAAATTATTCTGCATTAGCATCGTGAACAAACTCTCTTATGCTCACTCTTTACTTTCAAAAGCACCAAGCCTATCTCAGCTGCCTTGTCCCAAGAACCCTTTCCCTTCTTGTATTTATTCTCCACAGCAAAAAAAAAATCACATCTTCCAAAACCCCACAAGTGAGAACAGCGGTCTCTCTGATAACAGCCCTGGTTCATTCCTAGTTCACGATCCATTATTTGCTGAAACAGATATAAACTTTCAAGGGCTTAAAAAAAAAAACCAAAACAAACAAAACAAGTAGGAAAAGAGACTATGAAATCAGAGACTATTCTGTAAGAATTCAAAAGCAGCATCAGCCTATCTATATCCAGAGTACTCGTTCTCCTTGCAGCCTCACTGCCATGTCAGTGCCATTACTCTGGTTATGCTTTTATTAATATAAAAACCAACAGCAGCAACAGCTTCCCCTCACCACCAAACGGTTCTCAGGTCAGAATGTTGTACATTAAGGTAATGGCATTTCTTCTTTCCAAATATATGTCCACAAAGGGGTGGGTGAATCATAGAAGGATAAAAATTTATAGTACAGTTCCAATGCATTAAATACATCACTTCACATTTTACAACCCTACTGGTCAGGCCACCATAAATTTCCTAGGAAATGCACGTACTAAGCAGTACACTAAACAAAATCTAAACTGTTAAACAAATATTTTAAACTACTAGCTATAGAATGATCCTTATCTACTTCCACATGTGACAACTCAAATAAAACACTACTTTCATTTTCAATGAAATGATGAGTTATAGGTGACAAGAAACGGAAGTCTTTAAGACAGATCTAGTTAAATTATGCTGCTCCACAATTTGAAATGCTATCTGGTAGTACTACACAAGCAAGAAAAAAACATGAGTTATCTAAGCAGCTGTTAAAATCTTTATCTTGGTCACAACTAGTGCAGTTTAGTGTGAGCTGTAAGTTGTACTGGCTACCTTTGCAATTTAAAATCCAGTCACCTCATCACCTAACTATCAACATATATAGTTCTATAATAGTTCACTTATTTAATTTCTGTAACAGGCAATTCTGCTAAACATGCAAAGCAGACCATAGTTAGTAAATCATGATGCATCACACAGCAGTGCTAGGACCAAACTGGAGTGCTGTCCACAGCAATTCAATAAAAACAGTAACATGGAGGCTTCTCCAGCCTTGATCAGCAATATTTAGCCCTTTTCAGTAAATTAATAGCAAATGAATTCTGCTTGCAATGCAGAAACTCCCCACACTGGGCACACTTCAGCTGGTGGGAAGATGCACGGGATTTTGGTATTAATTCCACTTATTCCACCTCCTCCCTGAGCCCATCCAGGTGTTGCCCTGAGGAACAGCCTCTCTGAGAGGTTCAAAGAGGCAAGAACAAAAACAGGTATCGTATGTCACGACAAAAAAAATTACCAGGTGTGCGTCAAGGTCAGAATTCCTAATGCACTGAACTGTTAAAAATAGTACCAGTATCAGTGCACACCTTGAGGCATTAGTGTAATACTACTCCTATCATAAATGACACTATAATAACACAGTGAGTACACTGAAGGTGAGGGGAATCAGCACTGCAATGAAATCAGTAAGAGATTTCGTAGCTGTATTTAGAAATGAACTCATTAAATATGCAAAAAAAAATTAATGATTAGCCCTGCACTACACAGTTTTCCATTTTGAAATGAATGTGAGTTTATTACACCCCACTTTCAGTCCAAATATCTGCCATAGCAATTTGATATAATTGGGTTTTTCTGTTAATTCTGTTAATCATTAAATTAGTTTCAGTGCTACAAGTAATAAAATGCTGACTCCATTTCACTGCTGAGTGACAGACTCTGCTCAATGTATCTTGTTCACTATCAAGATTTAAAGTCTGTTCACACAGTTTGACAACTCTGCAAACCCTAATCCAGCAGAATTGAATATGTTTTCTGAGGATGAGTAGCAGCCTACCTTAATATTATATTTTACAATAACTGTCTAAGAATTCAGTACTTTCCCAACTATTAGAAATGCCAGAATAAATTGAGTTTATGAAATAAATTCAAAGAGGTTTGATTAAAAAAATGCCAACTTGGCATAACAGAAGGCGTTCTTCGAGAACCTTCGTGTAGTCTCTCACTTATGTTTGCAAAATAATAATTGGAAAACAACCCTGAGCTTCTGAGTTTAGTTTCCCATGTTCTCAATCATGTAATGCAATGTCAACATTTATGGAAAAGATTAATTAAAAAATGCCCCGTGTCCCTGAAATAAATTGGCTCTGCTTTCAGCTAGTGGAAGGCATATATTTTCTCACTTGAAAATGCTGTCATCACCAGAGAAAGCATCTCTGGGGAGAGGGAGCAAAAACCAGTTTTGTGGTGCCAGAAGATGTTCCCATTTTATTCCTGAGCACCTGATATAGGAGCTACATTGCCTGGATAGATAAAATACCCATAGATGAATTTGGGAATCTGAGTGGAAGAGAAAAGGAAAACTACTCTAGATTAAACTCAAAGCAGCAAAGGCGGCTTTGCCCCCATCAGCAGCAGGTGAATTAGTAGTAAAAAGCCCAGGTTTAGAGAGATATGTAATAAATAAATACAAATAAGTTAATATAGCCAGTAGTGATTCTCTGTTCACTGCTTTGATCGCTTCCATGAGTGGTAATTCGTGACTTCCAAAATCTCCCTTTGCTCATCTTTTTTCGGGTAGAAGAATTTTAATGTGCTTCCTCCTCACGAAGAAAAGGCCAAGGATGGTGATGGTGATCATCAGAGAGTTGAGCAGACAGGATAAACAAAAAAAACAACCATCTCCCCTAACAAACATGTCACCATTCCTGTGTTCCTGTCACATTAATTCCGTTACTGAGCACCAAGGAGAGCGGCGACACAGGGAACGTGCACAGCCTTTCTCTGGCCATGCACTGGGTAAATCACACTTGCAGAGTGTTTCTGACACCTCTGGTAGGAAACTCTGCAGCATCTGCAGTGCTGCTGCTTATTCCATAGGCAGGAGCAGCCCTTCCTCAGAGCTAGACCAGCCCTGGATGTGTGTGTGTGTGTAATGTGTGCTGCAGCCGGCACTGCAGGGAGCTGCAGCTGGAAGCCTTTCCCAATCCTTCCCAGTTTTCAAGACGATTCTGCGAGGGGACAAACAGGTGTGATCATTTCCAGTACTCCTGCCCAGTTCTCACCAGGCAGACGCCCTAATGCTGTTGTGTGTGGAGGAGCTAAAGGGCACTTTGGAACAAAGTCCGGAAAAGTAAAGGAGCAGCATGAGGTTAAATACCCTGCAAACGTGAAGAAATCCTGCAGGCAGGTTGATGCAGTGCCCCAGATCAGTGCCTTGCAGAGGTGTAAGCCTTTTGGCCAGACCAGGGAGGACAGCCTTGCTTCTCAGTGCAGGGTGAAAGGCAGACGTGCACCCACACACAGGGAGCGAGGAGGAGACGCTGCTCTGCTGCAGAGCCCTCTGCAGCTACACCAACCTGTGTGAAGCAGCGTGGGTGGCTCTCAAGTCAGATGCAAATCGTTGAGTGAATACAAATTTGAGGAAATAAATATAGGAGAAGAGCTAGTTTCCACTTCTTTCATATCTTCTGAAACCGCAGTGATTGTTAATTCATTAACATAAATCACAGAGCCGGGCACCTTATATTAGATCAAATATTCATGAAAACAGCAGCTTTAAAGCTGCCACCTTCAGAAAAACAGATGCTGGCCTTACAGAAACACAGGGGAAAAAAAGGAGAGATTTAGAAAAACACATACATTTGCATACAAGCAATACACTTACATACAAATACATGCCTTTACTTAACATGCTAGCTTAGCTACCAAAACATCCACTGCCATATGAAACAGCATGAAATACATACGAGTACATGCATAGGGCAAAGATTCTTTTACCTATAGAAGGGCATTTGTGCATCTTAAGAGCCACAGGTCAGCCAGAGAAGTAAGCAGCAGTCTTTGCCCACAGGCAGCACCGAGCAACTCGAGCATATTGTATCAACTCTACCTAACTACTGCAAAATTAATGTTGGTTTGTCCCAGCTATTTTTAAGTCTTTGGTATTAGCAACATGAAGGGCTGGTGCTTTGTATTGAACACCAAAGGCAGGCAAAGATACTTTGAGCTGAACAAATGCTGCTGGAAGAATGACCTGCAATACGTAACCTTGCAAACAAGACCAGAGAGGCCAGTGCCTGCACGGATGACAAAACAAACATGAAACTAATACAGCGCTTGGAACAATTCATCACAAGTGCCTGAGGGGCAGGTTTACAAATGAGGCATGTAAGTGCCTCGTGAGACTCGCAGGAGCTGCCAGCTTTGAGCGCTGCCTAACACCTACTCGCTCGAGAAGCCACCAGCCCCTTGAAGAGGCAGTGCAATTTCTGTGCCCAAATTACTCCAGGGACCTTGCAGGTTCCCATCTGCAGCTGTAGGCACCCAAATGCCTTTGCAGCTCATCAGTCAGTGCTCTGGTACCTACTGAAAATTACTGAGCGCTGCCACCTGAACTACCTGTGGTACTTTTAAAACCGAGCCTTAGAGGTCTCCTCGGGTACTTGTAAGTATGGATTTTCTCTGACAAAAAGCCAAAAAAAGGACAAACGTGGCAAAGAAATAGGATATTGTAGAACCTCAGCCCATCAAAGCTTTGATGTAAATCTCAGTTGCAACATTATACCCACTAATGAGTAGTAGTACTCCAGTAGCCAAAACATCTCATGGCACAGGGAGTAACAGTACAGATTGCTGCGTTAGGTTGAGGAGAATTACAGGGACAGCTCAGCAAATTCAAAATAGGGAGGATTTTATTACTGGAATCCTCCCTTTTCTTTCTTGAAGCCCCAGGAACACCTTCACGAGCCCTGACCCAGCTACCAGGCAGTAATGAGCAGGTTTTGGTTTCATTCCAGGAGGCAGCACCTGGGATGAGCCACGGAGAGAATCTTCCAAAACCCCAACTTGCTATTTACTTTTAAGCATTTTCTGATAGTTGCAACTGGAACATATTGCTATTTTTGCACCAAAGTTTATGGTAATTTCATCTTGTTTTACCATAAAAGCTTAAATCACACTTTGTGATAATGTAAATCACTGATCTGAAAACTCCACACTGCAACGTGTCCTCTTTTTTTGGCCTCTCCAAAGAGAAGGCTGAGCACCAGTGATTTGCATCACCTCTTCATGGGATTATCCTTAAATTTGATACTACTTAATTTCTGAATAGTTCCTTAAAAAAAAAAACAAAAACAACACAAACAAACAAAAAACCCCAAACAAACAAAACCAAAAAACCACTTATTTTGAGAAAGTTGTTGAGTGTTTGGCATTTGCTATCTTGACGGTAAGATATCTTGGAAGGCAAAATATAATTTTTTGTCTTTGAAATGTGCACTGAGGGGATTTTGTGGGGTTTGGGTTTTTTTTTTTTTCACAATAGCACTGTGGAAAACTGCTGAAAAGTTTCAATTACTGCCACAGTGATAAATAGAGGACCCAGAGCTGCAAGTGAGCACCCAGCAGGATAATGCACACGGAATAAAAGAGGACTATTGCATGTGTACATGTGTTTGTGTAAACAAGACCAAGTGCTGACAGGATTTTTGTTTCAAATGAGAAAAGCCTGAAGAAATAGGTCAGACCTTTTAAGAGATAATTTGTATTTCTTGGTACCTCGTGTCGGCTGAATGAAACAACAACTGAGCTTAATGCCTTTCCAGCTGCACTTATAGTGGTTGGCTCATTGCAAGTGGGGACAGATGTTTGTCATCACATTCTGTCTCCCTGAGTCCCAGGAGCAGCTCCCTGTTCAGCATCACAACCAAACCTGGGTTTGTTTGCCAGGGTCAGGGCTCCTGTGCCAAAATAAACTGGGGATTGCTGGGGAAGGTGTCCTAGCACAGGAACTGAGCTCCACACACACACTCAGAAGCCACATCCCCTCCTCCGAGTCCCACAGCCCCACACTGTACCCTAAAAACCCCAATCCTTCCCCCATGCTGGGCCAGAGTCTCCCTGTCTGCCCCCTGAGGCAGCTGCTCCATCCCACACTTGTGCTGCTGGTTGGGAGCATCAGGGAACAGAAGATAACAGGAGAGCACTCCTTATCAGCTCCTTTCCATCTTTGCAGGCACAGATTTTTATGAAAGCAGGAAGAACCTGAGACAGCAGACAGCTCTATCTCTGACAAACCTGATGGAGAGTGGCCAAAGGATTAAAAAGTTACTGAGGAGGGTTGTGCCTTCATCAGTCTTTCAAACGAACTGAGAAAAGAAAGGCAGAATCCACGGCTTTAAGTTTTGTTTCCCTAGGAAAGCAGCCAAAATATTTCAAAACGTTACCCAGTGTTTCTTTCACGTATTATCTTTCAAACTGTATTGAAAATCGATGCGTTTACAAAACCCCAGAGAAGTCAGTAATACTTTTTGTAACAGGTTTCTGCCAGCACCATCAGGTGGTGAACTGCCTGAGGGAAGACAACCACGTATCCCAGGGCTTTAGGCAGGCTCTGCACTACACCCCCAGAGGTTTGGGTATACCAAGCTTCAGGGGTCAGTGCTCCCACCCCTTCCAAGGGGTTTTGTGCCAACAATTAAGCAGCAGAATCCAAATGTAACTCGAGAACAAAACGCTACATTTGTTTTGATCACATTAAAGTCAGAAGGAGCTATTAAAAGAAGTTGTAGCAGATGACTGGGTCCCAAAGAACCACAGGCAATAAATTCACATGGCAGCTTTGTTTCATAACTTCAGTCCTACTTATTCCTTCTTTGTCTATTCTAATTACTCCCTGATATGGAATTAATGTAGAAATCAAATTAAATGCTCAGGAAAGTGTACAAATCAGCTGGCCTGAGAGAAACAACTATTAAAAGCAATTAGGTAAATACATCAATCTAGAAATGCACAGCGTGTTTCTGCCTGAGTGAAAGAACAAACACAGGGACAAAATGGAGACCGTGATGCCAAGCAAGGAGCAGCCTCTCTGGGTCCTGTGGAGGTGTTTGATATTACCATTGCTGGTGGCAGGCTTTGGTGGACCACTGACTTCAGAGAGCATCAATCAGGGCTTGCAGGTGGCAAGCACTACTGCCTCTTTTCTGCAAAACCTCCCAAAAAGTGCTGTTACCCTGGGATGGCAAACCCTGTGAACTTCTAGTGGGGATGTAGCACTGGGACCACGCAGATTGTCTAAAATGAGTTGACCCAAGGTAAGAGAAAGTGCAGATGAAAATTTGATGTTTTACACTGAGATTAACTCAGCAAAAGCAAGAGCAGGTAAGGAAATAAGTCACAGTAGAACAGAGAGGTGTCCTCTCTCTCTCCTCTGAATTTACAGCAAGAGAACCACCCCATGAGAACTGTTTCACAAGAAATATGTAAAGAAATGGTTTTCAATACAGCGAGATCTGTGAATGCAGAGAACTCTGGGCACTGCCTGTACCACCTGTGGCCCCCGGCACTGAGCCCAGGCTGTGGGGACAGGCTCAGTGTGGACTGGTGGATGTGAACCTCTTATTTCTTCAAGAAGCTGAAGAATATCCTGATTTCCCAGCTGAGAGAATGCAAAGTAAGAAAAAAACCACACCTTTACAAGTGCTAGGGTATCCACAGGAGACATTTAAGTGACTTCATTATCTCTGTTCTTGAATACTACATGTTTTCTCTAGCAAAGATAGCTTAACCAGCGAGCCTGAAAATACTCCTAAGAACACTTTTTACCACACAATGGGATATGTGCACCTTGGCAAGTAAAAATAATCCCTGTTATACCCTGTTGACGAAAACCTACTCCAGACACCTCACCTGAATGCCACTCTATCAACACTGCCAGTACACACTTTAAGAACAAAAAATGAACTCATCCATAATCCCTTTAGTCTAAGTTTTCCAAATCATATTGTCACCTCAGCCATATGAATCCTCTTGTATTAAATGGATAACAAATAAAGTATATTCTTTGCTCCAAATTGAGATTACGTCCCCCTTTTAGACATGAAAATTATCAAAGGTGCAGTGCTAATATTCATGAAAAGTATTTTCCCTAAAGAGGCTGTGGAATCAGCTAAAATGGAAATCCTTCAGCTGCTTTACAAGAATAAATGTCAATATTATCACTGGGAAGAGTACTGGAATAGCAAAAGGATGCTAAGTTTTATCCTGTTGGGGCTAAGACTTACTTTACACAGAAATAGAGTAATAAAAGAGCATAACTTTTCATTATGTAACTGCTGTCTTTCTTTTTACCTTTTAATGTGTTTAAACAGTATTGAAGAGAAACAATTATATTCTTTTGATATTTGGGAGGTGCCCTGTAATTAATAAATCTTTGCTTGCAGAGGCACATATTGCACAGTGCTTAAAAGACAAACCCATGTTATTTCTGTCAAGATATGCTGAAATGCCCAGATACCAAAAAAGTGGAATTTGCTGCTCACTGCAGCTTTCACACACACAGTTTGACTTATTCTTTGTCTGGTAGTTTACTAGTGGGTGATGTGAGGTAAGATGTATGCAATTTTCAAGTTAATTACTCTGAAACTAAGTTTCTACAAGAGCAAAGGAATCAAGAGAGACCACAGAAAGAATCAAATTTTTCCCAAAAAGAGAAGGATGAATCAATATATTTATCTTTACTCTCGACCAAAATACGTTTAGATTTAAAAAAAAAAAAACAATGAGTGAATTCACATATCACTGTAATTTTCTGTTCCTTCTGCAAAGAGAAGTTAACAGTATCAAAACAACAACTGTGCACCACTCTGAACTGAAATTAAGTTCACGGTGTTCCTGAAAATGTCAGAGGCACAGATGTCTCAGTACCACACCACTTTACCTAGTGGAGGTAACTCCACACTCTGCTGTCTGGCTAACCATTACATCTACTGGAACAACCTATTGAAGGGGGGAAACCAGTTTTAAGAAGGTACAGATAAATAACTACAGAGTTATTTATTATTAGTAATTTATTAGTAGTCATATTATTATTATTAGTCATGGAAATACCCAAGTATTTCAAGCAGCTCAACATCAATTCCACGAATTTAGCCAGGCTACAATATTAAGAATTTCTCTGTGTGTGCACAAGTAGATAGCATTGATTTCAGCAATAATTGCCTAGAAAGACAATTTTAGAATCAAATTAGCAGTTAAATAATTGTAGAAATTATACAGAGAGATTTCTTTGATTGGATGGTTGTAATAATAGCTACAGAAATCTATCCTACACAGATCCCACATTGCATTACACTACATTATTTTAGCCTAAAGTTAATATTGTTGAAAACAAATCTCATTCTGAGAATATGCCCCTGTAAGATGATTTCTTTGGGTTGATTTTAATTATCTGCGTTACACTGAAAATACTGGGTACATTAAAATATCTGATAAACTTTGAATATTCCACACACCATTATCTTAGCCCTGTTCCCATTATCTATTACTTTTAATTCATCACTGATTTTTCAAATGAGCCGCTGGCTTTTCAACAAAACACACGCTGCCCAGCCAGTCCATCTAACAGGGCTGAGGGTTCTGCAGTGTTTTGGAAGACTGTGGTGTAATTTCAGATAAGCATTATATGCACTTCCCTTCCAGCATTCCAAGAGTTTCATTAATTGCAGTGGCTGACTTGGGGTCTTTAGAGGACAAAAAGGAGATTCATATCAAGACACCATTCCAGTCTCCTACCTGAGGCACGCCGCAAAACCGAGGAAGCCAAAGTCATCACAGAGGGAAGAGAAAGCAACTGAAACATCTCCCACATGAAAAAACCAGCAGCAGAGTTTCTGTGGGCTCTGCCCAGGGCAGGATTTTCACCTGAAACGCCCACAGAGCAAAGAATATTGGACAGTTTGCAGCTGGAAAGACCATTAGGCTTGGTATGCTCGTCCTCTTCCCTTTCCCTAATCCCCTCCTCTCTTTAACTCGTCCCTGGGCACAGCTCTCAGCACTTGGCTTGACAAATTGATGCCAAGTTTCAGCTGTGCTCCATTCCCAGCTGAAATGAGAGTGCACCAGACCTACGTTTTTGGGGTTCCTAAACTACCCATTTTTGTGGCAGCGACTGGGATTGTGAAGCAGCACTGACTGGTTTTGAATTAGGCTTTTTTTTTTTCCCCCCCCACCCCTCAGTTGCTGATTGTCCCCTTATTGCATGTGCTAGGAGACAAAGCAAACAAAGAACAGTATTTATCTTTGTTCTGTAATATTGTGACATTTAAACAAGGAAAATGGGAACTGTCAGATAGAGATTTTGATATTGATGATGGTGATGGACTGGATTAGCAGAGAAAGGATTTGATTGATGACAAGCAAAAGGAGGATGGAATAATTAATGCCCAGGATTGAATTTTTATGGGCAATGAATCACTTTAAATTCATTTTACGTTTCGATCAGACTATAAATTTGATCTAATATTCTTAGATTTCAATGAGGCATTTGACTTCATATCTCACATTTTGATTAATAAAATATAAAATTAATATGGTGCCTATGCCACAGATTTTAAATGATTAAATTGAGCAGCAGTGCTTCAAGTAGGCTCACATGGGAAATGATTCTCAGCCTTGCAGTCAACATTTTTATCAGTAGCCTGGAGGAGGTCAAAACCATCTGATAAAAGTCCTCAGATCACAAGTGGGAAAGTGATGAACAATGAAGCAGACGGGCAGAGGCAGCCAAGTATCAGACCACACATCTGGAAATGAAGAGTACAGACCAATTTCGTGGATAAGAGTGCCTACAGAGGGGAGCAGTGGTGAAGGGTTATGTCTACTGAGCAGGCTGCAGCTTCCATGAGTAGGAGAAGCACTGGAGCTTCGGGGGTTGTTAATCTTGCTTCTCTCCACCACAGCTAAGTCTGCAGGAATAGCAGACCAGCTGTGGAGGCTGCAGTTTCAGAGGGACATCAGGCTGGAAAGACCTCAAAATGGACTCACAAGGATGATGAAAGACTGTGGAAAATATGTCTTTGACTGAACCCTATGAGAACTCAAAGCAAGAGGCGTGACTTGATCACAGGATTAGAGTAGCTGTGCATGGAAAAGAGATTTTGGAGGTCTTCAGTCTGGTAGGTTAGGGTGGCCAGAAAACACAGTGGTACAGATTCAGTTTTCAATTCTATACATTTCCAAATATGACAGTAATGTCCTTCAGCTGTAATTCTGGTGAACTG
The DNA here is from genome assembly GCF_022539395.1 of Myiozetetes cayanensis. Classification (NCBI taxonomy): domain Eukaryota; kingdom Metazoa; phylum Chordata; class Aves; order Passeriformes; family Tyrannidae; genus Myiozetetes; species Myiozetetes cayanensis. The sequence continues at coordinate 58,480,968 of NW_026087853.1, forward strand.
CCCGGACCCTCAAAAATTTCAGTCAGATTTCACACTCTTTTAAAGGTTGCCTAGAGCTGCCACACTCGTATCAGTCACCAAAGCCAAGGGAAAACTTATGGCTCACGTTATTCAGAAGGCAAATTTGACATCAGTGACTCCTTTGGGACCTAAATGCCTAGAAATGTTTTAGCAACACAAACTTTCCCATGTTCTCTGCTCCTTCTTGTGGCCAACTACCCTCCTCCAATTTGCACTACCCTTTTGGATAGAAGATGACTGCAGGAAAAGCTGCATGTGCCCAGGAGTGACCCCAGCTGGTCAACAGGATTTTTGTCCATGGCTTTTCAGTAAAACATAAAGAGCTTTTGCTGGGTGATAATCTGGTAAAATTCTTTTTGAAAGTAACTCAGTAATTTCATATTAGTTATGTGACTCCCTAAGCTTTGTATAGATGTTTCATTAGCCAAAGAAATGGTAGATATAGAAAATAATGCTTTTTTTTTATAGCAGTAGAACCACAAAGAACACCTCACAAAATGTCTAATCAACACTCCCACTTATTCATTCAGAAAAGACCCCTGCCTGGAGACAATTTAAAGCCCAAGCTCTAATTCTCCAGTAAAGTCAAACATTTGTTTTTAAATAGCACCACGTTGTCAATACCAAGCCTTGCACAGGGAATATATTAAATATATTTTAATACATTCAGAAGGTTGCAGCTTTGAAAACATGTCTGTTGCTATCCACTATGAGAGCCAAAGCCTTAGCCTGTTTATGGACTGCCAGTCAACAATGGACAGAGGGGTTTTTTGTGAATATTTAATTCAGCAGCTACACAAGCACCAGGAAATTCAGACTAACCCATCTGAGAACACTGGACAGCTACAACAGTCAAGCATGTATCAGCCTTGAAAACATTCAGCCAAGACATTTTACCACAAGATCGTAGAAGTACTTTTAGAATGCTAAATAAAACCCAAACCATCACTTTTAAGCATTTCTTAAAGCCACCCCTAAAAATTTCAGCTCAAAGACGTCACATCAAAGACATACTACAATGACAGAAAACTGTAAAAATGCATTTCCTTTCTTAATTAGCCACAACCTCTATAGGAATCCAATTTTTCATCACTGACCTATTCATCTGCCAAAGCTACTCAGCAGATTAGAAGAAAACTACACAAAGAAAGAACGAGGCAAGTCTGTAATGGTTTCTTTTAAATCAGTTTTTCAGAACTTGAGTGACAAAGAAGACCACATAAGCTAAATAATTTCCATTTTCAAAACAAAGAACAACTATTTGGTAAGAAACTACTCCCACAGATAAAACTTCCACATTTCAACTCTTTCCTTACCATTTTACACTGGTTGCCAAAACATTGTGCTGGCCTCAGTTATTTCATTGTTCAAGAAATACCACAGAAAACTGATACATCTTTGTCTCCTCTTCCTTTGCAATCTGCTTTTTGGCATTTTGATTTCCATGCACTGAAACGTTCAGCCTTTCTTTTTGTCTTTTAAAAATCTTTCTCTTGGCCTTGCAAGTTACACACATTTATGCAACAATCTTTTTGTGTTATCCTAGGCAGTAACTCTACCAGGTTAAACTTACAAAATCCATACTTCTCAAACACAGGGCAACAATTTATCTGAAGGCATTTTACTTACTTCCAGCTAAAGGCACTGCAGTGAGATCATCACATCACTGAACAGCAGAGTGGTGCAGGATAGCTCTGCTGCTCTTTTATTACCTGGTACACAGATGGACTATAATTCATATCAGCTTCCTTCAGGAGTTTGTTATCACCACACATCTGCAGGAGCATTTAGGGAAACACAGCACCAGTAGGTGAACCCCGAGAAAAGACTCTCCTAGAGAGCAGCCAAAATCACAACAGTGGACACAGAGGCTTTTTAACCATAACAAGGAAAATGCACACACATGAAGGCAATTTAGGAGAAGCTGCAAAAGAAGAGCTACAGCTGCTTCCCTGCTGATGCACCAAACATGATGGGAACACCTGAAAATCGCAGGACACGCCCAGACTTACTCTCTGTGATTAAAGTCTTGCACAGTTTTTCCCCTGATTTCTCCCGTGTGTTCTTCCTACTCAAAGTCAGGAGGAATCAGCTGGGGTATTTCCCTTGAAAGGTGAACATTGGTGTATTGCTAACAGATGATTAAATGCTAGACGAGGTGTTGTAGATAGTATCAGGTCTACAGTGATGTGCAGTAGACAAAATGAGGAAAGGGGCAGCTTCTTATGGGTCTGGATTTTTATTGTTCTCTTCTTTGAATGTTCTTTCACTTTTTCTTCCTTACTCCTGCGTCCAGAACACAGAAAGCAGTTTCCCCCAATTTAACATCCAGATCAAGCAGTAATATCATGAGTGTCACACTTTGCTACACACACTGTATATACCTCATACCTGCAAAAGTAATTGTCATTTAAATGTTAATAACATCATCATTTCCTGTCACCCAAGTGGGGCCCGCAGTACTTACATCTTCAGATTTTCCATTTTCTGCGATAACTCCTCTTTTATAAAATGGAGGAGCCAAACCAAGTCACTTATTTGTGCTTTTGAGAAGACCTTAAAAGCATCATCTCTGTTCAAAGGTGCCCTTCAGACACCTACTGGCATAATTTCTCCATTTCAGATCCTAAGAACATTACTGGCCTTTCCACATTATGAGGTGCAGGTGTTCCCTTTATACCCTTCTGCATGTATTTAGGACTGCCACCAAAATATCAGGTCAAAGACTGGGCTTTTCTCTTAATGGCTTCTTTTCCAGACCCTTTGTCATAGCCCTTTTTCAAATCTGGAATTACTGAAAGTTATGTTTAAGGAGGGAGAAGGGAAAGGAGGGAAGACCCTGTTGGGTTTTCAAAACTGTGCCAAGAACACTACAAATACTTCAGCAGCAAACTGCTCTGTGTGAGCTGTACATTGTTTCCCCCATATCCTCTGCTTCTTCTAACTAAATATCCTCACTGGGAATGTTTTCCTATGGGGTGTTATAGCTGAGAAATGCCCTGTGTCCAAAACGCACCAGTGCTACCCACCTTGCTGGTAGGAAGGCAGTGCCTCACCCATGGCCCTCAGGATTGGCCATAAAAGACAGATTAGTTCAGTAAGTGCAGTAGTTCCTTCCTTGGACTCAGAGAAGGGAGTGAGAACAGGAAACAATCACTGAAATGCTCTTTTTTTTTTTTTTAATTAAATGTTGACATGTTTTGACATTAAAGCCTATATTAATATGCAAATGTCATCAGTATTTACTGCAGCAGAAACAACCATTCCCACATGAGTAGGAAAATACCACAAACAGAAAATTACTCACAGTTCCCTTCCTTTTGTTCATAGACCTGACCTCAAGTGAGTGTGAAAGGCTCAAAAAACAATGCAGTGAAGACTAGGAGGGTGCAATACACTACAGGGTGACTGAACATGTCAGAAAATAAGTTCTTCTCTAACTCTAGATCTTAAACAGCCAGTCAGTATTTCTTACAAACATAACATGGATATCCTTCAACCTACTCCGAGATATTCACTTGTCTTAATCCACAGAGAACAGTTCCATCAAAGTGGTTTCAGTATATATGAATTTAAAGTATTAGCTATCTATGTGAATACTAAAACCAGATTCTTTATTATCAACTAATTATTTATTACCCAGGAATGTAGTGGAAGAAGGTTAACTCATGACTGGTGGATCTACACCAAGCATATCCCATCAAAGCCTCAAATCCTCACAAAGAAGCACCTTCTTCATGCTCCTGGTGGCCTAACCCTTCAGCCCTTGCTGTCGATCCCTGTTTTGTTTGGAATAACATGAGTTAGAACTTGAATTTCCCACTGTTCTTTCAGGGGCTATCTGAGATGCCTGCACGTGTTCTGTTCTGCTGAGCCGTGCGATCCCAGATGTGCCAATCCCGGTGCTTCTCGTGGAGTTTCGGGGAGCTGAGAGGCATCGAGTCAGCGCTCAGGTGGTTGCCATCCACCGAGGAGGAGGTGGGGACTGGCAGTTCAGCAGCTGGCACGGAGCACTCTCCGAGTTGTTCAGTCGAAGCTCCAGCTGCGAGAAGCAGCCACTGCGCTGGAGGTGTCGTTATTGTTTGTGAAATCATCGCTAATTAAGGTGAGATCTCACTGTGCTGGTGTTCAGCAAACACGGGAAGGAATGGACCTTTCCCTGACGAGTTCATCATTCAAACAGAGTACACAAGCAAGCACAGAGGATGATGGAAAGTGTAAAAGGTATATTTTAATGTTTCTTAAAACTTTGTTAGCCCAGAATCCCCCCCCTGCAGTCTCTCTGATCAGTTGATTAATCTCCTGAGCAACACAACTGTGAGCAACGTGCCTTTTCCTCTGGTTCACTCAAACAACGGTGACATATGTATTGACAGGCTCAGAGATGCTCCACCAAGTTCAAATCAGATTTCAATATCTGCCTTTCAAAGTTACATCCACTTCAGAAACTGCCTCTCTCTTCTTCCACCAGGGGGAAACAGTTGCCCGGGGTTCGTGGCTCTGATTCACGAGAGAGTTTTACCTGGCTGGAACCTGCACATTCCCTCAGTCGATTTCTGGAGCATTACTTTTCTCTTTCTTGACAAATATATTCAGTTCGCCTCAATTTTTGCACTGGTTATTCTACAATCCCCGAGAAATCACAGTTCTGTGCTTCTGATTACGGTGGACAATGTAATTTTATTTTCAACCTGAATTCAAGCAGTGGTCCTGGGGGTGACGTATTGTTGAAATTAATATCTAACTCTGCATATCACTGAGCAGTTTGCTATATATGCAGCTAAAGAAGCAGAAAATACTTCTAAAATTAAAAATAAAGCTTCTTATCTGCTGTTTGAAACCTAATCACTCTGCAGTCGATGGTGGAAGTGTCCCGAGGCACTGACCAGCACTGAGGTCTGTCTCTGAAACCCTAACAGAAAGAAAAGCAATCTCCCAACACCTTGGAGCCCCAACACCTCATCCTGCCAGGATCTCTTCTCCAGGAGATCTCTGCCCTTTGTGTTGAATTCTTATTGAGGGGTAGGAAATTTTGTAGGGGACCAGCAGACTTTTGAGTTGTCTTCTGAAGCATTAACACCAGAGCAAAACTTCTGTCTTTTCTCTCCATGCCCCAGTGGAGAAAGCTTTAGTAAAAACGCTGCATGACAAATGCTCTTCCCAGTGTTCAATGCATCATGGAATACCACTTGGAACTTCGTGGCAGTGGATGTGCTCTGTCAACCGTACACATTACCATAATAATCACAGGAATCTGTAAAACCACAGTGGCTGAACAGAAATCAAACATATAGAAGGTTAAGCTCCTTAGACAAAAATAATGTTCTTGATTGAAAATATGGCTCTACCCCCGCCTTCGATGGGAGACAGCATTTCATGTGTTCCATCTCAGTGGAAGACAGAGCTTTTAAGGTTGATTGACATCCAATTTATGCACCTCAGCAATCGTACCTACTGATCAACACTGAGTAGGAGTAACAAAGTTTTACTTGTGATTTCAGCTGGAAAGCTCAAAGCTATGAAGTACAACAGATTACATTTAGTACCTTAATGTAACGACCCGATAATGTGAAATTCTCAAGTAATGCCAGTTGGTGACAGTATGTTACACTATGTGTGCTTATGTACACCAGGATTTTGTATTTTGGCTTGGCACTATTTTGGCTTCCCATCTCTTTTTTTTTTTTTTTACCCCCAAGGTGTTGGCTGTGACATACCTACAAATACGGTTTTTAACCCTATTGGATTTCTTCACTGAAAAGTGACATCACTGCTGTGTCCTAAAGACATACAGACCACAAAGGAAGAAGCAGAATATTCATATACTTCATTCTACTCTTGAATCTCACCCTCAAGCATGAAGAGGTGTCTTGTTGCATTGTCAGAAATACCTCAGCTTTTGCAACTCAGCTCTGAGAGCCTGGCTGTCTCTGAGGGAACACACATTTCATAACTTAGATGTGGTACCAGAGTTCCTGTGAAATCCAGACTGACTTGACAAGCCAAGGTAAAAAATTAGCCATTCCTCTGATCACGGGTCAATTTATCTTATAGAGATAAATCAAACCGTGGTATTTACATGCTCAGAACAAGTAATGCAGTATGAGGCACTGTTCCACCAACCTACGACCTGCAAATGAGAAACCTTATTATATTATGGCTATAAAACTGGCATCAATTGTATACAATTACTGCACATACATATTAACAGCTTCAAAATGTGGATTCACATCCCTACTCCTTCCTTAAAACCATAGCATCAATCTAGCCATATATCAGTTTTAGCCTCTTTCAATTATTTTAGCATAGCCTCAGAATTATATTTGGCATCTCTATCTGGCACATACAATAACTGCCAGCAACAGTAACCATTTCTGCATTGAGGTCACCGAGTGTATCGACTGCTGTAAGAAGTCTGGAGAGCGCAGGACAGTGCCTGACTCAAAAAGTCAAGGGAAATAGGAAAAATATAACCCAGAAATTGTCGGAGCTCTCAGCTGCATTTGAGGTGTAGTGTTCAGATCTCAGCGCAGCTTGCCCTCTCCTAACCCCTCCTTATCTTCCCCTCCTCCCCGCCACACACACACACACACACACAGAATCACTAGAAATGATCCTTTCAGTTAACAAAAGCCTCTGCCCGTCCCTTTCCCTGCAAGGAACAAGACCTAATCCAACTATCCCGTCCCACAGGAAAAGCTGTTATTTGTGCTCCAGCCAGGCAGACCGGGGGGTGATGGCAGCCCCCGCTGCCTCAGGGAAAGGCAGGAAACCCGAGCATCCCCTCCTCACAGAGGAGCCTCTGTTCGAGAGAGCGGCTAAGGAGAGATGCGGCAGACAAAGAGAAGCGCCGGGCTGTTCCCCGCTCCCGGCAGCGCCGGGCACAGGGCAGATTCCCGCTGTCGGGAATTTCACGTCGCCCGTGCGCGGCTCGGGCAGGCGGGGGGACCCCCCGCGCCACTGCAGCAGGTGAGGCTGCTCGTCGGGAGGCAGCAGGGCAAGCCCGAGCATCCCCGCAGAGCCGCGCCGTCCCCGCGGGCAGGGCGGCGACTGCCGCTGTCGCTGTCACCGCTGTCGCGACAGCGGCGCCGCCGCCACCGCGCTCTCCCCGCGCCCCCCGCGCTCCTTACCCGGCTCGGCGCGGGCGCTCGGCAGGAGGGCGACGACGACCCCGAGCAGCAGCAGCAGCGCAGCCACGGCCGCGGCCGGGCCCGCTCCCCCGCCCGCGGGCCCGGGAGCCGCTTCGGGGCCCCGCGGGGCGCGCCCCGCTCCGCCCGCCCGCCGCCCGCCGCCGCCGCATCCCCGGGGCGCCTGGCTCGGCCCCTCAGCGGGCAGCGCTGCCCATCGCCGCGCCGGGCTCTACAGCAGCGGCTCCGCGGGCAGGCGCGGCGGGAGGCGGAGCGGGGGCCCCGCATCGCCTGCCCGCGGGGACGCGGTGCCGGGATGCTCGGCGGCGGCGCGGCCGCCCCTCGGGCTCCGGGCGCGGGGAGCGCCGCGGATCGGAGCTCCTTCATCCACAAAGGGGCTCGCGGCGCCGCCGGAGCCGGCCCCGCTTCCCCGCCCTCCGAGCGCGGGGAGGCGGGAGCGGGGGCGGCGCTGCCGGGGCCGCGGGGACCCCTCCACCGCCCCCCGCCCCGCACGGGGGGAGCCGCGGCCAACGCGGGTGAGGCAGCCGGCGGTGGGGATGGGTCCCTGCCCGCTGTGCCGGCCAGAGCATCACCTGCGGGGGATCAGTCACCTCCCTGATTTTTCTTCTCTCACTTGGCGCCCGGTGCTGCCCTTGGGTGTAAACGGAGCTGCGCCCGCTCACACCTGTCCTGCGAGCCTGCCAACACTCAAAGTCCCTGCCTGCTCGCTTATTGCCGGCTGGTGTCCCGACCCGTGAGTCTCCGGGCCAGGGCATTCCCGAAGATGGCCCAGTTATCCCAGGCACCAGCCAGCGGCCACAGCGCCCAGCGCCACTGGCAGCTTTTCTGCAAGTGCAGAAGCAGCTCTGGAAATAAAGAAACTCGAGTGTACCGCAGGGGGTGACCAAATTGGCAGCTACAGCCCCAGCCACCCACTGTGCAAACAGAGGAGAGGTCTTCCCCTGTCGCCCCTGTCCTGTGCTCACTCGGTCGGTCACTCGCTCCCTGCCCAGGACAGGGCTGGGACGTCCAGCCTGAAAGGGGAGCTCCACAGGACAGAGTTTTGTCTCTGTGATGCTTAAAGGTACACCAGGAGACCGAGCAGCACATGAAATGTGTTATGGACAGCAGCTCCCTCAGTCACAGTCACACCAAACATCGGGGCAGCTCATTTAGTGTTTTCTGCAATTACTATTTTCAGCAGAGGTAACGCGAAATCTTTATTTTACTGTCATCTCTTTCCTGAAATGCTTCCATGAATTCTTTTAGTTCCCAGATCATTTCCGCAGGCAACAGGCACCGATGGCAGGAGGAGGAGCAAAGCAAAGGTGCCTTGGGGCACAACATGCTCCAGTACCCCGAGAGCTGGTTCTGAGAGGCTGCAGCAGTGCTTACACGCAGGAAAGCTGCCCCAGCCTCGCAGCAATTCTGTTCTGCTGGAAGTTGTCTTTTGGAGAAATTCTTCAAAGTCACGTTTGAGGCAGAGCAAGCCTCATCAGGGGCCAGCCCCAGCTTGACATCTGCTACCCAGCCGCTCACAGCATCCCCAAAGCCTGGCAGCCCGTAATTACATGTTTATCTGCCTAGTTCAGCACACTCCGGATGTCACCAATAGAACTACTCGGCCACTGTTATGTCCCATTTCTGCCGTCTTACTTTTTCCTCAAATCACTAATTCATTCCGTGCAAAAATTAGCTTCCACGTGATGACAACTAGCGATTACCCAGAGCAAAGATGGCAGTTGTATGATTATTATGGTGAAATGGAGAGCTCGCTCATCACTCCGCTTAATCCAGGGCCAACGCGTTTAGTGCAGGGCCCTCTGGTGGTACCTTTAGCGAGTCCTGCGGAAACCCCATTCCATCACTTTTATATTTTTTTCTAGGTTTTGTCATGATTCGGGTACAATTGTAATAGATCCATCAGTGAGAGATTTTTGAAAGCGATTTTTTTTTCCATTCTAGCTCTTAACTATTACGGTTTTCTCTAAATTTTCTATTACCCTCTGTGTGTGTGTTATGTATTACATGTAAAACACAAATAGTGGATTTAAATGTTATTTCAAAGGATTTTTAAAATGTTTATTTTCTAGAATGATGACTGGAACTCTTATTAGTGAAAAATCACAACAGTTTTACCAAGTAACTGTTGTTAATTACTTCCTGAACTTAACTTTCCTAATCCTAGCTGGGTTTGGTTTTGGGGTTTTTTTTGGTCCAGAAAGGTAATTTCTACCTCTTGGGGAGTATATGTGCATCCATACTTGTTACTGAGGTTTGCTTTCCTACATGTGTGTTCTCCCAGAGCATCCACATGCTCTGTACACTTGATTATCAGGTATTTTTTTGCAAGCAGCACCTGTATTTTGTCCATGAGTTCCCTTCCATGGTGACATGTGTGGCACAGGGAGGTGAAATGCATGTACTTCTGACCTGGCTTCCTCTCAGATGGGGAATCCTTAATGCCAGAAGTTAGTCCATATTCTAGAAGAGATGCCTCACTGTGGAGAAGGAATCAAGATGCTCCATGCCGGTCAAGATCTACTCTAGCTGGCTGTGATGTATTGAGTGTTCCTCCACGGGTCCAGGATGAACACCACTCTGCCACCCTATGTAATAACAAGCCACACACACAGAGACCAAAATTCACGTTTGCAGGGATTCCCCTGCCTTTGCCCCAGAGCGACAAGTTGACATCAGCTATCTGACTTTGGCTGAAATGATGAGTAACCCCAGATCCAAAACTGGCTTGCTTGCAGCAGACCTACCACAAACATTCCAAGTCTTCCTTGTCTTTATGAAGGAACCCATTGATGAGGATCTTCATCCACGGATGAGAAGCCACTGTGTCCATGCTCCGTGAAGCAGGTGGCACAAGTACAACCACAGGATGGAGTCCAGCCTCCAGGCACCTCTATCAGCTTGGGGGAGATGCTTCTAACCCGCTATTTCAGGATTTAAGGAGAAGAATCCTTTCAAAAGTGCGTTCCAGCCTCTGAGCATAAAGCTTTATCATTCCAACAAAGAAAACTCAGTGCTGTTCCCCAGAACAAGGACAGGCAGAATTACCTGCATGTGCTTGAAGCACGAACCCGCCTCTCCCAAGGGAGAAAATGCGACTTCCTACAGGTGAAAGGCAGGAAGCTGTAATTAACACCAATCACCGTCAAACCTTATCCAGGCCTTCCTGCACAGCAGGACACCAGCCTGAGCATTTCAGTGCGGGAAGAGAGGCAGGAGGGGCTACAGCACTTCTCTGGTGTTTCCCAGAGCTCTGCACTGCATGAGACACACATGCTGGGCACTGTGGGCCTGTGAGGAAGTCACAGCCCTTTAAGTGGGGAGCAGCACTGTTTCACAACTCTCCCGAAACTTTGACTCATGCTGCCTCTACTCCTGACAGGAGCTGAACTCACAGCGTGCATGAGCTGCAGTGATGAACGTGAATCTACCAGCACGGCCAGAGCTGCTTTGTGAGTGGTACCAAGCAGGAGCTTCTCTGTCGCCTCCCAGAGACTGATCATCTCTCCAGCTGAAAGCCTAAGCTGATTCACTGAGGAAACACAGCATCATCCTGAACCCATTTGTCCCACTCCAGGTCTGTAGCGTGTGACAGCCCCATTGACTCTGAGAGCTTTTCCTTGAATGAATCTGCTGTCTTAGCTGCAGAACAAATTCGTCCTTTGCTTCCAGTGACAGGGAAAATACTCACCAAATTTTAAACCAGCGTTAGTCATCCTGAAGGCAGCTGAGAGGAAGATTGCTTAGCTGTAATCGCCTGTCCTAGTCCAATCCTTCCACGGGATGGGGAAGAGCATAGGAGACAGCTGGACATCATTACTAATAGAAAGCAAGAACAGAAAGGACTTCACAGGCAGCGTATTTCCCCCTGAAAGGCTCAGGCTGCCTTTCCTTGTTCGTTAGATGCTGCCAGAAGTGTGAGTGTAAAATACACCGACGGCAGTGGCGTTATTTGCTATGGGAAAAGTGGGATCTAGATACCAACACGCATTTAAAAGTCAACAATACACGAGTGTAACTGTGAAGAGAGAGAAGGAAGCAGCTTGGGAGCAACAGAAGTGTCTGCAGAACTTGGACAGACACATTTACGTGTGTCACCTGAAGGCCCTCTGAAGCAAGCCCTGAAAGCCAACAGAATTTAAAATTTCAGAAAGAAGCTTAGACAAATGATTACACCAGAATTTTAGAGCCCTCTCAGAGAGTTTTCATCATCTTTTGACTTAATCCAGCCTTGAGGTAACAAATAAAAAATAAAAATATGAGAAATAAAAGTCACCAAAAGTCATCTGCTGCAATATATATTTTAATTCAAAGTGAATCTTGACAGTAATACACCATAAATTCTTATTTTGACACTCACCAAAATAGTCACCTGGAAAACCCGCTTTTTGTGACAAAGTACAGAAGGCTTGGTCACATTTAAATCACTGAGAACTAGAAAGAAATACTATCGCAAACTGTAAGAGACATTACATCCATAAAAAATTTTCCCAGTCCTCATATTGTAATATTGCACAGTGCAATTGCTACATGGCGAACTAGTGTAGCATAGAAATCCAAAGCAAAAAAAAACAAAAAAACCAAAAAAAACCAAAAAAGCCACAAGTCTACAAATTGTTAAACAGTAACAGTTCAACCTTAGTTAATCAAGTCTCTATCACTGGGTGTTTCTAGAACAAGTCTTCCTACAGCTTGCAGTGTGATTTAACTTTTACTTAACACAAACCAAGTTAGTTAGCAGTAAAAACAGAAAATTTAAAAATTAACCCCCCCCCCAAAAAAAAGTTAATACAGTAGCATATTTGACCAATAAAACACCCTGAAGTAAAGTTAAAAACCGAACACAAGAAATTCATATAAAATCTTGCAAATTAAAGTAATATGCAGATATGCAATTCCGTAGTCATGCAGTGTTTTATTTAAAAAAGGCATTTAAACAGTATAATGTATAAATGCTTCTCAGAGGACGACTTTTTTCACAGAAAAGGCCCTCACCCTGAAAGTTTTTTGGTTTTGTTTTTGTTTTTTTTTTTTTTTCCTGCAGATGGGCCACGGACACTTGCAGCGACAAGAGCCCGTTCTCTCAGTGGGTATTGCAGGAGGGGGGAAAAGTTACCTGGTATATTGAATTTAAGCTGTGGCAGGAACCCAAATATTTCCTTCTTTGAAATGCAGACGTTTCTAAAATGACAATACACAGAAAGAGCAGCAGATCTAATTTGGGGCGCATTTACAGCAACTTCTTCCTGCGCACGACAGGATACGGTTGTGAGATATACAGATAATCGTGTCAATTTAACAAGCACATCAGCTTAAAACCTTAAAGCACAGTAAAAAGAAAGTACAGTAAATACATCAGACCAACGATGATCCCCATGGCCCCAGCAAGAAAAAAAAAAAAAATTGCAGTTTTTTGTTGTGTTTTTGTGTTTGTTTGTTTATTTTTTTGTCATCGCGATACAAAACTCACGTTCTCCGTCTGCACTGGTGGTTCTTGGTGTGTCCATTGCCTGCAATGGAGGGAGCACCAAAAAAAACAAAGTCGCTTCCCAACACAAGGGAGTGAACAGAAAACTGTCTGCTGGACCACACAGCACGAGCTTGAAGGGGTAAGGTGGACGTCCAATTTGAGCACTGCCTCGGCTCCCTATGTTTAGGTTTTACAGATGCGCTGATAAGATTTCAAATTCATCAGGACACTCCCTAGTTTCTAATGTATACTTTATACACACACACTCGTACAAAATGCATAGAGTTGATTGCTAAAAACACTGAAACTTGTGGGAAAAGTTAGGTTTCTTAATTTTCAGTGTGATTAAAAACGTACTTGCTGGTATTTTCTTTTTTTTTTTTTTATAATGATCTAATACTGTTGTATTTTAGTTATTACTTAAAAAATAAATCAAATGTAGGCACATTTATTTCATTCAGACATTCATTAAATAAAACACTGCTTGTGTTAGTGGAGTAAAGAAAAAGATTACCAGTTATTAGCTTATTGACAGAGTTAAACTCAAATGCTTTGCACTCTTATTCCAGTCAACATTGCAAGGATTGTATTCCAGATTTTGTTTTAAAAAAAGTTAAGTCAAGCCTGCAAGATGCAGCTTCTTAAGTGTCTACACAATGCCAATATGAAAACATAAAAAAATTAAGTTACATCAATACATCCACTTATATGCAGTGATGAGCTCAAAGTTAATGGAGATAAAATACTGATGCAAATAACACACCCCAAAAAAACATATGCAATCATCTTCCATCATTTACAGTATAGTAGTTACGACACTTCAAACATGAAAACAAAATAAAAATTTAAAAATTAAAAAAAAAAAAACCAAAAAGAAAAACCAAACCCCAAACCCGGCTTCTATTTCATGTAATTAGACTTGTACAGAAATTAGAAGGCTAAGAAAGAACTAGTTAATCATCTAATTTCACAGCTATCTGAAGTGGCAATCGTTTATATAGCAGCTTATCTATGATACATTCAAGATAAATGATACAATTTATTACTTGCCCATAAGCTAAAACACGGCCTCAGCTTAATACCTTCCGTAAATCCCATCTCTACACTACAGTTTACTTGAGGTCTATGAAAAAGTAGCTACCTTTTATAGGAAATGGATGATTAAGTCTTTGGTGCCGCAAAAAAGCAACTTCATTTGAACAAAACAAAACAAAACAAAACAACAAAAAAAAATAAAACCAAAAAGACACACTTCCTAAGGAGAAGAAAAAAAAAAAAAAAAAAAAAGAAAAAAATTAATGCAGAAAGCATGTAATTTACGTCCCTGACGGAATGTATTAAATAAGCAAACACCCGCAACAGGCTAAAACAAATACTATCATTAAAAAAATAATAATAAAAAAAAGGCTAAAATCTCTCCCATGCATAAATGAAAGATTGCACACAAAGAACTCACATCTTTTCAAGCTTCAATAGTAAATATTCTGCTACTAGTTATTAAATACTGCATGGTTTGCTCAAGCTAAGATGAAACCACATCATGGATCAATGAGCACTTGGGCTTTTCCTCTCATTAGCTAGTCAGTCATGCCTACTGCACCTCTAAAACATTTTATTTTACCCAATTAGACAAACACTTTTAAAATAAACTACTTAGGTCGTATTGCAGTTCCATTTACCAGTATGAAATACTGTCTTGTGTGTCACTACTCAACAGCTACTGAATCAACTTCTCTTAAGCACTACTAAAGTCTTGTCTTGAAGCTAGATCATTCTGGGGGGGAAAAACAAAGACAGCAAAATTCAGCTACAGCAAAACATGCTGCCCTCTCGGTAAGGAAAACACACCCAATACTAAAATCATACCACACAAAACCCAAAATGAGCATTACGCTACCAAAAAATCAGCAGATCTGAAGTTTTAAGTGCTGCAGTCCTCAACATTTATATATAAGTAATAACATTAACAACCTCAAATATTTAAGGCACTATGTGTGGGAACAGTTTACAATGCAGCTGAGATTATTAGGACAACAACATTTAAGAGCAATGTTTAGGCTTTTTTTTTTTTTTTCCTTCGCCCATGCAAAAGACACATGCAATGTGAAGAAGAACAACAGCTCAACTTTTAGATAAGTGACTCAACATTTAAACACCAAGATACGCAATACAAACAAGTTACTCCTACACTGTACTGCTGACACATGTGCATCTGTTGCTCTAGAGTTCTGTACACTGAATGGCTTCCCAAATGTAGACGTGTCTTGCACTAGTTAGAAGGCAATTTTATAAAAAATAGCAGGAGCAAAACCAGATTTCTGCTCCCATAAGTCACCTGTCTAAAGTTACTATATAAGAAGGTAACATGAACCAAAGACAAGTTATACCAAATGTGCAAAACACATTAAAAGTGAGTTTGTTTTTGTTTGTTTGTTTTTTTTTCTTAAAGCTCAGAGAGTTGTTTAAATTGCACCCAAGTCTACATGATTCAAAAAAATAATTTTCCTCGTTGTGCCATGGCTAATATTTATAATAAATACCATGTTTTTCTTCTCAACTCGAAACTTCCGTATCATCGAGCCTCCTCCGTGCACCGCGCCTTGAGCTCTCACATGAAGGGGTACTGGCTGAGTTTCGTGGGGCTCAGCGGGAACCCTGCGTAGGCGGGCGACGCCGCGATGTACGAGTGCGGGGGGAAGAGCGGCTTGTACTGAGTCTGAGGGATGGTGGGGGAAGGCAGGAGGCGGGGGTTGATGCCCACCGGGACCTGGTGGACGATGCCGCTGGGGTGGGTGATGCCGTAGGTGGGGTGCTGCAGCAGAGGTCTGGAGGCACAGGGCGAGGCGAGCAGGTGGGCGACGGGCGCGGCGGCGCTGCCGAGGGGCGCCGGCGACGGGTAGGGCAGGAGGGCGGGCTGGGCGCCCAGGTGGGCGCTGCCGGGGAGATGGGCGTGCACGGCCGCGTGGCTGGGGCTGCCCTGGGGCAGGGAGAAAGCGTGGCTGGCCGGGATGTAGCCCTGCTGCCTCCGCTGAGCGTAGTTCCCGTTCCACTCCTGCGGCCCGGAGCCGAAGTGCTGAACCTGTCCACACACACACACACACACACACAGACAGAAAGAGAGACCAGGCAGGGTAATCTTTAATGTTTCTGGGTACAAAGAGGCTTTGAAAAATGGAATAATGCGCTAAAAACTAGTCAACTGAAAATCGGGAGGAATATAGAGACGGGAGGAATTAAACGCTTAAATAAATAATAATTTAAAAAATATATATATATATTAGCTATTTAGGTAGTAGCACAGACAGGAAATCTGACGATAAGAGATGGAAAACAGAAAACAAGTTATTTTAATGCTCTTGCAAAATAATAATAATAATAATAAATAAAAAAAAAGATCAAATGCCATGCTGGGCTGTTTTAACAGAAATACCATGTATCACATGAGCAAGGTGCTTATTCCACTCTACTCAGCACTGGCTTGGCATCAATTGGAAGTGCTGCATTCAGTTTGGGCACCATAATGAGGCACAAAGAGGACAAATAGGAGAGAAATTTTAGAGGAGAGCAGAAAAAATAATAAACGGATTGAAAACATCTGAGACAACTAGGCAAACAGAAGTCTAGGGCTATGATCACAGGAAGATGTGGCAATCATTAACAGTCATAAAGAGAAAAGACTAAAAATCAATTACTCTCATTAAATGATGCAGACTTCAAACTACACAGGGCATCTACCAAAAAAGGGAGGATCAGCATAAATTTTTTGCAAAGAAAATAACATTCTACGCTTTCTGCCAAGAGGCTGAGGAGTTGCAGACACTGAAGAGATTAAAAATTAATACCATGCTGATCATATTAAGGTTTGCTTAGAATTAATTAAACCAATCCTTTTGCATAATCATGCAGAAGGGGAGACTGTGTCACCCACCCAAACTTTTCTCTCAGTCTACACTATTCAAGTCGTCATTGCTAAATCCTCTTATCTACGTATTGCACGCTTGCATTTAGTGTTTAACTTACAATATTCAGTTATTCTGCAAGACTTACACAAACAGGTACTGCTCTTAGATTAATGTACCTCCAGCTATCCAACTAAAAGCTCAGCACAGCTCTAGCTCAACATTAATTAATTAAAAGGCTTAAACTTGATGTCATGTGTCAACTTCAGTTCTCAGCCACAGCAGACATACTTACTGTGTTGTTGGGTAATGATAAAAGTGACTTTTAAGTGAACTTTGAGTATCTTCTAACATTGGACTGAACTACATTCACAACCTCATCTCTGCCCAGTTTCACTGCCTGGCAGCAAAGTTATGAAATAGTCGAGTTTGTTAAGCTCTCTCTCTCATCTCTGAATACTCAAACTACAAGCTACAAGCATTTTCTCCACACTGCTAACAGAACAAGACTGAGACACGGCTGCTGATTTTAACTGCACACTGTGAGCAGTTTTAGCATCTGGATGTAGGAAAGAAAGTGCTAACGTGTTTTTCTGTTCGTCTCATGCTTTGATTTTGTGTAAGCATTGACAATTTTGCCAGTGGGACTTTTCTACTATTTTTGACAATAAAGTCAGCTGTTCTAAGAAAATGACCAGAAGTGAAAGGTACTTATGACTTGCCCACTAAGTTGAAATCCATTTTTCAAGATTTGAACACTTCTTTAATGAAGCTGCCGAAAACCTGCAATTGCCACTGACAGCAATCGAAACTGCGAGCATTCAGCGCGTTTTGAGACAGAAAAAGTGCTTTTTAGGTGTAAGTACATGTACCTGACTGAAGTTTACGTGTTGCTGATGGAATGCTGATTTTTGCTGACGGTTTCCTACAGCAGAAGACTGGTTTATTCTTCCCAGCACAGATCGACCCTTTTTCAGTGGCTGGCACGTAGCATCTTCCAAGATACAAATAAACAACGTTATGTTTTTGTTGTCACTGCTCTCTTCTGACAGAAAGCTAGACAAAGTTTCATTTGCTTCAGCATACAGGGGAGAAACAATAATAATACAGGACACTAATTAAAGTCAAAACCCAGCAGTATTTAGAAGTGTTTACTACGGATTAGCAGACACATGAATAGGTCAAAATCTTCAGATATACGGCTATTGAATAAACACTGAGATTTCTGTTCTTATCTACTGGCATAGAAAGGAAAAAAACACCTGAACCAACTTACCTGTATTCACTATCTGTTCATCAAGATGTAACCTGTTTTCAAGTCTCATTGGTGGTACCACTACTGTGCAAACAGTTGATTTGGTTTCAGGATTAACCGAGGCTCTTGCTTCCTTATTTTTATTATTATTGGCTACAAAGCCGTTCTCCACAAACGGGCTGTCATGTCCTGAAGAGTCTGAAGTTGGGGAACCATCCACTGTATCACATCCACTTTCCTGTTCGTCATCTGACATGCTGTCAAAAAATAAAAGTACTGCAATAAAACAATTCTATTTTTTGTATATATCCATTTTCTTAAATTAACACGTAAAATTTATGGAAGTGAAACGACTCAAAGGTGGATAAAAATAATACATATTTCTTATACAAGCACATATATTCAAACTCATTCTATCCATAAACTGAAAGGCTCAGAGAAAGGAGGTAATTTCTACATAAAGACTTAGACGTGTAACCCAACTTGGACCCACTTTGCAATTTTATGTTTTAAGTAATTCTGTTCTTACAAACCACCTGAAATTTAGACTTTTAGGTCAAATAAAGAAGTTGAAGAAGACTATTTCATTTCTTCCTGAATGATAACATAAAGGTCTCCTGCTGGTTATTACAGTGGCAAATGAGAACAGAACACACTGATCCGATTTCCAATGCCAGTTGCCAGGAGCAAGACCACGGTTCAGTCAGTGGAACCAGAACCAAACACCTTTTAGGCAGCAAGAACTGAACACCCCAGGAAAGGAAACTCATTTACAATGAGGTATATATTGTCAGAAGAGATGCTAACCTCCTTTATTATTTATTTATTGCACAAGCAAAAGGTGCATCACGGGGGGCATCACTAACAACAACAACAACAACCACCAAATTTAAGAAGTTCTCAGTTGGGACTGTGCCAGGTTCATACAGATATATATAATGTAACAGATATATAATGTAACGTGTCTTTATTGCATGTTGTTTAAAGTAAGACAATATAAATAAAACCATTTACAAAAATTAGTTTTTTTGTGAAAAGTACTTTGACCCTACGAGGGGCAGCACAAAAACCTGAAGACTCAGCCAACAGAACTAGGTATATCTGAGTATTTTTTTTTTTAAGCAGCGCATAGTAATAATGTGACAACTACTGAGCAACTAATTGTATTTCTATATTATTATTTTTGATTCAAGTTCCTAATTATATGACTCACATTAAGTTGAATGCTAATGAAACCAGAATCCAACACACTCCTCTGCTACTGACAAAAAGTTGAATTACAGAGGGGAATTTAATTACAGCTCAGTTCCTTGCAATTCAAAGAAAATACTGTAAAAGCAAGCTGGTCTTCTTAAAAACTCTAATCTGAAGTTTTGAATGTTTTGATATTACGGAATATCAAAGGACTGACAACATTAACTACCAACCAGTAACACTACCTGACACCTCCCAGTATAAGATCCATCTTGTTATCCAAATCTTTGCTAAAACTTAACTATTTAAATGAAAATTCTTCAAATGCTTCTAGTTATTTTCTTCTTTTGCAGTCAGATATGCCAAAAGCTTAAAAAACTAGGACCAGGGAAATATAACTAGTTTAGTCCATTTATTTATCTCTGGCAACTTTTTTAACTCCCCTCTTTTTTTTCTTGAGGGGAGAGGACTGTATTTATATAAAAAGTAAGACTTATACAGATATAAATCATCCATTAAAAGCATCACTGAGTCAGGCTGTAGAAAATTTAAAACATATAAAACTGCCTGTATAGACTAGCAGTTCCATCTCCTTACCAATACACACTGTGATAGAGTCTTGAATTATTCTAAACAAACTTTTTTCATTAAGACCCTAATCAAATTCATTTTGCACAATGAAACTGCTCTGAGTTTGAGTCATCCTTTTATGTATAGAAAGTTATTCTACAGAAAATAGGAAGTGATCTGTAGAATAAAAAAAAAAAATAAAAGAATTTGTCATGCTTATGGTAGCCAGGGGTTGCCTGAAAAAAATTCACTGTATCTCTGGGTCACAGAATTTCTATGGGATATTGGGTGAATCACAACAAAATAGTTCAGATTAACAGTGAATGGTTTTATAAAAGCAGATTTTTGAATGATGGGCAAAAATGGAGTCCTAAGGTAGACATGAGGCAGTGAAGATAAAAACATTTAAGAGCTGCTCATATGAACAGTGGTTGACATAAGGGAGGCTTATGTTTGGTAGAAGAAAAAAGGCATCAGTGTTATTAAAGACTGCAAGATGCACAATGGGGGAACAAGAGGCTGCAAAACTTAAAGACAATCTCGTATCTTCCAATCTGTCACATCCTACTTTGGCTAGATTTAAATTTGCAACCCTGGAAGATTTTTGTTCTGAAGGAAGCTGCATGCAACATGTTTATATTTTCTGTGTTAACACCATCCATTCAGTATTCTGAAAACTTCCACTGCAGCAACAGAGATCTGTTAGGAATGGTAAAGGAACAGTAAATTAATTTTTAAATAGATCACTTGGCCTCACCAGATGGAACCGTAACAAAAACGCCTGCATTTTTTAGCACAAACTGAGTCTGCTGCATACTGGGATCTTTCTTTCTGCTGAAAGGAGCCCAACTCTTTACCTGTTGGACCTCTTGCAAGGAGATGGACTGGACTGCTCGGAGGAGCTGGTGCTCAGGGTGCTGTCGGGACTGCTGAGGGAGCACACGCGGTCGATGTTCAGGGTGTTCTGGCAGGCTTCGCACTCCAGGCTACCTTTACACCTGCCACACACAAACAAATCAGCAAACAACACCAGCTCTCACTCCCCACTGACTTAGCTGTAGTTATGGACTAAAAAGGGGTCCAATATTAGAAAAGGTCCTTAAACGTGAATTAATATCCAATTCCTTGTTTCTTTTATATCCAAACCAATCGATACTAGAACAAGTCAGATAAAAAATCTTGCTACAATAGTTCAGACCCTTGAAACCTTTGACAAAAGCTGAGATTTCAAATACAAGTCCCTCCAGTTCAGAATCATTACAAGTAAAAATGAGGTCAAACAAACATTAAACTTCTAAGCCCTCATTTAAAATGATGCATCGCTTCTGTGATGGCTCTGTGAAAGAAAACTCCACTGGGGGACCAGAGCCAGCACCTGCCTTTACACCCAAAGGTATAAAAGGTATATATATATGTATATATACACACCTTTTCACACTGTTAGAGAAGTATTTTCTACCCACATGTATTTTCTACATACATATGTATGTAACACTATTTACTGGATAATGGAGAAAATATTCTCTTGTGCATCCAGCACGCTGAAATAGAAGAATTGCTTTGCTCCTTAAAACCCAAAAAGGGTCTTGGAGAGCTTTTTTATACCCTTTTTATATCTACTGGTAGAATGATAACATTGATTATGCAAAGCCAGAAGACTAATCTTCAACAAATAAATAGGGTGTGACATTATTAAGAAAAAAAAGGATGCTGGACCTAAAAGTACTATGGTTTGAAAATGCCTAATGCACACGGACTGATGAGGTAGAGTTTTGATAGTGTTGTTCACTCTCAAATAATACAGGGCTACAGAGTTAACCTCTTCCTGAAGTCTGATTTAAAAAGCATCATTATTTGTCCTTTTTTTTTTTTTTTAAACTCAGACCCATTAAACCCAGCAGCTGTGCTAAGACAGCCACATTTAAGTAAACCTTGCCAAATAAATAAAACCAAATAACAAAGATAATAAATACAAGCACTGGTTCTTACTCCCTCAGTGAATGTGTCCGTCCCAGGTCGTCCTCGTCGGTGTCACTGCTGATGGTGATGACGCTGACGGCGGGGCTGGGGGAGCCGGATATGAACAGGGCCTGGCGCTGGGCGGCTCGCAGGGAGGGATCAGGGGCCAGCCTGACCGAGGCTTCACAGCAGGTACCTTGCTGCCCTTCTGAGTTGAGATTGTCCTGTGCTTCTATACAACTTATGCTCTTCACAGCCTTCAGGTTAAGTATCTTTGGAGATATGAAGGCTGAATTTTGGATGTTGGTGTTTTGTAGCACGTTGCTCCTGTGAAGAAAACGCTCCGTTTGGCATTTAGTGAATCTCTACACTAAACACAGTAATAAACACTTGGCATAGATGACTTCAGATATTAACAAGAAAGATGGAACACCTAAGACTGAAATTTATAACACTGAATGCAGTATACTGAAAATCCCATTTTCTTGTAAGGGAAAAAAAAAAAAAAAAAGAAACAAAAATCTCATTCAGGTGAAAAACAAGCAAACAAATCCTGGCCAGATTTGCTGCAGAGATTCTCCCTGCAAACAGAAGCTGGTGGCCTCCAGAAGAACTCCTTGCTTAATACAGGAATGCTGACATTGTCCCTGTAACGTGTGCTTTCCCATTTATCGAGCATCCCACACCTTTGCCAATACTTTGCATGGAAGTGGGGTATATTTTCTTCAGCAGGCAGCTGAAGCATTTTTGGCTACCAGTAAAAGAAAGACTGTTGTTAAGGCGACTGCAAGGCAAACTGCAATCCCCTGTGCAGTACGTCTTTATTTTCAGTTCCCTAAACCTGATATATTCTCACACACATAAACTTAGGAATATCCCACTACAGCTACCTCAATATATTCTTTGAGTGTCAGAAATATTCTACCAACCTGTTCTGGCACAGTTTGTTCCTCTTGGTAGCTGCAGGCTGAGGCCAGACGACGTGTGCAATGCCCACACTAATTGGCTGAGGGGCAGACAGGGTTATCTGATGTGTTAAAAGAGGCTGTGGTATCACTGAGCTGTAATGAGTGCCCTGGGTAATCATCTTCCTGGGGAAAAGGAAAGGCAGTTTTACATTGCCAGTCATTTCGCATCAGCACCCACAGTTCTTGTTAAGTCGGAGCCATTATTAAGGCATGGCACAAAAACACATGGGCTTACCCCCAGTCTCCAAGCCTCTGTGGGCCAGCCACAGGATCAGAGGCCAGAGATGTTGCAGGAGCTGCCACTGGTGCCACCTGCTGCCATGCAGGAACCAGGATCTGCTGAGTCTGATTTGACCACGTCTGTGTTGCGAAGCAGAGAAGATTTTTATGACGCGGGGCAACGACTGAATTTACATTCGCCGCTCGTGGTTCAGCACAGAACAGAGGAGGGACCACAACAGAACTCTACATTTAAAAACATTTACCAGCTAATAATAAAGTAAGATTTTTTCCTTTAGAATGAGCCAACCTGAGAGAGGATTCCGGCTCGAATCTGTAGTGGCTGAATTGCGTGGGCTTGGGTCACCAACGGAACTGCATTATCCACCCGCAGGGAGAAACTGGTGGGTTTGCTGTGGTTTGTAGGAATTCCTGTCAGGGAGAAAAACATACACCCAAGCTTTCAGCAAACACCGGTCTTGCTTGTATTTTCTGAGCCAAATGCAAACACCACAGAGGACAATTTTAAAACATTTCACGAAAAAAAACTTTTTTAATGTGTTTATGATCTAATCTAAGTCATCGTTTATATGACTTTCAAGCCAAACAAATAAACATCTAAAAGGTTTTTGTGCCTTAACTTATCTGCACAAATATTTGATGCTGGAATTTCCAGAAAGAACTGCCAATAGCTACTATTTGGAAACAGCTTAATAGAAAGAGGAATGACTTTGGCAGCAAGTTCTGCAAAGCTAAGCATTTACTCTTCATCACAAACTTCATCACAAATATTTCAAAGGAAGCAGAAAAAAAGTAAGCAGAACTGAATTTCAAAGCTTCTCACAACTGACTCCTGCACATCTCATGCTCTGTATTTCCAGCAGGCTGAAACCCATTCCTCTTGGCTTTTATAGCAGACAATGCCACAGGTATAATGCCCCTCCTTGCTACCATCTCTTCAGTGGGAAACAATGTAAAATTTTATGTGAATCTCATCAAATGTTTGCAGTAGAATCCATAACCCTACTCCTCCTTTCAACAAAATAATGCAAACTGTTAGAATATACCACAAGAGCATAATACGAAAAAGATGCATCTCATGCCCTGTATAGGTTTCATTATTGTCACAAGGAACTAACAGACATACAGCAATGCTGAAATGTTTACTACTTAGAGCATTTTTTTACACAATAATGTCAAAAAAGTATGGAAGAGGATTTTTTCCCAACAGATACTGCAACAGAGCAACTATGGCAGAAGACAATACTGCCTAAGAAAAGATATACCTGATCTCACCTTCTAACTGCACTGCATGCCTTGTGCCTCAGTCAAAGGTTAAGCAATGAGTGTTCACAGGTAACTACTGAAGAACTACTAAACTAAAGTTTAGAAGTGGTTTGGTTGGGTTTTTTTTTATTCTTTACAGTAAAAGATGAAAGAAAATCTTCATCTGATGTAATTCTCATGTCATAACCAGTATTTAGTTATAACCATGCACTTCAAAGTTTTCATTTTGAAATGCAGTTGACTGATTTTTTTTTTCCCCACAGCCATCTAGAAGAGCAACATCTTAGCTCTGACAGAAGTAGCAAGTTTTAGCACTTCAGATATTCCACAGAGCAGCCAAGCTGGGAAACGTTGAAGCAGTGCCAGATACCATTAATATCCCCTTTTCATCCGTGCCAACAACTCAACTCAGCACCTATGTGATGAAAACAATATATTCCCTTCATTTCAGCTGTAGCAGAATTTAAATTTGGAAATTTATCATCATACTAAGAGTATGGAATTTAGAATATGGAAAGTTATCGTCATATTGAGAATACAGTATACAGATCCCAGATAAAGTATTTGCCTTCATGTTTCACACTTTGTTCCTCTATTTCAGCCAAGATATAAATTTATATGTGTGTCTGTGGTATATGAAGATGAGCTTTGAATTGCTTAAATCATTTTCTGCAGGTGCTGATTTGCTGTTTATTTCAGAAAGGTGCCACATACCTGCATCTGACTCACATGCTAATTTTTTAATTACATAATTAAGTTCTTTTAAACATAAGCACTAAGTGGATAGAATGGAAAACTCAAATATTGCCAACAGACAGACAGTAACACTCGTATTTTAGGAACTGTGACGATTACAGATAAACCTACCTTGAATAGCTGGAGGACATATAATCAATGCCTGTTGGAAAACATCACTGCAACCAAACTGAGCAGTTCCTGCCTGCAGGGGTATCCCTTGGTGCAAAACTGAATGGGCAGATGCAGTTAATGCCTATGGAAACAGATTCAACACAGGCAACATTATTATAAGCATTAAATCTAAATGTCTCACACCCTTGTCCCACCACTTCGTATAATAAACAACTAAAATAACTTACAAAAAATTAAAATTTCAAATACATTTTACAGGAAGCCATTCTATTTGGCCACTGGAGGGCATCATAATACAGCACTGACGATCCCAGTTTTGTCCCTTAATTTGAAACGTGCCGAATTCTAAAGGGTTTGGTTAAGAAAACATTAGGAAAAAAATAAAAGACAGTAGATTTTGTCACTTAACAGATGTAATTTTTTAAATTATTAATTAGAAGAACTGCATTAACTGAACTTATAATTAAAAAAAAAAAAAAAGAAAAAAAATTTTAAAAAACCCCAAACCACAAAATGTTGTTTTTACCTGACTTCTTACTGGACCAATTTTGGTAAAGCTCGCAGTCAGGTTGGCTGCACTGCCTGAGGCAACTGATCTCATAAGTGATGTTTTATTGCGATTGCTTAAGTCATACAGATTTGATCTGCATTTGCAAATATCCATGATATGAAAACAGGACTTCACTCTATCAAAACCAGAAAATAAGTCGCTTTAATCACGATTTCATGTCATGTTAAACGTATAAAACAATTCCCCCGAACAAGATTAAAAAAAAAAAAAAAAAATTTAGTTCAAAGCCCACATTTTCCAGTTTCACAGAATGGCATCATACACAGAAGCAGGAAAAAAAGAAACACTGCTGTTACTATGGTCACGTCAAGCCTTTGTAATGCCTATTTTGAAATCAAGGAAAATAATGCTATTTCCTACTCCTTCCATCTAACACCATTTTCCTGACAACTGTGTGCAAACAGCAAGGACAGTAAACTAAATAGGTGGAAAGCTTTCTCTTCCAGTGGAATGCTCGCACTTCAGGAAGTCCACGGGGAAATCCACAACTCCAGAACTGCAGGAAAACTTTCAATATATGCCACATGAATTAAAAGAAAGTCCCAAGATGTTAACCTCAAGAGGAAATGCCCATCCTAGCTTTCAGTGACTGGTTGGGACTAGGGCTCTTCACACCTCCAAAAATCAAGCCCAAGTTCCTGCAGTGCTGGAATTTTAACCACCATGCATAGAACCAACTGTTCTGCTACTTTTCAGAATGAAAAAATCCATTCAACCAGTTCCCTTGACCCAGTAGGTGTATCTAACACTGCAAGCACTTGAAAGCGTTCTCTAAGACATCATAAAAATCATGAAAGCAGAAGAAACAGCAGTGCCACACAAATGAATTGCAAGCAGCAAGAGATTCCCGTGTTACATACTGGTTGCTATGAGGAAAATCGAGGAGGTGCTTCATGGTAACAAAAGAATGGTTCAGGGTCTCAGCTGGAGTGATTCTTAGATCAGCATCGATAAGCAACATTTTCTTCAACAGACTGACGAACTCCCTCCTATCTGCCTTCTCTGCCAACAGGTCACTTCCTTCCAAATCCATCACCATGTTCACCTGGCATTGAACAGAACAGTCAGATACAAGATGTGCATATTATTTTACCTCTTTCTGTTACTGCTTTCTGCTATAAAATGTTGATATTCAGCCTTTTGGTTAGCCAAGTGATTGGCTTGGAATTGATGACTTTTTCTTCACTCTGCCCAGCTAAAAACCCCTGAAGGCTTTATTCCAATCTGGGACTTGGAATTGAAGAAATAAGATTTGGAATAAAGATCTTCATATGGTCTAACTCAAACTACAGAGGTAATCTTCAAAAAACAGTATCAAGCATGTGTTAATGCCAACATTGCAACTAAATTTGATTCTTTTTTCAGGATATGAAAGAAAAAGAAAATATTGACTTGAGAGTTATAAAGCTAAGGAAAAGTGAAAAAAATACAGGGTTTTTTATACAATTTTTAAAAATTATACTGAGAAATATATTGTTAAGATAACAGAATGATACTGGAAATCATGCAGTTAAGATAGCAGGTTCCAAATGCATTTGTTGTTTTCCCCATAATGGCAGATAAGGTAGAAGAGAAACTATACATCCTACATAAAATTAAAGGGTCCACAAGGAAAAGTACCGCTGTTTAACAAAAGCAGTGGCAAGGGAATATCTTTATTAAAAGCCCAAAGGGCTCACATGGCCAGACATCTTCCTCAGAGCAGCAGAGAAAGGTAGGTATGACTGAGATTTAATAAACAATATTCTAAAGGGCATTTCTTTCCAAACTAATAAAATGTTTTAAAATCAGTGTTCATTCCCACGTGTTCCTCTTGCAAAGGATGAAGAAGGCTCTGATACTCACGTGCACTATATCATCCAAACTGTTGAAAATATACTTTCTGGCCTCTTTAGACTTCATACCTGTTTCTGCCTCGTGTTCTTCCAATGTCTCAAAGGAAAAAAGAAAAAAAAAGGAGAGCTGAGTTTAGAAGCTGTCAATAAAAGGCACAACTACAAAGGAACTTTACCTATTTACTGACCTTAAAAACACTATTGTTTGGGGTTTTTCTCAAATAAATAGTATTTTAGTTGACTATTTGTACAGTGCTTTTCTGGCTACTTTCTATCTCTAAATCAAAAGACAAAAACTAGTACATTTTACATCTGACAGATCACAGAAGTGGATTACAATAGATAGTCTGTAAATCATGCAGGAAACACTGAAAGCCTAGCAAAGAGCTGTTTAATGAAAGTGTCTCACATGCTTATATTTTTATGTATCACAAGTTTTCTAATACTCGTATTTTACCCATTTCCTCAAACTCAGACCTTTAACTTCAAACAGCAGCAACATCATAACACTTTAAAAAAAAAAAAAACACCAAAACACCAAAAAAACCCACAACAAAACCAACAAACAAAAAAAACCACCCAGGCAATCTCTGTTCAACTTCTTTGTTTTCTCTTTCTTTTTTCATTTTTATACTTTCATTCTTCCACATACACAACAGCTGGCATAAATATTTTAAATACCGAAGTATGAAACAAACAAATTCTAGAGGATGAATTAAATCACTCATCAGTGATTTATGAGCTGGTATATACCACTTTCTGTTCCAGTTTTCCTCCTTCAACACAGCACCTGTGGGCTGGTGCTGCAAGAGGCAAGGTGGGGATTCAGGGGGAAAAAAAAAATTCAATGCACAGATTACAGAAAAGTTTCCAAAATTAACTTCGACAAAAAACTGTGACCAACGGTTCATACTAAAACTCCTAATTAACCAAGCCAGGTAACAGCTTCTGAAAAACAGGGAGGGCTGTTTGCATCAAGAACTCGTTTAGGTTCTCTGATACGGAGAAGAAAAGAGTCACCCAAAGATCAACTGCTGGAGAAAAGAGGATCCTGGATTAACCAGGAGGGTGTACTTGGAGAATTCTTGCATAACCCGGCCCTGCAGCGCAGCACCGGCCCCGGCCCAACGCACGGGGGATTTACCAAATTTACCGAGTTACTGTGGGGAGTTACACAACTCGTGCCTTGAGCTGCTCAGCTCTTTGCTGCTGCAGAAATTCCGTGTCAACCCTGTAACTGCTTCCTGACTTCCCTGAGCCTTCTGTAAAGCTCGGTGCAGTTGGATCATGAAGCAATACAATTGAAAAAAAAAAAAAAAAAAAAAATTGCCTAAAAAGTGACAGCTCAGCTTAGTCACTTAGTCACTACCGTGAAGTAACGATGGTTAGAGAGAAGCAAGGTGTGCAGAACACAGAAGAACTTCCTAATTTCATCTGCGCTCACTGTAGTGCGGCTTTCAGCCAACAAAGACTGTTCTAGCAGGGGATCTGAAGGAAATTAGCTGCACACAGTCGTGCTATTTCCTAATCTCCTTTTTCTCCTAGGAACTTCTGATCCTGAAGCCAGTTTTGGACAAAATTTTGACAGAGCAGTGTGGGCCTCCGAGACAAATTCCTTAAGTGAAGTGAAAAGCAGTCACCGAGCAGGAAAGAAAACGAACCAAAACAAACCCACTCATTTGGTACCTCTGGAGACACAAGGCTTAATTTGAATTCCCCACATGGCAACCATGCCCTGGCCACTGCACAGCCTGGCAGCTGCACCAGACCTGCCTCTGGGTCAGCCAGCAGGAGAAAACATGGACATGAGCTTGGAGCGCTGCTTTTGGGGAAGGGAAAAAATGGATGAGATACAGAGCAGGGAGCTGGCAAAAAACACAGGGGATGCAGAAGGGAGAGAGTGGTACTGCAGTGAATCTTGGCCTCTCTGGTTTCCCTGCTCACAAAACAGTAGGTTGTTTTCTACTACATTCCACTGTTTACCTTTAATCTCCAACTAGAATATGGTGCATCCGTTTCTCTACAGAAAAATCTTGCAGTTTTTGTTCCCATGCTTAACAACTGCTCTCCTGGCAAACCTTGAGTCTGTGAAATGTAACGAATCTGAGGAAAAAGAAAATAAAACAGGAAAACCAATTTCATCTCTTTCTTTTCAAAATCTGATCCACACAGTTAAAAAAAGTTTTCATTTCATTAAAGAAAAAAAAAAAAGGCAAAATGAGCCACGCTCAGAGCACCTGGGTTTGACAGCTACATCTTACACAGGGGAGAAACCTGACCCTGAGCACTTGGTACTGCTCTCTCGGTGTGTCAGAGAAAGCCACACATAAACAAACCTCTGAAGTGACCTATATAAGCAAGCTTTTTAGGTTGGGTCACAGAAACGAGAAGCTGTGCAGAGCGGCTGCCGTGTCCTCCTCAATCCATTCAAATCCTAAACGTGTAACTTTCATTCTAAACAGAAAGATCCACGGGAGTGCTTTGTTTGCATACTGAACTTTGATGGTTTTGGGGGTTTTTTTGCACGCTCTCATTACATAACTTGATAAAAATCCTTCCCATTTGCTGTTTCCAGTGTATCAGTCATTTACACACCTGACACACCGACAAGGAAACATTCCACGTGGAAAGGGGGGGTGCATGCACAACCTCTAGGAATCCAGCAAAAGATACTGTCCTCATCCAAGAAACTTTGCTACTGAATGTGGTGGGAATGGACTGGTTTCATGAACCTTTTCCACTGAAACGATCAACACGCATTTATTTTAGAAGATGACTTACTGTGCATTTTGCATTACCTTTCTTATAGTTGATGACTGATGGATCACCTAAAATAGCTAAGTTTCCAGGTTTCAACAGAAAACTGTTGAAACATGCTGTGTGTTAACTACTGTGCATGCAATGCTAACTCACTGTACAAGGGGGAGTTATCCCACAACTTCTTTAAAAATTAAAAACCACCTCGGAGTTAGAACAATAATTGGGCAATAACTGAAAACTGAGCTTGCTGCAGGCTGGGATGGAGGGAGTCTGGATTAAAGCAGACAGGGCAAGACCCTTCAGGGGTTCAGCCCTGAAGGGCAGTGTCCCACACAAGGGGCTTCTGGGGTGAGCCAGCCCCTGGAAAAGGTGGAGCAGCCAAGGAATAAGAGAAAATGGAAGAAAGTCAAAAAGAGAGAGGGGTCAAATACACCAAATACACCTGAGAGGAGCAACACCGATGGGCAGTAGAGAGGAAAGGTACATGTGAGGCTTCTGCTGAAAAATAACTGACAGAGCCAAGTGGGGAGGAACTAAATGCAACCCTGCCAACTTTGGTTATTTGGAATCCTCCATACTTCCCTACCTCAGGGAGTAAAGAGAATCCCACCCTGACCAGAAATGTTTCTACATCACTTATAACGTGTTCAGAAAACAAGTAAAGACTGAAAAGTTAGTGGGGGAAAGGCAGTGCATTAATTCAAAAATTTAGCAGTTGAGCACCTGAGCCTGTTTCTAATGTGTATTAAAGCTCAGAAGGCACAGCTATTTTCCCCTGGGAAGCCCAGCTGTTACTGGTGCTAATCACAAAGGAATACAAGCACTAAGAGCAACCTTTCCAGGGCCAGCGTGACACAGGTTGCCAGGGCTGCCACACAGCAGGAGGACAAGGGGGGGAAATGCAGCACAAAGCCCTTTGCCTGTTCATTTACTCAGTGACACACACCACGGGAGCAGGAGGAAAGGAATTTCCTTGGAAGCCATCTCCCGGTGCTGCTGCACTCACGTACGCTGAGAAACAACCCTGACTCAAATTTCTCCGCAGCAAGTTTTGCAGACGTGCCGGAGCACGAAGACGAGCCTGGCTAAACTAAGACAATTCCTGCTGGTGCAGAGCAGGTTACAGCCCCTCTTCCTCCACGACTTCTCCAACGTGAGGGGCAGACAAGTTGCTAGGTGAGTTATTTAACTTAACTGATGCTTCCAGCAAACTTGAATGATATGTCACTCTTTAACTAAATGTCTTTTAATCTTTTAGCTCCCTTGCAAAGCAAGCAGAAAGTCTTATGGGCATTAAGATTCCCCACTAATCCATGCAGTCCTTTGCATGAAGCACCTTGGAAGGTGCCTGAGAATTCAATGCTGTGAACTCGCACTGTCCAACAGGATCCAGAGGTTGAGCCATGTGGGGTAAAAAAGGGCTTTTCTTTTCAAATGAGACTCCATATTCTTCTGAAAAAACATCCTCAGAGTCACAAGACTGAGCTTTAGGCTGTTACTGCTCCCTGCACCAAAGTCAGAGGCTCAAACCTACGTAGGCCTGTTGGCACATGTTAATTAATAATCTGGGCTGCTGCCATCATGACAAATCAGAAGTTAATCTGAGGAAAGAACTGTGACACAGGCAGCATTTTCCACCCTCAAACCCCAACTTCACCACAAGTGACTGAAGCTGTTGGTGCAAAGCAGCATTCCACATCCAGAAGCAGCATCTGTCTGGGCTTATCCACAGCAGCATCCCTTTTAATAGCTATTTACAGAAATATGGGGTTCAAAAGTGGAAATTTCCCTGGAAATTACATATTTTGCATCTTTCTTTTATTTTTTTTTTCCTAATTAAAGTCCAGATCTTCTCCTGCAGTTTCTTCCAAAATAAGAGGTAAATAAATCTGCCAAATTCTTGGAAATATTTGAGACAGTATTGTAGATTCTTTCCAAAAAAAAAAATGCCTTCACTTTATCCTTAAAAATTTATGGCTGTTAGATGTTTCCTCTTTAATTTTCTATTTTAACAGCAACACTCTGCAAAAAGGTCTTTATATGCTTCAAAGCATCAACGCACGTTCCCCTCATAGCTCACTTTCTACACATGAAATGCTGTATTTTGTGCAAATTAAGTAAACTGAACTTACAAAACATTACCAAAATCAACTCAAAATTAATATATCCCCTGACGGTGCTTTTAACAAACAAATTTCTAAAAAAAGTAGGTCTGAGCTGTACGTACAGGGAGCCAAAAGCCCATTACATCATCAGGACTTGAATGACCTAAACAACGTGCTGGAGGAACTGCCCCTAAACTCAAGGTTGAATCAAAGATGTAGAACTTAGCAAGAAGCCAGTGCTGTTGCTTCTGGGGTTTTCAGGAGATTTCTTCACTTTCCAAGTTCAAAACCAGGTGGGGATACTCAGGATGCTCATTACGTTCCTTCCAAATTCCACATTAGGCCAGAAAATTACAGACTTCTCTAAGTGTTTAAAATAGAAAATGTTCTACATCTTTCCTAAGAAACAACGTGGGGTTTTTTCTAAGCCAGGTCACTAATGCTGATGGTGTCAGCAGCTGAAAACTCCAGCAAAGCAAAGGCACAGCTTCAACAGCTCCAAGCTCCACCACGGCACATCTGCATTATTATTATCGTTGCGACAGTTGGTTCTCGTTCCCTGTGAAGGACAGGCTCTCAAATCTTTGAGCTTTGCTGGATTTCCAGAAAGCATCAGAAGACAATTAATCCTGACATCTGAATAGACATTCCAGAGTCAGCCCCGTTCATTATGTTCATGGCAAGCGAAAGAGAGATGATAACGCGATGACGGTGGCCGCAGACTTTGGTTTCCAAAAACAAAACAAAAAAAGCTACTGCAATACCAACATCTATTTTTTAAGATGGAGGGAGGAGGACAAATTGAAATTTAGTTCAAAAAAGCAGCACAATATACAGTCTGGTTTAGAAACGTGATTTATGTTTCTGGGACAATGAGTAAGACTAAATTAAAAGCATTGGACAGACGTGAAGAAATGCTACATAACAGGGGACATTATTAACATTCACAATTCTGGATTTAATGATCTGAAATCCTTAAGCTGCAGAAAGTTTGTGAAGTTTATTCTACTACCTGGTCATATTCCAGTGCTCCCGGGTACAGTGGCCATCCAAGGAACAGCTCTGCAATCACACACCCTAACGACCACATGTCTATGGCTTCACAAAACGGCAATCCCAGTATGATCTCTGGTGCTCTGCAAATTAAACATGGTTACTGCATTTTTTTTTGCTTGGGGGAAAAAAAAAAAGGTAATTCAACAATCCAACATGACAGCAACAACAACAAAACAAAACAACAAAATCTGTTATTTGATAACAAAGGCTAATTATTTCAATAAAACCATAGCATCAGAAATAGCATTTTTCTATAAATAATCTGTGGTAACATTTTGCAGCTCTAAGGTGGTTTTTTTCCTACAAGTATCTAGGAAATATCCTACAGTTTGCTATGTACATGAAAATAACTTATGTCCCTGGTTCAACACTTTTCCTCCACTATATCTCAGATGATTCATCCATTCAATGTTATATGTCTTTAAGTACATTCTAAAAAAATTACAGTCTTTTGTATCAAACAAAAAACCAAACTAAAAGTTTCATCAGAAAATCCACTTCTCACTTCCCAACCGGGCAGTACACTTAAAGCTATTTAAAATATCAATTTAATTACTTAACTGCAAATCCCTTAATGTACTCAAATCAGTTCAATGTGATCAATTTTTAAATCGCTCAAATGAAAACACTGCACTTGCTGAACAGAGCAGGTGTTATTTTTCACCTAAAACAAATGTGAATTATTTAACCAACAGCATCTGAATTTATTTCTGCACTCAAGAACCAGTAAAATTGGTATTGACACAGCTGCTAAAGGGGCTTTTAGCATTTCTGATCACGTGAAACCAACCCAAGTATTTCACAAATACCCATTTTCATTGCGTTTGTTCATTTAAAACCTTCCCTCCCAGCTCATTCAAGCTATTAACAAAAGGAAAAAGAATTAATTTATATCTGCATTCTAACATAGAGGGACACCTGGAGATGTAAAGTATTATTTAAATGATCACACTGTAAAGGGATGTACTTTTAAAGCAGGCAATCTGTTGTTAGCTCAGCGTGTCACAGAACGGTAGGAAGGTGGTTAAAGCCAACAGGGCAATTCCCATTGCAGTTGGGCAGACCAGGAGCATCCAGCTGAACAGGTAAGGTGTGATAAGCAAAAGGTTACAAATCTTATGCTTCAGCACATCCTGGTGTAGCCTATTGACATTCCACATACAAACCAGACTCTCTGATCACGGCCAATTCCTACATATCTTATTCTCCTCTAACATTAAACTCTACCAAAATATTCTCTAAATCACTCACATGTACTGGATTGGGAGCAAAACCCTATTTTTATGCTCCACTGGGACAGAGAGGCTATTTTGTAGCTATACAGCAGACCAAGAGCTGAAGCATCTCCATCCCCTTTCACAAGGGGTAGTTGGTAGAAGCTGTCCACAGACACACTCCAAGCTCCAAAGATGCACATTCAGCACCAAGGGAAGGACTCCAGATGCTCTGCCCCATCTCTGACCAGCAAAGCCTCTCAGGCTTCTGCTACAGGGAAAATCCAAGACTTCTGGATATTCTGTTAAACATTTACATACTTTCCATTCATGCCAGCATTTCAGCTCTTCCCATCCTCACCACAAACCATTTCAGATGCCATTACTCGAAGGATAAATCTCGCCACACTTGGCAGTGAAACCGGAGAGGCTCAGTTTTCCACTGAGCCCCCAAAGATTGTGATTACAACAAACTTCTGGGGGATCCAACATATGCATTTCTGTAACGTGGGATCGTGACACTGCAGGAAGAATCAGCTGGTTTTGCCATCTGAGAAATAAATTCAATATCTGTAGATGCCACAAGACTAGAAATAGCAGCGAGAAACGTCTGCCTTGACCCGCTGGCCGGGTGCCAGTCTGCGTACGGTTGTTACAGATCTCTGCTAAAATACACTTCCTTTTGTTGTATTATGTTACAGCCCTGAATAGTTAATGAATATACACACACACAGAGCCTATGGATACAGGGGCTTTAACAAATGCTGCTGCTAAAATAAGCTCTTTAAAACCTCTTACGTTTACTCAACGGTTAATATGCGCGCCGCATAAAAATAGTCGCAGTCGGTCGGTCTGTCGCTCGTCTCTTTTGAGGGACAGCATTGCAAATAACAGAAGGATAAGGGTGGATACAATGCCAAAAAAAAAAAAAGAGATAGAGAGAATGCTTAGTGTATATCAAAATCTTTTAGTTTTTTGCCTGGGCACCAAGAAAAGCGCCGATAAGTCTAAGGAAAAGGGACGCATTTCAGGAGAGGCAAGACCTGTGCTCCTCACTTCCCAACACCTTGCAGAAAGGAAATCAGTGTGCTACCTGCACCACAACTACAGTACAGTGAACAAAAAAAACAAAACAAAACAAAAAAAAACCCAACATTTTCAGGCTAGCTTGGGGTGAGGAAGATGAAGAGTTGCTGCTCTTTTCGGGTTCACTGTGTCCTACCACGTTTCATGTTAGTCCCTAAAATGGGGCACCTCTCTCACAGCAAACGTTCCAGGAGAGCTGGAACTGAGTTTGATTACGTTTAGATTGGTCTTAACCAGCTCAAACATTTTTGATAAAGGGAAGTTTGTTCATGTCATGCTCAGAAGCACCTTTTTCTGTTTTCCCTTCTTTTCAACTTCCTGTTAAAATCTACTTGGAGAACCGGGAGAAGAGTGTTAAAGCGGAGGGAGTGATTTTTCAATTTTTATTTTTAAGATGATCTTTTCACAGCTCTTTTCTCACGTAACAAATATTTTTCCATGCAGCTTAAAAGGAAAGCATTCCCTTTCCTAACTACAACCAAAGACATCAGAGTGGCAGGAACTCCAGATGTCCCAAGAGTCACTTTAACATCAGATTACTCAAAAAAACCCAGGGTAACTCAGTACTTCTCTCTCTCAAAACAGCAACACAGACACACAGACACTACTGTTTGGTTTTTACAACAGATTACAAGATGTTCAGTGCACCAGAAGCTACACAGTCCCCAGCTCTGTAAATAGCATCTGTTATCCCATATCAAGGCATCAACAAGGACAACACCAGAATTTCCCAAAGGACACCAAATCTTACTTAAATGTACTCAAATTAAAAGCAAGAGTTTACGGAGAAAGCATCCGTTTCCTTCTTATCAATATTCATTAAACATTAATTAAAAATACTACCAGAAAACTTAATTTATAATTCAGAAGGCAATATTACTACAGTGGAAAGATTCACGTTACTAAGCAAAAATTCCTAGGTTAAAACATCTGGAAATGCTCCTTTCTCACTTTACACAGCACAGCTCAGACTTTTCAATTGTAAATATCTAAAAAGATTAAAGATGCAAATGAATATTTGCTTCAGCTGCTTGTTTGCATAGTCACATTTCTATTTATTACATCACAGACCATGAATACATATACTATTCTACAAGTTTTTGTAAGCTTATGAGGAAAGAAATCATACAATTTGTTCCACTAAATTGCTCAAAGACCAGAACATTTCATAAAATAGTTTAACTTCAGTGTGTTCATTCAGCTTGGAGTGAAGCAACAAAAATAAATAAATTCAAAGAAAAATAAAATAGTTCCTTGAGGGAGAATTTAAAAAACAAAAACAAAACAAGCCCCAAGCAAGAACTATTAAAAAAAAAAAAAAAAAAGGAAAGAAAATCAAAACTTTAGCACAATAACAGAAAATTTCTTCCATCCTTTACACTGGAGAACAAAGAATGAAGAGCCAAAATTACCCATATTGAAAAGGTAACTCATGACAGAAAACTATAAGGAGTCAAGCCATTTCACACGATAATGACCTAGAAATCGCTGGTTAGAAATCTAATTCAGAACAGAATTTCCACGAAAAAGCTGGAACCCAACAGTTAATGCAGGTCATAACAACTGCAGAACAGCATAAACCAACAAAAACCAGCAGCTTCCCAGAACCACTCATTTCATGACAAATTCAGTGGAATGCAGGAATAATTTCTCAAATGTGTTCCCGCTGGAGGTCCTACAGCATAATCAAACTACACAGACCCCCCCTCCCAGATCAAGGAAATCAGAGTCAAGACTGAGCTGTTTTTACTCCATTTCTCTCCTGGCAGTGCAATGGATCTGCCACTGGTTTATTTACTGCTGCCCTCCAAAAAGAGTGAGGAGTACAGAAGGAGTCATCCTCCCCTCACGTCCCCCACTCCCTTCAGCGCATCCGTGGGAATCCTTTCCAAGAACAAAACCTCTCTACTCCCCACCCAAACCCACTTCCACGCTGCAAGTGGAAGGTCAGCTGTGCCATATGAGGAACATGGAGCTACTTCCATTCCCCAGGTGCTCCTGCCTCCTCTGAAGATGCAGGACCATCAGGAATGCTGGCATATCCTTGCCAGTGGCAGCTCTTTGTTAGAGCTCTTGCCGAAAAATTCTTTCCAAATAGGCATAGAATCCTCATCAAGCTATTTTAACTCTGAAATTTCGGCCATACTGCATAAGAATTTTAATACTGGTTCTCCATCAATTCATATAGTTGAAGGTAAATGGATACAATGCTTCTAAAGTGAGCATTTTACACAAAATTTATACTCTTCTCACGTAAGCCAAACTTTACTACCCCTGTTTACCTCTGTTCTTGGTGACAATGCCTAATAATTATCTGCTCTGGATACAACACACTATAATAAATAAATAAATATACACTATAATAAATATTAATGCAAGGAAGTCACCAAATGGGGAGGTGTTGTTTTGTTGTTTGTTTTTTTTTTTTAATTAATGACCTGGTCAAAGTCACGCTATGGAGAACTCAAGTAAACTAATCCAATTTGCAAGAGTCAAATTCAAACCAGATACCAATCTGAGAATAACACTTCTTTCCCCCGCTACCATCACCAGCATAATGCAAGCATGCACTTTCTGAAAGGAATAACCAGAGGGTTGTGGGATGTATAATTCTTCTTCTAAACAAAGGAGGTCTAAGAGGAGGATTAGATGTCATGAATAAGTTAATGAGATATGGTAATGAGCGTTCTGATGAGTATTCTCACGTACAATTCATCCTCTTCAACTACCAATCTTTATTGTGAACA
Source organism: Myiozetetes cayanensis (assembly GCF_022539395.1). Lineage (NCBI taxonomy): Eukaryota > Metazoa > Chordata > Aves > Passeriformes > Tyrannidae > Myiozetetes > Myiozetetes cayanensis. Next base: position 58,519,202 of record NW_026087853.1, read on the forward strand.
TGGAGAAATGCAAACCTGTCTACAAGATCTGCGTGAACACAGGAAAGACTCTGGGCTAGAGGGATCCAAATCAAGGTGGCAATACTCAAAAAAAAAAAAAATCACAGGCAAGTACAATTCAATAATCTGAAGGATGAAATGGGAAGGAACCATGTAATGACAAAAGCTGTGAATGATGAATGATACAAAGAACAGTTGGCTCTGTAGTGCATTCATGATGGTCTTCAGAAGGAATTTCAAATATGCAATTAGATCAACACAACAACAGGAAGTAGAGCATACATGGTGCAGAGCAAACCACTGTGAAAATTAATGTACAATAATATTAATTAATTACCCACAAGAATTACTGTTATAAATTAACCAACTTTTCAATGAAAAATCTAGACAACTTTACAGATTACACAAAAAAATATTTTACAGTTGGGAGCAAAAATAATCAGAACATCAGTACTTATTTTTAAAGAACAAAGACATACCAAAAAATTATTATGCCTTATATAAAACTAGTGATATTCCCTCACCTTGAATAGTGTGTGTTCACTTTTGAATTCTGTGTTCAGTTTTGGTCACCCCCATCTGAAAAAGGATACATCAAATAGAAAAGACGCAGAAAAGAACAACACAAATTAAAGACTTCAAGAGACTTGGGTACAAGAAGAAAGCCTGGTTAGAACTATAAAGCTTCTGGAAAGAATGAACGATCAGTAACATTACTCAAATTATATAATAAATAAGGGAAGAGAAGCAGCCAGAAGTTTCTAATGCCCTGCATCACTAGAGAAGAGCAAGGAATCCCCACCCCCTTTGAGGCAAAGACTGATGTAAATATAAAAGTGGGGGTTTTTAAACCCAGAATACATTTCATTACCCTTGGAATCATAGGCCACTGTTGATGTAAAAAATATTAAGAGTATTTAAGAATGGATCAGCAGAAAAATATCCACAAGGGCTCTAAATTATACAGTAAAGGTTTGTATCCATGTAGAATAAAATCAGACATCAACTGTGTAGAGGTGGAAGAAGCCTGCACCAGATGCCACCGACGTGCAAACTTTTGCTGTGGTAGATTTTCTCCAGCAACAGAATTCCAGAATACACAGACCACTGATCTGAAAACATAGGTGTATCTCATTTTCTATGTAATAAAATCACTATTATTGCACAAATATAAGACATGCCCAAGTAAATCCATTGACCCAAACTACAGTCTTCTGTACAATATTCTGCTCTCTACAATCTTCTTCATGGTCAGAGTAAGTTTTACTTAGTGTTGGAGTAAGAATTATATCAATACAATTTATAGAAGTCTTTAAAAAAAAGTCGTGTTACAGATTTAAAACAAAACAAAAAAAAAATCACTCAAGTGAACTTCTTAAAACACTTCTATATTTGAATTGCCTCTTGCTTTTAGGCCCGTTAAGATGGCAGAATGCAGACTGGCAGTGTCATGTGTTCATGTGATCCCAGAAATGCAAGTATGGTACACAATGCCAGACAAGGAGCCTTGCTCCCTGTCCTTTCAGAGGAATGCTGCTGCAAATCTAGAATGCAAAACTGGTAGGTTTATAACGCAAAAATGGTAAGTTCACATTCACAATCCTGGCTTTTGTACAGTTTTCCATGTTTTAACTCTTTTATGTTTAGGTATTAGGAAGAAGGTAACTAGAAAATTCTGATTGGGGAGGGTGTATTTTTTTTTTTTAAAACTCTTAAGAAACTGAAAGTGAAAATGTGAGTGCTCAGGCAGAGCCAGGAAATAACAGTTCAGCTGGACAGGGGCATCTGTGTCTCTGAGGTGGCAGGAAAGAATCAATCCCACCACACTGGGCAATTTAAGGCTATGTCACCACGTATCACAAAACCCAGTGAGAACAAGCATGTTTGGGATGATATGAGAATGATATCCCCTCCTTCATGACTTCATTCCTCCTCTGAAGGAGTCTGGTGCACTACCAGAGCCTCGCACGGGAAGTGACAGTGAAATCAGGAGGAAAGGCTGGAAGTATCTCCTGTAAATCTCTAAGGCCATGGGATTGCTGTGGTGGTGCTCACACAAGGTGCTAAATGAGGGAATTCTCGTTTCCTGGTAGGAAAAACTTCATTTTAGCATAATAAAACATTTCCATAGAACTATGCATGCTGAATAGCTAGAAAAGACCTACTTCACATCACAGCCGTCCAGTGATATATATATATATTTTTTTATATATATATATATATACAAGACTGACATACAGCTGCCAGTTTAACTTTGAACCCTGATCTGCCCTGGAGATTTAAAAATCTTTATATAGAAAAGTGGCCCAAATACGTAACTACTTACAAAAAAGAAGCAACCAATGCAAAAAAAAAAAAAATCATTAGAACACAGGGCTCAAAACTGAACAGGGAGAAGGAAAAAATACAACGAGAAATTAAATGAGACAAATAAATAAATCTTAGGTAATTTCATCAAAGAATACAAAATTACAAACAAATTATCCTAGCACTGTTTCCTGACACTGAAAAAGAATTTTGTTTTGAAAGAGCAAGCACCAAGTCTTAGCTAATACATCTCTTACCACTTAACATAAATACTAATGGTAATCATTATTTAGTTGCTCCTTTTTGATTTTTTTCAGATGAGAATAAGTTATTTCAGTAGACTTTTTTCCACTTATTCACTCTCTCTAGTGAAATGGAAAGTTTTCACTAACAACAGAAGACGTTTACGCTTCTGTCTTTTCATGATTTTGATTCTCCTCAAAAAGACTTAAGAGTGATTTATTTACGTACTTGATATGTTAAGCAGTTTTTGAATTATACAAAAATTAGGCAAAATAGACACTGAGGAAGCAAGAGAATAACGAAAACTGTGTACAGAGAAACTCTTCAGATGCTTTGTTGGTAAATAAAGTCTGCTATTTAATACATTTACGTTTTGGATAGCGAAGTGTCAGCGTTTAAAGCATCAAATGAGGTTACTTACCCATAACTGCATTTTGACAGTACCCTTTGTGTCCTTGTGTGACTCAGCTGTGAGAACACTCTGCACTCCTCTGCCCCTGAGAGAGTCAAAGGTTGCCAGAGATGGTCACACAGAAATTTCCTCTGCCCTCATCTGCAGCAAGGAACATCTAGGAGGACCTAGACACTCTTTCTTCTGTAGTTTGCAGTCAGATTAACTTCCTGAGCTGAATTAACAGGCCCACACATCTAATTTAATGAGATGGTCTCTGTCACACAGTGTGCTGTTCCTAAAATGTCTCCTATATGCTACAAACACCTTTGGAGTTTTTTCCCTGTCTTCTTTTCTTTCTTTTTTTAGGGCAGGACAAGGGGAAGGATGGGAAGGGAAAAGCAAGCAATCCCCAGAAAATGAAAGCGCCTGAAAAACTTGTACAAAGATTTTGTACAAAACAAAAGCCCAAGACGAGCTGGTGAAGGGTCCAAATTATTTTTGAGAGAACCTGACTTGAAATGATCTTGCTTGGAACGGTGATCGAAGGCAGGGCAAGCACAGGTAGCTGTGGAAGACCAAGCAGTGGGGCTGGTGGCAACCACAAGCTGGGCTCCCTTGGAGGAGAGGATCTAACACCAGCCAACAATTCCCAGCTCTGAAGGAGCACAAGAGAAGAGTGAGAACGGCACAGTCCGGGACGTTCCAAGGCCTCGCAAATCAGACACGTTAGAACTTAATTCCCCCCACCCTTTATTTTGTTATTGTTGATTCTGTGGAAATAACAGCTTCTAACTCTAGAAGGGACTTGCAGTGCCCAAACTGCAAAAGGGTAACAAGCATGGCAGTATTTTCCTGTAGCATCCTTGTCGAGAACGACAAGACCTTCTAAGTCAGTTTTGTGCAGAGGTTTTTTGTGCTTTGGCCCTTGATGACGACAGTCCTACATCTGGACTGAGGTACAAAGTCATGGTGGTCCTGAAGAAGCAAGCAGACAGATCCCGCCGGAAAAACACCACCAGACACGAGGCAATGGGAAGAGGTATTATTCTAAAATGAGTGATTAGCACGAGGGCCCCTCGTGTTGGCAGAGTTCAGGTAAAACCCCAGATATTGCTGTTACGTCAAGAATCACGTGGCCCATAAAATATTACTTTAACTAACTATTAAGGGGGAAAACCAAACAAAAAAACACAAAAAAAACCCACAAACCAAACCAAACAAAACAAGATCAAAGTCTACCCTGAAGACACAAAGGAGTATTTCTTCCATTCTTCAGCAAGACTTGCAAATTCTGTCGCACTCCAACACGGGGCCACGACACACCCGCCTGCTGCAGGTCAGCAGCTCAGCCCAAGGGTTTGGTAAACCAGGGAACTACTGGAACTATCTGAAATCATCTTCCAGCACACAGCTGCTGCACAACAGCTCTTCAGTGCACACTGCCCTGGAAACCAACACGCCATACAGATACTCGAGAAGGTAAGAAAATCTGCTCACATCCTCCCGCTCTCTGAAAAGGGTTTCTTTAAACTGCTGATGCATGCCCAGCTGGACGATGCCAAGTGACATTCTGAGGAAATTCTGCAGCTCAGACTGATAAATTTTGACTTAAAGTTACATTGTTTTAATTATAGAAAGCTCATCAAAATTCAGCACAAGTGTTCCTGCACAGGCAGAGCAATGTCACGTCATTCCTCTGCCTCAGACCTTCAGATCATCCTGTTTTCATACAAACTACTATGTTTTTCTTATTTACCTTCCCAACAGTGTTCTATACAGTATCAGAATAAGACTTTCACAGTCCATTATCCTGACCTGTAGCCATGACACAATCCTGTTCTCAAATCAAAAATCTGTCAGAAGAAAAAATAAAACATTAAAAAAAATCTGTAATCTTAGAAATATGTCTGTATTTTCATTATAGATAATTTATGTAGTGATATTAGATTAAAAAAAAGGTCAAATCAAGACTCAAACATTAACAGCGTGACATCAGGATAGGTAAGAGAGTAGGCTTGTTAAAGCTGTTTAATTCTAAAAGACAAGCAAAAGACTTCTAGAGAAACTGATATTCTAAAACAATTTGTATCCTATTAACAGCAACGTATGAGCACTTGAAAGTCAAATATTAATTAGTAATGTGTTGTTATAAATATTAATATATTATTTGATATAAATATTAAATAATTAATATAAACACTAAAGTCAAAAGCCCATACAATTTAAGAAGTAGAGTCTAGCAAAACGTCATGTACTGATGCCACAGCTTCACACAGGACATTCACGTCCTCTTCACGAAACAAATGGAACACCAGAATCCACTTCTCTTTGGACATTCCCCCACATAAAGTGTTATATAGACACTAAATACCTATGTCAGCACGCTACAAGAGAGTTATTACAGAAAACCTACAGATCAGCAACTAAGGCACAGGAGTTAACATAAACGAAATTAAACCTGCTTTCCTAAAGTTACACTAATTGAGACTTTTTGGCTAATAAAAATATTTTTAAACGCTTCTGGGTTCTGAGTGCACTGCTGGATTCACACCCTACAGATCCACGTGTGGCTCGGTGTTCTGGGAGGATCTGTTGCTTCCACAGAACAGTGCAGGAAAATAAACCCAACACATAGCACACAGCAACATTTAATAACCTTAATTTTTTTCTGTGAACACAGCTGGTAGTGATTTATGATGCTCTGGCAAGTGAAGCCACTGGCTGACTTAGCGAGTTTTTCCCATCCAGGTTTCTATGATTAGACCCCGGGTGTAAATATGACACCACCCGAAAAAGTCACATCCCTTACCCACAGCTTAGCCATCCCAACTCACATAACCACGGGGAAACACAACAGAGCCTGAGCTTTGGGGCACTGTGGAAAATCAGCTGTTAACGTTCTGTTAACAAAACTAAGACAAATTACATCAGAAAGTGTAAAAGGCTGGGGTTTTTTTCCTCCCTGATGAGCTGAGGCTATGGACTGCTTCTGAGGAAAGCTACACAAGTCTATTTTGGTAGGCCAGACTGCAAGACTTCAGCCTTCCAGCATGTCCCAGCACCTGCTTGCCACGACACCACAGCCTGCTGAAAGAATCTGTATGCAATGGTCCCTTCAAGTGTCTCACCCCGGCCATGAATCCCACCAGGACCAGGCTGCTCATTTTGCCCTTTTACTGCTCTCCTTAAGTGCTTTTTCCTCTCTGTTTTTTTTCCTACTTTTCCTTCCCTAGTATCCCACTTCAGTTTATTTGTCCTTTCCTGTTGAAAGGAGAGCCTGTCTATTCTTGGAAGAGTTTGGGATCCTAAAATAAACTGCTTAACTATGTATCTATTACATTCAGATTGATGTCACATCAGACCCTGACAACGTGCTACAACAGCAAAGAGCCCCAGCATTCCTGCAAGCCCTGCTTCGCAAAGGCTTTCAAAGTAAAATTGCATACAAAAATGTAACACACTCTACCCAAACATTAAAACATTTCCATTTATTCTTCTCACTACATAAATGTTGGTATAATTTTTAAAGCAGTTCTTGCCTGGTATCTAATAGTAAAAAAACCCAGATCCTCTACCACCACACTAAAGAGGAGAAATCAGGGTAACCAGATTACACTGGGAATTCTTTTTAATCAAGCTGAATGTTACAATTTTGCTGTCAGCAAACAAAAGTTAAAAACAGGTAGTGTGGATTAAAGGAAAAAGATAAAAACGGGATCTAGATAATAACTGGATAATAATGGGAGCCTTTCATCTGAGTGAACCCTTTGAGTCTGGTCCAGGACACTAATAATTGCAAGCAGCTCATTAGTTATGGCTAAAAATTTCATTCTGTTCTCGATATAGACAGACACTCATGTCAGGAAAAGGCACTTGTTGACAATAATAACAGAAGCAGCAGGGATCAAATAGACGGGGAACTTTCCCCTCATTTACAGAAGAGCTGCTGCTCAAGCTGGGCTGTAGCACATTGACTGCTCAGTGCCCTGAGCTGGGGAGGCAGAGCTTGTGTGTGTCTCCAAGAGAGAAAGGAAAGGTAAGCTGCCACCACTGACCTCCCCTCTCAACCTGCAGAGAAAGAATTACACAGAATTTCACCAGGGTCTGCTGGCAAAGTGTGAGGGGCAATAAACACGTCCTGAACTTTAAAAAATAACAGCAGTAGTTACTTCAAGAACTGTCATTTCACTTGAACTACTAAAAAATGCATCAATATAACATCAATAAAGATTATGAAGTACTCTCAAATATGTCCCAAACTGAGAACTGAAATATCCACCACATAAAGCCCATAATCCATCCAAGTACCAGACTGTGCCAAGGAGATATTCCAGTTTCAACATTCGAATGACTTGCACCAAAACACAAAACCAAAACATGCCAACTAAAAGCTTATTTTGAATAAACAAAAACTGCAAAACCAAAAATCATTGTGGAGTTGGACTATTCTGCATGTGACACAAGCTTTGGCCAAACCCTGCCCTAATGGCCACGGTATTGTGGGAGTCTGCACAGTAGGAGCATTCACTGGGAACTCCTGCTCCTTGAAAAGATGAAAACTAAAGTCCAGTTAACAAATCTCCCCTAAAAAGGTATCTGTGATTTCCTTGGAGATGTGAAGAACTCGATTGTTTTGTTTCCAGCATATATGAATTTTCCAAGGGGCGGAAAAAAAAATCCTCACATCAAAGGGATACCTTTTCTTAGTCCCAGGAACTATTTTTAGGTTATGCTGTCACATCACAAACTGATAGGACAAACTTTCAAAGGCCAGCCTTGCATTATGTCATGGCTTTTGAGTAAAGGCTCCCAGCACTGCTCTTGCTGCCTCTGCTGACAGGCTTAATATTTCCTTTTGAGTCAAGTTCATGAAGTTTTCTGGAAGTTTTACGTTGTGCTTTTCACTTTGAAGAAGTCAACCCAGACACAAAAGCGTGTAACCTTATGCACATGATAAAACTGGGAGGACAAAAAGAATAAATCTCTTATTGAAAGGAAAAAAAAAAAAACACCTCCCAAAAGCAGCCCACTGTGGCCCAGTTTCAGCAGCATCCTGAGTTTGCTGTTTGCAAACTGAACAGTCCCTACACACACACACAAACACTTTGATAGGTGGGGGAGGTCTCTGCAGTTTTCTTCTATTTTAATGAAGTTCCTGTAGATCTTTTGGGTTGCTGGCATTGGCCAAAGATTGTAGGTGCAGTCAGACAGGATCGTTCTCATCAGCTCAGTGGGATTTTCGTCTGACATGCATTTCCTCACAGGAAGTTTTTCTGCATGTCTTCCTTTGTGAAATCATGATTTTAAGACTGACAGCAGTAAAGACCACTGCCAAGACAGACTTACAGATCTGTTTAGAATTACCCAGGAAGAACTGCAGTCAATCAGCCTCTCTAAACAACATATACATTAATGATGATGCTGGGACGTGAGCAGCAAAATTATCCATCATCAAACAGTAGCCAAGATGCTGGAATACTTGAAGCCTTATACAGAAATAGCCTCTTGAGAATAAATAGTTGGAAACAAGAACAGTATCAGATCTACATCAAATTCAAAATAGAAGAGACTTAGAAGCCAGTAACATAACCTTATGAGGAAGAGTCCATTAGAGCATAAGGATAAATATGAGTACTTTCATTAGTCATTTCAGAACTAGACAAACTTTTATTATTATTATTATTATTTTCTGGCTCTGACGCTGCAAATGCCCTTAGGCAAATCATGTACTATGATTCAAGATTACAGATTTTTTCTAAACATAAATTATAACTAAAAATAACCCAACAAGGAAGGCATAAAATCCAGCAGACATCCAAAAAATCCCCAAAGCTGCATTTTTGAAATAACTTTTAATCTGAAGATAAAAATCACTATAGTCTACAAAAGTATGTCACTGACTTATTAAGGCATGGTACTGTGAGTACCTAAAGACAAAAAGCTGCCTTGGTGAAGTCCCAGGGAAACAGGCCTTTACCTTAGAGATCTCAAACAACTGTCTTTTGAAATAAAAGGCAAGATGGTCCTGTTTCAAAACAGAGATTGTTACATTCTGCTCCCATTTTATGTTCTCCAAGGATGGTCAGTGTAAGAGTAGAGTGTTCACTTTAAGGCTCATTAAGCCCCAGGTAGCAATAAAGTGCATTACAGTTACTAAGTTTTCTCCCGAAGGTGGTTACAATTCCACAGACTAACTAGTGTTCTTTTTGCCAACTGTAACAGTGGAGCACATTTATGGAGCTGCAGTAGTGAAACCTGATGTAAAAAGGTCTATTTAGTGATTTTTAACACTACAGGTGTGAAGGTCTCTCAAAGATGCCAGACCCGTTTCTAAATCATTTTTGTTTTTTTTAAAACACGACAAAAAATAGAGTCAAATGCACAGCCCTGATTTCAGTTTAAATTCATATTTAAGTAAAGTGGCACATGAACTGGTTGCCACTGACTTGATTCCATCATCTTTCCAACCAAGGTAAACTATCAGCATGGTAAACTATCAGGAACATGAACCAACCAACCTAAGAGGCATCATCCGATTTTATCTGCCAAAATCGGGGGTAGGGGGAGGTTCAACTTTGAATTATTATAGTTTCATTAGGTGGGGAAGGGGAGAAAAAAAACAACCCTACAATCAACCTCAAACATCTGAAACAAAACAATTGTGCTCAAATGTCTTACATCTGGAGGGGTTAAGGACTCTGCAGCAGCACCCTCAATTCATAGATTCAGACAAGTGAAATCATAGGATTTTTGTTTCACTGTTGAGCATGGGGAAAAAGAGGAGTATGTTAAAAATCTATGAATTGAGAGACTGAAGTTACAATAGGAGTTAACTGAAGATAAAAGAGGACTGGCTTCATAAACTTCTCCAAATCATCAGTATGCCTCAATGCAAGCTTGCTATGATTTAAAAGTGGGGTATAAATGCAAGTGTAATTACAATTGTCACACTTTTGGTATCTTCTAAACAGTAAACAGGAACAAGCAAAAACCAGCTGATGAAGTCAACGCTTACACTTATCCACGCAGCTTTAGATAAGAATGTTCTGAAATAAATACCCCCCAAAGCCACTGCCTGTGCCACTGCTGCAGTAAGGAGTTGTTGCTGTGTCATAACTGTGTCAAAAAAAAGAAATCACGAAAATATCGAGGCAATGTTTACAAGCTGTGCGATTACTTTAAAGGTAATTATTTAGCTACAACACATGACCCTTATTTCCCTATGAAAGGCTCTCTACTTAACTGGATTAACACACTATTGATAGCTAAATTCCACTGCCGGAGGCTACTGTCAAGTCATCATTTCCAGAACAAACCTATAAGCTATTTTCTTTATCCTGTGTGCAACTATTACAACAAGCTCATCATGAATTTGTTCCCAAAGTGCTCTAAAAAAAACACAAAAAAAAATCTGCTGCAAAGAACATTCAAGAGATGCATGACACAGGATTACCTGTTCTAATGAAATTAGACTGTACATCAGTCACAGGTTGGGAGGCTAAACACATTTTGCAGCCAACCAAGAACCTAACATCCGATTTTTCAACATTGGTGATTTTGTTTTTCAGTTTAAAGATGCTTCAGTTTAGATGCTGTGAAAATTGACTACCGCCTAGAACTCAACTCCCAGATGATTTCTAGGGAAAGCAAATCCAGCTCTGCATTCTCAGCAAATATTTCCCATGAAAACCTTTACATTTTTCTGATCCAAAGCAGCCCTTAAGAGATATTGTGCACCCAATTTCTCCACCCCACTTCCTAACACACGGCTGACACAGGAGAAACTGAAAAAAAAAACCAAACATGAAACTGGAGTCATAGTTTGCTCCTACTGTACTTCACATAAAGGGAATTTATTTTAAAGTTAGGCTTAGTAACAGGAACAAAAACAATTAAAAAAAAAAAACAACAACCAATTGGTTCCAAACTGGGGAATTTTGAAGTCTAACTTCCTTCCTCCTCCCCCAACCACACTCCCCGTTTCCTGATGTTGATAATGCCAAGTGGGAGACAGAGCACAGGCCTTCCTAACGAAGGGCCCCAAAATATCTCTATGAAGGGTCAAAGGGGAGTCACCAACAAGGTTAAAGTACACAAGGAACACAACCCAAAGAAAACATTTTTGTTAGGGGCAGGACAGGCTGATACAGTTCCCTCCTTCTGTGTACTGGCAAAAAGTGCTCCCCTACTGTACTCATCCAGGGCTGCTCGGAAAATTTCGTGAGACCATCTTTCCAACACAACTTACCCTGTTTTCCTGGGCTCCTGTCTGCCTCAGCAACATCAGCAGCCAATTTCAAAGCGCTGGTCACTCATGCAATAAAATTGTCTGCTGTGCCACAGAGCAGCTCCCCACCCTGGACCTCTCCAGACAGCAAAACACAACATCTATTGCAGAAAACATAACTGGGCTGGAGGGGGCTTCACTGCAGAATTTGGCCAGGCCAGAAGTGTATGCCATAGGAAGAAAAAAAAAAAAAAAAGGCACAAAAAACTACCTCTAATGTGCTGTTAGACACAAAATGTCCAACTACAGAAGCCAGGAGAACGTACCAGGAATCACCAATATAAATGTGCCTTTGCTATCCACCACTAGCACAGACTGGATTCTGACTGGATCTTTGATCATCCAGGGCTGGTTTCATATTCTGCAGAGGGTTGTTAGAGGCTCACACGTGTATTTGGCAGCCCTTTGCCTCATCCAGCCCTCTGTTGAATGGGTTACGTTTGATATAGGAGAAATAATGAGATTAAGCAAAGGAAGAATCCCCCTTTACAAAGCAAAGGATACTGTAATGACATCTAGGTCTACCTGAAATACATCTGCTGCTCGACAGAATGGGTGTCTAATAGTTATTTTTACTATTGTAAGCTGTATCAAAAACGTTACCACTGAGCATCACAAACGATACCCCTAATTGTGCAAAATACACAAACCAGGTTTCAAAGCACAGCAAAGTTTGCACATTTTTCTTAGGCAAGTCACACATGAGCCCAATAAAGGGAAAAAAAAAAAAAAGAGCATGGATACTAAAAAAGAAAAAGAAATTGAAAATTTAGTTTGATTATAAATGAAAAGAACAACATTAAATTGTCTGCTTTAAAATCCAGTTTAAATTAGCAGCTAAATTTGGCAAGGAATAAAAAATGAAAAAAATTGGAAATTTAGTTTGATTATAAATGAAAAGAACAACGACTAAAATGTTTTCTTTAAAATCCAGTTTAACAGCTGAGTTTGACAAAGAATAAAAAAAGACTGTGTTAAACCACATCCCAGATTAATACCCAGGGAAATGGGCATTAATCCCTTTCAGCTACCAATTCTTTAGTAACATGCAACAGTTCATTCAGTGTAAGAAAAAAAACAAAACCAAAAAAAATAGAATAACTGTTGCACAAGAGATTTAGGAAAAAAGGGGGGGGGGGGGAATACATTTTGACTGTGCAAAAGAAAATATTCGTGCTGGCACATTTTCAGTGACTCCCTTTGCGTTCCTACCTCTTTTGCACACTAAAAATCCCACCGTGCCCGCGGTGTCGCCCTGAGCCGGACGGGAGCGTGGGAAGGGTCCAGTTGCGTAAGAGGTTCTTAAGGCAGCAAAGCTGGGGCTGCTTAACTGCACATACTTAAATAACTCCAAATAATTCCACGGATTAGCCAGCCACCCTTCCTGAGCAGGGAGCTGCCCACCTGTGGTGCAAAAGGAGCTGCTCAAACCCCCCTTTCCGTGAGCATTCCGCGCTCCTAGGTGGGAGATGCTGACCCTCGTGTGGTTCTCCCATGGCACAGAATAGCACCTGACCACTGCTCCCAGGAGAGCCACGTGCTTCCAAACGAGGGAAGAATTCCCTAAGCACAGAACTAATTACGCTGCACCAATAAGGTAAACACGACTCCCACCCAAAAGTCAATTTAAAGGCATAAAGTATTTTCCCTCCCAGACTGAAATGGCAGAAACTTGAACTCCTGAGGGCACCTTGCAGCACTGATAGCCCTAAAGAGGCATCTGCTCGAGCTGCTGCAGTTAAAGGACAGTGCTCAGCAGAAATATGGGAAGAATCCCACACCTCAGTATTTCAGATGTCAAGCACCGTGAGTGTATTTTAGAAAAATCTGGGCTAATTTTGATTTTTCAGATATTTACTCACAGGCTCACACCTACGGAAGTTTGGCACAAAATACTGCACACTAGTTAGAGCAGGTAAGACACTATAAAATATTTGTTTCTTGGAGGGATGGTAAAAAAACCCAACCAAATCACACACCAGAAGAAAAATTAAATACAGCAAAGCACTGCTCAGAGGGGGCAGTCCTGTAGAGCACAGCTATGTCCAGCTACAGTTATCTGACATGATTCTGAGCACTCTCTTCCCATTCCCCCATACATTTTGGGTGGGGATGTCTTTTGGGGGTTTGTGGCTTTTGGGTTGGTTGGGTTGGTTGCTGGGTGGAGGCTTTTTTTTGTTTGGCTTTGGGTGGGGAGCGAGGGGGTCCAGCAGTTTTGTCTTGTGTTGTTAAATAAAGTTCCCTGCCCCGTCTGCAGAGCTTTCTGTTCCTCTTGCAGTGGCGGTGCCGGTCATGAGAAGCAAGAATTGAGCAACGAGCTGGAGAGAGAACTAAGAACACGGATGCTTAGTCAACATCAGGAAATCATTTCCATTTTAGAAGTCAGGAAGCTTTTCACACATTACTCCACAAGTCTCCGTGCCCCATCCCGCTGAAGAAGAGAATCAGCTGTCATGCTGCACAAATGTAAACAAGCAGATCAACAACCTCTGGACTTAATTATGCTTTGTTGTTGCTGCTTTTTCAGATTTGCACTACCACTCTCCCCAGACAAGAATGAACAACCCTAGACCTCTGAGTTGTTTTCTACAGCGTGCAAAGGCAACGAGCATATGATTTAGTTAGCCCAGAGCTATGCACACACACCGAGCAGCCAGATGGCTACTGCAAAAGAGCAGTGCCAGCTTCTTCCTTTTCACCTTGCAGGGATCACCAGTTTGAATCTTCCCTCTACTCTGCAGCAACTGTTCATAGTGCTGGTATTGGCACCTTCAGGGCTTTGATCTCCTGTCAGATTTGGGTTGAGGCACTTGAAGGTTCAGTGGTACCGGGACGAATGCACACTTTATGCACTTTTAGCCAGCCAGATGAGAAAGCTCAGAGGTCAGCTCCGTAGTTTTTCCAAAAATCCTGCTAGATTACACCCACCCAACAATCAATGGATTTCTTATTGCTGGAGTTTCTCGCACTACCCATTTCAGAAGTGCAAGAGCAGCCCGCTAAACGTCCCCTCCAACAAGCTGGTCATGGTCCATTTTTATTCCAGGTGCTTTTCTTTGTCCTCACAGCTCCCCACTGGAAAGTTATTGGTGTAAAATACAGAGAGAAATTTCAGAGATTAGTTTGTAACCATTCTCTAATGAAAAAGTCAAAGAAAACATGCAAAGTATCTTTAAGAACTACATGGGCACTGTCTTGTGCAGAAGAAAATTAAGCTGCATAACTCTAACTTAAAACTGCAAAAGGAATCCACTTAGATGACTGCAACTAAACCACAGAATACTTGTACTTTTTGATTTGCTAAACCACACCAGTCTGTTTACTGCCTTTCATTTTTGCATTCACCTCAAAGCCCATAAGTCACTTACTTGACAAACTATTGTCTCACAAAAGTTCTCTCTTAAGGCACAGCCACAGGAAAAAACAGCTATGAAAGGGGAAAAAAATGTCTGAAAATATCTTTATAAACTTCTGAAGCAAAGCTAAATCAAAGCACAACAGCAAGGGGAAATGAGTTGTTGCATCCAACTCCACACATGCCTCAGACACAAAAACGATGCAATTCATGACCACATTGGTTCCAGTTCACTTCTGGGCCAAGCAAAGATCTTCAAAATCCATCTTCAAGATGCTCAACAAGATGTTCCCTGGTGCTTTTCTGAGCATGTCACTGGCACTGCTTGTGTCCTAAACCACAGGAATAGACCTCCTCCACAGCAGGAACACTGCTCCTTCACTGCACTCATCCCTGGGGAGGTTCAACACGCCTGCCCTGAGCACCAGCCTGGCACCCACCACCAGAAACACGTGGAAACCCAGAGCAAGGACCATGCACAAACTAGGAAATTACAGGTCTCCCGTGCTGGGAGAGGAAACAGCACTAATTACAAAGCAATTAGCTTCTACTAGAAGTGTCATTAAAGGAGAGGGTAAGGGCTGAGGATACTGTTTGGCATTTGATACTCCTAATTCATATAACACCATCTTCTTCAAAATGGTTAAACTGCTACAGATTCTGTACCTTGGGGGGACATGACCTATATACACACTGGTTAAGGAAATGCTTGGACAGGTATTACACAGGCATTATTTCATCCAGGCCTGCAGCACAGTCAGGGGTCTCACGTCAGCTCAGTCCTCCGTACACGCAGAAAGAAAAGTGCTGAAGTGTCAAAAAACAGCTGCAGAACAGGGAATGGCATACAGGCACGACCTCCATCCCATTCAAGAAATTAAATATCAGACTAAATTTAGGGGCTTCTCTTTTAATTTTATGTCAGATCCCTCGACATCCGAAAAGGGTCGGGGGGAGTCATTTGATGGTATTTGTACACGGGCTAATGATGCTGCTACAGGGAGAAATACAAAGAAGAAAAAGTGCTTCCCGTGTACAGATGCTTAATAATCATAACCAACAAAACCTCAGAAGAACCAGAGACGAAGTGTAAACAAAATTAGCGCTAATTTGGCTTGGAAATCCTGAAGTTGTTCTTTCAGGAAGGCAACCAACTGCATGGCTACAAACTGACTAACCCGAATGGCCCATGGCACCGCTCCACCAGCAACCACCCCTGTGGGACAGCCCTTCAGAGGGCAGGGTGGAGTGCTCTGCCACTAACGACACGTGCTAATTCCTAATTATCCTGCTGTGTAACACCCTGCGGAGTTGCAGGTTTTCCCCTCGTTAAATATTCTGTCAGTTCCCCGTCTTTTTTTGGTAGGATTTTAGCAGCAAAACAACCTCTGCCTATACACTGCCTCTAAACAGGAAAACTACACAGAACAAGGCAATGCTAGGGATGAAAGTGGTGCTGGCCATGAAAAATACAGGTCACTGCCAGCTCAGTGAGAGAAGATTCACGCAGTTCATCTACTGGTGGGGCCAAGAGACCAGTAAAGAAACAGCAAGAAATGAACTTCAGCATCAGATTGATTTTTTTTCATGCCTCTCTCTACAGAAGTTACACAGCAGAGTCAGACAGACACCAACTTTAACTACAGAGCCTTCCCAAGCTACTTTGTGTGTACAGGAAAGCTTTCAATTTAAGAGAACTTTCTTACTGGAAACTGTTGAAATAATTCAAGGCTATATGAAAAACCAAAGCACAGCCAGAAGCCATACCATATAATCTACAAATTACATCCTCCTGTTCTACTTCCTAGGGCTCTTGTTACCAGAAAATGGCCCTCTGCTCCACTTCTAGCTGCTCTTCCAGAGAGGTGAAACGTTCAAAACCAGCTGCATCTCCACACAATGCTGTGTCCAGCATGTTAGAGAGAGTGTGTCCAGAGTAGGGCAACAAAGATGGAATATAAATCCTATGAGGAGAAGCTGAGGGAGCTGGGGGAGTTTAGCCTGGAGAAAAAGAGGTTTGGGGGAGACCTTATTGCTCTCTACAACCACCTGAAAAGAGGTTGGTGGCGAGGTGGGAGTCAGCCTGTTCTCCCAAACAACAAGCAACAGGACAAGGGGAAGCAGCCCCAAGTTGCACCAAGGAAGGTTCAGGTTGAAAACAGGAAAAATTTCATCACTGTCAGAGTGACTAAGCACTAACAGGCTGCCCAGGGAAGTGGTGAAGTCACCCAGTGAACAAGGAGATGTGGCACTTCACGATATGGTTTAGCTGGCATGGTGGTGTTCGGCTTAGTGAACTCAAAAAATTGGCTACCTGGAAGACACAGATGTTTAAATGCAGCTCAGAAACCATTTTTATAGTGACAGCATGTGAAAATGGTGAAGAAAACTTCGAAGTGTTAAAAACACTCTTGAAATACTCATGGGCAAATAACGTACTTTTTATAAAAAATACAAACTAGATCTTGACTGGATGGCAAGAAGTGAAAGAGAGAAAATCAAGAGCTCAAAAATTTAAACACTACTGGGGATCAAAAAGGGCACTGAGAACAACATTCAGTGCTGTTAGCGTGAACATTGCTTTTGCCATCAAATTTCTGGCAAGTGTCAAGTGCTATTATTGATTTGCAACCTACAGCATACCCTACTAGTTCTTCCAGTTGATAAAACAGCAGTTTAATAACTTAATACAGTGTTGCATTTATATAAAAGCCTTGTACATAATTGATGTGATGCCTGCAGTTTTTCAAAGAAGTCATGAAATGCACACGTTTGGAAGTTATCAGGGAATTCAGTTTTATTGAAAGCAAGTAATAAAAATAATGAAAAAAACCAACAAACCTGTTCCAATTCAATTCCTAGAATCGGTTTTGGGCAATTAAAATACATTTTCAATTCACACTAATTTAGAATCTTCAGCATTAAAATAAAGTTGTGTGCACTACACTTAAACAATAAAGCATTCTCTTGTGAAAGACTTCATCACGAAGTATTTGCTGGTTTTAAGTATTTTGAACACTTAGGAAGATTTACTATGAGGGTGAGACCCTATGATTCTCCAAAACATCCAAGAAGGCATTCAAAACAAGGCAATTCTGAATAAAGGGAACCATGGAAAGACACGATATTTTGTGAGAGATTTCTGCACTGTCCTGGGACAACAGAAATATCCTTGGTATTTACAGTGGGGGAAACGTTCTTAAGGTAACATCATAGTCTCAGAATGCAACTTCTTGACAATCTTATCTGTGAAATGCTTTTGGCTTGCTTCTCCCAGGCCACTAATCCCATCTCACTCGTTAGAAGCTATTTTATTAACGGTCCAAACAAAAAAAATCCCTCCAAAACACTTGCAGGATCAAGGACCTTCAAATGTACAGTATAACATTTACCAGTCCAGACATTTCAGGCAACTTATTTTCATCCAAAGTGTAATTTTACTTAACTACATCCCAAGTTATTTGGGATGTAGTTATGTCAGAAACCTCTACCACTTCCCACCCCGCTGATTTAGGTCCAGCGCTGTTCTGCTCTCAGGACAGGAATGCACAGCCACGTTTTCAAAAAGAGGCCCAGTGGGAGCAATTAGACACAGCATTTACAATTACAACACTGCAGCTACTACTGATGCTTTCTGCAGCTGAGATACCCGATACGTCCACGCTCACGTACGCGCAGATGAACAGACCTTTGTGACGCAAATATCACGTTTCGGCAGGCCTATTTTAATGCGTGAAAAATAAAAGCTGCTTCCCAAAACCTCAGCCAGGACAAACAGACACAGGTCTATCATTCAACCTCAGGAAAAATGCAATACAGCAAGAAGCAAGAGCTTTTTTGCCTTCAGAGTTATGAAAGAATTTCCCTTCTGCCAGAACTGAAGCAATCTAAAGATCAAGAGACCGCTCATCTGAACTCTGATTTAAGTTGTTGCTCCAGCCATCGTGAATAACTTGAAATCTGGGCTGGCATTACTAGAAACTCCACGGTACCTTCCAATGGTTCATGTGTTACCCCAGCTTATGTTACTCAGAAAACCTCTAGCTCAGAAAAACAACCAACCTGAAGGCTGGGTGTCATTTCATCCACTCCCATCCCCCACAATTCTCCTCTGGATCTTCAGAGAGGATTTAAATTAAAAAAACAAAAACACAAAAAAACCCAAACAAACAAACAAACCACCCCGAAGTTGCCAAATTACAGTAATCCTGCCATTCTTTTCTACAGAAAAATAAAAATAAAACAACAAACAAACACAACAAAATCAAACACCACACACCATTACCAAAAAAATCTACTCTTATTTTCTGCTTCTATGAACAGAGAATAATAAGGTATTAGAGACCATGATATGTTGACTAGAAAATAATGAGAGAACTGGAAATACATTTGTTATCAAGCAGTTACATAAACATGAAGTTATGATGAGCCAAGATTGCCACTCCTGGATTATACTCATAATGGTTCAGGTCCTAGCAATCATGAACTAGAGAAGTTGAAAATGGGAATTCAATTAAAAAAAAAATGTAATGAGCAGTACGCAAAAAGTGCAAACAAAGTCTTGCCAGGTCAATAAAGCAATTTGTCCTCAGACACAAGCCCCAAAACCTTATCTTCACATGAAGTTCCATTCGCTCAGATAAGGTTATAAACCAGCAGCCACAGCTCTGCAACTTTAAAGGGAGAGGGGGGAAAAAAAACCAAACCCTGCTAAGTGTCCCAATTCACTTGTAATGGCAATTCCTTACATTATCAGGGCTTTCTTATATATCCTACTGACAGTAACCATGCTCACAGCAGAGCAGCTGACTTTGAACAGGCTGACCTTGAGCAAGCAAACGACCTCGGCAGCTCGTACTTCTGGCTTATTTCACTGCAACAGCGAAACAGCCTCACCATCTATAGAAGTCTGGAGCCTCTGGCCACCACCCCTGACTATTTTAAGATATCCCAATACACTTCAGTGATGCACAGTTCAAAGTGATAGAATAACATCTGCTAGCATGTTGAAGTGCAAGTTGTTTACAGAGGCATTTTTAGCTTGTTCTCGTAACCGTGCTTCCCTATCCGACAGAAAAAAATTGATTTATTCATAGAGCTTTGCCTCTCATTTAAATGTCTAAACCCTCAAATTTAATAAATATGGAGCGATAATTTTAGGCATTGAGAAAGGAGAAAAAACAAGGCATCCCACTCTAGATAAAGCTTATTTAGAAACTTCAAGTATGTGAGAGTAATGGGTGGACTTGAAAAGACACTGCCATCCTGAGATGTCAGTTTTGCACAACTTCTCCCCTCGGTCACCACCATAAAGAAATTCTGTATTAGGATAGGTATTTGTATACAGGTTTTTAAGTGCTATTTTAAGCATACAGCAGTTGAGTGTTGATCTGATGGTAGGAGAAGATAGATAATCATCAAGTTACTCGGATGCAACGTTGTGTTACTGAGTCATAATAACCTACCCTGCTGACAACCCTAACCTAGAAAGATAAAACATTCCATTTTTTAAAAAACCCCGACATTTTAGGGAGTAACTGTCAGCTTGTGTTCTCTGGAGTCCCTGGAGTGACAGGGACTATGTCTAACCAAGTGACAAAGGCCACTGAAGAAACAAGCCTCTCTGGGAATTTATGGGCAGGACAATTTTCTTCTAATTTTGAAGGAACGTGCGTAAGAAATCAAATAAATTGCGTAAGTTTGAGGGGGGAAAAAGCCAGCATAAGCTGTTGTTGGTCTGTTCTGAAACTCAGCATGAAGCTGAAGAAGTCATAAATAAAAAAGCTGTTCTAGTACAACAGCCTCAGAGCACACACTGCCCTCCTCACTGGAGCCCAGCTCACGGGCAGTAATTAAGCCACATAGTTCAACTACTTTATTGTTTTTCCAAAACCCTTTAAAACAGGAGAGACCCACATCAGATCAAATCACCCTCTGAGCCACAGCACAACTGACTGGGCAAGTGAAAACAGTGTCAGGAGCACAGGACACGGTGACGGTCACTCTTCCTCTGCCCTCTTTGATCCTTCATAGCAGAGGAGGGTAGGAGAAGGAGAGGGGGAAAAGCCTGCTCTCATCCACCAGGAATACATCCAACAGCGATTTTTCCATCTCTCTGAGCTCCATTGCAACACTATTGACACTTGGCATTTTGTCTGGAACAACTCTGTTGATTAGCAACTATCCTTAGCTGGAAGGCTGGAGGGAGAATATCCCTGTCAGATTCAGGAATGAGTTGACTCCACTGAGTGCATCTTCTTCCCTCACTTGCTTTTCCTTAGGAGTGCACTGCTGAATACCTGGGATCATATCTGACTACTGTCACCAGCAGAGCAGAAAAACATTTCCAAGCTACTCATGTCTCTTAACAATCAGACACCTTCCATTCTGCCAGCACTGAAGTTGTCCACCAGCCTATTGCAGGTTCAGCTGGTGCCCCATTTAATAAGGAGATCAATTATGTTGCTTCCCACTCATCTCACGTTCCCAGTGAATTCGCCTATGCTAATCAGCAGTTTGCATACGGACCACTGGGTGCCAACAGGAACATCCTTCCATCAGGGAACTGACTGCTTGTTCTCCAGACATATTTTCAGTGAAGTTTCCAGCTGTCCTCTAACAGCAGTATAACCTGGCACGCCATGGAGATGATGTTTTCTTCGGAGACAGGAGCTGACATAACCATCCAGGTGGCCACATGGGCAACCAGACGAGCCCCTGTTCAACTCCTTTTGGGAGGCTGTGCAACAGGGGCTGACAGTGAAGCAGCACACTCACTCCTACACCTGCAGTGGCTACTGGTAAGCCCACGATAAGAGAAGGATTTTATGAATGATGAGCTCTGTGAGGTTTACTCAAGTCTCATTTGCAAAATCCTCCTAGGAAGACAACCCAAATTAAATCAACATGAAGGTGATTCCCCATGGAAAAAAAGCAATGTGTTACCTCTGAATGCAACACTTCCCATGACAACAGAAATGAAGGTAACTTTGCTCCCTGAAGCAGATGGGCAGGACTACCCTGACCATTACAGATCATTTGACTGTTCTTGGAGGGCACTGCCATTTGGAAGCCCCTCTTCTCATCCATACTTCCCTAAATGCATCTCACCTCAGGAGAGAGGCAAAACCAAGGCAAATGACTTCCAGAGGGAAACACCATGCCCTGGGAAAACTTTCTGCCTTGCCAGATGAGCACAAAATGACCAGATTTAGAAATAAACGTTTTCATTCCGCTCCTCCACAGCCTCACTGTGCGATAAGGGGGGGAAGAAGCTTCCCTTTCGGGATGCAACACTCCCCTTTTCATGGTTTGGGGCACAGCTGACCAAAAGAATAGGAACATACTGATCATACCATGCCCATAAATGACAAAAAGCTGCATCACCTACGCCGTATGTAAGGGCATTTTCTTTTGAAAATGTACACACTGCCTAGTTATTTACCTCCCTAGATCACTCACTAAAGGTCAACGGTCTTAACGTGTGAGGCCAGCAGCAAAGAAAAGGCTTCAAATACCAGATCTCTCTAGTCCACAGCTATTAAAAAATCCAGAGCAGCACAAAAACAGCATGTCAGCACAGACACCGTCTTTTAGGGGAAGAGTACAGAGAATAACATTTCATCTTCTAAGCAAATAAAAAAATCATCATCTGTGACTTCAGACGGTGCCTTGCAGTTGGTATTTATTCATATCCCCACTCTACTATTTCTAGTAATATAACAGCCAGGAGTTTCCAAAAGGTAAAGAAATGTCAAAATCTGGTTTTCAACCTTGTTTTAACCATTTTCTTCTTTCCCCTTGGCTTGACATAGTTGAAACAGAAACAGGAAGGCATCAAGTCATTATCACTCCATCCTGGTTTGTCTCCGTTTTTCTGCTTGTTTGTACCCTTTTAAAATCCAATCACTCTCACTTTTTTAGGACCTCTCCTCATACAAAATACTGCAATATTTCCAATAGTGATCATTATGTCACCTCTCCTTGTGCTACAGGCTAAGCAGCAGCCCATTATCCATTCACCTGGCTGTACTATGTTCCATGCCTTAAGTCCTAATCCTCTTATTACTTATTTTTCCAATTCATTACTCACTTCCTCTTAGGGATGCAAAGCAGTGACACCAGCGTTCAAAATAAACACCCTAACAGTGGAGAATGCCACCAAGTCCATTCTCACAATCATTCGCTCACTATGCTCCCAAGAACAAAAAAAAAAAAACAAATTTAAAACAAACACACACCACCACTGAGCTTAAGGGGTAAAAAGAAGAAATGTGGGGGGAAATATATTTCAGTAGCAGTCCCAACTGCTGCTCCATTTTTTTAAAGGGTTTGTTTCAACGTTATCATAGTTAAACAAGTCAAACCTGCACTATCACTCCTAGCCTTTTCCAATACAGAAAGCGTTTAAGTACAGTTATATTTTATGAAGTAGCTCTTTATTTTATTGACAAAAAGCAAAATAAATTGCAAAATAAATTCCATCCCAATACAATGTATTCTCTGAAGGCCCTTCTCATTATTCTTTAAAGCTTTTTCTCCACCCTATTTTTGAGACATCCTCTGTTTTGAGACCTTTTGAATAAAATCCCTATTTTCTGATATTATTTACACAGGTCAGGTGCTTCCAAAGGAATAAAGAGAAATGTTGACAAACTGCCAAACTACACAAAGTTAATCTGAATCACACAACTGGTAGAGAGCTATGCATCTATGATGAAATCCAGCATGTTAAGAACCTTTTCAGTAGTAAAACTTCTGCTGAAAATAATCTCGATATATAGTATTTTCCTTTTTTTTCCCTAAATTATCTCAACCACAGTTTAGATATTCATATAAATATAACACCAAAACCATTCAAGTAGATGGACCCTGATCTTTTTTCTTTTTTTTTTTAATGTCCTTTTTTAAAGTTTCCAAAAATTACTGACCTAAATGCTACTTTTTAGGAGGATGATAAAACTATACAAGACAAAGAACACCATCTTCTAGGGAACAGCCTGAATATTTACAAAGCACTTAAATGCAACCCAATAAGGAGGTCAAAATGCTATATAAGCTATATGAACTATATGAACTATATGAACTATATGAACTATATGAACTATATGAACTATAGGTGCAAAGGAAACACCCAGCCAAGTAAAACAGAACCACACCTACTACATTTTTATGTAGGCAACTAAATAAGCACAACACCACTCTGTCTACTGAGCCATCTGAAAGAGAATAAAACCAACATTTGAAAGCAGTTATAGTGGAGACTGAAGTACCACAATAGGACCACCCAGCCTGGCTGTCCCCAGACTCCCCTTTTCAGGGAGGGAGGAGGGAGAAGTGGCAGCAGCTCACAATAATCTCTATTTGCTTCAATAAATTAAAAAGCCAAAAATAGGCAGGAAAACACTCTCAGATCACGCACCTTGAGTATCTCTGCTGGATTACAGATTTGTACAGAAGAGCTGATGGTTGCACTTGTCTAGAACCTCACAGAATTCATGCCATCTTCTCAAGTTTTCATCCTGAGGGGCCCAAACCCACAGGATCTGCTGTGGGGTACAGCTATTGCACCAAAAGGGACTCTCCAGGGCCTTAATTTCTTATTCCCTCTGGTGCACATTTTTGTATAACGTGGTCACGCATCAATCCATGTCGTTTCCCAATTTAGTTTTCTTGTTGATGAACTCTGTGCAGTTTTTAAACCCTTTGCTGCAGTTTGCAATTAAGAAACGGAGAATGCAGGTGATGAACTGGAATACTTTATGTGAGCACTGTACATGAAGTGTTCTTGCTTACAAGCTACGGCCAAAAAAATAGTCAGATCCTTCCGGCAGGAACTCCAGTCACTCATTTCATCAAGCCTAGAACTGCACTGCACAGGTTTTCCTTTCCAGAATGAATAGCTGTAAAATATTTAAAATTTTCTTCAAAGTACCCATTATCCTATTTTACTAGCATTTTGGTTGAATTGGCAGACAGGCAATACACAGGGCATACTATTGCCAGTGATGCAGAGCAGAACTGAGAAAGGTCTTCAGTCAAGACAAGTTCAGCTTAGGAGGAAGACAAAAGGACTAAATATTGATAGTTTTTGAAAGTCACGTAGATTGGATAATTATATGAAGAGAGGTTTGAAAAACAAACAAACGGAAATACCAAAAACATACATCCATCTTTTGAGGCAAATGTAGAAAGCACTTTAAATGCCTGCCTGGTATCACCTTAAACATTTAAGTATCCTATCATCCACTAACTCCAGAAGTTCACTGAAGTCCACTGCTGCTGCAGGCACTCAGTCAGAATGGAGTTTCTAAGAACTAGGGAAAATATTTACAAGTTCTGGAGAAAAACAGAGGCATTTACATAATCTCTAGCAACAGGATATAGAAGTATGGCACTTGTAGCACACTGTCCAGCTGCTTACAGGAAAAAACCCATCATCATGTTAGGAAGGCAGGAAAGGCACCCTAAACAAACAAGAGAAAGATAATTTTTTTCTCTTTTCCTTTTAAAAAGCCTCCTCAGCGGTCTCAAAATAACAGTAAGAGATGACTTCAGAGTGCAACAAAAAACATACTTTCAGGAAAAAAAAACCAAAAACAAAACAACACTGTAAAAAAAAAACCAAAACCCATAAAGCAACTATTCACATTCAAAATGGAAACCAGCCACTTAACCTTCGCGTGGTCTACGTTCTTGGATGGTTCTTATTGTTTCTAAATTATTCTTATTATTTACCTGGAATAGTAATTCCTTAAGAAAATGCTAAAACCTTGTTCCATTGAAGGTATAAATAAATAAATAAACAAATAAATAAATAAATAAATAAATAAAGTAAGAGACACCTACCTGTAATACCGAGATTGTAAATAAGTGGAACAAATAGTCTTTGATACATGGCTGGCAGACCCAAAGTCTATGACTTTGACCCGGTAAGGCTGCCGGACAGGATCCACCAACATAATGTTCTCTGGTTTGAGGTCAGCATGGATTAAACCCAGACTTTTCAGTTTTTTCAGTGCAGTGGCCACCTGTTGCAGAATAGGCCGTATTACTTTGAGCTGCAGGGGGCTGAATTTGTTTTGCTTCAGGAAGTCGTACAAATTCTGCTCCAGCATCTCAAAAACCAGACAAGTGTGGTTACGATGCTGAAAGCACTCGTAGGCTCTCACGAAGTTAAATTCGTCGGCGTTTTCAGTGCTCAGCCTCGCTAAGATGCTCACTTCTATCTGCCCTTGGCGCGCGTACGAAGGATGGTTCTTCAAGATCTTGATCGCCACGATCTCGTTCGTCCCCCTTTTCCAGCACTTCACGACTTGTCCAAAGGTCCCTCGCCCGAGGAAATCCAGAACCTCGTACGTGTTTTTCACGGAGCACAGCACCTCGTGCTGCACTAACTGGTAATCTCCATCCCCGCTCGTGCCGCTGGGTTTCGCGGGGGCGGCCGTCGTCACGACCGCCACCGGGTTCCCCACGTTGGTTTGCAGCATGGCAGGCAGGACGGACAGTTCGTCGACAATCTGCATCGCGCTGTTCTGATTATCCAGCTCTTCGCTCTTACGCTTCAGTCCACATCGCTGGGGTCCTTCCAGGAGATCCGACCGGCTTCCCTGCGTCCCGGTCCGAGGCGCCTCCAGCTGAGGCTGCTGCACCCACGCTGCCAACGCTTTTGTAGCACCTGCAGTATTTTTTAAAGCAACAGCATTTGACTGCAACCAAAAGTTCCGTCCTCGAGGTCTATCAAACGGGTTTTTAGTCTGAAAGAAAGCGCTAACCCTGTGGGGAGAAATTCCAAAGTTTTTACCATTCACGTAGATTTGCGGGTAGGTTCTCTCGTGGTACACGCAGCTGCTTGGTTCTAGTTTGAGTTTCTTCACACTACAAAAGGCACTTGACTGGGTTTGATAAACATATGGTGGATAGACCAAGACTTGTGAGGCCATACCTATGGAGAAGATACAAAGAAAAAACAAGTGAAAATTCTACACACATCCTTGCTGCTTCTAAAAAAAAATCAGGACACGAGTCCAAATGAGCCAGTGACGTATTTCGGTTTTTGTGGCTGATACAAGGCCCTTATGCCTTACCAGAGCACACTTCAGCACACATGGGCTTTGACAGCAGCAGGTTACTGCAGTTAAGTGCACAGGGCAGGACTGAGACGGTCTGCAGCAGGCCACTGAGTGTAAATTTTCAAGTGCAGGACCCACCTTTGTGCTATTAAAAACTCGGGTTTCATTTAAAACCTCCCACGCCGTTTGCACATACAGAAGTGCCACAGTGTTCAGTGGCATAACTGGAAAAACCCATTCAAATACTTATCAGAGATGACATAAAACAACTCAGAAATCCTTCATTGTGAGACAAAGCTACCTGTTACACAAGATATCCGACCTACTCATTGGAAGCACCATCAGGCTTCAGAGAACAGACACACAACGACACAACTGTCCAAGCTGGAAGAATTTCGCTGTGATGAAAGCGAAAGTGATCGAGCCATGTGATGGGGCCTGAAATAACTTAGGGGCATGTCTATGCACACATAAACAACCACAGCTTTCCAGTAAATTACGATGTACAGTAACCTAATCCATTCACCAAAGGCAGGTGTTTTTCCCAGGTTATATTCCACCCCTCTGCAGAAGTTCCCATATGAGTTGTAGGGGGTAGAAGCACTGAGTTTAACTTCCAGGTTTCCTCTTTCCACTGACCCTGCTGTCCCCTTCCAAACCTGTCAAACACCAGCCTTAGACTTATCTGTCACTTAATGTTAAACACTAAGAAAAAGGCCCTGGATGGGCCCCATCATACAAGGTTTCATGGAAGTTATGGAAGTTATACCAGTCTGATCAGCTCCCAGAGATGAATTCAACACCAATAATACCTTAATTAAATCACTTAATCACACCAAGCACATGAAAATTCTGGTAATAGGTATTTAAATTGCAGATGAGTCACATAAAACTTGAACCAGACATCGCAACGACTCTGATCAAATGAAAACTAACCAAACGCACAGCGTAATTATTCTGAAGCTGTGATTTGATTTATGCAAATTTGCATTTAGATATCTTCAGAGCAATTAAAATAATCATACCAACACCTCGGTTTAGCATCCTCTAATGGGTTTTGTCCCAGCTGTGGCAGAAAACTTCAAAGCCCTTTCCTCCACAGAGCTGTTTGCCCAGAGCCAGATGATGGAGAAGGCTGGAGACAGCAAAGGGCTGGGCTCTCTCGCCACCAAACGTGATGGGACTGCCACCAGCCTCCTGCTTCACACCAAGAATTTAAGACCAACTATTCACCTCAAAACACAGGCAAAAATTCCCCAAATTCTTGAATTCTCTCCTAAATAACATACCCCATTACAACATGCCTAGCGCACAGCATAAGCATATTACTGACTACGGGACATACTCTGTTTTCTATAATAATTATATTTAAATAACGCACAGTTCAGGCCAACCCAAACCTTCTGTCAGCAGCCTACCATTCCTCCAGTTCTTCTGGGATGACTCAAATACCAGATTCACCACATTTACTCCAAAGACACCAAAATATCAAAATAATATTTGGTTGTTTGTTGTTTGTTTTTCCTTAAAATCTTCTCAAGGTTCCTGCTAACAAATGCTCTGCTTGCTTTTTTCCCCACAATCCCTGCTTACTCTTCAACATGCACGTGGCACGACAGGATGGTGGGAGGACAGTCCTCCAGCACAGCCAGAGGACAACTCAGATCCTCACCTGAGCCTGTAGACACCACTAGCATTCCAGAAAAGTGCAAGTTTTCCATAGCTCATGCTGTTCAAACCAGTCCAGAAGGTCTAGAAGCACACAGTCCCAGCTTTAACATTAATTTCAGTTGGACAAAAAAAAAACCAAACCAAAAAAAAAAAAACAAACCCCAGGCTATCTATCATCTTTTGGAGTTTGTGTGTTTCTTACAGACTTAACTACATGACCCTGAACTCCAACCACAGTAACAGCTCTGTTCTCAGATAAGAAGTGTTTACTGAGTTATCACAAGAACATTTGCAGCAACTCCAAAAAAAAAATATAATTAAGCACTAAATAGAAGAGATAACATACCCTGGAAGAACAAACTTTGATACAATAATGAACTGAACTAAATCAGACTGAACTAAAAAAAAAAGTAAAATTTTAATCTAGAAAAATAAAAACGGCCTTGGTTTTTGCAGAAGCATCTAATTTCTTACCTTCCCCTAAACACCTCTTCATCAGCCCCATTACTTTGCTTGCATTTTTTTAAACATACACTTCAAGATGTCAGTCTTATTTGGACAGGCTGCAGGGTCTTCACGTGACCAATGAACGAGGTGTTCCTGTGAAACAGCCACATGGAAGTCCTGCACCTGAGACAGCTCCGAGACCCCTGCCACGCACTCACACGCAGTGCTCAATTCACATTTCAGGACAGGGGCACCTTCTCTGCTGTACAATAACAAATATGCCGTGAAATCCAACGGGACAGCATGTAACTATCCAACACAACCGGTTTCTGGAGGCCTCTGCTTTGAGAAAGTAAGTTTATAAATAGAATTGATTTCCCCCTCCCCGGGCAAAAACAAAGCCCCACGGTCAGCAGAGCTGCACAACAAACCTTGAAGAGAAAGGGAAAATACCACAACAGCCTCTACTCTAACAGCACTGCCACAGTGTGGGGGCTTTTTTTGTTGGTTTGGGGTTGTGGGTGGTTTGGTTTTTGGGTTCTGTTTTTTTTTTTTCCTGTGTTGGTTTGTCTGTGGGGATTGGGAGCTTTTTTGGGGGGGATTCTGGTTACAATGCAATTCTATGTATAGCTACACTGGAAGGAGTAAAGAGTTATCATGTAGCAGGGTTTTTTTTTGCTGTAATTTTTTTTCACCAGGTCTCCTAGCAGAAAAAAAACAATACAGCACATTTCCACCTACCAGAGTGGATCTTTCTCCCCCATACACACACCTTGTCACAAAACATTTCACTGAGTTTATCCATCTTTCTGCACACTTCTTAGAGAAGACTATTCCCACTTCCTCGTGCAAACTGAAGCTTGTCAGGCTACATCTGCATTAACAACTCCAGCAGCAGAACAAGAGAGGGATGTGTAGAGCAAAGCAGCCACTGCTAAAGGGAAAAAAACCCTCCTTCAGTGCTCATTTCAGGGAGGTTACTTGAGCCTGAACACTCATGAGTACTTGGTGCACATCTTCCATTTTAAAATTTAGGAATTTTTAAAAAACCAAATGCAGGCACTAGAAGACGCCTTCGGAATGCAAATCAAAGCAGGGTAAACAAAACCATCAGAAGATGGACTGAGAAGTGCAATCCCCAGGTGACACAGCACAGGTACACAGGCAGCCTCTGGCTACCTGAGTAGCTTCAGACTTGTCCTTCAGTTTTATCTCAGAGAAGCCTGGCTGTTCCCCCTACACCCATTTCTAAAGCCCTCTTCTCCTCCCATCATAACTTCCCTCCAGCACAGTGGCTGCTCCTGGGCAGTGGCACACACAAGCTGCAGTTGAGTCTGTAGTTCTCCAGTTTGTGTTCTCCAACACTGAAGTTGCCTCACGTGCCAGACCCTGCCAGTGAATAGTGCAGGGGATGTGGAAGAGAAAGGCTGAGACATCAACTCCTGTTACCTCCAGACAGGTTTCCTTCGAAGGAATGAGTCGTCTGGCTTTGAAGCACGGAGAACTGGGAAGACCACATTTGGCTTATTAAAACATTAAACTACATAAAATGTGGGACTTCTGATCAGAGTCAAGGCTGGGAATTCTACGCTTCTGAAGAAAGTACCAACAAACTAATGAAGTAAGCAAATTAATTGTTCGTTCATTGAAATAAATTAATCAATGCACTTTCATAAAATAATGTCAGTGGATAGGAGGCACTTCACAATTTGCCCTCCCCCTCTCCCCCCAGTCAGGCTTCTCTCTGCAGAAACCGAGCAGCAAACCACACAGACATGTCTCAGCAAAATAAAACCCCTCTGCTTAAAACATCTTGCTAATGTTCCCCTAACTGTAACAATGCTGGCAGTTCTAGGCAAATTCAGGAACACGACCAACTTGGCAGGCTGTGACAACCTCGACAAGCACAGGCTGTTTCAGGCCTGACCACCGTCAATAATTAACCGTACACTGACATTTCCTCATGACCGAGTAAAGGAAGGGGGAGGCCGTGTAGCAGAGCAGCCGGCTGGAAAGGCCACGAGCTGAAGAGAAATTGCCACACTACACCCCTTAATTCGCCTGCAAACACGCGGCTCCTTCTCCCTGCCCCAAGCGGGTGCAGTCCGGCGTGGCAAAACCCCCCGGCAGGCAAAGCCCAGCCAGCGGCACCCACCTAATAACAGGGTTAAACGGGAACTCCAGAAAACTTGGTTTCCAACTTCCTTAGGGCCTCCTCCATCGGCAAGAGCCGGTTCCGAGGCGCTCGCAGCCTCCTCGCAGCGCAGCCGGGCATCCAGGGAGGCTTCCTAAAAGCTCCGTGACTTCCAGCAAGTGCTCCGTTTGAGCAGCAGCGGCGCTTACGCAATGTTTTGTTTACACTATGCATCACTCTGGAAACGCTAAGGATACCAACTGCCGTTTTTCCCAGGTAAAACAATTCTTCTTTTTTGCATTAGGGTGCCACCCAGCTTCGCACGTTATTTAGCGAATAGAAAGCTGGATTAGTCGCCCTCTCTTCCCTCCCCCCCTCCCAGAAGAAACTTAATTAGTAGTAGTAGTAGTAGTAGCAGCACCTCTATGTCATTGTTTATTTTGGATATGTAGCCGAACAAGCTGTACTGATGCGAGTACTTTCGTACCCATGACCCGTTCACCCCGAGGAATTCCCTCACTCCAGCTGTACGATTAATAACAAAGCACTGGCAACCGAGGTTTCGTGCAATTTATGTAGGAAAACATCCACAGACAGCGCAAAGTGTCCAGAAATACAAGCCCAGAGAGTCCCACCCTTCTGGCCACCTCAAAGCCAGCTCCGTGAGCAGATGTGCGACCCACCGAAGGGAGGGAGTAGAGCAAAGTTGAGAAAGCACCGAGCTGTCTCAAGGAACTCAGGCCATGCGAATCTCTTCCTTGCATAACCACAGAGGCAATTCCAGACACGAACTGCACAGGCACACACACTCTCTCCACCACAGAGAACTGTGACATGCAGAGACAGCTGATGATACCTCACCAAAGAAAAGCCGACACCCAGTTCCAGGGGCACGAGAGCTTACTGACGGAAGGAATTATTGCAATCTTTGATTAAAACACACAAGGCATTTCAGAGCTCCAGAATTTTGGCCCACTGCACACCGAGAAGGTTCAGCTGAGCCTTTGCCCGACATAAAACCTGCACAGGTCGGTGGCAAAGGTCAAGACTGGAAGGCCAAAGGTCGGTTGCAAGCTCAGGGAGAGTCTTAGTGGGAAGCCAATGATACAGTGATTAACTTTTGGATTTGTAAAACTTTTAGTTACTAAGCACCTAAGAAAAATGTTACAGAGTTGACTTTTAGATTTGTGCAACAGAGATATTTTCAGTCAGGCACTACCCATGTTGCATTAATACCAGAAACCGAAAATCTAAATTCATTTAAGTGTGATACAAACTGGCCTCAATTGCCCCATTGTCTCAATACTCGGAAGCAGAACTGACGCCATACACTGAATACATATTTTATATAAAATATCAGAGTGAAGTCCTATGACTCAACGCTGTCGTTAGTGCCAGTACCAGCACTCAGGAATACAATCACTATATTCATATTTTCCACAAATATCAAAAGCTAAATCTTGTGATACGACCGCAATCATAGCTAAAAAGATAAATGAAACAATACTTCAAGCACTCATTTTTCTTCTGGGCAAGATGCTGTCGTCCAAGCGAACAGCAAGCACAAGCAGGGCAGTGTCAGCCATCAGCCCCGAACGAGAACACGCCCTCCAAATCAGAATGTGCCACCATCAACACAAACAGTGCATTTCAACCAGCCAGGGCTCGGCCAGCCTAATCTCTTCTTTTACAGGGCTAATTCTTTTAGAAGCTGGAAACAGTAGGCACACTGAAATAAAAGTCCAGAACAGCGGTAGTTAGGAGAGCCCACACCTCTGGGTTCTGCACCACAGCAGTACTGAAGGACCTACTCAAACTTCTGCTGCTGTCTGTCACAAGAGCAAGAGGGAGCGAGGTGAGTAGAGAGGCAGGGCGTAAAGCCACACTTTTTCCATTGCTGTAAGTATTCCCAGAAGATTTTGCCACCTTCCCTAAGGCAGAAATAAAAATCTGAAAGAGGGGATTAGCCCAAACTGCCTGTTGGTATAATCACCTGTTCGAATGCCGCCGTCTTTTGAAGACAAACAAACTCCTTCCACGTGTCTGCCAGTTTTCCTTCTTATTTCCAATCATTTTATTTTTATTTCATTGCTTAATTTTGCATTCTTAACTCTGCTGGGCTTTTGTTAGAAATAGAAGTGGACCAACCCCACTAAGCGATTTATTTAGAAGCTTCCTTTTAGACAGCATCAAATGCAGCTCCTGGAAGGCTGGAAATCAAGAGGGCTTATTTCCCTTGCAGATCCCTCACCTCCACAGAACAGCTGGTATGCCAGCACATCTGCATGCACATCAAGGGGTCCTATTTGCCTAAAGTTCATCAAGTCCTCTAAACTACTCCAAGTGGAGGAAATTCATCCAAAATTGTCTTTCTCCCTCTTACCATAAAAGATTTTCACCTGGGCACAACAACAACAACAAAAACGCACCACACACCAGCACAACAATACAAAATCACTGTTCTCCCCACAGGACTTGCACATTAAGTTTGCCACAGCACACACACAAATAGCCTGTCGAGCTCATTGAGTCTGACACGTGATGCGAAAATTTGCAAATCAGGCCCTCCTGTACCAAGGAGGTGAATAAAACTGTTGCCTACACATTGAGAATTACCCAGCAGTAAGTAACATTTGAGTTAAAACTTTCCCCAAATATACGAGGGGGGGAAAACAAATCAGTCTCTCTTTCTGGAGCATATTCATCTCCTTCTGCAACAAAAATACAAGAGTAAATAAGAACCTCAGCCTTTTTTTTTGTTTGTTTTAAATCTGACTTCACTGTAAAATAATTAAGGCATCTAAGCCAACATGCTTACCTTGACTGATCTGCTGCTGCTGCAGTTTTCAGGTCAGTTGCCTCAGCTACATCCAGTAACAACTTTCAAACATATACACATATTTGAGATAAATACACATACACATAGTAAGTATATGTTTGAAAGGTATTTGTATATATACACAGACAAAAAAAAACCAAACCTATTTAAAGTCCTAATATTTTTCCCATAATAAAAATTTCTCATTTAAAAGTGATTTGATTATTCTGCCTTTATATAACAGGTGCTTTTCTTTCATGGCAAGCAACGTTGTCATGAAAATAGCATTAGTTGCTTACTGAAAACAGCTGTATATTAAATTAGACACAGCGTATGTAGAACTATTAAGAAAGAACAGAGGTGGAAAGAGGTGTTTACCACTTTTTTCAGATCTCTAAGGATGCAGAAGCAGCAGCATTTCCTGCAGGTAGATGTCAGTGCACTAGAAACGCACGCTGTCTCACAGAAGGATCAGCCTCTTGCCTCCTGATGAATCAATAACTGCAGCAACCCATCCCATAATGTTTCCCCAGTGCAAGAAATGTCTCCCTCTTCTCTATGCAGAGAAACTTATTGATTTAACTCTCCAGAAAGGCAAAAAGAAAGGAGAGAGATTACATGCAGCATGACCCCCACTAGCTGGGGGTCACACTAATACCGATAAATGTGCATCCCTTTTTTCCGCTGTTGTATTCCCTTCCATTCCTGTTAGGCTGAACACCAAATAATTTCATGAATCACAAAGTAAGTTGATGTTAACAGACAAGGAAAGAGGAGGCAAGGAGGTGTTTTTTTTCCCCCCCTCCTCTTAGGAGCAAAGCTGCTTCCTTCTCAAGGGCTTCACAAGTAAGATCCCAAACACCAAAATTCCTGCACTTAACAGATTCAAATACTGACAAAATAAAGATCTTGTGAGAACCTCTTCTATACCTGTAAATAGTTTAAATCTTCAAAAGCAAGATGTGAAAAAGAAACTTCTCCACTGGAACAGACAGACTGTAGACAAGCAACCAATTCTAAGAGTTGGGTTTTAAAAAAAAAAAAAAAAGGAAGAGGGAAAAAAGAATAATTGAAAGGAAAAGGGTGGGAAGTGGCAGATGACCAAAGTTTGCAGGAAAACTCAGGAAGGAAGATGTTTACAAGACAATAACGCACATTAACAGCATTTCAGTCAAAAAGGCAGAAAGACATCTTACAAGAAACAACTAAAAAGGCTTCTGGAAGTTGTGTAAGTTCCACCAATTGTTGTGTGCCAATAAAGACATCATACAGAAGAGGGGGGAAAAAAAAAAGAATATATTTTACTCAAACTAGTGGAATTAGGTAAAGATTAACAGCATTTTTTTAAAAACACTGACAACGGACCAAAACAAGGTAGTAAACAGCACATTGAGACTGGAAACATAACAGAAGAAACGTGGGTTTGTATCTACACATGAAAAAGTAAATTACTTTTGTAAAAGCAAATAAATCAAGTTTCAGATAGATAATATTTATGGATATGTGATACTAGGGGTTACTCTTATCTTCCAAAGGGAGCTTAGATCACCTGTAAGAAGTTTGTTTCCTTGAAGTATTGTTTCATTTACCTCTTGAGCTATGATTGCAGTCATATTGGTATCACAAGAGTTAGCTTCTGATATTTGTGGGAAATACAAATACAGCAATTTTTCTTTTAACACTTATTGGTCCTGAAATTTGTTTCCACTCTGCACTTTGGCCTTTCTAGGTGAGCTTTCCCATGCAGACCTCAAGCAGCCTACACTTGGTCCTTTTTCCGTGGGCAGGCACTTCAGTCTGTTCCCGCAGGAGCAGGGAAAGGTTCAGATGTCAGCTGACATCCACGGACCCGAGGGAGCAGGCCTGGAGGGATCTGGTCACGCTAATAAAAGCAGCAAACATCCCCACGATGAGGACGCTGCAGCCCCACACAGAGCACAGCTGCACCACCGGTTATCACAACGCCAGCTCAAGTTGTTCTCCTGGCCATTCTTCCAGCCCAGGGACCAGTTTTGACATCTCACTCCATCACTGGACCCACTTTCGAACTGAGAGTCAAGTAAAAACCAAAGTAAACTCCTAAAACGACCCAAAGCAAGTTTTCTCGGGTGCTGGTCGCAGCCTGCCCCGAGGCAACAGCCAAGCCAAGCTTTGTGATAAAAATCTTGCCTCACCCAGCAATTTAAGTTCCTTGGAAGTTGAAGTGTCCCGGTCACGTAACAATCAGCTCCAGGACGGCACAGCCCGGTAACCTAAAGCAGCACAGCCTCGGGAACAGAGGAGGGCGAGACGCTCTCAGATCTGTGGATTACAGAGTGGTTTCCCACAGACACGGGAAGTGACCGTGGGCATCTCCAACCAGCAGCTACGTCCTCCTCTTCTAACGAGGATGTTTATGGGACTCTGCACAGGTATTAGGACCTGAGCTTCCCTGTCCCTCAATTTTCCACCGCTTATCCTAAATGGGTGGTTACTGAGGCGCTGTACATATTCAGCAGGTGATGTTTATACAAACACAAAGAGATTTTCACTTAACAATCACTGACTTCTTACATTAAAGGCACTGTTCGTATTTAACTTGGAACATGCTTTTAAAAAGCACTAAAAAGTTTTTTACAACTGTTAAATTGTTTTAGCAACAGTGGAAAGAGGCATATGAGTTTAAGATTATTGATTTTAAAGACAGTTTTTTGACGGGAGTGTCCTTCACAACATTTAATAACAGTACTCTCTATATAAGAATCCAATTACATTTTTAATATTGAGGGTTGCTGTGGCTTTGATCATACTAAAAGATAGGAATATATTTGTTATGTCTGCTTTGTCTTTTGATATTTCACTGTCTCTTATTTTATTGCTGCGTTTTGAAACTTGAACTTAACATTTTCCTGGGCTTCATCTTATTATACCCAAATATACAAGAGAGCTGGAGAAAAGGGAAAAGCAGGAATATATTTCTTATTTACAAAAAAGGAATATTTCCTAATCTTTTTCCGAAAACATAAGGTGAAAAAGACTGTACAAAAAGTTTACATAATAGTGGACATAAAAAATATGTAGAGTTAATAATATAGGGGGAGGTATTTTGAAATTACACAACTCCAAGTCTCAGCATAAGAAAAATAACAGAACTAAACTACATTAGTTGACTTGCTTAAAAAAGCCAGTTCAGTTATTTGGTTCTTCTTCCTTTTCCAAGCACAATTGCTATGCTGGAGATCAACACTCATTTTTCAGAAAGTTACCCGCTCTCAAAAATTAAATGGAATATTAAGACACTATATGGGAAAATAAAAAAAAAAAGGTGACAGAATGTGAAAAAATTGTACAAAGACCATCCCCAAACTGCATCTAAACCCAAGGCTCACACCAGCTCTTGCCATCTTTTTCAGCATTCACTATACTGAAGAATTAAGGGGGGGAGGGCAGGGAAACAACCCTGTAGGAAACACTACACTATCAAATAAAGTCACCAACAAAAATCCACTTTCATAACTACATGTTGCTCCCCTGCTCACCTGTCACCCAAAACTTGGTGCCTCTGAAGAAAAACAGA
Source organism: Myiozetetes cayanensis (assembly GCF_022539395.1). Lineage (NCBI taxonomy): Eukaryota > Metazoa > Chordata > Aves > Passeriformes > Tyrannidae > Myiozetetes > Myiozetetes cayanensis. Next base: position 58,556,485 of record NW_026087853.1, read on the forward strand.
GTTGTGGTTTCTCTAGAAATCTGTTGAAGAGGTAGAGGCTCTAAATTAAAACCGTCTATAGGAGGGCAGGGGAAGCCAAGAACAGGTAACAGGATTTTCTAGGCTTTATCCTTCATTATAGGTTATTTCAGGTCAAAAAGAGGGCGTTCACTGCCTGTACAAGTCAGAAAAGGTAACCCATTACTAACCCATATGACAGGACTAGCTATTTAAAGTTGTTTAAATCGAGTTACTGTGGTCACTTCAGGTGCACTGCACACTCAGCCACCTCTAACATGCTCAGTGCTCACTTCCTCATGTTGGGTTCTGTGCTTAACCCAGCCAGAGCTCTGAAACACACTCTGAGATAAGCCTTGAGATACCTAGAGATCCACCTCACACTTACCCAGAAAATAAGCTTTTATTTCAAGACCTATTGAAAGTAATACATTATTTTCCACTCCAGCCCTGTCACTTAAAGAGATCTGAAGAAATATAATATTTCAGTGACTTAGAAACAGAGACATTAGCTTAGGAAAAGCTACCCAGCATCAAGCTGAACTCCTACTTCCCCAATTTTCAAAGGCAGGAAAATTTAATAGTTAGAGCAGCTGTGAGTTTATGTAACACATCTACAGGGGCATCACAGTTACAATGAAGAAGTACTGAGGATGTTTTCTTCATCAGATCAATCCCATGCCAAGACTTCTGACCGTCTCCTCTAACTGCCCTGAGTAACATCATCAGGGAGTTGAAGAGAACTCAGAAAACACAAAGTGGCACACCCACAAGCTTTTTTGAGGTCTGAAAGGTGCATGCCATTTCACGAAATTCAACAGCAAACTTGTAGCAGGTAAATATTGGTATCACCACCACCCTATCTCCGTGTTTCTTCTTCCCTCCGCAGAGTATCACCAGGTCTGCTCTGCCCAACTCATACTTCTGTCGGTTGACAGAGCAGTCTGCCTCAGCTGTAATGCTCCTGCACATCAGATGATATCATTATATATATATATCCAGAGAAGATAAGGCTTATCTCATTAAAAAAAAAAAAAAAGTATAGCTGTCCTCTGCTTTATTCCCCAGAATTCTGGGCAGAAAGTGACACTGCCTGAGGTAACTCCTCTGTATGTGCACAGCACTCAGACCTCACACTGCAACGGCAAAATTCAGCTCAACTAAAAGGAGTTTCTCCACCTGTATTTAACGTTGCTCCAAAATACGAATACTCCTCCCATTCGGCCCCAAACGACAGCACCGTTCCTGTTGGTAGTGCTGTTCTTCCCCCACACACACACGTAAGAAAGCCAACTCCAAAATTCCCGTTTCAAAAAGCACTGCTTTGTCAAAAGGGCCTTTGTTGCTACGATCAGCGTGCTGGCAAAATGGAAAATACAAGAAAGAGAATATGCACCGTCAAAAAGAGAACTATTCTAAGAAACAGGAAGCGTGCAATCCCTTACAATGGTACAGAGAGAGGTGCACACCTAAACACACGCTCAGGGAAACACAACCTGACATTTCCTACACCTTCAGACCGGGCTTTGCAGAAGAACTAAGCACGGTTGATTCTGTTCCACCCAGGAGCCGGTGAGCCAACCCTCTGCCTCCAGAAGCACTGCTCAGCCTCCCATCCCCTATAATCAGTCCGACAGATGCTCTCGGGAGAATCACCTCCAAAACGAGGTTTGTTTTGAAGCAACTGCTACCAAGTGGAGGGCGCAACAAGAGAAGCAGCACTTGCGAACTCCCAACATTTGTACGAGTTAGCTCTGTAAGATGAGCGGGCTGCAAGCTCACTCTTCTTCCCCACACCCTGTCTTTGTCTCTGCTATCTCGTGATGCAGAGCCGGTCTCATTTCCCTGTTTCTGTTGGGTAGTTGGTTTGAAAGACAGGAGGGAGGAAGCATGCAGACGCGAAAAACCCGAAACAAAGAAAATTCACAAGTACCGGCAGAGAGCCCCAGGTCACGGGCAGCTTCCCGAGCAATTATTCAATGAAACTTTATTCCAGCTGATGGAATCCGTCCAATTACAAATTGTCCTCAAGCCCGGAGAGCCACACACCACCACCACCACCACAATCGGAATTAAGAGCATCCAGCCAAACGCATCCTTGAAAAAAAAATAATTTACAAGCACAACAGGCGCCACACCCCGAGCAAGCAGCACAACTCGCAGTACAACAGAAGTGCCCGGTAACAAGTGCATTAGGTGAAAACTCTGCCTTAATTCCTGTTTTACACGACTGTAAACATCACCTCGCCGCGCCGCTACCATAAATGGTCCGCGGCAGCAGAGATAAAGCCGTCACCGCTGTTCTGTCGGTATCAGTTTTCTCCCGGTTAAGTCCACGTTAACACTTTGCTCTATTTATCTGAGATCTCACCCTGCCACTTCGTAATACAGTATTGACCTATTTTCCAGGTGCTTAATTAATCTCTTCGCAGGCTGCCGCGCTTGTTAGACAGTTACTGTGTGTTATTTTAAACTTGGTTTATTGGAATCTTTAGCAAATTAACTCTGTTATTGGAGGCGTTATATCAGAGAGTAAGTATTCATGGGCCAGCCAGGCTTTTCTACTCTGTGTGAAATCAATCAGAGCTTAAACTTTCTGCAAATGATGTAACGGGAGGTAATACTGGGGGAGTGGGAAAAATCACCACAGAAACATGCATTGATATGAACAATAGCAGCTTTACTTAATGAAATTGTAGGAAAACATGTTATTAGCATAAGAGACAGTTTAAAGATAATAAAACCGAAATAAACAGGGTTATACAGTAGCAGGAAGATGTAAAAACATCAGAGCAACGCATAATTCCTGAGACGGCAAGCCTGGGAGTCTCAAAACAACTAAGTTTACAAAAAAAAGAAACGATTGCAGTTTCTGACATTTCAAGTTGGACGCAACAGTTAGTAACAACAGTACAGCCTCAAAAGGAAGATATTTATATACACGTAAGCACACAGCACTGACGACGGAGGGCTTAATTAAAATAAAAATAATTTTAAACCCCCTCTCCCTGTTTCCTACAGCGGTAAGCACATGCAAACGCACCTGCCAGTTTTACAATTGATATCACGACGAATCCAGAACAAACCCCGCACAGTCGCTGCCGCAACCATTACGGCAAAGCCTCCAGCAATAAAACCCCTCTGTTTTTCCACGGAGCTCGCTCTTGGGAACTGACCAAATTTTAAAGCGTCCGCTTCCTTTCCAGTTGCTGCTTTTTACCCCGGCCCCGGGCACCATTTGCCGCCCCGGCTCCCCCCACGGCGCAGGAGGGGGTCCCGCGGGTGTCTCCTCCGGGGTCAGGGCGAGGGGCGAGTCCCGCCGGGAGTCCCGCGGAGCCAGCGCGGCTGCGAAAGCCGAGCAGGACCCGGGAGCGGGCGGAGCCGCGCCCGGGCACCACCCGCGGGACCCCCCGCCGGCCGGGCCATACAAGGCAGGAGGAGGAGGAGGAGGAGGCGGCTCCCGGGAGGGGAGCAGGGGAGCGCTGGGGCAGCGCCCGCCAGGGGAAGGGCAGGGCAGGGAAGGGAGCGGGGGCAGCGCCGCCGCCGGCAGCGGGCGAGGGGCGGACACGCCTCCCCCGCCGGGCGGCGGCCTCGCCCGGCACCCGGGGCTGCTCGGGGCGGGCTACGGGGAAAGGGGAAACTTCGGGGACGAAGGCCACGGGGAGAAGGAGCGGTGCTGGCCGGGCTGGGCGAGGGCGGCGGAGGCTCCGGGCAGAGGGGCCGGGAGCGCCGCGGAGCCCCCGTGGGAAAGGGGCGATCGCCGGCGGCGGAGGCAGCGCCGCTGCCCGCCCGCTGCGGCGGGGCCGGCCCCGCTCGCTGCCCGCCGCTCCCTGCCCGCCGCTCACCTTCACGGGTCGGGCCGCGCTGGCGTCCGCGCTGGAGCTGCCGCCGCCGCCGCCGCCCTGGGCATGTCCGGGAGCGCCCCGGGGAAGCGCCGCTCCGGGCGGGCTCAGCCGCTCAGCCCCGCCGCTCCTGCTGCTCTCGCTGCTGCTGCTGCTGCCGCCGCCGCCTCGGCCGCTGCCATCTTGTCCTGGCGGCTGGGAGGGAAGAGCCCCAGCTCAACCCGTTCGGCAGACCGGGCCTCCGCCTCATCTTCCCGGGGAGGGACCCAGCCCGCCCCCGGCCGCCGCCTCCTCCTCCTCCTCCTCCCGCCTCCGCCGCCGCCCTGCCCGCGGCGGCCTAGCGGCGCCCGCCGCCGCCGCCCATCGCCCCGCAGCGGCGGGACGCGGCCCCGCCGAGCGCAGCGGAGGGGGCGCCGGCCCAGCCCGCTCCGGCGCGCCCCGGCCCCCGCCCAGCCCCGGGGCGCTCCTGCGGGGCGCTCCCGCCGCCCGCCCGCTCCGCCCGCCCGGCCCGGCCCGGCCCGGCGGCAGCGCCCCCACCCGGCCCCGCCGAGCGCCGCCCGCCGCAGCCCCGAGCCTCTGTCAGCGCACGGAGCCGGCTCTCCCCCGCGCTCCTCCTGCCCGCCCGCACACACGGGGTCACCGTGGCCGTCGCCTGCCTCCCCGCCCCCGGCTGACGGTCCCCCCGGGAAGCCCTGCGAGAGCAAGTTGAGATGCTCCTACCGCGAACCTCTCCTCTGCCCGCCCCGGTCCGTCGCTACCCGGAGGAAGGCAGCCGTGTGGCAGCTCCGCGAGGAGCACCTGCAAATCCCCCAGTGAGGGCCATCCTAACCATCACACCCCCAAATGGTGAGCTCTTCTCCCCGCCTCGTCAGTTGCCAGCATTCGCAGATGCGTAAAGTACATGGCGAGGAGGCAACTGGTGCCAGGGGGAAAGGCCCGACTCTCAAGACCCGCAGCTCAGATAGATGACAAGGTGAGAGCAAATATGTGAACTCCCAAATTCATTTCAGTGAGTGCTCTTGCTTTATAAGGTGAACAGACCTCCCCTACCCACCCCTGAAAAATAACTGTGAAGCACCGAAAAATAACTGTGAAGCACCAACCTTCCAGATCTGATCTGACATCCTTCCCTGGAGAGCAGTCCCTGCCCCAGTAGCCCGGTCAATCAAACACACCACTAGCTATAGATGTAACAGGACGGAGCGAGTGTAATGACCATTTTGCACCCTGCGTTACAGTCCAGCTTTTTGCCTTGCTCAAGTCTTGACAAAACAACAAGATACACCCTCGGTAACAACATGCCCCTAATATTATACATCCCTTAAATATTAGTGGTTGGTTGTAGGGCTGGTCAACTTCTGCAAACAGCATTCTTGGCCCTAAATAGTATTTCAGCTGATGTGGGGCGAAAAGGAATTACTGTTTGCCTATAAAGTATTTAGCCCCAAGATAAATCCTTGGCTAAAGCTACAACTGGACATCACATGCTTCTCCACCTCTTGCCAAAAATAACAAAGAATTTCTTTATTTACTTGCACAACTACACGTACTCTGCTATTTTTTCTCGCTACTTGTTCCAGTGTTTTCAACACGTCTGCTTGATTTTACCCTTTATTTAGGTCCAATCCTTGTAATAAAGATTGTTAGGATGTGAAGTCAGAATTGGAATTAATTAATCGGAGAAGACGGAGTTATTGTACAGAAATACTAAAACCTAACATTGGGTTACTACCATAACACCACCAGTACTCAGTCTTGTAATGAGACATATAATTTAGGGGTGAGGAAAAATAGGTGGGTGTCAGTGTTAGCAAATTATAGCTCTCAAGAGCTGCTCATTATATATATTACTTACTAATTTTATAAATAATAATCAAGCTTCTAAAAAATATCCTACAGAATTATTCCTATACATTTTATTAACATCTAATCTGTTACAAAAGACAGTAAATGATGATGAACTTTATTTTTGATTACTTCACCATACCAACTCTAAAATTACTTAATAAATTAAGTGTATGCTGATTCAATCTCCATTTAATCTGCAAACTAAAATTGGTGCACACCACCCCAAACTGACTAGTCTCAACATAATTTTTACAGCTGTTTTTTAGGATCTATTTCTTGCAATTTTGTCACTTTTCAACATGCAACTTCTTATCATTTAATAACCAAAACAATCCAAACCCAGTTGTAAACTTGAGCGATACTGATCCTCTAAAAATAGACAAAATTATGAATCCAACGTTCCACGGATACATTTGCACAATTTTAACCAACTTCTAGAAACATTTTAATTTAGGTTTAGAAAATAAGGGGTGATTTTGGAGTCATTAACCTCTGTTTTTATACCGGTCTCTCGCTGGAATTTTTGAGTTGGTCACGTTTGCTAAATAACAGCACCTCCCAAAACATGTCACCGCTGTCAGTTTTGTCCTCACATTCCAGTCTTTGCTAATTAGATCAACCTAGACTTCCACTCAGCTTGCAACAGGAGTATCACCAGTGTGTAATCAAACTCTCAAATCTCTTCGAAACTCCTTCAGTTGCTTTTGTGGAGCACAGAATCTCTTCGAAGATCCACCATTTGTGCTCCCTGGGAGCCGTTCCCGTTAAAGACTTCCTTGCTGTTCAAGGAATGTTGCTCACATTTCATCAGAGTTAGGGCCCAAACGGCAGTCAGGGCTGGCCAGTGCCACTAAGGAGCTGAAGAGCTGAACCTCCTCCATCAGTCAGTGCCTTTTGAGGCCACAGAAGGGTTTTTAACTGCCCCCAACACGTGGCAAGACAACATCAGATGTATCAGCGAGTTTTAAAGGCTCTGATGAACATTTCTACCAGAGGTTAAATATGACTGTCTGAGAAGCCCTCACGTGATTTTTTTTTTTTTTCTCATCTGAAGAACAGTCAGCAGTTCCTTGCCTTAATTTTCTCTTGGCAGTACCTTCGTGCTGGCAGGCATCTGAGGGGTTAATATGGAAACTCCTGTTACACCTGTAAGCACTGTGGACTACTGATACCGTTTGGAGGGGGGTGTTTTGTTTCAAAGTGCTTAAGTAACTCAGTGGAAGGAGGCCCCTGTCATTTAGATTCACTTCTCCAGTTCAGCATTGAAACACACACCTCCACAGGCTCTTGTTCCTCCTGGTTTCTGTGCCTTTGCCGAGGATAAGCAGCGGTTTTGTGTGAGTGCTGCGAGTGGAAAGAAGAAACAGAGGTTAGAAGAAGGTATTTCCAACAGACGTAATCTATTATGCAGCAAAAAGAGATGATCTAAGGACAAACACGGGCTAGAAGCTTTTGGCAGAACACCTACCAGTGACATTTTGTGCTATTTTTGTTATCAGAATCCCCAGCGTAGACACAGACCGAAAAACGCTTTGGCTAGAACAATTTGTTTTACTCACCAAATTGCTGTAAGCTACATCATCAAAACACTCTTTTGCAGCCAGCACGGGTTGTTTGTATCAGCTTATGAGTTGTTTATATCAGCTGGACCCTTAATTTCTGAACAGACTCGAGTGCCGAGCAAGGCTCTGCTATTAGAGCAAAGCCACTGAGATAAGGACGGGAGAAGGCAAGACCACAGGGCTGTAATTCCATCCACCAGGCCCCAATAACACAGGGTGCAACTGCATGAAACAACAGGCCACACTCCCAACTGTGAAAGGGCAGAGAACTGGTCCCTTACAATTTCCTTGATCTGCTCTCCAGACATCCAGTTCAATTTTCCTGGTGATAACTCCCCGTTGCTGACATTGAACTTCCCACTGAACGGAATTCAACTCGCCCAGCAGGAAAGGGTTTCCTTGGGGGAGCTGCAGCAGCTCGGGAATGTCAGAGCTGACACAGAGAGCAAGGCAGAGCTTTGCCCTGTCGGTTGGCAGGGAGAGCTGTGCAGGCTTCAGTTGGGTTCCCTGGGTGGAAGTTATGAAATCCAAACAACCCAGAAGCTGGCTGGAGACCACTGGAGGTATCCAGGCCTTGCCCTGACCTGGAGAGTACGAGCAGCAAGCACAGATCAACACAAGGATGGTGGAATAGGGCAAGGGTACACTTCAATTTTTCTTTTAAAAAAAAACTTTCAGGCCACAGTATTTAGTCTTTCCTGCAGTATTTAGCAATCTGTTAAGCAGGGAATTAATTCGTGGTAGGATTTCTAATTATAGTATTACTTTACATTTTTTTCACATTGGCTGAAATATTTTATGCTTACGGTATTTATCCTTCCAAAACAGATATAAGACTGGACAAAGTTAACTATTTTTTCATCTTAAGAATTCCTTATCTAAAGCATTTTTTCAACTGATGTAACTGTCCCTGAATTATGACTTGTATTGTGAGAAACAAGCATTCAATGGTATGCATTTGGATTAAAATTTTTCAGGATTGAAATTCCTGCTGAAACACATAAAGGGGTCAAGGTTAAACTGATAAAAGGTGCTTTTTTAAAAACAGGAAAATTTAAATTTATATTTTTCCACTGATTACCATCATATTCAGATAAGCACGGTTCAAAGTTCCCCAGCTCTCCTCCCCACAAATACATTAGCTACACATATCCAAAAGCCAACCTTCTGTTGCTGGGTGTAAATGGAAAATTACTTTCAAATTTAAAGCAAACATACACTTTGCTCTTTTTGCAACAACTGGAAGGTCACTTGACAAGCGCTGTCTTTCCTCAATTAAAAAAAAACACTGCAGGTTTCTCTGTGCAGTTTGCACTGAGTGTTTGCAAAAATAAGCACAGACATTCAAACACAAATTTCACCTTTTATTTCCACCTTTTTTTTTTTTTCAGCTTTAATACAGGACTTTAAAACAAACAAACAAACAAACAAACAGCGCTGGAGGGGGAAAGGGATTTGTTTGTTGTTTGCTGTTTAATTTACAAAGCACAGAACACACCTTCGTGGTGGTTTGTGGGGCTTTGTGCAAGGGGGTGCTCCTGCCAATGCTCACTTCAGGAAGACACCACCGTTCCCTGTGCATCTCCCGAGGTTTGCATGAGGAGCCATCCACTGTGGCTCTTCCAAAGAAGAAACTCAGATTAAAAACATTCCTCTGATCGCCTGTCTTTCTGCTGGTTTCTCCCTCAGCCTCTAAAACCCAGTTCCAAGAAACCTCCCACGCCATCCTGACATCGCTATTGCAAAATCTGCCAGTTAATGGTAACTCTTGGGAAATTAACTTGTCTTGTATATAAAGATAATGACAGGCTGACTAACATGGTAATTCTTGGAAAACGTAGAAGGGATCTTGAAAATCTTTTTGGTTATCGTGGAGATAAAAGCCGGCTGACTGGAGATGAAATGCACACCCCATCCAAACTAAACCACTAATCCCCTAATTTTTCACATCACAGAAAGGCAGAATGACTGCACTGCAGAATCACAGAATCATTAAGATTGGAAAAAGCCTCCAAGATCATCAAGTCTAACCTTTAATGGATGAGTGACAATTATATACCAAGCAGCTGAAAAAACCACGGAGGTGGAAAAAACATCAAGAATTTATCTTGAAATTACATAAACATTTACTACTTCAATTTAGGATTTATGGAACTCTTCTCTCTCTCCCTTTCTATTTTTTTTTTTTTTAAGATAATTGCTTCTTTAAAATCTTATTGTTCTTTTAAATGCCACAGTTGTTGAAACAGCCAACTGGGACAACTATAATTTAAAAAAATGCTGCTCTGTAAATTGTCACAGATGATTCTGTTCAGGGATACTTTGAAATGCTTGTGCTCACATGATATCAATAGGTGTAGATTTGACAGATGCCTCACTGCTGTGTTTTAAACTCTAAGCTTTTTTTCATATTTAAGAGGACCATAAAGAGCTGAAGAAATGCAATCTCTCTCTCTACTGGATCATGTAAATGCTAATGTATCATGGCATTGTGTTTTTCAGTCTATATTCTCATTTTCAGTCTGGATTTCCTCATTTTGTAAGAGCCATAGAAGTAGATCGTTTCTCATGCACCCTAGGAGATCCACAAGTCTGTCTTCAGGAAATGTGTCATGATAATGTTCATTTGTAGCTTGACACTGTAAATTTTCTTGCAAGAGTCTTTCTAAATAGCTGTTTCCATGTAGTCATTAATCTTTGTGGTGTCTGAGTGTCTTTCACTTAAGTATGCTTAATAATTACATTTTTATCCTCTCTCTCCAGGAGGAAAATAATTTGAAGTGATTGTTAGGACTAACCAATGTTAAATGTGTACAAAAATACAGTATGTATTCTGTTTCTATCTCTATTTTTGAGGAGCTTGGCGCTAAGAAATATGTTTTACAGTATCAGAACGCCACACCATACAATGGTGAGAATCTGATATAATCTGAGAAAGATAACATCCAAGGCTACAATGAAAAATAAGATAATCCATTAACAGTTTCATGACATCCTGATGTTGGAAGAAAAGTATTTACTTTACATAAAAACTTCAAACCACATCGAAACACTTTTTCTACAGTGGAGAAAAAATATTTTTAAAATTAAAGAAATTGTATTTCAAACGAAAATTCCAATGAGATAGTGCTAATTTGTAACATCTTTAATGGCGAATATTGTCAATTTTTTCCGGTGTTTTGAAATAAGCATCATCTCTGCAGCCTACATTTCAGAATATTCATAAGGTAGTACACACTAATATTACAGCCATGTCATTTTTACAGTTGAGTAATCACTTCTTTTTTTAGTGACTGATACATTGCAAGATCAAGGGCTGCAGACAGATGAAGACCACAAATGTTCTGGCTGACCTCACTTTCCGAAACGCATCATTCCCACAAATAAACATCATTAACCATAAGCAGGCAGTCAAATTACAGAATATCAAACACAATCCTGCATTACTCAAGTGAGTCGTTGCTTATTAGCAAGGTCTACTGACTCCAGGAAACTATTTACACGAATGGAGATTTCGGGGGCTGTGCTTTTGCAACGTATTCCAAAGTAAATAGTCTGATTAACTGACTCCAAGTTCAGTTTGTCGTGGCAAAGAGAAGTTTTTATCTTAATGGAGAACATCTCACGCTCCCACACGGACCGTGGAGCCTGGCTGAGCTCTGGCAAGCCCTGAATCACATCCAAGCCTATTTTGGAATTAAATGGAAGATGACCTCGTTACCTGGGTCCCTCCAACCTCGCCGTGGAAGCGCCTGAGGACGGAGCCAGGGCTTTGCTGTCAGCAGCTAATAAAGCCCAACCACGTTAAAAACCAAACCCAAACCGAACAAAAGAGCCCCCTTTTGTGGCACTGGTGTAAGGGCCTGTCACTGATCTGCCTGTGGCACAAATCCCTCCCGAGGAGCTGTTTTACCCCAGTCAGTTTGCACGTGGCTTGAAAGTGTCCACTCCCTTAGGAGTTTAATACACCAGGAACTTATCCATATGTTTTCCTACTTTTTTAAAAGCAGACATCCTCATTTCTCCCCCCACACCATCAATGAAACACCAGTTTAAAATATCTTCTAAAGCTTTAAATTACCCCATTAGAGACTCTCCTCCCAGAACAAACAACGGAAAAGGCACCTATTAATTATATGGAAGCTGATCGAACCATTGTAAGGAAAAAAAAAAACCATTCAGAGATGCAAATATTCTAATAAAATTTTTCCGAAGCTCAAAAAAAATTAACTCGTGCTTATATTTTCTCTTTCTGTTCCAAACCAGGAGCAGCCCAGACCTGTTCCAAAGGACAAGGTGATGTTCAGCAGCGGTTTAATGAACTGCTTTGACCGAGTGGAACACACCGCGTCCGCTGCTGGTAACGAGACACTTGGCAGAAAGTATCACATCCCAGGGACAATGGCAGCAGACTGTCATTATGGGCCACAAAACACCCTCACCTCTGAGCAGTCTCCCTTTCAAACAATGGAGGGGAAGATCGAGTAACACTTCTACTCAGCCAACTGCATGTGCCTGCAACATTTTCCAGTTTCAGTGCTTTTTGATGATAGTAAAAGGTTTGTAAATATTTTCAGTTTGCTTTTTTTCCTTAACCCACCTTTGCTAGTTAGGTGTGAAGTTGTTTTCTGACTTACAAAGGCTTTTGATTAAACAACAAATGCTTTAGTGTAAAATACACTAAACTATCATCACAGCATCAGTTTTTGGAGATGACATGTTTGCTCATGTAACATTTTAATTCGATTTAGTGTGAAGTAGACTGGAAATCAGCTGGGGTTTATGGCTTTGTCATATTTTGATGTAATTACCACTCTGCTATTGGAGCAGCCAGGAGAGCCCTACACATATGAGATCTGATGTTTAAAAGAATATGACAGAGGAGAAGTGGAAAGGCAAGTGGCAAATAGGTACCTATAAATAAAAACCTGGTCACAGATCTCATGTCATGCCCAATGAAAATGAACAGCGATGAGATACAACAGGTGAGAAAACAAAGGGACAGAAACTGCACAGCAGGCAGGCTGAGCCTTGGGAGATCAGGGGGGAGATTTGACTGCTTGAGTAAAACAGGAATTCTGGCTTTACCCTCACAGTTTTGTAACAACACTGCAATGATCTTGCTGTCTTTTCTCTTGGAGGGGATCACAAGTAATGGAAGAATTGCCACCGGGACACAGGGGCACAGCTCCAGTCTCAGATGCTGCTTTAACTGAAGGCCTCAAGAAAACTGGAGATTATTCTAAAAATAAGTTATTTTTGTGACTTAGGAAGCAGAGTTTCTACAGTTCTAATATGTGCTCTGAACCTCAAAACCATTTTTCTGATTTACTTTTCTTTTTTAAAAACAAACTGCATGTCTCAGTAGAGGATAATGAACTGGCACATGTTACATAAATAGCACATCTGCCAGGGATTGAAGGACTTCCATTCATACCCGTTGTGCCATACCTTAAAAAGGCAAATATGTACAGCTGTTCCAGACAAATACAATTTAATAAGTGCAAATTAGTTCATTCTTTTCCTATATCAATGACAAAAAAAGCATCGTTTTAGACTTAATCATTTTTCTGTATGCATTTTATAAAACAATTTAAAAATACAAAATACAAATCTGAGAGGAGACATATTTTAATCAAAAATAAGCTTTGTTCCTCAATGGAATCTATAGTTCTTATTCTGGATGGTACCTCAGAATGTGATAAAAGTGCATTCTGTGAGGAAATGTATCACCTATCACTCATGTTTCACAAAAATACCAAAAAAGCAGCTCAAGGTCATAGCTGAAAGGGCAAATGTTAGGGCATAGACTGAAATAGCCCAAAATTAAGAGCAGAAAAAAAGCATCACTTAATCTACAGCTGGAGACTTTTCAAGCAACCTGAGTAAAAGCAACACCATTTGGGTTTTAAGGTGTTTAATTTTCAGCAGTAAGCGCTTTGTGTACACATGTGTAGCCAGTTTTATATTTGTTTTCATTCACTTGTTTATGGCTTATTTATTAAGTTTCTTATGTACACAGCTGTTAAGATCAATGCTGGAATAATAGTATAAGTTCCATTTTCATTCAAATACCTCCTGATGTTTTGTGGGTTGTAACCACTACATGAAGCTCAATCAAAAGCTCACAATGCTTGCTTTACATTACTAATTAACAGCGCCAGAGGAAATACCAAGATATTAGTATTAATATTAGTACTCATTTTAGCAGATACAGAGACAGCAATACTAGACAGAGTAGCCCAAATTACGGACCTGAATTTCACGGTCAGGAGTCACCTAAAATATAAAACCCAAAGATGGCTTCCAAATGAAATCTTAGGGAACTTGCCATCTGAAGTGTCAGACAAGAGACAACAGATGGACTCAGGCAGAAAAAGGGGGGGGGTGTGTACAAGGAAAGAGGAGACAATGTTGGCCAGCACTGTAGGGAGCATCATATCAGTGCACCAGCTGCCCTCCTGCCTCAGGAGTCCTTGTTTCCTGAAGGAACAAAGTTAGTTTGCCAGTGCCAGTTTTATTCCTTGTTGTAGGACTGCCAACATTTTTTTTTTATTCCTGAAAGACAAAAAGGTGGGTATCATGTGAAACCCAATAAACAGAACACGAGTTTCACTGAAACCTTCCAAAAGTACATCAGTGGCATGGGTGGGATCAAGACTTTACTGAGATATTTTCCCATTTATTCAAATCCTGTTTACACATGCATCCACATCCCCTCAAAAAGCAAGTACTTGGAGATCAAAATGTACTGAGAAAAGTATTAAACAAACAAACAAACAAACCTGGGTTGTTAGCGTGTTTCCATTCATCATTACACACCATAAAGACATGGAAATCAGCTTTTTTATAGCCTGGCATGATGACAGCTATTTCCTTGTGAACTTAAAAGCGCTATAAATATTTTTGCTTTAACACATGAAACGTAACTATCAGTCATCAACCATTCTTTACCATTTAAATGCATTTCTTCAGCAGATGCAAATTCATGTCTTATACTACAAACTAATAACTATTCCACAGCAGGGTATGAGTTGCTTCTCATTCATTTTTTATTAAATAGTTGTATCTATTACATGTGTGAAGGATTACTTTGAATGCTTATATGAGGCTTTTAAGTCAGAATAGCATTGCACTCAGCAGATGAGACTGAAAAGCACTAATAATTAACTTTCTCATGCTTCATTTCCAAGCTCAAAATACTATCTTTAATTAAAAATACAATAGGAAATTGCCTAGTTATCTAGTTCTTTAACAGTGTACTTCTTAGTGTAAGGCACTTAAAACTAATGTAATCACTGTCTGCAGTCTTTACACTAAGTCGTACTTTAAAAATGAGCTGGTTAACTCATGTCCCTTAACTGATTTGCTTTATATGCCTAAGCAAAAAATTCAGCTCCTGGCTTTATTTATGACCAGTGGTGGAGCACCTTTTCTGCAGCAACCTGGTTATTTCTCCTGTTCCCCTTTAATTTCAGGGCAGCCTCAGCAACGCCTTCCGGGCCAGCAGACTGGGCTGTGTCATCTCCAGCCTCATCTGCATCTACATTATTTGCCATGACTTTCCCCTGCCTTTTGTACTTTGTTCCCCTCCCTAAGTGGCTGTGGAATCAAACTTCTTGCAGCCTCTTTGGCCAAGCTCCTTTCTGAACCGGACTCTTCTTTCAGTTTCTCTTCAGAGCGTCATTTTTTAGAGCTTGATGTTTGTTAGACAGACAAGGAGAGGCACCCCCAAAGTGATTTATTTTTGAGACCTCTTTCTAACCTTTCAATTGAAATCTTAATTCGGAATTAGTTTAACACGAGAAAGGGAAATCTATTTTTTCACTCTAATCCTAAATCAATATTAGCTCAGAGAATTATTTTATCTGAGCTGGATGCAGTTTACCATTAAAAGTAATCTTTTGCAGGAATATATGTAATGCTGCTTAAAAGTAATTTATTTCCACAAATCATGATGAGAAATCCATGTGTTTGGTTTTTTTTCCAGACACCTTAAAATACTTTTGTCTTCCTCTGTATACTGTTCTTGCTTAATTGATGCTAATGGGTAAGCAGAGATAAGGTTAAGAAATAACAGATCCCCTAAAACGTTGCCCTTGAAATGTGTAGAAAGATCTCCTACCTTCTACATCAAGTCAGCCCACAGAAGTAATTGAGCTGAAGTACATTGGAAGGAAAACATGATTTAAATGCAACAGTTTGATTACACTGCAACATGTTGACATTATTTATTACAAAATATCTACAAAACCACTACACTTCCACGAATCCTTCCAATTTAGTTGAATCAGTCTTTCCTAGTAGAAAGCCAGCTTTAATCAGTATTTCCCAGAAAAAAAATGGTAAATACCTCAAAACTTGCTGAACCTGACCTATTTATCCTGAACCTTATTTATTTATCAAAATAAAACCTCTCCAAATATTTTATCCTCTAAGAATTTCCTCTCCATGATGCCCTTTCAGTGCAGAGCCAAACCCCCCACGGATGTGGTGGTTTATGCCCCTGATGGTCCAGCAACACAGCAGGATTGAAAAGCCAGCCAAAGAATCCAACTGAAACTGGGGGAAAAAGCAAGTTATCCTTCTCTCCATCACAAAGCTCTCTAGCAAATTCGCTTTCCAGTTCAGGGAAATTATAACGGTGCTCCAGTAGTGAGGAAATACAAAATCAGCTGTAACAGCAGCCAAGATTTGGTCTTCTTTGAGTGAGATGAGATGAAACTTTACAGTTAGCTCAGCCAACACTGTAGAAATTAAATTGTTAAACTGCTTCACATTTAATCATTTCTTTTATCCATGTGATCATTTGCACTGCCCACTTTTCTCTTCCAGGTAGCATTCTGGTTTGTCTCCTCCTGCAGGTTTTGCAAGCAACCATGATATTCAACTGATTTTCTGTTAAAGGGCATTGTATTCTCAGAGTTAAGTTTCTATTATAACTCAGGTTTATTTTGGTTTAGTCTGGGGACATGACAGAGGGCTAACCCAGTTCTCAGTCGTAGATCACACGAGACGAATGGGAGATGAAAAGTTTCCCAGGTCATTCAAGGTGAAACAGAATTTCAGATGTAATCCCTCCCCACAGAGGAAACAACACTTAGGTGACTACTGAACAAGCATTTGTGATAAACTCCAACCAGCACACTGCGCTGCAGAAGGAGCCACGAAAACAGTCACTGCTCCTGCAGATTCTGTGCTCCACGTACGTATCAAACACGAAGCCCTGCCCTGACATGTACAAAGCAGTGTACAACAGAACGAAATCCCAGTGCTGATGAAACTCTGATTACCACCCACTGAAATGCCCGATTCCTCCCAGGCCTGCTTGCATATTTCTCCTCCCCCCCACCCCTCAGCTGGCTGAGCTGTCCTGAAGTGTCTGCTTGTTAGTCTCTGTGTCTCTTGGGGGGGAAGGGGGGGATAGAATTTCTATCTCTAATAATTTCTTCCCTTTCTTTTCTTATTTCTGAAGACATTCTTCAGTTTAAAAAAAGTCTGAGACAGAGTCTGAGTTGAGGAGCACTAATTAGTAAAAGGGCTTCAACACATGTACTTTGAATTTTTCAAGATTATGCTACACATTATCAGAAAAAAACACAAACCTAGAGATCAACCAGCCAAGTTGTTTTCTACTGATGGTACTACAAAAAAACCTGGTTTTACAGAAATAAAATCACAGTTTTGCAAAGTAATAAAGAAAAAAACAAAACAAACACAAAAACCACTTAAAGGTTGCCCAGAAATCTCAACAGCATGTGCTTTTTATGAAGAGCACACTGCAGAAACCGTCTCATGTCCATGAATAAGCATTTACTCATCCTTATTAGCAGACACATATGCCTACTTGCCCTGTAACTTAACATTGAAGGGCAAATTAAAAAGATGTAACACATCATTTGCTGAGCAGAAATCGCCCATATAAAAAGTTGATTATTAAAAAGACTCTTAAGGGGATGCCAACATTGATTTGAATTGACTCCAGCAGTTCCTCTTCTTATAACTTGGAAGGCTGGAAGTTAATTCAGCTGCACTTCACTTTGACACAAAAAGAGGGATGATGCAAAACTGCAATCAGAGTAATAAACTTTGACAGAAAGAAGACATTAATAGGAGCAACCAATGACAAAATAAACTGTAGATCTAAGCAATGGCTTATCAAACCTAAGAGGATTTGCCTAATTAATCCTGTGTTGCACAGCCATCCAGATTGCTTTTCCATCCAATCCATATTGTTACTGTTCATTACTTACTCTTGGCTTTCTAGAAACAAGTGCCCTATCACGTAACAAGCTAAACAAGTATTACCTATTTTTGAACTGGTTTACTCTACTACCCTGTAAGCAGTTGGCTAATGCACTGCAAAAATAGTCCCAGAGCTCCAAACCGCTTGGAATTACTTTATTTTTTTAAATTACAAACCAAGCAGTAACAGTAAGAGTTGATTATTTGGAGGGCAGCACTCGCCTTCAGAAGGGAACTTCTTTTTTAAAACCAATTGTGCAAAAGGAGCTTTCTGCCTGCCCGCTTCACGTTCAGTTTTGAGTTCACTGAAGAAAACAAGCTAAACAAGACCTGTATTGTCAAGGAAACCCCAATGGTTACAGTTTAAAGGCTGCCCTAATTGATAAATTTGAAATATCTGGCCAAGAAGCTTCAGAATGTGGCAGGTGCGTGTCGTGTATAGTTTTACTGTCTAAGTAAAGCAAACATATGAAGAGATTAAAAAAATAGATTAAGTGTTTTATAAGCTACTGCTAGCCTACACTAGCCAGCTGAAGGCTTTAAATAATTTAATCCCTTCAGCAACTGCCAGTCCCAACTGCAATACTGAAACAAGGTCTGAATTCAGTTTGAAGCCCAACAGGTGCAGTCTAATACTGCTTCCTTAATTCAGCTACTGATCTATGTTTATGCTTGGAGGGGACAGCATATTCTTAAATCCACCATGGCATTAATTAAATTAGTCTAAGTGCCTCTTGTTTTATCCCATCTTCTACTATCAAATTTACCTCAGACAGTACTCTGTTTCTTTCCCCTCCCCTCCAGAAATGCTCCTCGTGCCAGATGGAAGACAAAGAGTTCTCAAAAAGCTTTCAAAATAGATTTTTCTTTATATATAACTTATATAAAAAGACTAAATAAACCAGGGACACTGAACGATATAAACCATTTATTACTGGTTTTATTAGCTTGAATTTTAATATTTGGAAGTGGAAGGAGACATATAAAGTTAATGGCAAGTAAAGTCTCCAGTGGCATATCACCACTTGTACTCAGCCTTTTCTTTGGATAATCCAGGCAATTTAAGTTGTACCTGATACTCATAAGCTATTTCTCATTTTTATATGCTAATTATTTTTACCAACTTTTGACAGTAGCACAAACTAATGCATATTGCCAAAAATAGTAATTCACTCAAAAAAGCGCCAAAAAACCAAAAACAAAAACCCCACAAAAACAACAACAACCAAACCAACCAAACAAAACAAAAAACAAAAGAAAACAAAAAACCAAAACACAAAACCAAACAAACAAACAAAAAAGCCGAAGTAAAAAAGCTGCTTTACTACAAAGTTTACAGCAACAGTAACAAGGAGGGTTCCCCTGATTCCCCCTCCCCTTCTCTTTCAAATAAAGGTATTTTCTTAAATCCCAAGCTGCTCAAGATAACTAAAGACTGTCATCCACAAAAAATGTCTCGTGACCGCAACAAAAAGTAAACTCTGGGGCACCAGCACGGATTTGAATTGCCAGGAATTCTGTCAGCATGGGGACAAACAGTACTCCTAAATATATTAAAAGTATCTTTGAAATCAGATACAACACGATTATTTCCACAGTTTTGTGTATATGGAATGCAACTTTTAATTATTAACAAACAACTAGTCTTTTATTTATGTAAAGTAATGCAGGCACCATCTATTCTCTGTTTACAAACTGGGAGCGTAATGTTGAGGCAACACAGCTTTATGAACATTTACAGCGTGCTCTCTGACCACAGTTGTACTTCAAAGCTCAAAATGAATGAATTTTTGGAGCACAGAACAACCCAAAGGAAGTTCAGAGCCAGTGAAATGGCAGCACCACTTAAGTTTTCAGAAACCTGAAATTTAAAACTCAGGTTCAAAGCCATCTGCTCCAGGATTATGGCTTTTGAAAGAAGGAAAAGCCAGGAGGGGAGAAAATTTACAAAAGACATTGTAGGAAAGTTCAGTCAGTGATAATACCTGAATTCTATCAACAAAGCCTATTTTAAATTCAGAACACCCCTATATATCAAATAACTTAAGATATTTAGGGTATATCACTTTATTACTGTAAAAATGTTTTTAAATGAACAATTTTTAGTCACGTGAATAATCACTGCCTAATAATTCCCAGCATAGTCTTCTGGGATTAAGATTTTGCAGAATCAGATCTTGGTTAAGTATTTAATAAATATTATGCTAATTGATGCTCAAAAAACCTGAACTCAAACCCCATGGCATAGCAGTGGGAAAATACTACAGTACTCCGTGGAGTTTTGAGGGGAAAGCAGAGCTTTTATGAAGGCAATAGTTGGTATGAGAACACGCCAGAAGACCTCAAAATAATAATAAATAGCGAGTTAAATCCCAGACTTTGTGTTTTTAAAGTTCACTTCTTTGTTTTCTTCTCTAAAACAGTTGCTCCAAAAAATGTCAATTAACTGAACTTATAATGTATTTGTTAAGAATAGCAAGAGTTATTAAAAAAAAAAATAAATCAAAAAACAACTGCCCTGCAACTGAGAAGAGACTCCTGAGACCTGCCACTTTTGAATAGAAGGCATTGCAGCTTTGCCTCTCTGTGTCTTGTGGAGATTTAAATGGGGAATGGTCCAGAAGAATGCCCAAGACACCAAGGGTTGGTCCTCCTGCTCACTCCCTTTCTGACAACTTTGTCCCCAGATGGAGAAATTTATATATTTTTTCTTCCTTTTTTGTGCTGTGTGAAGGGTACACGATGCTCCTGGGAGCTCTCAGTACCACCTGATGCACAAAATTCAGGCACTGAGTCCGGCCTTTCGTTGAGAGCAGCGTTCCAAAGCCACTTCTACCTGATTTTGCTCTTGATTTGTCTGCAGAAGAGTCCTGCTACGAGACAGAAAACAATGCTACACTTTCTAGAGGCAACCACGATCCCAAAAGAGACAGCCTGAGTTTTCCTCGAAGTCCTGCCAACGCACGGCATTACTGACTTGCAACGTTTCTGCTATTCCACGCTGGGAAGACTCCCAGAGATTCCTGATTTCACGGCAGATTTTTGCCACAGACCACAAGGAGGCTCCAAATTGGCCGGTAATGTTTGCCTTTGTCCGGCATCTGTTTTTCCAAAGCCGGCAAATAACGTTTTAAAGACAGGCTCATTTATTTTAGCAGGCAGAGTCTGGCAGAGAAGCACACTGGAGAGAATTCCAGTTCTACCCTGCTTGTGCCAACAGGAACTTGATCACTAGTTCCTTGAAGTGAACAGTGAAGTCTCAAGTGTCCTCTATACCTCTGTAAAAACAGGGCTCATTAAGAAGTTTAATTAATAGCCTTGTTTTATGGACACTGGAAATAAGATTATTAACTCCTCCTTCTGTTTGGGTTCCCTCCTGTGCCCGGTCAGGCCAGCGTGACTGTCTTCACCTACTCAAGTAAATTACAGATTTGTGACCTGCAGATTCTTTTTCCACCCCCTGCAGAGGAGGAAAACTTAATGTTAAAATAATACACCTTGCACTTGCAAGAAAAAAGGGATCTGCTTTGTGTCAGTTCTTCGTTGCTGTGAGAATTAACTCCAAGAGCAAGTGGCAGCGTAAGGAGAACTTCAAGTACTCAAAATGCAATTTCGTAAGTATCCTTACTATTCTTAGTACTTAGGACTATTATTCCCCACACCCCCTTCCCCATCCTTTTCCCTCAAGCTCATTTTCTAATTTTCCCTCTTCAGCATTTGTACTCGATTCTATTTCAAGTTGTGTGTGTAGGGTTTTAATTATCTTCTATTTTGGGGCATTAAAAGATTCTGAATCATCCCACCTTCTGGGAGATTACTAAATCCAGTGATTATCAACAAAAACGCTGTTGAATGCCTATTATCCACGTTAATTATTCAATTAAAAAATATGCAGGAGCCATCAGCGGGACACTTCCATTTCATGGTTGAAGGGAACAAAAAGAAAAAAAAAAAATCTTTCAAAATTGCTCTAAAGCAATTATTTTAAAACTTGTTTTTCAGAGCTAATCTTTCTCCAGTCCCTTCATGCTGCTACAATAAAACCAGTGCATGGAGATCAACGGATGTGGCAGCCCATGCAGAAACCAGTCAGTAGATGCAGAGACTTTCCTTGGACACCCCATGAAGATAAACCCCTAATTTGTACCCTTTTTCCCTGAGTAGAGCACATTTTGTTTCTGCCTAACCTTTTCAGACACATGGATGCTGCCACACATTAGTACCCTGACACTCTCCTGGTTTCAGCATTTTAAGCATACATTTAGGATCAGGAAGGTAATTTTCAGCCTTATCAACCTTACGGCCATCAGCAGCTCAGAGTCTTTAGAGTGATTTCTCCTCTTTCTAGCACTTCAACCTTCATTTTTGTTTAATTTTCTTAATCTTGATTCTGCAACCAGAGTGTCTCTATGCCATTTTATCCTACCAACACAAACCTGGGTGCATTTCAAAGGAGCCTTTTTATTTCTGGGATCCGCTTCTGGCACCTGAGGAACAAGAGCCAGGCAACGTAGAGCAGCTTGCCAAAAACAAGTAATTCCGAAATCATCCAACCCAACAAGCACCACGACACGGAGATCTCACATTACCTGCCCGAGGCTGCCACTATCAGAAAATTTAGCTGTTACAAATAAAGGTGCTCCAGAATGCAGGATGTGAACAGAACACACATCTGGAGGTTCACCTGTACTGGGCAACAACTTGCAAGGCTCGCCTGCCTTTCATACTTTTGATACTCAGGGATTTTCAGGAGGACTTCAGAATGGAAGCCAACATAGAACAGCACCTACACATGCCCTGCTTCAAGGAAGGGTAGGAGCAATTAGGTTTTTTCCAAGAGGTGGCACGTGCAGGAAGCCCGTTGGGTGCCTTGTAATTCCAGTCTCTGGAATTACAGGTACCAGTAATTCCAGGTACAGTCTCTGCCCACCCTACTAGCAAAAGCAACGTGGATGTGAACACAGGGAACTGAGCAGATAAATGGGAGCCAGCTCTGTGTGTGATGTAAATGAACGGGTCAGGGATCACCATGAAAGGGCCCTGTCACACATATTTGTACACATATTTTTGTACATATTTTTATGCATATATATATATACACACACGTGCTTTAAAAATACGAAACTGGGGCGAATACACAAACATCAGACTTTCTATTTTCAGGTGCTATACAGACACACAAAAAGCCAGAAAGGTTAGGCCAACAACTATATGCAACTCGTGACTTAATAGGAGAGAACTGTGCCTGCTGCCTGCCTGTAGGGTCTGTTCTTCCATCTGGGGCTAACTGGGAAGGTTTCTGCTTCCCATCTATTCCCAGCCAAATGTGAGAGCTGTGACTCCAGCAGACCACTTCAACTCCCACAGCCACACTTGCTTCGAGCAGCGTGGCTGAACCCTTCCACTGGGTCCCTCCACACCTCCGTGCAGACGGCACAGGTGAAACGCTGGTGCTCCATGGAGAAAAGTTCTCCACGTAGAGCAGAGAAATGGCTCTTCCCAGGCCAGCCTGAGAAGGATTCTGCTCAGCCTACAGAGAAGACAACTTCCATTCGACAAATCCACCCACCAGGCAGCTTCACACAGGTTCAGGTCAGCTAATGGGCAGCATTTCTATTCCCTCCTACCCAAAGCAAAGCACAGAAGAGTAACATAAAATCAAAATATTTGAAAAGCCTTTAACTATTCTGTTTTAAACTACTGTTTCCACCCCCATTTTGCTTTTCTCAGTTGCTTAACTTAAAAGAAAAAGGCAAATTTTAATGCAGAGCCACTGTGTGTGTGTGTGTGTGCAGATGCCTGACACACCCTGGTGACTTGTTTTTACAGGAGCTGCACAGTAGTCCTTGTGTTGCCTCAGTAACAACTCCTACACTGGGATACTTGAGGAAACCAGGGCACAACTTAATGAGGACCATGGCACGTAGTCTGTGGTGCTAAAGCTACTTCAGTAGTGTCTGGGAGGGGCCTGTTTACTTCTTACCTTCACATTTTCAAAGAGAATATGAAGCAGGCTGTGTCCCACGTGCAAATCTCAGTGCTCTGCAGAGCAGGGTGACCCAGGCACTGGCACAAACTATCCCAGATAAATGTCCAGAGTGCATGTATTGGGTTTGAAGTCTCTTCCTAAATATCTTCTACTTTGTTATTTTTTAACCCTGTCTGAATGTAATTTATGAAATCAGATGTTCTGTAAGGAAGAAAAAAACAAAAAATTAAATAAAGTGGGGAAAGAAAGAAAAGCTCCTTTTAGCCTTGAGAGAGAAGAGGGAAGATCCTGGATCCTGTGAGGAAAATATCCCAGTTCATTGCCCACGAGGCTAATGATCTTTTACAGTTCCCAAAACCACTTTCTGGATTTCATATGCTGCCTTTGTAACAGAGTTAGCCTATACTGAGGGGGAACTGGTGAGCTGCAGGCACACCATTGGTAGCAAAACCAGCAATGCAAAAAGCAGGACAGATGCTTTATGAACAGCAGAGCTGGATGTGACAGGATTCTCAAAAGCTGGAAGGGAAAGTTTAGCAAGTAAGCAAGTAAACAAACTGATTTGTCTTCTGCTTTTACTCTTTGCAATAGGATTCTTATTTATAAAAGCTGTTTACTTTTCCCCTACTCAAACAGCCTAAAGCTGCCAGACCAGTCTGGTCTGAATGCTCTTTTTTTTTTTTTTTTTTTTTTTAGTGCCTTTTTGCTTTTCTGCTCAGGAAACAGGCAGAAGATTGCAGGCCAGAGAGCCAACTCAATAATGATTTTATGATTTTTTTTTTCAAAGGTAGCCAGTTCCTAAAAGGATTTGAAGGGTCAATAGGTGTCAAAACCACGATTTGCTCTGGAACAACTACAGCACCTCTTCACATTTTTACAGTAATCGTTGGGGATGAGACATTATTCTTGCAATCAGGGGGAAAATGAAACAGTCTACAGGAGCTGAGAGAGCTGATGTGCAGAAAGCAGCACCTCCTTTGGAACGGGATGGCCACCCCAAACACGCCACAAACCCATGTTGCAGCTGAAGCTCTGCAAACCAAAGACCCCTGGGAGCTTGACAATTAACTTCTCTAGGATCAGAATTGAATCCAAAGGACAGTCTAAGGAGAAGGAATAAATATCCAACAGTCAACATGAAAGGACAGTCATGTGGAAAGCACAAACTCTTTTTCCTCCTTAGTAATGGTGAGCCCAGGTCTGGCTGTTGTTTATTTTTATAGTATTTTTCAAATCACACTCCCATTTTAAGCATTTATTACTCCTTAGAGATGGACTTGATGATAAATTTCAGTGCTGGCTCCAGAGTGCCCATGATTTGAAAGGAGCAATCCCTTCCTTACAGAGAGACAGGCCTTGACACACTGAGGATTTTAGCTTTGTATCTCACCTTTTTTTATTTACAAAAATTGTATAAAGAGAAAGCAAAGTGGGGTTATTACACCTTCCTTACTCTCTCCTTCCTCGAGCTCCTGGTATTCACTTTAGTCTATGGCAGGTTTAATTTTTAATTGTTAACTTTTTTTTTCAGTATGTGTCCTTTTTTAATAGAAGTCAACTGCATTAGTGCTTGGAAAGAACTACACAGAAGGGCAACTAATTAGATCTCCTCTTTATCCTCAGTAAAAAATCTGGACAACACCTATAAAGAGTATTCTACAGTTATTTATAAGTATTGATCACAAAATAGCAACATAAACTTTTCTCTGAATTTTATAATTTTACAAGTGCCCAAAGCATTCCCTTACCTCTTAGTCTCAGAATACAATGGGAAAATGTATTTATTTGAAACCTTTCTAAAACACAAAAAAATTTATTTTAACTGAATCCTATGGATCCAGATAATCGCTAGGAGTAATGTTTTTTTCCTGAATTCACAAAAATAAAATGTAAAAAATTAGTTTCTCTCAAAAGAGTTGCTTGTTTTTCGTTCCTCTTTCTTACATTAGTGGAATTTCTCGGTCATTTGTTGTTTTCTGTCACTCAGAAGTTTTACTGAAATGGATGGCAATGCTACCAGAGAGCTCAGCTGAGGAAGAAAATCTGAAGTTGTTCCCTCAGTTTTATATATGCATGTAGATGCACTTACAGGCTTTTTAAAAATCTGTATAGATACTTAAAATGTATTTCATCTACGCTCTCTCAGTGGTTCTGAGTGACAGCTGCTCCAACTTTTTAGTACAAAAGAGAGGGATAAAACAAGCCTTAACAGTCTTTAATCCGCAGCGTTCTTCTGAGGCCTTTGAAAAGCTAAGCAAACACAGTTTTGAAATTTATCACGATTGTAAGGATCATTTACCACTCTATGCAAAACTGTGGCATTTCTTCATTCCTGGCATTAACTTACATTTCTCACAGTGCTTTCTAGTGCATACAGCAGTGCTTCCCCTTACAGGCCTGAATCTGTAAAATAAAAGATACCTACTCGTTTAGCACATAGTTTAGGTGTGGTTCTTTGACACTGGTAACTGGTACGCGAGATTAAAAAAAGGGTCTTGAATTCATCAACTGATGAATTCTCAAAGCAAACCTGAAAAGGAGAGCAGCAAAGGAAGAAATGGGATTCATCGCCAAACCCAGCAGATAATTGTAGCAAAAGCATATTACAAAGATGAGTCACGTAGAAAAGGAGGAAACAAAAAGCAAAGTGTGAGGACAGAGGTACCGCTGGAAGAAAAGCACACAGAGCTCGATAACACACACAATGCACCAAGTCCTTTAAGCACTCTTAACGCAACCAGCCAAACCTGCTGTCTCTCGGTTCCCAAACACAATTACGCCCTTTTGATGAGCAAATAGCGCTATTACGTGCCATCCTTCTGTCTATCGCACACATGCACAGTCATCAGTTCGCTTATCATCCTCCCCTAACGCCGCCTTCCGAGCCTGAACCGAGGAGTAAATTACCACACGCTTTCCAGGCTGCTGCCCTGCCCTCCATCTCAGCAGCACGTAGACAAACAGAGCAGCCTGGCTCTGTGTTTCCAAGAGCCACGCTGCTCACACAGCATGCTGTTATTTCCTGACTGCACTCTGAGGAAATTAAGGAATGACTTCCCTAGCCGTCTTGGGATGGTGGAATAAATAAAGGAGGGTCCTGAAAAGAATTTTCTAGCAGTAACAAAGTTAACATGTAACATTGATAATGTTCTCCCTAATGACTGAGCTGGAGACCTGTTGCTCTCCAGGCGTGCAGCGTTTCTGCCAGGAGACAGCGGTGGCATTTCAGAAGCCGCTTTAGAGCTGAAGTCCACAAAAGCATCAGCACAACTTTGTCAGACTGCACTGACACGGATTCGCGGATCCCACTGGTTCTGTCCTGCCACAGCAGTTGGGGATGGTCCCGTGCAGGGCCAGGAGTTGGACTCCATGATCCCTGTGTGTCCCTTCCAGCCCGGCATGGACTGTGATTCTGTGATTCCACAGGCTCTCCCTCGCTCAGTCTGACCCACAGCAGGTCCAGAGCTTTCCACAGAGCATTCAGCTTTGGGAGAAAGTGCCCTGGGTGCTTTCAGCGTCCAAACGACAGCCCACAGGCATGTTTCTACCGCTCCATGCAAACAATTAGTGGTAAATTGCTTCAAATCTCCTGGCAATATGTTCCTAACCAGGAAAGCTACAGTTGTCGCAATGGCAGCTTGGATTTATGAGGTAATTAGGGCTGACAACGTTCCCAAACCTACTGTCATGTCAAACCTACTGTCATGCAGGTCACTTCCAAGCTGTTCCGGGATACAGACAACCTTCTGTGCTCATGATTTCTAAGGAATTAGAAATAAATTGGAAATAAAAGGGAGAGTTGTGGGGTTCATTCCTTTTCGACCAAATTTGCATTGAAAATCTGCTTTTCACAGAGTGCAATGGATGCTCCTGATACACAGCAGCCCTAGTTCTTCTCTTCCAAGAAACAAAACCAAGACAAACGACTGCAAGAAGAGTGACAACAGGCAGCCTGAATGCTGGGAAATAAAGACACATCATCTCTGGCCAAGGAGCAAGGAAATATAATAAAACCCCACAGCACACTCATTTTTGTGTTAAATCCCTGCAGGACCATTACATTTTGTGTAATTTTACACAGACAGACAACACGTATGCATCTAAAACTACAGTAATATATGATAATAGGATAGTTTGGGTCGGAAAGGACCTTAAAAATGACCTAGTTCCAAACCCTCTGCCATGGGCAGGGATATGGTAAGACCTGCTTTATGGCCTGGCTTTGTAGCTCACCAGTGAAGCTTTAACTGCTTTGCTCTGTGCAATGGCAACTAACAACCAGTAAGTGATACTATGTACCATAAACAGAGAGGAATTTTCCTCAGGAATTGTCCCCAGACAGCCTCTGGAAAGTTACTAGTTGCAATAAGAACTAATATATAAGCAGGACATTCCCTTTTCCGCCTCATTGCCCTCCATATGCTAATAAAATGAAATGACTGCTCCAAAGGAAACGCTCACTGGTGTCTTATTATTAAAAAACTGTCATAACAACACAAGGAAAAAATTAACAAATGCAGGAATGCAACATGCAGTGAACTGTAATGCAAGATCTAAATACAATCAATATGTAATTAGAGCTGCCTAGAAGAGGCAATACTTTTCAGGCGGTTGACCTGAAGGGTATTTTTTCTTATATTTAGCCTGAGACATTTCCCTCAAATGAGATTTCAAAGTGCAGTGTTATATTATTTCATAAACACAACAAAGCAAATTCTACTGTGGCATGTGGTGATTGAGCTATCAAGACAGGTCCAAATGCAGTCACTTCCCTGCTAACTGCAAGCTTAGCTAATAAAGAGAACATAAAAGCATCCCCTTAGCTTTGTGTCCCTATTAATTTACTAAAAAAAATAGCACACAAGAACACTTTCAATCACTGCTTTTACTAGACAACACAGCACTGTTAACAGAACGCCAGCTTCTTATGGAAAAAGACCCCAGCACTGCAGTTAACATCCAGCATAAATTAACCTGTCTGCTTGTCTGGTGTGATCACCATGGCACCCAGATGCTTCCTGGATAAATATGAAGACACAATCCCTAATTCAGAGCGCGTGCAATCTGTCAAGGCAAATTTACACAGGGGTGAACTCGTGTGGAGCTGGGATTTCAAGTGCAGCGTGCAGGTCTAAGCCTGGGCTAGGTAACCACCAGTACAGATTTGCACAGGGGTCAGAAACATTAGGAGCTTAAAACAACCCCAAACTTTGCTTTCTTTCACATTGCCTTTAGTTTTCTGAGAGCCTGCGATGCACTTGAATCGAACAAGCAAGCTTTGTTCCGTAATGGAAAGAAACAAACTTAGAAAGAAAGAAAGAAAGATTGATTGATTCTTATGTAAACCCTCGTTTCCTGGAGCTGAGCTTTCAAGCAAAACATTAAATACTATAGTTGCATAGCAACCTCCCCACCCCCAATTACAGGTGGACCGGTTGGCCAGTTCCACCTTTCCTGTTTCTCCGGGCTGCACAAACACGGCGCTTGAATAGGTAGGATTTATGTCAGCAGGGTGAATTTCCTCCTTTGTGGACAGGTGGCATTTAAGAAAACAAGAGTCCTACCCTAAACAGCCCGAGGTGGAAACCCTGTAATGTTGTGTGTTTACGTATTCCAGTAGAATTATGAAAATGAATGGCATCTGATGTCTTATAAACTTACTTTTACACCCTCATCTTACGATGGTTGGATTACTCAGCTAAGTAGAAGGCATTTGAGTGTAAGCAACACTACGCTTAGACAGTCAATTTTTATTCGCTGCTAATCACTAGCATTTTTGGAAGCACTACAGTATCACATCCAACGATCTCAACTAACACTAAATTTTGTATCGCTGACTCTAAGTGAGAAATAACTGCAAACAACACTATATTTTTAAAAAGGTTCTATGTCTTTACAACCAGAGCAAGCATCCACCAGAGAACAGCTGAGGCTGAATACTGGTGTGCAAAAGCACAACACCAATTAGAAATGAGTATGTTCCGCCCCACCTCGTTTTGTTCTCTTTTTTATTCATCGGATGACTGCTACGCTAAATATTGGCAAGTTCCCTCCTTCATTTCCAGTCATCCTTTGATGCCTCTGTTCTCCTCCCATATGCTTCTGCCTTTCTTATCAGCTGCCAATACCCTCAGACCCGAACCGCGCCGTGACTTTTTCAAAAAAAATAAGGTGAAGCCGAAATACTTTAAAAATGACTCATCATCGCTGCAAGCGGTGACTCAACAGCGGGATTCACAGAGAGGCACACTTCTGGTGTCCGAGAGTCACGCGGCGGGGAAAACTCCTGGAATAGACCCAAAAAAGAGCTACGTTAGTGCCGTGCCATTTTTTTCTGTGCTTGGGAGGCTGCCAGGTCCGCGCTGCTCGTCCAGCCGAGCCCGAGCCGTGCCTGGTATTCGTCTGCCACCTCCCGGGGGAGGCAGTGCCGGGACACCCGGTGCCCACAGGGACGAGCCCAGGAGCAGATGTAGTGATCCTTAAACGCATTTTGAGTCTGCTATTTTGAGGACGTCGCCTCATCTCCCTCCCTCCAGCTGCGAGGATTGATTTGGACTCCACTTTAACCCAGGACGCAAACAAACAGCATTTCTCAGTTGGGTTTGTTGTTGTTGTTGTTGCTGCGAGTTTGGGTGTTTGGTTGGTTGGTTTAGGAGTTTTTTGGTGTTGGGTTTTTTTGTTTTTTATGTTTTAACTTTGCTGTGTAATTTGAGGTTTTCTAGATTTCTCCTAATTTTTCTGCCTGGAAAGTCAGTCTGGTCAGAGCTGATGGGTGTTTGTCTCTCTCTGATTTTCACACTGATCTGCACGCAGACCACACAGCCACAGCATTCAGGACATGCTACACTCACTGAAGGTGCATTACAAATGGGACATCCATAAATACCTGCCCACAAATCTTAAGGAAAAAACCCCCAATGTAACCTTGCCTTAGAAAATATCCAGTTGTTGGCTTAAACAACTTACAGCACTACGTTCACTGCTTAACGTTTCATCCTTAAAATACAGCTTTGAACAGAGAGATCCAGCTTCAGGTTTAATTTCATTATGGTAAATTTTCCAAAGAATCCTCAAGGTAACATTAATGAACACTGATGAATACCAATACTGATCCACAGCAGCAAGTAGTGTTCTAGAAAGGCAACAACTACTCACACTGGGAAAGAACCCTGCAGTGAAAACAGAGCAAGATTTAGAAAAAGCTTGTTTGGATGATGTGTGGATTGTTTATACTTTCCTTGGAAAGCTGAAAAGCTGCTTACAAAAAATAAATGAGGCAATACTGTACTAAATAGCATTAAATGATAGGCAATTGAAGCAAATGAATTGATGCTGAGGAGGCTAGACTTCAATCCAGAATTTTAACCTCTTATTACACTATTAAAATACATTACTGCAATATGTTGCCTCCTGTAATTATTTTCTACTAATCACCCTATTCACTAATCCACTCACCTTTGTTTTCTGCTTATATACTACATTTCTAAACTATTTTCAATCCTTAGATAAACTAATTCTAAAACCTGACAAATTTCTCTCTGCTCTGCAAAAAAAAAAAAAAAAAAAAGAAACTTCCTTTCACAGCATTACCCACACATCATTTACCAGTGCATGTCACTGGTCCCCTTCTCTTTAATTCCATAACAAGCTGTGATCATGAGGCCTGATTCACTGGCAACAGGGGACACAGCAATTTTGCTCTTGCTGTTAAAACTCCCGTTTCTGTTCCTCTGATCCACACACCTTTCACGATACACGGCTCTCTCTGCACTTCACACACTGTAAACCTCTGCTGGGATGACCTTCATGGCACAGATTGCCTGCAGCAGTCTCTGACTGAGTCTCAGGTGCTGAGCAAGTGGCTCAGTGCTCCCATTTACCTTCAGCACAGCAAATCACGTATTTAGGGCACAACCAGGCTCTTTGCAGCACCGTGACACGGTGATCAGAGGGAGAAAATGCCCAGAAAGAAAAGCATTTCAGAGAACATCGTTCAGGCAACTGCTCTGATGCCACACCTACCCACAGAAATAGTTTGAGACACTGGCATTCCTGTCAGCTGAAAGGTTCCTTACAGGGCACAGATTTCTGCTGACCTGTGGTAACATAAACTTAGAGTGCCACCAACTCCCATGGGGTTGTCAACTCAGAAACACAACAGGCCTGATTATGGGTTCTATGGGGGGACTCAAGCACTGCAGAGCTCTCAGCTGAGGAAACAACAGGGCCCATTGTCCCCCTGGGCAAGAGCCAGACGGGGTCTCTCAGCCTTCAGGTCACCATATCTTCACCCTGTGTTTGCTGAAACTCATCTTGGAGGAGGGGGGACAGCCCACAGCCTCCAACAGCACGGTGACAACACGGGGAGGGACAATCCCCAGCATCCTCTGCATTCAGTCAGCACTGACACGTAGAAATTAGTGTGGCACTTCCAATCCAAGAGCTGAAAACCTTCTCTCCAGCGTTGAGCAGACGTAATTACATCTGTGAACAAATCCTTTGGAAAATAAGGTTGTTAGCAGTTAGAGAGCTGCACTGAAAGGGCTGCACAAAACCCGTGATTTCGTAACTAGCACGAAAAAATGATCTGCTGTGGCAGCTGAAATCGCTTGGAAGACAGGCATGTCAGTTGTTTGATAACCACCACCCCAACTGTGAAAGCAGTTCCCTTCCAAGTTTGCTTCACTTACAGTTTGCCGAGACCTCGGCACGGCTGCCTTTAGGGTTCAACACCTATTTAAGATCTCATTTTCTCCCAGCTTTAAGTGACACGTCGTTTTTGTTTCTATTCTGCAGAAATACATGAGTACCCCTGAACTGTAGGCACAGCAGTCTTCACAGTGTGCAGTTCTTCAGATTTGATTTTGATTTCTGCAGCGTTCCCTCCCAGAGCAGTGGAACCCAGGGAAGTTTCCCTGCTAACTCATAGCTTGCCATTAAGCCTCGTGCCAATTTACTGAGCTAAGCATGAATCACCACGGCACAGCAGGCATTAACAGTGTCCTCTTGCTCTGGGACCACAAACCATCAGAAAATTAAAAGCGCAGCCTTTCTGAGCAGCCAGGCCTGTAATCATGTCCTCACCGCTCCAGCTACCCCGGGAAGGGAGGCCTTGAGCTGCCCCACGGGAGATGACGCGGCTTCTGAAGGGAGGGAAGGAACAGCCCCATCCCAAAACACCTTCTGGGCTGTGCAGAAGGAATTGGCAACTCAGGAGCTGTTGCATCCTCATTATTTGCTCTCATGCCATCAGGGAGGAAGCTCCAAATCAGCCCTGTCAAATGGGCCAACTAACATGAACTTCCAAGCCAGGGCACTTCTGTATTAGGCCCAAATTTAAGCTACAGAGAGGCCAAACCTGAGTTAAGCTAACCCTGCTGTACCTAAACTCTAACTTTTATAATAAGACAAGTAAACCTTTTCAAACTGACTTGTTTTATTATTGTTATTATTATGTGGGATGAGGGAGCAAAAGTCTTAATGACGTCGGGCATCACTTATTTTGCCCATCACTAACTCGTTCCATTAGATAAGATGCTGTTGGTGCTGTCACCTTCCAAAAACACCTTTATCACTCTATAAACCTCGAGGAGTCAATCCCAAAAACAGAAGCAGCTAAAATCAGAACAACCCAAAGAGCCAGAAAAAACTTCAGCCAGGCCAGTGAGCCAGCTGACACTCTGCAGTCCCACAACAACATACCTGTTGTCTAATTAGGGGTTTCACCAGCACTGCTTTGAGCAATTACTTTGAAGGAATTGGTTCCTAGATGGGAGATGGAAAAACAATGCACTGCTGAATTAGAAACGCAGGGGTTTGGGGGAAAAGAAATTTTAATTATTCATCGAATATTTTCAAAAGTGAGTCTCGTTGTGACACGGAAGGAATAGCCCCTAAAAAAACAACAAATTAGGCTCACAAAATCACTGTTCTCCAAGAAGAGGACAGCTTATCTTATCACCACAGATTAACAGGCATGTTTGTACTTCAGTTCTGAAGAACCAAAACCCCGAGAAGAAAAACGTTACTGCCCAGATGAGTCAAATAA
The DNA here is from genome assembly GCF_022539395.1 of Myiozetetes cayanensis. Classification (NCBI taxonomy): domain Eukaryota; kingdom Metazoa; phylum Chordata; class Aves; order Passeriformes; family Tyrannidae; genus Myiozetetes; species Myiozetetes cayanensis. Next base: position 58,590,016 of record NW_026087853.1, read on the forward strand.
GTGTTTATTACCTGCTGCCTTTTTCCTTTTCCCAGGTGGAGCTTCAGGTTACACCCGATGTTTTCCTCGTGTCCTCTTTCCACGCGTTTCTGTGGTTAAGAAAGTGACCGCTGTTGGAAGATGAAGCAGAAAGGGACCCACGGCACCAGCACTGAGACGTTCCACGTCTCTCTTTGCGTGACTCTCACACAATTTTAAACCCACTCACACTGTTGTTGTGAGGGCAGCTAAGTCAGCTTTCACCCTGCTACCTGCCGAGCCTCCTCCAGTGATTTTAAGTTATTTATTTTTTTATTTTTTAATCACACGGCCCAGTTTTTCTGATTCAAAGCCTTTCCCCTCGCGGTCAGGGTGGGTGAATATTTCGTAAATGAAATGAAGCAGCTTTAAGGGGAGCTGCCCCTCCCGTGCCCTCGAGGTCCGTCGAGACAGCGACCTCTGAGCGCGTGTGTTTCGAAGTCTCCTCCTCGACGAGCAGGAGCTCGGGGGGGAGGTGGAATTGCCCCCTGTAAATCGGCAACAAGAAACCCCCCAAAGGCTCAATTTGAGAGCGTCAGCGGCCAGGCATTGGTTTTATTATCAGCCACACGGGAGGATCGCTCCTCTGATCACGCGCGTGGATTCATTTACGATATCACATATTCAACACATTCACGCCTTATCTCATAAAGTTCATACATATGCTAATGAGCTCTAAGAAATTCTCTGAAGTCCTAATTGTGGTCACTAAAGGGCGTTCTGGTGGTCGTTTGGAGCTTGAACTTTACCAAAACTTGCCCGCCGAGCAGCCTATTTACAGCTGGTAAGAAAATGCCTTTATTCAGCGTTTCTTAACCCAAAAACCGGATACGTCACACGCGTTTTGAGTACAGAAAGCCAAAAAAAAAAAAAAAAAAAAAAAAAAGCACACAAGTTTCTTGCAGTGCCAGGTGCAAGGGGGAAAAAAGATTTCCCGGGATGCACCTCCAGTCACGCCGGTTTCGTAGATTTATGCAGCTTTCTAATTACAGATTCGAGGATTACCTCACCTGTCCCACCCGACCTCCTCCCACAGCATCCCCCTCGAACTGTTCTCCCCTCGGCTCTGCCTTCTGGACATGGTTCAAGGCTTAGGATCGGTCTCATCTCCTTGGGCTTTGTCTTCTTTCTCGCTTTTATCAGTCTCTTTCGCGAGTGCGAGCAGCCGCCTCCGCTTTCATCAGAGCCCTTCCCTGTAAAGAATCATCGCCTGAGAACTTCCAACCTTTGCTAAAACACGCGAGCTCCGTGTCTCAAGCGCTCTCGAAGTGCTCAAGTCTAAAACACGCGAAGGGCTTGATTTTACGGCTACGGTAAAAAATAAAACAAAACAAAAACACCTCCCGAGGTTTCAGAGGCCCTCCCGGGGTAACGGAGGGGAAGGGGGGGGGGCGAGCGATGGGAGCGAACAGCGACACCGCGGGGCGCCACGGCCCGGCTCGGCCACCCCTCAGGGACGCGCGGCGGGGCTCCGTCCTTCCCCCGCCGCCGTGGAACGAGCGAGAGAGACACGGAGAGAGGAAAACAGGGATGGAACGGGGATGGAGGGAGGGCAGGAGAGACTGAGGGCGGCGCCTCCCTCATGGCCGCCCCTTCTGCGGCTTCTTCCGCCCGCCCCCGCGCGCGGCGATGACGCACTTCCGCCTCCCCCCTTCCCCCGTCCCTGAGGCGCCGCCGCCATTTTGCCGCTCGGTCGGAGCCGGGCGCGGCCGCGGCGGGAGCAGCGCCCGAAAAGGGGCTTTGTTTGACCTCGCTCGGGGCACCCCCCCCGCGCCCCACAGACCGCGCCATGTCCGGAGAGGGCAGCGCCGGAGACCAGGTGAGCGGGGAGGGGGGAGCTGGGCGAGCCGCGCCCCGGGGGGAGCGCGGGCCCGGTGGGGCCCGGGGGAGCCTCGCTTGTTCCCGGTCCTTGGGCACGGCGCGCTCGGGAGGAGAATTCCCAACCGGGTTAGCTCTTTGCACTGATAACTTGCTGTGTTGGGTGAAGCGAGCGCTGGGCGTTTAGTGAGCGAGGCCTCTCTAACGACGCGTTCTACCTCTCCGATTAGGCGTTATTAAAACGCGTTTAAATTAGGAAAAAAGCGATTAAAATATACTTAGATATACTGAAATATACTTAAAATATATTTATTAGGTTAAGAGAGTCCTTTGTTTTACGGCGCAGGTATCCTCTAGCGTGAAAACTCCTCTGTAGTTTCAGTGGAGTTTGGTCTGTTGGTTTGTTTGGGGTTTTTTTGTTTGTTTTTTTAAACATATATTTACCATAATTTGTTCTTTTTATAGGGGGTTGCAGTCAGGGTGTTGTACTGTTATGGGGTTTTTTTATCTTACGTTACTGTGAACTATCTCCTGCTTGCTGGCAGAATTTCTCCAAGCTGGTTTTTTTGTGGGGTTTTTATGTGTGGGGTTTTTGTTTTGTTTTGTTTTTTTAAGCAGTTGGGATTATGTTTAAAATGGGTGTCAGTGGGAGAGGTGGGGATGGAAGTTCCTGGCGGAGGGAGGAGGGATTGGCGACGCAGTCACATGCCTGAGTGGCCACGGTAGCCTTCAAAAACGCTTAAAAATTTAAGCTGACGGCTCGGTGCTTCTTTAGGGAGCTTTTTATTTGTAGAACGTTATTTTCTTTATTTAAAAAAAAAAGAAAAAAAAAAAGGTTAATTTTCGTGCGTTTTACCCCGCAAGGGTGCGGGGTGTAAATTTTACACGGATGGCTGTAGGAAGGGCAAATGCTCAGAGTGTGAAATATCCGTTTGGCCTGGCTGGGAGAACATCCCCAAAATCGGCAGCCTTTGTGCTCCGAGCTGGGCAGGTTAGTCAGGTGTGCTTGGGGCACGTTTTGGTGTAAGAGATTCTTCAGGATGGTTCATTTCATTGCTGCAAAGGAGTGAGAATATGCTACAGCAAAGTTCTGTCGGTGATGGTGTGTAGTGTTTCACATTTAATATTATCTTTCTTTATATATATATATATATATGTATAAATACGTGGATGTTTCGGGGCTCAGTTGAGCTGTTGGTCAGAGCAGCGTGTGTGTTTCTGTAGCTTCTAACACATTACTATTTAACTTAAAACAGTGCTGACTTAAGGTTTTATTTTCTTTTGCAAGAGAGTGTTTGATATGCAGAGGGCTGAATCACTGTCTGTAGAGTGAAGTGGAAGTTACTCTGAAGTAACAGCTGCAGCGTTGTCACAGAGGGGTCTAGCTGTCAAAAATCTGTAAATGTTCACTTGCAGCCCCCGAAAGTATCTATTTTAACATATGGCCTAGGGGTTGGTCCATGCTAAGGGTTTTTTTGCTCCCTCTGATTACTGTGTTCACGTTGGGTGAACTTTAAATAAAATGAAAAGCTTTTGTAGAGTGAGTTAAATTTTTATTGTGCCTCGTCCCTGCCCCACCCGCAGCTGCCGCGGGCTGGGTGGGACCCAGCGGGGCGCTCTGACTTAGCAAACATTGTTCTGAGGGCTGTAAATGTGCCCTGCTGTGGGAGGCTGGAGCCCGGCAGAGGTTGGGTCGCACCTGGCTTCCCTGTTTCGGGTTTCATTTGCTGCCTCCCCGAGCGGCTCCTGGAGTTCTGGGGGCCGTTTTCATTGGCAGTCACACGGGTCAGGGTAGAGGGGACGCTGCACGGTTCCTTTGCTTCTGCCTCGTGGGGTAAGATGGAAACGCGGTCAGTGTTTGACTCGCTGACGTGCAGGGGAGTCTGCATCCTGCTTCTCAGAGCTCAGCTTTTGGGGGGACTTCCAGAGGCAGCCAGGGGAATAACAGGCTGTCCTGCTGCCTCCAGCAAGTACAGAGAAGGACAGAGCGGAATGCTGGATGTAGGGAGGGCGGGAGAGTAAAGGAATTACAAAGTTTAGTATCTAGGTGGGCTCTAGGAAGCTTTGTTGTACTGGGGGCAGCGCAGCTGAAAGGTGGATTTACTGCATTTAGGCCAAGCTTAAGTCCAGGAATTGCTGGGCTGCTCTCCTGGGTGGATCAGGAGCCTGAGCTGTGTTATGTAGGTTGTCTCCTCCTTGCACTGTTATTGTAGAACAAGACAGAGCTGCAGCCACCACTCTTCAAATATACTTAAAAATCTTGCACTGTGTTAAGTGTGCTGGATCCAAATTAACTCTGCAGAACCAGCTGAATGGTGTCAGGACTTCAAATCTGTTAGGCCCCTGCCAGACACGGTGTTTAACAAACCAGAGTTTCCAGGGTCAGTTTTTGGAATACCAAACACTCAGCCCTGTCTGTGTCACGGACATGCACATTTGCAGACTGCAAGGCTGCATCTGTTGGTCAGAACATACCAGAGCAACCTACTCTCATTTCTTGCTGGGACTTTTCTTCGTTTTTTTACTCCTTTCTCCTTTTTTTTACTCTTTCCTCAAGTTCATGTCTTGGGTCCGTTTGAGGTGGTACACCGTGAAAGTTTCTGCATTCTAAATACAATCCTAAATGTTGTAATTAACTTTAACATTTTAAAAATAGATGTCACTGAGTGCAGGGCTGAAAGCAGAAGGTTATTCTTGCAGGATTGTTTAACATCTCAGGAGGAGCCATTTGAAGGAAACTTCTCTAAGAGCCTATTTTATGTGATACCTGTGGAACTGGGTTTGTTGTCACTGTTAATGTTTACCGCAGGAACAGGCTGTAAACAGAATGAACACAAATGTTGATTAAGAAAGACTCTTGAATTGGCAGTGTGGTGGTTTTACGTTAATCATTACACAGTTGTAAATACACTATAATTTAGGTGCATTTCCAGAGTCAGTAAGTTCCAGGTATGCCAACAAGAACTTGAAGTGGAAAATGTGTCAGCCTTAAGTTTGGGAAATAGTCCCGTGAGGAAAGAAGGGTAATCAGTACTAGTTCAAAGCTCTTGGTTTATCCAGAGTTGTGAAACAACCCAGATTGTGTTGGGATGGAGCAGTACTTAACAAAAGTATCCTTTTTTAGTTATTTAAGATGAATGTACTGGGCTATGTCTGCTCATAGTGGTCCAGTCTTAAAGGACAACATTTTTCACAGTTAAATTCATTTAGCAGCAGAATAGAAGAAGTCAAGACATTAAAAACATTTCATAAAGTGCAAGGATTGATAAGCTGTAACTGTAGTGCAGTGAAGGGATGTGTTACTGAGGAAAGGATTTTAAAACTTCCCCTGTGCACAACCAGCTATAAACAAACTCCAAGGAAAAAAACCTTTAGACTGGACAAACCTGCACATTTACCAGTGCTTGTTAAGTTGGCTGTTAATGTGTTTGAAATTGTATCCACTGGGTCTGCTACAGTCCAGGCTGTGCTGAGCTGTGCAATAGCAGCCAAAAACACCAGGCAGCAGCTTCTGTGTCATGGGCATAATCCTGCTTTGGAATATTGAACCAGTTTGACTAAACTAGCCATTAAAATTTCTGCCTTTTTGTGCACAACAGCCTGTGTGTCTTGTTTGTAGAAGTTCTTATTTCCTAACTCGTGGTAGTCTTTAAATCATCTTAAACTGGCCACTTCACAGGTGGAACAGCTGATTTAAATACATTTCCTTTTCACTGCAGAAGATCCTTCTGTGGAAAAAGGAGGATGCCTCAAGAACTGGATGCATTAAGTGGTGCAAATAATTGAAAGGTGTTTAGATAAGTATTTTTTTGCAGTCTTTTGAAGTCAAGGTTCATTCAAGAGGCCTGAGGAAACGGTTGCTTTTACCAGGATGGTATAAAACAATTTTTCCTTGAAGGTGATTGATAAATAGCTTTAAGTAAATATTAGAAGTCAACTTTGTTGCTTCTGGTTTTGTTCCCTCTGACATTCTTTATGAGTTCAGATTTGGATTTTGTGCCAGTTGATGTATTTTGCAGGAGGGAGTTCCTAGACTTCTTGCTAGACAATTTGGTTTTAGGTCTTTTCAGATTTTGGAAAGATCATTTTACCCTTTTAGTATCTGTGAAACTCAAAAATCTGTTGCTATTTGCCAGTGTATAAATAATAAAAGGGAAGCTGTGAACTGGACTAGGTGGTCAGAAGATACAGAACCTGAAGTGCTAAAATAATTCCATGACCTTCAGAGGATTGTTTCTGGGATAGCAGCCTATTATGTGAATGTACTGAACACAGCTATCAAAAGCAGAGGAAAAATGTGTTTTTACAGTCTGTATGCAATAATTCACTGTGACACCTTTTTTTAAGACTGTAAAGAAAAGTTAAAAGCCAGTATCTATCTCTAATTAGGTTGGGTTTTATAGTAGTTTAAGCTGATCTAAGTTGGGACTGCTGAGGTCTTGAATGGTTTTGGCATCGATCTGATCCTGCAATCAAGGGATTGAACCATTAGAAAGTTAATCACTCTTCTAATAGGATTATTTTTCTGCTGATTTAACTGCAGGACTGGCTTGTTACAGGATGAGCTTATGTGAGAATGCTTATCTAGGGGCAGGATCATGGCAGTGAACACCCAAGAATTGAGTGTTCACAGTTTGGGACGTTGCTGCTTGTGCAGGCATGACAAATACAGAATCAAAAGCTGCACAGCCTTGAAGTGACAACGGCAGATGTGAGGGCAGAGTGCAGGTAATAAGCAGCTTTCACGACTGGGCGCAAATGTTTTCTGCCCAGAGCTGAGTTAGGTTGGAAGTCGAGCTCCTGGTTCCCTTTTGCTGTCCGTGTGCACTGGGTGTTCATCCTCCCAGGTTTGGCGTGTGGCTCCAGCTGTGTTTGCTCACACACCCAGTCCTGGCAAAATGGTTCAGACTGGGAATTCGAAGGGTTGATTCCTGCAGTGTATCAGGAGTGATTATTTGTGGAGGTGCGAAGTAAAGAGGTCCTATTTTCCCTCAGGTAGAAGCAGGACACTGATTTGCCTGCAGTGCAGTGTGTCCATGGAATGTGGATGGCTTGTACACATCCTGAACTTCATCTGCTGCTGCTAAGTGAATATTTGCCAATTTAGGAAATGACAGTCTTTTTATTTTCCAGTAAAAGAATGAACTTTTTGTGCTTCTTACACAGACTGAGTCCTGTATCAAATGTACAAAATTAACTTGGGAGTGCTGTAGTTATGCATCTTACCCACTTTGATTTTTTCATGAGCTGTTTCAGCCTTTCTGAGGTTATGACCCTGTATCTGCACAGGTGAAATCAAATTCCTGGGAGTCTTAGTTGACACTGCAGTGAAACAATTATTTTTCTGTCACATGGGAAGATTTGAGATAATACAAGTAAATTACTACTGAGATAGTTGAAATGTGTTTTAGTGGCCCATTCTACTTTTTCTTGTTGGAACTCTGTATTTACAGTGCAGGACCCTGTGTTTTTGTAGAGTGGGATCCTTTTTAATGTAGGAGGCATTAACAGAACTGACACAATAGTACTGCTACTTTGGGTCACCTGTAGAGGCAGTGCTTAAACCTTGGAAATTTCAGCTTCAGTGCTGTGTTCTGTAAGCTGAAATATGTTTATGCATGTCATTTTGGGGGAAATAAAACCACTGGTTCATTTTATAATGTGTTTTGCATCTCAAACATGTATTAGTTGAACTTGGTATTACAGAGTCAAAATATGGAAATTTATGAATTTACTACTTTTGAGCTGACAATTTTGAGCTACTGCTTTTTAATTTGATTTTTTAAATGAAATTAATTTGATAATAGTTTATTGTGGGACTTGGTACTTGCCTTCAAGCTACACTGGGTAATTAATGTTAAGAATTACTTGAAAAGTAAATGAAAAGAATAATGGTCTTTAAACTCCTATAAAACCCTTCCACTTACTTTTTTTTTCTCCCTTTAATGCTTATCTACCATTCCATGTCCATTTTTAGATTTTTCTGCACAGTAAATCAGTCACTCTGCACTATGCAGTACAGAAATGTTTAATTAGGTGGCTAACTTGTAAATAAAATTTGACCAGCAAGGTCTTGTAGCAGTGACTCGCAGGTTGTTATTGTTGCATCTCACAAAGGCAGGGATTGGGTGGGTGGTGTGATTTTTGGGTTGCTACAACAACCGCCTGAAGATGAGTCAGAATCAGAAAGTCAGTAAATAAGCTGTTTGCAGTACAGGTCAGAAGAATATTTCATAATAAACTTTGTATCCTTTAAGGTTGTAACGAGAATGTATTTTAAGGGGTGTCTGTGTGTGATCTTCAGATTGTAATTAGTTTTTAATCTGCTTTGTGCTAACAGTGTGAAATCCAGAAAAATATCTGGAAATGACAAAGCATCTATTTCCAGAGGCCTTTGAAAGAAGACTTAAACCTATTCTGTTACAGTAACTGTGTCAACAAGTACACATTCAATTTGGTAAAGCTTTTTTTTTTTTTTAAAAAAGGGGCAGTCTAAGGATAATTTAGTGTCAAAACTGCAGGAAGGCAACTGTAAGATGGGAGATCAGAAAGAAAATATTTAAAATTCATAGTGAAGTAAACTTTCTGGCAAGCTCAGGTTTGCTCCCATGTTTTAGAAACGCTGTGAGTTGGTTTAGTGTAACTCTTTGCTGGGTGTCCACAAAGGGAGAAGTTGTGCTGAGAGTGCATTATCCTATCAGGACAGCTTGTTTTCCCCATAAATTGAAAACAGAGCTCTGGAATGTTACACTGTCACAATGTTACTGTTAGCTTGACTTTGTGGCCGGGGCTGAACTTTTCAAACACCGCTTGTGATCTCTTATGTCTTCTTTTTTAATTTTTCTAGACTGCTGAATATGTCCCAGAAAAAGTGAAGAAAGCTGAAAAGAAACTCGAAGAAAATCCATATGACCTTGACGCTTGGAGCATTCTCATTCGAGAGGCACAGGTTTAGTGATATAGGATTACATTTCCTTATCTATGGTCCACTCACACTATTTGGTTCTGGAGTAAAAAAAAAAATCAACATATTCCTTTACAGAAATCATAATTACTGTAAATGCTGTTTTGATTTTCAATTTTTAGAATCAGCCTATAGACAAAGCCCGGAAGACCTATGAACGCCTTGTTGCCCAGTTCCCCAGTTCTGGCAGATTCTGGAAACTGTACATTGAAGCAGAGGTTAATATTTTATTTTTTTTTTTACATTTATTTATTTTTTTTCTTATATGACATCTCATAGGAATTTTAAGTTTCTACTTTTATAAGCATGATTAAGATAGGCACATAATATCTAGGGAAAAGGGGATTTTAAATATGCCTTGCCTTTATTTTGTAAAATAGGTACGAAGGAACGATTAAAATGAATTCTAAAGTATTGGGTCTTTTATGAGTTGATGATTGTTGCATTATGGAATTGCAACAACATTAAAACTGTTTCAATGGTATTGGAGTGCTTTAGCCTTTTATTTGCTTGTCGTGTCAATTTATTGCCTCCCGTGTCATTTACTTAGAGGACTTATTTTTTTATTTACACATACAAACTTATTTGAATGACTTTCTCTGAATATTTGGATTTTATTTTTCTTTCATTTTGCTTTCTTAGGGAATTGAGTGTTTCTGTGAACAGTGTTTGTGGGGAGGGTGTGGGGTGGAAGCTAATTTCTGGAATGAAAATGCTGGGGAAAATGCATTAGCACAACTCATTAGCTTTTAAAATTCCCAACAAAATTGTGTTTGTTTACATAACTGTGCAAGACTTCCCCCTGAGTGCATTGGTCATTCAGACCATGTTTGATGACATGCCATGAAATGCCCTGGATAACTGGGGGTGGGGTGGTTCTGCTTTTATTCATTTCTGTAGTTGTTATTTAATCCTAATGCACATGCTTTTCTGTGGGCATCTTCCAGCTGCACCTTTTTCTGGGGACAGATTTTCTGTGTGATGAACTACAGGGGTGGGGACCTGTGTTCTGTAGATGAGAAATGAGCTCAATTTATTTTTTTTTTTTCCATTTCATGTGACACTTGCTGTGCAGCAATCTGAGTGGCAAAACTTCATTGTATAGTTATCATACCTTATTTTACATTAAATTTACATCTCCAGACGTGCCTGGCAGTAAACTTTGAAGACAAATAAAATTGGGATGATGGGAATCTAACAGAGATTTTTATATTGCAGTTTGAAGTAAGATGTTCTAGTGCAATCTGAATGGATGTTACCAAATTAAATAGAGTTTTCACTATTTTTTTTTCCAGCAGTTTGTAGCAGTGGTTAGAGTGTTGGTTGTACATGTTTGGGAGATTGTGAATGGACTAACATACAGATACATATTTTTGCTGTTGGGACCCTGCAGCCAAATCCTTTAGCCTTTTGTACCCTGCAATGTTTGCTACAGGTTCCAGTCTTAGAATACAATCTGATTTCATTGTGACATTAAGTTACCTGATTTCTGTGCTTATTTAAAGCCTTTACCTTTCCCACGCCTCAAATTTCAGAGTAAGAACACCTCAGAAAGCTGGCACTATATATTGTAGATCTTTCAGCAGAAAATCCTGTTACCAGTGTGACAGACATTACCTCCCTTAATCCATACCTTTTAACTGATCTATAATCTCAGAGTATTTAGAAACATTAACGGTGGCAAAGCTTGTGACAGTCTAGAATATCGTTTTTATGTGCTCCTTCCAGGAAGGAAGATCAGCTGCTTCTCAGCAGGTTTGGTAACCAGGTAACACGAGGTAAATTTGAGGAGGAGAGAATTGGCAGAACGATCACGAGTCCTTTTGTGTCTGCCTAATTAATACACTTCAGATATTGGAGAAATGGAACATGATTCTGTTATTCAAAACAGTGGGGAAGTATGAGCTGTAGATTTGTGATAGAGGTTACAATTGAAGAGGGCTCTATTTGAAAGAAATGTAAGAGGGCACTTTTTAGGAATTTATCTTCCACACAGATTTTAAAAGTCCCAGTTATGGCTTAATTTTCAACTTTGCTTTCCTGGTTCCAGTAACATACCACAGAACTCACATAGTGACTGGTTTACCTACACAGCAGTATGATTTTCTCTGCCTCTTCTAAGTATGTAAACACCTGTGGCTGTAAGTTGAAATAACTTCTAATTTCCAAATTCCCCCCTAAAAAAAAATCCACGCTCACACAACTGGATGCTCTTGTCAGTGTTGTTTGAAGTTGCATATCATATGAACACCTCACCTGAGAGTAAATTTAACATGAAATGTTTCCTCTCATGTTCTTTTAACACTGTGGTTGAATATAAATTAAGTCTTCAATTCATTTTTGAAGGCTACCTGAGGTAGAACAATTGCTTTGAGACTTCTTTGATTGCAGCCTTAAGATGTACAAAGAATATTTGGGAAGGTGTTTTCCAAATACTTTTTCCCGTGGAAATCTTAGTAGTCTCCTCCTGCTAGAAAGTTTCTTTTGGACTGTTCAGAAGTGTAGATCTTCTCAGCCTTGAGTTGGGAAAAGTGAATCTGCGGTAGATCTTCAGCACAGCTTTTGATTTCCTTTCACTGCCTCAGTGTTGAGACCTGAAAATTGCCAAATCTTTAGTCATCTATAAGTGCATTTCTCCTGATGTCAAACAAGCATTTTATTCTTTAACATGATAATGTTTCCTCTTTGCTTCACAGAAAGGGAGAGGAAGGTGGGGGTTGTTTTCTGGCAGGTTGTCTTTCACTAGAGAATTTTGTCCTCTGAAAGACATAAGGCAGAGCTGCAAACATTGCCAAGCTGTGGGCTATTACTGGCAGATTAGCCAGGGTGAGGGTTGTGACTGTGGCCTTGGGAAAATAAAATTAGCCCTTTTAACAACTGTACTCTTGATAAAGGTGTTAGAAGTCTTCAAATTCCTGTTTACTTAACTCAAGGAACGTGTTCTCTTTAGTCACTTCAACAGGAATCATTGTTTATGTGAACAAAACCTGTTACCCTGCCTGTGCCAGTCCACTTGTGATGTATCACATCCCAGTGCAGGCCTTACTGCTGGGATTACCTCTTGGTTTAATGACTGTCCAGCTCACTGACTGCTTCCCTTTTATGTGCATGACTGTGTTCCCAGGTGGAATACAGTGCAGAGCAGTGCTCAGCCCTTGGTGTGTCATCCAGCTCACTGCAGCTGATACACAGACTGTGCTGAAGGAACCAGATGCTCCATGTTGGCATTTTGGGTGCCAAGCACGGATTTATGTGCTCTGGTCCCTTAGGTAGTCAGTAGAACGTGGAAATTAACTTGGAAGGGCGTGCTTTGACTGTTTTTTTAATGGGAACTATACTATTAAAGTTTGAATTGACGAAAAAGTTTGGATTCTCGCACTGGTTCTTATTTCTTCTGACCTTCAAAGAAGAATTGCAGGACGTAGAAGTAATAGAATTGGATGAAACAACTCTCAGTTCACAACTTTTTGGGGGTCACAGTATTTGAACACTTAAATAGAGTTTGGGATTTGATACCTATTTTAGCAAGTAAAATAGTCAACTTGCTATTCCACATCTCTTAAAATTAGGAAGTGGAACAGTAATGCCACTCTTCTCAGGCTCTTGTTTTCTCTAGTTGCTTAAAGGACGTTTTTCTCTTGATACCTTTCTCGTAAAAAAAGCCTCTTTCCTGCAAACTTGAATCAGTTCCCGTGGCAGTGCCTCTGTCACAGTTTGGTAAAGGGGTGTGTAAGTCCCAGTGCCACCTGTGCCATAATGTTAAATCCATAGATCACACAGTCTGGATTCTGGCCTGCTCTGCTGATGTGCTGTGTCTTCTTGGGTAAGTTATTTAACCTGGTTTGCCATTATTAAAACAGATACCTACCTACCTACCTACCTCACAGGGTTGTTGTGAGGCTTGATAATAGTGATTAAAGTGCTTTTGGCATCTGGCTAAAAGGTGCTACAGAAATGTAAAAATAAATTCTGATTTCATACCCTATGATCCCATAGGCCCAGCTGTCTGTTACTATTTTCTTTGTCTCTCTGACTGTTTGAACCATCTCTTAGACACAGAAAGACCTGATAATGCTTTTCATGCACATGAAAGAACGCGACTTAACCAGTGTCCTAAATACTTCAGTAGTTCTGAAGCAAACATTCGAAGCTGTCACTTTTTTTCTCTTTTAGTTTCCTTTGAGAAATCACCAGGTTGAAAATCCTCTTAAGCACATTTATTAAACTGTGGTCATGTATTTGCAACATTTTTTTAATGGGCTAAAGAATTTTTAGTTCCAGTTACTCTGAATGCAAACTTTCATCTGTCCTGAATGCTTCGGGCCAGTTCACACCACACCTTTTTATCTTTTTTTTTTTTGTTGTTGAATATATTGCAATATATCCTGGGTCACCTTAAAGTGTCGTTAGTGGGGGTTAAAAGATTGCCATAATTAAATTAGATTTAAAATTTTCACGAGTACAAGACAGTTGTGACAAACACCCCAAGTCTAGAAACAAGAAACACAAACCTGGTAACGTGCATGTGAAGCGTTGGGCTGTTAATATGTATTTTTCATCTTGAGAATTCTGCAAGTAAGAGTCCTGTGTTGTTGCTCACTCTAAAGAAATGAAACTAGATGCATTTGTTTAACATAACTTCTGTTTGGTATGAACACTTTGAATTTTAGATGTCTCGTAGCCAACCAGATTCTGTGTGAGCATTCAGAGGGTGGGACCAAAGCTTAGGGTTGATTCTTTTGCATTCCATCATATGCAATGCATCAGTATCTTTAATCCATGTAATTCACACTGGTGTGGATGCTAGTCAGAATGTATCATTTAACATACTTGTATATGAAAAATGTTAATAAAACCATTTAGAAAAATGACTGGTTTTGTTTAAAATGTTTGTGTTTCTTCAGAGCATTTTCTTCCCCTCCTTTGCTTTAATCTGGTTGTGAATTCAGGAAAAAAAAATGTTGAACGTACCACCAAAATTATTGCTTGGGATAAAACGGGAACTTCTGTCAGGATGAAGTTGGAGTGGTCAGAAGTCAAAGTAGAATAGACTCCTTGGCTGAGGTTGTGTTTAGTGGTACTTTCTACTGAAAACAGTCTGCTCTTTGTTAAGTTCTTCCTGGAAGGCATCCCCATGATAACCCATGCCCACCCTGCTAGCCTCCCACATTTCTCATGGTGAATTTCTGCTTTTGAGAAACTCCTGTACAGGTGCTCTGTACAAACATTGCACAGTCTTGACCACCTCAGTCTGAGATTTTTCAATCTTTTTGACGACTGTATTATTTATGATCTTTTCTTACTCATTTGTGGGCTTGTTCCATTCCTGTTAATAAATGTTGTTCTGTCTGTGTGATTATTGTAGACTTGCACCAGAAGGTGAATGCAACTTCTTTCCTGTCTCTTCTGCTCACTGTGTAAATACAGGCTGTACATCTTGCAGAGTTGCCGTGGTCCTACAAGTCGTACGATGTGAGAAAGTTCCCCACACACTGACACTCGTAGTTTCAGGAGATGCACGGTACAACACTAGTGGGTTTCTTCGTGACTCTGTTTTCTGTATTTGATCATGAAAAATATCCTGGGAAATTCTTAGGGCATTTTTGAAGTGGGAGCGATGCCTAATGAAGAGATGACTATGAACCCTCTTCTAGAGTGTGTTGCTGTTTTCACATAAATAAACACGAACTGCTTCCTGTTCTGTTGTATTCTTTCCATCTGGGTGACAGAAATATCTCTGTTAGAAATGTTAGCTGTGTACTCTCGTTCACAACACTGTTGGAGTCTCACTTTCAAATGTAACAAGAACAGTGAAAACTCTTCTCATTGTGTCCTTTTTTTTGTTGAAGCCATTCATTGATTCTTCTGTTGATGTTTTGAGGAGGGGGGGGAAATATGTGTGTTAGGTCAGGCACGAACTCAAGCGTCTTATGTTTGAACCTGAAAGAACCAGGAGTAAAACCAGAGGTTTCTTGTGTGCCCTGTATTTGGTACAGATTGGTTATCTTCATCTGCGTGGGAGAGGGAGCTATAGTCCTAATTTCTGATTCATTTCTACATCTCTTCCAGCTTCCAGCTGGTTGAGTTTCCTGATGCTCTTTATTCAGATTTTGAGAAGTGCGATGGCTGTGAGAGAACACTCTGGTAAAACCTTTTCTACCAGTGCTGCTACATAAAATAATATGTGACTTTATTTGCTGTGCAGTCTCTTTACAGATTGTGAAAAGGCTTTGAGTCGTAACTGTCCCGAAATGCAGTGGCTTCTCTTAGCCAGAAGCTCTGTGAAGGCAACCTGTGACAGTCCTGTGTCCTGGCAGCACAAATGGCCTTAATTTTAGTGTGCCTTGGTTTTCCCCTCTTTAGGGTTTGCTTTTCCTCACCACTGGCTTCTGGTGCTCTATATCCAGTAGCAATTTTGGACTTCTGTGTGGTGTACTTAATACCCTATGACATTTTATTACCTTTCTTACATGAAACAGTTCAAAAGCGAGAAGTGACAGACATAGGTTCGTAACTCTACCATTGCACAAGCAGCATTCACTTCTTTAATGCACATTGTATCCATGCAGCTAATTACACATGAGATCCTGGAATGATTTATTTCTGATCCATATTGGGGTTTAGCTGGATGGGTAGTGGCAAATATTCATGATGTAGAAACGTGGGAGCGTGTCCAGGGTTCACTGGAACTGTGGCATCATAAATGTTTGGCTTTAGGGATAGGCATGTAAGGAGAAAGATGTTCCTTTTGAATTTAGTTTGTGCACAGTTTTCAGTATCACTTTTCTAGAGTGGAGTCCTATTGCATCTTGGGCCAGGACTGTTTGATAGAACTCGCTGTTAAGCTGAGGTGTAAGCAGTTCATCTGGCTCTGGGGCTGTTCTTTAGGAGTGGATCGTTCCCTGTGGCAGAGGCTCTGCACTAACCTTGGTTTGCACAAGTTCCAGCGAGCACACACTGCTGATCCATTCGTAGATGGTTGAACCAAAGGTCCTTTAGACTGCCAGGCTAAAGGCTTTCAGACCTTCTAACATCCTCTGCTTCTCCAAAAGGAGGAGGGAGGGGATTGATAGTGTGCTGAGGACGGGTGGGAATTTCACTCGTACCTTCACGCTGGCTCTGTGTTTCAGCAGAACAGCTTATACCTATATCTAAATTATATAGTTTTTATCCTTAATTCAGGCTGTTACTCTAAATTCACTCTAGTTCATTTGAAAAGTTTAGTAGTGTGATGGAGGATCAGCTGTCTTACCTCCTTTGATTCCTGTAATATGTCTGGATAAAACTTAGACTTTCTACTGAGGGCAGCCTATTCTCTCTAGTTCCCTGTGGTTTGCATTAGTGCATGAAATAGAGGATAAGAAATAACCAGTGCGTGAAGGTGGAACAAGACATGACCAGACGTTCTTGCTGTAAACAATCTGATACTGCTGTATTTGGTTCATGTGAGAATAAATATCGATACATTGTTTAAAGTGCTTCTCCATGTCTTACATTTGGACTAAAACGATGCCTAGTTATTCCATTTATAGGATTTTCTATGTCCAGACTGCAACAAAGTCATCAACTTCTGTCAGCTCTCCCTCACCCTGGAAGTATAGGTGTTCAAACACTGTTCTTACTGTGAAACAAAATCAGAGTGAACCCTCAGATTGAAATTGTTTAGACTGACAAAAACAGGGGTGCAGGTTTGTGGTTATGTGTGTGTTACCCTGCAGATAAAGCAGACGTGGTGAAGTCAGAATGTGAGCTAACTTCGTTGTGCTCAGTGGAACTGCAGTTTAAAATGTTGTTTTGATTTAGGGTTTGGATTAATTTTTATGGTTAAATGAGGACATACCAGGTTCTGTGCCTGTGGATTCCTCAGG
Source organism: Myiozetetes cayanensis (assembly GCF_022539395.1). Taxonomy (NCBI): domain Eukaryota; kingdom Metazoa; phylum Chordata; class Aves; order Passeriformes; family Tyrannidae; genus Myiozetetes; species Myiozetetes cayanensis. The sequence goes on from NW_026087853.1 coordinate 58,606,684, forward strand.
AATCTCTCAACATATGTATGTGCATTCATTTGTGTGTTTACATGTTAAGGTGATACGGTCACACAGCATAATTAATGTTCTTTTTAAATCATAGAATAGAAATGGGAGTGTATGAGTTTATCAGCGTGAATTTCTACAGGTAATTTACTCAGATTACCTAAAAGTTTTATAGGTACTTAGAAAAATAATTTGTTTAGAATATATTTAAAATAACAATGAAAAGAACTTTATTATCTGCAGCTTCAGCCTGAGTTCAAAAGCATAATTTGATGCTGTATGTAAAGGGGTGGAAGAGATGGAGCTAGATTTCCCTTTTATTTTTGTTGTCTTGAGCCCACTATTGGCCTGCCTTTTCTCCATTCCTCCCTACCCATCGAAATCCTCTTTTGGTGTTTTTTGGGTGCAGCCATAGGAGTATATTTGGGGTGAGAACTGTGGGCTCTCGGGTGTTGCTCTGGGCCGTGTCTTTCAGTGTGCACTCGCAGTTCCCCTTTCAGATGACGAGGAGGTCCCAGGAGGCTCTGATGGGACAGCTCAGACGTTTTCTTTAAGTGTCAGAATTCTGCTGACCATTTTTGATGGGGCAGTGAGTGGAGGAGGGGAGAAGGCTCCCTAGTAATGAAATAATTAACTTTTTGACGCCCTTCTGTAACTTTTGTGATTTTATTTGAAATATAAATGTAAAACTAACCCCGTGACAAACTTTTTAACATCCAAATTATTGCAGAAGAAATCTAGTGCTCTTACCATCTCTTAATCATGCTTATGCAGCTGGATAGCTGCTGGTGGGATTGCAGTGGTGTTGCATTGGTAAAGCATGCAAACACACTCAGCAGCCTGTGATATACAGGGTACTGATGAGACAGTTCTGAATTAGTTTCCTTTAAACTTGCCCTGGAACTTGGTTTGGTTGGTCTCTGTGGTTTACCCCTTTGCGTTGGATCACAGTACTTGGAAGATGACATTGTATCATGCAGGAGTTTGAGGTAGAAGAAGCCCTGTCATGGATGTTAATGCTGCAATTTAGTAAATGTAGGCTTGTATCTACTTCAGGGTGTTCTGCACTTCTAGTTTGCAATCAATGCAAGATGAAGATGAGTAACACTGGATAAGTTTGCCAAAAAATTGCTTTTGTAACACGTTTGCTGGTGGAAGCTCAGTTTTCCTGCAGTTTTCCTGCCATCAGCTCCGGCAATTGACCCTTTCCCCAGATTTCCCATGGCACTGGAGTAATTAATAGTTTCAATTACAGTCCACCTACTTAAACTGACAGTGCTGACAGGCTCATACGTGAAGAAACACACCCTTCATCCCAAATTTGAAAGCAAGGCCCTGCACTGAGGGCCTTGGTCGAGCGGGTTTTGTTTCACTGGGGAGATTTTGTCCTTTTAGTCCTGACTGACTGTGTTTTGGGAATTGGGAATTCTGCCTGACTGTGAGATGGTGCCAGGTGTGCACATCACAGTGATGGTGGCTGATGGTGTATAAAAGGTGACTAGAAGAAAGTGCAGTTCATTTATAATGAAAAATTAGAAGTTTCAAGTGAACTGGTCATAAATAGACTGGGATAAACGTTAAACAGTCCACGTAGGTGCCTCTGAAAACCCTGTCAGCTACTTGAGCTTCCCCTTCTAAAAATGCACTCTTAAAATAGTCCCAAATGCATGGCTTTTTGGTCCAAGCAGCCTGAAAAAATGCTCTGTGTGTGCAAGTTAACATGTTTAATACAGAGCAGGGTCCCCATCCCTGCTCCACCCCCTAACAAATAAATTGCTGCCCTGGTAAGTATGTGTTACTTGCCCATTGTTGTTGCCCACCAACTAGAATTCCTCAGGGAAATGTTACCAGTAAATTTACTTTAATTGAAATTCTGCACAGGAGTACTTGAGCAGGAGGGGCAAATACCTCAGAATATTCCACAGTATTTGCCCTTGATAAAATATCAGTTCTGGTAACCCTGGGCAGGAGCCAGACTATATTATTTATCCTTAAAACTTGAATTTTTTCCCACATCAGATGTGACTAAATAGAATTCAGGCTTCAGTTTTTGGTGGGTTTGGTTTTGTTATTGTTTTTGGTTTTTTTATTAAATTTGATTGATACTCAGAAATTACATAGCACGTGCTGCTTTTTTTGTGTGTGTTCAAAATGGGTGTTAAAAGGGAAGTACCGTGGAACTTTAAAATTAGCAGACAGACTTGAATTCAGCAGAAATATTTTTCTATTGCTAAGCAGATGGAGGTAAGTTTTGTGCTAGTAGTCTTAGCTCTTGAAAAAAAAATTACTGTTCCATAAGAAATATCAAGTATTTACAAAAAAAGGCATGAAATTAGATATTATGTGTTTATTTGTTATTTTAATGTTCCTGAAATTTGGGGTTACATTTTAAGGTTTTTTTTGCAGCATTCTTTAATGCCAATGCAATCTGAACGTATTCTGTACTTACCTAAGCCTGGCAGTGAAAGTCGAGTCCTCACAGTCCCAGTGAGATAATTACATGCTACCTGCCTACCACAGAGTTTTAGAACACTCTACCAGGGGTTTCTGAATCATCAACTATAGCAGAAAAGCCACGAAATGCTCAGTTAGAGGGAAAGAAGTATCAAACTGAATCTCTGCTCTCTCAAAAAAACCAGTTGCCCAGAATATGCCTCGTTCTGCACGGGCAGCGCTTGGTGTAGCAGAAAACGCACTTTTCACCCCAAAAAGCAACAAAGAAACGGGATGATCAGTGCCACCCAGGGCTTTACTACAAAGAAACTCATTGTTCTGAGAGCTCTGTAGCACAGGGGGGCAGAACTGCCAGTGGTGTTTATTTATTCCGGGCGGGTGTAGGTAACAGTAGCAGGTTCACAATCAGTGGATTCACCAGTGAATTTCAGATAGGAGCAACACAATGAGTTGTCTGTGCAAGTCTTTTATCTTAGAAGTACAGCTGACTTAAAGGGGGTTTAATCTTACAATTCCAATTGCGTGGAGGGTATAAAAAACCCCCACAAACACAAACCAGCCTCACATAAAGTGTAAGTTATTCTGAGCTGACCTGTAAAATGAGATGTCAGCGTAGAGCTAACCCCTCTCTCCTTTCAGCAGCAATGTCACCTACATAGCTTTCATTTCTAAAGGATGGGAATGTGTGATCTGTGGTTTTGTTTTCCAGCCTCGGTGCATCTCTGTGTAGCCAATTGTTCGAGTGTAACGTCATTTAATGTTATCTAAGCCCTACTATCAACTCAGACTGACTTAAAAATAGCTATACATGTATTTTTGAAGTGAGACTGTTCCCACAGATGGAAGCCCAGAAGGGCATGAAGCTGAGGTTTAAAAGGGAAGGAGAAGGGGAAGCCACTTTAAAAACTACTTATACAGTGTTTAAATGGGGAAAAGCAGCAGAGCATTTAAATCTTCTAAAAACCTGTGGTTTTTGTGTTGTTTTTTTTTTTTTTAATGTCCAAAGCGGTCTCATTACCTAGGATAGTAATTGCACTCAAATTCAAGTATTCTGGAAACAGAGGACCCAGTGTAGCTGTGCAGAGCCTGTGCACCTAACTGGTTTTGGATTAAGTCATTAACCAAAAATATTTGCATTGTCGTGTGGTTTCAGATTAGGTTGTTGGTGATCAGTCCAGAACTGGTAACTAGATATTGAGAAGACCCTGCAATAAAACTCATATCTTGAAGCAAACTAATAATTCTTACCACTAAATGCTACTTTTGTAGTGAATGTTGTTTTCTCTTTGTTGCCAAAAAGGCGGGAATCTGGGTGTTTCATTCTGTAACTGACTTTCCAAATACAGTCTTTCCTTTTTTCATATTACAGATGAGACTTTTCAGTAACTGTGACTTTTAAAAATATGACATTCTCAAAAAAGAGCCAGTAGAGAATTTCCTTGATTTCTGACAGAAGGATTTTTGATGAGGGCAGCTGCCTGTGTTAGAAAAATAGGGTTATTTCCTGAATTTCAGCAGGAATGCCTCATTGCTGTAAAACAAAAGCAGCCCAGCCATTATCTGAATGCAGTTGCAGAGAATTACTTGTCCTGAGCATTAATCTGCACTGTTTACTTGGAGATTGCTGGTTCTTGGTTTCCTGTGGTGAGACAACTGGCTGCTGTGGTCAGACATGAGAGCCCCCAGGCACCTTTGGAACTCAGGATCAGGCTGATGGTTTTGACAACCATTCTTTGGGCCATTTTTTGCTACAAAATTATTGGAAATCTGCTCTTTACATCCTAGTTGCAGAGACAAAGCATTAAGAACAATTTGTCCTCTGCTAACAGGCCAGGCTGGGCTTGTGCTGATATTACAGGAGTAAGGAGGTTATGCTGTGTGATATTTACATCTCCTAGTGCCATTTTTTTTACTCTTTGAGCCACCTGTGTCCCTTTTCCTTTAGGAGAATTGCTTGTTTGGCTGTCTTTGTTTTGAGGAGAGCTTTTAGCAGAGCAGTACCGTGCTGGAAAATGAGAGGCATTAATGCGTGGTCTGTGAATGAACTGGAGCAGCCAAAAGGGCAGCGGTTCTTTCTGGTCTTAATGTGTTCATTTGGGCTATCAGCCCTTTTTGCTAAGTCAGTGTTCAGGCCACTTGAGGGACCTCTGCCTTGTGGAGGTGTTGCTTTTTTAAAAAGCAGATATTCAAGGATCCCTTTAAAAAGTGAGATCTCTGAAATTCTAAATCGTTCAGGCGTGGTATTAACAGAGATCCTTGGTGAAGGAACAGAGACTTCTTAAAAACTTCCATTGAAATTATTATTATTTGGTAACCATAACTAAAACAGATCTTTTGAAATACCATAATTGACCGTAAGTGTGAAAAAAATATAGGTATTAAACTTATTCTTTTCTAGCCTTTCATGCAAGCATATTTGAAAAGAATGTATAAGAACTGTAGATGTGATGGGTATAGTGAGAAATGGTCAAATTATAAACATAATGGGGAACTTAATGCCCCTAAATACCCCATTTTCCCCAGCTATAACCTCAAATTAAATAGTAAACTGCCACTTTTTAACAAATTTTGCTTTCTTACTCTTTCTGGTATATATTGAGGATAGCAAAATGAAAGGAGGAATGATTTTTCTAATAGCTCTATGTAACTGTAATGAACACTGATTTCTGATAGAAGTGAAAAGAATCTCGACCATTTTAAATTTAGAGTCTTAATAAATGAGATCTTAAGTTAGACCCTTGTAAGGTGTGAGATCTGGGTAGTGAAACAGTTGGTTAATGTCAGACATCTGGAAACACATCTTAAAACTTCCCACTGCTGCTGCAAAATACTCGAGAAACAGGAATGGGAAGGAGAAGTGAACTAAAGTGCGTAGGAAGAACCAAAATGCGTAAGTTGGGAAGGGAGCAAGGTAGTTTGCAGGGGTGTGAGTGTGTGTGTGTGTAGGATTGTTTTCTGCTGTGGCTTAAAGGGAGTGTGAAATTGAAAAGGAAATTACAAGCCACGGGGCAGGCTGAAAATTGACTCTTCATTAAAATGAGAATCTGGGTGTGAAGCGGGAAGGGGTGGATGCTCAGCGTACACCACCTGCTTCATACAGCTCATATTGCATTGAGTTGGATAATGGGCAGATTGCCTAAATCAAAAAGGTAATGGTTTTCCTAATTTGGAGCAGATACTAAAGAATGGGTAGAGATAGAACAAGGAAGAAAAGCTGGTAGTGCTTTAGGTGAGCTGTGAGAACAGCCTCAGTAGACTGAGGCACTACTCACAGGGGAAAGAAAACCTAGACATGGAGCAGTTCCCTTCACCCCAATTTCTAGGCAATTTTTGAATGTCAGATGTTTAGGATGGTGAAGTAAGAGATAAGTGGAGTTGTCTGTCTTCTTTTTAGAAGAACACAGAGTGTGCTTTTCATCGTGACTTGAAAAGGGCTCTTCCTGCTGCTCCACTTGAATCACACCAGTTCACAAGAGATGTTTGCAGTAATGGGGTTTGTCAGGAAGGAGGAGAGCAGTGCAGGCAGTAACAGGTGGGTTTGGTGTTTGAACATAACTGCAAATCTGCCTTTTTTTTTTTCTGAAAGAGTGTTTTGGAAAGGACAGTTAAGCAAAATGAGAAGAGGTAGCAGTAGAACGCCATAGATAGGAAGGAAGAGAAAATTCACTTGAAAAATTAAGGAAGGCCCCAAAGATTAACATGAAGAGGCAGCATTTTTTGTAAGGGAGTAGAGTCAGATGTCCTGAAGATTTGTCTCTGTGTGAAAATTACTCACATTCCTAAGTTTTAAACTGTAGCACAGCAGCTATTTTTGGTAGCTCTGTCTCTGAGCTCTCTTATTTGTTAATGAAGTCCTTGTTCCTTTTACTGGAGTAGATACTTAAGTAAGAATTAGATGGGGTAGGTACTTTTTAATATTCCAAACTATATTATTCATAGCAAAGTTAAGTTTCTTGACTGCAGTGCATCAACCTTTCATCACATCTAGATCAGTGCTTACTGTAAGTTTGTTCAGGGAGGTTGTCCGGGTTCTCAGTGCTTGTATTGCTGACAGAAAGCAGACAGTTTGCTCAGACCTTGGGATATTCTAATCACGTGTTAGTAGGGATTGATTTCTTTCCTAATACATCTGAAAATTAAAGATGCCGGGGTTTTTCAGTCTAATAGATCAAACAAAAAGACTTCTTCCACTTGCAGGTTTTTTTGAATTGCTAATTACTTCTTCACATAGCTTTTTTTGAATTGAGAATGACTCTTAACGCTGTTTTAACTGGGTCATGTTGCTCTGCCTGCAGAGTGGTGTTTCACAAGTTCTTGTTTTCTTTTCCTTTCTGAAGACTTCTGCTCTGAGCTGCTCCCTTGCCACCCTGAGGCAGGTGCAGCTGGGTTTCTTTTTTTCCTAAACTTCAGATAAATCTATTTCTGTGCTCACAGTTTTGAAAATAGTCTTTTCAAGTCTTCAGGCACACCTGTTTTTTTCCTTTTTTGTATAATAAGTGGTGGAGAAGTTCATGCAGTGATCATGCAGGAGAAACGTGGGTAGAGTGTGATAACCTGCAGAGCTTTGTTTAATGTTCCTCAAGGTTATTAAAGGTTTGGGATGATGAGGCTGTAAAGACAATTTTCAAGAAGTTAAGAGGAGCAGCCTTCCGTGCTGCTGGTGATGCAGCAGCTCTCTCTGCCTGTGCCACTGGTCCCAATTTCCCACTGCAACTTGAATTCTAATAGAACTGCTGCCCTTCATTTATTAGTTATCACTTTACCTGTAGACATCACCACCTCTTACTGTTGAAAATGGTAATGTGGCTCAGAGTTTTGCTATAAAAAGTTAACCTTTTTTCACGAGCTGCTCAGGAGGTGGCTGTTCTTGCTGCAGGATATTAACTGGTAATTGGACTTGCAGAACTGCAGGTTCTGTTCATTAGCAGAACAAATATTCTTAGTTACTGTAAAAATCTATTTATTCCTAAATACTGTGAGAAAATTGAGAGTACATGTAACTCTAAATATATGATAGTGTATGTCACAGACCACAGTTTTGGTAATCAGGAGACAGCTGTGAAACCTAAAAGATGATTGTGAGCAGGAAGATCACAGTGGTCAGACAGTGGGACTGGCTGCCTGGAGAGGTGGTTGATGCCCCAAACCAGTGCCCTAAACAACGTGCTTGAGCTTTTGGTCAGCCCTGAAGTGGTCAGGCAGTTGGACAAGGTGACCAGTGTATGTTCCCCCACTCCTACATTGTAGCTATTTCAGCAGCTATAACTGAATCCTGGTTTTCAGGTGATGATATAACGAGTGGAAACAACATGACTTCCAAATTCTGATGTAATGCCATGGTTCTGGAAGCTCTGGAAATAATGCTTGTAATAGTAGTTGGAGACATTTAATTTAGAATAATTTTAAGGAAGTTTTCAAATCCCATTGTATGGCAGACCCTGGAATTGAGACACACAATGTGAGACATTACACTTGTTTGTTCTGAATGAAAACAGGCAGAATCTCATCTTACTGCCCTTTGAGAAAATGAGTTTTCCCATAGTCAGTGTGCTATACCCCTTCCTTGCAGGCTTTACTAATAGCAAGATAAAAGCTGGATTTTCACGGGGAATATTAAAACTCCCCATGAGGACTACAGAAATGCCCAATCATTCAATCCTTAGCTGGTACAGATTGTAGTAAAACAATGTATTACAGCAACTGCGTCTGCAATTACGTGCTAATGCCTTTAAATAAAGCATTTCACTGCTTAAGCCCTGGAGTGTCTTGCACAAGTGAAAGATGTGCTTTGTTGGGCATGTGTAAGATAAGTTTTATATCCATTTTTTTAGAGAGTTACAGTCCAGCCTCGCTGGGTTAATGGCCACATGGAAGTGCAGTGTTAGTCCTGCATTTTGCCTTGATCAGAACTGCATTTGTTATTTGCAAGGGTAATTGCTGTTCCTTGACCTGTGGGAAAGCGAGTTTGTCGCATGAAGTGCTCGCACAATTAGTCACTGCCTGGGAGCCTCAGCAAATAGCAAAAGGCCAAATGTGCTAAAGATAGAACAGAGAATCAGCATCTCTCCCTCCTTTCAAAGGTGACATTTCTTCGAGGCAGTCTGAGGAGTTTGAATTGCTGTGGTCCAAGCTGTGTTTATTCTGCAAGTAAAGTGGGAACATCTCTCCAGCCTGTATTTTGGAAACATAGGCAGAGAAATGTGAGTGTATTTTATTACACTCGCAGTTCTGTCCTGGTAGAGATGCAAATTACATCCCACTGTGCTTGAGGTGGGGAGTTGACTCTTTAGCCATCAAGATGTAAAAAAAAAAAGAAAAGGCAAATGGGTTCAGTCATGATAAATTTTATCTGTTTTTATTTTTAAAATGTTAACTTTTATTTATCTAATACCCAGTCATCTAACTGTGAATGAATACAGGCCTTTCACAGCAAGTTCCCTTCAGCTCATAAACCAGAGCAGTGCTTACATACATGTAGGATCTGGTGGCAATTTTGTGCTCTGAAACATATGTTGTGTTATGTGGTTTTAAAAACAAACAAACAAACCAAAAAACCCCAATGCACAGTGTTTCTCTTCAGGTCCCTCTTCCAAAACAAGCACAAAACCCCCTGGGTAGTGCCGGGCCGTGAGTAAAGTAAAGAACAAGAGGATCCACCTCACCAAGGGCAGAGCTGGAGGCAGTGGATAAGGCAGCTTTAGATTTTATACTTGAGAAAAAAAAAACAAACTAACTTTGCTTCCTTAGGAGCCTGATGGAAAGCAAGAACCACTGAAAAGGTTAAAATGAAACCGGGATGCTTTTTAGGCTTGTGTTTTATGTTGCCAGGCAACTACAAATGGTATTATGCCCTCAGATTAGTAAAGTCACGTGCCTTGCATGATCATAAGTGGTTCTCATGTCTTCTAAAGGTCTGTTAGGAAGGGTGAAGTGCTCTGTAATCTGTGGATTAAGTTTTGCCTTTGAATGTTGGTGAAGCTCATTAGAGGGAATTCCATTGTATATTCTAGGAAGAATTGGACTTATTATGAGTTCATCTTGCACAAAGCTGATAACAGCAGTGACTTAGATTTCCTGTTAGAGCATCAAATTTAAAGTTACTCTTTCAGCAGAACGGGTGGAACTTCTCATCGCCACGGTCAGAGGAAGGCAGGGTCGGGTGTGTTTTGGTCCTGGACTGTCCAAGGTGTAACAGGGATGTGTGATGGTGGGTCCTGCAGGCAGCATCTGCCCTTGCTGCCTGGGGTGGACTTTCCCCACTTCCTTTATTTTCTTAAAGCACATCCCGCTGATCTCGGACCTCCTAACTTTGTTGGTACCAAGATTTCTGAATTTTCAGGTGTGAAACCGTTTGCGTGGATTTAACAAACCCAGAGCACTGAGTTGATGTGGTCAGCAACTTGTCACATACCTGGATAATTCACATAGAAGATATTTAGCTTTGAGTTATAACTCATGCAAATGAAGAATACACCTTCTTTTCTTAGCAAAATCGGGGATGATCTGATGCTGGATGCAATTACTGAGGGTCACTGGAGTTCATTTCTGCTGAGTAATGGTTGTCACTGGGCTTTTGGGTGTTGGAGGAGCAAGGGGAAGTGCTGAGCAGGCAGACAGCATTTTGTTGGTGACAAAGCCAAAAATAAATTTTATTTAATTATTTACCAAAAAAAAAATAATTCATGCTATCTCCTTTCTCTATTAAAAAAAAAAAATTCTGTACAAACCAAGGTTCATTTGTTCTTTTTGACTGGGTGACCGAGGATAGAAGGAGATTGCTGGGTGTGGGAGGCTCTGTCTCTTTCGTGAGAGTTGAATCCTTTTCATCATATTGTAAGAGGTGCTGAGGAACCTGAAAGATGACTGTCAAAAAACAGTGAGGTAAAACTGGGAGATGTCTTCCTATCTTTTGGACTCTAAAGGAATGAGAAATTTAAAATGTAAGAATGTCCTTTCCTTCAGCTGGAGGCAGAGCAGCGTCAGGCTCCTTAATTCACGTCCACAGAAAAAAAAGCTTCCGTCTCAGCAGCCCTACAACCACTAGAAGTGCTCTTTAAAGGCAGAAAGAACGTGTTTGAGTTCTCTTGGTTTTAATTGGTCTTGTTCAGGAGTGAGGGAAATGTTTAGGGCTCTGGGGACTGGGATGTTGCTGGAGCAGGGACACTTGGGAGGCAGGAGGGGCAGTGCAGGGTGCAGTACAGGGCTTGCTTGTGCCCATGAGTTGGTGTCTCCTGCTGCTTCCATTAAAAATCCTGTAGTGCTTTAGTGTGGGAATGGTGGGAAGTGGAATAATGATGCAGAAGGGTGCTGTTTGCTGCCTGCCACCACGGTCCTTGGGGAAGTGGAGAGAAAGGCTTTCGGGACTGCTCGTGCTGCGCTCGAATCCTCTAAGTAGATGAAGAGCAATGAGTTTTAAAGGGGAGGTTTGATACTTTACAAATGCAGCACAGCATATAGGAATAAGGAATAATGGAATAAGGAATCCTTATTTCATTAGAAGTTCTGTGCTTCAACGCAGATCAAGCATCTTCCAAAGGCTGTTGTTGATTTTTCCTTGTTTCTTCGGGGTGAGTCTCCACAGACTGCCTGGCATGTTACTGTAACAGGAGCTAATAAATACATGAAGGATGCCAGTCAGTCCTCCTCAGCATTCTCTGCTTTTCTTTGTCCTCGTGGTGTGTGAGCTGTGTGAATGAAACTGGTGCCGAGACCTGAGTGTGGTTTGGTCCCTCCCGGGGCGCCTCTGGGGAAGCAGGTTCTCCGTGTTTATTATTCCCCTATCCAGCATCAGCATGTTATAGCAACAGAAATTTTCAAGTGTAATAGATTTATTAGCCTGGTAGTTTTGCAGATGTGGCATTTTACCTTTAATTTACTAAATCTCCATCTAGAACCTTTGGTACCTAAGTCAATGTATGATGCACTGGAGGCAATAGAGTACCTCGACATGAGAGGCTAAGTCTGGCTGCTCAAACCAGAATGCAGGAAAGCAACTTTGCCTACTGATACCTACATTTTAGAAAGTGAAGAATCAAAACTAAAAAACCTGCCAATTTTGCCAAAGCTAAGCAAAGTACATGATTTTTGTGTGTTTAATTATGTTTTTGCAGCATTATGTGGTGTTAACAGTGTAATTAGTTCAGGCAGCCAAAGTACAAATTGGAATGCTGTAGTACTGTGTAAAGAATATATTCCTACTATTCAAAAATAGTTTCTTAAGTGATTTGTTTTTTTCTGCTTCCCTATAGATTAAAGCAAAAAATTATGACAAAGTGGAAAAGGTGAGTCCTATTAATGTATGTAATCTATCTCTATAGCAAGAAAAAGTACCTTGTGATTGGGCTATATCAGATTGAAAAAAGCCGTAGCTGTCACTGAATGTACTATTCAAAAACACAGATAAAAAGTATCATTAAAATTGATCTGTTGTTGCTGCAACAAATTAATAAAAATAATAATAATAATCTGCAATCAGTGAATTGTGCAGGGGGATTTTTCTGCTTAGTTCTCTCCAGTTCCCTTGCATAGCACAGAGATGGTTTAGTCAAAAAAAAAATGAGTAGTTTAACTCACTCTTTCTTATAAATCTCAATCATAATTACTAAGATGATTTTAATTCATGCTGTGTAGTTTGAAAAGTAGAAACCTAATTTCTGTATCTGCAATCCTGATCACGTCTTCTTGCTGTTATTAAACAGTTATTTCAGCGATGCCTTATGAAGGTTTTACACATTGATTTATGGAAATGTTACCTTTCCTATGTACGAGAAACCAAGGGGAAGCTACCTAGTTACAAGTAAGTTAACAGAGTTGCTCTCAGTTATTCTGGTTTTATGGTGAATTTCTTCTTCATTTTTGACTAGGGGGTGGGGAGGAAACTGGGGGACAAATCTGGGGGTATTCTGGTGGAGGGAATGGTATGAAATCTTTCTTCCCCAGCCCACCATAATTTCTTTGCACAAGAGCTGGCGAGACAAGTAATGCATTAACAGAGGAAAAAAAGCAGGGGTTTCTATTTTTACAAGACTGTTTTGAAATAGTTGTAAAAATATCGGTGCCCACTCTCCCATCTCCAATCTTTATATCCAATTTAACTTTCTCCTGTTTTTCCTGTTAATGTTGTCAAGGAGGTAATAAGGGACTGAAGTGTATTTGAGTAAAGGAAAGTGGGAGAAAAGTGGTAGAGAGGAAAAACAGTCATAACTGAAACTTAACCAAGGAAATTCTGTGAACATTTTAAATCTTGAAGGAAAATACTTATTTGGGGGACTGAGAAATCATGTGAAAGAATCTGGGCAGTTTCCACACAAGGGAGCTACTCCTAATTACCCCAGAGTTTGTATTCCTGGAGAATTGCATAAAGGTTTGGGGAACTCTGAGGGGGGAAAAAACAACTGAAGATGTAGGGAGTGGTTGTTTTCTGTTTTCTTAACTTCACATGGTATACATGGGTTTCCACTGACTGGATGGGTCAGGAGCTGTTATTACACTGGATTGCCATAAATAGTTTTAAATAATTTTCTTAAATAAAACAAATAAGCAAACCCCCAAAATAACTTAAATACAGAATTTAAAGCTATCTGAATGCCAGTTTTTGCCCTCAGCCGTTGAATGATATTTCTCATTCCTCAGTGTTTTGGTTAGAATTTGCTGTGCAAAAGGATACTCTTTAAATAAAGACTTTTTAAAATGCTAAACACTTGCTCTATGGTCTTTGTGGTTTGTTCTTTTCCTCAGAGAAAAAATGGCTCAGGCCTATGATTTTGCTCTGGATAAGATTGGCATGGAAATCATGTCATACCAGGTATGTCTGTTTTCGATCAAAACACGTTTGATTTCTAAAACTCCTTTAACAAGTACGACTGAACGTTGGTTTCCTCACGTGTAATGTTTTTCTCTCACGTAGATCTGGGTGGATTACATCAATTTTTTGAAAGGCGTGTAAGTACCTCGTAAAAGACTCGTTTTAAGCTCAGTTGATGCGGTGCTGATGTTCGTGGCAGCGGTGATGGCTGACGTGAATTTCTCTCCCGCTCTCTAGAGAAGCAGTGGGATCCTATGCAGAGAACCAGAGGATAACAGCTGTCCGTAGGGTTTACCAGCGTGGCTGTGTGAATCCCATGATTAACATAGAACAGCTCTGGAGAGATTATAACAAATACGAAGAGGTAACCAACAGCATCCTTGTTTGTGACATTAAGAAAGAAGTAATAGTCGAGTATGGTGCCCAAACTACACCCATTAAATAATTAGGGCTAGAAGAGGTGACCAGCAGTATGAACAGCTTTTGTGTGTGCAGTTTGTACCCGGGTGAATTTTAAAATTTATTTCAGAGACTGTCCATAAGATCCACTGGACTGCCCCATTTCCCTGTTGGCCCAGTGGAATTGCTAGTGAGTTAGAAACTGCTGTTATCAGTGCTGGAGAAGGTATCTCATGGAAGCTGGAGCAGCTCAGGTGGCGCTGAGGGCTGGTGTCCCCCAGGAGGCACTGCCCTCCTTTCCCTGAGAGTTGAACAGGCATTCAGTTAGGATGGTTTGCACTTCCTTCACTGCACTGGGTTACGTGGTCTTCAGTATTTCCTGCTCATCCTGTACCTGCTGGTTGTGCCCAGGCTGGCAGGGCCAGCTGTGCCCCGAGCAGGGCAGAAGGGCCAACTTCTCTTTCCTTGGTGCTCTGGGTGGGAGAACTCCAGGCATCCAGAGCTATGAGCGTGTCCTGTACCAGCTCATTGCCCTGCTGGTGTTCAGGGACACCCCAGCCAGCCTGATGACACCAGGGAAGTTCCCCAGTGCCGTGGCTTCTCCTGCCTCGGAAAATCCCCAGTCCAACTTCCCTGTAAACCTCCTCTTCCCCTCCCACGTAGCAAATGGAGGCTGTCACTGTTGATTCCCGCTCCTGTCATTAATACCTGGGGAGACTGTCAAAACAACAGCTCCAACCTGTCCAGTTTCTGGTTGAGGCAGCTCTGGGTGACACCTGTGACTCAAAGCTGTCCCTCAGGCTGTTCAGAACTGCAGGGAGCTGAGGCCAGTGCTCTGCTCAGGCAGGGGTTTCTGCACGTCCTGTTCTGGCTAAACTGGCCTCGAGGGAACGGCTGCTGCTTGCAGGGGTCCTGGCACAGGGAAATGCTCCTCACCAGAAGGGCTCTTCGAGGGGAGGTGATTCCCCACATCAGTAGCCCAACAACACAGAGGTCACGTGCATGTCTGTGAGTGAAAGATTAATGGCTGTTTGCTCTAACTGGAGTGTTCTCGAGCTTCCCCTCAGCTCAGCCACAGCCACCACCAGGTAGCAATATCAACCTGTCAGTCACCACTGTCTTTAATTAATTAATGGTAACGCTGCCAGTGAGCCTTCTGTGCCAGTGACAAAGGGACAGTCTTTGGCTCACAAAGCCGCGTGGCTGCTGAGCTGGGAGCGCATCCCAGGAGGATCCAGCTGCATCCTCAGCCTGCTCCTGGGTTAACTGGGGCGTTGCTGGTTTTGTCTGCTGTCCCAGACAGCACCTTGCAGGAGCCCAGACAGTGCCTTTGCTTCCCTACTGAGTCAGTCGCCAGCCTGGCTGCCTGTTTGGAATAGGACTGAAAGCTGTGCCCACCTTCCTCAAAGTCTTTGCAAGCCATGCCAGCAAAATCCACCTGGACTTGGGCAGCAGCAAAAGGGGACTCCTTACCCTGGTGTTTTGTTCATGCCCAGGACCCTGGGACCAGGGCCCAGCTGCCCCCAAGCCCTCTGCTCTTGCTCAGCAGCACAGCAGAGCCCTCTCACGTGAGTGCAGTCCTGGAGGGGTGCCACTCTCAGTGGTGACACATCTGGAGTCCCTCTCACCTGACAAAGGTACACAAAGCTGGGAGTGTGTTGAATAGAACCTCTTTTAGAAGCTGTCACTTCAGGAGCAGAGGAGAAGGCCGAGTTTTGAGCCTGGAGGTCAATCTGTGTTACTTCTTGCACAAGAAAATGGAGTTGCTCATGTGCTGTCACCTGGTGAGCAGCAAGGCAGGGAGCTGTTACTTGATAGATCATCCATTTAAAAGCAAAACTGTAAATCACAAATACGTCCTTTCCACTTTTGCTCCCAGCAGTTTATGTAAAATATTTTTGAAAGTAATTAAAAGTATGCTGAGGTGCTTCAGGTCAGTTGATTTTTAGTAGTGAGTTTATTCTCTGATACATGATCTTGCCCAGACATTTATCAGGAGAAACGCAGTACCTTTTGAGATTGGTATTTTACAATAACTTTGTTATCCCTTTTCAAACTCTTTCCTGTATAAAATAAGATTCAGTGTTTCCAAAGTGAAATTGCACATTCCCAGTTCCTTTTTTCACCCTTCTCCAGGGCATCAATATTCACTTAGCTAAGAAGATGATCGAAGACAGGAGTAGAGATTATATGAATGCACGACGTGTTGCAAAGGTACAACCTCCTGCTGACTTCCCTTTGTCCTCTTTAATTCTACCAGCTCTCGTTAAAACTGGTCCTTATTTTAAATAAAAGTCTGTCCAGACTAATAAGGTCGGCCTGATAAAATATTTGTGTCCGTTTTAGAAAGCACAAGATAAACGAAATAAGTTTCATGGGTTTAAATCTGCTCTCCCAAACATTGCTTCTTGCTCCAGGAATACGAGACGGTGATGAAAGGCCTGGACCGCAACGCTCCCTCTGTGCCCCCTCAGAACACCCCCCAGGAGGCTCAGCAGGTGGACATGTGGAAGAAGTACATCCAGTGGGAAAAGAGCAACCCCCTGCGAACAGAAGATCAAACTCTCATAACAAAAAGAGGTAATCAGGTGTTGTCAGGGAGTTGGGATTGTATTTTCTGGCTTCATTAGCGACCTCCAGCAACAAATAACGTCGTGGTTTGGTGCTCAGGGCTCGTGCTGGAGCACAGGTTAATCAGGTTCCTTGGATTGGGTGAGTGTTCTTTTAAAAAAACAGACCAGATTTTACTCAGGCCAAGCTGAGGCCAAGCTGGAAGCAGTACAAGGATTTTGGGGGACAGTGCTCTAGTCGTGTGCCACTGAACTTCAGTTGGAAGTCGGGAAGCAGTGGATCACATCCTGGGTTTTATGGCTGACATTAAATAAGTTGTTCCTCTTCCTCTGGGGAGGAGGTAGGTTTTAGCTGCTACTTATGATTCATAAAGTTCCTGGCAATGTACAAGGCCTGCAGTTGTGATCACTGTCACCAATTAGCGTTGACACTGATTAATTTAATGACTTTTGTACTTCACACTTCCATTGTGCAAGAGGGTCCCACCATTTGTACAGTGATTTAGGGAGTGTTTCCTGCATTTCTTGCCCACAGTGATGTTTGCTTATGAGCAGTGTCTTCTGGTGCTGGGACATCACCCAGACATCTGGTATGAGGCAGCACAGTACCTGGAGCAGTCCAGTAAGCTGCTGGCTGAGAAAGGGGTAAGCAGTTTACCATTGGCTTTCTATTCTTTAATTGCTTTGAGATGCTGTACTGTTATTTTTTTTGGTCAAGCACTTAAGAACCAAAAAGGGTTGTGTGAAAAATAGTTAGTACCGTAAGTTGTGTCGTGGTTCAGAATTTTAAAATTGGGCCTAATGTAAGAAATAAAAGTGTCTTTATTTGAGGTAAGAATTACGAAACACTATTTCAGTCTTGCAAAGGCAGGTTTGGGGGAGTTTTAGGTTTCAGTTTTAGGTTTGGGGGGGAGTTTTTTTGGCCTGATTTTGTGGTTCCTTAAGTACTGGGGACGCGATAATCTCCTTATTGGAGCACTGCGTGGAAATTCACTGGGACTTGTCACACACGGCAGATATTCCATAAATTGGCCTTTGTTGTCACAGCTGCTGAACAATTACATTGTTGTTACACTTATTTCATAACAGGACATGAACAATGCTAAACTTTTCAGTGACGAGGCTGCTAATATTTATGAAAGAGCGATCAGCACTTTACTAAAGAAGAATATGCTTCTTTATTTTGCATATGCAGATTACGAAGAGGTGAGCAAAAATAGTGATGTACTGACTCTGAAATCCAAAGACATCTCCCATCAATAATGTCATTTATTTGAAACATACTGAATACACAGTATAGAATTAATTTACTGGTTTTTTCCAGCCTTACTCTCATTCAGGGATTCTGAGGTGGAGCTGACAAAATGGAGAGGAAAATCCCATAGTATGAGTTCCAAAAGCTTTGAAAACCTACTGTCTTTCCACTTAAATATTGACTATAATTTTCAATGTATCGATAAGGGTGAAATGCTTATAAATTTGCATTTACTGGAGGATCAGCTTCTTCACTTTTAAAATGGGCATAATAAAGAGCACCTTTTCTGTCTAATCCTTGAGGGGTTAATATTTGTGTTTGCTGGGATGGAAGATGGGAGGCACCTGTACTGCAGCTTTCTGGTGCAGCCCTGGGTGGCTTTGCACATGAACCACCAGGAATAAAGGCTGCTTCCCACTGATCAGAGGAGGACTGTGGAGTCCTGGGTGGGGAGTGTAGTTTGCCACTTACTGTAACGTGGAAGAGTCTTTGCAGGGAGATTGCGAGGACAACAGGGGGAAAAATAAAAGTCTTTGCCCTTAAAAGAAAGAGCCTTCCTTGGCTTTCAGTGCAGCCTCTTGTCTGCTGAATGTCCTGGTTTTTTAAGGCTGCACAATACAACTTGGAGGGCTGGAGCTGGCAGGGAACTGAATGGATTATTTGAAATGTGTAGGTTGGAGAGTGAAGGTGGTTTTCCCTACCTGTCTACACATCACTTTTAGACAGGGATAAAGGAAGGAGTCTTCTTATCCCAAACACCTACAATGACAGGTCTGCTGCAGTACTGCTACATTAAAAAAAGACTTCAGAGTCTCTTGAAAAGCCTGTACGTAAGCACTACTGGGAAATTAATGTTGGGAAGTGAAAAAAATGACTGCACAAGGCAGAAAACGCATGTGAGTAAAGGGACTGGCATGCACAGCGTTCAGCCAGGGGAAAAAGGGAAACAGAAAAAATTCTACTTGTTAATTCAGATCGAGTTTTGCACTCTCAGGGGCGATGTGGAATGGTGTTAACCAAGCAGTCTGTGTTTCCTTCTCCTCAGAGTCGAATGAAGTACGAGAAAGTGCACAGCATATACAACCGGCTGCTGGCCATCGAGGACATCGACCCCACCCTGGTGAGATGATGCCTGGTGTTGAGTCCTCCCACATTTACATGGGTAGTCACTCAAACACATGCACAGAGTGGGGAGGAGCTTACAGGAGTGACAGAATTAGATTAAAATTCCGTGAAGGTTGATAAGTATTTGTCTTTAATCCACTTAAATACACTAAGTCATGTGCACTCTCCTCCTCTGTCTCTTTTGGGCAGTCTCTTAAAACAGATTTAAGAGCTGTGTCGTGGAATATTTTGCATCTCATGAATTGGTGTATGTTTTGTTGGCTCAACTAAAATTTCACTTTGCCTCCCCTTACGTGATTAAAACCACGTTGCTTTTGTCCATTGTTCTCCCCTGTGTAATAAATGCACCACCCTTTGTAGCTGTAGCTATGTAAATCTGTAATGCACCATAGAAGTGTCCAAGAGAATTGCTGTGCATCTGCTGAAGGTGTAAACATTGTCCCTAGTGCCAGCCCTGATAGTGCTGAACAAGTGGTGTGAGAAGTAACCTGCTCTCCAGAAGCAATTTAGTTTATAAAACAGACACATCAAAGCAGGAGAAGGAAAAAGAAGGTGTGAGGTGTAAAATGGAAAGGTGTCCATTTACTGACACTTCCCGTTCTTTAAAGACAGATCATAAAGCTTCCCAAATGCACATTTTATGAGAAACCACGTCCCAGTTCCTCCTGCTTGAGGAATGCTGTTATTTGTGATCTAATTCAGGGTGAAGGAAGATGCAAACCACAAACTGGCCACTGAATTAAGCGGCACATTCATTATTTCCTTGATCAGGTACAAATAATTTGCAGACTGGATGATTATTTGTGTCTTGGATTGTATAATGTACAGTAAAATGCCTCATCAGACCTTTTGGCTGCTCTTCAGCCTTTTGTATGTCTTGGCTTTATTAGAAAGTTACCATCTTTACACTGATCCTCGAGTTCTCTGAAGGCAATAGCTTATGGAAGTTGCCTTCATTTCCTTACCTCCCCTTCCTTGAAAAAAATCTGTGTACTAACTATTGTGTTTTCAGGGGATCAGTCTTAGGTGTATTCAGTTTTTTTCTTAAAAATCTATAAAAAGGTTTACCTCATTATTTATAGCAAAAACAACACGGGGGCACAACACAGCCTTGCTTCTGTTATGCCTTATTGCTGTATTTTGTGAGAGAAGATTATTTCAGATACAGTAAAAAAAGAAACCAACTCGATGATACCCCGGTGCTCTTCGCTAGCAGTGATGCTGTATCGATATTAACACGCCCCTTAGGTCTATATCCAATACATGAAATTTGCAAGGAGAGCAGAAGGAATAAAGTCTGGAAGGACGATATTTAAGAAAGCCAGAGAGGACGGCCGGACCCGCCACCACGTCTACGTCACGGCAGCTCTGATGGAGTATTACTGCAGCAAGGTAATCATCCCAGCTGCTCAGCCTGGCACCACACCAGTGTCAACTGAAGCTAATAATTATTTTTTTTATTTCATGTTTGCAGGATAAGTCTGTGGCCTTTAAGATTTTTGAGCTAGGGCTGAAGAAATACGGGGACATTCCGGAATACGTGCTGGCGTACATCGACTACCTTTCCCACCTTAATGGTAAGCTCTGAGCTTTTGAGAGCTCTAATGCAGCATTAATCTGCTTTCTCTGTGAGTTGTAAGGTTCAGCCCAAGTTTCCTTGTATTTAAATTCTTCTTGAAGAGCAGTGAAATCTCTTTGTGAAGTTTGGGGGTTAATTTGAAAATGAAACCTGTTCTTTTGTCCTTACTGAAGTTCCAGAACATCAGATCTGGAGAGTGATTAGAGGAGAGTGAACTTCCCAAATTTTAACTCGCTGACACTGCAGGAATTTTACAGCACCTGTTGTGAACGGTGGGAAGTGCACTGAGAAATCTAAATCCTGAGGGAAAAGATCTGTAGGACTTTAAAAGCAGTGTGAGAGGAGTGAGGGATTAGCTGGTCCTGACTGGAATTAATTTAAACTCGTTCTCCCCAGGTAGAAAAGATGAGCAAGATACAAAATCCATGTTGTGCTTATCAGTCCTGCTTGGCCACTGCCAGGGAGCTGATCTGCAGTGGGCAGAGGGGTAACACACCTTGCTTTTGAAAGTTTGAACAGGCTTGGAGGTTTTTTTTTCCTCCTGTGAGCTGTAAACAGAGTTGTTGTTTTTTTTCCCCCAAGTTCCAGTATATTTAATTTGGCAATAAATTATTGTGGGTCTACACATGATTATTTACAATGCCATCAGAAAAAAAAAAAATGTTCTTAAAATTCCCTGGTGTGTTGCTCTGTTTTAAGAACCCAGCAGGCTACTGAAAACCAAGGGACTTGATGTCTGAACTCCTGTAAGATGTGGTACAATAAATGGGGCAGAAACTGGGAGTTCAATCAAGATACGCTATTCTGATAATTAAAGAAAATGGAAAAAAAACCCAAACAAACACAGAAATCCTGAAGAGATGCCAAGCAATTGCTGTGCTGTTATAGAAGAACCTGGATTAGGATCAGTTTGTTGCTATCAACAAAAATAAACTCCCACAGAACAAATCTGCAGTGGAATTTAACACCAGTAAAGTTCTGTGTGGGCATTCTTTTTATACTTACTGAAATTCAGATCCAAGTATCAGAACATCAGCCTTATATCTAATTCAATGTACACATTTCTTTGAATGGACATGACTTTAAAATGTCTTTAATGTTACTTAGTGTGATTTTTCTTTTTTTCTTTCTGTTTTTAAAGAGGACAACAACACAAGAGTTTTGTTTGAACGTGTTTTAACTTCGGGGAGCCTTCCACCTGAGAAATCTGGGTATGTCTGCAAAAGCAGTTTCACTACAACCAAAAACCCCCTTCACCCATAAATATCCCAGAGAAATCAGAAACATGAACAGCAGGACAAAATCAGGCACAGATTTGCTTAAGTTACAGCTGAGATTTTCCACAGAGAAATCTGCAGTAATTGTATATATTTTGGGCTATGTAAAATTCTGAGGCAGTGCCTGCTGTGTCATAGGGTGCTGTTAGAATATGTTGGTCTGTGCAGAAGAATTAGATCATAATGTACATGTTGGAAAGTCCTTGGCATATGTTTGTGTGTCTTACCCTGAGAAAAGCTCACCCCAAATGCTAAGTCCTTGACACCAGTAATCCTTCCATAACAAAGTCCTTTCAATCCACTGGATTGAAAGTTTTTACAGGAATATATAAGGCCCTGGGAAGGCAATACATGTTTAGATGCATCTGAAGTAAATCTTTGTGTCCTTTAAGTGGGTTGGGATCAGTAATTCCTTCTCCTTCAGGAACTGTCACTGGATCTGTTCTTTTCCAGGGAAATCTGGGCTCGCTTTTTAGCCTTTGAAAGCAACATTGGTGATTTGGCCAGCATTCTGAAAGTTGAAAAGAGGAGGTTTACAGCCTTCAAGGAAGAGTATGAGGGCAAAGAAACAGCTCTGCTGGTGGACAGGTACAAGTTCATGGATTTGTACCCTTGCTCTGCCAGTGAACTCAAGGCCCTTGGCTATAAGGTAAGTGGGTAACAACACTTCAATTTACAGTTGTCTGGTGGTCTCCTGTCTTGTTTCTAACCACATAGATATTTTAACTACCGTTTCAGTCATGTGGAAGGCCATAGCACTTCCAAACCCATTAGAACGGGCCAAAATGTTGGGTTATATTTTTTTTAAGCCTGAAGTAAATAGGGTGCCAGAGAAACAGCTGACTGCCATTTGCATGGACAGGAAGAGGGCCTTCAATTAATGTTCCTAAAACAGTGCTTCAGCCTCCAGTTATTTCTTACCCAGAAGAAATACAGGTGACATCAGAGCTGGCAAAGCAGCTGAGCTGTTGTTCGTCACGGAGCATTAAAATAATCTGATAGGTGGAAACCAGAGTCACACTGAGCCACTGATCACCTTCCTTTGAAGGCAGTGGGGACAAAGTTATTTTGAAGTTAAAGCTGTGGGTACAAGAGGGAAGGTCTTGCAAGGTGTGTACTTAGGATGGTTCAGCCCTTGGGCCGATTCCTGTTGCTTGGAATGTGCCAAGACGTGTAATCCTGTTTGAACTGATGCTTTGCACGCCTGCTGACTGCCTTATGCTTTACTCCTCTTCCAGCTAAAGCAATCTAGGGAATGAAATGAGGGAGAAATGATAGTTGTGAAGGCCTAGTGGTCTGCACCTGTTCACCTAAATCTTTTTAACCTAAAAATGGAGCTGATCAAAAATGACAACCGCGGTCCCGTTCCATAACAGGAACAAGGGTTTCCACTCCCAGCTGGGGCTCTGTAGGACTAAAATGCTTGATGAAAACGTGCAAGTTCTGCCCAGATGGTCTTGCAAGGGGACATCTGAAATGATAACGATGGCAAGATGTTTTGTTCTGTACTTTAAACAAGCCATGTGGTCCTGCCAAGTTCAGCGCTCTCCGATTGCCTCTCTCAGGACGTGTCCCGTGCCAAGCTAGCGGCGATAATTCCAGACCCCGTGGTTGCACCTTCCATCGTGCCTGTTCTCAAGGATGAGGTGGACAGGAAACCCGAATATCCCAAACCAGACACTCAGCAGATGATTCCATTTCAGCCAAGACACTTAGCACGTAAGTCAGACCCGGGTGGGGGGTGGTTGTGTTTCACCTGGCGGCGAGTTACCAACCTGTGTGTTGAGTCAGCCTGATCAGAGCCTTCCCCAGTCTCCAGTCAGCTAAACCTGCACTTAAATTGTAGGCTCTTATTTCACTGTGTGTGTTTGCCTTGGTATTAAGGTCACATGGAAATTAGTACGAGTAGTTTGGGTTAAACGATAATAAGCTGTTACACACAGTGCTCATAGAGCAGATCACTGACTAAACAATATGTAATTAGTAGAGAGGCCAGAGGGACAGGGTAGTAATTATTTGCATCAAATAATAACGCTGCAGAAACAATTATGGTCTAGCTGTCTTGCACTGGCTTCACACAGTTTTTCTTCCCACAGCTCCAGGTTTACATCCCGTCCCAGGTGGTGTATTTCCTGTTCCCCCAGCAGCTGTAGTTCTCATGAAGCTCCTGCCACCTCCTATTTGTTTTCAGGTTTGTTTTAATGCCTTCTCAAAATTGCAGAAAGCTGTGGAAGAGATTCTGCTGTGACAGAACCACAGTCTGTATCACTCTATTGAAAATAACCTTCTAAACTTTTTTTTTTTTTTTTTTTGGGTAACAAATCAGGGTCCCTTTGTTCAAGTGGATGAGCTCATGGAGATATTTAGAAGATGCAAACTGCCAGACAGTAAGTTACTTGTCCTCTCTGCAGGCTGTGACAGTGCTGCATAAGATGTTTTACATATGGATATTGCTGCCTAAAATCCAGACCTCATTTATTTATAAATGTGCAGTTTGTGTTTAAGAGCACAGGGCTGTGTTTCTAGGCTGGAATCTACACAGAGATGTTTGTACATTTACCTGGGGGGAGACAACAAAAAGCCAAAAAGCTGAAAATCACCAGCTGCTCCCTTAATAAGATGTTGGTGAGACAACCACTGAAGGAAAGAAATGAAGACCTGCAGAATGTCCTGTGAAAGCAGCAGGGCAGTTCTTCCAGCAGCATCATGGCTGTGACGTGGAATTACAGATTTGCAGCAGTGAATTGGTGGGCATAGCTCTGAGTGCACGTCCTTGCAGGGCAAGCTCAGGGCAATCACAGGGAAAGCGAGCTGGGATTGAATCCGAGTGAAAATAAAATAGCTGTTTAAATCATACACAGTATTTTTAAGGCTTCCTCTGCTGCTAAGCAGAAACTGCTCTGCCTACTTGCTGTACTGTTCCCCAGTAGGCCTCCCTGGTTTATTTAAGCTCACAGATGACCTCAGTGCCTGTGCAGCAGCACCTGCTTTGTAATTAATGTTCACCATTGCTCAGAGTTTCAGGCAGTCAAGACTTAATATTTGCAGAACAGACAGGAAAAATGCTTTATGTCCCAGAAGTCTCCCCCGTTTCTGAATCAGTGATGTCTGATCAGGGAATTCAGGGTTCCCAAATCCAATGAGTCGGTGTCTCTCTCCCAAAGCTGTCGACGAAGCCGTGCGGATCATCACCGGGGGCCTGCCTGAAATAGCTGTGGAGGGCAATGGGCCCGTGGAGAACAACACCATCCTCAACAAGGCTGTGAAGAGATCACACGAGGATTCCGATGACGACGAGGAGAAAGGATCTGTAGTTCCCCCCGTCCATGACATTTACAGAGCGCGGCAGCAGAAGAGAATCCGGTGAAACAAGTCTGGGAGTTCTGCTGTGACAGACAAAGACTCGCATTGAATCAGTCTCTTTAAAAAAAGTCAAGCATTTAAAAGGGACAGCTGCAAACAAACAGACAAACAAAAAAATCCTTGAAAATGGTTTTGTTACTGTGGTGCCTCTTCTCCCGTATGGTTCTTGATCTGAAAACACAACCCGAACAACCTTAGAATGTGCTCTGAACAAAACTAGGTTTTCAGAACCAAAAGTGCAAAATGTCAAAGCTGTATTTTGTTCTTCGAGGGTGTTCACATCTACCACTTGAAATCTCGTGGGTTTTTAACAGTTTTATTTTAAAAACTGGATGGCTTATACTTGTGAAGCATTTTTAATTCACATTTTTTCTGGAAAACAGTTGTTCTCAGTTTGTTCATGTAGTGTCCTGCCTTATTGTCCGTTTTTATTTATGGCAGAATGTAAGAAATCTGTTTTGTAGTTGAAAATCGGGGAAAAAAAACCAAAAAAAACATTCCTTTAAAATAAAAGGATATCCATAACTTCATGCCTCATTCTGGTTTTATTCAAACACAACAAGGTACTTCTTAAATATTACTCAGCCACTTCAAAAGCAATGCTAATAAGACCGTCACAGGAAATTGGTCAGAGCATACATATTAGAATTAGCTTGTTTTCCATTTCTCTAGAGGATACAGTACGCTTTTGCTTGTGATTCCATGAGTGCTTGAAGAAGACAGCATCCTAAGACTAAACTCAGCATATGTTTCAAAGGTGGGTTGTCACAGGCTGCTCCTGGACACCCGCCCCGTCTTCCACTGTAAGGTACAAAGCTAAATGTTAAATAATCAGCTACATCGTTTCACTTGTCATCTTCAAACAAGCTAAAAAATACCACTATATGAGCTCTCAAAGCAGTTTCTGTGAGCACTTGAGCTTTTAACTTGTTACTGGCTGTTCAGAGTGGCACTCTGATAGGATCTTAAGAAGCCCCTTGGACTACGGGACAGGGACTTGGGGAAGTTAAAGACGCTCCCATCTCCAGCAGCACAGCTGCCTGTGGGGAGGGGGAGGGATGAACCCCAAAAAGGGCCAGGTGGAGGAGGGCCTGGCCTTAGCAATCCTGGAATTCCTTCCTTGCTTTGCTACTCAGTTGTATCCCCTGCTTCTGTGAGGATGTGGAGAAACTGTTCGTCAGACAGTCTCATTAAAAAAAACAATTTGGGAAAATCATTAACTAACTTGATTTGCACTGGTGGACAGATCACCTTTGCTGATCCAGACAATGACACACACCACACCAAAAGCCTACTCAGAGCCTTTTTTTTCCTGGCTAACCAACCTCCTGATTTCTGAATGACCAAAGATTCAAAGACACTCATTTTAACTGAGTTCATTCAGCCAAGAGAGAAAAATTTGTCTGAGCTGGTAAATTCTTACAGGGTTTGGTGGTGGTTTTTGTCCCTGGGAGAAGGGGGTTTGTAATCCATGAGAAAAGATTTGGTTTAGAGTTGCATAGGCTAATATAGGAAAAAGGTCTTATTTATCTCATCTTCCTCCAAAACCAAAGTCAGTGCAGCTCTACCCATACTGACATTTAAAGGAAAACTGGAAAGGGAAGCATCAACACTGATTCATAATCAAGTGCTTCTAGAAGTTGTCTTTCTTTGACTAGCTGATTCACAAATTAACCTGGTGGTTGGCAATAAAAGGGCCCTTTTATTTATTTATTTTACATACCTTGTTGTTTGGTTTTTTTTTTCCAAAGACAAGACATTCTGGCTCGGATAGCTTAGTACTTGGAGCACTTACTGTTTATTATAGCTATGAACTTTGCTTTCCTAAAAACCATCAAATATTGATTACTGTAAAACACAGTTGTGCTCAACCAGAGGGAAATTCCAGATGCACTTACCTGCCAGCTGGGTCTGAAGTTGCAGTGAGGCTGTAAGACCACTGAGCTCTTCTGAGAACACTCATCTACACAACACTTCAATAGCTAATTAAATTCAAGGCCTAGAAATATTCTTAAAGTTCCAAGAACACCTCTACAAAGTGGAAAAAAAAAAATCTACTGAAAGTATTCCCTGTATGTTCAAACTAAGTCAATCCCCTCTCACACTACATTAAAATCACTTATACTGCCCATTAGTGCTCTGCACTTCCTGGATATTTTTGAAGACATGATTGAATGTGCAACCATCTCCTGTTGTAGTTAAAAAAAAAAACAAAAAAACCCCAAAACAAGTAAAATTTCCAGCCTAAAGTTTCACACGCTTTAAATCCACCTTCTGAAAGTGACACAGATTTACTTTAAAATTAGTATTTCACATAAAAAGGAGGAAACTACTAGCAAAACAAGGTAAGAAATACCACTTTTATCAAAACATTTTAGCTCTGCCCTTCTTAAGTCTTTACAAGAGATAAATACAGCTGCAATCTATAAGATTGCCACCTTTGTTAAGTACTGTACATAGCAGAGGACAGTTACCCAATAACCAGAAAATTTACTACAAAAATATATTATGTTTTGTAACATCTGCAGGTAAACAGCAAAAAAACGCTATTAAAAATGCAGTAAAATGCAGAAAAAACTAGTAGCCTACCATAGTGATCATAATGTTACAATAAAGTGCTGTTTGGGTTGGTTTTGTGTCAGAGTTCCTCTTACCTAGAATTTTAGCTTTCTTACTTCCTTAAAGTAAGATATTTTTAAAACCGTTATCACCCCTTCTGGGACGAACCATTGCTAAACTGCTCTGGATTAATTAAACTGAATTCACTGTAAATTAAAAGAGTTAAATGCCCTAAAATGAGCCACTTAAATACCAAGTTCTGTTCTTCAACTTGCCCTGCCTAGAATCAACTCCAAAATGTAAAAAAATTACAGCCAGAAAACTACCACAACATTCCCCCCTAGCTTGCACCCTTACATTAAAAATGCATCTCTCATCATTGGCTTCAGAACCCCTTTCTGCACCTCGAGTATTTCCCTCACCAGCCATCACTCGTGAATTAGAAGGAACCGGTATTTACACGGAAAGCTGTTTTTCCTAGACAAATATTGGTACAATTTTTATTTAATAGCTGACAATACCGTTATTGGTAGCACACAAACTGGGTTTAGGACTCTTCTGGCTTCCCTACAAGTTGGGATTCTCCCTTAGTCAGTATTTTGCCAAGGACTGCATCATAGTAAGGGCTGAAGACCATCCTGTTGTAGTTGACGAGACGAACGTACTTGGCAGCAACCTCTTCCAGCTCCCTCTGGATAGGGCCTAACCCTCCAGGGATGGCAGGCAGTGTTTTCTGGTGACTGGAGGCAAGATGATTCTCCAGGAACTTTTGAATTCGAGAATCTGTCAAAAAAAAATGGGGTTGGGTTTGTTTTCAGAATGGTGTGAGCCCGAACACAGTCGAGTATCCGAGACGTGAAATGGGAAGCCCAGCACGACACAGCCCCACCAGTCACCCAGAGGACGCTCACAGGAGAGCAGAGCAGCGGTGCCAGACGTACCTATGAGCCTGCAGATGGTGTTATCTGGATTGGCCACTGCTTGGATCTGCCCTTTGAGCACAGTCTCTCTCTCTGCTGAGAAGGGGGTGAAGCCGTGCTGGGAAAGGCAGCTGTTCACTTCAGCACACACCTTCTCCCCGATGGTGGCCAGAGATTCCTTCAGGTTAAAGGAGCTACAGAATGTGGAGCAGAGCGTTACTGAACCAGGTATTTACTTCTGTCTCACCTTGTAAAGACAAACCATTCAATTCCAGTTGCCTCACTGATCAAATGCAACGGAAAAAGCATAATGCAGATAAAGCCAGAATTATAAAGAATAGTACCTTTTAGAGATATATGAAAAATAAAGCTGAGCTCTAAACCAAGGAAGTAGGAGAACATTAAAGACTTCCAGCCTGACCAATCCATACACATGAGAGCTGACTTTCTGCGTGCAGACAGCTCTGACTAACACCCAACCAGTTAGCAACCCTTACGTGTAATAGCAATCACTCTGCATCTGTAAGCAGTTTGCTGTGCCACACTCAGGTTCTTGGGGGAGCCTGGCCCAAACCATGAGCAGGGTTAGCTGCTGGCCCCCTCATGTGCCAGCCTGGCATCATAAAAGCACACTGGAAAAGCAGTGTGTGCGTTTCATGAAAGAACAGAGCAAGAAAAGACAGCCCTCCGAGTGAGTGAGCTGAAGAAAAATCGTCAGCCTGGGTTCTTGGAAAGCCCTCAGCACCTTCCCTGCCTATCCTGCAGTCCAGGAGGAGACAGAGAGCCTTACACTGGTTATTTACCAGGGTGAGAACAGAGCTACACCTGCCCCTGAGTGAGCAGGACCGTTCCATACTCACGGAAGATGCGTTCCCGTCAGCAGCACCTTGACAATGGTTTTGATTTTCTCGGCAAATCCAGGCACGTCGACGAGCGCTGGGCCTGCTGCACTGAAGGTGACCAGGAGCACTGTCCCAACCAGGAGGAGCTGCTCCAGCTCCAGCTGTATTTCCAGGAAGCGGGTCTGGTCCATGAGCAGTGTCTGCAAGGAGGGAGGAACCAGCACGGGACGGGGTCAGTTTGCTGGGCTGGGAAGGGACACCGGGATGCAACAGGAAAGGTAAGACAATGACACAAGCACAGCACCCTTTTTTTTTTTTTTGTTAAATACCTACTTCTGGAAAAGGCCTGTTCACATGATCCCACTTCAGGAGCTTCAAATAGGCCTGATTTTGTACAGCAGTGAAGCACAGGGTGGAGGCTCCACCGGTAGCACCGTCGTTAGAGCGGGGAGGCAACGTTTCACGTCCCAGCTTTGCAAGATCATCCGCTGCCTCTTGCAACCACTTTGTGACGAGGTCTAAAGAATCTGCAGGAGCAAGGGAAAAAAAAATCTCGTCAGGAAAACTCCCTCTCCAAGTTGGGTTTTTTACCACCAATAATTTCCAAACTATCCCATTAGTTACTATGACCAACACCCACAGTACCAGTTGATGACATGCATTTCATTTATTGCATCAAGCAGAACATCTAAAACAAAACCACACAGCTACAGGAAATCAGAGGTGAGATGATGCTGGGTAATCATGCCCTACACTGTATTGAAATTAAACTGGATTCCAGAGCACTAAGTGCAGAACTATTGTTCTGGCAGATTTTTTTTCTAACCACAGTTTTGGGGCACAAGCTGTCATTTATCATATGAACTTATAAAAATATCTGGGGTTTTTTTCATGTTCTACAAGCAAAGACACGCAGTTTACTAGGAGGTCACAGGGGAAGAAAGAAAGGAACAAAGTCATACTTGGCTGTTTCTCAAGAAACTCCTGAAACTTCTTTCTTTCATATTCAGCAGACTGCTGCATTAATTTTGGCCTAATACTACTGACAGCGAAGTTTGCCATATCCATTTTCATTAGGTCTAATACAGAGAAAATGGCTCTAAACAAACAAACAGAAAAAGTTATTCAAGGCTGCAGATGTTTCAGAGGTGCTGTTTACACGATTTATTACAGACTGTCTAAGGAAAGAGCAAAAAACATGCATGGGAAACAGTACCAGGGTGCTTAACCATTTAAAAGCGTGAGACAGGGAGAAAGCTTGAGCAAGCATGTACATGCAGGCATGTGCCTCTTCCAAGGAGGAAAGAACTCTTGCTCTCCTGTAAAAAAGCCTCCATGGGAATTAACTTCACTAGCTCCATAGATTGTATCTCCCAGGATGTGCAATGTTGTATCTTGAATACATAAAAAGCCATCTGGGTTTCCAAGCTTGCATGCTCTCTCTGTTGGCAGCCTAGAAAGCCAACCTCAGTGGGAAGTGAATAATCAGACTCAAGGGAAAAAAAAGAAAAGAAAAACAAACACAAAAGAAAAAAACAAACCACCAAAGAACACCTTAATTTCAAAGCAACCTAATTCCTGCTGGCCATAATTCTGCCAAGTCAATCCTGAACTCTTGGAAGCTTTGCAAATTAGAAAACAGCAAGGCTGGTGAAACTTCTACTTATTGAGAGCTTGAGCTGAGAACAGGGTGACAAAGCAGAAGCTCCCAGCTGTGGGTACAACACACTCCCTTCAGAACCGACAGGACTTCATACAGGGAGCGGGGCAAAGAGAGCTCAAACTGGGAGGAAAGGACAAACTGGTTGGAAACCAGTAGTACTTCTTTCCTATGCTCCTGTGGGCTCTTTTTTCTCCTTTTGCTGTTGATGTTAATTTTTGTTACAAACTGACTATTCCCCTGCTGTCTTAAGGCTTGGATGCATTTGGCATTTAAGAAAGTGTCCCTCACTGACATGCAGGGGCCAGACAAACACCCCAACTCACCAGAACAGAGGTGGTCCCTGTTAATGACTCCTGGAGCATCTCTCCCCTTCACACCCACAGCTGTTTCCCTTTCCCTAACACTCTTTTTTATCAAGGAGCTGCCCTGCTGGAACACACACCCCCACACACACATCTAAAACTATTAAAGGGACTCTGAGCATGACTAATAAACACCATTTCAGTACCTGAACAGAGGAACTATTTCATGAATGTCATTCAGTTTCTTAATTTCTTCATCTCGGGCTGGAGCACAGAGAGTCCCCATCATCCCAATAACAAACTTGACCAACTTGGAAATGTCGAGGGCCCCGTTTTCTGCCTCCTGTTTTATCAAATCCAGATCAAGGACTTCTGTAATCTGGTTTCTCAGTCTAGTATGACCAGGCAACAAGAAAGACAGGAGATTCTGAAATGGAAGGTTTTTAA
Organism: Myiozetetes cayanensis; assembly: GCF_022539395.1. Lineage (NCBI taxonomy): Eukaryota > Metazoa > Chordata > Aves > Passeriformes > Tyrannidae > Myiozetetes > Myiozetetes cayanensis. The sequence continues at coordinate 58,638,240 of NW_026087853.1, forward strand.
CAGTGCATTAGTTCTACATATCAAAGAGCACAAGGATCCAAACCACTTCTTACAGAATCAGAGAATCACACAGTGGTTTGGGTAGGGAAGGGACCCTAAAGATCATTTGGTTCCAAGCAGGGACACCTCTCACTAGACCAGGTTGCTCAATGCCCCATCCAACCTGGCCTTGGACACTTCAAGGGATGGGGCATATTCTTATTTAAATAAAATGCCCTTTAAAAGTACAATTTTCTTATTTATTTTTTTTTTAACCAACCACTCACCAACTCCAGATGTTTCACCTTGTTCTGTGGGATACTGAAGTTACTAAATGGTAAATACTCTGTGGCACAGATCATACTTCAGACTACTGTGCTCAGTTTTATCAGCCCAGTGTCGGGGCATCCCATTGATTCCATAACTAATCATCACTGCCATAACACGAAGGAAGCTTGGAATTATGAAACTGGTATTACTTACCTTTTAATTATCTTGCATGGGTTTGCATTTGGCTTTAAATTCAAATTTCTCCTCTGGGGTTATACAACTTATTTACGTTCACAGAGAATGGTACAGTAATGAAAAAGAGCACAGGAGTCTTTTATGGAAAGCCAAGCTTCAACCACTTTTGCTCATTCATATCAATGCACTACTCAAATTCAATAATTCCCTTTGGTATCACACCATCTTACCTCTTTAATTTCTCCCAGCAGTTTAATTGCATGATCATATGTTGGTGGATCTTCCTTCAACTGAGCTTCCAGACAATCCCAGAAAGCTTTATGCACAATATCTCTTACTTTCTTCTCCAAGCTGGGGGTAAACATGACCAGTTAAAAAGGATGACACTTGTCTCTGCACCACCTTACAAAGATAACCTGCAGCTCCTGAGGAAGAGCACGTAATAGTATGTATATAATGTAATAATGAATATATGATGATTAACAGGGAAGAGATCTGTCATTTTATGTTACTTGGAAAAGCAGGAAAAACTGGACACAGGATTTGGAATGGTTTATGTCCTAATAAAGGGTCACACACAAGCAAAGATGGCTACAAATTAAAGTACTTGAAAGTTTATCCTATGCTACACCTAAACTAGACAACTGGAAATAAAAAAATTAATCACAAAAATTATAGTTTGTCTTCCAAAGACCAGCATTCATGTTCCTTTTAAAGGCCTCACTAAGTAAAGGCAATTCTACCAGGTAAAATTCATTAGTAAACCTAACAGAAATGAAGCAACTTCCCTGACACAAAAGCTTCTGTGTCTCAGGGCATAAATATTGCAGCTACTGTGAGATAAGGGCCCAGAGCAGTTTGTGTAAAAAAAAAAAACAACAGACAAATTCCACTGCTTCAGTACCAATTCCTACTTCCAAATGCTGCAGTCAAACTGGGCTGTGTGGGAGGCTGCAGCCTCAGACTCCTGGGACAAGGAACCACAGCACCCTGGGATTTGTCCCACAGATGCCCAAACAATTACTCCAAGAGGCTCCCCTCTCATGCTCACACACATCTCTACCAGGCACTGCCAGACGAGATACCAAGCCAGAGCCTCCACCTGATCCCCCAGAGCTGCCCTGCAGTTCTACAAAGGCAAACTTTATCTGCAGAGATATATAGAGACACATTTCCATGGATGTATTAGGTAACAATCTCACCTGTGTTCTGGTAACTCGGCTGGTTTTATCTGGAAGTCTCCATTGACCACGATCTCGTGTGCTAATGCCATGTTGGTGACTCCCTTGGCTGTTTCCATGAGCTCCTCTATGGACACAGGCCGAGGAGGGCTGGCTGCAATGTGAATTGTTACACTGTCAGACACTTCTCTACAAAACCTGCAGAAAATAAAGTCTGCTAAGGCTTTTGGACCCTTTCCACCTCACTGGCAGTACAGAGGGCGAAATGACAGTGTCATCTGAAGATTCTTTGCCTTCCCTTCCTTTCCCATCTGGTGGATGACACAGGTTTGGAGCATTACAGGAAGCAAAGTGAGTCCCAGTTGATATTCAGGGCTCAGAACCTGTTTCCAAGTTCTATCAAGCTGTTTTAAGAACCAAACCCAAACAAAACCCCACATCCAAACCAGTACTTCTTTAGGATGGATTAATAGCATCTTACCATCTTTCTCCATACTGTGGGAAGAAATAATTAAAATTACCAGCATTTCCACCACACTATTTCCACATGTTTTGTGCAGATGCTGCCATTTCAATTTTACATTTTTCAAGGAAATTACTTCATCTTTAAAGCAGTCAGCAAACAAATCACAAAAGTGTTAAGCAGTAACACTCCAGTAGCTAATTATCCTCATTACTTCCAGCGTGACTGGCACTCCTCCAAGCTCCTCTTTTCCCCCAGAGGCCACCATCCAAGCAACAAAGGATGTCAAGACTTAATCCCAGCTCAAATGCCTAAGATCTCTTTCCCTGGCAGGCATTTGGGACTGACCAGGATGGACCAGCAGCTTCAAACTGGGCCCTGGGGCACATAAGTGAGTAGGAGGAAGCACCAAACACGACAAAACACCAGAAAGGCAGAGCAGGTGCCAAGGGTGCAGGTCCTGCTGGTTAGGGGAGTGATCCCACCTCACTGAAGCCCCCTGAAAGCACTGATTCTTTGTGGTGAAGGGTCCTCCCTGCTGTGCAGTGTCAGTGCACACTGTGTGTGTGTGTGTGAGCCAGGAGCAACACACTAATCCCAAAATGAAAGAACTGAACCAGGGATCTTCATAGGCTGGGTTCACTGAGATATGTTTTAGGCAAACTATTATGACGGTCTCATTTGATAACCCATGCTGATTTGACTTAGGCAATTACAAAGAAAAGGTCTTTTATAAGTAACTGTCCATCACTTGTCTGGCACTCGGAGCTCTTCTGAGCACATGCAGTGTGGTTCCAATGTGCTGATTCTTCACTAACGCCTTGCTCTTCTCCTGCAGCCCTCCTAAATCCTCTTTTCCTTCTGCCTGGAGCTTAATGTTGCAGAGTGACTCCGGGAACACAGCAAGGATTGATATTCTGAGAAGAACCAGCAGACAGCAGCGCTCACAGCTGAATGAGAGTGCTCTTGTCCCACTGCCAAATGACTTCACTCCAGCAGTGGGTGCACTAAAAGCCAAGACTCTCATTTACCACGGAACACTCTTAAATCACATGATCTGCTCCCTTTAAACAAGGGAAGGGCTTGAAACCAACCACTTCTTTGTGGTACAGTGCAGTGCAAGACCGTGCTGTGCTTTTCACTTTCACGTGTCCAGAGCCCCTCTCCACACGTACATCCCATTTCCCATCAGGCATAAGAAATAAACTCCCCAGAACACCTCCTCTGTGTGACATGGCACTAAACACAGCACTAAACCTCAAGTGATAATCAACTCCATTAAAAAATAAAAAGAATACAGCAAGCAAAGTGTTACAGAGACACTCTCCACAGAAATTTAGAGCTGGTTGTCTGAGTGCTTTTGCCTCTTTGGGTTGAATCCCTGGAGCCAGAAAACTTCCCCTTGGTTTCATCTACAGATTTGCCAGGAATATTTGGTAGCCACATTGCATCCAGCTCCTCGTGTTAAAAGCAGAACGACAAGGAAAAATACGCCTTAGGAATAAGCTTAAAATATACAGCATTAGGATGAAATATACAAATTTCCATCTACATTGTGAGGGGGATGACAGGACATTCCTTTGTTGATAGCAGCCTTCCTTGCCCTGCAGTGGAAACAGAGAGGCTGCAACAATCCAGAAGGTTCAGCTGATAAGGCAAACAGCAGCAGCAGTAGCTGGAACACCCCAGGATGGTGCCCTACCCCTTCCATGAGCACAAACACACCAGGGTGTTTAAGATATCTGTGGATCAGAGCAGCACGGTCAGCATGAACAATGAGGTACTAAAGGAAAGTGGGGAGAAAGGTGTTACAGCATCAGGAGTCACACCACATTCCACTGCAAGACACTCAAACTGGCACAGAGTGGTGTAGAACATCAGGATTGCCTCCACCAAAAACTAGAGAACGTTCTGTTTTCATTACTTTCCATGCAGCAGTTTTGCTTACACTTGGGGGTGTCATCTCTGTGTGACCCTGGAGGGCTCTGCCGTATCCTTTTCCGGACAGACTGATCCGGGTTGTCCGAGTTCTCCTCCTGAGCATCCTCCGAACCGCTCAGCTTTTCTTCACTTGAGTGGAGCTTGTCAGGATTCTGAGACATTTTCAGCTGGTTCTCTACAAAAAAAAAAGAAAAAAATATGGAAAAGGGAATGAAAACATCACCAGGAGTTCTCTTGATTAAGAAAAAAATTAAGAATGAAAGAATTCTTCTGAGGGATTATATGATGTCATCCCTATAATGGTAGGAGACCTGGACTCAGTGACTCACTTCCCATTTCCCACAAAATGGGATGCTTTCAACACAGCTGCCATTTATTAATCTGCATTCCTACTAAGTTCTCAAAAATGTGACACTGCTCCCTTGCCATAGTGATACAGATGAGAGAGAAAAAGATATTTAGTTCTCTTTCTCAGCGTTGCTTCTGAGAGAGCAGTGAAAAACACCTTCAGAACAGTACTACAAAGATGTTTTACACAGCAATAAATCTTCCTGAACATAACACACTCCCAAACCACGATCTACCTCAACTTCTCAGAACTTAAAAGCTTTCACTCTGAGCCATCCAAAAGCATTAAGAAGCAGGAAAAGGACCAGAGAGAAATCAATATAAAATTCTACTCCCGTATTTTCGTTCCATGCAAGAGTTGTGATTTATGCATAAAATTCAGGGGGTTTAAAATTAAGACAGTAAAGAATAGTTACAGTATTTAAAATATTAGTTTATTAGACACCATATTACATTAATTTTTTATTATATTACCAAGATATTTATATTAAATCACAGATACATGTAGTGTACCCCAAGTTATTAAGAAAAAAATTACCCTAAGAAAAGCAAGTCTCACCATTCATTATCTGCACTTATTTCACCCTCAGATTTCTCTCTGAAGAATGCAGTTTGTACATCCACCACGAACACTGTCATGCAGGAAGCTGCTGTTAGGACTCCAGTTATACAGAAATCTGTTAGAGAGCATATGATGTCTCTAACTCAATTAAATAGCCTGGATGTTCTGTGAAGGGGGAGTCAGAAACCGAGTCTGCCTTTCAAAATAAAAGGAAGCTCCTGGAAAAACTTCCTCTTTCCCCCCTGGTCTCCCACCAGCCCCACTTCCAAAATTTGGAAGGAACAAGCTCTGAGCAAGAGATTCACCCTCCAGAGGCACCTCACAGCTATTCGGAGGAAATACTTGCAGCATCAAAGAGGATGCAGCAGAAGCAAGCAACAGTGCAGAAATATAAAATGCAACCCAGAAACTGTTTTATGTTCACCCAAGAGCTGTAATAACCAACCCTGCTCCATCAGTGCTTAATTGACTGCACCAGTGGGATTCTACAGGACAGCTGGAAAGCTCAGTGCATGTAAGAAACAGTTTTGTTCCCCAGCAATGACTCAGGATCATCATCTTGCTCGATGCCGTGAGAGACAACAGCACGCAACGCTTGCCCACAGCGCTGTGAGATTCCTATTTTAGAAAGGCAAACAGCACAAAAAGCAGGGGACAAACCTTCCTAGTGCCTCTCAATCTCTCACTGCACTTTAAGCTCACTATGCTGAAAAAGCAAGGAAATATTATGATATACCTTACTTACAGAGGGGAAACCGAGGTGTGAGTTGAGTTGCCTGAGGACTCACAGAAGATAAATGACAGGGACAACATGACAATCAGTCTCGTGACTGCTACCCCCAGCTTTGCCCACCAGGTCATCACTCCTACCACGCAGACTACATCCCATAAAACGGCAGCTCGAGAGCTACGTCCTCAAACCCAAAAGTTTCATTTAATTACCACTTGTCTAAAGAAAGTCCTATTTCAGCTGTGGAAGGCGGGTACAAGAACTCCTGGGCCATTCTACCAAATGACTGCTCAGCAGATGAGTTAAACGGGCACACTTGCTGGTTTAGTTGTTTAGTTTGCAATAGTCTACTCTTTTCTGCTGGATTACTGCTATTATTTGCCAGAACACGTCTAGAACATATCCTCTTTCCACTGGGTAAATAAGCTCGACAATACCTCTTCCAGAAGCACAATCATCATCTTTCCTTTCACAGAAACAATTCTGCCTCTCAATGGAGCAAAGTCTCCTTCTTGGCACTTTCATTTATTTTTAATAAAAACAGAAACGCAGGAGGAAAAACCCAACAGATCAAAATTTAAACAAAATTATTTTTTACACTGGCTCTTTTCACCGAAGGTCCTCAAGCCATCTGATGCGCACCAGCACTGAACAAATTTCGCTGTGCATCCATGGAGCACACCTTAATCGAGGTCGAAGCAGCTCCTCCTCACCTCCAGCGCTGCCCCACTGCTCCTAACCCTGAGGGCTGCCCGGCTCCAGGCTTCATTCCAGCGCTGAGCCCTCTCCCCGCCCTTCCCTCTGTTCACCTGCCGCATCGCAGCCTCCTTTTCCCCCGTCCCCCTTCCAGATGACCAGGGTTTTCTGGTGAAATCCCGCAGTTTTCCCCCCGCAGCCCGCTCCGTGCGAGGCCCTCCCCGGTCCCTCCCCGCGGGAGCGCACGGGGGGCCGTCCCCACCGCACCCCGCCCGCCGGCGGCCCCGGGCCGGGCACGGCTCCTCCCGGCGCCGCTGCCGAGCCTCAGCAATGGGCCACGGGGGGGAAACGAGCCCGGGGCGGGCTGTGGGATGCGCAGTGAGCACGGGGATGCGGTGCCGAGCTCACACAGCCGAGCTCACCCCGCGGCCCCGGCGCAGCCCTGCCCGGCCGGGCCCGGAGCCGCCGCGGCGCCCCCTCGCCGGTGCCGGGCTCAGGCTCGGGCATTGCCCGCCGCTCTCCCACCGCCCCCGAGCCCCCAGGGCAGCCCCCCGGGCCGGGCCGCCCCCTCTTACCGCCGCTCGGAGCAGGGGCCGCGGCCGCCGGCGCTGACGGGCCCGGCTCCCTCCCGGCGGCCGCGGAGCGGGGCTGGGCCGGCGCCGCAGCCCCAGCGCAGGGCGGGCCGCGGCGGCTCCGGGGCGGGGCGAGGGGCCCCGGCGCCGGGAACGGGGGGTTTTCCCTCAGGGAAGGGGCGAGGAGCCGCTCGGCTCCGCGCTGAGGGAGCGCCGACTGCCCTCAGGGCTCCCGGCGGCTTTGGGGACCAGCGAGGTCCCGGCCCCAAACAGAGCAAGGGCTGCGCCCCAATAACCTGCGCCGGGGCTCCACAGAATCAGCGAAAGACCCCTTGGAAAGAATTTGGAAAAGACGCCTGAGGTCGTCGAGTGCAAACTTTGACCTAACACCACCTTGACCGTGGCACTCAGTGCCGCAACCAGTCTCTTAAATACCTCCAGGGACGGTGACTCCACCACCTCCCTGGGCAGCCCACTGCAATGCCCAGTCACTCTCTCTGTAAAGAATTTCTTCCCAATGTCTGATCTAAACCTCCCCTGGCGGAGCTTAAGACCCTGCCCTCTTGTCCTGCTGCTGGTCGCCTGGAAGAAGAGACTGATGCCCACCTGGCTACACCCTCGTGTCAGGGAGTGGAGAGTGATGAGGTGTCCCCTGAGCCT